>NW_026968131.1:0-1449554 GCF_028390025.1 Pseudophryne corroboree | reverse complement strand
CCTCCCACGGACAACAGGTGTCTCGCCGGGTGCCTGACTTAAACAAACCACCTCACCATCAGAATCCTCCTTGTCAATTTCCTCCCCAGCGCCAGCAACACCCATATCCTCCTCATCCTGGTGTACTTCAACACTGACATCTTCAATCTGACTATCAGGAACTGGACTGCGGGTGCTCCTTCCAGCACTTGCAGGGGGCATGCAAATGGTGGAAGGTGCATGCTCTTCACGTCCAGTGTTGGGAAGGTCAGGCATCGCAACCGACACAATTGGACTCTCCTTGTGGATTTGTGATTTTGAAGAACGCACAGTTCTTTGCTGTGCTTTTGCCAGCTTAAGTCTTTTCATTTTTCTAGCGAGAGGCTGAGTGCTTCCATCCTCATGTGAAGCTGAACCACTAGCCATGAACATAGGCCAGGGCCTCAGCCGTTCCTTGCCACTCCGTGTGGTAAATGGCATATTGGCAAGTTTACGCTTCTCCTCCGACGATTTTTATTTAGATTTTTGAGTCCTTTTTTTACTGATCTTTTGTGTTTTGGATTTTACATGCTCTGTACTATGACATTGGGCATCGGCCTTGGCAGACGACGTTGATGGAATTTCATCGTCTCGGCCATGACTAGTGGCAGCAGCTTCAGCACGAGGTGGAAGTGGATCTTGATCTTTCCCTATTTTTGGAACCTCAACATTTTTGTTCTCCATATTTTAATAGGCACAACTAAAAGGCACCTCAGGTAAACAATGGAGATGGATGGATACTAGTATACTTATGGATGACGAGTGACTGACGACACAGAGGTAGCTACAGCCGTGGACTACCGTACTGCGTCTGCTAGTATAGAGATGATAATTAATGATATAAAAAAAATATATATATAACTACTGTAGGTATATATAATATAATGACGGACCTGGTGGACACTGTCAGCAGACTGCTAAACTACTAGTATGAAGAAGATAGAAAAAAACTTCCACCACAGGTAGGTAGGTATACAATTATGGACGAGCACTGACGACACAGAGATAGCCACAGCCGTGGCCTACCGTACTGCGTCTGCTAGTATAGAGATGATAATTAATGATATAAAAAAAAATATATATAACTACTGTAGGTATATATAATATAATGACGGACCTGGTGGACACTGTCAGCAGACTGCTAAACTACTAGTACAGTATGAAGAAGATAGAAAAAAAAACCCACCACAGTTAGGTATACAATTATGGACGAGTGACGACACAGAGGTAGGTACAGCCGTGGACTACCGTACTGCGTCTGCTAGTATAGATAATATAATCAATATATTACTACTGTAGGTATATAATATAATGACGGACCTGGTGGACACTGTCAGCAGACTGCTAAACTACTAGTATGAAGAAGATAAAAAAAAAACCCACCACAGGTAGGTAGGTATACAATTATGGACGAGCACTGACGACACAGAGATAGCCACAGCCATGGACTACCGTACTGCGTCTGCTAGTATAGATAATATAATAAATATATTACTACTGTAGGTATATAATATAATGATGGACCTGGTGGACACTGTCAGTAGACTCCTAAACTACTAGTATGAAGAAGATAGAAAAAAAAAACCCACCACAGGTAGGTAGGTATACAATTATGGACGAGCACTGACGACACAGAGATAGCCACAGCCGTGGACTACCGTACTGCGTCTGCTAATATAGAGATGATAAAGATGAAAAAAAAAATATAACACTACTGCAGATAAATATTTATATAATATATGTATGACGGACCTGCTGGACACTGTCAGCAGAATGCGTTTATAGAATAAAAAAAAAACACCACAGGAGTGTTTAACTTTTTCAGGCAGACAATATACTGGTGGTCACACTGGCAGCAAAAGTGTTCACTGTACTCCTGCTATAACTGCTCCCCAGTCTCCCCCACAATTAAGCTGTGTGAGCAGTGAGCACTCAGCACAGTCAGATATACATAGATGATATATCATGCAGCACACTGAGGCTGAGCACAGATATGGTATGTGTATCGTTTTTTTTCAGGCAGAGAACGGATTATAAATAATAAAACTGGTGGTCACTATCAGCAAAACTCTACACTACTGAGTACTCCTGACAAGTTCAACTGCTCCCCAAATTAGTAGTAAATCAAATGTCACTCGTCTCTATCTTCTAATCTAAACGGAGAGGACGCCAGCCACGTCCTCTCCCTATCAATCTCAATGCATGTGTGAAAATGGCGGCGACGCGCGGCTCCTTATATAGAATCCAAGTCTCGTGAGAATCCGACAGCGGGATGATGACGTTCGGGCGCGCTCGGGTTAACCGAGCAAGGCGGGAGGATCCGAGTCTGCTCGGACCCGTGCAAAAAAGGGTGAAGTTCGGGCGGGTTCGGATTCCGAGGAACCGAACCCGCTCATCTCTTATGGCCACCCAGCATGACGCCTCCCTTCTTGACCATGCTGTAATTGCAGTCGCACTGCAGTTCAGCGTGATCATAAAAAATGGTGTAGCCTCCTGCTGGTGCAGACTGTATGTGCGCGCAGGAAGCCGCCACCATTTTTGTGATCACAGCGGCTGAATGTGATGTCATACAGCCGCTGTGACCACGCCCCCTGTGTCTCCTCCATTGCAGACCCCATTTTGAAGCCTTGCCCCCGCACCGCTCCATCCCTGACTTGGAAATGGAGTGTTGCTGACCCCCCTCTCCCCCCCTGCCCCGATTGACAGGCAGAGGCGATCGCATTCTCTGCGGGGTGCCGCAGAAAATGCAGGCACATGCGTATGCTCTTAGCAATTTTTGCAGTTGGATCACTTATTGTGATTGCAATCCAACCTGAATCAGGCCCTATTACCTATCACAATGCGCTGCGGGCAGTACAAAATTGGTTTAATATAGGAGAAAAACCCCCAGACCTGTGCTCCTTAACTGTACCTGGTGGCTAGTGGAGCGGCTGCCCAGTAATCAGTGTCCACGCCAGTGCGCACACGGTCCACCCCCTACGGCCACGCTCCCCTTCATCAGCGGCCTCGTGATCCGGAAGGGCGGTGTGTGTGTGACTGACCTTAGGAAGAAACCGGAGCCTCCGCTGCAGTGACCCAGCAACCAGGGCACGGGAGTATACAGCGCCGCTGGGAGTGATGAAGCTGCAGTAAAGATGTCTATTAGACCTAGCCTGCTGCAGCCCTTGTAGATTCTCATAAAACAAGTTCTTCTATCCTTGTCAAAATGAATAGCTAAGAATAGGCTGCCTAAGGCAGGCCCCTGTTAAGTGGCCTGCTACTGAAGGCACCAACTACAAACTGAGCTCCCTGTTCATGGAAGCGGGGTTATAGAGGAGGATGCACTGAGCATCTTGGGAACAGTCAAAAGCTTTGAGCCGGTTGGTGCCTCAGATCAAGATCCTACTCTACACCCCAATGTGAATCCTTGTGGAGTCCTGTGTACCCCACAGAAGAAATTAATGTGTCACACCCATTGGCAGCAACCTTAGAATAGCTGCTGATGGGCACAATTGAGAAAGGAAGGGGGGGGGGGACATTTGAATCCAGCACATAGATGCAATTCAAATATGTAATTTGTACCTTCCTATTTTAAAATATAATGGATGAACTTCACCCTGTGAGAACAATCTTCATGATCAAGAGATCTCATATGCAAAATAAGTATGAGTTGGGATAGGGCTGGGGAGGGTGGCTGCTCGGCCCCTCCCCCGTCAAGTTAAGGAGATTCAACTGAGGAAGCACAAGAGAACTCTCGTCTGGGGACAACAACTGCAGGGAGACCACATCTTTTCAGATGAACATGGGAGGGCGGAAGGCTGCCTAATACTGAAGCACCATCAAATATCAAACCATATGCAACAACTAGTACAAGCATTCCTGGGGGAAGGTCTGCAGCAGACGGATTTGCATACGGTGATGTCATCCAAGCAGTGGGCCAAAGTTGGCTGGAACCCTCATTTGCATATGAAAAGAGAAAAGGGGCATGCAGGGCATGGCGGCCTTTTGCGGTGCTTGGATGACCCCTAGTTCGCATTAAACACCCCCACCCTCCTTTGGTGTGGGGCTCATGTTGGCTATGCCCCAGCCCCTGAAGCATTCAAGCTGATTTCTTGCAGCAGCTGGGCACTGTAACAGCTCCAGAGCTGCTCTGTAAGGCAACTAAAAGGGTGTGGGCCCTGCAGCACTACCTGTAGTTCGCATTGTGTGTTGGAAGGCACAAAGTAAGCAGACGGGAGAAGTCAGGATAGTGCGCAAGGGCATAGAAGGCAGTGGCTCCAGAAAAGAGAAGTGGAAACAGACAGCAAACTAGGCTGGAGAGAGACCTGAGACAAAGAGATCTGAATTATACGAGAGCCGACCAGGGGAAACACAAATTATGCAATCAAGTTTCCCACATTTGGGGAAATCGCAGGAGCAGCACACCCAGAGTGCAATGGGTGAGCCTTGCCCTTGGAGAAGCACCTTCATGATCATAGTATCTCACCTGGCAGGTAAGTAGGAGTTGGGCTAGAGCTGGGGAGGGTCACTGCTCGGGCACCCCCCTGTCAAGTGAAGGAGATCCAACTGAGGCAGCACAAGGGTACTCTCGAAAGAAGAACAAGGCTAGAGGAATATATGAGACAAAGAAATCTGACTTTTACCAGAGCTGACCAGAGGAAAACACAAACACAGTCCCCCACTACCACAAAAAATGCAGGCGAGTTTCCCACATTTGGGGAAATCACAGGGGTCAGCATACCCAGAATGCAATGAATGAACCTCACCCTGGGAGAACAATCTTCATGACCATGGTGTCTCCTATGCAAAATAAGTATGATTTTGGATAGGGCTGGGAGGGCCGCTGCTCAGGCACATCTCTGTCAAGTAAAGGAGATTCAACTGAGGCAGCACAAGGGAACTCTCATCTGGGGACAACAACTGCAGGGAGAACACATATTTTCAGATGAACATGGGAGGGCAGAAGGCTGCCTAAAACTGAAGCACCCCCAAACAACAAACCAAATGCAACAACTAGTGCAAGCATTCCTGGGGGAAGGCCTGCAGCAGATGGATTTGCATATGGTGATGTCATCCAAGCAGTGGGTCAAAGTTGGCTTCAACCCTCATCTGCATATGAAAAGAGAAAAGGGGCGTGCAGGGCATGGCGGCCTTTTGCGGTGCTTGGATGACCCCTAGTTCGCATTAAACACCCCCATCCACCTTTGGTGTGGGGCTCATGTTGGCCATGCCCCATCCCCTGAAGCATTCAAGCTGATTTCTTGCAGCAGCTGGGCACTGTAACAGCTCCAGAGCTGCTCTGTAAGGCAAGTAAAAGATTGTGTGGGCCCTGCAGCACTACCTGTAGTTTGCATTGTGCATTGGAAGGCACAAAGTAAGCAGACGGGAGGAGAAGTCAGGATAGTGCACAAGGGTATAGAAGGGAGGGGCTCAAGATAAAAGAAGTGGAAACAGACAGCAAACTAGGCTGGAGAAAGACCTGAGACAAAGAGATCTGAATTATACGAGAGCCGACCAGAGGAAACACAAATTATGCAGTCAAGTGTCCCACATTTGGGGAAATCGTAGGAGCAGCACACCCAGAGTGCAATGGGTGAGCCTTGCCCTGGGAGAAGCAACTTCCTGATCATAGTATCTCACCTGGCAGGTAAGTAGGAGTTGGGCTAGAGCTGGGGAGGGTCGCTGCTCGGGCACCCCCCTGTCAAGTGAAGGAGATCCAACTGAGGCAGCACAAAGAAACTCTCGAAAGAAGAACAAGGCTAGAGGAAGATCTGAGACAAAGAAATCTGACTTTTACCAGAGCTGACCAGAGGAAAGCACAAACACAGTCCCCCACTACCACAAATAATGCAGTCGAGTTTCCCACATTTGGGGAAATCACAGGGGTCAGCATACCCAGAATGCAATGAATGAACCTCACCCTGGGAGAACAATCTTCATGACCATGGTAACTCCTATGCAAAATAAGTATGATTTGGGATAGGGCTGGGGAGGGCCGCTACTCAGGCACATCTCTGTCAAGTAAAGGAGATTCAACTGAGGCAGCACAAGGGAACTCTCATCTGGGTACAACAACTGCAGGGAGAACACATATTTTCAGATGAACATGGGAGGGCAGAAGGCTGCCTAATACTGAAGCATCCCCAAACAACAAACCAAATGCAACAACTAGTAAAAGCATTCCAGGGTGAAGGTCTGCAGAAGACGGATTTGCATACGGTGATGTCATCCAAGCAGTGGGCCAAAGTTGGCTGGAACCCTCATCTGCATATAAAAAGAGAAAAGGGTTATGCAGGGCATGGCGGCCTTTTGCGGCGCTTGGATGACCCCTAGTTTGCATTAAACACCTCCACCCTCCTTCGGTGTGGGGCTCATGTTGGCTATGCCCCAGCCCCTGAAGCATTCAAGCTGATTTCTTGCAGCAGCTGGGCACTGTAACAGCTCCAGAGCTGCTCTGTAAGGCAAGTAAAAGGGTGTGGGCCCTGCAGCACTACCTATAGTTCGCATTGTGCGTTGGAAGGCACAAAGTAAGCAGAAAGGAGGAGAAGTCAGGATAGTGCGCAAGGGCATAGAAGGGAGCGGCTCAAGAAAAGAGAAGTGGAAACAGACAGCAAACTAGGCTGGAGAGAGACCTGAGACAAAGAGATCTGAATTATACGAGAGCCGACCAGGGGAAACACAAATTATGCAGTCAAGTTTCCCACATTTGGGGAAATCGCAGGAGCAGCACACCCAGAGTGCAATGGGTGAGCCTTGCCCTGGGAGAAGCACCTTCATGATCATAGTATCTCACCTGGCAGGTAAGTAGGAGTTGGGCGAGAGCTGGGGAGGGTCGCTGCTCGGGTACTTCCCTGTAAAGTGAAGGAGATCCAACTGAGGCAGCACAAGGGAACTCTCGAAAGAAGAACAAGGCTAGAGGAAAATCTGAGACAAAGAAATCTGAGTTTTACCAGAGCTGACCAGAGGAAAGCACAAACACAGTCCCCCACTACCACAAATAATGCAGTCGAGTTTCCCACATTTGGGTAAATCACAGGGGTCAGCATACCCAAAATGCAATGAATGAACCTCACCCTGGGAGAACAATCTTCATGACCATGGTATCTCCTATGCAAAATAAGTATGATTTGGGATAGAGCTGGGGAGGGCCGCTGCTCATGCACATCTCTGTCAAGTAAAGGAGATTCAACTGAGGCAGCACAAGGGAACTCTCATCTGGGGACAACAACTGCAGGGGGAACACATTTTTTCAGATGAACATGGGAGGGCAGAAGGCTGCCTAAAACTGAAGCACCCCCAAACAACAAACCAAATGCAACAACTAGTACAAGCATTCCTGGGGGAAGTTCTGCAGAAGACGGATTTGCATACGGTGATGTCGTCCAAGCAGTGGGCCATAGTTGGCTGGAACCCTCATCTGCATATGAAAAGAGAAAAGGGGTATGCAGGGCATGGCGGCCTTTTGCGGTGCTTGGATGACCCTTAGTTCGCATTAAACACCCCCACCCTCCTTCGGTGTGGGGCTCATGTTGGCCATGCCCCATCCCCTGAAGCATTCAAGCTGATTTCTTGCAGCAGCTTGGCACTGTAACAGCTCCAGAGCTGCTCTGTAAGGCAAGTAAAAGGGTGTGGGCCCTGCAGCACTACCTGTAGTTTGCATTGTGCATTGGAAGGCACAAAGTAAGCAGACAGGAGGAGAAGTCAGGATAGTGCACAAGGGTATAAAAGCGAGTTTCCCACATTTGGGAAAATCACAGGGGTCAGCATACCCAGAATGCAATGAATGAACCTCACCCTGGGAGAACAATCTTCATGACCATGGTATCTCCTATGCAAAATAAGTATGATTTGGGATAGGGCTGGGGAGGGCCGCTGCTCAGGCACATCTCTGTCAAGTAAAGGAGATTCAACTGAGGCAGCACAAGGGAACTCTCATCTGGGGACAACAACTGCAGGGAGAACACATATTTTCAGATGAAAATCTTGGTCATGCTCTGGTTTCTCTTCAGAACGAACAAATCTTTTGCCTTTTACTAAAGATTTCCGTGGAGAGGAGCAAAACCGAGTTTTATCTCAATTTTTGCATGCCCCATCTTTTTGGGGTTTCTTTTATCGGTTTAAAGATAGAATGAGTGTGCTTTAATGTAAGTTCATTTGCATAGAAATGACAGTAAATGTTTGTTTCTTTTCAAACAGAACTTTCTTGACCATGCTACTTGCTTGAAAGATCTGGGAGCACATGGAATGCAGTACAAACCATGCTTATAGCAAGGAGAAGCCAGGTGAGAAATCTGCTTTCTTTCAAGTTGGGCGCTCACTTTGATCTGAATGAGGACTGCTGGCACAGCATTTAGGCGACAGGTGGAATCTTGGTCATGCTCTGGTTTCTCTTCAGAACGAACAAATCTTTCGCCTTTTATTAAAGATTTCTGTGGAGAGGAGCAAAACTGAGTTTTATCTCAATTTTTGCATGCCCCATATTATTGGGGTTTCTTTTATCAGTTTAAAGACAGAACGAGTGTGCTTTCTTGTTAGCTTTAATGTAAGTTTATTTGCATAACAATGACTATAAATGTCTGTTTCTTTTCAAGCAGAACTTTCTTGACCATACTCATTGCTTGAAAGATCTGGGAGCACATGGAAAAGAGTACAAACCATGTTTATAGCAAGGGGAAGCCTGGTGAGAAATCTGCTTTCTTTCATTCAAATTGGGTGCTCACTTTGATCTGAATGAGAACTGCTGGCATGGCACTCAGGCGACAGGTGGAATCTTGGTCATGCTCTGGTTTCTCTTCAGAACTAACAAATATTTCGCCTTTTATTAAAGATTTCCGTGGAGAGGAGCAAAACTGAGTTTTATCTCAATTTTTGCATGCCCCATATTATTGAGGTTTCTTTTATCAGTTTAAAGACAGAACGAGTGTGCTTTCTTGTTAGCTTTAATGTAAGTTTATTTGCATAACAATGACAGTAAATGTTTGTTTCTTTTCAAACAGAACTTTCTTGACCATGCTACTTGCTTGAAAGATCTGGGAGCACATGGAAAACAGTACAAACCAAACAGTATCACAAGAGCCTTTATTTGATCTTTCATGAAGATAGAGCAGAATTGAGGACACGTCAACAATTTCTGCCGAAGGTGGTTCATCTTTCCACATGGTGCCTTTGGCCACTGACACCTTCGTTGAGTCAAAGTCTCTGGCTGTGGTCAGAACTTTGAAAATGTATGTCACCAGAACGGTTCAGATTAGGAAAACAGAGGCTCTGTTTGTCCTGTATGCTCCCAACAGGATTTGGTGTCCTGCTTCCATGCAGACCATTATGCGCTGGATCTGTGGTAAGATTCAGCATGCTCGTTCCACGGCAGGATTGCCGTTACTGAAGTAGGTGAAGACCCATTCTACTAGAAAGGTGGGTTCATCCTTGGCAGCTGGTCGGGGAGTCTCGGCATTGCAACTTTGCCGAGCAGCTATTTAGTAAACACTTTTGCTAAGTTTTACAAGTTTGATACCTTGGCTGATGATAACCTTAAGTTGGGTCATTCGGTGCTGCAGAGTCGTACGCACTCTCCCACCCGTTCAAGAGCTTTGGTATAACCCCATGGTTCTTAATGTGACCCCAGCATCCTCTAGGTCGTATGAGAAAATAGGATTTTAATACCTACCGGTAAATCCTTTTCTCTTAGTCTGTAGAGGATGCTGGGCACCCGTCCCAGTCCATACTGTGTCTGCAGTTATTACTTGTGGTTATACACATGTTGTGTTATGGTTCTGGTCAGCTTTTTGCTGCAATTGTTCATGCCATTGGCTTGTGTTCTGTTGAATGCCACTTTCTGCGGCATGCTTAAGGTGTGAGCTGGTAAGATGCTCACCTTAGTTTAACAATAAATCCTTTCCTCGAAATGTCCGTCTCCCTGGGCACAGTTCCTATAACTGGAGTCTGGAGGAGGGGCATAGAGGGAGGAGCCAGTTCACACCCTTTGAAAGTCTTAAAGTGCCCATGTCTCTTGCGGATCCCGTCAATACCCCATGGTTCTTAATGTGACCCCAGCATCCTCTACGGACTAAGAGAAAAGAATGCCCTTGCGCACTATCCTGACTTCTCCTCCCGTCTGCTTACTTTGTGCCTTCCAACGCACAATGCGAACTACAGGTGGTGCTGCAGGGCCCACACCCTTTTACTTGCCTTACAGAACAGCTCTGGAGCTGTTACAGTGCCCAGCTGCTGCAAGAAATCAGCTTGAATGCTTCAGGGGATGGGGCATGGCCAACATGAGCCCCACACCAAAGGAGGGTGGGGGTGTTTAATGTGAACTAGGGGTCATCCAAGCACTGCAAAAGGCCGCCATGCCCTGCATGCCCCTTTTCTCTTTTCATATGCAGAAGAGGGTTCCAGTCAACTTTGGCCCACTGCTTGGATAACATCACCGTATGCAAATCCGTCTGCTGCAGACCTTCCCCCAGGAATGCTTGTACTAGTTGTTGCATATGGTGCTTCAGTATTAGGCAGCCTTCCGCCCTCCCATGTTCATCTGAAAAGATGTGGTCTCCCTGCAGTTGTTGTCCCCAGACGAGAGTTCCCTTGTGCTTCCTCAGTTGAATCTCCTTAACTTGACGGGGGAGGGGCTGCCCGAGCAGCCACCCTCCCCAGCCCTATCCCAACTCATCCTTATTTTGCATATGAGATCTCTTGATCATGAAGATTGTTCTCACAGGGTGAGGTTCATCCATTATATTTTAAAATAGGAAGGTACAAATTACATATTTGAATTGCATCTATGTGCTGGATTCAAATGTCCCCCCCCCTTCCTTTCTCAATTGTGCCCGTCAGCAGCTATTCTAAGGTTGCTGCCAATGGGTGTGACACATTAATTTCTTCTGTGGGGTACACTGGACTCCACAAGGATTCACATTGGGGTGTAGAGTAGGATCTTGATCTGAGGCACCAACCGGCTCAAAGCTTTTGACTGTTCCCAAGAAGCTCAGTGCATTCTCCTCTATAACCCCGCTTCCATGAACAGGGAGCTCAGTTTGTAGTTGGTGCCTTCAGTAGCAGGCCAATTAACAGGGGCCTGCCTCAGGCAGCCTATTCTTAGCTATTAATTTTGACAAGAAAAGAAGAACTTGTTTTATGAGAATCTACAAGGGCTGCAGCAGGCTAGGTCTAATAGACATCTTTACTGCAGCTTCATCACTCCCAGCGGCGCTGTATACTCCCGTGCCCTGGTTGCTGGGTCACTGCAGCGGAGGCTCCGGTTTCATCCTAAGGTCAGTCACACACACACCACCCTTCCGGATCACGAGGCCGCTGATGAAGGGGAGCGAGGCCGTAGGGGGTGGGCCGTGTGCGCACTGCGGTGGACACTGATTACTGGGTAGCCGCTCCACTAGCCACCAGGTACAGTTAAGGAGCACAGGTCTGGGGGTTTTTTTTCCTCCTATATTAACCCAATTTTGTACTGCCCGCAGCGCATTGTGATAGGTAATAGGGCCTGATTCAGGTTGGATTGCAATCACAATAAGCGATCCAACTGCAAAAATTGCTAAGAGCATACGCATGTGCCTGCATTTTCTGCGGCACCCCGCAGAGAATGTGATCGCCTCTGCCTGTCAATCGGGGCGGGGAAGGGGGGGAGAGGTGGGTCAGCAACACTCCATTTCCAAGTCAGGGATGGAGCGGTGCGGGGGCAAGGCTTCAAAATGGGGTCTGCAACGGAGGAGACACAGGGGGCGTGGTCACAGCGGCTGTATGACATCACATTCAGCTGCTGTGATCACAAAAATGGTGGCGGCTTCCTGCGCGCACATACAGTCTGCACCAGCAGGAGCCTACACCATTTTTTATGATCACGCTGAACTGCAGTGCGACTGCAATTACAGCATGGTCAAGAAGGGAGGCGTCATGCTGGGTGGCCATAAGAGATGAGCGGGTTCGGTTCCTCGGAATCCGAACCCGCCCGAACTTCACCCTTTTTTGCACGGGTCCGAGCAGACTCGGATCCTCCCGCCTTGCTCGGTTAACCCGAGCGCGCCCGAACGTCATCATCCCGCTGTCGGATTCTCACGAGACTTGGATTCTATATAAGGAAGAAGGGAGGCGTCATGCTGGGTGGCCATGCCCTGTCACTGTGCAGGAGCCAGCACCGCTCACACACTAGTCCCCGGGTGCAGCCCCCAACCCCCGGGACACCCGGAGCAACAAAATGTAGATTCAGGCCACCAGGCCACGCCCCTACCTATGAAACCATGCCTCCTTTTTACCATTGCGCTGCTTATCTGCGCGCACTGCATTACAATCTCCCTCGCCACCTCTCTGGGTGTCACCAGTGATAGTGACACCTCTGCCATGCTTGTAGCAGCTGGTCCTAAGATCTACGCCTCAAACCCTGAGTGTTTGCCCTTGTGACTTGTTGATCATCATAGCGAAGCAGATGCTTACAGAAAACTGCAGGGGCTTAGATTGAAAATAAAAAAATTGATGGGTATAAGGTAGAGAGGAGCGGGTTCGGTTCTCCGAGAACCGAATTCCCCACGAACTCCACGTGGTTTACACTGGTCCAAGGCAGGCTCGGTTGTTCCCGCCTGACTCGGAAAACCTGAACAAGGGAAAATGTCATCATCCCGCTGTCGGATTCTCGCGAGATTCGGATTCCATATAAAGAGCTGCGCGTTGCTGCCATTTTTACTCGTGCATTGAAGAGAGAGCGGAGAGGACGTGGCTATGTTCTCTCAGTGGAAATCTCAATATCAGTGCTCAGTATAAGTGGTTACTTATTGCTGCTCAGTAATACTAGTAGTGTGTCTCTCCTGCTCAGTGTCAGTTCTCAGTAGTATCCTCATCAGTGCTCAGTATCACTGCTCATTGTCTTGTGCTGCATTGTGGTGCTCAGCATACTACAGTACATTACTAATAGTCCAGTGCTGCATCTTGCTGCTCAGTGTCAGTTCTAGTATCCTCATCAGTGCTCACTATCACTGCTCATTGCATTGTGGTGTTCTGTATACTACAATAACATAGTAATATAGTAACATAGTTTTTGAGGTTGAATAGAGGCAAATTGCCCATCGTGTTCAACCTGTTTTAAGTTGTGATGATTCTACATACTTGCTGAATAATGTTTTATGACTAGTTAGCTACTATAACTCATGTTACCCCCGGATTAACCATGTTGATATTTTAAGTATTATAACCTTGGATAGCTTTTTCATTCAGAAATGTATCCATTCCTTTTTTAAATCCAATTACAGAGTCCGCCATTACCACCTTCCCTGGCAGGGAATTCCACATCCTGATTGCCCTAACAGTGAAGAAACCTTTCCTCCATTGCGTTCTGAACTTTCCTCCAGTCGCAGCGAGTGACCACGTGTTCTTTTAATAAATAATTCCTCTGATAACTCTTTGTTATGTATCTTTACATATTTGAAGATATTAATAATATCTCCTCTTAGGCACCTCTTTTCTAGTGTATAAATATTCAGCCTAGTAAGTCTTTCCTTATAGTCCAGTACTTTTAGGCCTTTAATCAATTTAGTCTTCAGGATCTCTTACACTTCCATGAGCAGCAGAGTAGTGCAATGGAAGCATGCTGGGCCCATAACCCAGAGGTCGATTGATCGAAACTATCCTCTGCTATGTGCATTTTTTTTTTTATAATTAAAGTAATCAAAAACTGGGATTGATATTTTGGCTCTTTTATTTTTACTTAAAGTACAATAACTTTTATCATTTTAATTTGTTTTAATAGTATATTGACAGCATTGTTTTCTTTAAAAAATCCACTTAATTTTCTTTACCCTATTACTGAAATGGTAATTGACAAAAACAAACTACATTGTCACCAGAAGAGCAATGCAAAATGTACAAGTGATATATGAAAATCATCTTCCATCTTGAATTTCAATGATGCATTGGGACAACAATTTGTGAGAAACATCTTCACCCATAAAGAAATATTTTCTTAATTCCTTACCTGTGTGCTGATTAGATATCACCTTGTTTTCACATTAAACAGACTTCCCCATGAGGAAGCAGCAATGATGCAGTGACGTTTCCTGGTGTCAACCTGTATTATTTCAGTAGACATTGAAATGAGGATGCATCTTTGATGCCTTTCCAATGAAGCAAGTTTAATTCAGTAATAGGTGAAAAACCATTCATACAAAGGTGTTAATCAGAGACTTGGCTTTGTGGACACTTTTCAGAGAGCAAATTTGTTAGCATAAACATAAAATCAGAAAATGAAGAGCTGTTTAATCACTCAATTGGACTTTTCTGCCAGCATAATTTTTTTTCTCTGCAACCCACTGCTAAATTGTGCTTCCTAGCTGTTTTTTTATAAAATCACTTAATCAAATCTAACTCTGATTACATCAGAGAAGGCCAGGTACCCTACACCATAAGGGGGGTTTTTGAAATTTTGACTTGTCTACTTAAAGATCACCAAAATCTGATTACAAGGTCAATTACATCCATGGGTGGGATTGAACCACCAACCTTTTGGTTAATAGCCAAACATGCTAACCGATTGTGCCACAGAGACACCTTGCAAAAGTCAATACTGACAAAGGCTAATAAGCATTCATCTAGAACGTTTCCTAGAAAAACTTTAAAAAATCAATAATCTGGAGAATTTTTGTAAGAAACACATTGGTACTTTCCCATGATGAGTGAGTGCTTCAGGATTTCTTGCACTTACATGGGCTATTAACCAAAAGGTTGGTGGTTCAATCGCACCCAGGGATGTAATTGACCTTGTCAACAGATTTTGGTGATCTTTAAGTAGACAAGTCAAAATTTCATACCCCCTCTTATGGTGTAGGGTACCTGGCCTTCTCTGACGTAATCAGAGTTAGATTTAATTAAGTGATTTTATAAAAAACAGCTAGGAAGCACAATTTAGCAGTGGGTTGCAGAGAAAAAAATAACATTTTAAACCTACCGGTAATTTTTTTTTCTCGTAGTCCGTAGAGGATGATGGGGACTCCGTAAGGACCATGGGGGATAGACGGGCTCCGCAGCAGACATGGGCACTTTAAGAAAGACTTTTGATCTGGGTGTGCACTGGCTCCTCCCTCTATGCCCCTCCTCCATACCTCAGTTAGAGAAACTGTGCCCAGAGGAGACGGACAGTACGAGGAAAGGATTTTTGTTAATCCAAGGTCAAGATTCATACCAGCCACACCAATCACACCGTATAACTTGTGATATACTACCCAGTTAACAGTATGAAAACAACATAGCATCAGTCCAAGACCGATGAAAACTAACATATAACCCTTATGTAAGCAATAACTATATACAAGTCTTGCAGAAGTAGACCGCACTTGGGACGGGCACCCAGCATCCTCTACGGACTACGAGAAAAAGATTTACCGGTAGGTTTAAAATCTTATTTTCTCTTACGTCCTAGAGGATGCTGGGGACTCCGTAAGGACCATGGGGATTATACCAAAGCTCCCAAACGGGCAGGAGAGTGCGGATGACTCTGCAGCACCGATTGAGCAAACAGGAGGTCCTCCTCAGCCAGGGTATCAAACTTATAGAACTTTGCAAAGGTGTTTGAACCAACTTTGACCCACTGCTTGGATGACATCACCATATGCAAATCCATCTGCGGCAGGCCTTCCCCCAGGAATGCTTGCACTAGTTGTTGCATTTGGTTTGTTGTTTTGGGGGTGCTTCAGTATTAGGCAGCCTTCTGCCCTCCCATGTTCATCTGAAAATATGTGTTCTCCCTGCAGTTGTTGTCCCCAGATGAGAGTTCCCTTGTGCTGCCTCAGTTGAATCTCCTTTACTTGACAGAGATGTGCCTGAGCAGCGGCCCTCCCCAGCCCTATCCCAAATCATACTTATTTTGCATAGGAGATACCATGGTCATTAAGATTGTTCTCCCAGGGTTAAGTTCATTCATTGCATTCTGGGTATGCTGACCCCTGTGATTTCCCCAAATGTGGGAAACTCAACTGCATTATTTGTGGTAGTGGGGGACTGTGTTTGTGCTTTCCTCTGGTCAGCTCTGGTAAAAGTCAGATTTCTTTGTCTCAGATCTTCCTCTAGCCTTGTTCTTCTTTCGAGAGTTCCCTTGTGCTGCCTCAGTTGGATCTCCTTCACTTGACAGGGGGGTGCCCGAGCAGCGACCCTCCCCAGCTCTAGCCCAACTCCTACTTACCTGCCAGGTGAGATACTATGATCATGAAGATGCTTCTCCAAGGGCAAGGCTCACCCATTGCACTCTGGGTGTGCTGCCCCTGCGATTTCCCCAAATGTGGGAAACTTGACTGCATAATTTGTGTTTCCCCTGGTCGGCTCTCATATAATTCAGATCTCTTTGTCTCAGGTCTCTCTCCAGCCTAGTTTGCTGTCTGTTTCCACTTCTTTTTTCTTGAGCCCCTCCCTTCTATACCCTTGTGCACTATCCTGACTTCTCCCGTCTGCTTACTTTGTGCCTTCCAACGCACAATGCAAACTACAGGTAGTGCTGCAGGGCCCACACCCTTTTACTTGCTTTACAGAGCAGCTCTGGAGCTGTTACAGTGCCCAGCTGCTGCAAGAAATCAGCTTAAATGCTTCAGGGGCTGGGGCATAGCCAACATGAGCCCCACACCGAAGGAGGGTAGAGGTGTTTAATGCGAACTAGGGGTCATCCAAGCGCCGCAAAAGGCCGCCATGCCCTGCACACCCCTTTTTTCTTTTCATATGCAGACGAGGGTTGAAGCCAACTTTGACCCACTGCTTGGATGACATCACCATATGCAAATCCATCTGCTGCAGGCCTTCCCCCAGGAATGCTTGCACTAGTAGTTGCATTTGGTTTGTTGTTTGGGGGTGCTTCAGTTTTAGGCAGCCTTCTGCCCTCCCATGTTCATCTGAAAATATGTGTTCTCCCTGCAGTTGTTGTCCCCAGATGAGAGTTCCCTTGTGCTGCCTCAGTTGAATCTCCTTTACTTGACAGAGATGTGCCTGAGCAGCGGCCCTCCCCAGCCCTATCCCAAATCATACTTATTTTGCATAGGAGATACCATGGTCATGAAGATTGTTCTCCCAGGGTGAGGTTCATTCATTGCATTCTGGGTATGCTGACCCCTGTGATTTCCCCAAATGTGGGAAACTCGACTGCATTATTTGTGGTAGTGGGGGACTGTGTTTGTGCTTTCCTCTGGTCAGCTCTGGTAAAAGTCAGATTTCTTTGTCTCAGATCTTCCTCTAGCCTTGTTCTTCTTTCGAGAGTTCCCTTGTGCTGCCTCAGTTGGATCTCCTTCACTTGACAGGGGGTGCCCAAGCAGCAATCCTCCACAGCTCTAGCTTAACTCCTACTTACCTGCCAGGTGAGATACTATGATCTTCACTGTTAGGGCAATCAGGATGTGGAATTCCCTGCCAGGGAAGGTGGTAATGGTGGACTCTGTAATTGGATTTAAAAAAGGAATGGATACATTTCTGAATGAAAAAGCTATCCAAGGTTATAATACTTAAAATATCAACATGGTTAATCCGGGGGTAACATGAGTTGTAGTAGTTAACTAGTCATAAAACATTATTCAGCAAGTATGTAGAATCATCACAACTTAAAACAGGTTGAACACGATGGGCAATTTGCCTCTTTTCAACCTCAAAAACTATATTACTATATGTTACTATATTACTATGTTACTGTAGTATACAGAACACCACAATGTAATGAGCAGTGATAGTGAGCACTGATGAGGATACTAGAACTGACACTGAGCAGCAAGATGCAGCACTGGACTATTAGTAATGTACTGTAGTATGCTGAGCACCACAATGCAGCACAAGACAATGAGCAGTGATACTGAGCACTGATGAGGATACTACTGAGAACTGACACTGAGCAGGAGAGACACACTACTAGTATTACTGAGCAGCAATAAGTAACCACTGATAATGAGCACTGATATTGAGATTTCCACTGAGAGAACATAGCCACGTCCTCTCCGCTCTCTCTTCAATGCACGAGTAAAAATGGAGGCAACGCGCAGCTCTTTATATGAAATCCGAATCTCGCGAGAATCCGACAGCGGGATGATGACATTTTCCCTTGTTCAGGTTTTCCGAGTCAGGCGGGAACAACCGAGCCTGCCTTGGACCAGTGTAAACCACGTGGAGTTCGTGGGGAATTCGGTTCTCGGAGAACCGAACCCGCTCCTCTCTACCTTATACCCATAATTTTTTTTTTTTTCAATCTAAGCCCCTGCAGTTTTCTGTAAGCATCTGCTTCGCTATGATGATCAACAAGTCACAAGGGCAAACACTCAGGGCTTGAGGCGTAGATCTTAGGACCAGCTGCTACAAGCATGGCAGAGGTGTCACTTTCACTGGTGACACCCAGAGAGGTGGCGAAGGAGATTGTAATGCAGTGCGCGCAGATAAGCAGCGCAATGGTAAAAAGGAGGCATGGTTTCATAGGTAGGGGCGTGGCCTGGTGGCCTGAATCTACATTTTGTTGCTCCGGGTGTCCCGGGGGTTGGGGGCTGCACCCGGGGACTAGTGTGTGAGCGGTGCTGGCTCCTGCACAGTGACAGGACATGGCCACCCAGCATGACGCCTCCCTTCTTGACCATGCTGTAATTGCAGTCGCACTGCAGTTCAGCGTGATCATAAAAAATGGTGTAGCCTTCTGCGGGTGCAGACTGTATGTGCGCGCAGGAAGCCGCCACCATTTTTGTGATCACAGCGGCTGAATGTGATGTCATACAGCCGCTGTGACCACGCCCCCTGTGTCTCCTCCGTTGCAGACCCCATTTTGAAGCCTTGCCCCCGCACCGCTCTATCCCTGACTTGGAAATGGAGTTTTGCTGACACCCCTCTCCCCCCCTGCCCCGATTGACAGGCAGAGGCGATCGCATTCTCTGCGGGGTGCCGCAGAAAATGCAGGCACTTGCGTATGCTCTTAGCAATTTTTGCAGTTGGATCGCTTATTGTGATTGCAATCCAACCTGAATCAGGCCCTATTACCTATCGCAATGCGCTGCGGGCAGTACAAAATTGGTTTAATATGGGAGAAAAACCCCCAGACCTGTGCTCCTTAACTGTACCTGGTGGCTTGTGGAGCGGCTGCCCAGTAATCAGTGTCCACGCCAGTGCACACACGGTCCACCCCCTACGGCCACGCTCCCCTTCATCAGCGGCCTCGTGATCCGGAAGGGCGGTGTGTGTGTGACTGACCTTAGGAAGAAACCGGAGCCTCCGCTGCAGTGACCCAGCAACCAGGGCACGGGAGTATACAGCGCCGCTGGGAGTGATGAAGCTGCAGTAAAGATGTCTATTAGACCTAGCCTGCTGCAGCCCTTGTAGATTCTCATAAAAAAAGTTCTTATTTTCTTGTCAAAATTAATAGCTAAGAATAGGCTGCCTGAGGCAGGCCCCTGTTAAGTGGCCTGCTACTGAAGGCACCAACTACAAACT
The DNA here is from genome assembly GCF_028390025.1 of Pseudophryne corroboree. Taxonomy (NCBI): domain Eukaryota; kingdom Metazoa; phylum Chordata; class Amphibia; order Anura; family Myobatrachidae; genus Pseudophryne; species Pseudophryne corroboree. The sequence continues at coordinate 1,430,135 of NW_026968131.1, read as the reverse complement.
GAGCTCCCTGTTCATGGAAGCGGGGTTATAGAGGAGAATGCGCTGAGCATCTTGGGAACAGTCAAAAGCTTTGAGCCGGTTGGTGCCTCAGATCAAGATCCTACTCTACACCCCAATGTGAATCCTTGTGGAGTCCAGTGTACCCCACAGAAGAAATTAATGTGTCACACCCATTGGCAGCAACCTTAGAATAGCTGCTGATGGGCACAATTGAGAAAGGAAGGGGGGGGGGGGGACATTTGAATCCAGCACATAGATGCAATTCAAATATGTAATTTGAACCTTCCTATTTTAAAATATAATGGATGAACCTCACCCTGTGAGAACAATCTTCATGATATAGAGATCTCATATGCAAAATAAGTATGAGTTGGGATAGGGCTGGGGAGGGTGGCTGCTCGGGCAAGCCCCTCCCCCGTCAAGTTAAGGAGATTCAACTGAGGAAGCACAAGGGAACTCTCGTCTGGGGACAACAACTGCAGGGAGACCACATCTTTTCAGATGAACATGGGAGGGCGGAAGGCTGCCTAATACTGAAGCACCATCAAATATCAAACCATATGCAATAACTAGTACAAGCATTCCTGGGGGAAGGTCTGCAGGAGACGAATTTGCATACGGTGATGTCATCCAAGCAGTGGGCCAAAGTTGGCTGGAACCCTCATCTGCATATGAAAAGAGAAAAGGGTTATGCAGGGCATGGCGGCCTTTTGCGGCGCTTGGATGACCCCTAGTTCGCATTAAACACCTCCACCCTCCTTCGGTGTGGGGCTCATGTTGGCTATGCCCCAGCCCCTGAAGCATTCAAGCTGATTTCTTGCAGCAGCTGGGCACTGTAACAGCTCCAGAGCTGCTCTGTAAGGCAAATAAAAGGGTGTGGGCCCTGCAGCACTACCTGTAGTTCGCATTGTGCGTTGGAAGGCACAAAGTAAGCAGACGGGAGAAGTCAGGATAGTGCGCAAGGGCATAGAAGGGAGCGGCTCAAGAAAAGAGAAGTGGAAACAGACAGCAAACTAGGCTGGAGAGAGACCTGAGACAAAGAGATCTGAATTATACGAGAGCCGACCAGGGGAAACACAAATTATGCAGTCAAGTTTCCCACATTTGGGGAAATCGCAGGGGCAGCACATCCAGAGTGCAATGGGTGAGCCTTGCCCTGGGAGAAGCACCTTCAAGATCATAGTATCTCACCTGGCAGGTAAGTAGGAGTTGGGCTAGAGCTGGGGAGGGTCGCTGCTCGGGCACCCCCCTGTCAAGTGAAGGAGATCCAACTGAGGCAGCACAATGGAACTCTCGAAAGAAGAACAAGGCTAGAGGAAGATCTGAGACAAAGAAATCTGACTTTTACCAGAGCTGACCAGCGGAAAACACAAACACAGTCCCCCACTACAACAAATAATGCAGGCGAGTTTCCCACATTTGGGGAAATCACAGGGGTCAGCATACCCAGAATGCAATGAATGAACCTAACCCTGGGTGAACAATTTTCATGACCATGGTGTCTCCTATGCAAAATAAGTATGATTTGGGATAGGGCTGGGGAGGGCCGCTGCTCAGGCACATCTCTGTCAAGTAAAGGAGATTCAACTGAGGCAGCACAAGGGAACTCTCATCTGGGGACAACAACTGCAGGGAGAACACATATTTTCAGATGAACATGGGAGGGCAGAAGGCTGCCTAATACTGAAGCACCCCCAAACAACAAACCAAATGCAACAACTAGTGCAAGCATTCCTGGGGGAAGGCCTGCAGCAGATGGATTTGCATATGGTGATGTTATCCAAGCAGTGGGTCAAAGTTGGCTTCAACCCTCATCTGCATATTAAAAGAGAAAAGGGGCGTGCAGGGCATGGCAGCCTTTTGCGGTGCTTGGATGACCCCTAGATCGCATTAAACACCCCCACCCTCCTTTGGTGTGGGGCTCATGTTGGCCATGCCCCATCCCATGAAGCATTCAAGCTGATTTCTTGCAGCAGCTGGGCACTGTAACAGCTCCAGAGCTGCTCTGTAAGGCAAGTAAAAGGGTGTGGGCCCTGCAGCACTACCTGTAGTTTGCATTGTGCATTGGAAGGCACAAAGTAAGCAGACGGGAGGAGAAGTCAGGATAGTGCACAAGGGTATAGAAGGGAGGGGCTCAAGAAAAAAAGAAGTGGAAACAGACAGCAAACTAGGCTGGAGAGAGACCTGAGACAAAGAGATCTGAATTATACGAGAGCTGACCAGAGGAAACACAAATTATGCAGTCAAGTGTCCCACATTTGGGGAAATCGTAGGAGCAGCACACCCAGAGTGCAATGGGTGAGCCTTGCCCTGGGAGAAGCACCGTCCTGATTATAGTATCTCACCTGGGTGTGCTGCCCCTGCGATTTCCCCAAATGTGGGAAACTTGACTGCATAATTTGTGTTTCCCCTGGTCGGCTCTCATATAATTCAGATCTCTTTGTCTCAGGTCTCTCTCCAGCCTAGTTTGCTGTCTGTTTCCACTTCTTTTTTCTTGAGCCCCTCCCTTCTATACCCTTGTGAACTATCCTGACTTCTCCTCCTGTCTGCTTACTTTGTGCCTTCCAATGCACAATGCAAACTACAGGTAGTGCTGCAGGGCCCACACCCTTTTACTTGCCTTACAGAGCAGCTCTGGAGCTGTTACAGTGCCAAGCTGCTGCAAGAAATCAGCTTGAATGCTTCAGGGGCTGGGGCATGGCCAACATGAGCCCCACACCAAAGGAGGGTGGGGGTGTTTAATGCGAACTAAGGGTCATCCAAGCGCCGCAAAAGGCCATGGCGGCGCCCTGCATACCCCTTTTCTCTTTTCATATGCAGATGAGGGTTCCAGCCAACTTTGGCCCACTGCTTGGATGACATCACTGTATGCAAATCCGTCTTCTGCAGACCTTCCCCCAGGAATGCTTGTACTAGTTGTTGCATTTGGTTTGTTGTTTGGGGGTGCTTCAGTATTAGGCAGCCTTCTGCCCTCCCATGTTCATCTGAAAATATGTGTTCTCACTGCAGTTGTTGTCCCCAGATGGGAGTTCCCTTGTGCTGCCTCAGTTGAATCTCCTTTACTGTAAAACTTTTAAAACTTAGCAAAAGTGTTTACTAAATAGCTGCTCGGCAAAGTTGCAATGCCGAGACTCCCCGACCAGCTGCCCAGGATGAACCCACCTTTCTAGTAGAATGGGTCTTCACCTAATTCAGTAACGGCAATCCTGCCGTGGAATGAGCATGCTGAATCTTACCACAGATCCAGCGCATAATGGTCTACATGGAAGCAGGACACCCAATCCTGTTGGGAGCATACAGGACAAACAGAGCCTCTGTTTTCCTAATCTGAACCGTTCTGGTGACATAAATTTTCAAAGTTCTGACCACAGCCAGAGACTTTGACTCAACGAAGGTGTCAGTGGCCAAAGGCGCCATGTGGAAAGATGAACCACCTTCGGCAGAAATTGTTGACGTGTCCTCAATTCTGCTCTATCTTCATGAAAGATCAAATAAAGGCTCTTGTGATACTGCATGGTTTGTACTGTTTTCCATGTGCTCCCAGATCTTTCAAAAAAGAAGCATGGTCAAGAAAGTTCTGTTTGAAAAGAAACAACATTTACTGTCATTGTTATAGAATTTGGGAGAAAAAACAAGAAGAAATCTGCACTGTTGACGCACTGGACAGAATGAATGAAACATAAAATATAACCTTTATTAAGTATGTATTAGAATTGGATAAATATTAATATTATTATCCCAAACTGCAGTGAAACATAAAGGTTAAAATCACAGAACTAACATACATGTGCATAAGAAGAATAAAGAGATGTGAAAAAAAGGTTTAAAAAGCGTGTCCGTGTGTGATTATTTTTGAAGGCACAACCCTGGCGGGGTTGTTTATATAGATATATATGTTGCTAATAATCACTTTCTAGCATAATGTTATTAAATAGCTGTTAGTATCTATGTCGTCAGGTACCACTGGGTCGTATCCTATATACTCCTGTGGGAAACTTGACTGCATAATTTGTGTTTCCCCTGGTCTGCTCTCGTATAATTCAGATCTCTTTGTCTCAGGTCTCTCTCCAGCCTAGTTTGCTGTTTGTTTCCACTTCTCTTTTCTTGAGCCGCTGCCTTCTATGCCCTTGTGCACTCTCCTGACTTCTCCTGTCTGCTTACTTTGTGCCTTCCAACGCACAATGCAAACTACAGTTAGTGCTGCACGGCCCACACCCTTTTACTTGCCTTACAGAGCAGCTCTGGAGCTGTTACAGTGCCCAGCTGCAGCAAGAAATCAGCTTGAATGCTTCAGGTGCTGGGGCATAGCCAACAAGAGCCCCACACCGACGGAGGGTGGAGGTGTTTAATGCAAACTAGGGGTCAGCCAAGCGCCGCAAAAGGCCGCCATGCCCTGCATGCCCCTTTTCTCTTTTCATAATCAAATCCATCAAATCCATCTGTGGCAGGCCTTCCCCCAGGAATGCTTGCACTAGTTGTTGCATTTGGTTTGTTGTTTGGGGGTGCTTCAGTATTAGGCAGCCTTCTGCCCTCCCATGTTCATCTGAAAATATATGTTCTCCCTGCAGTTGTTGTCCCAAGATGAGAGTTCCCTTGTGCTGCCTCAGTTGAATCTCCTTAACTTGACAGAGATGTGCCTGAGCAGTGGCCCTCCCCAGCTCTATCCCAAATCATACTTATTTTGCATAGGAGATACCATGGTCATGAAGATTATTCTCCCAGGGTGAGGTTCATTCACTGCATTCTGGGTATGCTGACCCCTGTGATTTCCCCAAATGTAACCCCTAGAGTAACCCTGGGAGAAAAATCTTCATGACCATGGTATCTCCTATGCAAAATAAGTATGATTTGGAATAGGGCTGGGGAGGGCCGCTGCTCATGCACATCTCTGTCAAGTAAAGGAGATTCAACTGAGGCAGCACAAGGGAACTCTCATCTTGGGACAACAACTGCAGGGAGAACATATATTTTCAGATGAACATGGGAGGGCAGAAGGCTGCCTAATACTGAAGCACCCCCAAACAACAAACCAAATGCAACAACTAGTGCAAGCATTCCTGGGGGAAGGCCTGCCACAGATGGATTTGCATATGGTGATGTCATCCAAGCAGTGGGTCAAAGTTGGCTTCAACCCTCGTCTGCATATGAAAATAAAAAAGGGGTGTGCAGGGCATGGCAGCCTTTTGCGGCGCTTGGATGACCCCTAGTTCGCATTAAACACCTCCACCCTCCTTCGGTGTGGGGCTTATGTTGGCTATGCCCCAGCCCCTGAAGCATTCAAGCTGATTTCTTGCAGCAGCTGGGCACTGTAACAGCTCCAGAGCTGCTCTGTAAAGCAAGTAAAAGGGTGTGGGCCCTGCAGCACTACCTGTAGTTTGCATTGTGCGTTGGAAGGCACAAAGTAAGCAGACGGGGAAGTCAGGATAGTGCACAAGGGCATAGAAGGGAGCGGCTCAAGAAAAGAGAAGTGGAAACAGACAGCAAACTAGGCTGGAGAGAGACCTGAGACAAAGAGATCTGAATTATACGAGAGCCGACCAGAGGAAACACAAATTATGTAATCAAGTGTCCCACATTTGGGGAAATCGTAGGAGCAGCACACCCAGAGTGCTTTTTAAAGCCTCCTGTTAGTGCTTCATCTACACGTTATAGCCCTGAATTTTCCAATGCCTATCTCTTTGCAAAAGAGAGATATCGGCAAGGAAAAACTGTATTGTACCTTTGCATTTTTCTCCCAAACGAAAGACACTAGAATGAAAATTTTAAAGCCTCCTGTTAGTGCTTCATCTACACGTTATAGCCCTGAATTTTCCAATGCCTATCTCTTTGCAAAAGAGAGATATTGGCAAGGAAAAGCTGTATTGTACCTTTGCATTTTTCTCCCAAACGAAGGACACTAGAATGAAATTTTTTAAGCCTCCTGTTAGTGCTTCATCTACACGTTATAGCCCTGAATTTTCCAATGCCTATCTCTTTGCAAAAGAGAGATATCGGCAAGGAAAAGATGTATTGTACCTTTGCATTTTTCTCCCAAACGAAAGACACTAGAATGAAAATTTTAAAGCCTTCTGTTAGTGCTTCATCTACACGTTATAGCCCTGCATTTTCCAATGCCTATCTCTTTGCAAAAGAGAGATATCGGCAAGGAAAAGCAGCATTGTACCTTTGCATTTTTCTCCCAAACGAAAGACACTAGAATGAAAATTGTAAAGCCTCCTGTTAGTGCTTCATCTACACGTTATAGCCCTGCATTTTCCAATGCCTAGCTCTTTGCAAAAGAGAGATATTGGCAAGGAAAAGCTGTATTGTACCTTTGCATTTTTCTCCCAAACGAAGGACACTAGATTGAAAATTTTAAAGCCTCCTATTAGTGCTTCATCTACACGTTATAGCCCTGAATTTTCCAATGCCTAGCTCTTTGCAAAAGAGAGATATCGGCAAGGAAAAGCGGTATTGTACCTTTGCATTTTTCTCCCAAACGAAATACACTAGAATAAAAATTTTAAAGCCTCCTGTTAGTGCTTCATCTACACGTTATAGCCCTGAATTTTCCAATGCCTATCTCTTTGCAAAAGAGAGATATCGGCAAGGAAAAGCTGTATTGTACCTTTGCATTTTTCTCCCAAACGAAGGACACTAGAATGAAAATTTTAAAGCCTCCTATTAGTGCTTCATCTACACGTTATAGGCCTGAATTTTCCAATGCCTATCTCTTTGCAAAAGAGAGATATCGGCAAGGAAAAGCTGTATTGTACCTTTGCAGTTTTCTCCCAAACGAAGGACACTAGAATGAAAATTTTAAAGCCTCCTGTTAGTGCTTCATCTACACGTTATAGCCCTGAATTTTCCAATGCCTATCTCTTTGCAAAAGAGAGATATCGGCAAGGAAAAGCTGTATTGTACCTTTGCATTTTTCTCCCAAACGAAAGACACTAGAATGAAAATTTTAAAGCCTCCTGTTAGTGCTTCATCTACACGTTATAGCCCTGAATTTTCCAATGCCTATCTCTTTACAAAAGAGAGATATCGGCAAGGAAAAGCTGTATTGTACCTTTGCATTTTTCTCCCAAACGAAGGACACTAGAATAAAAATTTTAAAGCCTCCTATTAGTGCTTCATCTACACGTTATAGCCCTGAATTTTCCAATGCCTATCTCTTTGCAAAAGAGAGATATCGGCAAGGAAAAGCTGCATTGTACTTTTGCATTTTTCTCCCAAACGAAAGACACTAGAATGAAAATTTTAAAGCCTCCTTTTAGTGCTTCATCTACACGTAATAGCCCTGAATTTTCCAATGCCTATCTCTTTGCAAAAGAGAGATATCGGCAAGGAAATGCTGTATTGTACCTTTGCATTTTTCTCCCAAACGAAAGACACTAGAATGAAAATTTTAAAGCCTCCTGTTAGTGCTTCATCTACACGTTATAGCCCTGCATTTTCCAATGCCTATCTCTTTGCAAAAGAGAGATATCGGCAAGGAAAAGCTGCATTGTACTTTTGCATTTTTCTCCCAAACGAAAGACACTAGAATGAAAATTTTAAAGCCTCCTTTTAGTGCTTCATCTACACGTAATAGCCCTGAATTTTCCAATGCCTATCTCTTTGCAAAAGAGAGATATCGGCAAGGAAATGCTGTATTGTACCTTTACATTTTTCTCCCAAACGAAAGACACTAGAATGAAAATTTTAAAGCCTCCTGTTAGTGCTTCATCTACACGTTATAGCCCTGCATTTTCCAATGCCTATCTCTTTGCAAAAAAGAGATATCGGCAAGGAAAAGCTGCATTGTACTTTTGCATTTTTCTCCCAAACGAAAGACACTAGAATGAAAATTTTAAAGCCTCCTGTTAGTGCTTCATCTACACGTTATAGCCCTGAATTTTCCAATGCCTAGCTCTTTGCAAAAGAGAGATATTGTCAAGGAAAAGCTGTATTGTACCTTTGCATTTTTCTCCCAAACGAAAGACACTAAAATGAAAATTTTAAAGCCTCCTGTTAGTGCTTCATCTACACGTTATAGCCCTGAATTTTCCAATGCCTAGCTCTTTGCAAAAGAGAGATATTGGCAAGGAAAAGCTGTATTGTACCTTTGCATTTTTCTCCCAAACGAAAGACACTAGAATGAAAATTTTACAGCCTCCTGTTAGTGCTTCATCTACACGTTATAGCCCTGAATTTTCCAATGCCTATCTCTTTGCAAAAGAGAGATATCGGCAAGGAAAAGCTATATTGTACCTTTGCATTTTTCTCCCAAACGAAAGACACTAGAATGAAAATTTTAAAGCCTCCTGTTAGTGCTTCATCTACACGTTATAGCCCTGAATTTTCCAATGCCTATCTCTTTGCAAAAGAGAGATATCGGCAAGGAAAAGCTTTATTGTACCTTTGCATTTTTCTCCCAAACGAAGGACACTAGAATGAAAATTTTAAAGCCTCCTGTTAGTGCTTCATCTACACGTTGTAGCCCTGAATTTTCCAATGCCTATCTCTTTGCAAAAGAGAGATATCGGCAAGGAAAAGCTGTATTGTACCTTTGCATTTTTCTCCCAAACGAAAGACACTAAAATGAAAATTTTAAAGCCTCCTGTTAGTGCTTCATCTACACGTTATAGCCCTGAATTTTCCAATGCCTATCTCTTTGCAAAAGAGAGATATCGGCAAGGAAAAGCTGTATTGTACCTTTGCATTTTTCTCCCAAACGAAGGACACTAGAATGAAAATTTAAAAGCCTCCTGTTAGTGCTTCATCTACACGGTATAGCCCTGAATTTTCCAATGCCTAGCTCTTTGCAAAAGAGAGATATCGGCAAGGAAAAACTGTATTGTACCTTTGCATTTTTCTCCCAAACGAAAGACACTAGAATGAAAATTTTAAAGCCTCCTGTTAGTGCTTCATCTACACGTTATAGCCCTGAATTTTCCAATGCCTAGCTCTTTGCAAAAGAGAGATATTGGCAAGGAAAAGCTGTATTGTACCTTTGCATTTTTCTCCCAAACGAAAGACACTAGAATGAAAATTTTAAAGCCTCCTGTTAGTGCTTCATCTACACGTTATAGCCCTGAATTTTCCAATGCCTATCTCTTTGCAAAAGAGAGATATCGGCAAGGAAAAGCTGTATTGTACCTTTGCATTTTTCTCCCAAACGAAGGACACTAGAATGAAAATTTTAAAGCCTCCTATTAGTGCTTCATCTACACGTTATAGCCCTGAATTTTCCAATGCCTATCTCTTTGCAAAAGAGAGATATCGGCAAGGAAAAGCTGTATTGTACCTTTGCATTTTTCTCCCAAACGAAGGACACTAGAATGAAAATTTTAAAGCCTCCTGTTAGTGCTTCATCTACACGTTATAGCCCTGCATTTTCCAATGCCTATCTCTTTGCAAAAGAGAGATATCGGCAAGGAAAAGCTGTATTGTACCTTTGAATTTTTCTCCCAAACGAAAGACACTAGAATGAAAATTTTAAAGCCTCCTGTTACTGCTTCATCTACACGTTATAGCCCTGAATTTTCCAATGCCTATCTCTTTGCAAAAGAGAGATATCGGCAAGGAAATGCTGTATTGTACCTTTGCATTTTTCTCCCAAACGAAAGACACTAGAATGAAAATTTTAAAGCCTCCTGTTAGTGCTTCATCTACACGTTATAGCCCTGCATTTTCCAATGCCTATCTCTTTGCAAAAGAGAGATATCGGCAAGGAAAAGCTGCATTGTACTTTTGCATTTTTCTCCCAAACGAAAGACACTAGAATGAAAATTTTAAAGCCTCCTTTTAGTGCTTCATCTACACGTAATAGCCCTGAATTTTCCAATGCCTATCTCTTTGCAAAAGAGAGATATCGGCAAGGAAATGCTGTATTGTACCTTTACATTTTTCTCCCAAACGAAAGACACTAGAATGAAAATTTTAAAGCCTCCTGTTAGTGCTTCATCTACACGTTATAGCCCTGCATTTTCCAATGCCTATCTCTTTGCAAAAGAGAGATATCGGCAAGGAAAAGCTGCATTGTACTTTTGCATTTTTCTCCCAAACGAAAGACACTAGAATGAAAATTTTAAAGCCTCCTGTTAGTGCTTCATCTACACGTTATAGCCCTGCATTTTCCAATGCCTATCTCTTTGCAAAAGAGAGATATCGGCAAGGAAAAGCTGCATTGTACTTTTGCATTTTTCTCCCAAACGAAAGACACTAGAATGAAAATTTTAAAGCCTCCTTTTAGTGCTTCATCTACACGTAATAGCCCTGAATTTTCCAATGCCTATCTCTTTGCAAAAGAGAGATATCGGCAAGGAAATGCTGTATTGTACCTTTACATTTTTCTCCCAAACGAAAGACACTAGAATGAAAATTTTAAAGCCTCCTGTTAGTGCTTCATCTACACGTTATAGCCCTGCATTTTCCAATGCCTATCTCTTTGCAAAAGAGAGATATCGGCAAGGAAAAGCTGCATTGTACTTTTGCATTTTTCTCCCAAACGAAAGACACTAGAATGAAAATTTTAAAGCCTCCTGTTAGTGCTTCATCTACACGTTATAGCCCTGAATTTTCCAATGCCTAGCTCTTTGCAAAAGAGAGATATTGTCAAGGAAAAGCTGTATTGTACCTTTGCATTTTTCTCCCAAACGAAAGACACTAAAATGAAAATTTTAAAGCCTCCTGTTAGTGCTTCATCTACACGTTATAGCCCTGAATTTTCCAATGCCTAGCTCTTTGCAAAAGAGAGATATTGGCAAGGAAAAGCTGTATTGTACCTTTGCATTTTTCTCCCAAACGAAAGACACTAGAATGAAAATTTTACAGCCTCCTGTTAGTGCTTCATCTACACGTTATAGCCCTGAATTTTCCAATGCCTATCTCTTTGCAAAAGAGAGATATCGGCAAGGAAAAGCTGTATTGTACCTTTGCATTTTTCTCCCAAACGAAGGACACTAGAATGAAAATTTTAAAGCCTCCTATTAGTGCTTCATCTACACGTTATAGCCCTGAATTTTCCAATGCCTATCTCTTTGCAAAAGAGAGATATCGGCAAGGAAAAGCTTTATTGTACCTTTGCATTTTTCTCCCAAACGAAGGACACTAGAATGAAAATTTTAAAGCCTCCTGTTAGTGCTTCATCTACACGTTATAGCCCTGCATTTTCCAATGCCTATCTCTTTGCAAAAGAGAGATATCGGCAAGGAAAAGCTGTATTGTACCTTTGAATTTTTCTCCCAAACGAAAGACACTAGAATGAAAATGTTAAAGCCTCCTGTTACTGCTTCATCTACACGTTATAGCCCTGAATTTTCCAATGCCTATCTCTTTGCAAAAGAGAGATATCGGCAAGGAAATGCTGTATTGTACCTTTGCATTTTTCTCCCAAACGAAAGACACTAGAATGAAAATTTTAAAGCCTCCTGTTAGTGCTTCATCTACACGTTATAGCCCTGAATTTTCCAATGCCTATCTCTTTGCAAAAGAGAGATATCGGCAAGGAAAAGCTGTATTGTACCTTTGCATTTTTCTCCCAAACGAAGGACACTAGAATGAAAATTTTAAAGCCTCCTATTAGTGCTTCATCTACACGTTATAGCCCTGAATTTTCCAATGCCTATCTCTTTGCAAAAGAGAGATATCGGCAAGGAAAAGCTGTATTGTACCTTTGCATTTTTCTCCCAAACGAAGGACACTAGAATGAAAATTTTAAAGCCTCCTGTTAGTGCTTCATCTACACGTTATAGCCCTGCATTTTCCAATGCCTATCTCTTTGCAAAAGAGAGATATCGGCAAGGAAAAGCTGTATTGTACCTTTGAATTTTTCTCCCAAACGAAAGACACTAGAATGAAAATTTTAAAGCCTCCTGTTACTGCTTCATCTACACGTTATAGCCCTGAATTTTCCAATGCCTATCTCTTTGCAAAAGAGAGATATCGGCAAGGAAATGCTGTATTGTACCTTTGCATTTTTCTCCCAAACGAAAGACACTAGAATGAAAATTTTAAAGCCTCCTGTTAGTGCTTCATCTACACGTTATAGCCCTGCATTTTCCAATGCCTATCTCTTTGCAAAAGAGAGATATCGGCAAGGAAAAGCTGCATTGTACTTTTGCATTTTTCTCCCAAACGAAAGACACTAGAATGAAAATTTTAAAGCCTCCTTTTAGTGCTTCATCTACACGTAATAGCCCTGAATTTTCCAATGCCTATCTCTTTGCAAAAGAGAGATATCGGCAAGGAAATGCTGTATTGTACCTTTGCATTTTTCTCCCAAACGAAAGACACTAGAATGAAAATTTTAAAGCCTCCTGTTAGTGCTTCATCTACACGTTATAGCCCTGCATTTTCCAATGCCTATCTCTTTGCAAAAGAGAGATATCGGCAAGGAAAAGCTGCATTGTACTTTTGCATTTTTCTCCCAAACGAAAGACACTAGAATGAAAATTTTAAAGCCTCCTTTTAGTGCTTCATCTACACGTAATAGCCCTGAATTTTCCAATGCCTATCTCTTTGCAAAAGAGAGATATCGGCAAGGAAATGCTGTATTGTACCTTTACATTTTTCTCCCAAACGAAAGACACTAGAATGAAAATTTTAAAGCCTCCTGTTAGTGCTTCATCTACACGTTATAGCCCTGCATTTTCCAATGCCTATCTCTTTGCAAAAGAGAGATATCGGCAAGGAAAAGCTGCATTGTACTTTTGCATTTTTCTCCCAAACGAAAGACACTAGAATGAAAATTTTAAAGCCTCCTGTTAGTGCTTCATCTACACGTTATAGCCCTGAATTTTCCAATGCCTAGCTCTTTGCAAAAGAGAGATATTGTCAAGGAAAAGCTGTATTGTACCTTTGCATTTTTCTCCCAAACGAAAGACACTAAAATGAAAATTTTAAAGCCTCCTGTTAGTGCTTCATCTACACGTTATAGCCCTGAATTTTCCAATGCCTAGCTCTTTGCAAAAGAGAGATATTGGCAAGGAAAAGCTGTATTGTACCTTTGCATTTTTCTCCCAAACGAAAGACACTAGAATGAAAATTTTACAGCCTCCTGTTAGTGCTTCATCTACACGTTATAGCCCTGAATTTTCCAATGCCTATCTCTTTGCAAAAGAGAGATATCGGCAAGGAAAAGCTGTATTGTACCTTTGCATTTTTCTCCCAAACGAAGGACACTAGAATGAAAATTTTAAAGCCTCCTATTAGTGCTTCATCTACACGTTATAGCCCTGAATTTTCCAATGCCTATCTCTTTGCAAAAGAGAGATATCGGCAAGGAAAAGCTGTATTGTACCTTTGCATTTTTCTCCCAAACGAAGGACACTAGAATGAAAATTTTAAAGCCTCCTGTTAGTGCTTCATCTACACGTTATAGCCCTGCATTTTCCAATGCCTATCTCTTTGCAAAAGAGAGATATCGGCAAGGAAAAGCTGTATTGTACCTTTGAATTTTTCTCCCAAACGAAAGACACTAGAATGAAAATTTTAAAGCCTCCTGTTACTGCTTCATCTACACGTTATAGCCCTGAATTTTCCAATGCCTATCTCTTTGCAAAAGAGAGATATCGGCAAGGAAATGCTGTATTGTACCTTTGCATTTTTCTCCCAAACGAAAGACACTAGAATGAAAATTTTAAAGCCTCCTGTTAGTGCTTCATCTACACGTAATAGCCCTGAATTTTCCAATGCCTATCTCTTTGCAAAAGAGAGATATCGGCAAGGAAATGCTGTATTGTACCTTTGCATTTTTCTCCCAAACGAAAGACACTAGAATGAAAATTTTAAAGCCTCCTGTTAGTGCTTCATCTACACGTTATAGCCCTGCATTTTCCAATGCCTATCTCTTTGCAAAAGAGAGATATCGGCAAGGAAAAGCTGCATTGTACTTTTGCATTTTTCTCCCAAACGAAAGACACTAGAATGAAAATTTTAAAGCCTCCTTTTAGTGCTTCATCTACACGTAATAGCCCTGAATTTTCCAATGCCTATCTCTTTGCAAAAGAGAGATATCGGCAAGGAAATGCTGTATTGTACCTTTACATTTTTCTCCCAAACGAAAGACACTAGAATGAAAATTTTAAAGCCTCCTGTTAGTGCTTCATCTACACGTTATAGCCCTGCATTTTCCAATGCCTATCTCTTTGCAAAAGAGAGATATCGGCAAGGAAAAGCTGCATTGTACTTTTGCATTTTTCTCCCAAACGAAAGACACTAGAATGAAAATTTTAAAGCCTCCTGTTAGTGCTTCATCTACACGTTATAGCCCTGAATTTTCCAATGCCTAGCTCTTTGCAAAAGAGAGATATCGGCAAGGAAATGCTGTATTGTACCTTTGCATTTTTCTCCCAAACGAAAGACACTAGAATGAAAATTTTAAAGCCTCCTGTTAGTGCTTCATCTACACGTTATAGCCCTGAATTTTCCAATGCCTATCTCTTTGCAAAAGAGAGATATCGGCAAGGAAAAGCTGTATTGTACCTTTGCATTTTTCTCCCAAACGAAGGACACTAGAATGAAAATTTTAAAGCCTCCTATTAGTGCTTCATCTACACGTTATAGCCCTGAATTTTCCAATGCCTATCTCTTTGCAAAAGAGAGATATCGGCAAGGAAAAGCTGTATTGTACCTTTGCATTTTTCTCCCAAACGAAGGACACTAGAATGAAAATTTTAAAGCCTCCTGTTAGTGCTTCATCTACACGTTATAGCCCTGCATTTTCCAATGCCTATCTCTTTGCAAAAGAGAGATATCGGCAAGGAAAAGCTGTATTGTACCTTTGAATTTTTCTCCCAAACGAAAGACACTAGAATGAAAATTTTAAAGCCTCCTGTTACTGCTTCATCTACACGTTATAGCCCTGAATTTTCCAATGCCTATCTCTTTGCAAAAGAGAGATATCGGCAAGGAAATGCTGTATTGTACCTTTGCATTTTTCTCCCAAACGAAAGACACTAGAATGAAAATTTTAAAGCCTCCTGTTAGTGCTTCATCTACACGTTATAGCCCTGCATTTTCCAATGCCTATCTCTTTGCAAAAGAGAGATATCGGCAAGGAAAAGCTGCATTGTACTTTTGCATTTTTCTCCCAAACGAAAGACACTAGAATGAAAATTTTAAAGCCTCCTTTTAGTGCTTCATCTACACGTAATAGCCCTGAATTTTCCAATGCCTATCTCTTTGCAAAAGAGAGATATCGGCAAGGAAATGCTGTATTGTACCTTTGCATTTTTCTCCCAAACGAAAGACACTAGAATGAAAATTTTAAAGCCTCCTGTTAGTGCTTCATCTACACGTTATAGCCCTGCATTTTCCAATGCCTATCTCTTTGCAAAAGAGAGATATCGGCAAGGAAAAGCTGCATTGTACTTTTGCATTTTTCTCCCAAACGAAAGACACTAGAATGAAAATTTTAAAGCCTCCTTTTAGTGCTTCATCTACACGTAATAGCCCTGAATTTTCCAATGCCTATCTCTTTGCAAAAGAGAGATATCGGCAAGGAAATGCTGTATTGTACCTTTACATTTTTCTCCCAAACGAAAGACACTAGAATGAAAATTTTAAAGCCTCCTGTTAGTGCTTCATCTACACGTTATAGCCCTGCATTTTCCAATGCCTATCTCTTTGCAAAAGAGAGATATCGGCAAGGAAAAGCTGCATTGTACTTTTGCATTTTTCTCCCAAACGAAAGACACTAGAATGAAAATTTTAAAGCCTCCTGTTAGTGCTTCATCTACACGTTATAGCCCTGAATTTTCCAATGCCTAGCTCTTTGCAAAAGAGAGATATTGTCAAGGAAAAGCTGTATTGTACCTTTGCATTTTTCTCCCAAACGAAAGACACTAAAATGAAAATTTTAAAGCCTCCTGTTAGTGCTTCATCTACACGTTATAGCCCTGAATTTTCCAATGCCTAGCTCTTTGCAAAAGAGAGATATTGGCAAGGAAAAGCTGTATTGTACCTTTGCATTTTTCTCCCAAACGAAAGACACTAGAATGAAAATTTTACAGCCTCCTGTTAGTGCTTCATCTACACGTTATAGCCCTGAATTTTCCAATGCCTATCTCTTTGCAAAAGAGAGATATCGGCAAGGAAAAGCTGTATTGTACCTTTGCATTTTTCTCCCAAACGAAGGACACTAGAATGAAAATTTTAAAGCCTCCTATTAGTGCTTCATCTACACGTTATAGCCCTGAATTTTCCAATGCCTATCTCTTTGCAAAAGAGAGATATCGGCAAGGAAAAGCTGTATTGTACCTTTGCATTTTTCTCCCAAACGAAGGACACTAGAATGAAAATTTTAAAGCCTCCTGTTAGTGCTTCATCTACACGTTATAGCCCTGCATTTTCCAATGCCTATCTCTTTGCAAAAGAGAGATATCGGCAAGGAAAAGCTGTATTGTACCTTTGAATTTTTCTCCCAAACGAAAGACACTAGAATGAAAATTTTAAAGCCTCCTGTTACTGCTTCATCTACACGTTATAGCCCTGAATTTTCCAATGCCTATCTCTTTGCAAAAGAGAGATATCGGCAAGGAAATGCTGTATTGTACCTTTGCATTTTTCTCCCAAACGAAAGACACTAGAATGAAAATTTTAAAGCCTCCTGTTAGTGCTTCATCTACACGTAATAGCCCTGAATTTTCCAATGCCTATCTCTTTGCAAAAGAGAGATATCGGCAAGGAAATGCTGTATTGTACCTTTGCATTTTTCTCCCAAACGAAAGACACTAGAATGAAAATTTTAAAGCCTCCTGTTAGTGCTTCATCTACACGTTATAGCCCTGCATTTTCCAATGCCTATCTCTTTGCAAAAGAGAGATATCGGCAAGGAAAAGCTGCATTGTACTTTTGCATTTTTCTCCCAAACGAAAGACACTAGAATGAAAATTTTAAAGCCTCCTTTTAGTGCTTCATCTACACGTAATAGCCCTGAATTTTCCAATGCCTATCTCTTTGCAAAAGAGAGATATCGGCAAGGAAATGCTGTATTGTACCTTTACATTTTTCTCCCAAACGAAAGACACTAGAATGAAAATTTTAAAGCCTCCTGTTAGTGCTTCATCTACACGTTATAGCCCTGCATTTTCCAATGCCTATCTCTTTGCAAAAGAGAGATATCGGCAAGGAAAAGCTGCATTGTACTTTTGCATTTTTCTCCCAAACGAAAGACACTAGAATGAAAATTTTAAAGCCTCCTGTTAGTGCTTCATCTACACGTTATAGCCCTGAATTTTCCAATGCCTAGCTCTTTGCAAAAGAGAGATATCGGCAAGGAAATGCTGTATTGTACCTTTGCATTTTTCTCCCAAACGAAAGACACTAGAATGAAAATTTTAAAGCCTCCTGTTAGTGCTTCATCTACACGTTATAGCCCTGAATTTTCCAATGCCTATCTCTTTGCAAAAGAGAGATATCGGCAAGGAAAAGCTGTATTGTACCTTTGCATTTTTCTCCCAAACGAAGGACACTAGAATGAAAATTTTAAAGCCTCCTATTAGTGCTTCATCTACACGTTATAGCCCTGAATTTTCCAATGCCTATCTCTTTGCAAAAGAGAGATATCGGCAAGGAAAAGCTGTATTGTACCTTTGCATTTTTCTCCCAAACGAAGGACACTAGAATGAAAATTTTAAAGCCTCCTGTTAGTGCTTCATCTACACGTTATAGCCCTGCATTTTCCAATGCCTATCTCTTTGCAAAAGAGAGATATCGGCAAGGAAAAGCTGTATTGTACCTTTGAATTTTTCTCCCAAACGAAAGACACTAGAATGAAAATTTTAAAGCCTCCTGTTACTGCTTCATCTACACGTTATAGCCCTGAATTTTCCAATGCCTATCTCTTTGCAAAAGAGAGATATCGGCAAGGAAATGCTGTATTGTACCTTTGCATTTTTCTCCCAAACGAAAGACACTAGAATGAAAATTTTAAAGCCTCCTGTTAGTGCTTCATCTACACGTTATAGCCCTGCATTTTCCAATGCCTATCTCTTTGCAAAAGAGAGATATCGGCAAGGAAAAGCTGCATTGTACTTTTGCATTTTTCTCCCAAACGAAAGACACTAGAATGAAAATTTTAAAGCCTCCTTTTAGTGCTTCATCTACACGTAATAGCCCTGAATTTTCCAATGCCTATCTCTTTGCAAAAGAGAGATATCGGCAAGGAAATGCTGTATTGTACCTTTGCATTTTTCTCCCAAACGAAAGACACTAGAATGAAAATTTTAAAGCCTCCTGTTAGTGCTTCATCTACACGTTATAGCCCTGCATTTTCCAATGCCTATCTCTTTGCAAAAGAGAGATATCGGCAAGGAAAAGCTGCATTGTACTTTTGCATTTTTCTCCCAAACGAAAGACACTAGAATGAAAATTTTAAAGCCTCCTTTTAGTGCTTCATCTACACGTAATAGCCCTGAATTTTCCAATGCCTATCTCTTTGCAAAAGAGAGATATCGGCAAGGAAATGCTGTATTGTACCTTTACATTTTTCTCCCAAACGAAAGACACTAGAATGAAAATTTTAAAGCCTCCTGTTAGTGCTTCATCTACACGTTATAGCCCTGCATTTTCCAATGCCTATCTCTTTGCAAAAGAGAGATATCGGCAAGGAAAAGCTGCATTGTACTTTTGCATTTTTCTCCCAAACGAAAGACACTAGAATGAAAATTTTAAAGCCTCCTGTTAGTGCTTCATCTACACGTTATAGCCCTGAATTTTCCAATGCCTAGCTCTTTGCAAAAGAGAGATATTGTCAAGGAAAAGCTGTATTGTACCTTTGCATTTTTCTCCCAAACGAAAGACACTAAAATGAAAATTTTAAAGCCTCCTGTTAGTGCTTCATCTACACGTTATAGCCCTGAATTTTCCAATGCCTAGCTCTTTGCAAAAGAGAGATATTGGCAAGGAAAAGCTGTATTGTACCTTTGCATTTTTCTCCCAAACGAAAGACACTAGAATGAAAATTTTACAGCCTCCTGTTAGTGCTTCATCTACACGTTATAGCCCTGAATTTTCCAATGCCTATCTCTTTGCAAAAGAGAGATATCGGCAAGGAAAAGCTGTATTGTACCTTTGCATTTTTCTCCCAAACGAAGGACACTAGAATGAAAATTTTAAAGCCTCCTATTAGTGCTTCATCTACACGTTATAGCCCTGAATTTTCCAATGCCTATCTCTTTGCAAAAGAGAGATATCGGCAAGGAAAAGCTGTATTGTACCTTTGCATTTTTCTCCCAAACGAAGGACACTAGAATGAAAATTTTAAAGCCTCCTGTTAGTGCTTCATCTACACGTTATAGCCCTGCATTTTCCAATGCCTATCTCTTTGCAAAAGAGAGATATCGGCAAGGAAAAGCTGTATTGTACCTTTGAATTTTTCTCCCAAACGAAAGACACTAGAATGAAAATTTTAAAGCCTCCTGTTACTGCTTCATCTACACGTTATAGCCCTGAATTTTCCAATGCCTATCTTTTTGCAAAAGAGAGATATCGGCAAGGAAATGCTGTATTGTACCTTTGCATTTTTCTCCCAAACGAAAGACACTAGAATGAAAATTTTAAAGCCTCCTGTTAGTGCTTCATCTACACGTTATAGCCCTGCATTTTCCAATGCCTATCTCTTTGCAAAAGAGAGATATCGGCAAGGAAAAGCTGCATTGTACTTTTGCATTTTTCTCCCAAACGAAAGACACTAGAATGAAAATTTTAAAGCCTCCTTTTAGTGCTTCATCTACACGTTATAGCCCTGAATTTTCCAATGCCTATCTCTTTGCAAAAGAGAGATATCGGCAAGGAAATGCTGTATTGTACCTTTGCATTTTTCTCCCAAACGAAAGACACTAGAATGAAAATTTTAAAGCCTCCTGTTAGTGCTTCATCTACACGTTATAGCCCTGCATTTTCCAATGCCTATCTCTTTGCAAAAGAGAGATATCGGCAAGGAAAAGCTGCATTGTACTTTTGCATTTTTCTCCCAAACGAAAGACACTAGAATGAAAATTTTAAAGCCTCCTTTTAGTGCTTCATCTACACGTAATAGCCCTGAATTTTCCAATGCCTATCTCTTTGCAAAAGAGAGATATCGGCAAGGAAATGCTGTATTGTACCTTTACATTTTTCTCCCAAACGAAAGACACTAGAATGAAAATTTTAAAGCCTCCTGTTAGTGCTTCATCTACACGTTATAGCCCTGCATTTTCCAATGCCTATCTCTTTGCAAAAGAGAGATATCGGCAAGGAAAAGCTGCATTGTACTTTTGCATTTTTCTCCCAAACGAAAGACACTAGAATGAAAATGTTAAAGCCTCCTGTTAGTGCTTCATCTACACGTTATAGCCCTGAATTTTCCAATGCCTAGCTCTTTGCAAAAGAGAGATATTGTCAAGGAAAAGCTGTATTGTACCTTTGCATTTTTCTCCCAAACGAAAGACACTAAAATGAAAATTTTAAAGCCTCCTGTTAGTGCTTCATCTACACGTTATAGCCCTGAATTTTCCAATGCCTAGCTCTTTGCAAAAGAGAGATATCGGCAAGGAAATGCTGTATTGTACCTTTTCATTTTTCTCCCAAACGAAGGACACTAGAATGAAAATTTTAAAGCCTCCTATTAGTGCTTCATCTACACGTTATAGCCCTGAATTTTCCAATGCTTAGCTCTTTGCAAAAGAGAGATATTGGCAAGGAAAAGCTGCATTGTACTTTTGCATTTTTCTCCCAAACGAAAGACACTAGAATGAAAATTTTAAAGCCTCCTTTTAGTGCTTCATCTACACGTAATAGCCCTGAATTTTCCAATGCCTATCTCTTTGCAAAAGAGAGATATCGGCAAGGAAATGCTGTATTGTACCTTTGCATTTTTCTCCCAAACGAAGGACACTAGAATGAAAATTTTAAAGCCTCCTATTAGTGCTTCATCTACACGTTATAGCCCTGAATTTTCCAATGCTTAGCTCTTTGCAAAAGAGAGATATTGGCAAGGAAAAGCTGTATTGTACCTTTGCATTTTTCTCCCAAACGAAAGACACTAGAATGAAAATTTTAAAGTCTACTGTTAGTGCTTCATCTACACGTTATAGCCCTGCATTTTCCAATGCCTATCTCTTTGCAAAAGAGAGATATCGGCAAGGAAAAACTGCAATGTACCTTTGCATTTTTCTCCCAAACGAAAGACACTAGAATGAAAATTTTAAAGCCTCCTGTTAGTGCTTCATCTACACGTTATAGCCCTGAATTTTCCAATGCCTAGCTCTTTGCAAAAGAGAGATATTGGCAAGGAAAAGCTGTATTGTACCTTTGCATTTTTCTCCCAAACTAAAGACACTAGAATGAAAATTTTAAAGCCTACTGTTAGTGCTTCATCTACACGTTATAGCCCTGAATTTTCCAATGCCTATCTCTTTGCAAAAGAGAGATATCGGCAAGGAAATGCTGCATTGTACTTTTGCATTTTTCTCCCAAACGAAAGACACTAGAATGAAAATTTTAAAGCCTCCTTTTAGTGCTTCATCTACACGTAATAGCCCTGAATTTTCCAATGCCTATCTCTTTGCAAAAGAGAGATATCGGCAAGGAAAAGCTGTATTGTACCTTTGCATTTTTCTCCCAAACGAAAGACACTAGAATGAAAATTTTAAAGCCTCCTGTTAGTGCTTCATCTACACGTTATAGCCCTGCATTTTCCAATGCCTATCTCTTTGCAAAAGAGAGATATCGGCAAGGAAAAGCTGCATTGTACTTTTGCATTTTTCTCCCAAACGAAAGACACTAGAATGAAAATTTTAAAGCCTCCTTTTAGTGCTTCATCTACACGTAATAGCCCTGAATTTTCCAATGCCTATCTCTTTGCAAAAGAGAGATATCGGCAAGGAAATGCTGTATTGTACCTTTGCATTTTTCTCCCAAACGAAAGACACTAGAATGAAAATTTTAAAGCCTACTGTTAGTGCTTCATCTACACGTTATAGCCCTGCATTTTCCAATGCCTATCTCTTTGCAAAAGAGAGATATCGGCAAGGAAAAGCTGCATTGTACTTTTGCATTTTTCTCCCAAACGAAAGACACTAGAATGAAAATTTTAAAGCCTCCTGTTAGTGCTTCATCTACACGTTATAGCCCTGAATTTTCCAATGCCTAGCTCTTTGCAAAAGAGAGATATTGGCAAGGAAAAGCTGTATTGTACCTTTGCATTTTTCTCCCAAACGAAAGACACTAGAATGAAAATTTTAAAGCCTCCTGTTAGTGCTTCATCTACACGTTATAGCCCTGAATTTTCCAATGCCTATCTCTTTGCAAAAGAGAGATATCGGCAAGGAAAAACTGTATTGTACCTTTGCATTTTTCTCCCAAACGAAAGACACTAGAATGAAAATTTTAAAGCCTCCTGTTAGTGCTTCATCTACACGTTATAGCCCTGAATTTTCCAATGCCTATCTCTTTGCAAAAGAGAGATATCGGCAAGGAAAAACTGTATTGTACCTTTGCATTTTTCTCCCAAACGAAAGACACTAGAATGAAAATTTTAAAGCCTCCTGTTAGTGCTTCATCTACACGTTATAGCCCTGAATTTTCCAATGCCTAGCTCTTTGCAAAAGAGAGATATTGGCAAGGAAAAGCTGTATTGTACCTTTGCATTTTTCTCCCAAACTAAAGACACTAGAATGAAAATTTTAAAGCCTACTGTTAGTGCTTCATCTACACGTTATAGCCCTGAATTTTCCAATGCCTAGCTCTTTGCAAAAGAGAGATATCGGCAAGGAAAAGCTGTATTGTACCTTTGCATTTTTCTCCCAAACGAAAGACACTAGAATGAAAATTTTAAAGCCTCCTGTTAGTGCTTCATCTACACGTTATAGCCCTGAATTTTCCAATGCCTATCTCTTTGCAAAAGAGAGATATCGGCAAGGAAAAGCTTTATTGTACCTTTGCATTTTTCTCCCAAACGAAGGACACTAGAATGAAAATTTTAAAGCCTCCTATTAGTGCTTCATCTACACGTTATAGCACTGAATTTTCCAATGCCTATCTCTTTGCAAAAGAGAGATATCGGCAAGGAAAAGCTGTATTGTACCTTTGCATTTTTCTCCCAAACGAAGGACACTAGAATGAAAATTTTAAAGCCTCCTGTTAGTGCTTCATCTACGTGTTATAGCCCAGAATTTTCCAATGCCTATCTCTTTGCAAAAGAGAGATATTGGCACGGAAAAGCTGTATTGTACCTTTGCATTTTTCTCCCAAACGAAAGACACTAGAATGAAAATTTTAAAGCCTCCTGTTAGTGCTTCATCTACACGTTATAGCCCTGAATTTTCCAATGCCTATCTCTTTGCAAAAGAGAGATATCGGCAAGGAAAAGCTGTATTGTACCTTTGCATTTTTCTACCAAACGAAGGAAACTAGAATGAAAATTTAAAAGCCTCCTGTTAGTGCGTCATCTACACGGTATAGCCCTGAATTTTCCAATGCCTAGCTCTTTGCAAAAGAGAGATATTGGCAAGGAAAAGCTGTATTGTACCTTTGCATTTTTCTCCCAAACGAAGGACACTAGAATGAAAATTTTAAAGCCTCCTGTTAGTGCTTCATATACACGTTATAGCCCTGAATTTTCCAATGCCTATCTCTTTGCAAAAGAGAGATATCGGCAAGGAAAAACTGTATTGTACCTTTGCATTTTTCTCCCAAACGAAAGACACTAGAATGAAAATTGTAAAGCCTCCTGTTAGTGCTTCATCTACACGTTATAGCCCTGCATTTTCCAATGCCTAGCTCTTTGCAAAAGAGAGATATTGGCAAGGAAAAGCTGTATTGTACCTTTGCATTTTTCTCCCAAACGAAAGACACTAGAATGAAAATTTTAAAGCCTCCTGTTAGTGCTTCATCTACACGTTATAGCCCTGAATTTTCCAATGCTTATCTCTTTGCAAAAGAGAGATATCGGCAAGGAAAAGCAGCATTGTACTTTTGCATTTTTCTCCCAAACGAAAGACACTAGAATGAAAATTTTAAAGCCTCCTGTTAGTGCTTCATCTACACGTTATAGCCCTGAATTTTCCATTGCCTAGCTCTTTGCAAAAGAGAGATATTGGCAAGGAAAAGCTGTATTGTACCTTTGCATTTTTCTCCCAAACGAAGGACACTAGATTGAAAATTTTAAAGCCTCCTATTAGTGCTTCATCTACACGTTATAGCCCTGAATTTTCCAATGCCTAGCTCTTTGCAAAAGAGAGATATCGGCAAGGAAAAGCGGTATTGTACCTTTGCATTTTTTCCCAAACGAAATACACTAGAATGAAAATTTTAAAGCCTCCTGTTAGTGCTTCATCTACACGTTATAGCCCTGAATTTTCCAATGCCTATCTCTTTGCAAAAGAGAGATATCGGCAAGGAAAACCTGTATTGTACCTTTGCATTTTTCTCCCAAACGAAGGACACTAGAATGAAAATTTTAAAGCCTCCTATTAGTGCTTCATCTACACGTTATAGCCCTGAATTTTCCAATGCCTATCTCTTTGCAAAAGAGAGATATCGGCAAGGAAAAGCTGTATTGTACCTTTGCAGTTTTCTCCCAAACGAAGGACACTAGAATGAAAATTTTAAAGCCTCCTGTTAGTGCTTCATCTACACGTTATAGCCCTGAATTTTCCAATGCCTATCTCTTTGCAAAAAAGAGATATCGGCAAGGAAAAGCTGTATTGTACCTTTGCATTTTTCTCCCAAACGAAGGACACTAGAATGAAAATTGTAAAGCCTCCTGTTAGTGCTTCATCTACACGTTATAGCCCTGAATTTTCCAATGCCTATCTCTTTGCAAAAGAGAGATATCGGCAAGGAAAAGCTGTATTGTACCTTTGCAGTTTTCTCCCAAACGAAGGACACTAGAATGAAAATTTTAAAGCCTCCTGTTAGTGCTTCATCTACACGTTATAGCCCTGAATTTTCCAATGCCTATCTCTTTGCAAAAGAGAGATATCGGCAAGGAAAAGCTGTATTGTACCTTTGCATTTTTCTCCCAAACGAAGGACACTAGAATGAAAATTGTAAAGCCTCCTGTTAGTGCTTCATCTACACGTTATAGCCCTGAATTTTCCAATGCCTATCTCTTTGCAAAAGAGAGATATCGGCAAGGAAAAACTGTATTGTACCTTTGCATTTTTCTCCCAAACGAAAGACACTAGAATGAAAATTTTAAAGCCTCCTTTTAGTGCTTCATCTACACGTAATAGCCCTGAATTTTCCAATGCCTATCTCTTTGCAAAAGAGAGATATCGGCAAGGAAATGCTGTATTGTACCTTTGCATTTTTCTCCCAAACGAAAGACACTAGAATGAAAATTTTAAAGCCTCCTGTTAGTGCTTCATCTACACGTTATAGCCCTGCATTTTCCAATGCCTATCTCTTTGCAAAAGAGAGATATCGGCAAGGAAAAGCTGCATTGTACTTTTGCATTTTTCTCCCAAACGAAAGACACTAGAATGAAAATTTTAAAGCCTCCTTTTAGTGCTTCATCTACACGTAATAGCCCTGAATTTTCCAATGCCTATCTCTTTGCAAAAGAGAGATATCGGCAAGGAAATGCTGTATTGTACCTTTGCATTTTTCTCCCAAACGAAAGACACTAGAATGAAAATTTTAAAGCCTCCTGTTAGTGCTTCATCTACACGTTATAGCCCTGAACTTTCCAATGCCTATCTCTTTGCAAAAGAGAGATATCGGCAAGGAAATGCTGTATTGTACCTTTGCATTTTTCTCCCAAACGAAAGACACTAGAATGAAAATTTTAAAGCCTCCTGTTAGTGCTTCATCTACACGTTATAGCCCTGCATTTTCCAATGCCTATCTCTTTGCAAAAGAGAGATATCGGCAAGGAAAAGCTGCATTGTACCTTTGCATTTTTCTCCCAAACGAAAGACACTAGAAT
Organism: Pseudophryne corroboree; assembly: GCF_028390025.1. Lineage (NCBI taxonomy): Eukaryota > Metazoa > Chordata > Amphibia > Anura > Myobatrachidae > Pseudophryne > Pseudophryne corroboree. Next base: position 1,404,253 of record NW_026968131.1, on the reverse strand, counting down.
GAAAATTGTAAAGCCTCCTGTTAGTGCTTCATCTACACGTTATAGCCCTGCATTTTCCAATGCCTAGCTCTTTGCAAAAGAGAGATATTGGCAAGGAAAAGCTGTATTGTACCTTTGCATTTTTCTCCCAAACGAAAAACACTAGAATGAAAATTTTAAAGCCTCCTGTTAGTGCTTCATCTACACGTTATAGCCCTGAATTTTCCAATGCCTATCTCTTTGCAAAAGAGAGATATCGGCAAGGAAAAGCAGCATTGTACTTTTGCATTTTTCTCCCAAACGAAAGACACTAGAATGAAAATTTTAAAGCCTCCTGTTAGTGCTTCATCTACACGTTATAGCCCTGAATTTTCCAATGCCTAGCTCTTTGCAAAAGAGAGATATTGGCAAGGAAAAGCTGTATTGTACCTTTGCATTTTTCTCCCAAACGAAGGACACTAGATTGAAAATTTTAAAGCCTCCTATTAGTGCTTCATCTACACGTTATAGCCCTGAATTTTCCAATGCCTAGCTCTTTGCAAAAGAGAGATATCGGCAAGGAAAAGCTGTATTGTACCTTTGCATTTTTCTCCCAAACGAAAGACACTAGAATGAAAATTTTAAAGCCTCCTGTTAGTGCTTCATCTACACGTTATAGCCCTGAATTTTCCATTGCCTAGCTCTTTGCAAAAGAGAGATATTGGCAAGGAAAAGCTGTATTGTACCTTTGCATTTTTCTCCCAAACGAAGGACACTAGATTGAAAATTTTAAAGCCTCCTATTAGTGCTTCATCTACACGTTATAGCCCTGAATTTTCCAATGCCTAGCTCTTTGCAAAAGAGAGATATCGGCAAGGAAAAGCGGTATTGTACCTTTGCATTTTTTCCCAAACGAAATACACTAGAATGAAAATTTTAAAGCCTCCTGTTAGTGCTTCATCTACACGTTATAGCCCTGAATTTTCCAATGCCTATCTCTTTGCAAAAGAGAGATATCGGCAAGGAAAACCTGTATTGTACCTTTGCATTTTTCTCCCAAACGAAGGACACTAGAATGAAAATTTTAAAGCCTCCTATTAGTGCTTCATCTACACGTTATAGCCCTGAATTTTCCAATGCCTATCTCTTTGCAAAAGAGAGATATCGGCAAGGAAAAGCTGTATTGTACCTTTGCAGTTTTCTCCCAAACGAAGGACACTAGAATGAAAATTTTAAAGCCTCCTGTTAGTGCTTCATCTACACGTTATAGCCCTGAATTTTCCAATGCCTATCTCTTTGCAAAAAAGAGATATCGGCAAGGAAAAGCTGTATTGTACCTTTGCATTTTTCTCCCAAACGAAGGACACTAGAATGAAAATTGTAAAGCCTCCTGTTAGTGCTTCATCTACACGTTATAGCCCTGAATTTTCCAATGCCTATCTCTTTGCAAAAGAGAGATATCGGCAAGGAAAAGCTGTATTGTACCTTTGCAGTTTTCTCCCAAACGAAGGACACTAGAATGAAAATTTTAAAGCCTCCTGTTAGTGCTTCATCTACACGTTATAGCCCTGAATTTTCCAATGCCTATCTCTTTGCAAAAGAGAGATATCGGCAAGGAAAAGCTGTATTGTACCTTTGCATTTTTCTCCCAAACGAAGGACACTAGAATGAAAATTGTAAAGCCTCCTGTTAGTGCTTCATCTACACGTTATAGCCCTGAATTTTCCAATGCCTATCTCTTTGCAAAAGAGAGATATCGGCAAGGAAAAACTGTATTGTACCTTTGCATTTTTCTCCCAAACGAAAGACACTAGAATGAAAATTTTAAAGCCTCCTTTTAGTGCTTCATCTACACGTAATAGCCCTGAATTTTCCAATGCCTATCTCTTTGCAAAAGAGAGATATCGGCAAGGAAATGCTGTATTGTACCTTTGCATTTTTCTCCCAAACGAAAGACACTAGAATGAAAATTTTAAAGCCTCCTGTTAGTGCTTCATCTACACGTTATAGCCCTGCATTTTCCAATGCCTATCTCTTTGCAAAAGAGAGATATCGGCAAGGAAAAGCTGCATTGTACTTTTGCATTTTTCTCCCAAACGAAAGACACTAGAATGAAAATTTTAAAGCCTCCTTTTAGTGCTTCATCTACACGTAATAGCCCTGAATTTTCCAATGCCTATCTCTTTGCAAAAGAGAGATATCGGCAAGGAAATGCTGTATTGTACCTTTGCATTTTTCTCCCAAACGAAAGACACTAGAATGAAAATTTTAAAGCCTCCTGTTAGTGCTTCATCTACACGTTATAGCCCTGAACTTTCCAATGCCTATCTCTTTGCAAAAGAGAGATATCGGCAAGGAAATGCTGTATTGTACCTTTGCATTTTTCTCCCAAACGAAAGACACTAGAATGAAAATTTTAAAGCCTCCTGTTAGTGCTTCATCTACACGTTATAGCCCTGCATTTTCCAATGCCTATCTCTTTGCAAAAGAGAGATATCGGCAAGGAAAAGCTGCATTGTACCTTTGCATTTTTCTCCCAAACGAAAGACACTAGAATGAAAATTGTAAAGCCTCCTGTTAGTGCTTCATCTACACGTTATAGCCCTGCATTTTCCAATGCCTAGCTCTTTGCAAAAGAGAGATATTGGCAAGGAAAAGCTGTATTGTACCTTTGCATTTTTCTCCCAAACGAAAAACACTAGAATGAAAATTTTAAAGCCTCCTGTTAGTGCTTCATCTACACGTTATAGCCCTGAATTTTCCAATGCCTATCTCTTTGCAAAAGAGAGATATCGGCAAGGAAAAGCAGCATTGTACTTTTGCATTTTTCTCCCAAACGAAAGACACTAGAATGAAAATTTTAAAGCCTCCTGTTAGTGCTTCATCTACACGTTATAGCCCTGAATTTTCCAATGCCTAGCTCTTTGCAAAAGAGAGATATTGGCAAGGAAAAGCTGTATTGTACCTTTGCATTTTTCTCCCAAACGAAGGACACTAGATTGAAAATTTTAAAGCCTCCTATTAGTGCTTCATCTACACGTTATAGCCCTGAATTTTCCAATGCCTAGCTCTTTGCAAAAGAGAGATATCGGCAAGGAAAAGCTGTATTGTACCTTTGCATTTTTCTCCCAAACGAAAGACACTAGAATGAAAATTTTAAAGCCTCCTGTTAGTGCTTCATCTACACGTTATAGCCCTGAATTTTCCAATGCCTATCTCTTTGCAAAAGAGAGATATCGGCAAGGAAAAGCTTTATTGTACCTTTGCATTTTTCTCCCAAACGAAGGACACTAGAATGAAAATTTTAAAGCCTCCTATTAGTGCTTCATCTACACGTTATAGCCCTGAATTTTCCAATGCCTATCTCTTTGCAAAAGAGAGATATCGTCAAGGAAAAGCTGTATTGTACCTTTGCATTTTTCTCCCAAACGAAGGACACTAGAATGAAAATTTTAAAGCCTCCTGTTAGTGCTTCATCTACACGTTGTAGCCCTGAATTTTCCAATGCCTATCTCTTTGCAAAAGAGAGATATCGGCAAGGAAAAGCTGTATTGTACCTTTGCATTTTTCTCCCAAACGAAAGACACTAAAATGAAAATTTTAAAGCCTCCTGTTAGTGCTTCATCTACACGTTATAGCCCTGAATTTTCCAATGCCTATCTCTTTGCAAAAGAGAGATATCGGCAAGGAAAAGCTGTATTGTACCTTTGCATTTTTCTCCCAAACGAAGGACACTAGAATGAAAATTTAAAAGCCTCCTGTTAGTGCTTCATCTACACGGTATAGCCCTGAATTTTCCAATGCCTAGCTCTTTGCAAAAGAGAGATATCGGCAAGGAAAAACTGTATTGTACCTTTGCATTTTTCTCCCAAACGAAAACACTAGAATGAAAATTTTAAAGCCTCCTGTTAGTGCTTCATCTACACGTTATAGCCCTGAATTTTCCAATGCCTAGCTCTTTGCAAAAGAGAGATATTGGCAAGGAAAAGCTGTATTGTACCTTTGCATTTTTCTCCCAAACGAAAGACACTAGAATGAAAATTTTAAAGCCTCCTGTTAGTGCTTCATCTACACGTTATAGCCCTGAATTTTCCAATGCCTATCTCTTTGCAAAAGAGAGATATCGGCAAGGAAAAGCTGTATTGTACCTTTGCATTTTTCTCCCAAACGAAGGACACTAGAATGAAAATTTTAAAGCCTCCTATTAGTGCTTCATCTACACGTTATAGCCCTGAATTTTCCAATGCCTATCTCTTTGCAAAAGAGAGATATCGGCAATGAAAAGCTGTATTGTACCTTTGCATTTTTCTCCCAAACGAAGGACACTAGAATGAAAATTTTAAAGCCTCCTGTTAGTGCTTCATCTACACGTTATAGCCCTGCATTTTCCAATGCCTATCTCTTTGCAAAAGAGAGATATCGGCAAGGAAAAGCTGTATTGTACCTTTGAATTTTTCTCCCAAACGAAAGACACTAGAATGAAAATTTTAAAGCCTCCTGTTAGTGCTTCATCTACACGTTATAGCCCTGAATTTTCCAATGCTTATCTCTTTGCAAAAGAGAGATATCGGCAAGGAAAAGCAGCATTGTACTTTTGCATTTTTCTCCCAAACGAAAGACACTAGAATGAAAATTTTAAAGCCTCCTGTTAGTGCTTCATCTACACGTTATAGCCCTGAATTTTCCATTGCCTAGCTCTTTGCAAAAGAGAGATATTGGCAAGGAAAAGCTGTATTGTACCTTTGCATTTTTCTCCCAAACGAAGGACACTAGATTGAAAATTTTAAAGCCTCCTATTAGTGCTTCATCTACACGTTATAGCCCTGAATTTTCCAATGCCTAGCTCTTTGCAAAAGAGAGATATCGGCAAGGAAAAGCGGTATTGTACCTTTGCATTTTTTCCCAAACGAAATACACTAGAATGAAAATTTTAAAGCCTCCTGTTAGTGCTTCATCTACACGTTATAGCCCTGAATTTTCCAATGCCTATCTCTTTGCAAAAGAGAGATATCGGCAAGGAAAACCTGTATTGTACCTTTGCATTTTTCTCCCAAACGAAGGACACTAGAATGAAAATTTTAAAGCCTCCTATTAGTGCTTCATCTACACGTTATAGCCCTGAATTTTCCAATGCCTATCTCTTTGCAAAAGAGAGATATCGGCAAGGAAAAGCTGTATTGTACCTTTGCAGTTTTCTCCCAAACGAAGGACACTAGAATGAAAATTTTAAAGCCTCCTGTTAGTGCTTCATCTACACGTTATAGCCCTGAATTTTCCAATGCCTATCTCTTTGCAAAAAAGAGATATCGGCAAGGAAAAGCTGTATTGTACCTTTGCATTTTTCTCCCAAACGAAGGACACTAGAATGAAAATTGTAAAGCCTCCTGTTAGTGCTTCATCTACACGTTATAGCCCTGAATTTTCCAATGCCTATCTCTTTGCAAAAGAGAGATATCGGCAAGGAAAAGCTGTATTGTACCTTTGCAGTTTTCTCCCAAACGAAGGACACTAGAATGAAAATTTTAAAGCCTCCTGTTAGTGCTTCATCTACACGTTATAGCCCTGAATTTTCCAATGCCTATCTCTTTGCAAAAGAGAGATATCGGCAAGGAAAAGCTGTATTGTACCTTTGCATTTTTCTCCCAAACGAAGGACACTAGAATGAAAATTGTAAAGCCTCCTGTTAGTGCTTCATCTACACGTTATAGCCCTGAATTTTCCAATGCCTATCTCTTTGCAAAAGAGAGATATCGGCAAGGAAAAACTGTATTGTACCTTTGCATTTTTCTCCCAAACGAAAGACACTAGAATGAAAATTTTAAAGCCTCCTTTTAGTGCTTCATCTACACGTAATAGCCCTGAATTTTCCAATGCCTATCTCTTTGCAAAAGAGAGATATCGGCAAGGAAATGCTGTATTGTACCTTTGCATTTTTCTCCCAAACGAAAGACACTAGAATGAAAATTTTAAAGCCTCCTGTTAGTGCTTCATCTACACGTTATAGCCCTGCATTTTCCAATGCCTATCTCTTTGCAAAAGAGAGATATCGGCAAGGAAAAGCTGCATTGTACTTTTGCATTTTTCTCCCAAACGAAAGACACTAGAATGAAAATTTTAAAGCCTCCTTTTAGTGCTTCATCTACACGTAATAGCCCTGAATTTTCCAATGCCTATCTCTTTGCAAAAGAGAGATATCGGCAAGGAAATGCTGTATTGTACCTTTGCATTTTTCTCCCAAACGAAAGACACTAGAATGAAAATTTTAAAGCCTCCTGTTAGTGCTTCATCTACACGTTATAGCCCTGAACTTTCCAATGCCTATCTCTTTGCAAAAGAGAGATATCGGCAAGGAAATGCTGTATTGTACCTTTGCATTTTTCTCCCAAACGAAAGACACTAGAATGAAAATTTTAAAGCCTCCTGTTAGTGCTTCATCTACACGTTATAGCCCTGCATTTTCCAATGCCTATCTCTTTGCAAAAGAGAGATATCGGCAAGGAAAAGCTGCATTGTACCTTTGCATTTTTCTCCCAAACGAAAGACACTAGAATGAAAATTGTAAAGCCTCCTGTTAGTGCTTCATCTACACGTTATAGCCCTGCATTTTCCAATGCCTAGCTCTTTGCAAAAGAGAGATATTGGCAAGGAAAAGCTGTATTGTACCTTTGCATTTTTCTCCCAAACGAAAAACACTAGAATGAAAATTTTAAAGCCTCCTGTTAGTGCTTCATCTACACGTTATAGCCCTGAATTTTCCAATGCCTATCTCTTTGCAAAAGAGAGATATCGGCAAGGAAAAGCAGCATTGTACTTTTGCATTTTTCTCCCAAACGAAAGACACTAGAATGAAAATTTTAAAGCCTCCTGTTAGTGCTTCATCTACACGTTATAGCCCTGAATTTTCCAATGCCTAGCTCTTTGCAAAAGAGAGATATTGGCAAGGAAAAGCTGTATTGTACCTTTGCATTTTTCTCCCAAACGAAGGACACTAGATTGAAAATTTTAAAGCCTCCTATTAGTGCTTCATCTACACGTTATAGCCCTGAATTTTCCAATGCCTAGCTCTTTGCAAAAGAGAGATATCGGCAAGGAAAAGCTGTATTGTACCTTTGCATTTTTCTCCCAAACGAAAGACACTAGAATGAAAATTTTAAAGCCTCCTGTTAGTGCTTCATCTACACGTTATAGCCCTGAATTTTCCAATGCCTATCTCTTTGCAAAAGAGAGATATCGGCAAGGAAAAGCTTTATTGTACCTTTGCATTTTTCTCCCAAACGAAGGACACTAGAATGAAAATTTTAAAGCCTCCTATTAGTGCTTCATCTACACGTTATAGCCCTGAATTTTCCAATGCCTATCTCTTTGCAAAAGAGAGATATCGTCAAGGAAAAGCTGTATTGTACCTTTGCATTTTTCTCCCAAACGAAGGACACTAGAATGAAAATTTTAAAGCCTCCTGTTAGTGCTTCATCTACACGTTGTAGCCCTGAATTTTCCAATGCCTATCTCTTTGCAAAAGAGAGATATCGGCAAGGAAAAGCTGTATTGTACCTTTGCATTTTTCTCCCAAACGAAAGACACTAAAATGAAAATTTTAAAGCCTCCTGTTAGTGCTTCATCTACACGTTATAGCCCTGAATTTTCCAATGCCTATCTCTTTGCAAAAGAGAGATATCGGCAAGGAAAAGCTGTATTGTACCTTTGCATTTTTCTCCCAAACGAAGGACACTAGAATGAAAATTTAAAAGCCTCCTGTTAGTGCTTCATCTACACGGTATAGCCCTGAATTTTCCAATGCCTAGCTCTTTGCAAAAGAGAGATATCGGCAAGGAAAAACTGTATTGTACCTTTGCATTTTTCTCCCAAACGAAAACACTAGAATGAAAATTTTAAAGCCTCCTGTTAGTGCTTCATCTACACGTTATAGCCCTGAATTTTCCAATGCCTAGCTCTTTGCAAAAGAGAGATATTGGCAAGGAAAAGCTGTATTGTACCTTTGCATTTTTCTCCCAAACGAAAGACACTAGAATGAAAATTTTAAAGCCTCCTGTTAGTGCTTCATCTACACGTTATAGCCCTGAATTTTCCAATGCCTATCTCTTTGCAAAAGAGAGATATCGGCAAGGAAAAGCTGTATTGTACCTTTGCATTTTTCTCCCAAACGAAGGACACTAGAATGAAAATTTTAAAGCCTCCTATTAGTGCTTCATCTACACGTTATAGCCCTGAATTTTCCAATGCCTATCTCTTTGCAAAAGAGAGATATCGGCAATGAAAAGCTGTATTGTACCTTTGCATTTTTCTCCCAAACGAAGGACACTAGAATGAAAATTTTAAAGCCTCCTGTTAGTGCTTCATCTACACGTTATAGCCCTGCATTTTCCAATGCCTATCTCTTTGCAAAAGAGAGATATCGGCAAGGAAAAGCTGTATTGTACCTTTGAATTTTTCTCCCAAACGAAAGACACTAGAATGAAAATTTTAAAGCCTCCTGTTAGTGCTTCATCTACACGTTATAGCCCTGAATTTTCCAATGCCTATCTCTTTGCAAAAGAGAGATATCGGCAAGGAAATGCTGTATTGTACCTTTGCATTTTTCTCCCAAACGAAAGACACTAGAATGAAAATTTTAAAGCCTCCTGTTAGTGCTTCATCTACACGTTATAGCCCTGCATTTTCCAATGCCTATCTCTTTGCAAAAGAGAGATATCGGCAAGGAAAAGCTGCATTGTACTTTTGCATTTTTCTCCCAAACGAAAGACACTAGAATGAAAATTTTAAAGCCTCCTTTTAGTGCTTCATCTACACGTAATAGCCCTGAATTTTCCAATGCCTATCTCTTTGCAAAAGAGAGATATCGGCAAGGAAATGCTGTATTGTACCTTTGCATTTTTCTCCCAAACGAAAGACACTAGAATGAAAATTTTAAAGCCTCCTGTTAGTGCTTCATCTACACGTTATAGCCCTGCATTTTCCAATGCCTATCTCTTTGCAAAAGAGAGATATCGGCAAGGAAAAGCTGCATTGTACTTTTGCATTTTTCTCCCAAACGAAAGACACTAGAATGAAAATTTTAAAGCCTCCTTTTAGTGCTTCATCTACACGTAATAGCCCTGAATTTTCCAATGCCTATCTCTTTGCAAAAGAGAGATATCGGCAAGGAAATGCTGTATTGTACCTTTACATTTTTCTCCCAAACGAAAGACACTAGAATGAAAATTTTAAAGCCTCCTGTTAGTGCTTCATCTACACGTTATAGCCCTGAATTTTCCAATGCCTAGCTCTTTGCAAAAGAGAGATATTGTCAAGGAAAAGCTGTATTGTACCTTTGCATTTTTCTCCCAAACGAAAGACACTAAAATGAAAATTTTAAAGCCTCCTGTTAGTGCTTCATCTACACGGTATAGCCCTGAATTTTCCAATGCCTATCTCTTTGCAAAAGAGAGATATCGGCAAGGAAAAACTGTATTGTACCTTTGCATTTTTCTCCCAAACGAAAGACACTAGAATGAAAATTTTAAAGCCTCCTGTTAGTGCTTCATCTACACGTTATAGCCCTGAATTTTCCAATGCCTATCTCTTTGCAAAAGAGAGATATCGGCAAGGAAAAGCTGTATTGTACCTTTGCATTTTTCTCCCAAACGAAGGACACTAGAATGAAAATTTAAAAGCCTCCTGTTAGTGCTTCATCTACACGGTATAGCCCTGAATTTTCCAATGCCTAGCTCTTTGCAAAAGAGAGATATCGGCAAGGAAAAGCTGTATTGTACCTTTGCATTTTTCTCCCAAACGAAGGACACTAGAATGAAAATTTTAAAGCCTCCTGTTAGTGCTTCATCTACACGGTATAGCCCTGAATTTTCCAATGCCTAGCTCTTTGCAAAAGAGAGATATCGGCAAGGAAAAACTGTATTGTACCTTTGCATTTTTCTCCCAAACGAAAGACACTAGAATGAAAATTTTAAAGCCTCCTGTTAGTGCTTCATCTACACGTTATAGCCCTGAATTTTCCAATGCCTAGCTCTTTGCAAAAGAGAGATATTGGCAAGGAAAAGCTGTATTGTACCTTTGCATTTTTCTCCCAAACGAAAGACACTAGAATGAAAATTTTAAAGCCTCCTGTTAGTGCTTCATCTACACGTTATAGCCCTGAATTTTCCAATGCCTATCTCTTTGCAAAAGAGAGATATCGGCAAGGAAAAGCTGTATTGTACCTTTGCATTTTTCTCCCAAACGAAGGACACTAGAATGAAAATTTTAAAGCCTCCTATTAGTGCTTCATCTACACGTTATAGCCCTGAATTTTCCAATGCCTATCTCTTTGCAAAAGAGAGATATCGGCAAGGAAAAGCTGTATTGTACCTTTGCATTTTTCTCCCAAACGAAGGACACTAGAATGAAAATTTTAAAGCCTCCTGTTAGTGCTTCATCTACACGTTATAGCCCTGCATTTTCCAATGCCTATCTCTTTGCAAAAGAGAGATATCGGCAAGGAAAAGCTGTATTGTACCTTTGAATTTTTCTCCCAAACGAAAGACACTAGAATGAAAATTTTAAAGCCTCCTGTTAGTGCTTCATCTACACGTTATAGCCCTGAATTTTCCAATGCCTATCTCTTTGCAAAAGAGAGATATCGGCAAGGAAATGCTGTATTGTACCTTTGCATTTTTCTCCCAAACGAAAGACACTAGAATGAAAATTTTAAAGCCTCCTGTTAGTGCTTCATCTACACGTTATAGCCCTGCATTTTCCAATGCCTATCTCTTTGCAAAAGAGAGATATCGGCAAGGAAAAGCTGCATTGTACTTTTGCATTTTTCTCCCAAACGAAAGACACTAGAATGAAAATTTTAAAGCCTCCTTTTAGTGCTTCATCTACACGTAATAGCCCTGAATTTTCCAATGCCTATCTCTTTGCAAAAGAGAGATATCGGCAAGGAAATGCTGTATTGTACCTTTGCATTTTTCTCCCAAACGAAAGACACTAGAATGAAAATTTTAAAGCCTCCTGTTAGTGCTTCATCTACACGTTATAGCCCTGCATTTTCCAATGCCTATCTCTTTGCAAAAGAGAGATATCGACAAGGAAAAGCTGCATTGTACTTTTGCATTTTTCTCCCAAACGAAAGACACTAGAATGAAAATTTTAAAGCCTCCTTTTAGTGCTTCATCTACACGTAATAGCCCTGAATTTTCCAATGCCTATCTCTTTGCAAAAGAGAGATATCGGCAAGGAAATGCTGTATTGTACCTTTACATTTTTCTCCCAAACGAAAGACACTAGAATGAAAATTTTAAAGCCTCCTGTTAGTGCTTCATCTACACGTTATAGCCCTGCATTTTCCAATGCCTATCTCTTTGCAAAAGAGAGATATCGGCAAGGTAAAGCTGCATTGTACTTTTGCATTTTTCTCCCAAACGAAAGACACTAGAATGAAAATTTTAAAGCCTCCTGTTAGTGCTTCATCTACACGTTATAGCCCTGCATTTTCCAATGCCTAGCTCTTTGCAAAAGAGAGATATTGTCAAGGAAAAGCTGTATTGTACCTTTGCATTTTTCTCCCAAACGAAAGACACTAAAATGAAAATTTTAAAGCCTCCTGTTAGTGCTTCATCTACACGGTATAGCCCTGAATTTTCCAATGCCTATCTCTTTGCAAAAGAGAGATATCGGCAAGGAAAAACTGTATTGTACCTTTGCATTTTTCTCCCAAACGAAAGACACTAGAATGAAAATTTTAAAGCCTCCTGTTAGTGCTTCATCTACACGTTATAGCCCTGAATTTTCCAATGCCTATCTCTTTGCAAAAGAGAGATATCGGCAAGGAAAAGCTGTATTGTACCTTTGCATTTTTCTCCCAAACGAAGGACACTAGAATGAAAATTTAAAAGCCTCCTGTTAGTGCTTCATCTACACGGTATAGCCCTGAATTTTCCAATGCCTAGCTCTTTGCAAAAGAGAGATATCGGCAAGGAAAAGCTGTATTGTACCTTTGCATTTTTCTCCCAAACGAAGGACACTAGAATGAAAATTTTAAAGCCTCCTGTTAGTGCTTCATCTACACGGTATAGCCCTGAATTTTCCAATGCCTAGCTCTTTGCAAAAGAGAGATATCGGCAAGGAAAAACTGTATTGTACCTTTGCATTTTTCTCCCAAACGAAAGACACTAGAATGAAAATTTTAATGCCTCCTGTTAGTGCTTCATCTACACGTTATAGCCCTGAATTTTCCAATGCCTAGCTCTTTGCAAAAGAGAGATATTGGCAAGGAAAAGCTGTATTGTACCTTTGCATTTTTCTCCCAAACGAAAGACACTAGAATGAAAATTTTAAAGCCTCCTGTTAGTGCTTCATCTACACGTTATAGCCCTGAATTTTCCAATGCCTATCTCTTTGCAAAAGAGAGATATCGGCAAGGAAAAGCTGTATTGTACCTTTGCATTTTTCTCCCAAACGAAGGACACTAGAATGAAAATTTTAAAGCCTCCTATTAGTGCTTCATCTACACGTTATAGCCCTGAATTTTCCAATGCCTATCTCTTTGCAAAAGAGAGATATCGGCAAGGAAAAGCTGTATTGTACCTTTGCATTTTTCTCCCAAACAAAGGACACTAGAATGAAAATTTTAAAGCCTCCTGTTAGTGCTTCATCTACACGTTATAGCCCTGCATTTTCCAATGCCTATCTCTTTGCAAAAGAGAGATATCGGCAAGGAAAAGCTGTATTGTACCTTTGAATTTTTCTCCCAAACGAAAGACACTAGAATGAAAATTTTAAAGCCTCCTGTTAGTGCTTCATCTACACGTTATAGCCCTGAATTTTCCAATGCCTATCTCTTTGCAAAAGAGAGATATCGGCAAGGAAATGCTGTATTGTACCTTTGCATTTTTCTCCCAAACGAAAGACACTAGAATGAAAATTTTAAAGCCTCCTGTTAGTGCTTCATCTACACGTTATAGCCCTGCATTTTCCAATGCCTATCTCTTTGCAAAAGAGAGATATCGGCAAGGAAAAGCTGCATTGTACTTTTGCATTTTTCTCCCAAACGAAAGACACTAGAATGAAAATTTTAAAGCCTCCTTTTAGTGCTTCATCTACACGTAATAGCCCTGAATTTTCCAATGCCTATCTCTTTGCAAAAGAGAGATATCGGCAAGGAAATGCTGTATTGTACCTTTGCATTTTTCTCCCAAACGAAAGACACTAGAATGAAAATTTTAAAGCCTCCTGTTAGTGCTTCATCTACACGTTATAGCCCTGCATTTTTCAATGCCTATCTCTTTGCAAAAGAGAGATATCGGCAAGGAAAAGCTGCATTGTACTTTTGCATTTTTCTCCCAAACGAAAGACACTAGAATGAAAATTTTAAAGCCTCCTTTTAGTGCTTCATCTACACGTAATAGCCCTGAATTTTCCAATGCCTATCTCTTTGCAAAAGAGAGATATCGGCAAGGAAATGCTGTATTGTACCTTTACATTTTTCTCCCAAACGAAAGACACTAGAATGAAAATTTTAAAGCCTCCTGTTAGTGCTTCATCTACACGTTATAGCCCTGCATTTTCCAATGCCTATCTCTTTGCAAAAGAGAGATATCGGCAAGGAAAAGCTGCATTGTACTTTTGCATTTTTCTCCCAAACGAAAGACACTAGAATGAAAATTTTAAAGCCTCCTGTTAGTGCTTCATCTACACGTTATAGCCCTGAATTTTCCAATGCCTAGCTCTTTGCAAAAGAGAGATATTGGCCCTCATTCCGAGTTGATCGGTCGCAAGGCGATTTTAGCAGAGTTACACACGCTAAGCCGCCGCCTACTGGGAGTGAATCTTAGCTTCATAAAATTGCGACCGATGTATTCGCAATAATGCGATTACTAACTACTTAGCAGTTTCAGAGTAGCTCCAGACTTACTCTGCCTGTGCGATCATTTCAGTGCTTGTCGTTCCTGGTTGACGTCACAAACACACCCAGCGTTCGCACAGGCACTCCCACCGTTTCCCCGGCCACTCCTGCGTTTTTTCCGGAAACTGTAGCGTTTTCAGCCACACGCCCCTGAAACGCCGTGTTTCCGCCCAGTAACACCCATTTCCTGTCAATCACATTACGTTCGCCGGAGCGAAGAAAAAGCCGTGAGTAAAAATACTTTCTTCATAGTAAAGTTACTTGGCGCAGTCGCAGTGCGAACATTGCGCATGCGTACTAAGCGGATTTTCACTGCGATGCGATGAAAAATACCGAGCGAACAACTCGGAATGAGGGCCATTGTCAAGGAAAAGCTGTATTGTACCTTTGCATTTTTCTCCCAAACGAAAGACACTAAAATGAAAATTTTAAAGCCTCCTGTTAGTGCTTCATCTACACGGTATAGCCCTGAATTTTCCAATGCCTATCTCTTTGCAAAAGAGAGATATCGGCAAGGAAAAACTGTATTGTACCTTTGCATTTTTCTCCCAAACGAAAGACACTAGAATGAAAATTGTAAAGCCTCCTGTTAGTGCTTCATCTACACGTTATAGCCCTGCATTTTCCAATGCCTAGCTCTTTGCAAAAGAGAGATATTGGCAAGGAAAAGCTGTATTGTACCTTTGCATTTTTCTCCCAAACGAAAGACACTAGAATGAAAATTTTAAAGCCTCCTGTTAGTGCTTCATCTACACGTTATAGCCCTGAATTTTCCATTGCCTAGCTCTTTGCAAAAGAGAGATATTGGCAAGGAAAAGCTGTATTGTACCTTTGCATTTTTCTCCCAAACGAAGGACACTAGATTGAAAATTTTAAAGCCTCCTATTAGTGCTTCATCTACACGTTATAGCCCTGAATTTTCCAATGCCTAGCTCTTTGCAAAAGAGAGATATCGGCAAGGAAAAGCGGTATTGTGCCTTTGCATTTTTTCCCAAACGAAATACACTAGAATGAAAATTTTAAAGCCTCCTGTTAGTGCTTCATCTACACGTTATAGCCCTGAATTTTCCAATGCCTATCTCTTTGCAAAAGAGAGATATCGGCAAGGAAAACCTGTATTGTACCTTTGCATTTTTCTCCCAAACGAAAAATGCTGCCTCAGTTGAATCTCCTTTACTTGACAGAGATGTGCCTGAGCAGCGGCCCTCCCCAGCCCTATCCCAAATCATACTTATTTTGCATAGGCGATACCATGGTCATGAAGATTGTTTTCCCAGGGTGAGGTTCATTCATTGCATTCTGGGTATGCTGACCCCTGTGATTTCCCCAAATGTGGGAAACTCGACTGCATTATTTGTGGTAGTGGGGGACTGTGTTTGTGCTTTCCTCTGGTCAGCTCTGGTAAAAGTCAGATTTCTTTGTCTCAGATCTTCCTCTAGCCTTGTTCTTCTTTCGAGAGTTCCCTTGTGCTGCCTCAGTTGGATCTCCTTCACTTGACAGGGGGGTACCCGAGCAGCGACCCTCCCCAGCTCTAGCCCAAATCCTACTTACCTGCCAGGTGAGATACTATGATCATGAAGGTGCTTCTCCCAGGGCAAGGCTCACCCATTGCACTCTGGGTGTGCTGCTCCTGCGATTTCCCCAAATGTGGGAAACTTGACTGCATAATTTGTGTTTCCCCTGGTCGGCTCTCGTATAATTCAGATCTCTTTGTCTCAGGTCTCTCTCCAGCCTAGTTTGCTGTCTGTTTCCACTTCTCTTTTCTTGAGCTGCTCCCTTCTATGCCCTTGCGCACTATCCTGACTTCTCCCGTCTGCTTACTTTGTGCCTTCCAATGCACAATGCAAACTACAGGTAGTGCTGCAGGGCCCACACCCTTTTACTTGCCGTACAGAGCAGCTCTAGAGCTGTTACAGTGCCCAGCTGCTGCAAGAAATCAGCTTGTATGCTTCAGGGGCTGGGGCATAGCCAACATGAGCCCCACACCGAAGGAGGGTGGAGGTGTTTAATGCGAACTAGGGGTCATCCAAGCGCCGCAAAAGGCCGCCATGCCCTGCACGCCCATTTTCTCTTTTCATATGCAGACGAGGGTTGAAGCCAACTTTGACCCACTGCTTGGATGACATCACCATATGCAAATCCATCTGCTGCAGGCCTTCCCCCAGGAATGCTTGCACTAGTTGTTGCATTTGGTTTGTTGTTTGGGGGTGCTTCAGTATTAGGCAGCCTTCTTCCCTCCCATGTTCATCTGAAAATATGTGTTCTCCCTGCAGTTGTTGTCCCCAGATGAGAGTTCCCTTGTGCTGCCTCAGTTGAATCTCCTTTACTTGACAGAGATGTGCCTGAGCAGCGGCCCTCCCCAGCCCTATCCCAAATCATACTTATTTTGCATAGGAGATACCATGGTCATGAAGATTGTTCTCCCAGGGTGAGGTTCATTCATTGCATTCTGGGTATGCTGACCCCTGTGATTTCCCCAAATGTGGGTAACTCGACTGCATTATTTGTTGTAGTGGGGGACTGTGTTTGTGTTTTCCTCTGGTCAGCTCTGGTAAAAGTCAGATTTCTTTGTCTCAGATCTTCCTCTAGCCTTGTTCTTCTTTCGAGAGTTCCCTTGTGCTGCCTCAGTTGGATCTCCTTCACTTGACAGGGGGGTGCCCGAGCAGCGACCCTCCCCAGCTCTAGCCCAACTCCTACTTACCTGCCAGGTGAGATACTATGATCATGAAGGTGCTTCTCCCAGGGCAAGGCTCACCCATTGCACTCTGGGTGTGCTGCCCCTGCGATTTCCCCAAATGTGGGAAACTTGACTGCAGAATTTGTGTTTCCCCTGGTCGGCTCTCGTATAATTCAGATCTCTTTGTCTCAGGTCTCTCTACAGCCTAGTTTGCTGTCTGTTTCCACTTCTTTTTTCTTGAGCCCCTCCCTTTTATACCCTTGTGCACTATCCTGACTTCTCCTCCTGTCTGCTTACTTTGTGCCTTCCAATGCACAATGCAAACTACAGGTAGTGCTGCAGGGCCCACACCCTTTTACTTGCCTTACAGAGCAGCTCTGGAGCTGTTACAGTGCCAAGCTGCTGCAAGAAATCAGCTTGAATGCTTCAGGGGCTGGGGCATGGCCAACATGAGACCCACACCGAAGGAGGGTGGGGGTGTTTAATGAAAACTAAGGGTCATCCAAGCACCGCAAAAGGCCGCCATGCCCTGCACGCCCCTTTTCTCTTTTCATATGCAGACGAAGGTTGAAGCCAACTTTGACCCACTGCTTGGATGACATCACCATATGCAAATCCATCTGCGGCAGGCCTTCCCCCAGGAATGCTTGCACTAGTTGTTGCATTTGGTTTGTTGTTTGGGGGTGCTTCAGTGTTAGGCAGCCTTCTGCCCTCCCATGTTCATCTGAAAATATGTGTTCTCCCTGCAGTTGTTGTCCCCAGATGAGAGTTCCCTTGTGCTGCCTCAGTTGAATCTCCTTTACTTGACAGAGATGTGCCTGAGCAGCGGCCCTCCCCAGCCCAATCCCAAATCATACTTATTTTGCATAGGAGATACCATGGTCATGAAGATTATTCTCCCAGGGTGAGGTTCATTCATTGCATTCTGGGTATGCTGACCCCTGTGATTTCCCCAAATGTGGGTAACTCGACTGCATTATTTGTGGTAGCGGGGGACTGTGTTTGTGTTTTCCTCTGGTCAGCTCTGGTAAAAGTCAGATTTCTTTGTTTCAGATCTTCCTCTAGCCTTGTTCTTCTTTCGAGAGTTCCCTTGTGCTGCCTCAGTTGGATCTCCTTCACTTGACAGGGGGGTGCCCGAGCAGCGACCCTCCCCAGCTCAAGCCCAACTCCTACTTACCTGCCAGGTGAGATACTATGATCATGAAGGTGCTTCTCCCAGGGCAAGGCTCACCCATTGCACTCTCGGTGTGCTGCCCCTGCGATTTCCCCAAATGTGGGAAACTTGACTGCATAATTTGTGTTTCCCCTGGTCGGCTCTCGTATAATTCAGATCTCTTTGTCTCAGGTCTCTCTCCAGCCTAGTTTGCTGTCTGTTTCCACTTCTTTTTTCTTGAGCCCCTCCCTTTTATACCCTTGTGCACTATCCTGACTTCTCCTCCTGTCTGCTTACTTTGTGCCTTCCAATGCACAATGCAAACTACACACCCTTTTACTTGCCTTACAGAGCAGCTCTGGAGCTGTTACAGTGCCAAGCTGCTGTAAGAAATCAGCTTGAATGCTTCAGGGGCTGGGGCATTGTCAACATGAGCCCCACACCGAAGGAGGGTGGGGGTGTTTAATGCGAACTAAGGGTCATCCAAGCGCCGCAAAAGGCCGCCATGCCCTGCATACCCCTTTTCTCTTTTCATATGCAGATGAGGGTTCCAGCCAACTTTGGCCCACTGCTTGGATGACATCACCGTATGCAAATCCGTCTTCTGCAGAACTTCCCCCAGGAATGCTTGTACTAGTTGTTGCATTTGGTTTGTTGTTTGGGGGTGCTTCAGTATTAGGCAGCCTTCTACCCTCCCATGTTCATCTGAAAATATGTGTTCTCCCTGCAGTTGTTGTCCCCAGATGAGAGTTCCCTTGTGCTGCCTCAGTTGAATCTCCTTTACTTGACAGAGATGTGCCTGAGCAGCGGCCCTCCCCAGCCCTATCCCAAATCATACTTATTTTGCATAGGCGATACCATGGTCATGAAGATTGTTCTCCCAGGGTGAGGTTCATTCATTGCATTCTGGGTATGCTGACCCCTGTGATTTCCCCAAATGTGGGAAACTCGACTGCATTATTTGTGGTAGTGGGGGACTGTGTTTGTGCTTTCCTCTGGTCAGCTCTGGTAAAAGTCAGATTTCTTTGTCTCAGATCTTCCTCTAGCCTTGTTCTTCTTTCGAGAGTTCCCTTGTGCTGCCTCAGTTGGATCTCCTTCACTTGACAGGGGGTGCCCGAGCAGCAATCCTCCACAGCTCTGGCCCAACTCCTACTTACCTGCCAGGTGAGATACTATGATCTTCACTGTTAGGGCAATCAGGATGTGGAATTCCCTGCCAGGGAAGGTGGTAATGGCGGACTCTGTAATTGGATTTAAAAAAGGAATGGATACATTTCTGAATGAAAAAGCTATCCAAGGTTATAATACTTAAAATATCAACATGGTTAATCCGGGGGTAACATGAGTTGTAGTAGCTAACTAGTCATAAAACATTATTCAGCAAGTATGTAGAATCATCACAACATAAAACAGGTTGAACACGATGGGCAATTTGCCTCTATTCAACCTCAAAAACTATGTTACTATATGTTACTATATTACTATGTTACTGTAGTATACAGAACACCACAATGCAATGAGCAGTGATAGTGAGCACTGATGAGGATACTAGAACTGACACTGAGCAGCAAGATGCAGCACTGGACTATTAGTAATGTACTGTAGTATGCTGAGCACAACAATGCAGCACAAGACAATGAGCAGTGATACTGAGCACTGATGAGGATACTACTGAGAACTGACACTGAGCAGGAGAGACACACTACTAGTATTACTGAGCAGCAATAAGTATCCACTGATACTGAGCACTGATATTGAGATTTCCACTGAGAGAACATAGCCACGTCCTCTCCGCTCTCTCTTCAATGCACGAGTAAAAATGGCGGCAACGCGCAGCTCTTTATATGGAATCCGAATCTCGCGAGAATCCGACAGCGGGATGATGACATTTTCCCTTGTTCAGGTTTTCCGAGTCAGGCGGGAACAACCGAGCCTGCCTCGTACCAGTGTAAACCACGTGGAGTTCGTGGGGAATTCGGTTCTCGGAGAACCGAACCCGCTCCTCTCTACCTTATACCCATCAATTTTTTTTATTTTCAATCTAAGCCCCTGCAGTTTTCTGTAAGCATCTGCTTTGCTATGATGATCAACAAGTCACAAGGGCAAACACTCAGGGCTTGAGGCGTAGATCTTAGGACCAGCTGCTACAAGTATGGCAGAGGTGTCACTATCACTGGTGACACCCAGAGAGGTGGCGAGGGAGATTGTAATGCAGTGCGCGCAGATAAGCAGCGCAATGGTAAAAAGGAGGCATGGTTTCATAGGTAGGGGCGTGGCCTGGTGGCCTGAATCTACATTTTGTTGCTCCGGGTGTCCCGGGGGTTGGGGGCTGCACCGGGGACTAGTGTGTGAGCGGTGCTGGCTCCTGCACAGTGACATGGCATGGCCACTAGAGATGTGCACCGGAAATTTTTCGGGTTTTGTGTTTTGGTTTTGGGTTCGGTTCCGCGGCCGTGTTTTGGGTTCGAACGCGTTTTGGCTAAACCTCACCGAATTTTTTTTGTCGGATTCGGGTGTGTTTTGGATTCGGGTGTTTTTTTCAAAAAACCCTAAAAAACAGCTTAAATCATAGAATTTGGGAGTCATTTTGATCCCAAAGTATTATTAACCTCAATAACCATAATTTCCACTCATTTTCAGTCTATTCTTAACACCTCACACCTCACAATATTATTTTTAGTCCTAAAATTTGCACCGAGGTCGCTGGATGACTAAGCTCAGTGACCCAAGTGGCCGACACAAACACCTGGCCCATATAGGAGTGGCACTGCAGTGTCACGCATGATGGCCCTTCCAAAAAACACTCCCCAAACAGCACATGACGCAAAGAAAAAAAGAGGCGCAATGAGGTAGCTGTGTGACTAAGCTCAGCGACCCAAGTGGCCGACACAAACACCTGGCCCATCTAGGAGTGGCACTGCAGTGTCACGCAGGATGGCCCTTCCAAAAAACACTCCACAAACAGCACATGACGCAAAGAAAAAAAGAGGCGCAATGAGGTAGCTGTGTGACTAAGCTCAGCGACCCAAGTGGCCGACACAAACACCTGGCCCATCTAGGAGTGGCACTGCAGTGTCACGCAGGATGGCCCTTCCAAAAACACTCCCCAAACAGCACATGACGCAAAGAAAAAAAGAGGCGCAATGAGGTAGCTGTGTGACTAAGCTCAGCGACCCAAGTGGCCGACACAAACACCTGGCCCATCTAGGAGTGGCACTGCAGTGTCACGCATGATGGCCCTTCCAAAAAACACTCCCCAAACAGCACATGACGCAAAGAAAAAAAGAGGCGCAATGAGGTAGCTGTGTGACTAAGCTCAGCGACCCAAGTGGCCGACACAAACACCTGGCCCATCTAGGAGTGGCACTGCAGTGTCACGCAGGATGGCCCTTCCAAAAAACACTCCCCAAACAGCACATGACGCAAAGAAAAAAAGAGGCGCAATGAGGTAGCTGTGTGACTAAGCTCAGCGACCCAAGTGGCCGACACAAACACCTGGCCCATCTAGGAGTGGCACTGCAGTGTCACGCAGGATGGCCCTTCCAAAAACACTCCCCAAACAGCACATGACGCAAAGAAAAAAAGAGGCGCAATGAGGTAGCTGTGTGACTAAGCTCAGCGACCCAAGTGGCCGACACAAACACCTGGCCCATCTAGGAGTGGCACTGCAGTGTCACGCAGGATGGCCCTTCAAAAAAACACTCCCCAAACAGCACACGACGCAAAGAAAAATAAAAGAAAAAAGAGGTGCAAGGTGGAATTGCCTTGGGCCCTCCCACCCACCCTTATGTTGTATAAACAGGACATGCGCACTTTAACCAACCCATCATTTCAGTGACAGGGTCTGCCACACGACTGTGACTGAAATGACGGGTTGGTTTGGACCCCCACCAAAAAAGAAGCAATTAATCTCTCCTTGCACAAACTGGCTCTATAGAGGCAAGATGTCCACCTCATCATCATCCTCCGATTCATCACCGTGTACATCCCCCTCCTCACAGATTATCAATTCGTCCCCACTGGAATCCACCATCTCAGCTCCCTGTGTACTTTGTGGTGGCAATTGCTGCTGGTCAATGTCTCCACGGAGAAATTGATTATAATTCATTTTAATGAACATCATCTTCTCCACATTTTCTGGAAGTAACCTCGTACGCCGATTGCTGACAAGGTGAGCGGCGGCACTAAACACTCTTTCGGAGTACACACTTGTGGGAGGGCAACTTAGGTAGAATAAAGCCAGTTTGTGCAAGGGCCTCCAAATTGCCTCTTTTTCCTGCCAGTATACGTACGGACTGTCTGACGTGCCTACTTGGATGCGGTCACTCATATAATCCTCCACCATTCTTTCAATGGTGATAGAATCATATGCAGTGACAGTAGACGACATGTCCGTAATCGTTGGCAGGTCCTTCAGTCCGGACCAGATGTCAGCATCAGCAGTCGCTCCAGACTGCCCTGCATCACCGCCAGCGGGTGGGCTCGGAATTCTGAGCCTTTTCCTCGCACCCCCAATTGCGGGAGAATGTGAAGGAGGAGCTGTTGACCGATCAAGTTCCGCTTGACTTGATAATTTTCTCACCAGCAGGTCTTTGAACCCCTGCAGACTTGTGTCTGCCGGAAAGAGAGATACAACGTAGGTTTTAAATCTAGGATCGAGCACGGTGGCCAAAATGTAGTGCTCTGATTTCAACAGATTGACCACCCGTGAATCCTGGTTAAGCGAATGAAGGGCTCCATCCACAAGTCCCACATGCCTAGCGGAATCGCTCTGTCTTAGCTCCTCCTTCAATGTCTCCAGCTTCTTCTGCAAAAGCCTGATGACGGGAATGACCTGACTCAGGCTGGCAGTGTCTGAACTGACTTCACGTGTGGCAAGTTCAAAAGGTTGCAGAACCTTGCACAACGTTGAAATCATTCTCCACTGCGCTTGAGACAGGTGCATTCCACCTCCTATATCGTGGTCAGATGTATAGGCTTGAATGGCCTTTTGCTGCTCCTCCATCCTCTGAAGCATATAGAGGGTTGAATTCCACCTCGTTACCACTTCTTGCTTCAGATGATGGCAGGGCAGGTTCAGGCGTTTTTGGTGTTGCTCCAGTCTTCTGTACGTGGTGCCTGTACGCCGAAAGTGTCCCGCAATTCTTGTGGCCACCGACAGCATCTCTTGCACGCCCCTGTCATTTTTTAAATAATTCTGCACCACCAAATTCAAGGTATGTGCAAAACATGGGACGTGCTGGAATTTGCCCAGATATAATGCACGCACAATATTGCTGGCGTTGTCCGATGCCACAAATCCACAGGAGAGTCCAATTGGGGTAAGCCATTCTGTGATGATTTTCCTTAGTTGCCGTAAGAGGTTTTCAGCTGTGTGCGTATTCTGGAAAGCGGTGATACAAAGCATAGCCTGCCTAGGAAAGAGTTGGCGTTTGCGAGATGCTGCTACTGGTGCCGCCGCTGCTGTTCTTGCGGCGGGAGTCAATACATCTACCCAGTGGGCTGTCACAGTCATATAGTCCTGAGTCTGCCCTGCTCCACTTGTCCACATGTCCGTGGTTAAGTGGACATTGGGTACAACTGCATTTTTTAGGACACTGGTGAGTCTTTTTCTGAGGTCTGTGTACATTTTTGGTATCGCCTGCCTAGAGAAATGGAACCTAGGTGGTATTTGGTACCGGGGACACAGTACCTCAATCAAGTCTATAGTTGGCTCTGAAGTAATGATGGATACCGGAACCACGTTTCTCACTGCCCAGGATGCCAAGGCCTCAGTTATCCGCTTTGCAGCAGGATGACTGCTGTGATATTTCATCTTCCTTGCAAAGGACTGTTGGACAGTCAATTGCTTGGTGGAAGTAGTAAAAGTGGTCTTACGACTTCCCCTCTGGGATGACCATCGGCTCCCAGCAGCAACAACAGCAGCGCCAGCAGCAGTAGGCGTTACACTCAAGGATGCATCGGAGGAATCCCAGGCAGGAGAGAACTCGTCAGAATTGCCAGTGACATGGCCTGCAGGACTATTGGCATTCCTGGGGAAGGAGGAAATTGACACTGAGGGAGTTGGTGGGGTGGTTTGCGTGAGCTTGGTTACAAGAGGAAGGGATTTACTGGTCAGTGGACTGCTTCCGCTGTCGCCCAAAGTTTTTGAACTTGTCACTGACTTATGATGAATGCGCTGCAGGTGACGTATAAGGGAGGATGTTCCGAGGTGGTTAACGTCCTTACCCCTACTTATTACAGCTTGACAAAGGCAACACACGGCTTGACACCTGTTGTCCGCATTTCTGTTGAAATACTTCCACACCGAAGAGCTGATTTTTTTGGTATTTTCACCAGGCATGTCAATGGCCATATTCCTCCCACGGACAACAGGTGTCTCGCCGGGTGCCTGACTTAAACAAACCACCTCACCATCAGAATCCTCCTTGTCAATTTCCTCCCCAGCGCCAGCAACACCCATATCCTCCTCATCCTGGTGTACTTCAACACTGACATCTTCAATCTGACTATCAGGAACTGGACTGCGGGTGCTCCTTCCAGCACTTGCAGGGGGCGTGCAAATGGTGGAAGGTGCATGCTCTTCACGTCCAGTGTTGGGAAGGTCAGGCATCGCAACCGACACAATTGGACTCTCCTTGTGGATTTGTGATTTTGAAGAACGCACAGTTCTTTGCTGTGCTTTTGCCAGCTTAAGTCTTTTCATTTTTCTAGCGAGAGGCTGAGTGCTTCCATCCTCATGTGAAGCTGAACCACTAGCCATGAACATAGGCCAGGGCCTCAGCCGTTCCTTGCCACTCCGTGTGGTAAATGGCATATTGGCAAGTTTACGCTTCTCCTCCGATGATTTTTATTTAGATTTTTGAGTCCTTTTTTTACTGATCTTTTGTGTTTTGGATTTTACATGCTCTGTACTATGACATTGGGCATCGGCCTTGGCAGACGACGTTGATGGAATTTCATCGTCTCGGCCATGACTAGTGGCAGCAGCTTCAGCACGAGGTGGAAGTGGATCTTGATCTTTCCCTATTTTTGGAACCTCAACATTTTTGTTCTCCATATTTTAATAGGCACAACTAAAAGGCACCTCAGGTAAACAATGGAGATGGATGGATACTAGTATACTTATGGATGACGAGTGACTGACGACACAGAGGTAGCTACAGCCGTGGACTACCGTACTGCGTCTGCTAGTATAGAGATGATAATTAATGATATAAAAAAAATATATATATAACTACTGTAGGTATATATAATATAATGACGGACCTGGTGGACACTGTCAGCAGACTGCTAAACTACTAGTATGAAGAAGATAGAAAAAACTTCCACCACAGGTAGGTAGGTATACAATTATGGACGAGCACTGACGACACAGAGATAGCCACAGCCGTGGCCTACCGTACTGCGTCTGCTAGTATAGAGATGATAATTAATGATATAAAAAAAAATATATATAACTACTGTAGGTATATATAATATAATGACGGACCTGGTGGACACTGTCAGCAGACTGCTAAACTACTAGTATGAAGAAGATAGAAAAAAAAACCCACCACAGTTAGGTATACAATTATGGACGAGTGACGACACAGAGGTAGGTACAGCCGTGAACTACCGTACTGCGTCTGCTAGTATAGATAATATACTAAATATATTACTACTGTAGGTATATAATATAATGACGGACCTGGTGGACACTGTCAGCAGACTCCTAAACTACTAGTATGAAGAAGATAGAAAAAAAAACCCCACCACAGGTAGGTATACAATTATGGACGAGCACTGACGACACAGAGGTAGGTACAGCCGTGGACTACCGTACTGCGCCTGCTAGTATAGATAATATAATAAATATATTACTACTGTAGGTATATAATATAATGACGGACCTGGTGGACACTGTCAGCAGACTGCTAAACTACTAGTATGAAGAAGATAAAAAAAAAACCCCACCACAGGTAGGTAGGTATACAATTATGGACGAGCACTGACGACACAGAGATAGCCACAGCCGTGGACTACCGTACTGCGTCTGCTAGTATAGATAATATAATAAATATATTACTACTGTAGGTATATAATATAATGATGGACCTGGTGGACACTGTCAGTAGACTCCTAAACTACTAGTATGAAGAAGATAGAAAAAAAAAAACCCACCACAGGTAGGTAGGTATACAATTATGGACGAGCACTGACGACACAGAGATAGCCACAGCCGTGGACTACCGTACTGCGTCTGCTAATATAGAGATGATAAAGATGAAAAAAAAAATATAACACTACTGCAGATAAATATTTATATAATATATGTATGACGGACCTGCTGGACACTGTCAGCAGAATGCGTTTATAGAATAAAAAAAAAACACCACAGGAGTGTTTAACTTTTTCAGGCAGACAATATACTGGTGGTCACACTGGCAGCAAAAGTGTGCACTGTACTCCTGCTATAACTGCTCCCCAGTCTCCCCCACAATTAAGCTGTGTGAGCAGTGAGCACTCAGCACAGTCAGATATACATAGATGATATATCATGCAGCACACTGAGGCTGAGCACAGATATGGTATGTGTATCGTTTTTTTTCAGGCAGAGAACGGATTATAAATAATAAAACTGGTGGTCACTATCAGCAAAACTCTGCACTACTGAGTACTCCTGACAAGTTCAACTGCTCCCCAAATTAGTAGTAAATCAAATGTCACTCGTCTCTATCTTCTAATCTAAACGGAGAGGACGCCAGCCACGTCCTCTCCCTATCAATCTCAATGCACGTGTGTATACTCCCGTGCCCTGGTTGCTGGGTCACTGCAGCGGAGGCTCCGGTTTCTTCCTAAGGTCAGTCACACACACACCGCCCTTCCGGATCACGAGGCCGCTGATGAAGGGGAGCGTGGCCGTAGGGGGTGGACCGTGTGCGCACTGGCGTGGACACTGATTACTGGGCAGCCGCTCCACTAGCCACCAGGTACAGTTAAGGAGCACAGGTCTGGGGGTTTTTCTCCTATATTAAACCAATTTTGTACTGCCCGCAGCGCATTGTGATAGGTAATAGGGCCTGATTCAGGTTGGATTGCAATCACAATAAGTGATCCAACTGCAAAAATTGCTAAGAGCATACGCATGTGCCTGCATTTTCTGCGGCCTGGGGGAAGGCCTGCAGCAGATGGATTTGCATATGGTGATGTCATCCAAGCAGTGGGTCAAAGTTGGCTTCAACCCTCGTCTGCATATGAAAAGAAAAAAGGGGTGTGCAGGGCATGGCGGCCTTTTGCGGCGCTTGGATGACCCCTAGTTCGCATTAAACACCTCCACCCTCCTTCGGTGTGGGGCTCATGTTGGCTATGCCCCAGCCCCTGAAGCATTCAAGCTGATTTCTTGCAGCAGCTGGGCACTGTAACAGCTCCAGAGCTGCTCTGTAAAGCAAGTAAAAGGGTGTGGGCCCTGCAGCACTACCTGTAGTTTGCATTGTGCGTTGGAAGGCACAAAGTAAGCAGACGGGAGAAGTCAGGATAGTGCACAAGGGTATAGAAGGGAGGGGCTCAAGAAAAAAGAAGTGGAAACAGACAGCAAACTAGGCTGGAGAGAGACCTGAGACAAAGAGATCTGAATTATATGAGAGCCGACCAGGGGAAACACAAATTATGCAGTCAAGTTTCCCACATTTGGGGAAATCGCAGGGGCAGCACACCCAGAGTGCAATGGGTGAGCCTTGCCCTGGGAGAAGCATCTTCATGATCATAGTATCTCACCTGGCAGGTAAGTAGGAGTTGGGCTAGAGCTGGGGAGGGTCGCTGCTCGGGCACCCCCCTGTCAAGTGAAGGAGATCCAACTGAGGCAGCACAAGGGAACTCTCGAAAGAAGAACAAGGCTAGAGGAAGATCTGAGACAAAGAAATCTGACTTTTACCAGAGCTGACCAGAGGAAAGCACAAACACAGTCCCCCACTACCACAAATAATGCAGTTGAGTTTCCCACATTTGGGGAAATCACAGGGGTCAGCATACCCAGAATGCAATGAATGAACCTAACCCTGGGAGAACAATCTTCATGACCATGGTATCTCCTATGCAAAATAAGTATGATTTGGGATAGGGCTGGGGAGGGCTGCTGCTCAGGCACATCTCTGTCAAGTAAAGGAGATTCAACTGAGGCAGCACAAGGGAACTCTCATCTGGGGACAACAACTGCAGGGAGAACACATATTTTCAGATGAACATGGGAGGGCAGAAGGCTGCCTAATACTGAAGCACCCCCAAACAACAAACCAAATGCAACAACTAGTTCAAGCATTCCTGGGGGAAGGCCTGCCGCAGATGGATTTGCATATGGTGATGTCATCCAAGCAGTGGGTCAAAGTTGGTTCAAACACCTTTGCAAAGTTCTATAAGTTTGATACCCTGGCTGAGGAGGACCTCCTGTTTGCTCAATCGGTGCTGCAGAGTCATCCGCACTCTCCTGCCCGTTTGGGAGCTTTGGTATAATCCCCATGGTCCTTACGGAGTCCCCAGCATCCTCTAGGACGTAAGAGAAAATAAGATTTTAAACCTACCGGTAAATCTTTTTCTCGTAGTCCGTAGAGGATGCTGGGTGCCCGTCCCAAGTGCGGTCTACTTCTGCAAGACTTGTATATAGTTATTGCTTACATAAGGGTTATATGTTAGTTTTCATCGGTCTTGGACTGATGCTATGTTGTTTTCATACTGTTAACTGGGTAGTATATCACAAGTTATACGGTGTGATTGGTGTGGCTGGTATGAATCTTGACCTTGGATCAACAAAAATCCTTTCCTCGTACTGTCCGTCTCCTCTGGGCACAGTTTCTCTAACTGAGGTATGGAGGAGGGGCATAGAGGGAGGAGCCAGTGCACACCCGATCAAAAGTCTTTCTTAAAGTGCCCATGTCTGCTGCGGAGCCCGTCTATCCCCCATGGTCCTTACGGAGTCCCCATCATCCTCTACGGACTACGAGAAAAAAAAATTACCGGTAGGTTTAAAATGTTGTTTTTTTCTCTGCAACCCACTGCTAAATTGTGCTTCCTAGCTGTTTTTTATAAAATCACTTAATTAAATCTAACTCTGATTACGTCAGAGAAGGCCAGGTACCCTACACCATAAGAGGGGGTATGAAATTTTGACTTGTCTACTTAAAGATCACCAAAATCTGTTGACAAGGTCAATTACATCCCTGGGTGGGATTGAACCACCAACCTTTTGGTTAATAGCCCATGTAAGTGCAAGAAATCCTGAAGCACTCACTCATCATGGGAAAGTACCAATGTGTTTCTTACAAAAATTCTCCAGATTATTGACTTTTTAAAGTTTTTCTAGGAAACGTTCTAGATGAATGCTTATTAGCCTTTGTCAGTATTGACTTTTGCAAGGTGTATCTGTGGCGCAATCGGTTAGCATGTTTGGCTATTAACCAAAAGGTTGGTGGTTCAATCCCACCCAGGGATGTAATTGACCTTGTAATCAGATCTTGGTGATCTTTAAGTAGACAAGTCAAAATTTCAAAAACCCCCCTTATGGTGTAGGGTACCTGGCCTTCTCTGATGTAATCAGAGTTAGATTTGATTACGTGATTTTATAAAAAAACAGCTAGGAAGCACAATTTAGCAGTGGGTTGCAGAGAAAAAAAATTATGCTGGCAGAAAAGTCCAATTGAGTGATTAAACAGCTCTTCATTTTCTGATTTTATGTTTATGCTAACAAATTTGCTCTCTGAAAAGTGTCCACAAAGCCAAGTCTCTGATTAACACCTTTGTAGGAATGGTTTTTCACCTATTACTGAATTAAACTTGCTTCATTGGAAAGGCATCAAAGATGCATCCTCATTTCAATGTCTACTGAAATAATACAGGTTGACACCAGGAAACGTCACTGCATCATTGCTGCTTCCTCATGGGGAAGTCTGTTTAATGTGAAAACAAGGTGATATCTAATCAGCACACAGGTAAGGAATTAAGAAAATCTTTCTTTATGGGTGAAGATGTTTCTCACAAATTGTTGTCCCAATGCATCATTGAAATTCAAGATGGAAGATGATTTTCATATATCACTTGTACATTTTGCATTGCTCTTCTGGTGACAATGTAGTTTGTTTTTGTCAATTACCATTTCAGTAATAGGGTGAAGAAAATTAAGTGGATTTTTTAAAGAAAACAATGCTGTCAATATACTATTAAAACAAATTAAAATGATAAAAGTTATTGTACTTTAAGTAAAAATAAAAGAGCCAAAATATCAATCCCAGTTTTTGATTACTTTAATTATAAAAAAAAAAATGCACATAGCAGAGGATAGTTTCGATCAATCGACCTCTGGGTTATGGGCCCAGCATGCTTCCATTGCACTACTCTGCTGCTCATGGAAGTGTAAGAGATCCTGAAGACTAAATTGATTAAAGGCCTAAAAGTACTGGACTATAAGGAAAGACTTACTAGGCTGAATATTTATACACTAGAAAAGAGGTGCCTAAGAGGAGATATTATTAATATCTTCAAATATGTAAAGATACATAACAAAGAGTTATCAGAGGAATTATTTATTAAAAGAACACGTGATCACTCGCTGCGACTGGAGGAAAGTTCAGAACGCAATGGAGGAAAGGTTTCTTCACTGTTAGGGCAATCAGGATGTGGAATTCCCTGCCAGGGAAGGTGGTAATGGCGGACTCTGTAATTGGATTTAAAAAAGGAATGGATACATTTCTGAATGAAAAAGCTATCCAAGGTTATAATACTTAAAATATCAACATGGTTAATCCGGGGGTAACATGAGTTATAGTAGCTAACTAGTCATAAAACATTATTCAGCAAGTATGTAGAATCATCACAACTTAAAACAGGTTGAACACGATGGGCAATTTGCCTCTATTCAACCTCAAAAACTATGTTACTATATTACTATGTCATTGTAGTATACAGAACACCACAATGCAATGAGCAGTGATAGTGAGCACTGATGAGGATACTAGAACTGACACTGAGCAGCAAGATGCAGCACCGGACTATTAGTAATGTACTGTAGTATGCTGAGCACCACAATGCAGCACAAGACAATGAGCAGTGATACTGAGCACTGATGAGGATACTACTGAGAACTGACACTGAGCAGGAGAGACACACTACTAGTATTACTGAGCAGCAATAAGTAACCACTGATACTGAGCACTGATATTGAGATTTCCACTGAGAGAACATAGCCACGTCCTCTCCGCTCTCTCTTCAATGCACGAGTAATAATGGCAGCAACGCGCAGCTCTTTATATGGAATCCGAATCTCGCGAGAATCCGACAGCGGGATGATGACATTTTCCCTTGTTCAGGTTTTCCGAGTCAGGCGGGAACAACCGAGCCTGCCTTGGACCAGTGTAAACCACGTGGAGTTCGTGGGGAATTCGGTTCTCGGAGAACCGAACCCGCTCCTCTCTACCTTATACCCATCAATTTTTTTATTTTCAATCTAAGCCCCTGCAGTTTTCTGTAAGCATCTGCTTCGCTATGATGATCAACAAGTCACAAGGGCAAACACTCAGGGTTTGAGGCGTAGATCTTAGGACCAGCTGCTACAAGCATGGCAGAGGTGTCACTATCACTGGTGACACCCAGAGAGGTGGCGAGGGAGATTGTAATGCAGTGCGCGCAGATAAGCAGCGCAATGGTAAAAAGGAGGCATGGTTTCATAGGTAGGGGCGTGGCCTGGTGGCCTGAATCTACATTTTGTTGCTCCGGGTGTCCCGGGGGTTGGGGGCTGCACCCGGGGACTAGTGTGTAAGCGGTGCTGGCTCCTGCACAGTGACAGGGCATGGCCACCCAGCATGACGCCTCCCTTCTTGACCATGCTATAATTGCAGTCGCACTGCAGTTCAGCGTGATCATAAAAAATGGTGTAGGCTCCTGCTGGTGCAGACTGTATGTGCGCGCAGGAAGCCGCCACCATTTTTGTGATCACAGCGGCTGAATGTGATGTCATACAGCCGCTGTGACCACGCCCCCTGTGTCTCCTCCATTGCAGACCCCATTTTGAAGCCTTGCCCCCGCACCGCTCCATCCCTGACTTGGAAATGGAGTGTTGCTGACCCACCTCTCCCCCCCTTCCCCGCCCCGATTGACAGGCAGAGGCGATCACATTCTCTGCGGGGTGCCGCAGAAAATGCAGGCACATGCGTATGCTCTTAGCAATTTTTGCAGTTGGATCGCTTATTGTGATTGCAATCCAACCTGAATCAGGCCCTATCACAATGCGCTGCGGGCAGTACAAAATTGGGTTAATATAGGAGAAAAAACCCCAGACCTGTGCTCCTTAACTGTACCTGGTGGCTAGTGGAGCGGCTGCCCAGTAATCAGTGTCCACCGCAGTGCGCACACGGCCCACCCCCTACGGCCTCGCTCCCCTTCATCAGCGGCCTCGTGATCCGGAAGGGTGGTGTGTGTGTGACTGACCTTAGGATGAAACCGGAGCCTCCGCTGCAGTGACCCAGCAACCAGGGCACGGGAGTATACAGCGCCGCTGGGAGTGATGAAGCTGCAGTAAAGATGTCTATTAGACCTAGCCTGCTGCAGCCCTTGTAGATTCTCATAAAACAAGTTCTTCTTTTCTTGTTAAAATTAATAGCTAAGAATAGGCTGCCTGAGGCAGGCCCCTGTTAATTGGCCTGCTACTGAAGGCACCAACTACAAACTGAGCTCCCTGTTCATGGAAGCGGGGTTATAGAGGAGAATGCACTGAGCTTCTTGGGAACAGTCAAAAGCTTTGAGCCGGTTGGTGCCTCAGATCAAGATCCTACTCTACACCCCAATGTGAATCCTTGTGGAGTCCAGTGTACCCCACAGAAGAAATTAATGTGTCACACCCATTGGCAGCAACCTTAGAATAGCTGCTGACGGGCACAATTGAGAAAGGAAGGGGGGGGGGGGACATTTGAATCCAGCACATAGATGCAATTCAAATATGTAATTTGTACCTTCCTATTTTAAAATATAATGGATGAACCTCACCCTGTGAGAACAATCTTCATGATCAAGAGATCTCATATGCAAAATAAGGATGAGTTGGGATAGGGCTGGGGAGGGTGGCTGCTCGGGCAGCCCCTCCCCCGTCAAGTTAAGGAGATTCAACTGAGGAAGCACAAGGGAACTCTCGTCTGGGGACAACAACTGCAGGGAGACCACATCTTTTCAGATGAACATGGGAGGGCGGAAGGCTGCCTAATACTGAAGCACCATATGCAACAACTAGTACAAGCATTCCTGGGGGAAGGTCTGCAGCAGACGGATTTGCATACGGTGATGTTATCCAAGCAGTGGGCCAAAGTTGACTGGAACCCTCATCTGCATATGAAAAGAGAAAAGGGGCATGCAGGGCATGGCGGCCTTTTGCAGTGCTTGGATGACCCCTAGTTCACATTAAACACCCCCACCCTCCTTTGGTGTGGGGCTCATGTTGGCCATGCCCCATCCCCTGAAGCATTCAAGCTGATTTCTTGCAGCAGCTGGGCACTGTAACAGCTCCAGAGCTGTTCTGTAAGGCAAGTAAAAGGGTGTGGGCCCTGCAGCACCACCTGTAGTTCGCATTGTGCGTTGGAAGGCACAAAGTAAGCAGACGGGAGGAGAAGTCAGGATAGTGCGCAAGGGCATTCTTTTCTCTTAGTCCGTAGAGGATGCTGGGGTCACATTAAGAACCATGGGGTATAGACGGGATCCGCAAGAGACATGGGCACTTTAAGACTTTCAAAGGGTGTGAACTGGCTCCTCCCTCTATGCCCCTCCTCCAGACTCCAGTTATAGGAACTGTGCCCAGGGAGACGGACATTTCGAGGAAAGGATTTATTGTTAAACTAAGGTGAGCATCTTACCAGCTCACACCTTAAGCATGCCGCAGAAAGTGGCATTCAACAGAACACAAGCCAACGGCATGAGCAATTGCAGCAAAAAGCTGACCAGAACCATAACACAACATGTGTATAACCACAAGTAATAACTGCAGACACAGTATGGACTGGGACGGGTGCCCAGCATCCTCTACAGACTAAGAGAAAAGGATTTACCGGTAGGTATTAAAATCCTATTTTCTCATACGACCTAGAGGATGCTGGGGTCACATTAAGAACCATGGGGTTATACCAAAGCTCTTGAACGGGTGGGAGAGTGCGTACGACTCTGCAGCACCGAATGACCCAACTTAAGGTTATCATCAGCCAAGGTATCAAACTTGTAAAACTTAGCAAAAGTGTTTACTAAATAGCTGCTCGGCAAAGTTGCAATGCCGAGACTCCCCGACCAGCTGCCAAGGATGAACCCACCTTTCTAGTAGAATGGGTCTTCACCTACTTCAGTAACGGCAATCCTGCCGTGGAACGAGCATGCTGAATCTTACCACAGATCCAGCGCATAATGGTCTGCATGGAAGCAGGACACCAAATCCTGTTGGGAGCATACAGGACAAACAGAGCCTCTGTTTTCCTAATCTGAACCGTTCTGGTGACATACATTTTCAAAGTTCTGACCACAGCCAGAGACTTTGACTCAACGAAGGTGTCAGTGGCCAAAGGCACCATGTGGAAAGATGAACCACCTTCGGCAGAAATTGTTGACGTGTCCTCAATTCTGCTCTATCTTCATGAAAGATCAAATAAAGGCTCTTGTGATACTGCATGGTTTGTACTGTTTTCCATGTGCTCCCAGATCTTTCAAGCAAGTAGCATGGTCAAGAAAGTTCTGTTTGAAAAGAAACAAACATTTACTGTCATTGTTATGCAAATAAACTTACATTAAAGCTAACAAGAAAGCACACTCGTTCTGTCTTTAAACTGATAAAAGAAACCCCAATAATATGGGGCATGCAAAAATTGAGATAAAACTCAGTTTTGCTCCTCTCCTCGGAAATCTTTAATAAAAGGCGAAATATTTGTTAGTTCTGAAGAGAAACCAGAGCATGACCAAGATTCCACCTGTCGCCTGAGTGCCATGCCAGCAGTTCTCATTCAGATCAAAGTGAGCACCCAATTTGAATGAAAGAAAGCAGATTTCTCACCAGGCTTCCCCTTGCTATAAACATGGTTTGTACTCTTTTCCATGTGCTCCCAGATCTTTCAAGCAATTAGTATGGTCAAGAAAGTTCTGCTTGAAAAGAAACAGACATTTATAGTCATTGTTATGCAAATAAACTTACATTAAAGCTAACAAGAAAGCACACTCGTTCTGTCTTTAAACTGATAAAAGAAACCCCAATAATATGGGGCATGCAAAAATTGAGATAAAACTCAGTTTTGCTCCTCTCCACAGAAATCTTTAATAAAAGGCGAAAGATTTGTTCGTTCTGAAGAGAAACCAGAGCATGACCAAGATTCCACCTGTCGCCTAAATGCTGTGCCAGCAGTCCTCATCCAGATCAAAGTGAGCGCCCAACTTGAAAGAAAGCAGATTTCTCACCTGGCTTCTCCTTGCTATAAGCATGGTTTGTACTGTATTCCATGTGCTCCCAGATCTTTCAAGCAAGTAGCATGGTCAAGAAAGTTCTGTTTGAAAAGAAACAAACATTTACTGTCATTTCTATGCAAATGAGCTTACATTAAAGCACACTCATTCTATCTTTAAACCGATAAAAGAAACCCCAAAAAGATGGGGCATGCAAAAATTGAGATAAAACTCGGTTTTGCTCCTCTCCACGGAAATCTTTAGTAAAAGGCGAAAGATTTGTTCGTTCTGAAGAGAAACCAGAGCATGACCAAGATTTTCATCTGAAAATATGTGTTCTCCCTGCAGTTGTTGTCCCCAGATGAGAGTTCCCTTGTGCTGCCTCAGTTGAATCTCCTTTACTTGACAGAGATGTGCCTGAGCAGCGGCCCTCCCCAGCCCTATCCCAAATCATACTTATTTTGCATAGGAGATACCATGGTCATGAAGATTGTTCTCCCAGGGTGAGGTTCATTCATTGCATTCTGGGTATGCTGACCCCTGTGATTTTCCCAAATGTGGGAAACTTGCTTTTATACCCTTGTGCACTATCCTGACTTCTCCTCCTGTCTGCTTACTTTGTGCCTTCCAATGCACAATACAAACTACAGGTAGTGCTGCAGGGCCCACACCCTTTTACTTGCCTTACAGAGCAGCTCTGGAGCTGTTACAGTGCCAAGCTGCTGCAAGAAATCAGCTTGAATGCTTCAGGGGATGGGGCATGGCCAACATGAGCCCCACACCGAAGGAGGGTGGGGGTGTTTAATGCGAACTAAGGGTCATCCAAGCGCCGCAAAAGGCCGCCATGCCCTGCATACCCCTTTTCTCTTTTCATATGCAGATGAGGGTTCCAGCCAACTTTGGCCCACTGCTTGGATGACATCACCGTATGCAAATCCGTCTTCTGCAGAACTTCCCCCAGGAATGCTTGTACTAGTTGTTGCATTTGGTTTGTTGTTTGGGGGTGCTTCAGTATTAGGCAGCCTTCTGCCCTCCCATGTTCATCTGAAAAAATGTGTTCTCCCTGCAGTTGTTGTCCCCAGATGAGAGTTCCCTTGTGCTGCCTCAGTTGAATCTCCTTTACTTGACAGAGATGTGCATGAGCAGCGGCCCTCCCCAGCCCTATCCCAAATCATACTTATTTTGCATAGGAGATACCATGGTCATGAAGATTGTTCTCCCAGGGTGAGGTTCATTCATTGCATTTTGGGTATGCTGACCCCTGTGATTTACCCAAATGTGGGAAACTCGACTGCATTATTTGTGGTAGTGGGGGACTGTGTTTGTGCTTTCCTCTGGTCAGCTCTGGTAAAACTCAGATTTCTTTGTCTCAGATTTTCCTCTAGCCTTGTTCTTCTTTCGAGAGTTCCCTTGTGCTGCCTCAGTTGGATCTCCTTCACTTTACAGGGAAGTACCCGAGCAGCGACCCTCCCCAGCTCTCGCCCAACTCCTACTTACCTGCCAGGTGAGATACTATGATCATGAAGGTGCTTCTCCCAGGGCAAGGCTCACCCATTGCACTCTGGGTGTGCTGCTCCTGCGATTTCCCCAAATTTGGGAAACTTGACTGCATAATTTGTGTTTCCCCTGGTCGGCTCTCGTATAATTCAGATCTCTTTGTCTCAGGTCTCTCTCCAGCCTAGTTTGCTGTCTGTTTCCACTTCTCTTTTCTTGAGCCGCTCCCTTCTATGCCCTTGCGCACTATCCTGACTTCTCCTCCTTTCTGCTTACTTTGTGCCTTCCAACGCACAATGCGAACTATAGGTAGTGCTGCAGGGCCCACACCCTTTTACTTGCCTTACAGAGCAGCTCTGGAGCTGTTACAGTGCCCAGCTGCTGCAAGAAATCAGCTTGAATGCTTCAGGGGCTGGGGCATAGCCAACATGAGCCCCACACCGAAGGAGGGTGGGGGTGTTTAATGCAAACTAGGGGTCATCCAAGCGCCGCAAAAGGCCGCCATGCCCTGCATAACCCTTTTCTCTTTTTATATGCAGATGAGGGTTCCAGCCAACTTTGGCCCACTGCTTGGATGACATCACCGTATGCAAATCCGTCTTCTGCAGACCTTCACCCTGGAATGCTTTTACTAGTTGTTGCATTTGGTTTGTTGTTTGGGGATGCTTCAGTATTAGGCAGCCTTCTGCCCTCCCATGTTCATCTGAAAATATGTGTTCTCCCTGCAGTTGTTGTACCCAGATGAGAGTTCCCTTGTGCTGCCTCAGTTGAATCTCCTTTACTTGACAGAGATGTGCCTGAGCAGCGGCCCTCCCCAGCCCTATCCCAAATCATACTTATTTTGCATAGGAGTTACCATGGTCATGAAGATTGTTCTCCCAGGGTGAGGTTCATTCATTGCATTCTGGGTATGCTGACCCCTGTGATTTCCCCAAATGTGGGAAACTCGACTGCATTATTTGTGGTAGTGGGGGGCTGTGTTTGTGCTTTCCTCTGGTCAGCTCTGGTAAAAGTCAGATTTCTTTGTCTCAGATCTTCCTCTAGCCTTGTTCTTCTTTCGAGAGTTTCTTTGTGCTGCCTCAGTTGGATCTCCTTCACTTGACAGGGGGGTGCCCGAGCAGCGACCCTCCCCAGCTCTAGCCCAACTCCTACTTACCTGCCAGGTGAGATACTATGATCAGGAAGTTGCTTCTCCCAGGGCAAGGCTCACCCATTGCACTCTGGGTGTGCTG
Source organism: Pseudophryne corroboree (assembly GCF_028390025.1). Lineage (NCBI taxonomy): Eukaryota > Metazoa > Chordata > Amphibia > Anura > Myobatrachidae > Pseudophryne > Pseudophryne corroboree. Next base: position 1,366,415 of record NW_026968131.1, on the reverse strand, counting down.
CTCCTACGATTTCCCCAAATGTGGGACACTTGACTGCATAATTTGTGTTTCCTCTGGTCGGCTCTCGTATAATTCAGATCTCTTTGTCTCAGGTCTTTCTCCAGCCTAGTTTGCTGTCTGTTTCCACTTCTTTTATCTTGAGCCCCTCCCTTCTATACCCTTGTGCACTATCCTGACTTCTCCTCCCGTCTGCTTACTTTGTGCCTTCCAATGCACAATGCAAACTACAGGTAGTGCTGCAGGGCCCACACAATCTTTTACTTGCCTTACAGAGCAGCTCTGGAGCTGTTACAGTGCCCAGCTGCTGCAAGAAATCAGCTTGAATGCTTCAGGGGATGGGGCATGGCCAACATGAGCCCCACACCAAAGGTGGGTGGGGGTGTTTAATGCGAACTAGGGGTCATCCAAGCACCGCAAAAGGCAGCCATGCCCTGCACGCCCCTTTTCTCTTTTCATATGCAGATGAGGGTTGAAGCCAACTTTGACCCACTGCTTGGATGACATCACCATATGCAAATCCATCTGCGGCAGGCCTTCCCCCAGGAATGCTTGCACTAGTTGTTGCATTTGGTTTGTTGTTTGGGGGTGCTTCAGTTTTAGGCAGCCTTCTGCCCTCCCATGTTCATCTGAAAATATGTGTTCTCCCTGCAGTTGTTGTCCCCAGATGAGAGTTCCCTTGTGCTGCCTCAGTTGAATCTCCTTTACTTGACAGAGATGTGCCTGAGCAGCGGCCCTCCAAGCCCTATCCCAAATCATACTTATTTTGCATAGGAGACACCATGGTCATGAAGATTGTTCACCCAGGGTGAGGTTCATTCATTGCATTCTGGGTATGCTGACCCCTGTGATTTCCCCAAATGTGGGAAACTCGCCTGCATTTTTTGTGGTAGTGGGGGACTGTGTTTGTGTTTTCCTCTGGTCAGCTCTGGTAAAAGTCAGATTTCTTTGTCTCATATATTCCTCTAGCCTTGTTCTTCTTTCGAGAGTTCCCTTGTGCTGCCTCAGTTGGATCTCCTTCACTTGACAGGGGGGTGCCCGAGCAGTGACCCTCCCCAGCTCTAGCCCAACTCCTACTTACCTGCCAGGTGAGATACTATGATCATGAAGGTGCTTCTCCCAGGGCAAGGCTCACCCATTGCACTCTGGGTGTGCTGCTCCTGCGATTTCCCCAAATGTGGGAAACTTGATTGCATAATTTGTGTTTCCCCTGGTCGGCTCTCGTATAATTCAGATCTCTTTGTCTCAGGTCTCTCTCCAGCCTAGTTTGCTGTCTGTTTCCACTTCTCTTTTCTGGAGCCACTGCCTTCTATGCCCTTGCGCACTATCCTGACTTCTCCCGTCTGCTTACTTTGTGCCTTCCAACACACAATGCGAACTACAGGTAGTGCTGCAGGGCCCACACCCTTTTAGTTGCCTTACAGAGCAGCTCTGGAGCTGTTACAGTGCCCAGCTGCTGCAAGAAATCAGCTTGAATGCTTCAGGGGCTGGGGCATAGCCAACATGAGCCCCACACCAAAGGAGGGTGGGGGTGTTTAATGCGAACTAGGGGTCATCCAAGCACCGCAAAAGGCCGCCATGCCCTGCATGCCCCTTTTCTCTTTTCATATGCAAATGAGGGTTCCAGCCAACTTTGGCCCACTGCTTGGATGACATCACCGTATGCAAATCCGTCTGCTGCAGACCTTCCCCCAGGAATGCTTGTACTAGTTGTTGCATATGGTTTGATATTTGATGGTGCTTCAGTATTAGGCAGCCTTCCACCCTCCCATGTTCATCTGAAAAGATGTGGTCTCCCTGCAGTTGTTGTCCCCAGACGAGAGTTCCCTTGTGCTTCCTCAGTTGAATCTCCTTAACTTGACGGGGGAGGGGCCGAGCAGCCACCCTCCCCAGCCCTATCCCAACTCATACTTATTTTGCATATGAGATCTCTTGATCATGAAGATTGTTCTCACAGGGTGAAGTTCATCCATTATATTTTAAAATAGGAAGGTACAAATTACATATTTGAATTGCATCTATGTGCTGGATTCAAATGTCCCCCCCCCCCCTTCCTTTCTCAATTGTGCCCATCAGCAGCTATTCTAAGGTTGCTGCCAATGGGTGTGACACATTAATTTCTTCTGTGGGGTACACAGGACTCCACAAGGATTCACATTGGGGTGTAGAGTAGGATCTTGGTCTGAGGCACCAACCGGCTCTGCCTGTCAATCGGGGCAGGGGGGGAGAGGGGGGTCAGCAACACTCCATTTCCAAGTCAGGGATGGAGCGGTGCGGGGGCAAGGCTTCAAAATGGGGTCTGCAATGGAGGAGACACAGGGGGTGTGGTCACAGCGGCTGTATGACATCACATTCAGCCGCTGTGATCACAAAAATGGTGGCGGCTTCCTGCGCGCACATAGTCTGCACCAGCAGGAGGCTACACCATTTTTTATGATCACGCTGAACTGCAGTGCGACTGCAATTACAGCATGGTCAAGAAGGGAGGCGTCATGCTGGGTGGCCATAAGAGATGAGCGGGTTCGGTTCCTCGGAATCCGAACCCGCCCGAACTTCACCCTTTTTTGCACGGGTCCGAGCAGACTCGGATCCTCCCGCCTTGCTCGGTTAACCCGAGCGCGCCCGAACGTCATCATCCCGCTGTCGGATTCTCACGAGACTTGGATTCTATATAAGGAGCCGCGCGTCGCCGCCATTTTCACATGTGCATTGAGATTGATAGGGAGAGGACGTGGCTGGCGTCCTCTCCGTTTAGATTAGAAGATAGAGACAAGTGACATTTGATTTACTACTAATTTGGGGAGCAGTTGAACTTGTCAGGAGTACTCAGTAGTGCAGAGTTTTGCTGATAGTGACCACCAGTTTTATTATTTATAATCCGTTCTCTGCCTGAAAAAAAACGATACACATACCATATCTGTGCTCAGCCTCAGTGTGCTGCATGATATATCATCTATGTATATCTGACTGTGCTGAGTGCTCACTGCTCACACAGCTTAATTGTGGGGGAGACTGGGGAGCAGTTATAGCAGGAGTACAGTGCACACTTTTGCTGCCAGTGTGACCACCAGTATATTGTCTGCCTGAAAAAGTTAAACACTCCTGTGGTGTTTTTTTTTTATTCTATAAACGCATTCTGCTGACAGTGTCCAGCAGGTCCGTCATACATATATTATATAAATATTTATCTGCAGTAGTGTTATATTTTTTTTTTCATCTTTATCATCTCTATATTAGCAGACGCAGTACGGTAGTCCACGGCTGTGGCTATCTCTGTGTCGTCAGTGCTCGTCCATAATTGTATACCTACCTACCTGTGGTGGGTTTTTTTTTTTCTATCTTCTTCATACTAGTAGTTTAGGAGTCTACTGACAGTGTCCACCAGGTCCATCATTATATTATATACCTACAGTAGTAATATATTTATTATATTATCTATACTAGCAGACGCAGTACGGTAGTCCACGGCTGTGGCTATCTCTGTGTCGTCAGTGCTCGTCCATAATTGTATACCTACCTACCTGTGGTGGGGTTTTTTTTTTATCTTCTTCATACTAGTAGTTTAGCAGTCTGCTGACAGTGTCCACCAGGTCCGTCATTATATTATATACCTACAGTAGTAATATATTTATTATATTATCTATACTAGCAGGCGCAGTACGGTAGTCCACGGCTGTACCTACCTCTGTGTCGTCAGTGCTCGTCCATAATTGTATACCTACCTGTGGTGGGGTTTTTTTTTCTATCTTCTTCATACTAGTAGTTTAGGAGTCTGCTGACAGTGTCCACCAGGTCCGTCATTATATTATATACCTACAGTAGTAATATATTTAGTATATTATCTATACTAGCAGACGCAGTACGGTAGTTCACGGCTGTACCTACCTCTGTGTCGTCACTCGTCCATAATTGTATACCTAACTGTGGTGGGTTTTTTTTTCTATCTTCTTCATACTAGTAGTTTAGCAGTCTGCTGACAGTGTCCACCAGGTCCGTCATTATATTATATATACCTACAGTAGTTATATATATTTTTTTTTATATCATTAATTATCATCTCTATACTAGCAGACGCAGTACGGTAGGCCACGGCTGTGGCTATCTCTGTGTCGTCAGTGCTCGTCCATAATTGTATACCTACCTACCTGTGGTGGAAGTTTTTTCTATCTTCTTCATACTAGTAGTTTAGCAGTCTGCTGACAGTGTCCACCAGGTCCGTCATTATATTATATATACCTACAGTAGTTATATATATATTTTTTTTATATCATTAATTATCATCTCTATACTAGCAGACGCAGTACGGTAGTCCACGGCTGTAGCTACCTCTGTGTCGTCAGTCACTCGTCATCCATAAGTATACTAGTATCCATCCATCTCCATTGTTTACCTGAGGTGCCTTTTAGTTGTGCCTATTAAAATATGGAGAACAAAAATGTTGAGGTTCCAAAAATAGGGAAAGATCAAGATCCACTTCCACCTCGTGCTGAAGCTGCTGCCACTAGTCATGGCCGAGACGATGAAATTCCATCAACGTCGTCTGCCAAGGCCGATGCCCAATGTCATAGTACAGAGCATGTAAAATCCAAAACACAAAAGATCAGTAAAAAAAGGACTCAAAAATCTAAATAAAAATCATCGGAGGAGAAGCGTAAACTTGCCAATATGCCATTTACCACACGGAGTGGCAAGGAACGGCTGAGGCCCTGGCCTATGTTCATGGCTAGTGGTTCAGCTTCACATGAGGATGGAAGCACTCAGCCTCTCGCTAGAAAAATGAAAAGACTTAAGCTGGCAAAAGCACAGCAAAGAACTGTGCGTTCTTCAAAATCACAAATCCACAAGGAGAGTCCAATTGTGTCGGTTGCGATGCCTGACCTTCCCAACACTGGACGTGAAGAGCATGCACCTTCCACCATTTGCACGCCCCCTGCAAGTGCTGGAAGGAGCACCCGCAGTCCAGTTCCTGATAGTCAGATTGAAGATGTCAGTGTTGAAGTACACCAGGATGAGGAGGATATGGGTGTTGCTGGCGCTGGGGAGGAAATTGACAAGGAGGATTCTGATGGTGAGGTGGTTTGTTTAAGTCAGGCACCCGGCGAGACACCTGTTGTCCGTGGGAGGAATATGGCCATTGACATGCCTGGTGAAAATACCAAAAAAATCAGCTCTTCGGTGTGGAAGTATTTCAACAGAAATGCGGACAACAGGTGTCAAGCCGTGTGTTGCCTTTGTCAAGCTGTAATAAGTAGGGGTAAGGACGTTAACCACCTCGGAACATCCTCCCTTATACGTCACCTGCAGCGCATTCATCATAAGTCAGTGACAAGTTCAAAAACTTTGGGCGACAGCGGAAGCAGTCCACTGACCAGTAAATCCCTTCCTCTTGTAACCAAGCTCACGCAAACCACCCCACCAACTCCCTCAGTGTCAATTTCCTCCTTCCCCAGGAATGCCAATAGTCCTGCAGGCCATGTCACTGGCAATTCTGACGAGTTCTCTCCTGCCTGGGATTCCTCCGATGCATCCTTGAGTGTAACGCCTACTGCTGCTGGCGCTGCTGTTGTTGCTGCTGGGAGCCGATGGTCATCCCAGAGGGGAAGTCGTAAGACCACTTTTACTACTTCCACCAAGCAATTGACTGTCCAACAGTCCTTTGCAAGGAAGATGAAATATCACAGCAGTCATCCTGCTGCAAAGCGGATAACTGAGGCCTTGGCATCCTGGGCAGTGAGAAACGTGGTTCCGGTATCCATCATTACTTCAGAGCCAACTATAGACTTGATTGAGGTACTGTGTCCCCGGTACCAAATACCACCTAGGTTCCATTTCTCTAGGCAGGCGATACCAAAAATGTACACAGACCTCAGAAAAAGACTCACCAGTGTCCTAAAAAATGCAGTTGTACCCAATGTCCACTTAACCACGGACATGTGGACAAGTGGAGCAGGGCAGACTCAGGACTATATGACTGTGACAGCCCACTGGGTAGATGTATTGACTCCCGCCGCAAGAACAGCAGCGGCGGCACCAGTAGCAGCATCTCGCAAACGCCAACTCTTTCCTAGGCAGGCTATGCTTTGTATCACCGCTTTCCAGAATACGCACACAGCTGAAAACCTCTTACGGCAACTAAGGAAAATCATCACAGAATGGCTTACCCCAATTGGACTCTCCTGTGGATTTGTGGCATCGGACAACGCCAGCAATATTGTGCGTGCATTATATCTGGGCAAATTCCAGCACGTCCCATGTTTTGCACATACCTTGAATTTGGTGGTGCAGAATTATTTAAAAAATGACAGGGGCGTGCAAGAGATGCTGTCGGTGGCCACAAGAATTGCGGGACACTTTCGGCGTACAGGCACCACGTACAGAAGACTGGAGCAACACCAAAAACGCCTGAACCTGCCCTGCCATCATCTGAAGCAAGAAGTGGTAACGAGGTGGAATTCAACCCTCTATATGCTTCAGAGGATGGAGGAGCAGCAAAAGGCCATTCAAGCCTATACATCTGACCACGATATAGGAGGTGGAATGCACCTGTCTCAAGCGCAGTGGAGAATGATTTCAACGTTGTGCAAGGTTCTGCAACCTTTTGAACTTGCCACACGTGAAGTCAGTTCAGACACTGCCAGCCTGAGTCAGGTCATTCCCGTCATCAGGCTTTTGCAGAAGAAGCTGGAGACATTGAAGGAGGAGCTAAGACAGAGCGATTCCGCTAGGCATGTGGGACTTGTGGATGGAGCCCTTCATTCGCTTAACCAGGATTCACGGGTGGTCAATCTGTTGAAATCAGAGCACTACATTTTGGCCACCGTGCTCGATCCTAGATTTAAAACCTACGTTGTATCTCTCTTTCCGGCAGACACAAGTCTGCAGGGGTTCAAAGACCTGCTGGTGAGAAAATTATCAAGTCAAGCGGAACTTGATCGGTCAACAGCTCCTCCTTCACATTCTCCCGCAATTGGGGGTGCGAGGAAAAGGCTCAGAATTCCGAGCCCACCCGCTGGCGGTGATGCAGGGCAGTCTGGAGCGACTGCTGATGCTGACATCTGGTCCGGACTGAAGGACCTGCCAACGATTACGGACATGTCGTCTACTGTCACTGCATATGATTCTATCACCATTGAAAGAATGGTGGAGGATTATATGAGTGACCGCATCCAAGTAGGCACGTCAGACAGTCCGTACGTATACTGGCAGGAAAAAGAGGCAATTTGGAGGCCCTTGCACAAACTGGCTTTATTCTACCTAAGTTGCCCTCCCACAAGTGTGTACTCCGAAAGAGTGTTTAGTGCCGCCGCTCACCTTGTCAGCAATCGGCGTACGAGGTTACTTCCAGAAAATGTGGAGAAGATGATGTTCATTAAAATGAATTATAATCAATTTCTCCGTGGAGACATTGACCAGCAGCAATTGCCACCACAAAGTACACAGGGAGCTGAGATGGTGGATTCCAGTGGGGACGAATTGATAATCTGTGAGGAGGGGGATGTACACGGTGATGAATCGGAGGATGATGATGAGGTGGACATCTTGCCTCTATAGAGCCAGTTTGTGCAAGGAGAGATTAATTGCTTCTTTTTTGGTGGGGGTCCAAACCAACCCGTCATTTCAGTCACAGTCGTGTGGCAGACCCTGTCACTGAAATGATGGGTTGGTTAAAGTGCGCATGTCCTGTTTATACAACATAAGGGTGGGTGGGAGGGCCCAAGGCAATTCCACCTTGCACCTCTTTTTTCTTTTATTTTTCTTTGCGTCATGTGCTGTTTGGGGAGTGTTTTTTTGAAGGGCCATCCTGCGTGACACTGCAGTGCCACTCCTAGATGGGCCAGGTGTTTGTGTCGGCCACTTGGGTCGCTGAGCTTAGTCACACAGCTACCTCATTGCGCCTCTTTTTTTCTTTGCGTCATGTGCTGTTTGGGGAGTGTTTTTGGAAGGGCCATCCTGCGTGACACTGCAGTGCCACTCCTAGATGGGCCAGGTGTTTGTGTCGGCCACTTGGGTCGCTGAGCTTAGTCACACAGCTACCTCATTGCGCCTCTTTTTTTCTTTGCGTCATGTGCTGTTTGGGGAGTGTTTTTTGGAAGGGCCATCCTGCGTGACACTGCAGTGCCACTCCTAGATGGGCCAGGTGTTTGTGTCGGCCACTTGGGTCGCTGAGCTTAGTCACACAGCTACCTCATTGCGCCTCTTTTTTTCTTTGCGTCATGTGCTGTTTGGGGAGTGTTTTTTGGAAGGGCCATCATGCGTGACACTGCAGTGCCACTCCTAGATGGGCCAGGTGTTTGTGTCGGCCACTTGGGTCGCTGAGCTTAGTCACACAGCTACCTCATTGCGCCTCTTTTTTTCTTTGCGTCATGTGCTGTTTGGGGAGTGTTTTTGGAAGGGCCATCCTGCGTGACACTGCAGTGCCACTCCTAGATGGGCCAGGTGTTTGTGTCGGCCACTTGGGTCGCTGAGCTTAGTCACACAGCTACCTCATTGCGCCTCTTTTTTTCTTTGCGTCATGTGCTGTTTGTGGAGTGTTTTTTGGAAGGGCCATCCTGCGTGACACTGCAGTGCCACTCCTAGATGGGCCAGGTGTTTGTGTCGGCCACTTGGGTCGCTGAGCTTAGTCACACAGCTACCTCATTGCGCCTCTTTTTTTCTTTGCGTCATGTGCTGTTTGGGGAGTGTTTTTTGGAAGGGCCATCATGCGTGACACTGCAGTGCCACTCCTATATGGGCCAGGTGTTTGTGTCGGCCACTTGGGTCACTGAGCTTAGTCATCCAGCGACCTCGGTGCAAATTTTAGGACTAAAAATAATATTGTGAGGTGTGAGGTGTTAAGAATAGACTGAAAATGAGTGGAAATTATGGTTATTGAGGTTAATAATACTTTGGGATCAAAATGACTCCCAAATTCTATGATTTAAGCTGTTTTTTAGGGTTTTTTGAAAAAAACACCCGAATCCAAAACACACCCGAATCCGACAAAAAAAATTCGGTGAGGTTTAGCCAAAACGCGTTCGAACCCAAAACACGGCCGCGGAACCGAACCCAAAACCAAAACACAAAACCCGAAAAATTTCCGGTGCACATCTCTAGTGGCCATGCCATGTCACTGTGCAGGAGCCAGCACCGCTCACACACTAGTCCCCGGTGCAGCCCCCAACCCCCGGGACACCCGGAGCAACAAAATGTAGATTCAGGCCACCAGGCCACGCCCCTACCTATGAAACCATGCCTCCTTTTTACCATTGCGCTGCTTATCTGCGCGCACTGCATTACAATCTCCCTCGCCACCTCTCTGGGTGTCACCAGTGATAGTGACACCTCTGCCATACTTGTAGCAGCTGGTCCTAAGATCTACGCCTCAAGCCCTGAGTGTTTGCCCTTGTGACTTGTTGATCATCATAGCAAAGCAGATGCTTACAGAAAACTGCAGGGGCTTAGATTGAAAATAAAAAAAATTGATGGGTATAAGGTAGAGAGGAGCGGGTTCGGTTCTCCGAGAACCGAATTCCCCACGAACTCCACGTGGTTTACACTGGTACGAGGCAGGCTCGGTTGTTCCCGCCTGACTCGGAAAACCTGAACAAGGGAAAATGTCATCATCCCGCTGTCGGATTCTCGCGAGATTCGGATTCCATATAAAGAGCTGCGCGTTGCCGCCATTTTTACTCGTGCATTGAAGAGAGAGCGGAGAGGACGTGGCTATGTTCTCTCAGTGGAAATCTCAATATCAGTGCTCAGTATCAGTGGATACTTATTGCTGCTCAGTAATACTAGTAGTGTGTCTCTCCTGCTCAGTGTCAGTTCTCAGTAGTATCCTCATCAGTGCTCAGTATCACTGCTCATTGTCTTGTGCTGCATTGTTGTGCTCAGCATACTACAGTACATTACTAATAGTCCAGTGCTGCATCTTGCTGCTCAGTGTCAGTTCTAGTATCCTCATCAGTGCTCACTATCACTGCTCATTGCATTGTGGTGTTCTGTATACTACAGTAACATAGTAATATAGTAACATATAGTAACATAGTTTTTGAGGTTGAATAGAGGCAAATTGCCCATCGTGTTCAACCTGTTTTATGTTGTGATGATTCTACATACTTGCTGAATAATGTTTTATGACTAGTTAGCTACTACAACTCATGTTACCCCCGGATTAACCATGTTGATATTTTAAGTATTATAACCTTGGATAGCTTTTTCATTCAGAAATGTATCCATTCCTTTTTTAAATCCAATTACAGAGTCCGCCATTACCACCTTCCCTGGCAGGGAATTCCACATCCTGATTGCCCTAACAGTGAAGATCATAGTATCTCACCTGGCAGGTAAGTAGGAGTTGGGCCAGAGCTGTGGAGGATTGCTGCTCGGGCACCCCCTGTCAAGTGAAGGAGATCCAACTGAGGCAGCACAAGGGAACTCTCGAAAGAAGAACAAGGCTAGAGGAAGATCTGAGACAAAGAAATCTGACTTTTACCAGAGCTGACCAGAGGAAAGCACAAACACAGTCCCCCACTACCACAAATAATGCAGTCGAGTTTCCCACATTTGGGGAAATCACAGGGGTCAGCATACCCAGAATGCAATGAATGAACCTCACCCTGGGAGAACAATCTTCATGACCATGGTATCGCCTATGCAAAATAAGTATGATTTGGGATAGGGCTGGGGAGGGCCGCTGCTCAGGCACATCTCTGTCAAGTAAAGGAGATTCAACTGAGGCAGCACAAGGGAACTCTCATCTGGGGACAACAACTGCAGGGAGAACACATATTTTCAGATGAACATGGGAGGGTAGAAGGCTGCCTAATACTGAAGCACCCCCAAACAACAAACCAAATGCAACAACTAGTACAAGCATTCCTGGGGGAAGTTCTGCAGAAGACGGATTTGCATACGGTGATGTCATCCAAGCAGTGGGCCAAAGTTGGCTGGAACCCTCATCTGCATATGAAAAGAGAAAAGGGGTATGCAGGGCATGGCGGCCTTTTGCGGCGCTTGGATGACCCTTAGTTCGCATTAAACACCCCCACCCTCCTTCGGTGTGGGGCTCATGTTGACAATGCCCCAGCCCCTGAAGCATTCAAGCTGATTTCTTACAGCAGCTTGGCACTGTAACAGCTCCAGAGCTGCTCTGTAAGGCAAGTAAAAGGGTGTGTAGTTTGCATTGTGCATTGGAAGGCACAAAGTAAGCAGACAGGAGGAGAAGTCAGGATAGTGCACAAGGGTATAAAAGGGAGGGGCTCAAGAAAAAAGAAGTGGAAACAGACAGCAAACTAGGCTGGAGAGAGACCTGAGACAAAGAGATCTGAATTATACGAGAGCCGACCAGGGGAAACACAAATGATGCAGTCAAGTTTCCCACATTTGGGGAAATCGCAGGGGCAGCACACCGAGAGTGCAATGGGTGAGCCTTGCCCTGGGAGAAGCACCTTCATGATCATAGTATCTCACCTGGCAGGTAAGTAGGAGTTGGGCTTGAGCTGGGGAGGGTCGCTGCTCGGGCACCCCCCTGTCAAGTGAAGGAGATCCAACTGAGGCAGCACAAGGGAACTCTCGAAAGAAGAACAAGGCTAGAGGAAGATCTGAAACAAAGAAATCTGACTTTTACCAGAGCTGACCAGAGGAAAACACAAACACAGTCCCCCGCTACCACAAATAATGCAGTCGAGTTACCCACATTTGGGGAAATCACAGGGGTCAGCATACCCAGAATGCAATGAATGAACCTCACCCTGGGAGAATAATCTTCATGACCATGGTATCTCCTATGCAAAATAAGTATGATTTGGGATTGGGCTGGGGAGGGCCGCTGCTCAGGCACATCTCTGTCAAGTAAAGGAGATTCAACTGAGGCAGCACAAGGGAACTCTCATCTGGGGACAACAACTGCAGGGAGAACACATATTTTCAGATGAACATGGGAGGGCAGAAGGCTGCCTAATACTGAAGCACCCCCAAACAACAAACCAAATGCAACAACTAGTGCAAGCATTCCTGGGGGAAGGCCTGCCGCAGATGGATTTGCATATGGTGATGTCATCCAAGCAGTGGGTCAAAGTTGGCTTCAACCTTCGTCTGCATATGAAAAGAGAAAAGGGGCGTGCAGGGCATGGCGGCCTTTTGCGGTGCTTGGATGACCCTTAGTTTTCATTAAACACCCCCACCCTCCTTCGGTGTGGGTCTCATGTTGGCCATGCCCCAGCCCCTGAAGCATTCAAGCTGATTTCTTGCAGCAGCTTGGCACTGTAACAGCTCCAGAGCTGCTCTGTAAGGCAAGTAAAAGGGTGTGGGCCCTGCAGCACTACCTGTAGTTTGCATTGTGCATTGGAAGGCACAAAGTAAGCAGACAGGAGGAGAAGTCAGGATAGTGCACAAGGGTATAAAAGGGAGGGGCTCAAGAAAAAAGAAGTGGAAACAGACAGCAAACTAGGCTGTAGAGAGACCTGAGACAAAGAGATCTGAATTATACGAGAGCCGACCAGGGGAAACACAAATTCTGCAGTCAAGTTTCCCACATTTGGGGAAATCGCAGGGGCAGCACACCCAGAGTGCAATGGGTGAGCCTTGCCCTGGGAGAAGCACCTTCATGATCATAGTATCTCACCTGGCAGGTAAGTAGGAGTTGGGCTAGAGCTGGGGAGGGTCGCTGCTCGGGCACCCCCCTGTCAAGTGAAGGAGATCCAACTGAGGCAGCACAAGGGAACTCTCGAAAGAAGAACAAGGCTAGAGGAAGATCTGAGACAAAGAAATCTGACTTTTACCAGAGCTGACCAGAGGAAAACACAAACACAGTCCCCCACTACAACAAATAATGCAGTCGAGTTACCCACATTTGGGGAAATCACAGGGGTCAGCATACCCAGAATGCAATGAATGAACCTCACCCTGGGAGAACAATCTTCATGACCATGGTATCTCCTATGCAAAATAAGTATGATTTGGGATAGGGCTGGGGAGGGTCGCTGCTCAGGCACATCTCTGTCAAGTAAAGGAGATTCAACTGAGGCAGCACAAGGGAACTCTCATCTGGGGACAACAACTGCAGGGAGAACACATATTTTCAGATGAACATGGGAGGGAAGAAGGCTGCCTAATACTGAAGCACCCCCAAACAACAAACCAAATGCAACAACTAGTGCAAGCATTCCTGGGGGAAGGCCTGCAGCAGATGGATTTGCATATGGTGATGTCATCCAAGCAGTGGGTCAAAGTTGGCTTCAACCCTCGTCTGCATATGAAAAGAGAAAATGGGCGTGCAGGGCATGGCGGCCTTTTGCGGCGCTTGGATGACCCCTAGTTCGCATTAAACACCTCCACCCTCCTTCGGTGTGGGGCTCATGTTGGCTATGCCCCAGCCCCTGAAGCATACAAGCTGATTTCTTGCAGCAGCTGGGCACTGTAACAGCTCTAGAGCTGCTCTGTACGGCAAGTAAAAGGGTGTGGGCCCTGCAGCACTACCTGTAGTTTGCATTGTGCATTGGAAGGCACAAAGTAAGCAGACGGGAGAAGTCAGGATAGTGCGCAAGGGCATAGAAGGGAGCAGCTCAAGAAAAGAGAAGTGGAAACAGACAGCAAACTAGGCTGGAGAGAGACCTGAGACAAAGAGATCTGAATTATACGAGAGCCGACCAGGGGAAACACAAATTATGCAGTCAAGTTTCCCACATTTGGGGAAATCGCAGGAGCAGCACACCCAGAGTGCAATGGGTGAGCCTTGCCCTGGGAGAAGCACCTTCATGATCATAGTATCTCACCTGGCAGGTAAGTAGGATTTGGGCTAGAGCTGGGGAGGGTCGCTGCTCGGGTACCCCCCTGTCAAGTGAAGGAGATCCAACTGAGGCAGCACAAGGGAACTCTCGAAAGAAGAACAAGGCTAGAGGAAGATCTGAGACAAAGAAATCTGACTTTTACCAGAGCTGACCAGAGGAAAGCACAAACACAGTCCCCCACTACCACAAATAATGCAGTCGAGTTTCCCACATTTGGGGAAATCACAGGGGTCAGCATACCCAGAATGCAATGAATGAACCTCACCCTGGGAAAACAATCTTCATGACCATGGTATCGCCTATGCAAAATAAGTATGATTTGGGATAGGGCTGGGGAGGGCCGCTGCTCAGGCACATCTCTGTCAAGTAAAGGAGATTCAACTGAGGCAGCATTTTTCGTTTGGGAGAAAAATGCAAAGGTACAATACAGGTTTTCCTTGCCGATATCTCTCTTTTGCAAAGAGATAGGCATTGGAAAATTCAGGGCTATAACGTGTAGATGAAGCACTAACAGGAGGCTTTAAAATTTTCATTCTAGTGTATTTCGTTTGGGAAAAAATGCAAAGGTACAATACCGCTTTTCCTTGCCGATATCTCTCTTTTGCAAAGAGCTAGGCATTGGAAAATTCAGGGCTATAACGTGTAGATGAAGCACTAATAGGAGGCTTTAAAATTTTCAATCTAGTGTCCTTCGTTTGGGAGAAAAATGCAAAGGTACAATACAGCTTTTCCTTGCCAATATCTCTCTTTTGCAAAGAGCTAGGCAATGGAAAATTCAGGGCTATAACGTGTAGATGAAGCACTAACAGGAGGCTTTAAAATTTTCATTCTAGTGTCTTTCGTTTGGGAGAAAAATGCAAAGGTACAATACAGCTTTTCCTTGCCAATATCTCTCTTTTGCAAAGAGCTAGGCATTGGAAAATGCAGGGCTATAACGTGTAGATGAAGCACTAACAGGAGGCTTTACAATTTTCATTCTAGTGTCTTTCGTTTGGGAGAAAAATGCAAAGGTACAATACAGTTTTTCCTTGCCGATATCTCTCTTTTGCAAAGAGATAGGCATTGGAAAATTCAGGGCTATACCGTGTAGATGAAGCACTAACAGGAGGCTTTAAAATTTTCATTTTAGTGTCTTTCGTTTGGGAGAAAAATGCAAAGGTACAATACAGCTTTTCCTTGACAATGGCCCTCATTCCGAGTTGTTCGCTCGGTATTTTTCATCGCATCGCAGTGAAAATCCGCTTAGTACGCATGCGCAATGTTCGCACTGCGACTGCGCCAAGTAACTTTACTATGAAGAAAGTATTTTTACTCACGGCTTTTTCTTCGCTCCGGCGAACGTAATGTGATTGACAGGAAATGGGTGTTACTGGGCGGAAACACGGCGTTTCAGGGGCGTGTGGCTGAAAACGCTACAGTTTCCGGAAAAAACGCAGGAGTGGCCGGGGAAACGGTGGGAGTGCCTGTGCGAACGCTGGGTGTGTTTGTGACGTCAACCAGGAACGACAAGCACTGAAATGATCGCACAGGCAGAGTAAGTCTGGAGCTACTCTGAAACTGCTAAGTAGTTAGTAATCGCATTATTGCGAATACATCGGTCGCAATTTTATGAAGCTAAGATTCACTCCCAGTAGGCGGCGGCTTAGCGTGTGTAACTCTGCTAAAATCGCCTTGCGACCGATCAACTCGGAATGAGGGCCAATATCTCTCTTTTGCAAAGAGCTAGGCATTGGAAAATTCAGGGCTATAACGTGTAGATGAAGCACTAACAGGAGGCTTTAAAATTTTCATTCTAGTGTCTTTCGTTTGGGAGAAAAATGCAAAAGTACAATGCAGCTTTTCCTTGCCGATATCTCTCTTTTGCAAAGAGATAGGCATTGGAAAATGCAGGGCTATAACGTGTAGATGAAGCACTAACAGGAGGCTTTAAAATTTTCATTCTAGTGTCTTTCGTTTGGGAGAAAAATGTAAAGGTACAATACAGCATTTCCTTGCCGATATCTCTCTTTTGCAAAGAGATAGGCATTGGAAAATTCAGGGCTATTACGTGTAGATGAAGCACTAAAAGGAGGCTTTAAAATTTTCATTCTAGTGTCTTTCGTTTGGGAGAAAAATGCAAAAGTACAATGCAGCTTTTCCTTGCCGATATCTCTCTTTTGCAAAGAGATAGGCATTGAAAAATGCAGGGCTATAACGTGTAGATGAAGCACTAACAGGAGGCTTTAAAATTTTCATTCTAGTGTCTTTCGTTTGGGAGAAAAATGCAAAGGTACAATACAGCATTTCCTTGCCGATATCTCTCTTTTGCAAAGAGATAGGCATTGGAAAATTCAGGGCTATTACGTGTAGATGAAGCACTAAAAGGAGGCTTTAAAATTTTCATTCTAGTGTCTTTCGTTTGGGAGAAAAATGCAAAAGTACAATGCAGCTTTTCCTTGCCGATATCTCTCTTTTGCAAAGAGATAGGCATTGGAAAATTCAGGGCTATAACGTGTAGATGAAGCACTAACAGGAGGCTTTAAAATTTTCATTCTAGTGTCTTTCGTTTGGGAGAAAAATGCAAAGGTACAATACAGCTTTTCCTTGCCAATATCTCTCTTTTGCAAAGAGCTAGGCATTGGAAAATTCAGGGCTATAACGTGTAGATGAAGCACTAACAGGAGGCATTAAAATTTTCATTCTAGTGTCTTTCGTTTGGGAGAAAAATGCAAAGGTACAATACAGTTTTTCCTTGCCGATATCTCTCTTTTGCAAAGAGCTAGGCATTGGAAAATTCAGGGCTATACCGTGTAGATGAAGCACTAACAGGAGGCTTTAAAATTTTCATTCTAGTGTCCTTCGTTTGGGAGAAAAATGCAAAGGTACAATACAGCTTTTCCTTGCCGATATCTCTCTTTTGCAAAGAGCTAGGCATTGGAAAATTCAGGGCTATACCGTGTAGATGAAGCACTAACAGGAGGCTTTTAAATTTTCATTCTAGTGTCCTTCGTTTGGGAGAAAAATGCAAAGGTACAATACAGCTTTTCCTTGCCGATATCTCTCTTTTGCAAAGAGATAGGCATTGGAAAATTCAGGGCTATAACGTGTAGATGAAGCACTAACAGGAGGCTTTAAAATTTTCATTCTAGTGTCTTTCGTTTGGGAGAAAAATGCAAAGGTACAATACAGTTTTTCCTTGCCGATATCTCTCTTTTGCAAAGAGATAGGCATTGGAAAATTCAGGGCTATACCGTGTAGATGAAGCACTAACAGGAGGCTTTAAAATTTTCATTTTAGTGTCTTTCGTTTGGGAGAAAAATGCAAAGGTACAATACAGCTTTTCCTTGACAATATCTCTCTTTTGCAAAGAGCTAGGCATTGGAAAATTCAGGGCTATAACGTGTAGATGAAGCACTAACAGGAGGCTTTAAAATTTTCATTCTAGTGTCTTTCGTTTGGGAGAAAAATGCAAAAGTACAATGCAGCTTTACCTTGCCGATATCTCTCTTTTGCAAAGAGATAGGCATTGGAAAATGCAGGGCTATAACGTGTAGATGAAGCACTAACAGGAGGCTTTAAAATTTTCATTCTAGTGTCTTTCGTTTGGGAGAAAAATGTAAAGGTACAATACAGCATTTCCTTGCCGATATCTCTCTTTTGCAAAGAGATAGGCATTGGAAAATTCAGGGCTATTACGTGTAGATGAAGCACTAAAAGGAGGCTTTAAAATTTTCATTCTAGTGTCTTTCGTTTGGGAGAAAAATGCAAAAGTACAATGCAGCTTTTCCTTGTCGATATCTCTCTTTTGCAAAGAGATAGGCATTGGAAAATGCAGGGCTATAACGTGTAGATGAAGCACTAACAGGAGGCTTTAAAATTTTCATTCTAGTGTCTTTCGTTTGGGAGAAAAATGCAAAGGTACAATACAGCATTTCCTTGCCGATATCTCTCTTTTGCAAAGAGATAGGCATTGGAAAATTCAGGGCTATTACGTGTAGATGAAGCACTAAAAGGAGGCTTTAAAATTTTCATTCTAGTGTCTTTCGTTTGGGAGAAAAATGCAAAAGTACAATGCAGCTTTTCCTTGCCGATATCTCTCTTTTGCAAAGAGATAGGCATTGGAAAATGCAGGGCTATAACGTGTAGATGAAGCACTAACAGGAGGCTTTAAAATTTTCATTCTAGTGTCTTTCGTTTGGGAGAAAAATGCAAAGGTACAATACAGCATTTCCTTGCCGATATCTCTCTTTTGCAAAGAGATAGGCATTGGAAAATTCAGGGCTATAACGTGTAGATGAAGCACTAACAGGAGGCTTTAAAATTTTCATTCTAGTGTCTTTCGTTTGGGAGAAAAATTCAAAGGTACAATACAGCTTTTCCTTGCCGATATCTCTCTTTTGCAAAGAGATAGGCATTGGAAAATGCAGGGCTATAACGTGTAGATGAAGCACTAACAGGAGGCTTTAAAATTTTCATTCTAGTGTCCTTCGTTTGGGAGAAAAATGCAAAGGTACAATACAGCTTTTCCTTGCCGATATCTCTCTTTTGCAAAGAGATAGGCATTGGAAAATTCAGGGCTATAACGTGTAGATGAAGCACTAATAGGAGGCTTTAAAATTTTCATTCTAGTGTCCTTCGTTTGGGAGAAAAATGCAAAGGTACAATACAGCTTTTCCTTGCCGATATCTCTCTTTTGCAAAGAGATAGGCATTGGAAAATTCAGGGCTATAACGTGTAGATGAAGCACTAACAGGAGGCTTTAAAATTTTCATTCTAGTGTCTTTCGTTTGGGAGAAAAATGCAAAGGTACAATACAGCTTTTCCTTGCCAATATCTCTCTTTTGCAAAGAGCTAGGCATTGGAAAATTCAGGGCTATAACGTGTAGATGAAGCACTAACAGGAGGCTTTAAAATTTTCATTCTAGTGTCTTTCGTTTGGGAGAAAAATGCAAAGGTACAATACAGTTTTTCCTTGCCGATATCTCTCTTTTGCAAAGAGCTAGGCATTGGAAAATTCAGGGCTATACCGTGTAGATGAAGCACTAACAGGAGGCTTTAAAATTTTCATTCTAGTGTCCTTCGTTTGGGAGAAAAATGCAAAGGTACAATACAGCTTTTCCTTGCCGATATCTCTCTTTTGCAAAGAGCTAGGCATTGGAAAATTCAGGGCTATACCGTGTAGATGAAGCACTAACAGGAGGCTTTTAAATTTTCATTCTAGTGTCCTTCGTTTGGGAGAAAAATGCAAAGGTACAATACAGCTTTTCCTTGCCGATATCTCTCTTTTGCAAAGAGATAGGCATTGGAAAATTCAGGGCTATAACGTGTAGATGAAGCACTAACAGGAGGCTTTAAAATTTTCATTCTAGTGTCTTTCGTTTGGGAGAAAAATGCAAAGGTACAATACAGTTTTTCCTTGCCGATATCTCTCTTTTGCAAAGAGATAGGCATTGGAAAATTCAGGGCTATACCGTGTAGATGAAGCACTAACAGGAGGCTTTAAAATTTTCATTTTAGTGTCTTTCGTTTGGGAGAAAAATGCAAAGGTACAATACAGCTTTTCCTTGACAATATCTCTCTTTTGCAAAGAGCTAGGCATTGGAAAATTCAGGGCTATAACGTGTAGATGAAGCACTAACAGGAGGCTTTAAAATTTTCATTCTAGTGTCTTTCGTTTGGGAGAAAAATGCAAAAGTACAATGCAGCTTTTCCTTGCCGATATCTCTCTTTTGCAAAGAGATAGGCATTGGAAAATGCAGGGCTATAACGTGTAGATGAAGCACTAACAGGAGGCTTTAAAATTTTCATTCTAGTGTCTTTCGTTTGGGAGAAAAATGTAAAGGTACAATACAGCATTTCCTTGCCGATATCTCTCTTTTGCAAAGAGATAGGCATTGGAAAATTCAGGGCTATTACGTGTAGATGAAGCACTAAAAGGAGGCTTTAAAATTTTCATTCTAGTGTCTTTCGTTTGGGAGAAAAATGCAAAAGTACAATGCAGCTTTTCCTTGCCGATATCTCTCTTTTGCAAAGAGATAGGCATTGGAAAATGCAGGGCTATAACGTGTAGATGAAGCACTAACAGGAGGCTTTAAAATTTTCATTCTAGTGTCTTTCGTTTGGGAGAAAAATGCAAAGGTACAATACAGCATTTCCTTGCCGATATCTCTCTTTTGCAAAGAGATAGGCATTGGAAAATTCAGGGCTATTACGTGTAGATGAAGCACTAAAAGGAGGCTTTAAAATTTTCATTCTAGTGTCTTTCGTTTGGGAGAAAAATGCAAAAGTACAATGCAGCTTTTCCTTGCCGATATCTCTCTTTTGCAAAGAGATAGGCATTGGAAAATGCAGGGCTATAACGTGTAGATGAAGCACTAACAGGAGGCTTTAAAATTTTCATTCTAGTGTCTTTCGTTTGGGAGAAAAATGCAAAGGTACAATACAGCATTTCCTTGCCGATATCTCTCTTTTGCAAAGAGATAGGCATTGGAAAATTCAGGGCTATAACGTGTAGATGAAGCACTAACAGGAGGCTTTAAAATTTTCATTCTAGTGTCTTTCGTTTGGGAGAAAAATTCAAAGGTACAATACAGCTTTTCCTTGCCGATATCTCTCTTTTGCAAAGAGATAGGCATTGGAAAATGCAGGGCTATAACGTGTAGATGAAGCACTAACAGGAGGCTTTAAAATTTTCATTCTAGTGTCCTTCGTTTGGGAGAAAAATGCAAAGGTACAATACAGCTTTTCATTGCCGATATCTCTCTTTTGCAAAGAGATAGGCATTGGAAAATTCAGGGCTATAACGTGTAGATGAAGCACTAATAGGAGGCTTTAAAATTTTCATTCTAGTGTCCTTCGTTTGGGAGAAAAATGCAAAGGTACAATACAGCTTTTCCTTGCCGATATCTCTCTTTTGCAAAGAGATAGGCATTGGAAAATTCAGGGCTATAACGTGTAGATGAAGCACTAACAGGAGGCTTTAAAATTTTCATTCTAGTGTCTTTCGTTTGGGAGAAAAATGCAAAGGTACAATACAGCTTTTCCTTGCCAATATCTCTCTTTTGCAAAGAGCTAGGCATTGGAAAATTCAGGGCTATAACGTGTAGATGAAGCACTAACAGGAGGCTTTAAAATTTTCATTCTAGTGTTTTCGTTTGGGAGAAAAATGCAAAGGTACAATACAGTTTTTCCTTGCCGATATCTCTCTTTTGCAAAGAGCTAGGCATTGGAAAATTCAGGGCTATACCGTGTAGATGAAGCACTAACAGGAGGCTTTTAAATTTTCATTCTAGTGTCCTTCGTTTGGGAGAAAAATGCAAAGGTACAATACAGCTTTTCCTTGCCGATATCTCTCTTTTGCAAAGAGATAGGCATTGGAAAATTCAGGGCTATAACGTGTAGATGAAGCACTAACAGGAGGCTTTAAAATTTTCATTTTAGTGTCTTTCGTTTGGGAGAAAAATGCAAAGGTACAATACAGCTTTTCCTTGCCGATATCTCTCTTTTGCAAAGAGATAGGCATTGGAAAATTCAGGGCTACAACGTGTAGATGAAGCACTAACAGGAGGCTTTAAAATTTTCATTCTAGTGTCCTTCGTTTGGGAGAAAAATGCAAAGGTACAATACAGCTTTTCCTTGACGATATCTCTCTTTTGCAAAGAGATAGGCATTGGAAAATTCAGGGCTATAACGTGTAGATGAAGCACTAATAGGAGGCTTTAAAATTTTCATTCTAGTGTCCTTCGTTTGGGAGAAAAATGCAAAGGTACAATAAAGCTTTTCCTTGCCGATATCTCTCTTTTGCAAAGAGATAGGCATTGGAAAATTCAGGGCTATAACGTGTAGATGAAGCACTAACAGGAGGCTTTAAAATTTTCATTCTAGTGTCTTTCGTTTGGGAGAAAAATGCAAAGGTACAATACAGCTTTTCCTTGCCGATATCTCTCTTTTGCAAAGAGCTAGGCATTGGAAAATTCAGGGCTATAACGTGTAGATGAAGCACTAATAGGAGGCTTTAAAATTTTCAATCTAGTGTCCTTCGTTTGGGAGAAAAATGCAAAGGTACAATACAGCTTTTCCTTGCCAATATCTCTCTTTTGCAAAGAGCTAGGCATTGGAAAATTCAGGGCTATAACGTGTAGATGAAGCACTAACAGGAGGCTTTAAAATTTTCATTCTAGTGTCTTTCGTTTGGGAGAAAAATGCAAAAGTACAATGCTGCTTTTCCTTGCCGATATCTCTCTTTTGCAAAGAGATAGGCATTGGAAAATTCAGGGCTATAACGTGTAGATGAAGCACTAACAGGAGGCTTTAAAATTTTCATTCTAGTGTTTTTCGTTTGGGAGAAAAATGCAAAGGTACAATACAGCTTTTCCTTGCCAATATCTCTCTTTTGCAAAGAGCTAGGCATTGGAAAATGCAGGGCTATAACGTGTAGATGAAGCACTAACAGGAGGCTTTACAATTTTCATTCTAGTGTCTTTCGTTTGGGAGAAAAATGCAAAGGTACAATGCAGCTTTTCCTTGCCGATATCTCTCTTTTGCAAAGAGATAGGCATTGGAAAATGCAGGGCTATAACGTGTAGATGAAGCACTAACAGGAGGCTTTAAAATTTTCATTCTAGTGTCTTTCGTTTGGGAGAAAAATGCAAAGGTACAATACAGCATTTCCTTGCCGATATCTCTCTTTTGCAAAGAGATAGGCATTGGAAAGTTCAGGGCTATAACGTGTAGATGAAGCACTAACAGGAGGCTTTAAAATTTTCATTCTAGTGTCTTTCGTTTGGGAGAAAAATGCAAAGGTACAATACAGCATTTCCTTGCCGATATCTCTCTTTTGCAAAGAGATAGGCATTGGAAAATTCAGGGCTATTACGTGTAGATGAAGCACTAAAAGGAGGCTTTAAAATTTTCATTCTAGTGTCTTTCGTTTGGGAGAAAAATGCAAAAGTACAATGCAGCTTTTCCTTGCCGATATCTCTCTTTTGCAAAGAGATAGGCATTGGAAAATGCAGGGCTATAACGTGTAGATGAAGCACTAACAGGAGGCTTTAAAATTTTCATTCTAGTGTCTTTCGTTTGGGAGAAAAATGCAAAGGTACAATACAGCATTTCCTTGCCGATATCTCTCTTTTGCAAAGAGATAGGCATTGGAAAATTCAGGGCTATTACGTGTAGATGAAGCACTAAAAGGAGGCTTTAAAATTTTCATTCTAGTGTCTTTCGTTTGGGAGAAAAATGCAAAGGTACAATACAGTTTTTCCTTGCCGATATCTCTCTTTTGCAAAGAGATAGGCATTGGAAAATTCAGGGCTATAACGTGTAGATGAAGCACTAACAGGAGGCTTTACAATTTTCATTCTAGTGTCCTTCGTTTGGGAGAAAAATGCAAAGGTACAATACAGCTTTTCCTTGCCGATATCTCTCTTTTGCAAAGAGATAGGCATTGGAAAATTCAGGGCTATAACGTGTAGATGAAGCACTAACAGGAGGCTTTAAAATTTTCATTCTAGTGTCCTTCGTTTGGGAGAAAACTGCAAAGGTACAATACAGCTTTTCCTTGCCGATATCTCTCTTTTGCAAAGAGATAGGCATTGGAAAATTCAGGGCTATAACGTGTAGATGAAGCACTAACAGGAGGCTTTACAATTTTCATTCTAGTGTCCTTCGTTTGGGAGAAAAATGCAAAGGTACAATACAGCTTTTCCTTGCCGATATCTCTTTTTTGCAAAGAGATAGGCATTGGAAAATTCAGGGCTATAACGTGTAGATGAAGCACTAACAGGAGGCTTTAAAATTTTCATTCTAGTGTCCTTCGTTTGGGAGAAAACTGCAAAGGTACAATACAGCTTTTCCTTGCCGATATCTCTCTTTTGCAAAGAGATAGGCATTGGAAAATTCAGGGCTATAACGTGTAGATGAAGCACTAATAGGAGGCTTTAAAATTTTCATTCTAGTGTCCTTCGTTTGGGAGAAAAATGCAAAGGTACAATACAGGTTTTCCTTGCCGATATCTCTCTTTTGCAAAGAGATAGGCATTGGAAAATTCAGGGCTATAACGTGTAGATGAAGCACTAACAGGAGGCTTTAAAATTTTCATTCTAGTGTATTTCGTTTGGGAAAAAATGCAAAGGTACAATACCGCTTTTCCTTGCCGATATCTCTCTTTTGCAAAGAGCTAGGCATTGGAAAATTCAGGGCTATAACGTGTAGATGAAGCACTAATAGGAGGCTTTAAAATTTTCAATCTAGTGTCCTTCGTTTGGGAGAAAAATGCAAAGGTACAATACAGCTTTTCCTTGCCAATATCTCTCTTTTGCAAAGAGCTAGGCAATGGAAAATTCAGGGCTATAACGTGTAGATGAAGCACTAACAGGAGGCTTTAAAATTTTCATTCTAGTGTCTTTCGTTTGGGAGAAAAATGCAAAAGTACAATGCTGCTTTTCCTTGCCGATATCTCTCTTTTGCAAAGAGATAAGCATTGGAAAATTCAGGGCTATAACGTGTAGATGAAGCACTAACAGGAGGCTTTAAAATTTTCATTCTAGTGTCTTTCGTTTGGGAGAAAAATGCAAAGGTACAATACAGCTTTTCCTTGCCAATATCTCTCTTTTGCAAAGAGCTAGGCATTGGAAAATGCAGGGCTATAACGTGTAGATGAAGCACTAACAGGAGGCTTTACAATTTTCATTCTAGTGTCTTTCGTTTGGGAGAAAAATGCAAAGGTACAATACAGTTTTTCCTTGCCGATATCTCTCTTTTGCAAAGAGATAGGCATTGGAAAATTCAGGGCTATAACGTGTATATGAAGCACTAACAGGAGGCTTTAAAATTTTCATTCTAGTGTCCTTCGTTTGGGAGAAAAATGCAAAGGTACAATACAGCTTTTCCTTGCCAATATCTCTCTTTTGCAAAGAGCTAGGCATTGGAAAATTCAGGGCTATACCGTGTAGATGACGCACTAACAGGAGGCTTTTAAATTTTCATTCTAGTTTCCTTCGTTTGGTAGAAAAATGCAAAGGTACAATACAGCTTTTCCTTGCCGATATCTCTCTTTTGCAAAGAGATAGGCATTGGAAAATTCAGGGCTATAACGTGTAGATGAAGCACTAACAGGAGGCTTTAAAATTTTCATTCTAGTGTCTTTCGTTTGGGAGAAAAATGCAAAGGTACAATACAGCTTTTCCGTGCCAATATCTCTCTTTTGCAAAGAGATAGGCATTGGAAAATTCTGGGCTATAACACGTAGATGAAGCACTAACAGGAGGCTTTAAAATTTTCATTCTAGTGTCCTTCGTTTGGGAGAAAAATGCAAAGGTACAATACAGCTTTTCCTTGCCGATATCTCTCTTTTGCAAAGAGATAGGCATTGGAAAATTCAGTGCTATAACGTGTAGATGAAGCACTAATAGGAGGCTTTAAAATTTTCATTCTAGTGTCCTTCGTTTGGGAGAAAAATGCAAAGGTACAATAAAGCTTTTCCTTGCCGATATCTCTCTTTTGCAAAGAGATAGGCATTGGAAAATTCAGGGCTATAACGTGTAGATGAAGCACTAACAGGAGGCTTTAAAATTTTCATTCTAGTGTCTTTCGTTTGGGAGAAAAATGCAAAGGTACAATACAGCTTTTCCTTGCCGATATCTCTCTTTTGCAAAGAGCTAGGCATTGGAAAATTCAGGGCTATAACGTGTAGATGAAGCACTAACAGTAGGCTTTAAAATTTTCATTCTAGTGTCTTTAGTTTGGGAGAAAAATGCAAAGGTACAATACAGCTTTTCCTTGCCAATATCTCTCTTTTGCAAAGAGCTAGGCATTGGAAAATTCAGGGCTATAACGTGTAGATGAAGCACTAACAGGAGGCTTTAAAATTTTCATTCTAGTGTCTTTCGTTTGGGAGAAAAATGCAAAGGTACAATACAGTTTTTCCTTGCCGATATCTCTCTTTTGCAAAGAGATAGGCATTGGAAAATTCAGGGCTATAACGTGTAGATGAAGCACTAACAGGAGGCTTTAAAATTTTCATTCTAGTGTCTTTCGTTTGGGAGAAAAATGCAAAGGTACAATACAGTTTTTCCTTGCCGATATCTCTCTTTTGCAAAGAGATAGGCATTGGAAAATTCAGGGCTATAACGTGTAGATGAAGCACTAACAGGAGGCTTTAAAATTTTCATTCTAGTGTCTTTCGTTTGGGAGAAAAATGCAAAGGTACAATACAGCTTTTCCTTGCCAATATCTCTCTTTTGCAAAGAGCTAGGCATTGGAAAATTCAGGGCTATAACGTGTAGATGAAGCACTAACAGGAGGCTTTAAAATTTTCATTCTAGTGTCTTTCGTTTGGGAGAAAAATGCAAAAGTACAATGCAGCTTTTCCTTGCCGATATCTCTCTTTTGCAAAGAGATAGGCATTGGAAAATGCAGGGCTATAACGTGTAGATGAAGCACTAACAGTAGGCTTTAAAATTTTCATTCTAGTGTCTTTCGTTTGGGAGAAAAATGCAAAGGTACAATACAGCATTTCCTTGCCGATATCTCTCTTTTGCAAAGAGATAGGCATTGGAAAATTCAGGGCTATTACGTGTAGATGAAGCACTAAAAGGAGGCTTTAAAATTTTCATTCTAGTGTCTTTCGTTTGGGAGAAAAATGCAAAAGTACAATGCAGCTTTTCCTTGCCGATATCTCTCTTTTGCAAAGAGATAGGCATTGGAAAATGCAGGGCTATAACGTGTAGATGAAGCACTAACAGGAGGCTTTAAAATTTTCATTCTAGTGTCTTTCGTTTGGGAGAAAAATGCAAAGGTACAATACAGCTTTTCCTTGCCGATATCTCTCTTTTGCAAAGAGATAGGCATTGGAAAATTCAGGGCTATTACGTGTAGATGAAGCACTAAAAGGAGGCTTTAAAATTTTCATTCTAGTGTCTTTCGTTTGGGAGAAAAATGCAAAAGTACAATGCAGCATTTCCTTGCCGATATCTCTCTTTTGCAAAGAGATAGGCATTGGAAAATTCAGGGCTATAACGTGTAGATGAAGCACTAACAGTAGGCTTTAAAATTTTCATTCTAGTGTCTTTAGTTTGGGAGAAAAATGCAAAGGTACAATACAGCTTTTCCTTGCCAATATCTCTCTTTTGCAAAGAGCTAGGCATTGGAAAATTCAGGGCTATAACGTGTAGATGAAGCACTAACAGGAGGCTTTAAAATTTTCATTCTAGTGTCTTTCGTTTGGGAGAAAAATGCAAAGGTACATTGCAGTTTTTCCTTGCCGATATCTCTCTTTTGCAAAGAGATAGGCATTGGAAAATGCAGGGCTATAACGTGTAGATGAAGCACTAACAGTAGACTTTAAAATTTTCATTCTAGTGTCTTTCGTTTGGGAGAAAAATGCAAAGGTACAATACAGCTTTTCCTTGCCAATATCTCTCTTTTGCAAAGAGCTAAGCATTGGAAAATTCAGGGCTATAACGTGTAGATGAAGCACTAATAGGAGGCTTTAAAATTTTCATTCTAGTGTCCTTCGTTTGGGAGAAAAATGCAAAGGTACAATACAGCATTTCCTTGCCGATATCTCTCTTTTGCAAAGAGATAGGCATTGGAAAATTCAGGGCTATTACGTGTAGATGAAGCACTAAAAGGAGGCTTTAAAATTTTCATTCTAGTGTCTTTCGTTTGGGAGAAAAATGCAAAAGTACAATGCAGCTTTTCCTTGCCAATATCTCTCTTTTGCAAAGAGCTAAGCATTGGAAAATTCAGGGCTATAACGTGTAGATGAAGCACTAATAGGAGGCTTTAAAATTTTCATTCTAGTGTCCTTCGTTTGGGAGAAAAATGAAAAGGTACAATACAGCATTTCCTTGCCGATATCTCTCTTTTGCAAAGAGCTAGGCATTGGAAAATTCAGGGCTATAACGTGTAGATGAAGCACTAACAGGAGGCTTTAAAATTTTCATTTTAGTGTCTTTCGTTTGGGAGAAAAATGCAAAGGTACAATACAGCTTTTCCTTGACAATATCTCTCTTTTGCAAAGAGCTAGGCATTGGAAAATTCAGGGCTATAACGTGTAGATGAAGCACTAACAGGAGGCTTTAAAATTTTCATTCTAGTGTCTTTCGTTTGGGAGAAAAATGCAAAAGTACAATGCAGCTTTTCCTTGCCGATATCTCTCTTTTGCAAAGAGATAGGCATTGGAAAATGCAGGGCTATAACGTGTAGATGAAGCACTAACAGGAGGCTTTAAAATTTTCATTCTAGTGTCTTTCGTTTGGGAGAAAAATGTAAAGGTACAATACAGCATTTCCTTGCCGATATCTCTCTTTTGCAAAGAGATAGGCATTGGAAAATTCAGGGCTATTACGTGTAGATGAAGCACTAAAAGGAGGCTTTAAAATTTTCATTCTAGTGTCTTTCGTTTGGGAGAAAAATGCAAAAGTACAATGCAGCTTTTCCTTGCCGATATCTCTCTTTTGCAAAGAGATAGGCATTGGAAAATGCAGGGCTATAACGTGTAGATGAAGCACTAACAGGAGGCTTTAAAATTTTCATTCTAGTGTCTTTCGTTTGGGAGAAAAATGCAAAGGTACAATACAGCATTTCCTTGCCGATATCTCTCTTTTGCAAAGAGATAGGCATTGGAAAATTCAGGGCTATAACGTGTAGATGAAGCACTAAAAGGAGGCTTTAAAATTTTCATTCTAGTGTCTTTCGTTTGGGAGAAAAATGCAAAAGTACAATGCAGCTTTTCCTTGCCGATATCTCTCTTTTGCAAAGAGATAGGCATTGGAAAATGCAGGGCTATAACGTGTAGATGAAGCACTAACAGGAGGCTTTAAAATTTTCATTCTAGTGTCTTTCGTTTGGGAGAAAAATGCAAAGGTACAATACAGCATTTCCTTGCCGATATCTCTCTTTTGCAAAGAGATAGGCATTGGAAAATTCAGGGCTATAACGTGTAGATGAAGCAGTAACAGGAGGCTTTAAAATTTTCATTCTAGTGTCTTTCGTTTGGGAGAAAAATTCAAAGGTACAATACAGCTTTTCCTTGCCGATATCTCTCTTTTGCAAAGAGATAGGCATTGGAAAATGCAGGGCTATAACGTGTAGATGAAGCACTAACAGGAGGCTTTAAAATTTTCATTCTAGTGTCCTTCGTTTGGGAGAAAAATGCAAAGGTACAATACAGCTTTTCCTTGCCGATATCTCTCTTTTGCAAAGAGATAGGCATTGGAAAATTCAGGGCTATAACGTGTAGATGAAGCACTAATAGGAGGCTTTAAAATTTTCATTCTAGTGTCCTTCGTTTGGGAGAAAAATGCAAAGGTACAATACAGCATTTCCTTGCCGATATCTCTCTTTTGCAAAGAGATAGGCATTGGAAAATTCAGGGCTATAACGTGTAGATGAAGCAGTAACAGGAGGCTTTAAAATTTTCATTCTAGTGTCTTTCGTTTGGGAGAAAAATTCAAAGGTACAATACAGCTTTTCCTTGCCGATATCTCTCTTTTGCAAAGAGATAGGCATTGGAAAATGCAGGGCTATAACGTGTAGATGAAGCACTAACAGGAGGCTTTAAAATTTTCATTCTAGTGTCCTTCGTTTGGGAGAAAAATGCAAAGGTACAATACAGCTTTTCCTTGCCGATATCTCTCTTTTGCAAAGAGATAGGCATTGGAAAATTCAGGGCTATAACGTGTAGATGAAGCACTAATAGGAGGCTTTAAAATTTTCATTCTAGTGTCCTTCGTTTGGGAGAAAAATGCAAAGGTACAATACAGCTTTTCCTTGCCGATATCTCTCTTTTGCAAAGAGATAGGCATTGGAAAATTCAGGGCTATAACGTGTAGATGAAGCACTAACAGGAGGCTGTAAAATTTTCATTCTAGTGTCTTTCGTTTGGGAGAAAAATGCAAAGGTACAATACAGCTTTTCCTTGCCAATATCTCTCTTTTGCAAAGAGCTAGGCATTGGAAAATTCAGGGCTATAACGTGTAGATGAAGCACTAACAGGAGGCTTTAAAATTTTCATTTTAGTGTCTTTCGTTTGGGAGAAAAATGCAAAGGTACAATACAGCTTTTCCTTGACAATATCTCTCTTTTGCAAAGAGCTAGGCATTGGAAAATTCAGGGCTATAACGTGTAGATGAAGCACTAACAGGAGGCTTTAAAATTTTCATTCTAGTGTCTTTCGTTTGGGAGAAAAATGCAAAAGTACAATGCAGCTTTTCCTTGCCGATATCTCTCTTTTGCAAAGAGATAGGCATTGGAAAATGCAGGGCTATAACGTGTAGATGAAGCACTAACAGGAGGCTTTAAAATTTTCATTCTAGTGTCTTTCGTTTGGGAGAAAAATGTAAAGGTACAATACAGCATTTCCTTGCCGATATCTCTCTTTTGCAAAGAGATAGGCATTGGAAAATTCAGGGCTATTACGTGTAGATGAAGCACTAAAAGGAGGCTTTAAAATTTTCATTCTAGTGTCTTTCGTTTGGGAGAAAAATGCAAAAGTACAATGCAGCTTTTCCTTGCCGATATCTCTCTTTTGCAAAGAGATAGGCATTGGAAAATGCAGGGCTATAACGTGTAGATGAAGCACTAACAGGAGGCTTTAAAATTTTCATTCTAGTGTCTTTCGTTTGGGAGAAAAATGCAAAGGTACAATACAGCATTTCCTTGCCGATATCTCTCTTTTGCAAAGAGATAGGCATTGGAAAATTCAGGGCTATTACGTGTAGATGAAGCACTAAAAGGAGGCTTTAAAATTTTCATTCTAGTGTCTTTCGTTTGGGAGAAAAATGCAAAAGTACAATGCAGCTTTTCCTTGCCGATATCTCTCTTTTGCAAAGAGATAGGCATTGGAAAATGCAGGGCTATAACGTGTAGATGAAGCACTAACAGGAGGCTTTAAAATTTTCATTCTAGTGTCTTTCGTTTGGGAGAAAAATGCAAAGGTACAATACAGCATTTCCTTGCCGATATCTCTCTTTTGCAAAGAGATAGGCATTGGAAAATTCAGGGCTATAACGTGTAGATGAAGCAGTAACAGGAGGCTTTAAAATTTTCATTCTAGTGTCTTTCGTTTGGGAGAAAAATTCAAAGGTACAATACAGCTTTTCCTTGCCGATATCTCTCTTTTGCAAAGAGATAGGCATTGGAAAATGCAGGGCTATAACGTGTAGATGAAGCACTAACAGGAGGCTTTAAAATTTTCATTCTAGTGTCCTTCGTTTGGGAGAAAAATGCAAAGGTACAATACAGCTTTTCCTTGCCGATATCTCTCTTTTGCAAAGAGATAGGCATTGGAAAATTCAGGGCTATAACGTGTAGATGAAGCACTAATAGGAGGCTTTAAAATTTTCATTCTAGTGTCCTTCGTTTGGGAGAAAAATGCAAAGGTACAATACAGCTTTTCCTTGCCGATATCTCTCTTTTGCAAAGAGATAGGCATTGGAAAATTCAGGGCTATAACGTGTAGATGAAGCACTAACAGGAGGCTTTAAAATTTTCATTCTAGTGTCTTTCGTTTGGGAGAAAAATGCAAAGGTACAATACAGCATTTCCTTGCCGATATCTCTCTTTTGCAAAGAGCTAGGCATTGGAAAATTCAGGGCTATAACGTGTAGATGAAGCACTAACAGGAGGCTTTAAAATTTTCATTCTAGTGTCTTTCGTTTGGGAGAAAAATGCAAAAGTACAATGCAGCTTTTCCTTGCCGATATCTCTCTTTTGCAAAGAGATAGGCATTGGAAAATGCAGGGCTATAACGTGTAGATGAAGCACTAACAGGAGGCTTTAAAATTTTCATTCTAGTGTCTTTCGTTTGGGAGAAAAATGTAAAGGTACAATACAGCATTTCCTTGCCGATATCTCTCTTTTGCAAAGAGATAGGCATTGGAAAATTCAGGGCTATTACGTGTAGATGAAGCACTAAAAGGAGGCTTTAAAATTTTCATTCTAGTGTCTTTCGTTTGGGAGAAAAATGCAAAAGTACAATGCAGCTTTTCCTTGCCGATATCTCTCTTTTGCAAAGAGATAGGCATTGGAAAATGCAGGGCTATAACGTGTAGATGAAGCACTAACAGGAGGCTTTAAAATTTTCATTCTAGTGTCTTTCGTTTGGGAGAAAAATGCAAAGGTACAATACAGCATTTCCTTGCCGATATCTCTCTTTTGCAAAGAGATAGGCATTGGAAAATTCAGGGCTATTACGTGTAGATGAAGCACTAACAGGAGGCTTTAAAATTTTCATTCTATTGTCTTTCGTTTGGGAGAAAAATGCAAAGGTACAATACAGCATTTCCTTGCCGATATCTCTCTTTTGCAAAGAGATAGGCATTGGAAAATTCAGGGCTATAACGTGTAGATGAAGCAGTAACAGGAGGCTTTAAAATTTTCATTCTAGTGTCTTTCGTTTGGGAGAAAAATTCAAAGGTACAATACAGCTTTTCCTTGCCGATATCTCTCTTTTGCAAAGAGATAGGCATTGGAAAATGCAGGGCTATAACGTGTAGATGAAGCACTAACAGGAGGCTTTAAAATTTTCATTCTAGTGTCCTTCGTTTGGGAGAAAAATGCAAAGGTACAATACAGCTTTTCCTTGCCGATATCTCTCTTTTGCAAAGAGATAGGCATTGGAAAATTCAGGGCTATAACGTGTAGATGAAGCACTAATAGGAGGCTTTAAAATTTTCATTCTAGTGTCCTTCGTTTGGGAGAAAAATGCAAAGGTACAATACAGCTTTTCCTTGCCGATATCTCTCTTTTGCAAAGAGATAGGCATTGGAAAATTCAGGGCTATAACGTGTAGATGAAGCACTAACAGGAGGCTGTAAAATTTTCATTCTAGTGTCTTTCGTTTGGGAGAAAAATGCAAAGGTACAATACAGCTTTTCCTTGCCAATATCTCTCTTTTGCAAAGAGCTAGGCATTGGAAAATTCAGGGCTATAACGTGTAGATGAAGCACTAACAGGAGGCTTTAAAATTTTCATTTTAGTGTCTTTCGTTTGGGAGAAAAATGCAAAGGTACAATACAGCTTTTCCTTGACAATATCTCTCTTTTGCAAAGAGCTAGGCATTGGAAAATTCAGGGCTATAACGTGTAGATGAAGCACTAACAGGAGGCTTTAAAATTTTCATTCTAGTGTCTTTCGTTTGGGAGAAAAATGCAAAAGTACAATGCAGCTTTTCCTTGCCGATATCTCTCTTTTGCAAAGAGATAGGCATTGGAAAATGCAGGGCTATAACGTGTAGATGAAGCACTAACAGGAGGCTTTAAAATTTTCATTCTAGTGTCTTTCGTTTGGGAGAAAAATGTAAAGGTACAATACAGCATTTCCTTGCCGATATCTCTCTTTTGCAAAGAGATAGGCATTGGAAAATTCAGGGCTATTACGTGTAGATGAAGCACTAAAAGGAGGCTTTAAAATTTTCATTCTAGTGTCTTTCGTTTGGGAGAAAAATGCAAAAGTACAATGCAGCTTTTCCTTGCCGATATCTCTCTTTTGCAAAGAGATAGGCATTGGAAAATGCAGGGCTATAACGTGTAGATGAAGCACTAACAGGAGGCTTTAAAATTTTCATTCTAGTGTCTTTCGTTTGGGAGAAAAATGCAAAGGTACAATACAGCATTTCCTTGCCGATATCTCTCTTTTGCAAAGAGATAGGCATTGGAAAATTCAGGGCTATTACGTGTAGATGAAGCACTAAAAGGAGGCTTTAAAATTTTCATTCTAGTGTCTTTCGTTTGGGAGAAAAATGCAAAAGTACAATGCAGCTTTTCCTTGCCGATATCTCTCTTTTGCAAAGAGATAGGCATTGGAAAATGCAGGGCTATAACGTGTAGATGAAGCACTAACAGGAGGCTTTAAAATTTTCATTCTAGTGTCTTTCGTTTGGGAGAAAAATGCAAAGGTACAATACAGCATTTCCTTGCCGATATCTCTCTTTTGCAAAGAGATAGGCATTGGAAAATTCAGGGCTATAACGTGTAGATGAAGCAGTAACAGGAGGCTTTAAAATTTTCATTCTAGTGTCTTTCGTTTGGGAGAAAAATTCAAAGGTACAATACAGCTTTTCCTTGCCGATATCTCTCTTTTGCAAAGAGATAGGCATTGGAAAATGCAGGGCTATAACGTGTAGATGAAGCACTAACAGGAGGCTTTAAAATTTTCATTCTAGTGTCCTTCGTTTGGGAGAAAAATGCAAAGGTACAATACAGCTTTTCCTTGCCGATATCTCTCTTTTGCAAAGAGATAGGCATTGGAAAATTCAGGGCTATAACGTGTAGATGAAGCACTAATAGGAGGCTTTAAAATTTTCATTCTAGTGTCCTTCGTTTGGGAGAAAAATGCAAAGGTACAATACAGCTTTTCCTTGCCGATATCTCTCTTTTGCAAAGAGATAGGCATTGGAAAATTCAGGGCTATAACGTGTAGATGAAGCACTAACAGGAGGCTTTAAAATTTTCATTCTAGTGTCTTTCGTTTGGGAGAAAAATGCAAAGGTACAATACAGCATTTCCTTGCCGATATCTCTCTTTTGCAAAGAGATAGGCATTGGAAAATTCAGGGCTATAACGTGTAGATGAAGCAGTAACAGGAGGCTTTAAAATTTTCATTCTAGTGTCTTTCGTTTGGGAGAAAAATTCAAAGGTACAATACAGCTTTTCCTTGCCGATATCTCTCTTTTGCAAAGAGATAGGCATTGGAAAATGCAGGGCTATAACGTGTAGATGAAGCACTAACAGGAGGCTTTAAAATTTTCATTCTAGTGTCCTTCGTTTGGGAGAAAAATGCAAAGGTACAATACAGCTTTTCCTTGCCGATATCTCTCTTTTGCAAAGAGATAGGCATTGGAAAATTCAGGGCTATAACGTGTAGATGAAGCACTAATAGGAGGCTTTAAAATTTTCATTCTAGTGTCCTTCGTTTGGGAGAAAAATGCAAAGGTACAATACAGCTTTTCCTTGCCGATATCTCTCTTTTGCAAAGAGATAGGCATTGGAAAATTCAGGGCTATAACGTGTAGATGAAGCACTAACAGGAGGCTGTAAAATTTTCATTCTAGTGTCTTTCGTTTGGGAGAAAAATGCAAAGGTACAATACAGCTTTTCCTTGCCAATATCTCTCTTTTGCAAAGAGCTAGGCATTGGAAAATTCAGGGCTATAACGTGTAGATGAAGCACTAACAGGAGGCTTTAAAATTTTCATTTTAGTGTCTTTCGTTTGGGAGAAAAATGCAAAGGTACAATACAGCTTTTCCTTGACAATATCTCTCTTTTGCAAAGAGCTAGGCATTGGAAAATTCAGGGCTATAACGTGTAGATGAAGCACTAACAGGAGGCTTTAAAATTTTCATTCTAGTGTCTTTCGTTTGGGAGAAAAATGCAAAAGTACAATGCAGCTTTTCCTTGCCGATATCTCTCTTTTGCAAAGAGATAGGCATTGGAAAATGCAGGGCTATAACGTGTAGATGAAGCACTAACAGGAGGCTTTAAAATTTTCATTCTAGTGTCTTTCGTTTGGGAGAAAAATGTAAAGGTACAATACAGCATTTCCTTGCCGATATCTCTCTTTTGCAAAGAGATAGGCATTGGAAAATTCAGGGCTATTACGTGTAGATGAAGCACTAAAAGGAGGCTTTAAAATTTTCATTCTAGTGTCTTTCGTTTGGGAGAAAAATGCAAAAGTACAATGCAGCTTTTCCTTGCCGATATCTCTCTTTTGCAAAGAGATAGGCATTGGAAAATGCAGGGCTATAACGTGTAGATGAAGCACTAACAGGAGGCTTTAAAATTTTCATTCTAGTGTCTTTCGTTTGGGAGAAAAATGCAAAAGTACAATGCAGCTTTTCCTTGCCGATATCTCTTTTTTGCAAAGAGATAGGC
Organism: Pseudophryne corroboree; assembly: GCF_028390025.1. Taxonomy (NCBI): domain Eukaryota; kingdom Metazoa; phylum Chordata; class Amphibia; order Anura; family Myobatrachidae; genus Pseudophryne; species Pseudophryne corroboree. Next base: position 1,330,795 of record NW_026968131.1, on the reverse strand, counting down.
ATTGGAAAATGCAGGGCTATAACGTGTAGATGAAGCACTAACAGGAGGCTTTAAAATTTTCATTCTAGTGTCTTTCGTTTGGGAGAAAAATGTAAAGGTACAATACAGCATTTCCTTGCCGATATCTCTCTTTTGCAAAGAGATAGGCATTGGAAAATTCAGGGCTATTACGTGTAGATGAAGCACTAAAAGGAGGCTTTAAAATTTTCATTCTAGTGTCTTTCGTTTGGGAGAAAAATGCAAAAGTACAATGCAGCTTTTCCTTGCCGATATCTCTCTTTTGCAAAGAGATAGGCATTGGAAAATGCAGGGCTATAACGTGTAGATGAAGCACTAACAGGAGGCTTTAAAATTTTCATTCTAGTGTCTTTCGTTTGGGAGAAAAATGCAAAGGTACAATACAGCATTTCCTTGCCGATATCTCTCTTTTGCAAAGAGATAGGCATTGGAAAATTCAGGGCTATAACGTGTAGATGAAGCAGTAACAGGAGGCTTTAAAATTTTCATTCTAGTGTCTTTCGTTTGGGAGAAAAATTCAAAGGTACAATACAGCTTTTCCTTGCCGATATCTCTCTTTTGCAAAGAGATAGGCATTGGAAAATGCAGGGCTATAACGTGTAGATGAAGCACTAACAGGAGGCTTTAAAATTTTCATTCTAGTGTCCTTCGTTTGGGAGAAAAATGCAAAGGTACAATACAGCTTTTCCTTGCCGATATCTCTCTTTTGCAAAGAGATAGGCATTGGAAAATTCAGGGCTATAACGTGTAGATGAAGCACTAATAGGAGGCTTTAAAATTTTCATTCTAGTGTCCTTCGTTTGGGAGAAAAATGCAAAGGTACAATACAGCTTTTCCTTGCCGATATCTCTCTTTTGCAAAGAGATAGGCATTGGAAAATTCAGGGCTATAACGTGTAGATGAAGCACTAACAGGAGGCTTTAAAATTTTCATTCTAGTGTCTTTCGTTTGGGAGAAAAATGCAAAGGTACAATACAGCTTTTCCTTGCCAATATCTCTCTTTTGCAAAGAGCTAGGCATTGGAAAATTCAGGGCTATAACGTGTAGATGAAGCACTAACAGGAGGCTTTAAAATTTTCATTCTAGTGTTTTCGTTTGGGAGAAAAATGCAAAGGTACAATACAGTTTTTCCTTGCCGATATCTCTCTTTTGCAAAGAGCTAGGCATTGGAAAATTCAGGGCTATACCGTGTAGATGAAGCACTAACAGGAGGCTTTTAAATTTTCATTCTAGTGTCCTTCGTTTGGGAGAAAAATGCAAAGGTACAATACAGCTTTTCCTTGCCGATATCTCTCTTTTGCAAAGAGATAGGCATTGGAAAATTCAGGGCTATAACGTGTAGATGAAGCACTAACAGGAGGCTTTAAAATTTTCATTTTAGTGTCTTTCGTTTGGGAGAAAAATGCAAAGGTACAATACAGCTTTTCCTTGCCGATATCTCTCTTTTGCAAAGAGATAGGCATTGGAAAATTCAGGGCTACAACGTGTAGATGAAGCACTAACAGGAGGCTTTAAAATTTTCATTCTAGTGTCCTTCGTTTGGGAGAAAAATGCAAAGGTACAATAAAGCTTTTCCTTGCCGATATCTCTCTTTTGCAAAGAGATAGGCATTGGAAAATTCAGGGCTATAACGTGTAGATGAAGCACTAACAGGAGGCTTTAAAATTTTCATTCTAGTGTCTTTCGTTTGGGAGAAAAATGCAAAGGTACAATATAGCTTTTCCTTGCCGATATCTCTCTTTTGCAAAGAGATAGGCATTGGAAAATTCAGGGCTATAACGTGTAGATGAAGCACTAACAGGAGGCTGTAAAATTTTCATTCTAGTGTCTTTCGTTTGGGAGAAAAATGCAAAGGTACAATACAGCTTTTCCTTGCCAATATCTCTCTTTTGCAAAGAGCTAGGCATTGGAAAATTCAGGGCTATAACGTGTAGATGAAGCACTAACAGGAGGCTTTAAAATTTTCATTTTAGTGTCTTTCGTTTGGGAGAAAAATGCAAAGGTACAATACAGCTTTTCCTTGACAATATCTCTCTTTTGCAAAGAGCTAGGCATTGGAAAATTCAGGGCTATAACGTGTAGATGAAGCACTAACAGGAGGCTTTAAAATTTTCATTCTAGTGTCTTTCGTTTGGGAGAAAAATGCAAAAGTACAATGCAGCTTTTCCTTGCCGATATCTCTTTTTTGCAAAGAGATAGGCATTGGAAAATGCAGGGCTATAACGTGTAGATGAAGCACTAACAGGAGGCTTTAAAATTTTCATTCTAGTGTCTTTCGTTTGGGAGAAAAATGTAAAGGTACAATACAGCATTTCCTTGCCGATATCTCTCTTTTGCAAAGAGATAGGCATTGGAAAATTCAGGGCTATTACGTGTAGATGAAGCACTAAAAGGAGGCTTTAAAATTTTCATTCTAGTGTCTTTCGTTTGGGAGAAAAATGCAAAAGTACAATGCAGCTTTTCCTTGCCGATATCTCTCTTTTGCAAAGAGATAGGCATTGGAAAATGCAGGGCTATAACGTGTAGATGAAGCACTAACAGGAGGCTTTAAAATTTTCATTCTAGTGTCTTTCGTTTGGGAGAAAAATGCAAAGGTACAATACAGCATTTCCTTGCCGATATCTCTCTTTTGCAAAGAGATAGGCATTGGAAAATTCAGGGCTATTACGTGTAGATGAAGCACTAAAAGGAGGCTTTAAAATTTTCATTCTAGTGTCTTTCGTTTGGGAGAAAAATGCAAAAGTACAATGCAGCTTTTCCTTGCCGATATCTCTCTTTTGCAAAGAGATAGGCATTGGAAAATGCAGGGCTATAACGTGTAGATGAAGCACTAACAGGAGGCTTTAAAATTTTCATTCTAGTGTCTTTCGTTTGGGAGAAAAATGCAAAGGTACAATACAGCATTTCCTTGCCGATATCTCTCTTTTGCAAAGAGATAGGCATTGGAAAATTCAGGGCTATAACGTGTAGATGAAGCAGTAACAGGAGGCTTTAAAATTTTCATTCTAGTGTCTTTCGTTTGGGAGAAAAATTCAAAGGTACAATACAGCTTTTCCTTGCCGATATCTCTCTTTTGCAAAGAGATAGGCATTGGAAAATGCAGGGCTATAACGTGTAGATGAAGCACTAACAGGAGGCTTTAAAATTTTCATTCTAGTGTCCTTCGTTTGGGAGAAAAATGCAAAGGTACAATACAGCTTTTCCTTGCCGATATCTCTCTTTTGCAAAGAGATAGGCATTGGAAAATTCAGGGCTATAACGTGTAGATGAAGCACTAATAGGAGGCTTTAAAATTTTCATTCTAGTGTCCTTCGTTTGGGAGAAAAATGCAAAGGTACAATACAGCTTTTCCTTGCCGATATCTCTCTTTTGCAAAGAGATAGGCATTGGAAAATTCAGGGCTATAACGTGTAGATGAAGCACTAACAGGAGGCTTTAAAATTTTCATTCTAGTGTCTTTCGTTTGGGAGAAAAATGCAAAGGTACAATACAGCTTTTCCTTGCCAATATCTCTCTTTTGCAAAGAGCTAGGCATTGGAAAATTCAGGGCTATAACGTGTAGATGAAGCACTAACAGGAGGCTTTAAAATTTTCATTCTAGTGTTTTCGTTTGGGAGAAAAATGCAAAGGTACAATACAGTTTTTCCTTGCCGATATCTCTCTTTTGCAAAGAGCTAGGCATTGGAAAATTCAGGGCTATACCGTGTAGATGAAGCACTAACAGGAGGCTTTTAAATTTTCATTCTAGTGTCCTTCGTTTGGGAGAAAAATGCAAAGGTACAATACAGCTTTTCCTTGCCGATATCTCTCTTTTGCAAAGAGATAGGCATTGGAAAATTCAGGGCTATAACGTGTAGATGAAGCACTAACAGGAGGCTTTAAAATTTTCATTTTAGTGTCTTTCGTTTGGGAGAAAAATGCAAAGGTACAATACAGCTTTTCCTTGCCGATATCTCTCTTTTGCAAAGAGATAGGCATTGGAAAATTCAGGGCTACAACGTGTAGATGAAGCACTAACAGGAGGCTTTAAAATTTTCATTCTAGTGTCCTTCGTTTGGGAGAAAAATGCAAAGGTACAATAAAGCTTTTCCTTGCCGATATCTCTCTTTTGCAAAGAGATAGGCATTGGAAAATTCAGGGCTATAACGTGTAGATGAAGCACTAACAGGAGGCTTTAAAATTTTCATTCTAGTGTCTTTCGTTTTGGAGAAAAATGCAAAGGTACAATATAGCTTTTCCTTGCCGATATCTCTCTTTTGCAAAGAGCTAGGCATTGGAAAATTCAGGGCTATAACGTGTAGATGAAGCACTAATAGGAGGCTTTAAAATTTTCAATCTAGTGTCCTTCGTTTGGGAGAAAAATGCAAAGGTACAATACAGCTTTTCCTTGCCAATATCTCTCTTTTGCAAAGAGCTAGGCATTGGAAAATTCAGGGCTATAACCTGTAGATGAAGCACTAACAGGAGGCTTTAAAATTTTCATTCTAGTGTCTTTCGTTTGGGAGAAAAATGCAAAAGTACAATGCTGCTTTTCCTTGCCGATATCTCTCTTTTGCAAAGAGATAGGCATTGGAAAATTCAGGGCTATAACGTGTAGATGAAGCACTAACAGGAGCCTTTAAAATTTTCATTCTAGTGTCTTTCGTTTGGGAGAAAAATGCAAAGGTACAATACCGCTTTTCCTTGCCGATATCTCTCTTTTGCAAAGAGATAGGCATTGGAAAATTCAGGGTTATAACGTGTAGATGAAGCACTAACAGGAGGCTTTCAAATTTTCATTCTAGTGTCTTTCGTTTGGGAGAAAAATGCAAAGGTACAATACAGCTTTTCCTTGCCGATATCTCTCTTTTGCAAAGAGATAGGCATTGGAAAATTCAGGGCTATAACGTGTAGATGAAGCACTAACAGGAGGCTTTAAAATTTTCATTCTAGTGTCCTTCGTTTGGGAGAAAAATGCAAAGGTACAATACAGCTTCTCCTTGCCGATATCTCTCTTTTGCAAAGAGATAGGCATTGGAAAATTCAGGGCTATAACGTGTAGATGAAGCACTAATAGGAGGCTTTAAAATTTTTATTCTAGTGTCCTTCGTTTGGGAGAAAAATGCAAAGGTACAATACAGCTTTTCCTTGCCGATATCTCTCTTTTGTAAAGAGATAGGCATTGGAAAATTCAGGGCTATAACGTGTAGATGAAGCACTAACAGGAGGCTTTAAAATTTTCATTCTAGTGTCTTTCGTTTGGGAGAAAAATGCAAAGGTACAATACAGCTTTTCCTTGCCGATATCTCTCTTTTGCAAAGAGATAGGCATTGGAAAATTCAGGGCTATAACGTGTAGATGAAGCACTAACAGGAGGCTTTAAAATTTTCATTCTAGTGTCCTTCGTTTGGGAGAAAACTGCAAAGGTACAATACAGCTTTTCCTTGCCGATATCTCTCTTTTGCAAAGAGATAGGCATTGGAAAATTCAGGCCTATAACGTGTAGATGAAGCACTAATAGGAGGCTTTAAAATTTTCATTCTAGTGTCCTTCGTTTGGGAGAAAAATGCAAAGGTACAATACAGCTTTTCCTTGCCGATATCTCTCTTTTGCAAAGAGATAGGCATTGGAAAATTCAGGGCTATAACGTGTAGATGAAGCACTAACAGGAGGCTTTAAAATTTTTATTCTAGTGTATTTCGTTTGGGAGAAAAATGCAAAGGTACAATACCGCTTTTCCTTGCCGATATCTCTCTTTTGCAAAGAGCTAGGCATTGGAAAATTCAGGGCTATAACGTGTAGATGAAGCACTAATAGGAGGCTTTAAAATTTTCAATCTAGTGTCCTTCGTTTGGGAGAAAAATGCAAAGGTACAATACAGCTTTTCCTTGCCAATATCTCTCTTTTGCAAAGAGCTAGGCATTGGAAAATGCAGGGCTATAACGTGTAGATGAAGCACTAACAGGAGGCTTTACAATTTTCATTCTAGTGTCTTTCGTTTGGGAGAAAAATGCAAAGGTACAATGCTGCTTTTCCTTGCCGATATCTCTCTTTTGCAAAGAGATAGGCATTGGAAAATGCAGGGCTATAACGTGTAGATGAAGCACTAACAGAAGGCTTTAAAATTTTCATTCTAGTGTCTTTCGTTTGGGAGAAAAATGCAAAGGTACAATACATCTTTTCCTTGCCGATATCTCTCTTTTGCAAAGAGATAGGCATTGGAAAATTCAGGGCTATAACGTGTAGATGAAGCACTAACAGGAGGCTTAAAAAATTTCATTCTAGTGTCCTTCGTTTGGGAGAAAAATGCAAAGGTACAATACAGCTTTTCCTTGCCAATATCTCTCTTTTGCAAAGAGATAGGCATTGGAAAATTCAGGGCTATAACGTGTAGATGAAGCACTAACAGGAGGCTTTAAAATTTTCATTCTAGTGTCTTTCGTTTGGGAGAAAAATGCAAAGGTACAATACAGTTTTTCCTTGCCGATATCTCTCTTTTGCAAAGAGATAGGCATTGGAAAATTCAGGGCTATAACGTGTAGATGAAGCACTAACAGGAGGCTTTAAAAGCACTCTGGGTGTGCTGCTCCTACGATTTCCCCAAATGTGGGACACTTGATTACATAATTTGTGTTTCCTCTGGTCGGCTCTCGTATAATTCAGATCTCTTTGTCTCAGGTCTCTCTCCAGCCTAGTTTGCTGTCTGTTTCCACTTCTCTTTTCTTGAGCCGCTCCCTTCTATGCCCTTGTGCACTATCCTGACTTCCCCGTCTGCTTACTTTGTGCCTTCCAACGCACAATGCAAACTACAGGTAGTGCTGCAGGGCCCACACCCTTTTACTTGCTTTACAGAGCAGCTCTGGAGCTGTTACAGTGCCCAGCTGCTGCAAGAAATCAGCTTGAATGCTTCAGGGGCTGGGGCATAGCCAACATGAGCCCCACACCGAAGGAGGGTGGAGGTGTTTAATGCGAACTAGGGGTCATCCAAGCGCCGCAAAAGGCTGCCATGCCCTGCACACCCCTTTTTTATTTTCATATGCAGACGAGGGTTGAAGCCAACTTTGACCCACTGCTTGGATGACATCACCATATGCAAATCCATCTGTGGCAGGCCTTCCCCCAGGAATGCTTGCACTAGTTGTTGCATTTGGTTTGTTGTTTGGGGGTGCTTCAGTATTAGGCAGCCTTCTGCCCTCCCATGTTCATCTGAAAATATATGTTCTCCCTGCAGTTGTTGTCCCAAGATGAGAGTTCCCTTGTGCTGCCTCAGTTGAATCTCCTTTACTTGACAGAGATGTGCATGAGCAGCGGCCCTCCCCAGCCCTATTCCAAATCATACTTATTTTGCATAGGAGATACCATGGTCATGAAGATTTTTCTCCCAGGGTTACTCTAGGGGTTACATTTGGGGAAATCACAGGGGTCAGCATACCCAGAATGCAGTGAATGAACCTCACCCTGGGAGAATAATCTTCATGACCATGGTATCTCCTATGCAAAATAAGTATGATTTGGGATAGAGCTGGGGAGGGCCACTGCTCAGGCACATCTCTGTCAAGTTAAGGAGATTCAACTGAGGCAGCACAAGGGAACTCTCATCTTGGGACAACAACTGCAGGGAGAACATATATTTTCAGATGAACATGGGAGGGCAGAAGGCTGCCTAATACTGAAGCACCCCCAAACAACAAACCAAATGCAACAACTAGTGCAAGCATTCCTGGGGGAAGGCCTGCCACAGATGGATTTGATGGATTTGATTATGAAAAGAGAAAAGGGGCATGCAGGGCATGGCGGCCTTTTGCGGCGCTTGGCTGACCCCTAGTTTGCATTAAACACCTCCACCCTCCGTCGGTGTGGGGCTCTTGTTGGCTATGCCCCAGCACCTGAAGCATTCAAGCTGATTTCTTGCTGCAGCTGGGCACTGTAACAGCTCCAGAGCTGCTCTGTAAGGCAAGTAAAAGGGTGTGGGCCGTGCAGCACTAACTGTAGTTTGCATTGTGCGTTGGAAGGCACAAAGTAAGCAGACAGGAGAAGTCAGGAGAGTGCACAAGGGCATAGAAGGCAGCGGCTCAAGAAAAGAGAAGTGGAAACAAACAGCAAACTAGGCTGGAGAGAGACCTGAGACAAAGAGATCTGAATTATACGAGAGCCGACCAGGGGAAACACAAATTATGCAGTCAAGTTTCCCACAGGAGTATATAGGATACGACCCAGTGGTACCTGACGACATAGATACTAACAGCTATTTAATAACATTATGCTAGAAAGTGATTATTAGCAACATATATATCTATATAAACAACCCCGCCAGGGTTGTGCCTTCAAAAATAATCACACACGGACACGCTTTTTAAACCTTTTTTTCACATCTCTTTATTCTTCTTATGCACATGTATGTTAGTTCTGTGATTTTAACCTTTATGTTTCACTGCAGTTTGGGATAATAATATTAATATTTATCCAATTCTAATACATACTTAATAAAGGTTATATTTTATGTTTCATTCATTCTGTCCAGTGCGTCAACAGTGCAGATTTCTTCTTGTTTTTTCTCCCAAATTCTATAACAATGACAGTAAATGTTGTTTCTTTTCAAACAGAACTTTCTTGACCATGCTTCTTTTTTGAAAGATCTGGGAGCACATGGAAAACAGTACAAACCATGCAGTATCACAAGAGCCTTTATTTGATCTTTCATGAAGATAGAGCAGAATTGAGGACACGTCAACAATTTCTGCCGAAGGTGGTTCATCTTTCCACATGGCGCCTTTGGCCACTGACACCTTCGTTGAGTCAAAGTCTCTGGCTGTGGTCAGAACTTTGAAAATTTATGTCACCAGAACGGTTCAGATTAGGAAAACAGAGGCTCTGTTTGTCCTGTATGCTCCCAACAGGATTGGGTGTCCTGCTTCCATGTAGACCATTATGCGCTGGATCTGTGGTAAGATTCAGCATGCTCATTCCACGGCAGGATTGCCGTTACTGAATTAGGTGAAGACCCATTCTACTAGAAAGGTGGGTTCATCCTGGGCAGCTGGTCGGGGAGTCTCGGCATTGCAACTTTGCCGAGCAGCTATTTAGTAAACACTTTTGCTAAGTTTTAAAAGTTTTACAGTAAAGGAGATTCAACTGAGGCAGCACAAGGGAACTCCCATCTGGGGACAACAACTGCAGTGAGAACACATATTTTCAGATGAACATGGGAGGGCAGAAGGCTGCCTAATACTGAAGCACCCCCAAACAACAAACCAAATGCAACAACTAGTACAAGCATTCCTGGGGGAAGGTCTGCAGAAGACGGATTTGCATACAGTGATGTCATCCAAGCAGTGGGCCAAAGTTGGCTGGAACCCTCATCTGCATATGAAAAGAGAAAAGGGGTATGCAGGGCGCCGCCATGGCCTTTTGCGGCGCTTGGATGACCCTTAGTTCGCATTAAACACCCCCACCCTCCTTTGGTGTGGGGCTCATGTTGGCCATGCCCCAGCCCCTGAAGCATTCAAGCTGATTTCTTGCAGCAGCTTGGCACTGTAACAGCTCCAGAGCTGCTCTGTAAGGCAAGTAAAAGGGTGTGGGCCCTGCAGCACTACCTGTAGTTTGCATTGTGCATTGGAAGGCACAAAGTAAGCAGACAGGAGGAGAAGTCAGGATAGTTCACAAGGGTATAGAAGGGAGGGGCTCAAGAAAAAAGAAGTGGAAACAGACAGCAAACTAGGCTGGAGAGAGACCTGAGACAAAGAGATCTGAATTATATGAGAGCCGACCAGGGGAAACACAAATTATGCAGTCAAGTTTCCCACATTTGGGGAAATCGCAGGGGCAGCACACCCAGGTGAGATACTATAATCAGGACGGTGCTTCTCCCAGGGCAAGGCTCACCCATTGCACTCTGGGTGTGCTGCTCCTACGATTTCCCCAAATGTGGGACACTTGACTGCATAATTTGTGTTTCCTCTGGTCAGCTCTCGTATAATTCAGATCTCTTTGTCTCAGGTCTCTCTCCAGCCTAGTTTGCTGTCTGTTTCCACTTCTTTTTTTCTTGAGCCCCTCCCTTCTATACCCTTGTGCACTATCCTGACTTCTCCTCCCGTCTGCTTACTTTGTGCCTTCCAATGCACAATGCAAACTACAGGTAGTGCTGCAGGGCCCACACCCTTTTACTTGCCTTACAGAGCAGCTCTGGAGCTGTTACAGTGCCCAGCTGCTGCAAGAAATCAGCTTGAATGCTTCATGGGATGGGGCATGGCCAACATGAGCCCCACACCAAAGGAGGGTGGGGGTGTTTAATGCGATCTAGGGGTCATCCAAGCACCGCAAAAGGCTGCCATGCCCTGCACGCCCCTTTTCTCTTTTAATATGCAGATGAGGGTTGAAGCCAACTTTGACCCACTGCTTGGATAACATCACCATATGCAAATCCATCTGCTGCAGGCCTTCCCCCAGGAATGCTTGCACTAGTTGTTGCATTTGGTTTGTTGTTTGGGGGTGCTTCAGTATTAGGCAGCCTTCTGCCCTCCCATGTTCATCTGAAAATATGTGTTCTCCCTGCAGTTGTTGTCCCCAGATGAGAGTTCCCTTGTGCTGCCTCAGTTGAATCTCCTTTACTTGACAGAGATGTGCCTGAGCAGCGGCCCTCCCCAGCCCTATCCCAAATCATACTTATTTTGCATAGGAGACACCATGGTCATGAAAATTGTTCACCCAGGGTTAGGTTCATTCATTGCATTCTGGGTATGCTGACCCCTGTGATTTCCCCAAATGTGGGAAACTCGCCTGCATTATTTGTTGTAGTGGGGGACTGTGTTTGTGTTTTCCGCTGGTCAGCTCTGGTAAAAGTCAGATTTCTTTGTCTCAGATCTTCCTCTAGCCTTGTTCTTCTTTCGAGAGTTCCATTGTGCTGCCTCAGTTGGATCTCCTTCACTTGACAGGGGGGTGCCCGAGCAGCGACCCTCCCCAGCTCTAGCCCAACTCCTACTTACCTGCCAGGTGAGATACTATGATCTTGAAGGTGCTTCTCCCAGGGCAAGGCTCACCCATTGCACTCTGGATGTGCTGCCCCTGCGATTTCCCCAAATGTGGGAAACTTGACTGCATAATTTGTGTTTCCCCTGGTCGGCTCTCGTATAATTCAGATCTCTTTGTCTCAGGTCTCTCTCCAGCCTAGTTTGCTGTCTGTTTCCACTTCTCTTTTCTTGAGCCGCTCCCTTCTATGCCCTTGCGCACTATCCTGACTTCTCCCGTCTGCTTACTTTGTGCCTTCCAACGCACAATGCGAACTACAGGTAGTGCTGCAGGGCCCACACCCTTTTATTTGCCTTACAGAGCAGCTCTGGAGCTGTTACAGTGCCCAGCTGCTGCAAGAAATCAGCTTGAATGCTTCAGGGGCTGGGGCATAGCCAACATGAGCCCCACACCGAAGGAGGGTGGAGGTGTTTAATGCGAACTAGGGGTCATCCAAGCGCCGCAAAAGGCCGCCATGCCCTGCATAACCCTTTTCTCTTTTCATATGCAGATGAGGGTTCCAGCCAACTTTGGCCCACTGCTTGGATGACATCACCGTATGCAAATTCGTCTCCTGCAGACCTTCCCCCAGGAATGCTTGTACTAGTTATTGCATATGGTTTGATATTTGATGGTGCTTCAGTATTAGGCAGCCTTCCGCCCTCCCATGTTCATCTGAAAAGATGTGGTCTCCCTGCAGTTGTTGTCCCCAGACGAGAGTTCCCTTGTGCTTCCTCAGTTGAATCTCCTTAACTTGACGGGGGAGGGGCTTGCCCGAGCAGCCACCCTCCCCAGCCCTATCCCAACTCATACTTATTTTGCATATGAGATCTCTATATCATGAAGATTGTTCTCACAGGGTGAGGTTCATCCATTATATTTTAAAATAGGAAGGTTCAAATTACATATTTGAATTGCATCTATGTGCTGGATTCAAATGTCCCCCCCCCCCCCTTCCTTTCTCAATTGTGCCCATCAGCAGCTATTCTAAGGTTGCTGCCAATGGGTGTGACACATTAATTTCTTCTGTGGGGTACACTGGACTCCACAAGGATTCACATTGGGGTGTAGAGTAGGATCTTGATCTGAGGCACCAACCGGCTCAAAGCTTTTGACTGTTCCCAAGATGCTCAGCGCATTCTCCTCTATAACCCCGCTTCCATGAACAGGGAGCTCAGTTTGTAGTTGGTGCCTTCAGTAGCAGGCCACTTAACAGGGGCCTGCCTCAGGCAGCCTATTCTTAGCTATTAATTTTGACAAGAAAATAAGAACTTTTTTTATGAGAATCTACAAGGGCTGCAGCAGGCTAGGTCTAATAGACATCTTTACTGCAGCTTCATCACTCCCAGCGGCGCTGTATACTCCCGTGCCCTGGTTGCTGGGTCACTGCAGCGGAGGCTCCGGTTTCTTCCTAAGGTCAGTCACACACACACCGCCCTTCCGGATCACGAGGCCGCTGATGAAGGGGAGCGTGGCCGTAGGGGGTGGACCGTGTGTGCACTGGCGTGGACACTGATTACTGGGCAGCCGCTCCACAAGCCACCAGGTACAGTTAAGGAGCACAGGTCTGGGGGTTTTTCTCCCATATTAAACCAATTTTGTACTGCCCGCAGCGCATTGCGATAGGTAATAGGGCCTGATTCAGGTTGGATTGCAATCACAATAAGCGATCCAACTGCAAAAATTGCTAAGAGCATACGCAAGTGCCTGCATTTTCTGCGGCACCCCGCAGAGAATGCGATCGCCTCTGCCTGTCAATCGGGGCAGGGGGGGAGAGGGGTGTCAGCAAAACTCCATTTCCAAGTCAGGGATAGAGCGGTGCGGGGGCAAGGCTTCAAAATGGGGTCTGCAACGGAGGAGACACAGGGGGCGTGGTCACAGCGGCTGTATGACATCACATTCAGCCGCTGTGATCACAAAAATGGTGGCGGCTTCCTGCGCGCACATACAGTCTGCACCCGCAGAAGGCTACACCATTTTTTATGATCACGCTGAACTGCAGTGCGACTGCAATTACAGCATGGTCAAGAAGGGAGGCGTCATGCTGGGTGGCCATGTCCTGTCACTGTGCAGGAGCCAGCACCGCTCACACACTAGTCCCCGGGTGCAGCCCCCAACCCCCGGGACACCCGGAGCAACAAAATGTAGATTCAGGCCACCAGGCCACGCCCCTACCTATGAAACCATGCCTCCTTTTTACCATTGCGCTGCTTATCTGCGCGCACTGCATTACAATCTCCTTCGCCACCTCTCTGGGTGTCACCAGTGAAAGTGACACCTCTGCCATGCTTGTAGCAGCTGGTCCTAAGATCTACGCCTCAAGCCCTGAGTGTTTGCCCTTGTGACTTGTTGATCATCATAGCGAAGCAGATGCTTACAGAAAACTGCAGGGGCTTAGATTGAAAAAAAAAAAAATTATGGGTATAAGGTAGAGAGGAGCGGGTTCGGTTCTCCGAGAACCGAATTCCCCACGAACTCCACGTGGTTTACACTGGTCCAAGGCAGGCTCGGTTGTTCCCGCCTGACTCGGAAAACCTGAACAAGGGAAAATGTCATCATCCCGCTGTCGGATTCTCGCGAGATTCGGATTTCATATAAAGAGCTGCGCGTTGCCTCCATTTTTACTCGTGCATTGAAGAGAGAGCGGAGAGGACGTGGCTATGTTCTCTCAGTGGAAATCTCAATATCAGTGCTCATTATCAGTGGTTACTTATTGCTGCTCAGTAATACTAGTAGTGTGTCTCTCCTGCTCAGTGTCAGTTCTCAGTAGTATCCTCATCAGTGCTCAGTATCACTGCTCATTGTCTTGTGCTGCATTGTGGTGCTCAGCATACTACAGTACATTACTAATAGTCCAGTGCTGCATCTTGCTGCTCAGTGTCAGTTCTAGTATCCTCATCAGTGCTCACTATCACTGCTCATTACATTGTGGTGTTCTGTATACTACAGTAACATAGTAATATAGTAACATATAGTAATATAGTTTTTGAGGTTGAAAAGAGGCAAATTGCCCATCGTGTTCAACCTGTTTTAAGTTGTGATGATTCTACATACTTGCTGAATAATGTTTTATGACTAGTTAACTACTACAACTCATGTTACCCCCGGATTAACCATGTTGATATTTTAAGTATTATAACCTTGGATAGCTTTTTCATTCAGAAATGTATCCATTCCTTTTTTAAATCCAATTACAGAGTCCACCATTACCACCTTCCCTGGCAGGGAATTCCACATCCTGATTGCCCTAACAGTGAAGATCATAGTATCTCACCTGGCAGGTAAGTAGGAGTTAAGCTAGAGCTGTGGAGGATTGCTGCTTGGGCACCCCCTGTCAAGTGAAGGAGATCCAACTGAGGCAGCACAAGGGAACTCTCGAAAGAAGAACAAGGCTAGAGGAAGATCTGAGACAAAGAAATCTGACTTTTACCAGAGCTGACCAGAGGAAAGCACAAACACAGTCCCCCACTACCACAAATAATGCAGTCGAGTTTCCCACATTTGGGGAAATCACAGGGGTCAGCATACCCAGAATGCAATGAATGAACCTCACCCTGGGAGAACAATCTTCATGACCATGGTATCTCCTATGCAAAATAAGTATGATTTGGGATAGGGCTGGGGAGGGCCGCTGCTCAGGCACATCTCTGTCAAGTAAAGGAGATTCAACTGAGGCAGCACAAGGGAACTCTCATCTGGGGACAACAACTGCAGGGAGAACACATATTTTCAGATGAACATGGGAGGGCAGAAGGCTGCCTAAAACTGAAGCACCCCCAAACAACAAACCAAATGCAACTACTAGTGCAAGCATTCCTGGGGGAAGGCCTGCAGCAGATGGATTTGCATATGGTGATGTCATCCAAGCAGTGGGTCAAAGTTGGCTTCAACCCTCGTCTGCATATGAAAAGAAAAAAGGGGTGTGCAGGGCATGGCGGCCTTTTGCGGCGCTTGGATGACCCCTAGTTCGCATTAAACACCTCTACCCTCCTTCGGTGTGGGGCTCATGTTGGCTATGCCCCAGCCCCTGAAGCATTTAAGCTGATTTCTTGCAGCAGCTGGGCACTGTAACAGCTCCAGAGCTGCTCTGTAAAGCAAGTAAAAGGGTGTGGGCCCTGCAGCACTACCTGTAGTTTGCATTGTGCGTTGGAAGGCACAAAGTAAGCAGACGGGAGAAGTCAGGATAGTGCACAAGGGTATAGAAGGGAGGGGCTCAAGAAAAAAGAAGTGGAAACAGACAGCAAACTAGGCTGGAGAGAGACCTGAGACAAAGAGATCTGAATTATATGAGAGCCGACCAGGGGAAACACAAATTATGCAGTCAAGTTTCCCACATTTGGGGAAATCGCAGGGGCAGCACACCCAGAGTGCAATGGGTGAGCCTTGCCCTGGGAGAAGCATCTTCATGATCATAGTATCTCACCTGGCAGGTAAGTAGGAGTTGGGCTAGAGCTGGGGAGGGTCGCTGCTCGGGCACCCCCCTGTCAAGTGAAGGAGATCCAACTGAGGCAGCACAAGGGAACTCTCGAAAGAAGAACAAGGCTAGAGGAAGATCTGAGACAAAGAAATCTGACTTTTACCAGAGCTGACCAGAGGAAAGCACAAACACAGTCCCCCACTACCACAAATAATGCAGTTGAGTTTCCCACATTTGGGGAAATCACAGGGGTCAGCATACCCAGAATGCAATGAATGAACTTAACCCTGGGAGAACAATCTTAATGACCATGGTATCTCCTATGCAAAATAAGTATGATTTGGGATAGGGCTGGGGAGGGCCGCTGCTCAGGCACATCTCTGTCAAGTAAAGGAGATTCAACTGAGGCAGCACAAGGGAACTCTCATCTGGGGACAACAACTGCAGGGAGAACACATATTTTCAGATGAACATGGGAGGGCAGAAGGCTGCCTAATACTGAAGCACCCCCAAAACAACAAACCAAATGCAACAACTAGTGCAAGCATTCCTGGGGGAAGGCCTGCCGCAGATGGATTTGCATATGGTGATGTCATCCAAGCAGTGGGTCAAAGTTGGTTCAAACACCTTTGCAAAGTTCTATAAGTTTGATACCCTGGCTGAGGAGGACCTCCTGTTTGCTCAATCGGTGCTGCAGAGTCATCCGCACTCTCCTGCCCGTTTGGGAGCTTTGGTATAATCCCCATGGTCCTTACGGAGTCCCCAGCATCCTCTAGGACGTAAGAGAAAATAAGATTTTAAACCTACCGGTAAATCTTTTTCTCGTAGTCCGTAGAGGATGCTGGGTGCCCGTCCCAAGTGCGGTCTACTTCTGCAAGACTTGTATATAGTTATTGCTTACATAAGGGTTATATGTTAGTTTTCATCGGTCTTGGACTGATGCTATGTTGTTTTCATACTGTTAACTGGGTAGTATATCACAAGTTATACGGTGTGATTGGTGTGGCTGGTATGAATCTTGACCTTGGATTAACAAAAATCCTTTCCTCGTACTGTCCGTCTCCTCTGGGCACAGTTTCTCTAACTGAGGTATGGAGGAGGGGCATAGAGGGAGGAGCCAGTGCACACCCAGATCAAAAGTCTTTCTTAAAGTGCCCATGTCTGCTGCGGAGCCCGTCTATCCCCCATGGTCCTTACGGAGTCCCCATCATCCTCTACGGACTACGAGAAAAAAAAATTACCGGTAGGTTTAAAATGTTATTTTTTTCTCTGCAACCCACTGCTAAATTGTGCTTCCTAGCTGTTTTTTATAAAATCACTTAATTAAATCTAACTCTGATTACGTCAGAGAAGGCCAGGTACCCTGCACCATAAGAGGGGGTATGAAATTTTGACTTGTCTACTTAAAGATCACCAAAATCTGTTGACAAGGTCAATTACATCCCTGGGTGCGATTGAACCACCAACCTTTTGGTTAATAGCCCATGTAAGTGCAAGAAATCCTGAAGCACTCACTCATCATGGGAAAGTACCAATGTGTTTCTTACAAAAATTCTCCAGATTATTGATTTTTTAAAGTTTTTCTAGGAAACGTTCTAGATGAATGCTTATTAGCCTTTGTCAGTATTGACTTTTGCAAGGTGTCTCTGTGGCACAATCGGTTAGCATGTTTGGCTATTAACCAAAAGGTTGGTGGTTCAATCCCACCCATGGATGTAATTGACCTTGTAATCAGATTTTGGTGATCTTTAAGTAGACAAGTCAAAATTTCAAAAACCCCCCTTATGGTGTAGGGTACCTGGCCTTCTCTGATGTAATCAGAGTTAGATTTGATTAAGTGATTTTATAAAAAAACAGCTAGGAAGCACAATTTAGCAGTGGGTTGCAGAGAAAAAAAATTATGCTGGCAGAAAAGTCCAATTGAGTGATTAAACAGCTCTTCATTTTCTGATTTTATGTTTATGCTAACAAATTTGCTCTCTGAAAAGTGTCCACAAAGCCAAGTCTCTGATTAACACCTTTGTATGAATGGTTTTTCACCTATTACTGAATTAAACTTGCTTCATTGGAAAGGCATCAAAGATGCATCCTCATTTCAATGTCTACTGAAATAATACAGGTTGACACCAGGAAACGTCACTGCATCATTGCTGCTTCCTCATGGGGAAGTCTGTTTAATGTGAAAACAAGGTGATATCTAATCAGCACACAGGTAAGGAATTAAGAAAATCTTTCTTTATGGGTGAAGATGTTTCTCACAAATTGTTGTCCCAATGCATCATTGAAATTCAAGATGGAAGATGATTTTCATATATCACTTGTACATTTTGCATTGCTCTTCTGGTGACAATGTAGTTTGTTTTTGTCAATTACCATTTCAGTAATAGGGTAAAGAAAATTAAGTGGATTTTTTAAAGAAAACAATGCTGTCAATATACTATTAAAACAAATTAAAATGATAAAAGTTATTGTACTTTAAGTAAAAATAAAAGAGCCAAAATATCAATCCCAGTTTTTGATTACTTTAATTATAAAAAAAAAAATGCACATAGCAGAGGATAGTTTCGATCAATCGACCTCTGGGTTATGGGCCCAGCATGCTTCCATTGCACTACTCTGCTGCTCATGGAAGTGTAAGAGATCCTGAAGACTAAATTGATTAAAGGCCTAAAAGTACTGGACTATAAGGAAAGACTTACTAGGCTGAATATTTATACACTAGAAAAGAGGTGCCTAAGAGGAGATATTATTAATATCTTCAAATATGTAAAGATACATAACAAAGAGTTATCAGAGGAATTATTTATTAAAAGAACACGTGGTCACTCGCTGCGACTGGAGGAAAGTTCAGAACGCAATGGAGGAAAGGTTTCTTCACTGTTAGGGCAATCAGGATGTGGAATTCCCTGCCAGGGAAGGTGGTAATGGCGGACTCTGTAATTGGATTTAAAAAAGGAATGGATACATTTCTGAATGAAAAAGCTATCCAAGGTTATAATACTTAAAATATCAACATGGTTAATCCGGGGGTAACATGAGTTATAGTAGCTAACTAGTCATAAAACATTATTCAGCAAGTATGTAGAATCATCACAACTTAAAACAGGTTGAACACGATGGGCAATTTGCCTCTATTCAACCTCAAAAACTATGTTACTATATTACTATGTTATTGTAGTATACAGAACACCACAATGCAATGAGCAGTGATAGTGAGCACTGATGAGGATACTAGAACTGACACTGAGCAGCAAGATGCAGCACTGGACTATTAGTAATGTACTGTAGTATGCTGAGCACCACAATGCAGCACAAGACAATGAGCAGTGATACTGAGCACTGATGAGGATACTACTGAGAACTGACACTGAGCAGGAGAGACACACTACTAGTATTACTGAGCAGCAATAAGTAACCACTGATACTGAGCACTGATATTGAGATTTCCACTGAGAGAACATAGCCACGTCCTCTCCGCTCTCTCTTCAATGCACGAGTAAAAATGGCAGCAACGCGCAGCTCTTTATATGGAATCCGAATCTCGCGAGAATCCGACAGCGGGATGATGACATTTTCCCTTGTTCAGGTTTTCCGAGTCAGGCGGGAACAACCGAGCCTGCCTTGGACCAGTGTAAACCACGTGGAGTTCGTGGGGAATTCGGTTCTCGGAGAACCGAACCCGCTCCTCTCTACCTTATACCCATCAATTTTTTTATTTTCAATCTAAGCCCCTGCAGTTTTCTGTAAGCATCTGCTTCGCTATGATGATCAACAAGTCACAAGGGCAAACACTCAGGGTTTGAGGCGTAGATCTTAGGACCAGCTGCTACAAGCATGGCAGAGGTGTCACTATCACTGGTGACACCCAGAGAGGTGGCGAGGGAGATTGTAATGCAGTGCGCGCAGATAAGCAGCGCAATGGTAAAAAGGAGGCATGGTTTCATAGGTAGGGGCGTGGCCTGGTGGCCTGAATCTACATTTTGTTGCTCCGGGTGTCCCGGGGGTTGGGGGCTGCACCCGGGGACTAGTGTGTGAGCGGTGCTGGCTCCTGCACAGTGACAGGGCATGGCCACCCAGCATGACGCCTCCCTTCTTCCTTATATAGAATCCAAGTCTCGTGAGAATCCGACAGCGGGATGATGACGTTCGGGCGCGCTCGGGTTAACCGAGCAAGGCGGGAGGATCCGAGTCTGCTCGGACCCGTGCAAAAAAGGGTGAAGTTCGGGCGGGTTCGGATTCCGAGGAACCGAACCCGCTCATCTCTTATGGCCACCCAGCATGACGCCTCCCTTCTTGACCATGCTGTAATTGCAGTCGCACTGCAGTTCAGCGTGATCATAAAAAATGGTGTAGGCTCCTGCTGGTGCAGACTGTATGTGCGCGCAGGAAGCCGCCACCATTTTTGTGATCACAGCGGCTGAATGTGATGTCATACAGCCGCTGTGACCACGCCCCCTGTGTCTCCTCCGTTGCAGACCCCATTTTGAAGCCTTGCCCCCGCACCGCTCCATCCCTGACTTGGAAATGGAGTGTTGCTGACCCACCTCTCCCCCCCTTCCCCGCCCCGATTGACAGGCAGAGGCGATCACATTCTCTGCGGGGTGCCGCAGAAAATGCAGGCACATGCGTATGCTCTTAGCAATTTTTGCAGTTGGATCGCTTATTGTGATTGCAATCCAACCTGAATCAGGCCCTATTACCTATCACAATGCGCTGCGGGCAGTACAAAATTGGGTTAATATAGGAGGAAAAAAAAACCCCAGACCTGTGCTCCTTAACTGTACCTGGTGGCTAGTGGAGCGGCTACCCAGTAATCAGTGTCCACCGCAGTGCGCACACGGCCCACCCCCTACGGCCTCGCTCCCCTTCATCAGCGGCCTCGTGATCCGGAAGGGTGGTGTGTGTGTGACTGACCTTAGGATGAAACCGGAGCCTCCGCTGCAGTGACCCAGCAACCAGGGCACGGGAGTATACAGCGCCGCTGGGAGTGATGAAGCTGCAGTAAAGATGTCTATTAGACCTAGCCTGCTGCAGCCCTTGTAGATTCTCATAAAACAAGTTCTTCTTTTCTTGTCAAAATTAATAGCTAAGAATAGGCTGCCTGAGGCAGGCCCCTGTTAATTGGCCTGCTACTGAAGGCACCAACTACAAACTGAGCTCCCTGTTCATGGAAGCGGGGTTATAGAGGAGAATGCACTGAGCTTCTTGGGAACAGTCAAAAGCTTTGAGCCGGTTGGTGCCTCAGATCAAGATCCTACTCTACACCCCAATGTGAATCCTTGTGGAGTCCAGTGTACCCCACAGAAGAAATTAATGTGTCACACCCATTGGCAGCAACCTTAGAATAGCTGCTGACGGGCACAATTGAGAAAGGAAGGGGGGGGGACATTTGAATCCAGCACATAGATGCAATTCAAATATGTAATTTGTACCTTCCTATTTTAAAATATAATGGATGAACCTCACCCTGTGAGAACAATCTTCATGATCAAGAGATCTCATATGCAAAATAAGGATGAGTTGGGATAGGGCTGGGGAGGGTGGCTGCTCGGGCAGCCCCTCCCCCGTCAAGTTAAGGAGATTCAACTGAGGAAGCACAAGGGAACTCTCGTCTGGGGACAACAACTGCAGGGAGACCACATCTTTTCAGATGAACATGGGAGGGCGGAAGGCTGCCTAATACTGAAGCACCATATGCAACAACTAGTACAAGCATTCCTGGGGGAAGGTCTGCAGCAGACGGATTTGCATACGGTGATGTTATCCAAGCAGTGGGCCAAAGTTGACTGGAACCCTCTTCTGCATATGAAAAGAGAAAAGGGGCATGCAGGGCATGGCGGCCTTTTGCAGTGCTTGGATGACCCCTAGTTCACATTAAACACCCCCACCCTCCTTTGGTGTGGGGCTCATGTTGGCCATGCCCCATCCCCTGAAGCATTCAAGCTGATTTCTTGCAGCAGCTGGGCACTGTAACAGCTCCAGAGCTGTTCTGTAAGGCAAGTAAAAGGGTGTGGGCCCTGCAGCACCACCTGTAGTTCGCATTGTGCGTTGGAAGGCACAAAGTAAGCAGACGGGAGGAGAAGTCAGGATAGTGCGCAAGGGCATTCTTTTCTCTTAGTCCGTAGAGGATGCTGGGGTCACATTAAGAACCATGGGGTATTGACGGGATCCGCAAGAGACATGGGCACTTTAAGACTTTCAAAGGGTGTGAACTGGCTCCTCCCTCTATGCCCCTCCTCCAGACTCCAGTTATAGGAACTGTGCCCAGGGAGACGGACATTTCGAGGAAAGGATTTATTGTTAAACTAAGGTGAGCATCTTACCAGCTCACACCTTAAGCATGCCGCAGAAAGTGGCATTCAACAGAACACAAGCCAATGGCATGAACAATTGCAGCAAAAAGCTGACCAGAACCATAACACAACATGTGTATAACCACAAGTAATAACTGCAGACACAGTATGGACTGGGACGGGTGCCCAGCATCCTCTACAGACTAAGAGAAAAGGATTTACCGGTAGGTATTAAAATCCTATTTTCTCATACGACCTAGAGGATGCTGGGGTCACATTAAGAACCATGGGGTTATACCAAAGCTCTTGAACGGGTGGGAGAGTGCGTACGACTCTGCAGCACCGAATGACCCAACTTAAGGTTATCATCAGCCAAGGTATCAAACTTGTAAAACTTAGCAAAAGTGTTTACTAAATAGCTGCTCGGCAAAGTTGCAATGCCGAGACTCCCCGACCAGCTGCCAAGGATGAACCCACCTTTCTAGTAGAATGGGTCTTCACCTACTTCAGTAACGGCAATCCTGCCGTGGAACGAGCATGCTGAATCTTACCACAGATCCAGCGCATAATGGTCTGCATGGAAGCAGGACACCAAATCCTGTTGGGAGCATACAGGACAAACAGAGCCTCTGTTTTCCTAATCTGAACCGTTCTGGTGACATACATTTTCAAAGTTCTGACCACAGCCAGAGACTTTGACTCAACGAAGGTGTCAGTGGCCAAAGGCACCATGTGGAAAGATGAACCACCTTCGGCAGAAATTGTTGACGTGTCCTCAATTCTGCTCTATCTTCATGAAAGATCAAATAAAGGCTCTTGTGATACTGTTTGGTTTGTACTGTTTTCCATGTGCTCCCAGATCTTTCAAGCAAGTAGCATGGTCAAGAAAGTTCTGTTTGAAAAGAAACAAACATTTACTGTCATTGTTATGCAAATAAACTTACATTAAAGCTAACAAGAAAGCACACTCGTTCTGTCTTTAAACTGATAAAAGAAACCTCAATAATATGGGGCATGCAAAAATTGAGATAAAACTCAGTTTTGCTCCTCTCCACGGAAATCTTTAATAAAAGGCGAAATATTTGTTAGTTCTGAAGAGAAACCAGAGCATGACCAAGATTCCACCTGTCGCCTGAGTGCCATGCCAGCAGTTCTCATTCAGATCAAAGTGAGCACCCAATTTGAATGAAAGAAAGCAGATTTCTCACCAGGCTTCCCCTTGCTATAAACATGGTTTGTACTCTTTTCCATGTGCTCCCAGATCTTTCAAGCAATGAGTATGGTCAAGAAAGTTCTGCTTGAAAAGAAACAGACATTTATAGTCATTGTTATGCAAATAAACTTACATTAAAGCTAACAAGAAAGCACACTCGTTCTGTCTTTAAACTGATAAAAGAAACCCCAATAATATGGGGCATGCAAAAATTGAGATAAAACTCAGTTTTGCTCCTCTCCACAGAAATCTTTAATAAAAGGCGAAAGATTTGTTCGTTCTGAAGAGAAACCAGAGCATGACCAAGATTCCACCTGTCGCCTAAATGCTGTGCCAGCAGTCCTCATTCAGATCAAAGTGAGCGCCCAACTTGAAAGAAAGCAGATTTCTCACCTGGCTTCTCCTTGCTATAAGCATGGTTTGTACTGCATTCCATGTGCTCCCAGATCTTTCAAGCAAGTAGCATGGTCAAGAAAGTTCTGTTTGAAAAGAAACAAACATTTACTGTCATTTCTATGCAAATGAACTTACATTAAAGCACACTCATTCTATCTTTAAACCGATAAAAGAAACCCCAAAAAGATGGGGCATGCAAAAATTGAGATAAAACTCGGTTTTGCTCCTCTCCACGGAAATCTTTAGTAAAAGGCAAAAGATTTGTTCGTTCTGAAGAGAAACCAGAGCATGACCAAGATTTTCATCTGAAAATATGTGTTCTCCCTGCAGTTGTTGTCCCCAGATGAGAGTTCCCTTGTGCTGCCTCAGTTGAATCTCCTTTACTTGACAGAGATGTGCCTGAGCAGCGGCCCTCCCCAGCCCTATCCCAAATCATACTTATTTTGCATAGGAGATACCATGGTCATGAAGATTGTTCTCCCAGGGTGAGGTTCATTCATTGCATTCTGGGTATGCTGACCCCTGTGATTTTCCCAAATGTGGGAAACTCGCTTTTATACCCTTGTGCACTATCCTGACTTCTCCTCCTGTCTGCTTACTTTGTGCCTTCCAATGCACAATGCAAACTACAGGTAGTGCTGCAGGGCCCACACCCTTTTACTTGCCTTACAGAGCAGCTCTGGAGCTGTTACAGTGCCAAGCTGCTGCAAGAAATCAGCTTGAATGCTTCAGGGGATGGGGCATGGCCAACATGAGCCCCACACCGAAGGAGGGTGGGGGTGTTTAATGCGAACTAAGGGTCATCCAAGCACCGCAAAAGGCCGCCATGCCCTGCATACCCCTTTTCTCTTTTCATATGCAGATGAGGGTTCCAGCCAACTATGGCCCACTGCTTGGATGACATCACCGTATGCAAATCCGTCTTCTGCAGAACTTCCCCCAGGAATGCTTGTACTAGTTGTTGCATTTGGTTTGTTGTTTGGGGGTGCTTCAGTTTTAGGCAGCCTTCTGCCCTCCCATGTTCATCTGAAAAAATGTGTTCCCCCTGCAGTTGTTGTCCCCAGATGAGAGTTCCCTTGTGCTGCCTCAGTTGAATCTCCTTTACTTGACAGAGATGTGCATGAGCAGCGGCCCTCCCCAGCTCTATCCCAAATCATACTTATTTTGCATAGGAGATACCATGGTCATGAAGATTGTTCTCCCAGGGTGAGGTTCATTCATTGCATTTTGGGTATGCTGACCCCTGTGATTTACCCAAATGTGGGAAACTCGACTGCATTATTTGTGGTAGTGGGGGACTGTGTTTGTGCTTTCCTCTGGTCAGCTCTGGTAAAACTCAGATTTCTTTGTCTCAGATTTTCCTCTAGCCTTGTTCTTCTTTCGAGAGTTCCCTTGTGCTGCCTCAGTTGGATCTCCTTCACTTTACAGGGAAGTACCCGAGCAGCGACCCTCCCCAGCTCTCGCCCAACTCCTACTTACCTGCCAGGTGAGATACTATGATCATGAAGGTGCTTCTCCCAGGGCAAGGCTCACCCATTGCACTCTGGGTGTGCTGCTCCTGCGATTTCCCCAAATGTGGGAAACTTGACTGCATAATTTGTGTTTCCCCTGGTCGGCTCTCGTATAATTCAGATCTCTTTGTCTCAGGTCTCTCTCCAGCCTAGTTTGCTGTCTGTTTCCACTTCTCTTTTCTTGAGCCGCTCCCTTCTATGCCCTTGCGCACTATCCTGACTACTCCTCCTTTCTGCTTACTTTGTGCCTTCCAACGCACAATGCGAACTATAGGTAGTGCTGCAGGGCCCACACCCTTTTACTTGCCTTACAGAGCAGCTCTGGAGCTGTTACAGTGCCCAGCTGCTGCAAGAAATCAGCTTGAATGCTTCAGGGGCTGGGGCATAGCCAACATGAGCCCCACACCGAAGGAGGGTGGAGGTGTTTAATGCAAACTAGGGGTCATCCAAGCGCCGCAAAAGGCCGCCATGCCCTGCATAACCCTTTTCTCTTTTTATATGCAGATGAGGGTTCCAGCCAACTTTGGCCCACTGCTTGGATGACATCACCGTATGCAAATCCGTCTTCTGCAGACCTTCACCCTGGAATGCTTTTACTAGTTGTTGCATTTGGTTTGTTGTTTGGGGATGCTTCAGTATTAGGCAGCCTTCTGCCCTCCCATGTTCATCTGAAAATATGTGTTCTCCCTGCAGTTGTTGTACCCAGATGAGAGTTCCCTTGTGCTGCCTCAGTTGAATCTCCTTTACTTGACAGAGATGTGCCTGAGTAGCGGCCCTCCCCAGCCCTATCCCAAATCATACTTATTTTGCATAGGAGTTACCATGGTCATGAAGATTGTTCTCCCAGGGTGAGGTTCATTCATTGCATTCTGGGTATGCTGACCCCTGTGATTTCCCCAAATGTGGGAAACTCGACTGCATTATTTGTGGTAGTGGGGGACTGTGTTTGTGCTTTCCTCTGGTCAGCTCTGGTAAAAGTCAGATTTCTTTGTCTCAGATCTTCCTCTAGCCTTGTTCTTCTTTCGAGAGTTTCTTTGTGCTGCCTCAGTTGGATCTCCTTCACTTGACAGGGGGGTGCCCGAGCAGCGACCCTCCCCAGCTCTAGCCCAACTCCTACTTACCTGCCAGGTGAGATACTATGATCAGGAAGTTGCTTCTCCCAGGGCAAGGCTCACCCATTGCACTCTGGGTGTGCTGCTCCTACGATTTCCCCAAATGTGGGACACTTGACTGCATAATTTGTGTTTCCTCTGGTCGGCTCTCGTATAATTCAGATCTCTTTGTCTCAGGTCTTTCTCCAGCCTAGTTTGCTGTCTGTTTCCACTTCTTTTATCTTGAGCCCCTCCCTTCTATACCCTTGTGCACTATCCTGACTTCTCCTCCCGTCTGCTTACTTTGTGCCTTCCAATGCACAATGCAAACTACAGGTAGTGCTGCAGGGCCCACACAATCTTTTACTTGCCTTACAGAGCAGCTCTGGAGCTGTTACAGTGCCCAGCTGCTGCAAGAAATCAGCTTGAATGCTTCAGGGGATGGGGCATGGCCAACATGAGCCCCACACCAAAGGTGGATGGGGGTGTTTAATGCGAACTAGGGGTCATCCAAGCACCGCAAAAGGCCGCCATGCCCTGCACGCCCCTTTTCTCTTTTCATATGCAGATGAGGGTTGAAGCCAACTTTGACCCACTGCTTGGATGACATCACCATATGCAAATCCATCTGCTGCAGGCCTTCCCCCAGGAATGCTTGCACTAGTTGTTGCATTTGGTTTGTTGTTTGGGGGTGCTTCAGTTTTAGGCAGCCTTCTGCCCTCCCATGTTCATCTGAAAATATGTGTTCTCCCTGCAGTTGTTGTCCCCAGATGAGAGTTCCCTTGTGCTGCCTCAGTTGAATCTCCTTTACTTGACAGAGATGTGCCTGAGCAGCGGCCCTCCCAGCCCTATCCAAAATCATACTTATTTTGCATAGGAGACACCATGGTCATGAAGATTGTTCTCCCAGGGTGAGGTTCATTCATTGCATTCTGGGTATGCTGACCCCTGTGATTTCCCCAAATGTGGGAAACTCGCCTGCATTTTTTGTGGTAGTGGGGGACTGTGTTTGTGTTTTCCTCTGGTCAGCTCTGGTAAAAGTCAGATTTCTTTGTCTCATATATTCCTCTAGCCTTGTTCTTCTTTCGAGAGTACCCTTGTGCTGCCTCAGTTGGATCTCCTTCACTTGACAGGGGGGTGCCCGAGCAGTGACCCTCCCCAGCTCTAGCCCAACTCCTACTTACCTGCCAGGTGAGATACTATGATCATGAAGGTGCTTCTCCAAGGGCAAGGCTCACCCATTGCACTCTGGGTGTGCTGCTCCTGCGATTTCCCCAAATGTGGGAAACTTGATTGCATAATTTGTGTTTCCCCTGGTCGGCTCTCGTATAATTCAGATCTCTTTGTCTCAGGTCTCTCTCCAGCCTAGTTTGCTGTCTGTTTCCACTTCTCTTTTCTGGAGCCACTGCCTTCTATGCCCTTGCGCACTATCCTGACTTCTCCCGTCTGCTTACTTTGTGCCTTCCAACACACAATGCGAACTACAGGTAGTGCTGCAGGGCCCACACCCTTTTAGTTGCCTTACAGAGCAGCTCTGGAGCTGTTACAGTGCCCAGCTGCTGCAAGAAATCAGCTTGAATGCTTCAGGGGCTGGGGCATAGCCAACATGAGCCCCACACCAAAGGAGGGTGGGGGTGTTTAATGCGAACTAGGGGTCATCCAAGCACCGCAAAAGGCCGCCATGCCCTGCATGCCCCTTTTCTCTTTTCATATGCAAATGAGGGTTCCAGCCAACTTTGGCCCACTGCTTGGATGACATCACCGTATGCAAATCCGTCTGCTGCAGACCTTCCCCCAGGAATGCTTGTACTAGTTGTTGCATATGGTTTGATATTTGATGGTGCTTCAGTATTAGGCAGCCTTCCGCCCTCCCATGTTCATCTGAAAAGATGTGGTCTCCCTGCAGTTGTTGTCCCCAGACGAGAGTTCTCTTGTGCTTCCTCAGTTGAATCTCCTTAACTTGACGGGGGAGGGGCCGAGCAGCCACCCTCCCCAGCCCTATCCCAACTCATACTTATTTTGCATATGAGATCTCTTGATCATGAAGATTGTTCTCACAGGGTGAAGTTCATCCATTATATTTTAAAATAGGAAGGTACAAATTACATATTTGAATTGCATCTATGTGCTGGATTCAAATGTCCCCCCCCCCCCTTCCTTTCTCAATTGTGCCCATCAGCAGCTATTCTAAGGTTGCTGCCAATGGGTGTGACACATTAATTTCTTCTGTGGGGTACACAGGACTCCACAAGGATTCACATTGGGGTGTAGAGTAGGATCTTGATCTGAGGCACCAACCGGCTCAAAGCTTTTGACTGTTCCCAAGATGCTCAGTGCATCCTCCTCTATAACCCCGCTTCCATGAACAGGGAGCTCAGTTTGTAGTTGGTGCCTTCAGTAGCAGGCCACTTAACAGGGGCCTGCCTTAGGCAGCCTATTCTTAGCTATTCATTTTGACAAGGATAGAAGAACTTGTTTTATGAGAATCTACAAGGGCTGCAGCAGGCTAGGTCTAATAGACATCTTTACTGCAGCTTCATCACTCCCAGCGGCGCTGTATACTCCCGTGCCCTGGTTGCTGGGTCACTGCAGCGGAGGCTCCGGTTTCTTCCTAAGGTCAGTCACACACACACCGCCCTTCCGGATCACGAGGCCGCTGATGAAGGGGAGCGTGGCCGTAGGGGGTGGACCGTGTGCGCACTGGCGTGGACACTGATTACTGGGCAGCCGCTCCACTAGCCACCAGGTACAGTTAAGGAGCACAGGTCTGGGGGTTTTTCTCCTATATTAAACCAATTTTGTACTGCCCGCAGCGCATTGTGATAGGTAATAGGGCCTGATTCAGGTTGGATTGCAATCACAATAAGTGATCCAACTGCAAAAATTGCTAAGAGCATACGCATGTGCCTGCATTTTCTGCGGCACCCCGCAGAGAATGCGATCGCCTCTGCCTGTCAATCGGGGCAGGGGGGGAGAGGGGGGTCAGCAACACTCCATTTCCAAGTCAGGGATGGAGCGGTGCGGGGGCAAGGCTTCAAAATGGGGTCTGCAATGGAGGAGACACAGGGGGCGTGGTCACAGCGGCTGTATGACATCACATTCAGCCGCTGTGATCACAAAAATGGTGGCGGCTTCCTGCGCGCACATACAGTCTGCACCAGCAGGAGGCTACACCATTTTTTATGATCACGCTGAACTGCAGTGCGACTGCAATTACAGCATGGTCAAGAAGGGAGGCGTCATGCTGGGTGGCCATAAGAGATGAGCGGGTTCGGTTCCTCGGAATCCGAACCCGCCCGAACTTCACCCTTTTTTGCACGGGTCCGAGCAGACTCGGATCCTCCCGCCTTGCTCGGTTAACCCGAGCGCGCCCGAACGTCATCATCCCGCTGTCGGATTCTCACGAGACTTGGATTCTATATAAGGAGCCGCGCGTCGCCGCCATTTTCACACATGCATTGAGATTGATAGGGAGAGGACGTGGCTGGCGTCCTCTCCGTTTAGATTAGAAGATAGAGACGAGTGACATTTGATTTACTACTAATTTGGGGAGCAGTTGAACTTGTCAGGAGTACTCAGTAGTGTAGAGTTTTGCTGATAGTGACCACCAGTTTTATTATTTATAATCCGTTCTCTGCCTGAAAAAAAACGATACACATACCATATCTGTGCTCAGCCTCAGTGTGCTGCATGATATATCATCTATGTATATCTGACTGTGCTGAGTGCTCACTGCTCACACAGCTTAATTGTGGGGGAGACTGGGGAGCAGTTATAGCAGGAGTACAGTGAACACTTTTGCTGCCAGTGTGACCACCAGTATATTGTCTGCCTGAAAAAGTTAAACACTCCTGTGGTGTTTTTTTTTTATTCTATAAACGCATTCTGCTGACAGTGTCCAGCAGGTCCGTCATACATATATTATATAAATATTTATCTGCAGTAGTGTTATATTTTTTTTTTCATCTTTATCATCTCTATATTAGCAGACGCAGTACGGTAGTCCACGGCTGTGGCTATCTCTGTGTCGTCAGTGCTCGTCCATAATTGTATACCTACCTACCTGTGGTGGGTTTTTTTTTTCTATCTTCTTCATACTAGTAGTTTAGGAGTCTACTGACAGTGTCCACCAGGTCCATCATTATATTATATACCTACAGTAGTAATATATTTATTATATTATCTATACTAGCAGACGCAGTACGGTAGTCCATGGCTGTGGCTATCTCTGTGTCGTCAGTGCTCGTCCATAATTGTATACCTACCTACCTGTGGTGGGTTTTTTTTTTATCTTCTTCATACTAGTAGTTTAGCAGTCTGCTGACAGTGTCCACCAGGTCCGTCATTATATTATATACCTACAGTAGTAATATATTTATTATATTATCTATACTAGCAGACGCAGTACGGTAGTCCACGGCTGTACCTACCTCTGTGTCGTCACTCGTCCATAATTGTATACCTAACTGTGGTGGGTTTTTTTTTCTATCTTCTTCATACTGTACTAGTAGTTTAGCAGTCTGCTGACAGTGTCCACCAGGTCCGTCATTATATTATATATACCTACAGTAGTTATATATATTTTTTTTTATATCATTAATTATCATCTCTATACTAGCAGACGCAGTACGGTAGGCCACGGCTGTGGCTATCTCTGTGTCGTCAGTGCTCGTCCATAATTGTATACCTACCTACCTGTGGTGGAAGTTTTTTTCTATCTTCTTCATACTAGTAGTTTAGCAGTCTGCTGACAGTGTCCACCAGGTCCGTCATTATATTATATATACCTACAGTAGTTATATATATATTTTTTTTATATCATTAATTATCATCTCTATACTAGCAGACGCAGTACGGTAGTCCACGGCTGTAGCTACCTCTGTGTCGTCAGTCACTCGTCATCCATAAGTATACTAGTATCCATCCATCTCCATTGTTTACCTGAGGTGCCTTTTAGTTGTGCCTATTAAAATATGGAGAACAAAAATGTTGAGGTTCCAAAAATAGGGAAAGATCAAGATCCACTTCCACCTCGTGCTGAAGCTGCTGCCACTAGTCATGGCCGAGACGATGAAATTCCATCAACGTCGTCTGCCAAGGCCGATGCCCAATGTCATAGTACAGAGCATGTAAAATCCAAAACACAAAAGATCAGTAAAAAAAGGACTCAAAAATCTAAATAAAAATCGTCGGAGGAGAAGCGTAAACTTGCCAATATGCCATTTACCACACGGAGTGGCAAGGAACGGCTGAGGCCCTGGCCTATGTTCATGGCTAGTGGTTCAGCTTCACATGAGGATGGAAGCACTCAGCCTCTCGCTAGAAAAATGAAAAGACTTAAGCTGGCAAAAGCACAGCAAAGAACTGTGCGTTCTTCAAAATCACAAATCCACAAGGAGAGTCCAATTGTGTCGGTTGCGATGCCTGACCTTCCCAACACTGGACGTGAAGAGCATGCACCTTCCACCATTTGCATGCCCCCTGCAAGTGCTGGAAGGAGCACCCGCAGTCCAGTTCCTGATAGTCAGATTGAAGATGTCAGTGTTGAAGTACACCAGGATGAGGAGGATATGGGTGTTGCTGGCGCTGGGGAGGAAATTGACAAGGAGGATTCTGATGGTGAGGTGGTTTGTTTAAGTCAGGCACCCGGCGAGACACCTGTTGTCCGTGGGAGGAATATGGCCATTGACATGCCTGGTGAAAATACCAAAAAAATCAGCTCTTCGGTGAGGAAGTATTTCAACAGAAATGCGGACAACAGGTGTCAAGCCGTGTGTTGCCTTTGTCAAGCTGTAATAAGTAGGGGTAAGGACGTTAACCACCTCGGAACATCCTCCCTTATACGTCACCTGCAGCGCATTCATCATAAGTCAGTGACAAGTTCAAAAACTTTGGGCGACAGCGGAAGCAGTCCACTGACCAGTAAATCCCTTCCTCTTGTAACCAAGCTCACGCAAACCACCCCACCAACTCCCTCAGTGTCAATTTCCTCCTTCCCCAGGAATGCCAATAGTCCTGCAGGCCATGTCACTGGCAATTCTGACGAGTTCTCTCCTGCCTGGGATTCCTCCGATGCATCCTTGAGTGTAACGCCTACTGCTGCTGGCGCTGCTGTTGTTGCTGCTGGGAGTCGATGGTCATCCCAGAGGGGAAGTCGTAAGACCACTTTTACTACTTCCACCAAGCAATTGACTGTCCAACAGTCCTTTGCAAGGAAGATGAAATATCACAGCAGTCATCCTGCTGCAAAGCGGATAACTGAGGCCTTGGCATCCTGGGCAGTGAGAAACGTGGTTCCGGTATCCATCATTACTTCAGAGCCAACTATAGACTTGATTGAGGTACTGTGTCCCCGGTACCAAATACCATCTAGGTTCCATTTCTCTAGGCAGGCGATACCGAAAATGTACACAGACCTCAGAAAAAGACTCACCAGTGTCCTAAAAAATGCAGTTGTACCCAATGTCCACTTAACCACGGACATGTGGACAAGTGGAGCAGGGCAGACTCAGGACTATATGACTGTGACAGCCCACTGGGTAGATGTATTGACTCCCGCCGCAAGAACAACAGCGGCGGCACCAGTAGCAGCATCTCGCAAACGCCAACTCTTTCCTAGGCAGGCTACGCTTTGTATCACCGCTTTCCAGAATACGCACACAGCTGAAAACCTCTTACGGCAACTGAGGAAGATCATCACAGAATGGCTTACCCCAATTGGACTCTCCTGTGGATTTGTGGCATCGGACAACGCCAGCAATATTGTGCGTGCATTATATCTGGGCAAATTCCAGCACGTCCCATGTTTTGCACATACCTTGAATTTGGTGGTGCAGAATTATTTAAAAAACGACAGGGGCGTGCAAGAGATGCTGTCGGTGGCCACAAGAATTGCGGGACACTTTCGGCGTACAGGCACCACGTACAGAAGACTGGAGCAACACCAAAAACGCCTGAACCTGCCCTGCCATCATCTGAAGCAAGAAGTGGTAACGAGGTGGAATTCAACCCTCTATATGCTTCAGAGGATGGAGGAGCAGCAAAAGGCCATTCAAGCCTATACATCTGACCACGATATAGGAGGTGGAATGCACCTGTCTCAAGCGCAGTGGAGAATGATTTCAACGTTGTGCAAGGTTCTGCAACCTTTTGAACTTGCCACACGTGAAGTCAGTTCAGACACTGCCAGCCTGAGTCAGGTCATTCCCGTCATCAGGCTTTTGCAGAAGAAGCTGGAGACATTGAAGGAGGAGCTAAGACAGAGCGATTCCGCTAGGCATGTGGGACTTGTGGATGGAGCCCTTCATTCGCTTAACCAGGATTCACGGGTGGTCAATCTGTTGAAATCAGAGCACTACATTTTGGCCACCGTGCTCGATCCTAGATTTAAAACCTACGTTGTATCTCTCTTTCCGGCAGACACAAGTCTGCAGGGGTTCAAAGACCTGCTGGTGAGAAAATTATCAAGTCAAGCGGAACTTGATCGGTCAACAGCTCCTCCTTCACATTCTCCCGCAATTGGGGGTGCGAGGAAAAGGCTCAGAATTCCGAGCCCACCCGCTGGCGGTGATGCAGGGCAGTCTGGAGCGACTGCTGATGCTGACATCTGGTCCGGACTGAAGGACCTGCCAACGATTACGGACATGTCGTCTACTGTCACTGCATATGATTCTCTCACCATTGAAAGAATGGTGGAGGATTATATGAGTGACCGCATCCAAGTAGGCACGTCAGACAGTCCGTACGTATACTGGCAGGAAAAAGAGGCAATTTGGAGGCCCTTGCACAAACTGGCTTTATTCTACCTAAGTTGCCCTCCCACAAGTGTGTACTCCGAAAGAGTGTTTAGTGCCGCCGCTCACCTTGTCAGCAATCGGCGTACGAGGTTACTTCCAGAAAATGTGGAGAAGATGATGTTCATTAAAATGAATTATAATCAATTTCTCCGTGGAGACATTGACCAGCAGCAATTGCCTCCACAAAGTACACAGGGAGCTGAGATGGTGGATTCCAGTGGGGACGAATTGATAATCTGTGAGGAGGGGGATGTACACGGTGATGAATCGAAGGATGATGATGAGGTGGACATCTTGCCTCTATAGAGCCAGTTTGTGCAAGGAGAGATTAATTGCTTCTTTTTTGGTGGGGGTCCAAACCAACCCGTCATTTCAGTCACAGTCGTGTGGCAGACCCTGTCACTGAAATGATGGGTTGGTTAAAGTGTGCATGTCCTGTTTATACAACATAAGGGTGGGTGGGAGGGCCCAAGGCAATTCCACCTTGCACCTCTTTTTTCTTTTATTTTTCTTTGCGTCATGTGCTGTTTGGGGAGTGTTTTTTGGAAGGGCCATCCTGCGTGACACTGCAGTGCCACTCCTAGATGGGCCAGGTGTTTGTGTCGGCCACTTGGGTCGCTGAGCTTAGTCACACAGCTACCTCATTGCGCCTCTTTTTTTCTTTGCGTCATGTGCTGTTTGGGGAGTGTTTTTTGGAAGGGCAATCCTGCGTGACACTGCAGTGACACTCCTAGATGGGCCAGGTGTTTGTGTCGTCCACTTGGGTCGCTGAGCTTAGTCACACAGCTACCTCATTGCGCCTCTTTTTTTCTTTGCGTCATGTGCTGTTTGGGGAGTGTTTTTTGGAAGGGCCATCCTGCGTGACACTGCAGTGCCACTCCTAGATGGGCAAGGTGTTTGTGTCGGCCACTTGGGTCGCTGAGCTTAG
This sequence comes from Pseudophryne corroboree, assembly GCF_028390025.1. Lineage (NCBI taxonomy): Eukaryota > Metazoa > Chordata > Amphibia > Anura > Myobatrachidae > Pseudophryne > Pseudophryne corroboree. The sequence continues at coordinate 1,296,149 of NW_026968131.1, read as the reverse complement.
TCACACAGCTACCTCATTGCGCCTCTTTTTTTCTTTGCGTCATGTGCTGTTTGGGGAGTGTTTTTGGAAGGGCCATCCTGCGTGACACTGCAGTGCCACTCCTAGATGGGCCAGGTGTTTGTGTCGGCCACTTGGGTCGCTGAGCTTAGTCACACAGCTACCTCATTGCGCCTCTTTTTTTCTTTGCGTCATGTGCTGTTTGGGGAGTGTTTTTTGGAAGGGCCATCCTGCGTGACACTGCAGTGCCACTCCTAGATGGGCCAGGTGTTTGTGTCGGCCACTTGGGTCGCTGAGCTTAGTCACACAGCTACCTCATTGCGCCTCTTTTTTTCTTTGCGTCATGTGCTGTTTGGGGAGTGTTTTTTGGAAGGGCCATCATGCGTGACACTGCAGTGCCACTCCTAGATGGGCCAGGTGTTTGTGTCGGCCACTTGGGTCGCTGAGCTTAGTCACACAGCTACCTCATTGCGCCTCTTTTTTTCTTTGCGTCATGTGCTGTTTGGGGAGTGTTTTTGGAAGGGCCATCCTGCGTGACACTGCAGTGCCACTCCTAGATGGGCCAGGTGTTTGTGTCGGCCACTTGGGTCACTGAGCTTAGTCATCCAGCGACCTCGGTGCAAATTTTAGGACTAAAAATAATATTGTGAGGTGTGAGGTGTTAAGAATAGACTGAAAATGAGTTGAAATTATGGTTATTGAGGTTAATAATACTTTGGGATCAAAATGACTCCCAAATTCTATGATTTAAGCTGTTTTTTAGGGTTTTTTGAAAAAAACACCCGAATCCAAAACACACCCGAATCCGACAAAAAAAATTCGGTGAGGTTTAGCCAAAACGCGTTCGAACCCAAAACACGGCCGCGGAACCGAACCCAAAACCAAAACACAAAACCCGAAAAATTTCCGGTGCACATCTCTAGTGGCCATGCCATGTCACTGTGCAGGAGCCAGCACCGCTCACACACTAGTCCCCGGTGCAGCCCCCAACCCCCGGGACACCCGGAGCAACAAAATGTAGATTCAGGCCACCAGGCAACGCCCCTACCTATGAAACCATGCCTCCTTTTTACCATTGCGCTGCTTATCTGCGCGCACTGCATTACAATCTCCCTCGCCACCTCTCTGGGTGTCACCAGTGATAGTGACACCTCTGCCATGCTTGTAGCAGCTGGTCCTAAGATCTACGCCTCAAGCCCTGAGTGTTTGCCCTTGTGACTTGTTGATCATCATAGCAAAGCAGATGCTTACAGAAAACTGCAGGGGCTTAGATTGAAAATAAAAAAAATTGATGGGTATAAGGTAGAGAGGAGCGGGTTCGGTTCTCCGAGAACCGAATTCCCCACGAACTCCACGTGGTTTACACTGGTACGAGGCAGGCTCGGTTGTTCCCGCCTGACTCGGAAAACCTGAACAAGGGAAAATGTCATCATCCCGCTGTCGGATTCTCGCGAGATTCGGATTCCATATAAAGAGCTGCGCGTTGCCGCCATTTTTACTCGTGCATTGAAGAGAGAGCGGAGAGGACGTGGCTATGTTCTCTCAGTGGAAATCTCAATATCAGTGCTCAGTATCAGTGGATACTTATTGCTGCTCAGTAATACTAGTAGTGTGTCTCTCCTGCTCAGTGTCAGTTCTCAGTAGTATCCTCATCAGTGCTCAGTATCACTGCTCATTGTCTTGTGCTGCATTGTTGTGCTCAGCATACTACAGTACATTACTAATAGTCCAGTGCTGCATCTTGCTGCTCAGTGTCAGTTCTAGTATCCTCATCAGTGCTCACTATCCCTGCTCATTGCATTGTGGTGTTCTGTATACTACAGTAACATAGTAATATAGTAACATATAGTAACATAGTTTTTGAGGTTGAATAGAGGCAAATTGCCCATCGTGTTCAACCTGTTTTAAGTTGTGATGATTCTACATACTTGCTGAATAATGTTTTATGACTAGTTAGCTACTACAACTCATGTTACCCCCGGATTAACCATGTTGATATTTTAAGTATTATAACCTTGGATAGCTTTTTCATTCAGAAATGTATCCATTCCTTTTTTAAATCCAATTACAGAGTCCGCCATTACCACCTTCCCTGGCAGGGAATTCCACATCCTGATTGCCCTAACAGTGAAGATCATAGTATCTCACCTGGCAGGTAAGTAGGAGTTGGGCCAGAGCTGTGGAGGATTGCTGCTCGGGCACCCCCTGTCAAGTGAAGGAGATCCAACTGAGGCAGCACAAGGGAACTCTCGAAAGAAGAACAAGGCTAGAGGAAGATCTGAGACAAAGAAATCTGACTTTTACCAGAGCTGACCAGAGGAAAGCACAAACACAGTCCCCCACTACCACAAATAATGCAGTCGAGTTTCCCACATTTGGGGAAATCACAGGGGTCAGCATACCCAGAATGCAATGAATGAACCTCACCCTGGGAGAACAATCTTCATGACCATGGTATCGCCTATGCAAAATAAGTATGATTTGGGATAGGGCTGGGGAGGGCCGCTGCTCAGGCACATCTCTGTCAAGTAAAGGAGATTCAACTGAGGCAGCACAAGGGAACTCTCATCTGGGGACAACAACTGCAGGGAGAACACATATTTTCAGATGAACATGGGAGGGCAGAAGGCTGCCTAATACTGAAGCACCCCCAAACAACAAACCAAATGCAACAACTAGTACAAGCATTCCTGGGGGAAGTTCTGCAGAAGACGGATTTGCATACGGTGATGTCATCCAAGCAGTGGGCCAAAGTTGTCTGGAACCCTCATCTGCATATGAAAAGAGAAAAGGGGTATGCAGGGCATGGCGGCCTTTTGCGGCGCTTGGATGACCCTTAGTTCGCATTAAACACCCCCACCCTCCTTCGGTGTGGGGCTCATGTTGCCAATGCCCCAGCCCCTGAAGCATTCAAGCTGATTTCTTACAGCAGCTTGGCACTGTAACAGCTCCAGAGCTGCTCTGTAAGGCAAGTAAAAGGGTGTGTAGTTTGCATTGTGCATTGGAAGGCACAAAGTAAGCAGACAGGAGGAGAAGTCAGGATAGTGCACAAGGGTATAAAAGGGAGGGGCTCAAGAAAAAAGAAGTGGAAACAGACAGCAAACTAGGCTGGAGAGAGACCTGAGACAAAGAGATCTGAATTATACGAGAGCCGACCAGGGGAAACACAAATTATGCAGTCAAGTTTCCCACATTTGGGGAAATCGCAGGGGCAGCACACCCAGAGTGCAATGGGTGAGCCTTGCCCTGGGAGAAGCACCTTCATGATCATAGTATCTCACCTGGCAGGTAAGTAGGAGTTGGGCTTGAGCTGGGGAGGGTCGCTGCTCGGGCACCCCCCTGTCAAGTGAAGGAGATCCAACTGAGGCAGCACAAGGGAACTCTCGAAAGAAGAACAAGGCTAGAGGAAGATCTGAAACAAAGAAATCTGACTTTTACCAGAGCTGACCAGAGGAAAACACAAACACAGTCCCCCACTACCACAAATAATGCAGTCGAGTTACCCACATTTGGGGAAATCACAGGGGTCAGCATACCCAGAATGCAATGAATGAACCTCACCCTGGGAGAATAATCTTCATGACCATGGTATCTCCTATGCAAAATAAGTATGATTTGGGATAGGGCTGGGGAGGGCCGCTGCTCAGGCACATCTCTGTCAAGTAAAGGAGATTCAACTGAGGCAGCACAAGGGAACTCTCATCTGGGACAACAACTGCAGGGAGAACACATATTTTCAGATGAACATGGGAGGGCAGAAGGCTGCCTAATACTGAAGCACCCCCAAACAACAAACCAAATGCAACAACTAGTGCAAGCATTCCTGGGGGAAGGCCTGCCGCAGATTGATTTGCATATGGTGATGTCATCCAAGCAGTGGGTCAAAGTTGGCTTCAACCTTCGTCTGCATATGAAAAGAGAAAAGGGGCGTGCAGGGCATGGCGGCCTTTTGCGGTGCTTGGATGACCCTTAGTTTGCATTAAACACCCCCACCCTCCTTCGGTGTGGGTCTCATGTTGGCCATGCCCCAGCCCCTGAAGCATTCAAGCTGATTTCTTGCAGCAGCTTGGCACTGTAACAGCTCCAGAGCTGCTCTGTAAGGCAAGTAAAAGGGTGTGGGCCCTGCAGCACTACCTGTAGTTTGCATTGTGCATTGGAAGGCACAAAGTAAGCAGACAGGAGGAGAAGTCAGGATAGTGCACAACGGTATAAAAGGGAGGGGCTCAAGAAAAAAGAAGTGGAAACAGACAGCAAACTAGGCTGTAGAGAGACCTGAGACAAAGAGATCTGAATTATACGAGAGCCGACCAGGGGAAACACAAATTCTGCAGTCAAGTTTCCCACATTTGGGGAAATCGCAGGGGCAGCACACCCAGAGTGCAATGGGTGAGCCTTGCCCTGGGAGAAGCACCTTCATGATCATAGTATCTCACCTGGCAGGTAAGTAGGAGTTGGGCTAGAGCTGGGGAGGGTCGCTGCTCGGGCACCCCCCTGTCAAGTGAAGGAGATCCAACTGAGGCAGCACAAGGGAACTCTCGAAAGAAGAACAAGGCTAGAGGAAGATCTGAGACAAAGAAATCTGACTTTTACCAGAGCTGACCAGAGGAAAACACAAACACAGTCCCCCACTACAACAAATAATGCAGTCGAGTTACCCACATTTGGGGAAATCACAGGGGTCAGCATACCCAGAATGCAATGAATGAACCTCACCCTGGGAGAACAATCTTCATGACCATGGTATCTCCTATGCAAAATAAGTATGATTTGGGATAGGGCTGGGGAGGGCCGCTGCTCAGGCACATCTCTGTCAAGTAAAGGAGATTCAACTGAGGCAGCACAAGGGAACTCTCATCTGGGGACAACAACTGCAGGGAGAACACATATTTTCAGATGAACATGGGAGGGAAGAAGGCTGCCTAATACTGAAGCACCCCCAAACAACAAACCAAATGCAACAACTAGAGCAAGCATTCCTGGGGGAAGGCCTGCAGCAGATGGATTTGCATATGGTGATGTCATCCAAGCAGTGGGTCAAAGTTGGCTTCAACCCTCGTCTGCATATGAAAAGAGAAAAGCGGCGTGCAGGGCATGGCGGCCTTTTGCGGCGCTTGGATGACCCCTAGTTCGCATTAAACACCTCCACCCTCCTTCGGTGTGGGGCTCATGTTGGCTATGCCCCAGCCCCTGAAGCATACAAGCTGATTTCTTGCAGCAGCTGGGCACTGAAACAGCTCTAGAGCTGCTCTGTACGGCAAGTAAAAGGGTGTGGGCCCTGCAGCACTACCTGTAGTTTGCATTGTGCATTGGAAGGCACAAAGTAAGCAGACGGGAGAAGTCAGGATAGTGCGCAAGGGCATAGAAGGGAGCAGCTCAAAAAAAGAGAAGTGGAAACAGACAGCAAACTAGGCTGGAGAGAGACCTGAGACAAAGAGATCTGAACTATACGAGAGCCGACCAGGGGAAACACAAATTATGCAGTCAAGTTTCCCACATTTGGGGAAATCGCAGGAGCAGCACACCCAGAGTGCAATGGGTGAGCCTTGCCCTGGGAGAAGCACCTTCATGATCATAGTATCTCACCTGGCAGGTAAGTAGGATTTGGGCTAGAGCTGGGGAGGGTCGCTGCTCGGGTACCCCCCTGTCAAGTGAAGGAGATCCAACTGAGGCAGCACAAGGGAACTCTCGAAAGAAGAACAAGGCTAGAGGAAGATCTGAGACAAAGAAATCTGACTTTTACCAAAGCTGACCAGAGGAAAGCACAAACACAGTCCCCCACTACCACAAATAATGCAGTCGAGTTTCCCACATTTGGGGAAATCACAGGGGTCAGCATACCCAGAATGCAATGAATGAACCTCACCCTGGGAAAACAATCTTCATGACCATGGTATCGCCTATGCAAAATAAGTATGATTTGGGATAGGGCTGGGGAGGGCCGCTGCTCAGGCACATCTCTGTCAAGTAAAGGAGATTCAACTGAGGCAGCACAAGGGAACTCTCATCTGGGGACAACAACTGCAGGGAGAACACATATTTTCAGATGAACATGGGAGGGCAGAAGGCTGCCTAAAACTGAAGCAACCCCAAACAACAAACCAAATGCAACAACTAGTGCAAGCATTCCTGGGGGAAGGCCTGCAGCAGATGGATTTGCATATGGTGATGTCATCCAAGCAGTGGGTCAAAGTTGGCTTCAACCCTCGTCTGCATGTGAAAAGAGAAAAGGGGCGTGCAGGGCATGGCGGCCTTTTGCGGCGCTTGGATGACCCCTAGTCCGCATTAAACACCTCCACCCTCCTTCGGTGTGGGGCTCATGTTGGCTATGCCTCAGCCCCTGAAGCATTCAAGCTGATTTCTTGCAGTAGCTGGGCTCTGTAACAGCTCCAGAGCTGCTCTGTACGGCAAGTAAAAGGGTGTGGGCCCTGCAGCACTACCTGTAGTTTGCATTGTGCATTGGAAGGCACAAAGTAAGCAGACGGGAGAAGTCAGGATAGTGCGCAAGGGCATAGAAGGGAGCAGCTCAAGAAAAGAGAAGTGGAAACAGACAGCAAACTAGGCTGGAGAGAGACCTGAGACAAAGAGATCTGAATTATACGAGAGCCGACCAGGGGAAACACAAATTATGCAGTCAAGTTTCCCACATTTGGGGAAATCGCAGGAGCAGCACACCCAGAGTGCAATGGGTGAGCCTTGCTGTCACGTTTGAATAGAGAAAGGAGGATCACACATTATATGTGATCTAAGGTGTGGTGATTACCTGCAGGAATAATCACCAATAATGTTTTCAAGTGACTGTATATATATAATTTTGTATTCTTTCAGCCGAGATGTGACAACATGGCTGACATGCAATGTCCTGCATTTGACCCCCATAGGTCCAGGCCAAGAGAGATCTGCAGTCCATTTAAAGTAATCCAAAACTGGGATTGATATTTTAGCTTTTATTTTTACTTAAAGTACAATAACTTTTACCATTTTAATTTGTTTTAATAGTATATTGACAGTATTGTTTTCTTTCAAAAATCCACTTAATTTTCTTTACCCTATTATTAAAATGGTAATTGACAAAAACAAACTACATTGTCACCAGAAGAGCAATACAAAATGTACAAGTGATATATTAAAATCATCTTTCCAGCTTGAATTTCAATGATGCATTGGGGCAACAATTTTGTGAGAAACATCTTCACCCTTAAATAAAGATTTTCTTAATTCCTTACCTGTGTGCTAATTAGATATCACCTTGTTTTCACATTAAACAGACTTCCACATGAGAAAGCAGCATGAGAATGCTTATTAGCCTTTGTCAGTATGTACTTTTGCAAAGTGTCGCTGTGGCGCAATCAGTTAGTGTGTACGGCTATTAACCAAAAGGTTTGTGGTTCAATACCACCCAGGGATGTAATTGACCTTGTTATCAGATTTTGGTGATCTTTAAGTAGACAAGTCAAAATTTCGAAAACCCCTGTTATGGTGTAGGGTACCTGGCCTTCTTGCTGCAATTGTTCATGCCGTTGGCTTGTGTTCTGTTGAATGCCACGTTCTGCCACGTTCTGCGGCATGCTTAAGGTGTGAGCTGGTAAGATGCTCACCTTAGTTTAACAATAAATCCTTTCCTCGAAATGTCCGTCTCCCTGGGCACAGTTCCTATAACTGGAGTCTGGAGGAGGGGCATAGAGGGAGGAGCCAGTTCACACCCTTTGAAAGTCTTAAAGTGCCCATGTCTCTTGCGGATCCCGTCTATACCCCATGGTTCTTAATGTGACCCCAGCATCCTTTACGGACTAAGAGAAAAGGATGCCCTTGTGTACTATCCTGACTTCTCCTCCCGTCTGCCTACTTTGTGCCTTCCAACGCACAATGCGAACTACAGGTGGTGCTGCAGGGCCCACACCCTTTTACTTGCCTTACAGAGCAGCTCTGGAGCTGTTACAGTGCCCAGCTGCTGCAAGAAATCAGCATGAATGCTTCAGGGGATGGGGCATGGCCAACATGAGCCCCACACCAAAGGAGGGTGGGGGTGTTTAATGCGAACTAGGGGTCATCCAAGCACTGCAAAAGGCCGCCATGCCCTGCATGCCCCTTTTCTCTTTTTATATGCAGATGAGGGTTCCAGCCAACTTTGGCCCACTGCTTGGATGACATCACCGTATGCAAATCCGTCTGCTGCAGACCTTCCCCCAGGAATGCTTGTACTAGTTGTTGGATATGGTTTGATATTTGATGGTGCTTCAGTATTAGGCAGCCTTCCGCCCTCCCATGTTCATCTGAAAAGATGTGGTCTCCCTGCAGTTGTTGTCCCCAGACGAGAGTTCCCTTGTGCTTCCTCAGTTGAATCTCCTTAACTTGACGGGGAAGGGGCTGCCCGAGCTGCCACCCTCCCCAGCCCTATACCAACTCATACTTATTTTACATATTAGATCTCTTGATCATGAAGATTGTTCTCACAGGGTGAGGTTCATCCATTATATTTTAAAATAGGAAGGTACAAATTACATATTTGAATTGCATCTATGTGCTGGATTCAAATGCCCCCCCCCCCCTTCCTTTCTCAATTGTGCCCGTCAGCAGCTATTCTAAGGTTGCTGCCAATGGGTGTGACACATTAATTTCTTCTGTGGGGTACACTGGACTCCACAAGGATTCACATTGGGGTGTAGAGTAGGATCTTGATCTGAGGCACCAACCGGCTCAAAGCTTTTGACTGTTCCCAAGATGCTCAGCGCATCCTCCTCTATAACCCCGCTTCCATGAACAGGGAGCTCAGTTTGTAGTTGGTGCCTTCAGTAGCAGGCCACTTAACAGGGGCCTGCCTCAGGCAGCCTATTCTTAGCTATTAATTTTGACAAGAAAAGAAGAACTTGTTTTATGAGAATCTACAAGGGCTGCAGCAGGCTAGGTCTAATAGACATCTTTACTGCAGCTTCATCACTCCCAGCGGCGCTGTATACTCCCGTGCCCTGGTTGCTGGGTCACTGCAGCGGAGGCTCCGGTTTCTTCCTAAGGTCAGTCACACACACACCGCCCTTCCGGATCACGAGGCCGCTGATTAAGGGGAGCGTGGCCGTAGGGGGTGGGCCGTGTGCGCACTGGGGTGGACACTGATTACTGGGCAGCCGCTCCACTAGCCACCAGGTACAGTTAAGGAGCACAGGTCTGGGGGTTTTTCTCCTATATTAACCCAATTTTGTACTGCCCGCAGCGCTATGTGATAGGTAATAGGGCCTGATTCAGGTTGGATTGCAATCACAATAAGCAATCCAACTGCAAAAATTGCTAAGAGCATACGCATGTGCCTGCATGCGATCGCCTCTGCCTGTCAATCGGGGCAGGGGGGGAGAGTGGGGTCAGCAACACTCCATTTCCAAGTCAGGGATGGAGCAGTGCGGGGGCAAGGCTTCAAAATGGGGTCTGCAATGGAGGAGACACAGGGGGCGTGGTCACAGCGGCTGTATGACATCACATTCAGCCGCTGTGATCACAAAAATGGTGGCGGCTTCCTGCGCGCACATACAGTCTGCACCAGCAGGAGGCTACACCATTGTTTATGATCACGCTGAACTGCAGTGCGACTGCAATTACAGCATGGTCAAGAAGGGAGGTGTCATACTGGGTGGCCATGCCCTGTCACTGTGCAGGAGCCAGCACCGCTTACACACTATTCCCCGGGTGCAGCCCCCAACCCCCGGGACACCCGGAGCAACAAAATGTAGATTCAGGCCACCAGGCCACGCCCCTACCTATGAAATCATGCCTCCTTTTTACCATTGCGCTGCTTATTTGCACGCACTGCATTACAATCTCCCTCGCCACCTCTCTGGGTGTCACCAGTGATAGTGACACCTCTGCCATGCTTGTAGCAGCTGGTCCAAAGATCTATGCCTCAAGCCCTGAGTGTTTGCCCTTGTGACTTGTTGATCATCATAGCGAAGCAGATGCTTACAGAAAACTGCAGGGGCTTAGATTGAAAATAAAAAAAATTGATGGGTATAAGGTAGAGAGGAGCGGGTTCGGTTCTCCGAGAACCGAATTCCCCACGAACTCCACGTGGTTTACACTGGTCTGAGGCAGGCTCGGTTGTTCCCGCCTGACTCGGAAAACCTGAACAAGGGAAAATGTCATCATCCCGCTGTCGGATTCTCGCGAGATTCGGATATTATATATAGAGCTGCGCGTTGCCGCCATTTTTACTCGTGCATTGAAGAGAGAGCGGAGAGGACGTGGCTATGTTCTCTCAGTGGAAATCTCAATATCAGTGCTCAGTATCAGTGGTTACTTATTGCTGCTCAGTAATACTAGTAGTGTGTCTCTCCTGCTCAGTGTCAGTTCTCAGTAGTATCCTCATCAGTGCTCAGTATCACTGCTCATTGTCTTGTGCTGCATTGTGGTGCTCAGCATACTACAGTACATTACTAATAGTCCAGTGCTGCATCTTGCTGCTCAGTGTCAGTTCTAGTATCCTCATCAGTGCTCACTATCACTGCTCATTGCATTGTGGTGTTCTGTATACTACAGTAATATAGTAACATATAGTAACATATTTTTTGAGGTTGAATAGAGGCAAATTGCCCATCGTGTTCAACCTGTTTTAAGTTGTGATGATTCTACATACTTGCTGAATAATGTTTTATGACTAGTTAACTACTATAACTCATGTTACCCCCGGATTAACCATGTTGATATTTTAAGTATTATAACCTTGGATAGCTTTTTCATTCAGAAATGTATCCATTCCTTTTTTAAATCCAATTACAGAGTCCGCCATTACCACCTTCCCTGGCAGGGAATTCCACATCCTGATTGCCCTAACAGTGAAGAACCCTTTCCTCCATTGCATTCTGAATTTCCTCCAGTCGCAGCGAGTGACCACGTGTTCTTTTAATAAATAATTCCTCTGATAACTCTTTGTTATGTATCTTTACATATTTGAAGATATTAATAATATCTCCTCTTAGGCACCTCTTTTCTAGTGTATACATATTCAGCCTAGTAAGTCTTGGGTATGGGTGAAGATGTTTCTCACAAAATTGTTGCACCAAAGCATCATTGAAATTCAAGCTGGAAAGATGATTTTAATATATCACTTGTACATTTTGTACTGCTCTTCTGGTGACAATGTAGTTTGTTTTTGTCAATTACCATTTTAATAATAGGGTAAAGAAAATTAAGTGGATTTTTGAAAGAAAACAATACTGTCAATATACTATTAAAACAAATTAAAATGGTAAAAGTTATTGTACTTTAAGTAAAAATAAAAGAGCCAAAATATCAATCCCAGTTTTGGATTACTTTAATTAACAAAAAACAATGCATATAGCAGAGGATAGTTTCAATCTGCCTACCTCTGGGTTATGGGCCCAGCATGCTTCCGTTGCAGTACTCTGCTGCTCATGTAAGTGCAAGAGATCCTGAAGCACTCACTCATCATGGGAAAGTACCAATGTGTTTCTTACAAAAACTCTCCAGATTATTGACTTTTTAAAGTTTTTCTAGGAAACGTTCTAGATGAATGCTTATTAGCCTTTGTCAGTATATACTTTTACGAGGTGTCTCTGTGGTGCAATCGGTTAGCATGTTTGGCTATTAACCAAAAGGTTGGTGGTTCAATCCCACCCATGGATGTAATTGACCTTGTGATTAGATTTTGGTAATCTTTAAGTAGACAAGTCAAAATGTCAAACTCCCTTTTATGGTGTAGGGTACCTGGCCTTCTCTGATGTAATCAGAGTTAGATTTGATTAAGTGATTTTATAAAATACAGCTAGGAAGCACAATTTAGCAGTGGGTTGCAGAGAAAAAAAACTATGCTGGCAGAAAAGTCCAATTGAGTGATTAAACAGCTCTTCATTTTCTGATTTTATGTTTATGCTAACAAATTTGCTCTCTGAAAAGTGTCCACAAAGTAAAGTCTCTGATTAACACCTTTGTAGGAATGGTTTTTCACCTATTACTGAATTAAACTTGCTTCATTGGAAAGGCAGCAAGATGCATCCTCATTTCAATGTCTACTGAAATAATACAGGTTGACACCAGGAAACATAAACGTCACTGCATCCTTGCTGCTTCCTCATGGGGAAGTCTGTTTAATGTGAAAACAAGGTGATATCTAATCAGCACACAGGTAAGGAATTAAGAAAATCTTTCTTTATGGGTGAAGATGTTTCTCACAAAATTGTTGCACCAAAGCATCATTGAAATTCAAGCTGGAATGATGATTTTAATATATCACTTGTACATTTTGTACTGCTCTTCTGGTGACAATGTAGTTTGTTTTTGTCAATTACCATTTTAATAATAGGGTAAAGAAAATTAAGTGGATTTTTGAAAGAAAACAATACTGTCAATATACTATTAAAACAAATTAAAATGGTAAAAGTTATTGTACTTTAAGTAAAAATAAAAGAGCCAAAATATCAATCCCAGTTTTGGATTACTTTAATTAACAAAAAACAATGCATATAGCAGAAGATAGTTTCAATCTGCCTACCTCTGGGTTATGGGCCCAGCATGCTTCCGTTGCAGTACTCTGCTGCTCATGTAAGTGCAAGAGATCCTGAAGCACTCACTCATCATGGGAAAGTAGCAATGTGTTTCTTACAAAAACTCTCCAGATTATTGACTTTTTAAAGTTTTTCTAGGAAACGTTCTAGATGAATGCTTATTAGCCTTTGTCAGAATGGACTTTTACGAGGTGTCTCTGTGGTGCAATCGGTTAGCATGTTTGGCTATTAACCAAAAGGTTGGTGGTTCAATCCCACCCAGGGATGTAATTGACCTTGTGATCAGATTTTGGTGATCTTTAAGTAGACAAGTCAAAATTTCAAACCCCATTTTATGGTGTAGGGTACCTGGCCTTCTCTGATGTAATCAGAGTTAGATTTGATTAAGTGATTTTATAAAAAACAGCTAGGAAGCACAATTTAGCAGTGGGTTGCAGAGAAAAAAAAATTATGCTGGCAGAAAAGTCCAATTGAGTGATTAAACAGCTCTTCATTTTCTGACTTTATTTTTATGCTAACAAATTTGCTCTCTGAAAAGTGTCCACAAAGCCAAGTCTCTGATTAACACCTTTGTAGGAATGTTTTTTCACCTATTACTGAATTAAACTTGCTACATTGGAAAGGCAGCAAGATGCATCCTCATTTCAATGTCTACTGAAATAATACAGGTTGACACCAGGAAACATAAACGTTACTGCATCCTTGCTGCTTTCTCATGTGGAAGTCTGTTTAATGTGAAAACAAGGTAATATCTAATCAGCACACAGATAAGGAATTAAGAAAATCTTTCTTTATGGGTGAAGATGTTTCTCACAAAATTGTTGTCCCAATGCATCATTGAAATTCAAGATGGAAGATGATTTTAATATATCACTTGTACATTTTGCATTGCTCTTCTGGTGACAGATTTCCCCAAATGTGGGAAACTTGACTGCATAATTTGTGTTTCCCCTGGTCGGCTCTCGTATAATTCAGATCTCTTTGTCTCAGGTCTCTCTCCAGCCTAGTTTGCTGTCTGTTTCCACTTCTCTTTTCTTGAGCTGCTCCCTTCTATGCCCTTGCGCACTATCCTGACTTCTCCCGTCTGCTTACTTTGTGCCTTCCAATGCACAATGCAAACTACAGGTAGTGCTGCAGGGCCCACACCCTTTTACTTGCCGTACAGAGCAGCTCTAGAGCTGTTACAGTGCCCAGCTGCTGCAAGAAATCAGCTTGTATGCTTCAGGGGCTGGGGCATAGCCAACATGAGCCCCACACCGAAGGAGGGTGGAGGTGTTTAATGCGAACTAGGGGTCATCCAAGCGCCGCAAAAGGCCGCCATGCCCTGCACGCCCCTTTTCTCTTTTCATATGCAGACGAGGGTTGAAGCCAACTTTGACCCACTGCTTGGATGACATCACCATATGCAAATCCATCTGCTGCAGGCCTTCCCCCAGGAATGCTTGCACTAGTTGTTGCATTTGGTTTGTTGTTTGGGGGTGCTTCAGTATTAGGCAGCCTTCTTCCCTCCCATGTTCATCTGAAAATATGTGTTCTCCCTGCAGTTGTTGTCCCCAGATGAGAGTTCCCTTGTGCTGCCTCAGTTGAATCTCCTTTACTTGACAGAGATGTGCCTGAGCAGCGGCCCTCCCCAGCCCTATCCCAAATCATACTTATTTTGCATAGGAGATACCATGGTCATGAAGATTGTTCTCCCAGGGTGAGGTTCATTCATTGCATTCTGGGTATGCTGACCCCTGTGATTTCCCCAAATGTGGGTAACTCGACTGCATTATTTGTTGTAGTGGGGGACTGTGTTTGTGTTTTCCTCTGGTCAGCTCTGGTAAAAGTCAGATTTCTTTGTCTCAGATCTTCCTCTAGCCTTGTTCTTCTTTCGAGAGTTCCCTTGTGCTGCCTCAGTTGGATCTCCTTCACTTGACAGGGGGGTGCCCGAGCAGCGACCCTCCACAGCTCTAGCCCAACTCCTACTTACCTGCCAGGTGAGATACTATGATCATGAAGGTGCTTCTCCCAGGGCAAGGCTCACCCATTGCACTCTGGGTGTGCTGCCCCTGCGATTTCCCCAAATGTGGGAAACTTGACTGCAGAATTTGTGTTTCCCCTGGTCGGCTCTCGTATAATTCAGATCTCTTTGTCTCAGGTCTCTCTACAGCCTAGTTTGCTGTCTGTTTCCACTTCTTTTTTCTTGAGCCCCTCCCTTTTATACCCTTGTGCACTATCCTGACTTCTCCTCCTGTCTGCTTACTTTGTGCCTTCCAATGCACAATGCAAACTACAGGTAGTGCTGCAGGGCCCACACCCTTTTACTTGCCTTACAGAGCAGCTCTGGAGCTGTTACAGTGCCATGCTGCTGCAAGAAATCAGCTTGAATGCTTCAGGGGCTGGGGCATGGCCAACATGAGACCCACACCGAAGGAGGGTGGGGGTGTTTAATGCAAACTAAGGGTCATCCAAGCACCGCAAAAGGCCGCCATGCCCTGCACGCCCCTTTTCTCTTTTCATATGCAGACGAAGGTTGTAGCCAACTTTGACCCACTGCTTGGATGACATCACCATATGCAAATCCATCTGCGGCAGGCCTTCCCCCAGGAATGCTTGCACTAGTTGTTGCATTTGGTTTGTTGTTTGGGGGTGCTTCAGTATTAGGCAGCCTTCTGCCCTCCCATGTTCATCTGAAAATATGTGTTCTCCCTGCAGTTGTTGTCCCCAGATGAGAGTTCCCTTGTGCTGCCTCAGTTGAATCTCCTTTACTTGACAGAGATGTGCCTGAGCAGCGGCCCTCCCCAGCCCTATCCCAAATCATACTTATTTTGCATAGGAGATACCATGGTCATGAAGATTATTCTCCCAGGGTGAGGTTCATTCATTGCATTCTGGGTATGCTGACCCCTGTGATTTCCCCAAATGTGGGTAACTCGACTGCATTATTTGTGGTAGTGGGGGACTGTGTTTGTGTTTTCCTCTGGTCAGCTCTGGTAAAAGTCAGATTTCTTTGTTTCAGATCTTCCTCTAGCCTTGTTCTTCTTTCGAGAGTTCCCTTGTGCTGCCTCAGTTGGATCTCCTTCACTTGACAGGGGGGTGCCCGAGCAGCGACCCTCCCCAGCTCAAGCCCAACTCCTACTTACCTGCCAGGTGAGATACTATGATCATGAAGGTGCTTCTCCCAGGGCAAGGCTCACCCATTGCACTCTGGGTGTGCTGCCCCTGCGATTTCCCCAAATGTGGGAAACTTGACTGCATAATTTGTGTTTCCCCTGGTCGGCTCTCGTATAATTCAGATCTCTTTGTCTCAGGTCTCTCTCCAGCCTAGTTTGCTGTCTGTTTCCACTTCTTTTTTCTTGAGCCCCTCCCTGTTATACCCTTGTGCACTATCCTGACTTCTCCTCATGTCTGCTTACTTTGTGCCTTCCAATGCACAATGCAAACTACACACCCTTTTACTTGCCTTACAGAGCAGCTCTGGAGCTGTTACAGTGCCAAGCTGCTGTAAGAAATCAGCTTGAATGCTTCAGGGGCTGGGGCATTGTCAACATGAGCCCCACACCGAAGGAGGGTGGGGGTGTTTAATGCGAACTAAGGGTCATCCAAGCGCCGCAAAAGGCCGCCATGCCCTGCATACCCCTTTTCTCTTTTCATATGCAGATGAGGGTTCCAGACAACTTTGGCCCACTGCTTGGATGACATCACCGTATGCAAATCCGTCTTCTGCAGAACTTCCCCCAGGAATGCTTGTACTAGTTGTTGCATTTGGTTTGTTGTTTGGGGGTGCTTCAGTATTAGGCAGCCTTCTGCCCTCCCATGTTCATCTGAAAATATGTGTTCTCCCTGCAGTTGTTGTCCCCAGATGAGAGTTCCCTTGTGCTGCCTCAGTTGAATCTCCTTTACTTGACAGAGATGTGCCTGAGCAGCGGCCCTCCCCAGCCCTATCCCAAATCATACTTATTTTGCATAGGCGATACCATGGTCATGAAGATTGTTCTCCCAGGGTGAGGTTCATTCATTGCATTCTGGGTATGCTGACCCCTGTGATTTCCCCAAATGTGGGAAACTCGACTGCATTATTTGTGGTAGTGGGGGACTGTGTTTGTGCTTTCCTCTGGTCAGCTCTGGTAAAAGTCAGATTTCTTTGTCTCAGATCTTCCTCTAGCCTTGTTCTTCTTTCGAGAGTTCCCTTGTGCTGCCTCAGTTGGATCTCCTTCACTTGACAGGGGGTGCCCGAGCAGCAATCCTCCACAGCTCTGGCCCAACTCCTACTTACCTGCCAGGTGAGATACTATGATCTTCACTGTTAGGGCAATCAGGATGTGGAATTCCCTGCCAGGGAAGGTGGTAATGGCGGACTCTGTAATTGGATTTAAAAAAGGAATGGATACATTTCTGAATGAAAAAGCTATCCAAGGTTATAATACTTAAAATATCAACATGGTTAATCCGGGGGTAACATGAGTTGTAGTAGCTAACTAGTCATAAAACATTATTCAGCAAGTATGTAGAATCATCACAACTTAAAACAGGTTTAACACGATGGGCAATTTGCCTCTATTCAACCTCAAAAACTATGTTACTATATGTTACTATATTACTATGTTACTGTAGTATACAGAACACCACAATGCAATGAGCAGTGATAGTGAGCACTGATGAGGATACTAGAACTGACACTGAGCAGCAAGATGCAGCACTGGACTATTAGTAATGTACTGTAGTATGCTGAGCACAACAATGCAGCACAAGACAATGAGCAGTGATACTGAGCACTGATGAGGATACTACTGAGAACTGACACTGAGCAGGAGAGACACACTACTAGTATTACTGAGCAGCAATAAGTATCCACTGATACTGAGCACTGATATTGAGATTTCCACTGAGAGAACATAGCCACGTCCTCTCCGCTCTCTCTTCAATGCACGAGTAAAAATGGCGGCAACGCGCAGCTCTTTATATGGAATCCGAATCTCGCGAGAATCCGACAGCGGGATGATGACATTTTCCCTTGTTCAGGTTTTCCGAGTCAGGCGGGAACAACCGAGCCTGCCTCGTACCAGTGTAAACCACGTGGAGTTCGTGGGGAATTCGGTTCTCGGAGAACCGAACCCGCTCCTCTCTACCTTATACCCATCAATTTTTTTTATTTTCAATCTAAGCCCCTGCAGTTTTCTGTAAGCATCTGCTTTGCTATGATGATCAACAAGTCACAAGGGCAAACACTCAGGGCTTGAGGCGTAGATCTTAGGACCAGCTGCTACAAGCATGGCAGAGGTGTCACTATCACTGGTGACACCCAGAGAGGTGGCGAGGGAGATTGTAATGCAGTGCGCGCAGATAAGCAGCGCAATGGTAAAAAGGAGGCATGGTTTCATAGGTAGGGGCGTGGCCTGGTGGCCTGAATCTACATTTTGCTGCTCCGGGTGTCCCGGGGGTTGGGGGCTGCACCGGAGACTAGTGTGTGAGCGGTGCTGGCTCCTGCACAGTGACATGGCATGGCCACTAGAGATGTGCACCGGAAATTTTTCGGGTTTTGTGTTTTGGTTTTGGGTTCGGTTCCGCGGCCGTGTTTTGGGTTCGAACGCGTTTTGGCTAAACCTCACCGAATTTTTTTTGTCGGATTCGGGTGTGTTTTGGATTCGGGTGTTTTTTTCAAAAAACCCTAAAAAACAGCTTAAATCATAGAATTTGGGAGTCATTTTGATCCCAAAGTATTATTAACCTCAATAACCATAATTTCCACTCATTTTCAGTCTATTCTTAACACCTCACACCTCACAATATTATTTTTAGTCCTAAAATTTGCACCGAGGTCGCTGGATGACTAAGCTCAGTGACCCAAGTGGCCGACACAAACACCTGGCCCATCTAGGAGTGGCACTGCAGTGTCACGCATGATGGCCCTTCCAAAAAACACTCCCCAAACAGCACATGACGCAAAGAAAAAAAGAGGCGCAATGAGGTAGCTGTGTGACTAAGCTCAGCGACCCAAGTGGCCGACACAAACACCTGGCCCATCTAGGAGTGGCACTGCAGTGTCACGCAGGATGGCCCTTCCAAAAAACACTCCCCAAACAGCACATGACGCAAAGAAAAAAAGAGGTGCAATGAGGTAGCTGTGTGACTAAGCTCAGCGACCCAAGTGGCCGACACAAACACCTGGCCCATCTAGGAGTGGCACTGCAGTGTCACGCAGGATGGCCCTTCCAAAAACACTCCCCAAACAGCACATGACGCAAAGAAAAAAAGAGGCGCAATGAGGTAGCTGTGTGACTAAGCTCAGCGACCCAAGTGGCCGACACAAACACCTGGCCCATCTAGGAGTGGCACTGCAGTGTCACGCAGGATGGCCCTTCCAAAAAACACTCCCCAAACAGCACATGACGCAAAGAAAAAAAGAGGCGCAATGAGGTAGCTGTGTGACTAAGCTCAGCGACCCAAGTGGACGACACAAACACCTGGCCCATCTAGGAGTGTCACTGCAGTGTCACGCAGGATGGCCCTTCCAAAAAACACTCCCCAAACAGCACATGACGCAAAGAAAAAAAGAGGCGCAATGAGGTAGCTGTGTGACTAAGCTCAGCGACCCAAGTGGCCGACACAAACACCTGGCCCATCTAGGAGTGGCACTGCAGTGTCACGCAGGATGGCCCTTCCAAAAAACACTCCCCAAACAGCACATGACGCAAAGAAAAATAAAAGAAAAAAGAGGTGCAAGGTGGAATTGCCTTGGGCCCTCCCACCCACCCTTATGTTGTATAAACAGGACATGCACACTTTAACCAACCCATCATTTCAGTGACAGGGTCTGCCACACGACTGTGACTGAAATGACGGGTTGGTTTGGACCCCCACCAAAAAAGAAGCAATTAATCTCTCCTTGCACAAACTGGCTCTATAGAGGCAAGATGTCCACCTCATCATCATCCTCCGATTCATCACCGTGTACATCCCCCTCCTCACAGATTATCAATTCGTCCCCACTGGAATCCACCATCTCAGCTTCCTGTGTACTTTGTGGAGGCAATTGCTGCTGGTCAATGTCTCCACGGAGAAATTGATTATAATTCATTTTAATGAACATCATCTTCTCCACATTTTCTGGAAGTAACCTCGTACGCCGATTGCTGACAAGGTGAGCGGCGGCACTAAACACTCTTTCGGAGTACACACTTGTGGGAGGGCAACTTAGGTAGAATAAAGCCAGTTTGTGCAAGGGCCTCCAAATTGCCTCTTTTTCCTGCCAGTATACGTACGGACTGTCTGACATGCCTACTTGGATGCGGTCACTCATATAATCCTCCACCATTCTTTCAATGGTGAGAGAATCATATGCAGTGACAGTAGACGACATGTCCGTAATCGTTGGCAGGTCCTTCAGTCCGGACCAGATGTCAGCATCAGCAGTCGCTCCAGACTGCCCTGCATCACCGCCAGCGGGTGGGCTCGGAATTCTGAGCCTTTTCCTCGCACCCCCAATTGCGGGAGAATGTGAAGGAGGAGCTGTTGACCGATCAAGTTCCGCTTGACTTGATAATTTTCTCACCAGCAGGTCTTTGAACCCCTGCAGACTTGTGTCTGCCGGAAAGAGAGATACAACGTAGGTTTTAAATCTAGGATCGAGCACGGTGGCCAAAATGTAGTGCTCTGATTTCAACAGATTGACCACCCGTGAATCCTGGTTAAGCGAATGAAGGGCTCCATCCACAAGTCCCACATGCCTAGCGGAATCGCTCTGTCTTAGCTCCTCCTTCAATGTCTCCAGCTTCTTCTGCAAAAGCCTGATGACGGGAATGACCTGACTCAGGCTGGCAGTGTCTGAACTGACTTCACGTGTGGCAAGTTCAAAAGGTTGCAGAACCTTGCACAACGTTGAAATCATTCTCCACTGCGCTTGAGACAGGTGCATTCCACCTCCTATATCGTGGTCAGATGTATAGGCTTGAATGGCCTTTTGCTGCTCCTCCATCCTCTGAAGCATATAGAGGGTTGAATTCCACCTCGTTACCACTTCTTGCTTCAGATGATGGCAGGGCAGGTTCAGGCGTTTTTGGTGTTGCTCCAGTCTTCTGTACGTGGTGCCTGTACGCCGAAAATGTCCCGCAATTCTTGTGGCCACCGACAGCATCTCTTGCACGCCCCTGTCGTTTTTTAAATAATTCTGCACCACCAAATTCAAGGTATGTGCAAAACATGGGACGTGCTGGAATTTGCCCAGATATAATGCACGCACAATATTGCTGGCGTTGTCCGATGCCACAAATCCACAGGAGAGTCCAATTGGGGTAAGCCATTCTGTGATGATCTTCCTTAGTTGCCGTAAGAGGTTTTCAGCTGTGTGCGTATTCTGGAAAGCGGTGATACAAAGCGTAGCCTGCCTAGGAAAGAGTTGGCGTTTGCGAGATGCTGCTACTGGTGCCGCCGCTGCTGTTCTTGCGGCGGGAGTCAATACATCTACCCAGTGGGCTGTCACAGTCATATAGTCCTGAGTCTGCCCTGCTCCACTTGTCCACATGTCCGTGGTTAAGTGGACATTGGGTACAACTGCATTTTTTAGGACACTGGTGAGTCTTTTTCTGAGGTCTGTGTACATTTTCGGTATCGCCTGCCTAGAGAAATGGAACCTAGATGGTATTTGGTACCGGGGACACAGTACCTCAATCAAGTCTATAGTTGGCTCTGAAGTAATGATGGATACCGGAACCACGTTTCTCACTGCCCAGGATGCCAAGGCCTCAGTTATCCGCTTTGCAGCAGGATGACTGCTGTGATATTTCATCTTCCTTGCAAAGGACTGTTGGACAGTCAATTGCTTGGTGGAAGTAGTAAAAGTGGTCTTACGACTTCCCCTCTGGGATGACCATCGACTCCCAGCAGCAACAACAGCAGCGCCAGCAGCAGTAGGCGTTACACTCAAGGATGCATCGGAGGAATCCCAGGCAGGAGAGAACTCGTCAGAATTGCCAGTGACATGGCCTGCAGGACTATTGGCATTCCTGGGGAAGGAGGAAATTGACACTGAGGGAGTTGGTGGGGTGGTTTGCGTGAGCTTGGTTACAAGAGGAAGGGATTTACTGGTCAGTGGACTGCTTCCGCTGTCGCCCAAAGTTTTTGAACTTGTCACTGACTTATGATGAATGCGCTGCAGGTGACGTATAAGGGAGGATGTTCCGAGGTGGTTAACGTCCTTACCCCTACTTATTACAGCTTGACAAAGGCAACACACGGCTTGACACCTGTTGTCCGCATTTCTGTTGAAATACTTCCACACCGAAGAGCTGATTTTTTTGGTATTTTCACCAGGCATGTCAATGGCCATATTCCTCCCACGGACAACAGGTGTCTCGCCGGGTGCCTGACTTAAACAAACCACCTCACCATCAGAATCCTCCTTGTCAATTTCCTCCCCAGCGCCAGCAACACCCATATCCTCCTCATCCTGGTGTACTTCAACACTGACATCTTCAATCTGACTATCAGGAACTGGACTGCGGGTGCTCCTTCCAGCACTTGCAGGGGGCGTGCAAATGGTGGAAGGTGCATGCTCTTCACGTCCAGTGTTGGGAAGGTCAGGCATCGCAACCGACACAATTGGACTCTCCTTGTGGATTTGTGATTTTGAAGAACGCACAGTTCTTTGCTGTGCTTTTGCCAGCTTAAGTCTTTTCATTTTTCTAGCGAGAGGCTGAGTGCTTCCATCCTCATGTGAAGCTGAACCACTAGCCATGAACATAGGCCAGGGCCTCAGCCGTTCCTTGCCACTCCGTGTGGTAAATGGCATATTGGCAAGTTTACGCTTCTCCTCCGACGATTTTTATTTAGATTTTTGAGTCCTTTTTTTACTGATCTTTTGTGTTTTGGATTTTACATGCTCTGTACTATGACATTGGGCATCGGCCTTGGCAGACGACGTTGATGGAATTTCATCGTCTCGGCCATGACTAGTGGCAGCAGCTTCAGCACGAGGTGGAAGTGGATCTTGATCTTTCCCTATTTTTGGAACCTCAACATTTTTGTTCTCCATATTTTAATAGGCACAACTAAAAGGCACCTCAGGTAAACAATGGAGATGGATGGATACTAGTATACTTATGGATGACGAGTGACTGACGACACAGAGGTAGCTACAGCCGTGGACTACCGTACTGCGTCTGCTAGTATAGAGATGATAATTAATGATATAAAAAAAAATATATATAACTACTGTAGGTATATATAATATAATGACGGACCTGGTGGACACTGTCAGCAGACTGCTAAACTACTAGTATGAAGAAGATAGAAAAAAACTTCCACCACAGGTAGGTAGGTATACAATTATGGACGAGCACTGACGACACAGAGATAGCCACAGCCGTGGCCTACCGTACTGCGTCTGCTAGTATAGAGATGATAATTAATGATATAAAAAAATATATATATAACTACTGTAGGTATATATAATATAATGATGGACCTGGTGGACACTGTCAGCAGACTGCTAAACTACTAGTATGAAGAAGATAGAAAAAAAAAACCACCACAGTTAGGTATACAATTATGGACGAGTGACGACACAGAGGTAGGTACAGCCGTGAACTACCGTACTGCGTCTGCTAGTATAGATAATATACTAAATATATTACTACTGTAGGTATATAATATAATGACGGACCTGGTGGACACTGTCAGCAGACTCCTAAACTACTAGTATGAAGAAGATAGAAAAAAAAACCCCACCACAGGTAGGTATACAATTATGGACGAGCACTGACGACACAGAGGTAGGTACAGCCGTGGACTACCGTACTGCGTCTGCTAGTATAGATAATATAATAAATATATTACTACTGTAGGTATATAATATAATGACGGACCTGGTGGACACTGTCAGCAGACTGCTAAACTACTAGTATGAAGAAGATAAAAAAAAAAACCCACCACAGGTAGGTAGGTATACAATCATGGACGAGCACTGACGACACAGAGATAGCCACAGCCGTGGACTACCGTACTGCGTCTGCTAGTATAGATAATATAATAAATATATTACTACTGTAGGTATATAATATAATGATGGACCTGGTGGACACTGTCAGTAGACTCCTAAACTACTAGTATGAAGAAGATAGAAAAAAAAAAACCACCACAGGTAGGTAGGTATACAATTATGGACGAGCACTGACGACACAGAGATAGCCACAGCCGTGGACTACCGTACTGCGTCTGCTAATATAGAGATGATAAAGATGAAAAAAAATATATAACACTACTGCAGATAAATATTTATATAATATATGTATGACGGACCTGCTGGACACTGTCAGCAGAATGCGTTTATAGAATAAAAAAAAAACACCACAGGAGTGTTTAACTTTTTCAGGCAGACAATATACTGGTGGTCACACTGGCAGCAAAAGTGTGCACTGTACTCCTGCTATAACTGCTCCCCAGTCTCCCCCACAATTAAGCTGTGTGAGCAGTGAGCACTCAGCACAGTCAGATATACATAGATGATATATCATGCAGCACACTGAGGCTGAGCACAGATATGGTATGTGTATCGTTTTTTTTCAGGCAGAGAACGGATTATAAATAATAAAACTGGTGGTCACTATCAGCAAAACTCTACACTACTGAGTACTCCTGACAAGTTCAACTGCTCCCCAAATTAGTAGTAAATCAAATGTCACTCGTCTCTATCTTCTAATCTAAACGGAGAGGACGCCAGCCACGTCCTCTCCCTATCAATCTCAATGCACGTGTGAAAATGGCGGCGACGCGCGGCTCCTTATATAGAATCCAAGTCTCGTGAGAATCCGACAGCGGGATGATGACGTTCGGGCGCGCTCGGGTTAACCGAGCAAGGCGGGAGGATCCGAGTCTGCTCGGACCCGTGCAAAAAAGGGTGAAGTTCGGGCGGGTTCGGATTCCGAGGAACCGAACCCGCTCATCTCTTATGGCCACCCAGCATGACGCCTCCCTTCTTGACCATGCTGTAATTGCAGTCGCACTGCAGTTCAGCGTGATCATAAAAAATGGTGTAGCCTCCTGCTGGTGCAGACTGTATGTGCGCGCAGGAAGCCGCCACCATTTTTGTGATCACAGCGGCTGAATGTGATGTCATACAGCCGCTGTGACCACGCCCCCTGTGTCTCCTCCATTGCAGACCCCATTTTGAAGCCTTGCCCCCGCACCGCTCCATCCCTGACTTGGAAATGGAGTGTTGCTGACCCCCCTCTCCCCCCCTGCCCCGATTGACAGGCAGAGGCGATCGCATTCTCTGCGGGGTGCCGCAGAAAATGCAGGCACATGCGTATGCTCTTAGCAATTTTTGCAGTTGGATCACTTATTGTGATTGCAATCCAACCTGAATCAGGCCCTATTACCTATCACAATGCGCTGCGGGCAGTACAAAATTGGTTTAATATAGGAGAAAAACCCCCAGACCTGTGCTCCTTAACTGTACCTGGTGGCTAGTGGAGCGGCTGCCCAGTAATCAGTGTCCACGCCAGTGCGCACACGGTCCACCCCCTACGGCCACGCTCCCCTTCATCAGCGGCCTCGTGATCCGGAAGGGCGGTGTGTGTGTGACTGACCTTAGGAAGAAACCGGAGCCTCCGCTGCAGTGACCCAGCAACCAGGGCACGGGAGTATACAGCGCCGCTGGGAGTGATGAAGCTGCAGTAAAGATGTCTATTAGACCTAGCCTGCTGCAGCCCTTGTAGATTCTCATAAAACAAGTTCTTCTTTTCTTGTCAAAATGAATAGCTAAGAATAGGCTGCCTGAGGCAGGCCCCTGTTAAGTGGCCTGCTACTGAAGGCACCAACTACAAACTGAGCTCCCTGTTCATGGAAGCGGAGTTATAGAGGAGGATGCACTGAGCATCTTGGGAACAGTCAAAAGCTTTGAGCCGGTTGGTGCCTCAGATCAAGATCCTACTCTACACCCCAATGTGAATCCTTGTGGAGTCCTGTGTACCCCACAGAAGAAATTAATGTGTCACACCCATTGGCAGCAACCTTAGAATAGCTGCTGATGGGCACAATTGAGAAAGGAAGGGGGGGGGGGACATTTGAATCCAGCACATAGATGCAATTCAAATATGTAATTTGTACCTTCCTATTTTAAAATATAATGGATGAACTTCACCCTGTGAGAACAATCTTCATGATCAAGAGATCTCATATGCAAAATAAGTATGAGTTGGGATAGGGCTGGGGAGGGTGGCTGCTCGGCCCCTCCCCCGTCAAGTTAAGGAGATTCAACTGAGGAAGCACAAGGGAACTCTCGTCTGGGGACAACAACTGCAGGGAGACCACATCTTTTCAGATGAACATGGGAGGGCAGAAGGCTGCCTAATACTGAAGCACCATCAAATATCAAACCATATGCAACAACTAGTACAAGCATTCCTGGGGGAAGGTCTGCAGCAGACGGATTTGCATACGGTGATGTCATCCAAGCAGTGGGCCAAAGTTGGCTGGAACCCTCATTTGCATATGAAAAGAGAAAAGGGGCATGCAGGGCATGGCGGCCTTTTGCGGTGCTTGGATGACCCCTAGTTCGCATTAAACACCCCCACCCTCCTTTGGTGTTGGGCTCATGTTGGCTATGCCCCAGCCCCTGAAGCATTCAAGCTGATTTCTTGCAGCAGCTGGGCACTGTAACAGCTCCAGAGCTGCTCTGTAAGGCAACTAAAAGGGTGTGGGCCCTGCAGCACTACCTGTAGTTCGCATTGTGTGTTGGAAGGCACAAAGTAAGCAGACGGGAGAAGTCAGGATAGTGCGCAAGGGCATAGAAGGCAGTGGCTCCAGAAAAGAGAAGTGGAAACAGACAGCAAACTAGGCTGGAGAGAGACCTGAGACAAAGAGATCTGAATTATACGAGAGCCGACCAGGGGAAACACAAATTATGCAATCAAGTTTCCCACATTTGGGGAAATCGCAGGAGCAGCACACCCAGAGTGCAATGGGTGAGCCTAGCCCTGGGAGAAGCACCTTCATGATCATAGTATCTCACCTGGCAGGTAAGTAGGAGTTGGGCTAGAGCTGGGGAGGGTCACTGCTCGGGCACCCCCCTGTCAAGTGAAGGAGATCCAACTGAGGCAGCACAAGGGAACTCTCGAAAGAAGAACAAGGCTAGAGGAATATATGAGACAAAGAAATCTGACTTTTACCAGAGCTGACCAGAGGAAAACACAAACACAGTCCCCCACTACCACAAAAAATGCAGGCGAGTTTCCCACATTTGGGGAAATCACAGGGGTCAGCATACCCAGAATGCAATGAATGAACCTCACCCTGGGTGAACAATCTTCATGACCATGGTGTCTCCTATGCAAAATAAGTATGATTTGGGATAGGGCTGGGAGGGCCGCTGCTCAGGCACATCTCTGTCAAGTAAAGGAGATTCAACTGAGGCAGCACAAGGGAACTCTCATCTGGGGACAACAACTGCAGGGAGAACACATATTTTCAGATGAACATGGGAGGGCAGAAGGCTGCCTAAAACTGAAGCACCCCCAAACAACAAACCAAATGCAACAACTAGTGCAAGCATTCCTGGGGGAAGGCCTGCCGCAGATGGATTTGCATATGGTGATGTCATCCAAGCAGTGGGTCAAAGTTGGCTTCAACCCTCATCTGCATATGAAAAGAGAAAAGGGGCGTGCAGGGCATGGCGGCCTTTTGCGGTGCTTTGATGACCCCTAGTTCGCATTAAACACCCCCACCCACCTTTGGTGTGGGGCTCATGTTGGCCATGCCCCATCCCCTGAAGCATTCAAGCTGATTTCTTGCAGCAGCTGGGCACTGTAACAGCTCCAGAGCTGCTCTGTAAGGCAAGTAAAAGATTGTGTGGGCCCTGCAGCACTACCTGTAGTTTGCATTGTGCATTGGAAGGCACAAAGTAAGCAGACGGGAGGAGAAGTCAGGATAGTGCACAAGGGTATAGAAGGGAGGGGCTCAAGATAAAAGAAGTGGAAACAGACAGCAAACTAGGCTGGAGAAAGACCTGAGACAAAGAGATCTGAATTATACGAGAGCCGACCAGAGGAAACACAAATTATGCAGTCAAGTGTCCCACATTTGGGGAAATCGTAGGAGCAGCACACCCAGAGTGCAATGGGTGAGCCTTGCCCTGGGAGAAGCAACTTCCTGATCATAGTATCTCACCTGGCAGGTAAGTAGGAGTTGGGCTAGAGCTGGGGAGGGTCGCTGCTCGGGCACCCCCCTGTCAAGTGAAGGAGATCCAACTGAGGCAGCACAAAGAAACTCTCGAAAGAAGAACAAGGCTAGAGGAAGATCTGAGACAAAGAAATCTGACTTTTACCAGAGCTGACCAGAGGAAAGCACAAACACAGTCCCCCACTACCACAAATAATGCAGTCGAGTTTCCCACATTTGGGGAAATCACAGGGGTCAGCATACCCAGAATGCAATGAATGAACCTCACCCTGGGAGAACAATCTTCATGACCATGGTAACTCCTATGCAAAATAAGTATGATTTGGGATAGGGCTGGGGAGGGCCGCTGCTCAGGCACATCTCTGTCAAGTAAAGGAGATTCAACTGAGGCAGCACAAGGGAACTCTCATCTGAGTAGAACAACTGCAGGGAGAACACATATTTTCAGATGAACATGGGAGGGCAGAAGGCTGCCTAATACTGAAGCATCCCCAAACAACAAACCAAATGCAACAACTAGTAAAAGCATTCCAGGGTGAAGGTCTGCAGAAGACGGATTTGCATACGGTGATGTCATCCAAGCAGTGGGCCAAAGTTGGCTGGAACCCTCATCTGCATATAAAAAGAGAAAAGGGTTATGCAGGGCATGGCGGCCTTTTGCGGCGCTTGGATGACCCCTAGTTTGCATTAAACACCTCCACCCTCCTTCGGTGTGGGGCTCATGTTGGCTATGCCCCAGCCCCTGAAGCATTCAAGCTGATTTCTTGCAGCAGCTGGGCACTGTAACAGCTCCAGAGCTGCTCTGTAAGGCAAGTAAAAGGGTGTGGGCCCTGCAGCACTACCTATAGTTCGCATTGTGCGTTGGAAGGCACAAAGTAAGCAGAAAGGAGGAGAAGTCAGGATAGTGCGCAAGGGCATAGAAGGGAGCGGCTCAAGAAAAGAGAAGTGGAAACAGACAGCAAACTAGGCTGGAGAGAGACCTGAGACAAAGAGATCTGAATTATACGAGAGCCGACCAGGGGAAACACAAATTATGCAGTCAAGTTTCCCACATTTGGGGAAATCGCAGGAGCAGCACACCCAGAGTGCAATGGGTGAGCCTTGCCCTGGGAGAAGCACCTTCATGATCATAGTATCTCACCTGGCAGGTAAGTAGGAGTTGGGCGAGAGCTGGGGAGGGTCGCTGCTCGGGTACTTCCCTGTAAAGTGAAGGAGATCCAACTGAGGCAGCACAAGGGAACTCTCGAAAGAAGAACAAGGCTAGAGGAAAATCTGAGACAAAGAAATCTGAGTTTTACCAGAGCTGACCAGAGGAAAGCACAAACACAGTCCCCCACTACCACAAATAATGCAGTTGAGTTTCCCACATTTGGGTAAATCACAGGGGTCAGCATACCCAAAATGCAATGAATGAACCTCACCCTGGGAGAACAATCTTCATGACCATGGTATCTCCTATGCAAAATAAGTATGATTTGGGATAGGGCTGGGGAGGGCCGCTGCTCATGCACATCTCTGTCAAGTAAAGGAGATTCAACTGAGGCAGCACAAGGGAACTCTCATCTGGGGACAACAACTGCAGGGAGAACACATTTTTTCAGATGAACATGGGAGGGCAGAAGGCTGCCTAATACTGAAGCACCCCCAAACAACAAACCAAATGCAACAACTAGTACAAGCATTCCTGGGGGAAGTTCTGCAGAAGACGGATTTGCATACGGTGATGTCATCCAAGCAGTGGGCCAAAGTTGGCTGGAACCCTCATCTGCATATGAAAAGAGAAAAGGGGTGTGCAGGGCATGGCGGCCTTTTGCGGCGCTTGGATGACCCTTAGTTCGCATTAAACACCCCCACCCTCCTTCGGTGTGGGGCTCATGTTGGCCATGCCCCATCCCCTGAAGCATTCAAGCTGATTTCTTGCAGCAGCTTGGCACTGTAACAGCTCCAGAGCTGCTCTGTAAGGCAAGTAAAAGGGTGTGGGCCCTGCAGCACTACCTGTAGTTTGCATTGTGCATTGGAAGGCACAAAGTAAGCAGACAGGAGGAGAAGTCAGGATAGTGCACAAGGGTATAAAAGCGAGTTTCCCACATTTGGGAAAATCACAGGGGTCAGCATACCCAGAATGCAATGAATGAACCTCACCCTGGGAGAACAATCTTCATGACCATGGTATCTCCTATGCAAAATAAGTATGATTTGGGATAGGGCTGGGGAGGGCCGCTGCTCAGGCACATCTCTGTCAAGTAAAGGAGATTCAACTGAGGCAGCACAAGGGAACTCTCATCTGGGGACAACAACTGCAGGGAGAACACATATTTTCAGATGAAAATCTTGGTCATGCTCTGGTTTCTCTTCAGAACGAACAAATCTTTCGCCTTTTACTAAAGATTTCCGTGGAGAGGAGCAAAACCGAGTTTTATCTCAATTTTTGCATGCCCCATATTATTGGGGTTTCTTTTATCAGTTTAAAGACAGAACGAGTGTGCTTTCTTGTTAGCTTTAATGTAAGCTCATTTGCATAGAAATGACAGTAAATGTTTGTTTCTTTTCAAACAGAACTTTCTTGACCATGCTACTTGCTTGAAAGATCTGGGAGCACATGGAATACAGTACAAACCATGCTTATAGCAAGGAGAAGCCAGGTGAGAAATCTGCTTTCTTTCAAGTTGGGCGCTCACTTTGATCTGAATGAGGACTGCTGGCACAGCATTTAGGCGACAGGTGGAATCTTGGTCATGCTCTGGTTTCTCTTCAGAACGAACAAATCTTTCGCCTTTTATTAAAGATTTCTGTGGAGAGGAGCAAAACTGAGTTTTATCTCAATTTTTGCATGCCCCATATTATTAGGGTTTCTTTTATCAGTTTAAAGACAGAACGAGTGTGCTTTCTTGTTAGCTTTAATGTAAGTTTATTTGCATAACAATGACTATAAATGTCTGTTTCTTTTCAAGCAGAACTTTCTTGACCATACTAATTGCTTGAAAGATCTGGGAGCACATGGAAAAGAGTACAAACCATGTTTATAGCAAGGGGAAGCCTGGTGAGAAATCTGCTTTCTTTCATTCAAATTGGGTGCTCACTTTGATCTGAATGAGAACTGCTGGCATGGCACTCAGGCGACAGGTGGAATCTTGGTCATGCTCTGGTTTCTCTTCAGAACTAACAAATATTTCGCCTTTTATTAAAGATTTCCGTGGAGAGGAGCAAAACTGAGTTTTATCTCAATTTTTGCATGCCCCATATTATTGGGGTTTCTTTTATCAGTTTAAAGACAGAACGAGTGTGCTTTCTTGTTAGCTTTAATGTAAGTTTATTTGCATAACAATGACAGTAAATGTTTGTTTCTTTTCAAACAGAACTTTCTTGACCATGCTACTTGCTTGAAAGATCTGGGAGCACATGGAAAACAGTACAAACCATGCAGTATCACAAGAGCCTTTATTTGATCTTTCATGAAGATAGAGCAGAATTGAGGACACGTCAACAATTTCTGCCGAAGGTGGTTCATCTTTCCACATGGTGCCTTTGGCCACTGACACCTTCGTTGAGTCAAAGTCTCTGGCTGTGGTCAGAACTTTGAAAATTTATGTCACCAGAACGGTTCAGATTAGGAAAACAGAGGCTCTGTTTGTCCTGTATGCTCCCATCAGGATTGGGTGTCCTGCTTCCATGTAGACCATTATGCGCTGGATCTGTGGTAAGATTCAGCATGCTCGTTCCACGGCAGGATTGCCGTTACTGAAGTAGGTGAAGACCCATTCTACTAGAAAGGTGGGTTCATCCTTGGCAGCTGGTCGGGGAGTCTCGGCATTGCAACTTTGCCGAGCAGCTATTTAGTAAACACTTTTGCTAAGTTTTACAAGTTTGATACCTTGGCTGATGATAACCTTAAGTTGGGTCATTCGGTGCTGCAGAGTCGTACGCACTCTCCCACCCGTTCAAGAGCTTTGGTATAACCCCATGGTTCTTAATGTGACCCCAGCATCCTCTAGGTCGTATGAGAAAATAGGATTTTAATACCTACCGGTAAATCCTTTTCTCTTAGTCTGTAGAGGATGCTGGGCACCCGTCCCAGTCCATACTGTGTCTGCAGTTATTACTTGTGGTTATACACATGTTGTGTTATGGTTCTGGTCAGCTTTTTGCTGCAATTGTTCATGCCGTTGGCTTGTGTTCTGTTGAATGCCACTTTCTGCGGCATGCTTAAGGTGTGAGCTGGTAAGATGCTCACCTTAGTTTAACAATAAATCCTTTCCTCGAAATGTCCGTCTCCCTGGGCACAGTTCCTATAACTGGAGTCTGGAGGAGGGGCATAGAGGGAGGAGCCAGTTCACACCCTTTGAAAGTCTTAAAGTGCCCATGTCTCTTGCGGATCCCGTCTATACCCCATGGTTCTTAATGTGACCCCAGCATCCTCTACGGACTAAGAGAAAAGAATGCCCTTGCGCACTATCCTGACTTCTCCTCCCGTCTGCTTACTTTGTGCCTTCCAACGCACAATGCGAACTACAGGTGGTGCTGCAGGGCCCACACCCTTTTACTTGCCTTACAGAACAGCTCTGGAGCTGTTACAGTGCCCAGCTGCTGCAAGAAATCAGCTTGAATGCTTCAGGGGATGGGGCATGGCCAACATGAGCCCCACACCAAAGGAGGGTGGGGGTGTTTAATGTGAACTAGGGGTCATCCAAGCACTGCAAAAGGCCGCCATGCCCTGCATGCCCCTTTTCTCTTTTCATATGCAGATGAGGGTTCCAGTCAACTTTGGCCCACTGCTTGGATAACATCACCGTATGCAAATCCGTCTGCTGCAGACCTTCCCCCAGGAATGCTTGTACTAGTTGTTGCATATGGTGCTTCAGTATTAGGCAGCCTTCCGCCCTCCCATGTTCATCTGAAAAGATGTGGTCTCCCTGCAGTTGTTGTCCCCAGACGAGAGTTCCCTTGTGCTTCCTCAGTTGAATCTCCTTAACTTGACGGGGGAGGGGCTGCCCGAGCAGCCACCCTCCCCAGCCCTATCCCAACTCATCCTTATTTTGCATATGAGATCTCTTGATCATGAAGATTGTTCTCACAGGGTGAGGTTCATCCATTATATTTTAAAATAGGAAGGTACAAATTACATATTTGAATTGCATCTATGTGCTGGATTCAAATGTCCCCCCCCCCCTTCCTTTCTCAATTGTGCCCGTCAGCAGCTATTCTAAGGTTGCTGCCAATGGGTGTGACACATTAATTTCTTCTGTGGGGTACACTGGACTCCACAAGGATTCACATTGGGGTGTAGAGTAGGATCTTGATCTGAGGCACCAACCGGCTCAAAGCTTTTGACTGTTCCCAAGAAGCTCAGTGCATTCTCCTCTATAACCCCGCTTCCATGAACAGGGAGCTCAGTTTGTAGTTGGTGCCTTCAGTAGCAGGCCGCTTAACAGGGGCCTGCCTCAGGCAGCCTATTCTTAGCTATTAATTTTGACAAGAAAAGAAGAACTTGTTTTATGAGAATCTACAAGGGCTGCAGCAGGCTAGGTCTAATAGACATCTTTACTGCAGCTTCATCACTCCCAGCGGCGCTGTATACTCCCGTGCCCTGGTTGCTGGGTCACTGCAGCGGAGGCTCCGGTTTCATCCTAAGGTCAGTCACACACACACCACCCTTCCGGATCACGAGGCCGCTGATGAAGGGGAGCGAGGCCGTAGGGGGTGGGCCGTGTGCGCACTGCGGTGGATACTGATTACTGGGCAGCCGCTCCACTAGCCACCAGGTACAGTTAAGGAGCACAGGTCTGGGGGTTTTTCTCCTATATTAACCCAATTTTGTACTGCCCGCAGCGCATTGTGATAGGTAATAGGGCCTGATTCAGGTTGGATTGCAATCACAATAAGCGATCCAACTGCAAAAATTGCTAAGAGCATACGCATGTGCCTGCATTTTCTGCGGCACCCCGCAGAGAATGTGATCGCCTCTGCCTGTCAATCGGGGCGGGGAAGGGGGGGAGAGGTGGGTCAGCAACACTCCATTTCCAAGTCAGAGATGGAGCGGTGCGGGGGCAAGGCTTCAAAATGGGGTCTGCAACAGAGGAGACACAGGAGGCATGGTCACAGCGGCTGTATGACATCACATTCAGCCGCTGTGATCACAAAAATGGTGGCGGCTTCCTGCGCGCACATACAGTCTGCCCCAGCAGGAGCCTACACCATTTTTTATGATCACGCTGAACTGCAGTGCGACTGCAATTACAGCATGGTCAAGAAGGGAGGCGTCATGCTGGGTGGCCATGCCCTGTCACTGTGCAGGAGCCAGCACCGCTCACACACTAGTCCCCGGGTGCAGCCCCCAACCCCCGGGACACCCGGAGCAACAAAATGTAGATTCAGGCCACCAGGCCACGCCCCTACCTATGAAACCATGCCTCCTTTTTACCATTGCGCTGCTTATCTGCGCGCACTGCATTACAATCTCCCTCGCCACCTCTCTGGGTGTCACCAGTGATAGTGACACCTCTGCCATGCTTGTAGCAGCTGGTCCTAAGATCTACGCCTCAAACCCTGAGTGTTTGCCCTTGTGACTTGTTGATCATCATAGCGAAGCAGATGCTTACAGAAAACTGCAGGGGCTTAGATTGAAAATAAAAAAATTGATGGGTATAAGGTAGAGAGGAGCGGGTTCGGTTCTCCGAGAACCGAATTCCCCACAAACTCCACGTGGTTTACACTGGTCCAAGGCAGGCTCGGT
Source organism: Pseudophryne corroboree (assembly GCF_028390025.1). NCBI lineage: Eukaryota > Metazoa > Chordata > Amphibia > Anura > Myobatrachidae > Pseudophryne > Pseudophryne corroboree. The sequence goes on along the minus strand of NW_026968131.1, from coordinate 1,261,763 downwards.
TGTTCCCGCCTGACTCGGAAAACCTGAACAAGGGAAAATGTCATCATCCCGCTGTCGGATTCTCGCGAGATTCGGATTCCATATAAAGAGCTGCGCGTTGCTGCCATTTTTACTCGTGCATTGAAGAGAGAGCGGAGAGGACGTGGCTATGTTCTCTCAGTGGAAATCTCAATATCAGTGCTCAGTATCAGTGGTTACTTATTGCTGCTCAGTAATACTAGTAGTGTGTCTCTCCTGCTCAGTGTCAGTTCTCAGTAGTATCCTCATCAGTGCTCAGTATCACTGCTCATTGTCTTGTGCTGCATTGTGGTGCTCAGCATACTACAGTACATTACTAATAGTCCAGTGCTGCATCTTGCTGCTCAGTGTCAGTTCTAGTATCCTCATCAGTGCTCACTATCACTGCTCATTGCATTGTGGTGTTCTGTATACTACAATAACATAGTAATATAGTAACATAGTTTTTGAGGTTGAATAGAGGCAAATTGCCCATCGTGTTCAACCTGTTTTAAGTTGTGATGATTCTACATACTTGCTGAATAATGTTTTATGACTAGTTAGCTACTATAACTCATGTTACCCCCGGATTAACCATGTTGATATTTTAAGTATTATAACCTTGGATAGCTTTTTCATTCAGAAATGTATCCATTCCTTTTTTAAATCCAATTACAGAGTCCGCCATTACCACCTTCCCTGGCAGGGAATTCCACATCCTGATTGCCCTAACAGTGAAGAATCCTTTCCTCCATTGCGTTCTGAACTTTCCTCCAGTCGCAGCGAGTGACCACGTGTTCTTTTAATAAATAATTCCTCTGATAACTCTTTGTTATGTATCTTTACATATTTGAAGATATTAATAATATCTCCTCTTAGGCACCTCTTTTCTAGTGTATAAATATTCAGCCTAGTAAGTCTTTCCTTATAGTCAAGTACTTTTAGGCCTTTAATCAATTTAGTCTTCAGGATCTCTTACACTTCCATGAGCAGCAGAGTAGTGCAATGGAAGCATGCTGGGCCCATACCCCAGAGGTCGATTGATCGAAACTATCCTCTGCTATGTGCATTTTTTTTTTATAATTAAAGTAATCAAAAACTGGGATTGATATTTTGGCTCTTTTATTTTTACTTAAAGTACAATAACTTTTATCATTTTAATTTGTTTTAATAGTATATTGACAGCATTGTTTTCTTTAAAAAATCCACTTAATTTTCTTTACCCTATTACTGAAATGGTAATTGACAAAAACAAACTACATTGTCACCAGAAGAGCAATGCAAAATGTACAAGTGATATATGAAAATCATCTTCCATCTTGAATTTCAATGATGCATTGGGACAACAATTTGTGAGAAACATCTTCACCCATAAAGAAAGATTTTCTTAATTCCTTACCTGTGTGCTGATTAGATATCACCTTGTTTTCACATTAAACAGACTTCCCCATGAGGAAGCAGCAATGATGCAGTGACGTTTCCTGGTGTCAACCTGTATTATTTCAGTAGACATTGAAATGAGGATGCATCTTTGATGCCTTTCCAATGAAGCAAGTTTAATTCAGTAATAGGTGAAAAACCATTCCTACAAAGGTGTTAATCAGAGACTTGGCTTTGTGGACACTTTTCAGAGAGCAAATTTGTTAGCATAAACATAAAATCAGAAAATGAAGAGCTGTTTAATCACTCAATTGTACTTTTCTGCCAGCATAATTTTTTTTCTCTGCAACCCACTGCTAAATTGTGCTTCCTAGCTGTTTTTTTATAAAATCACTTAATCAAATCTAACTCTGATTACATCAGAGAAGGCCAGGTACCCTACACCATAAGGGCGGTTTTTGAAATTTTGACTTGTCTACTTAAAGATCACCAAAATCTGATTACAAGGTCAATTACATCCCTGGGTGGGATTGAACCACCAACCTTTTGGTTAATAGCCAAACATGCTAACCGATTGCGCCACAGAGACACCTTGCAAAAGTCAATACTGACAAAGGCTAATAAGCATTCATCTAGAACGTTTCCTAGAAAAACTTTAAAAAGTCAATAATCTGGAGAATTTTTGTAAGAAACACATTGGTACTTTCCCATGATGAGTGAGTGCTTCAGGATTTCTTGCACTTACATGGGCTATTAACCAAAAGGTTGGTGGTTCAATCCCACCCAGGGATGTAATTGACCTTGTCAACAGATTTTGGTGATCTTTAAGAAGACAAGTCAAAATTTCATACCCCCTCTTATGGTGTAGGGTACCTGGCCTTCTCTGACGTAATCAGAGTTAGATTTAATTAAGTGATTTTATAAAAAACAGCTAGGAAGCACAATTTAGCAGTGGGTTGCAGAGAAAAAAATAACATTTTAAACCTACCGGTAATTTTTTTTTCTCGTAGTCCGTAGAGGATGATGGGGACTCCGTAAGGACCATGGGGGATAGACGGGCTCCGCAGCAGACATGGGCACTTTAAGAAAGACTTTTGATCTGGGTGTGCACTGGCTCCTCCCTCTATGCCCCTCCTCCATACCTCAGTTAGAGAAACTGTGCCCAGAGGAGACGGACAGTACGAGGAAAGGATTTTTGTTAATCCAAGGTCAAGATTCATACCAGCCACACCAATCACACCGTATAACTTGTGATATACTACCCAGTTAACAGTATGAAAACAACATAGCATCAGTCCAAGACCGATGAAAACTAACATATAACCCTTATGTAAGCAATAACTATATACAAGTCTTGCAGAAGTAGACCGCACTTGGGACGGGCACCCAGCATCCTCTACGGACTACGAGAAAAAGATTTACCGGTAGGTTTAAAATCTTATTTTCTCTTACGTCCTAGAGGATGCTGGGGACTCCGTAAGGACCATGGGGATTATACCAAAGCTCCCAAACGGGCAGGAGAGTGCGGATGACTCTGCAGCACTGATTGAGCAAACAGGAGGTCCTCCTCAGCCAGGGTATCAAACTTATAGAACTTTGCAAAGGTGTTTGAACCAACTTTGACCCACTGCATGGATGACATCACCATATGCAAATCCATCTGCGGCAGGCCTTCCCCCAGGAATGCTTGAACTAGTTGTTGCATTTGGTTTGTTGTTTGGGGGTGCTTCAGTATTAGGCAGCCTTCTGCCCTCCCATGTTCATCTGAAAATATGTGTTCTCCCTGCAGTTGTTGTCCCCAGATGAGAGTTCCCTTGTGCTGCCTCAGTTGAATCTCCTTTACTTGACAGAGATGTGCCTGAGCAGCGGCCCTCCCCAGCCCTATCCCAAATCATACTTATTTTGCATAGGAGATACCATGGTCATGAAGATTGTTCTCCCAGGGTTAGGTTCATTCATTGCATTCTGGGTATGCTGACCCCTGTGATTTCCCCAAATGTGGGAAACTCAACTGCATTATTTGTGGTAGTGGGGGACTGTGTTTGTGCTTTCCTCTGGTCAGCTCTGGTAAAAGTCAGATTTCTTTGTCTCAGATCTTCCTCTAGCCTTGTTCTTCTTTCGAGAGTTCCCTTGTGCTGCCTCAGTTGGATCTCCTTCACTTGACAGGGGGGTGCCCGAGCAGCGACCCTCCCCAGCTCTAGCCCAACTCCTACTTACCTGCCAGGTGAGATACTATGATCATGAAGATGCTTCTCCCAGGGCAAGGCTCAGCCATTGCACTCTGGGTGTGCTGCCCCTGCGATTTCCCCAAATGTGGGAAACTTGACTGCATAATTTGTGTTTCCCCTGGTCGGCTCTCATATAATTCAGATCTCTTTGTCTCAGGTCTCTCTCCAGCCTAGTTTGCTGTCTGTTTCCACTTCTTTTTTCTTGAGCCCCTCCCTTCTATACCCTTGTGCACTATCCTGACTTCTCCCGTCTCCTTACTTTGTGCCTTCCAACGCACAATGCAAACTACAGGTAGTGCTGCAGGGCCCACACCCTTTTACTTGCTTTACAGAGCAGCTCTGGAGCTGTTACAGTGCCCAGCTGCTGCAAGAAATCAGCTTGAATGCTTCAGGGGCTGGGGCATAGCCAACATGAGCCCCACACCGAAGGAGGGTGGAGGTGTTTAATGCGAACTAGGGGTCATCCAAGCGCCGCAAAAGGCCGCCATGCCCTGCACACCCCTTTATTCTTTTCATATGCAGACGAGGGTTGAAGCCAACTTTGACCCACTGCTTGGATGACATCACCATATTCAAATCCATCTGCTGCAGGCCTTCCCCCAGGAATGCTTGCACTAGTTGTTGCATTTGGTTTGTTATTTGGGGGTGCTTCAGTATTAGGCAGCCTTCTGCCCTCCCATGTTCATCTGAAAATATGTGTTCTCCCTGCAGTTGTTGTCCCCAGATGAGAGTTCCCTTGTGCTGCCTCAGTTGAATCTCCTTTACTTGACAGAGATGTGCCTGAGCAGCGGCCCTCCCCAGCCCTATCCCAAATCATACTTATTTTGCATAGGAGATACCATGGTCATGAAGATTGTTCTCCCAGGGTTAGGTTCATTCATTGCATTCTGGGTATGCTGACCCCTGTGATTTCCCCAAATGTGGGAAACTCAACTGCATTATTTGTGGTAGTGGGGGACTGTGTTTGTGCTTTCCTCTGGTCAGCTCTGGTAAAAGTCAGATTTCTTTGTCTCAGATCTTCCTCTAGCCTTGTTCTTCTTTCGAGAGTTCCCTTGTGCTGCCTCAGTTGGATCTCCTTCACTTGACAGGGGGGTGCCCGAGCAGCGACCCTCCCCAGCTCTAGCCCAACTCCTACTTACCTGCCAGGTGAGATACTATGATCATGAAGATGCTTCTCCCAGGGCAAGGCTCACCCATTGCACTCTGGGTGTGCTGCCCCTGCGATTTCCCCAAATGTGGGAAACTTGACTGCATAATTTGTGTTTCCCCTGGTCGGCTCTCATATAATTCAGATCTCTTTGTCTCAGGTCTCTCTCCAGCCTAGTTTGCTGTCTGTTTCCACTTCTTTTTTCTTGAGCCCCTCCCTTCTATACCCTTGTGCACTATCCTGACTTCTCCCGTCTGCTTACTTTGTGCCTTCCAACGCACAATGCAAACTACAGGTAGTGCTGCAGGGCCCACACCCTTTTACTTGCTTTACAGAGCAGCTCTGGAGCTGTTACAGTGCCCAGCTGCTGCAAGAAATCAGCTTAAATGCTTCAGGGGCTGGGGCATAGCCAACATGAGCCCCACACCGAAGGAGGGTAGAGGTGTTTAATGCGAACTAGGGGTCATCCAAGCGCCGCAAAAGGGCGCCATGCCCTGCACACCCCTTTTTTCTTTTCATATGCAGACGAGGGTTGAAGCCAACTTTGACCCACTGCTTGGATGACATCACCATATGCAAATCCATCTGCTGCAGGCCTTCCCCCAGGAATGCTTGCACTAGTAGTTGCATTTGGTTTGTTGTTTGGGGGTGCTTCAGTTTTAGGCAGCCTTCTGCCCTCCCATGTTCATCTGAAAATATGTGTTCTCCCTGCAGTTGTTGTCCCCAGATGAGAGTTCCCTTGTGCTGCCTCAGTTGAATCTCCTTTACTTGACAGAGATGTGCCTGAGCAGCGGCCCTCCCCAGCCCTATCCCAAATCATACTTATTTTGCATAGGATATACCATGGTCATGAAGATTGTTCTCCCAGGGTTAGGTTCATTCATTGCATTCTGGGTATGCTGACCCCTGTGATTTCCCCAAATGTGGGAAACTCAACTGCATTATTTGTGGTAGTGGGGGACTGTGTTTGTGCTTTCCTCTGGTCAGCTCTGGTAAAAGTCAGATTTCTTTGTCTCAGATCTTCCTCTAGCCTTGTTCTTCTTTCGAGAGTTCCCTTGTGCTGCCTCAGTTGGATCTCCTTCACTTGACAGGGGGGTGCCCGAGCAGCGACCCTCCCCAGCTCTAGCCCAACTCCTACTTACCTGCCAGGTGAGATACTATGATCATGAAGATGCTTCTCCCAGGGCAAGGCTCACCCATTGCACTCTGGGTGTGCTGCCCCTGCGATTTCCCCAAATGTGGGAAACTTGACTGCATAATTTGTGTTTCCCCTGGTCGGCTCTCATATAATTCAGATCTCTTTGTCTCAGGTCTCTCTCCAGCCTAGTTTGCTGTCTGTTTCCACTTCTTTTTTCTTGAGCCCCTCCCTTCTATACCCTTGTGCACTATCCTGACTTCTCCCGTCTGCTTACTTTGTGCCTTCCAACGCACAATGCAAACTACAGGTAGTGCTGCAGGGCCCACACCCTTTTACTTGCTTTACAGAGCAGCTCTGGAGCTGTTACAGTGCCCAGCTGCTGCAAGAAATCAGCTTGAATGCTTCAGGGGCTGGGGCATAGCCAACATGAGCCCCACACCGAAGGAGGGTGGAGGTGTTTAATGCGAACTAGGGGTCATCCAAGCGCTGCAAAAGGCCGCCATGCCCTGCACACCCCTTTATTCTTTTCATATGCAGACGAGGGTTGAAGCCAACTTTGACCCACTGCTTGGATGACATCACCATATTCAAATCCATCTGCTGCAGGCCTTCCCCCAGGAATGCTTGCACTAGTTGTTGCATTTGGTTTGTTGTTTGGGGGTGCTTCAGTATTAGGCAGCCTTCTGCCCTCCCATGTTCATCTGAAAATATGTGTTCTCCCTGCAGTTGTTGTCCCCAGATGAGAGTTCCCTTGTGCTGCCTCAGTTGAATCTCCTTTACTTGACAGAGATGTGCCTGAGCAGCGGCCCTCCCCAGCCCTATCCCAAATCATACTTATTTTGCATAGGAGATACCATGGTCATGAAGATTGTTCTCCCAGGGTGAGGTTCATTCATTGCATTCTGGGTATGCTGACCCCTGTGATTTCCCCAAATGTGGGAAACTCGACTGCATTATTTGTGGTAGTGGGGGACTGTGTTTGTGCTTTCCTCTGGTCAGCTCTGGTAAAAGTCAGATTTCTTTGTCTCAGATCTTCCTCTAGCCTTGTTCTTCTTTCGAGAGTTCCCTTGTGCTGCCTCAGTTGGATCTCCTTCACTTGACAGGGGGTGCCCAAGCAGCAATCCTCCACAGCTCTAGCCCAACTCCTACTTACCTGCCAGGTGAGATACTATGATCTTCACTGTTAGGGCAATCAGGATGTGGAATTCCCTGCCAGGGAAGGTGGTAATGGTGGACTCTGTAATTGGATTTAAAAAAGGAATGGATACATTTCTGAATGAAAAAGCTATCCAAGGTTATAATACTTAAAATATCAACATGGTTAATCCAGGGGGAACATGAGTTGTAGTAGTTAACTAGTCATAAAACATTGTGAAGGCAGGGGAGAAGAACAAGCGCCATATGGTGTAGTATTTTGAATAAATTGGAGTGATAGATAGGTATATACGAAGTAAGTACCGGATAGATTCTTGAGATTAGGCCTGTCTGTCTCACTAAATTCTTTGTGGCTGTTCCCCACCTAGGAGACAAAAGATCATCGCCATATGGTGTAGTAACCTCAGATATATCTTGGGGTACCCTCCCCTCTATTTCATGCGTACCAAAAGGAAAATTCAATATAGCATATAGGATATATTTATATCCAGGTAGATCAAGTCGGTCCAATATGATGTAATGGCTGAATCAGTCGACTGTTGCTGCCTTATATAGTATTATCAATAAAAAATTTTAATCCACAAAATAATAATACAAATTCAGATAAAAAATAAATAAAACAAATCAGAAAATCTTAGCTGATTGGTGTAGGCAGTAGTTAGGTCAGTCTCAACGCGTTTCGCCTCCAGGGCTTCCTCAGGAGAATACATCATATCAAAAGATACACATATTTATAGTGCTTTCAGTTTCATTTTGGCCAGCACTTCCGGTTCGCGTCATTTCCGGAACCGGAAGTGCTCGGTCCGACTTACATACTAAATGCATATGTGGCTTGATATTTAACATTAGATTGCATTGGTGGTGCAGTGTTAATATAAATTTTAGATCAGTCTGTATAAGTAGCGCAAGACGGACATAGAGTCCGTTTGCTCCGTGAAACCGGAAGTGACGCGGCTCGTCCCGGCCACTGCCGCGTCACTTCCGGTTTAGGTTAGAACCGGAAGTGCTGGCCAAAACGAAACTGAAAGCACTATAAATATGTGTATCTTTTGATATGATGTATTCTCCTGAGGAAGCCCTGGAGGCGAAACGCGTTGAGACTGACCTAACTACTGCCTACACCAATCAGCTAAGATTTTCTGATTTGTTTTATTTATTTTTTATCTGAATTTGTATTATTATTTTGTGGATTAAAATTTTTTATTGATAATACTATATAAGGCAGCAACAGTCGACTGATTCAGCCATTACATCATATTGGACCGACTTGATCTACCTGGATATAAATATATCCTATATGCTATATTGAATTTTCCTTTTGGTACGCATGAAATAGAGGGGAGGGTACCCCAAGATATATCTGAGGTTACTACACCATATGGCGATGATCTTTTGTCTCCTAGGTGGGGAACAGCCACAAAGAATTTAGTGAGACAGACAGGCCTAATCTCAAGAATCTATCCGGTACTTACTTCGTATATACCTATCTATCACTCCAATTTATTCAAAATACTACACCATATGGCGCTTGTTCTTCTCCCCTGCCTTCACAGAATTTCATGACTGAACATACCCAAGTCATATTCTGAAGAACTGAGCAGCCACCAAAGAAGTTTGGAGAGGTGTTTTCTGACGGAGCATCCACAACTGACTGAATCCAAACAGTAGAACCTGTTTGACGACCCTTTGCTTTAAAGGAATATTTGGACGCGAGACTAAGCGCACTGACCTTAAAAAAACTCCCAGTCATAAAACATTATTCAGCAAGTATGTAGAATCATCACAACTTAAAACAGGTTGAACACGATGGGCAATTTGCCTCTTTTCAACCTCAAAAACTATATTACTATATGTTACTATATTACTATGTTACTGTAGTATACAGAACACCACAATGTAATGAGCAGTGATAGTGAGCACTGATGAGGATACTAGAACTGACACTGAGCAGCAAGATGCAGCACTGGACTATTAGTAATGTACTGTAGTATGCTGAGCACCACAATGCAGCACAAGACAATGAGCAGTGATACTGAGCACTGATGAGGATACTACTGAGAACTGACACTGAGCAGGAGAGACACACTACTAGTATTACTGAGCAGCAATAAGTAACCACTGATAATGAGCACTGATATTGAGATTTCCACTGAGAGAACATAGCCACGTCCTCTCCGCTCTCTCTTCAATGCACGAGTAAAAATGGCGGCAACGCGCAGCTCTTTATATGAAATCCGAATCTCGCGAGAATCCGACAGCGGGATGATGACATTTTCCCTTGTTCAGGTTTTCCGAGTCAGGCGGGAACAACCGAGCCTGCCTCGGACCAGTGTAAACCACGTGGAGTTCGTGGGGAATTCGGTTCTCGGAGAACCGAACCCGCTCCTCTCTACCTTATACCCATAATTTTTTTAATTTTCAATCTAAGCCCCTGCAGTTTTCTGTAAGCATCTGCTTCGCTATGATGATCAACAAGTCACAAGGGCAAACACTCAGGGCTTGAGGCGTAGATCTTAGGACCAGCTGCTACAAGCATGGCAGAGGTGTCACTATCACTGGTGACACCCAGAGAGGTGGCGAAGGAGATTGTAATGCAGTGCGCGCAGATAAGCAGCGCAATGGTAAAAAGGAGGCATGGTTTCATAGGTAGGGGCGTGGCCTGGTGGCCTGAATCTACATTTTGTTGCTCCGGGTGTCCCGGGGGTTGGGGGCTGCACCCGGGGACTAGTGTGTGAGCGGTGCTGGCTCCTGCACAGTGACAGGACATGGCCACCCAGCATGACGCCTCCCTTCTTGACCATGCTGTAATTGCAGTCGCACTGCAGTTCAGCGTGATCATAAAAAATGGTGTAGCCTTCTGCTGGTGCAGACTGTATGTGCGCGCAGGAAGCCGCCACCATTTTTGTGATCACAGCGGCTGAATGTGATGTCATACAGCCGCTGTGACCACGCCCCCTGTGTCTCCTCCGTTGCAGACCCCATTTTGAAGCCTTGCCCCCGCACCGCTCCATCCCTGACTTGGAAATGGAGTTTTGCTGACCCCCCTCTCCCCCCCTGCCCCGATTGACAGGCAGAGGCGATCGCATTCTCTGCGGGGTGCCGCAGAAAATGCAGGCACTTGCGTATGCTCTTAGCAATTTTTGCAGTTGGATCGCTTATTGTGATTGCAATCCAACCTGAATCAGGCCCTATTACCTATCGCAATGCGCTGCGGGCAGTACAAAATTGGTTTAATATGGGAGAAAAACCCCCAGACCTGTGCTCCTTAACTGTACCTGGTGGCTTGTGGAGCGGCTGCCCAGTAATCAGTGTCCACGCCAGTGCGCACACGGTCCACCCCCTATGGCCACGCTCCCCTTCATCAGCGGCCTCGTGATCCGGAAGGGCGGTGTGTGTGTGATTGACCTTAGGAAGAAACCGGAGCCTCCGCTGCAGTGACCCAGCAACCAGGGCACGGGAGTATACAGCGCCGCTGGGAGTGATGAAGCTGCAGTAAAGATGTCTATTAGACCTAGCCTGCTGCAGCCCTTGTAGATTCTCATAAAAAAAGTTCTTATTTTCTTGTCAAAATTAATAGCTAAGAATAGGCTGCCTGAGGCAGGCCCCTGTTAAGTGGCCTGCTACTGAAGGCACCAACTACAAACTGAGCTCCCTGTTCATGGAAGCGGGGTTATAGAGGAGAATGCGCTGAGCATCTTGGGAACAGTCAAAAGCTTTGAGCCGGTTGGTGCCTCAGATCAAGATCCTACTCTACACCCCAATGTGAATCCTTGTGGAGTCCAGTGTACCCCACAGAAGAAATTAATGTGTCACACCCATTGGCAGCAACCTTAGAATAGCTGCTGACGGGCACAATTGAGAAAGGAAGGGGGAGGAACATTTGAATCCAGCACATAGATGCAATTCAAATATGTAATTTGAACCTTCCTATTTTAAAATATAATGGATGAACCTCACCCTGTGAGAACAATCTTCATGATATAGAGATCTCATATGCAAAATAAGCATGAGTTGGGATAGGGCTGGGGAGGGTGGCTGCTCGGGCAAGCCCCTCCCCCGTCAAGTTAAGGAGATTCAACTGAGGAAGCACAAGGGAACTCTCGTCTGGGGACAACAACTGCAGGGAGACCACATCTTTTCAGATGAACATGGGAGGGCGGAAGGCTGCCTAATACTGAAGCACCATCAAATATCAAACCATATGCAATAACTAGTACAAGCATTCCTGGGGACAGGTCTGCAGGAGACGAATTTGCATACGGTGATGTCATCCAAGCAGTGGGCCAAAGTTGGCTGGAACCCTCATCTGCATATGAAAAGAGAAAAGGGTTATGCAGGGCATGGCGGCCTTTTGCGGCGCTTGGATGACCCCTAGTTCGCATTAAACACCTCCACCCTCCTTCGGTGTGGGGCTCATGTTGGCTATGCCCCAGCCCCTGAAGCATTCAAGCTGATTTCTTGCAGCAGCTGGGCACTGTAACAGCTCCAGAGCTGCTCTGTAAGGCAAATAAAAGGGTGTGGGCCCTGCAGCACTACCTGTAGTTCGCATTGTGCGTTGGAAGGCACAAAGTAAGCAGACGGGAGAAGTCAGGATAGTGCGCAAGGGCATAGAAGGGAGCGGCTCAAGAAAAGAGAAGTGGAAACAGACAGCAAACTAGGCTGGAGAGAGACCTGAGACAAAGAGATCTGAATTATACGAGAGCCGACCAGGGGAAACACAAATTATGCAGTCAAGTTTCCCACATTTGGGGAAATCGCAGGGGCAGCACACCCAGAGTGCAATGGGTGAGCCTTGCCCTGGGAGAAGCACCTTCAAGATCATAGTATCTCACCTGGCAGGTAAGTAGGAGTTGGGCTAGAGCTGGGGAGGGTCGCTGCTCGGGCACCCCCCTGTCAAGTGAAGGAGATCCAACTGAGGCAGCACAATGGAACTCTCGAAAGAAGAACAAGGCTAGAGGAAGATCTGAGACAAAGAAATCTGACTTTTACCAGAGCTGACCAGCGGAAAACACAAACACAGTCCCCCACTACCACAAATAATGCAGGCGAGTTTCCCACATTTGGGGAAATCACAGGGGTCAGCATACCCAGAATGCAATGAATGAAACTCACCCTGGGTGAACAATTTTCATGACCATGGTGTCTCCTATGCAAAATAAGTATGATTTGGGATAGGGCTGGGGAGGGCCGCTGCTCAGGCACATCTCTGTCAAGTAAAGGAGATTCAACTGAGGCAGCACAAGGGAACTCTCATCTGGGGACAACAACTGCAGGGAGAACACATATTTTCAGATGAACATGGGAGGGCAGAAGGCTGCCTAATACTGAAGCACCCCCAAACAACAAACCAAATGCAACAACTAGTGCAAGCATTCCTGGGGGAAGGCCTGCAGCAGATGGATTTGCATATGGTGATGTTATCCAAGCAGTGGGTCAAAGTTGGCTTCAACCCTCATCTGCTTATGAAAAGAGAAAAGGGGCGTGCAGGGCATGGCAGCCTTTTGCGGTGCTTGGATGACCCCTAGATCGCATTAAACACCCCCACCCTCCTTTGGTGTGGGGCTCATGTTGGCCATGCCCCATCCCATGAAGCATTCAAGCTGATTTCTTGCAGCAGCTGGGCATTGTAACAGCTCCAGAGCTGCTCTGTAAGGCAAGTAAAAGGGTGTGGGCCCTGTAGCACTACCTGTAGTTTGCATTGTGCATTGGAAGGCACAAAGTAAGCAGACGGGAGGAGAAGTCAGGATAGTGCACAAGGGTATAGAAGGGAGGGGCTCAAGAAAAAAAGAAGTGGAAACAGACAGCAAACTAGGCTGGAGAGAGACCTGAGACAAAGAGATCTGAATTATACGAGAGCCGACCAGAGGAAACACAAATTATGCAGTCAAGTGTCCCACATTTGGGGAAATCGTAGGAGCAGCACACCCAGAGTGCAATGGGTGAGCCTTGCCCTGGGAGAAGCACCGTCCTGATTATAGTATCTCACCTGGGTGTGCTGCCCCTGCGATTTCCCCAAATGTGGGAAACTTGACTGCATAATTTGTGTTTCCCCTGGTCGGCTCTCATATAATTCAGATCTCTTTGTCTCAGGTCTCTCTCCAGCCTAGTTTGCTGTCTGTTTCCACTTCTTTTTTCTTGAGCCCCTCCCTTCTATACCCTTGTGGACTATCCTGACTTCTCCTCCTGTCTGCTTACTTTGTGCCTTCCAATGCACAATGCAAACTACAGGTAGTGCTGCAGGGCCCACACCCTTTTAGTTGCCTTACAGAGCAGCTCTGGAGCTGTTACAGTGCCAAGCTGCTGCAAGAAATCAGCTTGAATGCTTCAGGGGCTGGGGCATGGCCAACATGAGCCCCACACCAAAGGAGTGTGGGGGTGTTTAATGCGAACTAAGGGTCATCCAAGCGCCGCAAAAGGCCGCCATGCCCTGCATACCCCTTTTCTCTTTTCATATGCAGATGAGGGTTCCAGCCAACTTTGGCCCACTGCTTGGATGACATCACTGTATGCAAATCCGTCTTCTGCAGACCTTCCCCCAGGAATGCTTGTACTAGTTGTTGCATTTGGTTTGTTGTTTGGGGGTGCTTCAGTATTAGGCAGCCTTCTGCCCTCCCATGTTCATCTGAAAATATGTGTTCTCACTGCAGTTGTTGTCCCCAGATGGGAGTTCCCTTGTGCTGCCTCAGTTGAATCTCCTTTACTCTAAAACTTTTAAAACTTAGCAAAAGTGTTTACTAAATAGCTGCTCGGCAAAGTTGCAATGCCGAGACTCCCCGACCAGCTGCCCAGGATGAACCCACCTTTCTAGTAGAATGGGTCTTCACCTAATTCAGTAACGGCAATCCTGCCGTGGAATGAGCATGCTGAATCTTACCACAGATCCAGCGCATAATGGTCTACATGGACGCAGGACACCCAATCCTGTTGGGAGCATACAGGACAAACAGAGCCTCTGTTTTCCTAATCTGAACCGTTCTGGTGACATAAATTTTCAAAGTTCTGACCACAGCCAGAGACTTTGACTCAACGAAGGTGTCAGTGGCCAAAGGCACCATGTGGAAAGATGAACCACCTTCGGCAGAAATTGTTGACGTGTCCTCAATTCTGCTCTATCTTCATGAAAGATCAAATAAAGGCTCTTGTGATACTGCATGGTTTGTACTGTTTTCCATGTGCTCCCAGATCTTTCAAAAAAGAAGCATGGTCAAGAAAGTTCTGTTTGAAAAGAAACAACATTTACTGTCATTGTTATAGAATTTGGGAGAAAAAACAAGAAGAAATCTGCACTGTTGACGCACTGGACAGAATGAATGAATCATAAAATATAACCTTTATTAAGTATGTATTAAAATTGGATAAATATTAATATTATTATCCCAAACTGCAGTGAAACATAAAGGTTAAAATCACAGAACTAACATACATGTGCATAAGAAGAATAAAGAGATGTGAAAAAAAGGTTTAAAAAGCGTGTCCGTGTGTGATTATTTTTGAAGGCACAACCCTGGCGGGGTTGTTTATATAGATATATATGTTGCTAATAATCACTTTCTAGCGTAATGTTATTAAATAGCTGTTAGTATCTATGTCGTCAGGTACCACTGGGTCGTATCCTATATACTCCTGTGGGAAACTTGACTGCATAATTTGTGTTTCCCCTGGTCGGCTCTCGTATAATTCAGATCTCTTTGTCTCAGGTCTCTCTCCAGCCTAGTTTGCTGTCTGTTTCCACTTCTCTTTTCTTGAGCCGCTCCCTTCTATGCCCTTGTGCACTCTCCTGACTTCTCCTGTCTGCTTACTTTGTGCCTTCCAACGCACAATGCAAACTACAGGTAGTGCTGCAGGGCCCACACCCTTTTACTTGCCTTACAGAGCAGCTCTGGAGCTGTTACAGTGCCCAGCTGCAGCAAGAAATCAGCTTGAATGCTTCAGGTGCTGGGGCATAGCCAACAAGAGCCCCACACCGACGGAGGGTGGAGGTGTTTAATGCAAACTAGGGGTCAGCCAAGCGCCGCAAAAGGCCGCCATGCCCTGCATGCCCCTTTTCTCTTTTCATATGCAGACGAGGGTTGAAGCCAACTTTGACCCACTGCTTGGATGACATCACCATATGCAAATCCATCTGCGGCAGGCCTTCCCCCAGGAATGCTTGCACTAGTTGTTGCATTTGGTTTGTTGTTTGGGGGTGCTTCAGTATTAGGCAGCCTTCTGCCCTCCCATGTTCATCTGAAAATATGTGTTCTCCCTGCAGTTGTTGTCCCCAGATGAGAGTTCCCTTGTGCTGCCTCAGTTGAATCTCCTTTACTTGACAGAGATGTGCCTGAGCAGCGGCCCTCCCCAGCCCTATCCCAAATCATACTTATTTTGCATAGGAGATACCATGGTCATGAAGATTGTTCTCCCAGGGTTAGGTTCATTCATTGCATTCTGGGTAGCTGACCTCTGTGATTTCCCCAAATGTGGGAAACTCAACTGCATTATTTGTGGTAGTGGGGGACTGTGTTTGTGCTTTCCTCTGGTCAGCTCTGGTAAAAGTCAGATTTCTTTGTCTCAGATCTTCCTCTAGCCTTGTTCTTCTTTCAAGAGTTCCCTTGTGCTGCCTCAGTTGGATCTCCTTCACTTGACAGGGGGGTGCCCGAGCAGCGACCCTCCCCAGCTCTAGCCCAACTCCTACTTACCTGCCAGGTGAGATACTATGATCATGAAGTTGCTTCTCCCAGGGCAAGGCTCACCCATTGCACTCTGGGTGTGCTGCCCCTGCGATTTCCCCAAATGTGGGAAACTTGACTGCATAATTTGTGTTTTCCCTAGTCGGCTCTCATATAATTCAGATCTCTTTGTCTCAGGTCTCTCTCCAGCCTAGTTTGCTGTCTGTTTCCACTTCTTTTTTCTTGAGCCCCTCCCTTCTACACCCTTGTGCACTATCCTGACTTCTCCTCCTGTCTGCTTACTTTGTGCCTTCCGATGCACAATGCAAACTACAGGTAGTGCTGCAGGGCCCACACCCTTTTACTTGCCTTACAGAGCAGCTCTGGAGCTGTTATAGTGCCAAGCTGCTGAAAGAAATCAGCTTGAATGCTTCAGGGGCTGGGGCATGGCCAACATGAGCCCCACACCGAAGGAGGGTGGGGGTGTTTAATGCGAACTAAGGGTCATCCAAGCGCCGCAAAAGGCCGCCATGCCCGGCATACCCCTTTTCTCTTTTCATATGCAGATGAGGGTTCCAGCCAACTTTGGCCCACTGCTTGGATGACATCACTGTATGCAAATCCGTCTTCTGCAGACCTTCCCCCAGGAATGCTTGTACTAGTTGTTGCATTTGGTTTGTTGTTTGGGGGTGCTTCAGTATTAGGCAGCCTTCTGCCCTCCCATGTTCATCTGAAAATATGTGTTCTCCCGGCAGTTGTTGTCCCCAGATGAGAGTTCCTTTGTGCTGCCTCAGTTGAATCTCCTTTACTTGACAGAGATGTGCCTGAGCAGCGGCCCTCCCCAGCCAATTCCCAAATCATACTTATTTTGCATAGGAGATACCATGGTCATAAAGATTGTTCTCCCAGGGTGAGGTTCATTCATTGCATTCTGGGTATGCTGACCCCTGTGATTTCCCCAAATGTGGGAAACTCAACTGCATTATTTGTGGTAGTGGGGGACTGTGTTTGTGTTTTCCTCTGGTCAGCTCTGGTAAAAGTCAGATTTCTTTGTCTCAGATCTTCCTCTAGCCTTGTTCTTCTTTCGAGAGTTCCATTGTGCTGCCTCAGTTTGATCTCCTTCACTTGACAGGGGGGTACCCAAGCAGCGACCCTCCCCAGCTCTAGCCCAACTCCTACATACCTGCCAGGTGAGATACTATGATCATGAAGGTGCTTCTCCCAGGGCAAGGCTCACCCATTGCACTCTGGGTGTGCTGCTCCTGCGATTTCCCCAAATGTGGGAAACTTGACTGCATAATTTGTGTTTCCCCTGGTCGGCTCTCGTATAATTCAGATCTCTTTGTCTCAGGTCTCTCTCCAGCCTAGTTTGCTGTCTGTTTCCACTTCTCTTTTCTTGAGCCGCTGCCTTCTATGCCCTTGTGCACTCTCCTGACTTCTCCTGTCTGCTTACTTTGTGCCTTCCAACGCACAATGCAAACTACAGGTAGTGCTGCAGGGCCCACACCCTTTTACTTGCCTTTCAGAGCAGCTCTGGAGCTGTTACAGTGCCCAGCTGCTGCAAGAAATCAGCTTGAATGCTTCAGGGGCTGGGGCATAGCCAACATGAGCCCCACACCGACGGAGGGTGGAGGTGTTTAATGCGAACTAAGGGTCATCCAAGCGCCGCAAAAGGCCGCCATGCCCTGCATACCCCTTTTCTCTTTTCATATGCAGATGAGGGTTCCAGCCAACTTTGGCCCACTGCTTGGATGACATCACCGTATGCAAATCCGTCTTCTGCAGACCTTTTCCCAGGAATGCTTGTACTAGTTGTTGCATTTGGTTTGTTGTTTGGGGGTGCTTCAGTATTAGGCAGCCTTCTGCTCTCCCATGTTCATCTGAAAATATCTGTTCTCCCTGCAGTTGTTGTCCCCAGATGAGAGTTCCCTTGTGCTGCCTCAGTTGAATCTCCTTTACTTGACAGAGATGTGCCTGAGCAGCGGCCCTCCCCAGCCCTATCCCAAATCATACTTATTTTGCATAGGAGATACCATTGTCATGAAGATTGTTCTCCCAGGGTGAGGTTCATTCATTGCATTCTGGGTATGCTGACCCCTGTGATTTCCCCAAATGTGGGAAACTCGACTGCATTATTTGTGGTAGTGGGGGACTGTGTTTGTGCTTTCCTCTGGTCAGCTCTGGTAAAAGTCAGATTTCTTTGTCTCAGATCTTCCTCTAGCCTTGTTCTTTTTTCGAGAGTTTCCTTGTGCTGCCTCAGTTGGATCTCCTTCACTTGACAGGGGGGTGCCCGAACAGCGACCCTCCCCAGCTCTAGCCCAACTCCTACTTACCTGCCAGGTGAGATACTATGATCAGGAAGGTGCTTCTCCCAGGGCAAGGCTCACCCAATGCACTCTGGGTGTGCTGCTCCTACGATTTCCCCAAATGTGGGACACTTGATTACATAATTTGTGTTTCCTCTGGTCGGCTCTCGTATAATTCAGATCTCTTTGTCTCAGGTCTCTCTCCAGCCTAGTTTGCTGTCTGTTTCCACTTCTCTTTTCTTGAGCCGCTCCCTTCTATGCCCTTGTGCACTATCCTGACTTCTCCCGTCTGCTTACTTTGTGCCTTCCAACGCACAATGCAAACTACAGGTAGTGCTGCAGGGCCCACACCCTTTAACTTGCTTTACAGAGCAGCTCTGGAGCTGTTACAGTGCCCAGCTGCTGCAAGAAATCAGCTTGAATGCTTCAGGGGCTGGGGCATAGCCAACATGAGCCCCACACCGAAGGAAGGTGGAGGTGTTTAATGCGAACTAGGGGTCATCCAAGCGCCGCAAAAGGCCGCCATGCCCTGCACACCCCATTTTTATTTTCATATGCAGACGAGGGTTGAAGCCAACTTTGACCCACTGCTTGGATGACATCACCATATGCAAATCCATCTGCTGCAGGCCTACCCCCAGGAATGTTTGCACTAGTAGTTGCATTTGGTTTGTTGTTTGGGGGTGCTTCAGTATTAGGCAGCCTTCTGCCCTCCCATGTTCATCTGAAAATATGTGTTCTCCCTGCAGTTGTTGTCCCCAGATGAGAGTTCCCTTGTGTTGCCTCAGTTGAATCTCCTTTACTTGACAGAGATGTGCCTGAGCAGCGGCCCTCCCCAGCCCTATCCCAAATCATACTTATTTTGCATAGGAGATACCATGGTCATGAAGATTGTTCTCCCAGGGTGAGGTTCATTCATTGCACTCTGGGTATGCTGACCCCTGTGATTTCCCCAAATGTGGGAAACTCGACTGCATTATTTGTGGTAGTGGGGGACTGTGTTTGTGCTTTCCTCTGGTCAGCTCTGGTAAAAGTCAGATTTCTTTGTCTCAGATCTTCCTCTAGCCTTGTTCTTCTTTCGAGAGTTCCCTTGTGCTGCCTCAGTTGGATCTCCTTCACTTGACAGGGGGTGCCCGAGCAGCAATCCTCCACAGCTCTAGCCCAACTCCTACTTACCTGCCAGGTGAACTATGATCTTCACTGTTAGGGCAATCAGGATGTGGAATTCCCTGCCAGGGAAGGTGGTAATGGCGGACTCTGTAATTGGATTTAAAAAAGGAATGGATACATTTCTGAATGAAAAAGCTATCCAAGGTTATAATACTTAAAATATCAACATGGTTAATCCGGGGGTAACATGAGTTATAGTAGCTAACTAGTCATAAAACATTATTCAGCAAGTATGTAGAATCATCACAACTTAAAACAGGTTGAACACGATGGGCAATTTGCCTCTATTCAACCTCAAAAACTATGTTACTATATGTTACTATATTACTATGTTACTGTAGTATACAGAACACCACAATGTAATGAGCAGTGATAGTGAGCACTGATGAGGATACTAGAACTGACACTGAGCAGCAAGATGCAGCACTGGACTATTAGTAATGTACTGTAGTATGCTGAGCACCACAATGCAGCACAAGACAATGAGCAGTGATACTGAGCACTGATGAGGATACTACTGAGAACTGACACTGAGCAGGAGAGACACACTACTAGTATTACAGAGCAGCAATAAGTAACCACTGATACTGAGCACTGATATTGAGATTTCCACTGAGAGAACATAGCCACGTCCTCTCCGCTCTCTCTTCAATGCACGAGTAAAAATGGCGGCAACGCGCAGCTCTTTATATGGAATCCGAATCTCGCGAGAATACGACAGCGGGATGATGACATTTTCCCTTGTTCAGGTTTTCCGAGTCAGGCGGGAACAACCGAGCCTGCCTCGGATCAGTGTAAACCACGTGGAGTTCGTCGGGAATTCGGTTCTCGGAGAACCGAACCCGCTCCTCTCTACCTTATACCCATCAATTTTTTTATTTTCAATCTAAGCCCCTGCAGTTTTCTGTAAGCATCTGCTTCGCTATGATGATCAACAAGTCACAAGGGCAAACACTCAGGGCTTGAGGCGTAGATCTTAGGACCAGCTGCTACAAGCATGGCAGAGGTGTCACTATCACTGGTGACACCCAGAGAGGTGGCGAGGGAGATTGTAATGCAGTGCGCGCAGATAAGCAGTGCAATGGTAAAAAGGAGGCATGGTTTCATAGGTAGGGGCGTGGCCTGGTGGCCTGAATCTACATTTTGTTGCTCCGGGTGTCCCGGGGGTTGGGGGCTGCACCCGGGGACTAGTGTGTGTGCGGTGCTGGCTCCTGCACAGTGACAGGGCATGGCCACCGAGCATGACGCCTCCATTCTTGACCATGCTGTAATTGCAGTCGCACTGCAGTTCAGCGTGATCATATAAAATGGTGTAGCCTCCTGCTGGTGCAGACTGTATGTGCGCGCAGGAAGCCGCCACCATTTTTGTGATCACAGCGGCTGAATGTGATGTCATACAGCCGCTGTGACCACGCCCCCTGTGTCTCCTCCGTTGCAGACCCCATTTTGAAGCCTTGCCCCCGCACCGCTCCATCCCTGACTTGGAAATGGAGTGTTGCTGACCCCCCTCTCCCCCCCCCCCCGCCCCGATTGACAGGCAGAGGCGATCGCATTCTCTGCGGGGTGCCGCAGAAAATGCAGGCACATGCATATGCTCTTAGCAATTTTTGCAGTTGGATCGCTTATTGTGATTGCAATCCAACCTGAATCAGGCCCTATTACCTATCACAATGCGCTGCAGGCAGTACAAAATTGGGTTAATATAGGAGTAAAACTCCCAGACCTGTGCTCCTTAATTGTACCTGGTGGCTAGTGGAGCGGCTGCCCAGTAATCAGTGTCCACGCCAGTGCGCACACGGTCCACCCCCTACGGCCACGCTCCCCTTCATCAGCGGCCTCGTGATCCGGAAGGGCGGTGTGTGTGTGACTGACCTTAGGAAGAAACTGGAGCCTCCGCTGCAGTGACCCAGCAACCAGGGCACGGGAGTATACAGCGCCGCTGGGAGTGATGAAGCTGCAGTAAAGATGTCTATTAGACCTAGCCTGCTGCAGCCCTTGTAGATTCTCATAAAACAAGTTCTTCTTTTCTTGTCAAAATTAATAGCTAAGAATAGGCTGCCTGAGGCAGGCCCCTGTTAAGAGGCCTGCTACTGAAGGCACCAACTACAAACTGAGCTCCCTGTTCATGGAAGCGGGGTTATAGAGGAGAATGCACTGAGAATCTTGGGAACAGTCAAAAGCTTTGAGCCGGTTGGTGCCTCAGATCAAGATCCTACTCTACACCCCAATGTGAATCCTTGTGGAGTCCAGTGTACCCCACAGAAGAAATTAATGTGTCACACCCATTGGCAGCAACCTTAGAATAGCTGCTGACGGGCACAATTGAGAAAGGAAGGGGGGGGGGGGGGACATTTGAATCCAGCACATAGATGCAATTCAAATATGTAATTTGTACCTTCCTATTTTAAAATATAATGGATGAACCTCACCCTGTGAGAACAATCTTCATGATCAAGAGATCTCATATGCAAAATAAGTATGAGTTGGGATAGGGCTGGGGAGGGTGGCTGCTCGGGCAGCCCCTCCCCCGTCAAGTTAAGGAGATTCAACTGAGGACGCACAAGGGAACTCTCGTCTGGGGACAACAACTGCAGGGAGACCACATCTGTTCAGATGAACATGGGAGGGTGGAAGGCTGCCTAATATTGAAGCACCATCAAATATCAAACCATATGCAACAACTAGTACAAGCATTCCAGGGGGAAGGTCTGCAGAAGACGGATTTGCATACGGTGATGTCATCCAAGCAGTGGACCAAAGTTGGCTGGAACTCTCATCTGCATATGAAAAGAGAAAAGGGGCATGCAGGGCATGGCGGCCTTTTGCGGTGCTTGGATGACCCCTAGTTCGCATTAAACACCCCCACCCTCCTTTGGTGTGGGGCTCATGTTGGCCATGCCCCATCCCCTGAAGCATTCAAGCTGATTTCTTGCAGCAGCTGGGCACTGTAACAGCTCCAGAGCTGTTCTGTAAGGCAAGTAAAAGGGTGTGGGCCCTGCAGCACCACCTGTAGTTCGCATTGTGCGTTGGAAGGCACAAAGTAAGCAGACGGGAGGAGAAGTCAGGATAGTGCGCAAGGGCATCCTTTTCTCTTAGTCCGTAGAGGATGCTGGGGTCACATTAAGAACCATGGGGTATAGACGGGATCCGCAAGAGACATGGGCACTTTAAGACTTTCAAAGGGTGTGAACTGGCTCCTCCCTCTATGCCCCTCCTCCAGACTCCAGTTATAGGAACTGTGCCCAGGGAGACGGACATTTCGAGGAAAGGATTTATTGTTAAACTAAGGTGAGCATCTTACCAGCTCACACCTTAAGCATGCCGCAGAACGTGGCATTCAACAGAACACAAGCCAACGGCATGAACAATTGCAGCAAAAAGCTGACCAGAACCATAACACAACATGTGTATAACCACAAGTAATAACTGCAGACACAGTATGGACTGGGACGGGTGCCCAGCATCCTCTACGGACTAAGAGAAAAGGATTTACCGGTAGGTATTAAAATCCTATTTTCTCATATGACCTAGAGGATGCTGGGGTCACATTAAGAACCATGGGGTTATACCAAAGCTCTTGAACGGGTGGGAGAGTGCGTACGACTCTGCAGCACCGAATGACCCAACTTGAGGTTATCATCAGCCAAGGTATCAAACTTGTAAAACTTAGCAAAAGTGTTTACTAAATAGCTGCTCGGCAAAGTTGCAATGCCGAGACTCCCCGACCAGCTGCCCAGGATGAACCCACCTTTCTAGTAGAATGGGTCTTCACCTAATTCAGTAACGGCAATCCTGCCGTGGAATGAGCATGCTGAATCTTACCACAGATCCAGCGCATAATGGTCTACATGGAAGCAGGACACCCAATCCTGTTGGGAGCATACAGGACAAACAGAGCCTCTGTTTTCCTAATCTGAACCGTTCTGGTGACATAAATTTTCAAAGTTCTGACCACAGCCAGAGACTTTGACTCAACGAAGGTGTCAGTGGCCAAAGGCACCATGTGGAAAGATGAACCACCTTCGGCAGAAATTGTTGACGTGTCCTCAATTCTGCTCTATCTTCATGAAAGATCAAATAAAGGCTCTTGTGATACTGCATGGTTTGTACTGTTTTCCATGTGCTCCCAGATCTTTCAAGCAAGTAGCATGGTCAAGAAAGTTCTGTTTGAAAAGTAACAACATTTACTGTCATTGTTATAGAATTTGGGAGAAAAAACAAGAAGAAATCTGCACTGTTGACGCACTGGACAGAATGAATGAATCATAAAATATAACCTTTATTAAGTATGTATTAAAATTGGATAAATATTAATATTATTATCCCAAACTGCAGTGAAACATAAAGGTTAAAATCACAGAACTAACATACATGTGCATAAGAAGAATAAAGAGATGTGAAAAAAAGGTTTAAAAAGCGTGTCCGTGTGTGATTATTTTTGAAGGCACAACCCTGGCGGGGTTGTTTATATAGATATATATGTTGCTAATAATCACTTTCTAGCGTAATGTTATTAAATAGCTGTTAGTATCTATGTCGTCAGGTACCACTGGGTCGTATCCTATATACTCCCTTCACTCAATAGGGGTTACCTCCCGGGAAGCCATCCCCATTGGCGAATTTGTGGGGGTGATTGAGTATAACCGGTAAGCTAACCTCCAATTTGTGGGGTGCTTAGGTAGATGGGGATCACTTATTTCTCTGTGTCCCCTAAGACTATATTCCTAAATTCAATACCATAGCTTTCTATATCGGATAAGGAATCACTTGATAGGGAAATCTCTATGCATCATGGAAAGATCATATTTATTAATATCCAAACTAAAAAAATGATGAATAGCTTTAATTTAGCTGTTTAGATATAGTTAATTGGCGAGATATACCAACAGGTGCGGTTGCCTTAAGGAATATGGCAATTCTAATATAAATAGCAGCCCTCCTTCATATAATCAGCCAGATCTTATTAAATCTGGTCCAGATATAGCCGTTCAGATATACTTAATTGACAACATATATCAATCGGTGGGGTTGCCTTAAGGAATATAGCAATTCCAATTCTCATATAAATAGCAACCTTCCTTCATATATTCAGCCAGATCTTATTTAATCTGATCTAGGCGTAGGCAATAATGCTTTCCTTAGAGGTATAGCCACCTCAATTCTTATTAGGAAGCAAAGTGTCTGTCATAATGGTTTATCCAATTCATCTAAGAAATAATATATTCCATGTGTCAGAGATTCATTACTCTCTATTTACACTGTTAAAGAGTTAATTCTTATTATGTTACAGTGTAATGAAATTATCATATAGGGAGATGTGGCAATTCCATGTGCTATATATATAATAACCCTTAGTGGTCCAGATTCCACAATGAGGAATTTTCTTATAAACCGCTGAAACACACAGCTGTTTGACTGACTTCCAAATATATCTATCTCACTTTGTAACAGTCTTATGATAGAGAAACCGTTACATATTCGGTCACTTAGTTATCTAAAGGTAAACAGACTCAGTGTGAGGGTAATATAATATATCAAATGCGCTGTCAATAATCGTGGTAACTGGTGTAATAATGTGGTATATTGAGTATGCTAGTAAGGCATATAACTGCTCTCCAGCCTTTAAGTGTTACCAATCAATTTGTTACACTGTAAAGGATTTATGGTGTCCTGTTAGGACATGCAGCTGCTAGGCTGACTCAAAGATTTATCCATTTGTAACAATTATGTAACAGTTATATACATGTTACTGGTATTACATATAAATAGTATGACACAGGCCAGCAGTCCCATGTGTCTAGATTCCACAATAGGAGATTTTCTTTGTCTTATAAACTGCTGGAACACACAGCTGCTAGACTGACTTCAAATATATATACCGGTATTACTTTGTAACAGTCTTATAGTAAAGAGACTGTTACACACTGTCATTTAGTTATCTCAAGGTTAGCAGATTCTGTATTACTTTGTAACAGTCTTATAGTAAAGAGACTGTTACACACTGTCATTTAGTTATCTCAAGGTTAGCAGATTCTGTGTGAGGATAGTGTTCTGTTAGAACATGCAGCTGCTAGGCTGACTCATAGAAAATGTATCCATTTGTAACAAATGACACATACAGCATTAAATTAATATCTATAGCAGCCCATGTGACATCTCTACTCTTATCATAATTGTCTGGTTATTGCCAATCTGGACAGCAGGAGTGATATATATTCACTAGTCCCAATATCCCATCATATAAATATACCCACACTGATATACATTCTTATCAAGAGTTATTAGTAGCTATCTGTATGCACTTTAGACATTGTAATTGCTAAGTGACATCATATCTAGTGTATTCCTTTCTTATAGCTCAGCTTCTATTCCCTATTAGTGGAGACTAACAGCTAACATCATAATCATATATTTTTGTTTTATAACATTTCACATGAGTCAAATACACGCGGACACGCCGTGCCCTACACGCGTGTTTCACTGCATCTATGGCAACTTACATTAAAGCTAACAAGAAAGCACACTCGTTCTGTCTTTAAACTGATAAAAGAAACCCCAATAATATGGGGCATGCAAAAATTTAGATAAAACTCAGTTTTGCTCCTCTCCACGGAAATCTTTAGTAAAAGGCGAAAGATTTGTTCGTTCTGAAGAGAAACCAGAGCATGACCAAGATTCCACCTGTCGCCTGAGTGCCATGCCAGCAGTCCTCATTCAGCTCAAAGTGAGCACCCAATATGAAAGAAAGAAAGCAGATTTCTCACCAGGCTTCCCCTTGCTATAAGCATGGTTTGTACTCTTTTCCATGTGCTCCCAGATCTTTCAAGCAATTAGTATGGTCAAGAAAGTTCTGCTTGAAAAGAAACAGACATTTACTGTCATTGTTATACAAATAAACTTACATTAAAGCCAACAAGAAAGCTCACTCGTTCTGTCTTTAAACTGATAAAAGAAACCCCAATAATATGGGGCATGCAAAAATTGAGATAAAACTCAGTTTTGCTCCTCTCCACGGATAATCTTTAATAAAAGGCGAAAGATTTGTTCATTCTGAAGAGAAACCAGAGCATGACCAAGATTCCACCTGTCGCCTGAGTGCCATGCCAGCAGTCCTCATTCAGATCAAAGTGAGCGCCCAATTTGAAAGAAAGCAGATTTCTCACCTGGCTTCTCCTTGCTATAAGCATGGTTTGTACTGTATTCCATGTGCTCCCAGATCTTTCAAGCAAGTAGCATGGTCAAGAAAGTTCTGTTTGAAAAGAAACAAACATTTACTGTAATTTCTATGCAAATGAGCTTTCATTAAAGCACACTCATTCTATCTTTAAACCGATAAAAGAAACCCCAAAAAGATGGGGCATGCAAAAATTGAGGTAAAACTCAGTTTTGCTCCTCTCCACGGAAATCTTTAGTAAAAGGCGAAAGATTTGTTCGTTCTGAAGAGAAACCAGAGCATGACCAAGATTTTCATCTGAAAATATGTGTTCTCCCTGCAGTTGTTGTCCCCAGATGAGAGTTCCCTTGTGCTGCCTCAGTTGAATCTCCTTTACTTGACAGAGATGTGCCTGAGCAGCGGCCCTCCCCAGCCCTATCCCAAATCATACTTATTTTGCATAGGAGATACCATGGTCATGAAGATTGTTCTCCCAGGGTGAGGTTCATTCATTGCATTCTGGGTATGCTGACCCCTGTGATTTCCCCAAATGTGGGAAACTCGACTGCATTATTTGTGGTAGTGGGGGACTGTGTTTGTGCTTTCCTCTGGTCAGCTCTGGTAAAAGTCAGATTTCTTTGTCTCAGATCTTCCTCTAGCCTTGTTCTTCTTTCGAGAGTTCCCTTGTGCTGCCTCAGTTGGATCTCCTTCACTTGAGAGGGGGTGCCCGAGCAGCAATCCTCCACAGCTCTAGCCCAACTCCTACTTACCTGCCAGGTGAGATACTATGATCTTCACTGTTAGGGCAATCAGGATGTGGAATTCCCTGCCAGGGAAGGTGGTAATGGCGGACTCTGTAATTGGATTTAAAAAAGGAATGGATACATTTCTGAATGAAAAAGCTATCCAAGGTTATAATACTTAAAATATCAACATGGTTAATCCGGGGGTAACATGAGTTATAGTAGCTAACTAGTCATAAAACATTATTCAGCAAGTATGTAGAATCATCACAACTTAAAACAGGTTGAACACGATGGGCAATTTGCCTCTATTCAACCTCAAAAACTATGTTACTATATGTTACTATATTACTATGTTACTGTAGTATACAGAAAACCAAAATGCAATGAACAGTGATAGTGAGCACTGATGAGGATACTAGAACTGACACTGAGCAGCAAGATGCAGCACTGGACTATTAGTAATGTACTGTAGTATGCTGAGCACCACAATGCAGCACAAGACAATGAGCAGTGATACTGAGCACTGATGAGGATACTACTGAGAACTGACACTGAGCAGGAGAGACACACTACTAGTATTACTGAGCAGCAATAAGTAACCACTGATACTGAGCACTGCTATTGAGATTTCCACTGAGAGAACATAGCCACGTCCATTCCGCTCTCTCTTCAATGCACGAGTAAAAATGGCGGCAACGCGCAGCTCTTTATATGGAATCCGAATCTCGCGAGAATCCGACAGCGGGATGATGACATTTTCCCTTGTTCAGGTTTTCCGAGTCAGGCGGGAACAACCGAGCCTGCCTCGGACCAGTGTAAACCACGTGGAGTTCGTGGGGAATTCGGTTCTCGGAGAACCGAACCCGCTCCTCTCTACCTTATACCCATCAATTTTTTTATTTTCAATCTAAGCCCCTGCAGTTTTCTGTAAGCATCTGCTTCGCTATGATGATCAACAAGTCACAAGGGCAAACACTCAGGGCTTGAGGCGTAGATCTTAGGACCAGCTGCTACAAGCATGGCAGAGGTGTCACTATTACTGTTGACACCCAGAGAGGTGGCGAGGGAGATTGTAATGCAGTACGCGCAGATAAGCAGCGCAATGGTAAAAAGGAGGCATGGTTTCATAGGTAGGGACGTGGCCTGGTGGCCTGAATCTACATTTTGTTGCTCCGGGTGTCCCGGGGGTTGGGGGCTGCACCCGGGGACTAGTGTGTGAGCGGTGCTGGCTCCTGCACAGTGAAAAGGCATGGCCACCCAGCATGATGCCTCCCTTCTTGACCATGCTGTAATTGCAGTCGCACTGCAGTTCAGCGTGATCATAAAAAATGGTGTAGCCTCCTGCTGGTGCAGACTGTATGTGCGCGCAGGAAGCCGCCACCATTTTTGTGATCACAGCGGCTGAATGTGATGTCATACAGCCGCTGTGACCACGCCCCCTGTGTCTCCTCCGTTGCAGACCCCATTTTGAAGCATTGCCCCCGCACCGCTCCATCCCTGACTTGGAAATGGAGTGTTGCTGACCCACCTATCCCCCCCCCCCGCCCCGATTGACAGGCAGAGGCGATCGCATTCTCTGCAGGGTGCCGCAGAAAATGCAGGCACATGCGTATGCTCTTAGCAATTTTTGCAGTTGGATCGCTTATTGTGATTGCAATCCAACCTGAATCAGGCCCTATTACCTATCACAATGCGCTGCGGGCAGTACAAAATTGGGTTAATATAGGAGAAAAACCCCCAGACCTGTGCTCCTTAACTGTACCTGGTGACTAGTGGAGCGGCTGCCCAGTAATCAGTGTCCACGCCAGTGCGCACATGGTCCACCCCCTACGGCCACGCTCCCCTTCAACAGCGGCCTCGTGATCCGGAAGGGTGGTGTGTGTGTGACTGACCTTAGGATGAAACCGGAGCCTCCGCTGCAGTGACCCAGCAACCAGGGCACGGGAGTATACAGCGCCGCTGGGAGTGATGAAGCTGCAGTAAAGATGTCTATTAGACCTAGCCTGCTGCAGCCCTTGTAGATTCTCATAAAACAAGTTCTTCTTTTCTTGTCAAAATTTATAGCTAAGAATAGGCTGCCTGAGGCAGGCCCCTGTTAAGTGGCCTGCTACTGAAGGCACCAACTACACACTGAGCTCCCTGTTCATGGAAGCGGGGTTATAGAGGAGAATGCACTGAGCATCTTGGGAACAGTCAAAAGCTTTGAGCCGGTTGGTGCCTCAGATCAAGATCCTACTCTACACCCCAATGTGAATCCTTGTGGAGTCCAGTGTACCCCACAGAAGAAATTAATGTGTCACACCCATTGGCAGCAACCTTAGAATAGCTGCTGACGGGCACAATTGAGAATGGAAGGGGGGGGGGGGGGACATTTGAATCCAGCACATAAATGCAATTCAAATATGTAATTTGTACCTTCCTATTTTAAAATATAATGGATGAACCTCACCCTGTGAGAACAATCTTCATGATCAAGAAATCTCATATGCAAAATAAGTATGAGTTGGGATAGGGCTGGGGAGGGTGTCTGCTCTGGCAGCCCCTCCCCCGTCAAGTTAAGGAGATTCAACTGAGGAAGCACAAGGGAACTCTCGTCTGGGGACAACAACTGCAGGGAGACCACATCTTTTCAGATGAACATGGGAGGGCGGAAGGCTGCCTAATACTGAAGCACCATCAAATATCAAACCATATGCAACATCTAGTACAAGCATTCCTGGGGGAAGGTCTGCAGCAGACGGATTTGCATACAGTGATGTTATCCAAGCAGTGGGCCAAAGTTGGCTGGAACCCTCATCTGCATATGAAAAGAGAAAAGGGGCGTGCAGGGCATGGCGGCCTTTTGCAGTGCTTGGATGACCCCTAGTTCTCATTAAACACCCCCACCCTCCTTTGGTGTGGGGCTCATGTTGGCCATGCCCCATCCCCTGAAGCATTCAAGCTGATTTCTTGCAGCAGCTGGGCACTGTAACAGCTCCAGAGCTGTTCTGTAAGGCAAGTAAAAGGGTGTGGGCCCTGCAGCACCACCTGTAGTTTGCATTGTGTGTTGGAAGGCACAAAGTAAGCAGACGGGAGGAGAAGTCAGGATAGTGCGCAAGGGCATCCTTTTCTCTTAGTCCGTAGAGGATGCTGGGGTCACATTAAGAACCATGGGGTATAGACGGGATCCGCAAGAGACATGGGCACTTTAAGACTATCAAAGGGTGTGAACTGGCTCCTCCCTCTATGCCCCTCCTCCAGACTCCAGTTATAGGAACTGTGCCCAGGGAGACGGACATTTCGAGGAAAGGATTTATTGTTAAACTAAGGTGAGCATCTTACCAGCTCACACCTTAAGCATGCCGCAGAACGTGGCATTCAACAGAACACAAGCCAACGGCATGAACAATTGCAGCAAAAAGCTGACCAGAACCATAACACAACATGTGTATAACCACAAGTAATAACTGCAGACACAGTATGGACTGGGACGGGTGCCCAGCATCCTCTACAGACTAAGAGAAAAGGATTTACCGGTAGGTATTAAAATCCTATTTTCTCATAGGACCTAGAGGATGCTGGGGTCACATTAAGAACCATGGGGTTATACCAAAGCTCTTGAACGGGTGGAAGAGTGCGTACGACTCTGCAGCACCGAATGACCCAACTTGAGGTTATCATCGGCAGGGATGCAGTGGCGTTAATGTTTCCTGGTGTCAACCTGTATTATTTCAGTAGATATTGAAATGAGGATGCATCTTGCTGCCTTTCCAATGAAGCAAGTTTAATTTAGTAATAGGTGAAAAACCATCCCTACAAAGATGTTAATCAGATACTTGGCTTTGTGGACACTTTTCAGAGAACAAATTTGTTATCATAAAAATAAAGCCAGAAAATGAAGAGCTGTTTAATCACTCAATTGGATTTTTTTGCCAGCATATTTCTTTTTCTCTGCAAACCACTGCTAAATTGTGCTTCCTAGCTGTTTTTATAAAATCACTGAATCAAATCTAACTCTGATTACATCAGAGAAGGCCAGGTACCCTACACCATAACAGGGGTTTTTGAAATTTTGACTTGTCTACTTAAAGATCACCAAAATCTGATAACAAGGTCAATTACGTCCCTGGGTGGGATTGAACCACCAACCTTTTGGTTAATAGCCGTACACACTAACTGATTGCGCCACAGCGACACTTTGCAAAAGTACATACTGACAAAGGCTAATAAGCATTCATCTAGAACGTTTCCTAGAAAACTTTAAAAAGTCAATAATCTGGAGAGTTTTTGTAAGATGTTTCTTCCATCAACCAATGAAGAAACGCATTGGTACTTTCCCATGATGAGTGAGTGCTTCAGGATCTCTTGCACTTACATGTGCAGCAGAGTACTGCAATGGAAGCATGCTGGGCCCATAACCCAGAGGTAGGCAGATTGAAACTATCCTCTGCTATATGCATTTTTTTTTGTTAATTAAAGTAATCCAAAACTGGGATTGATATTTTTGCTCTTTTATTTTTACTTAAAG
This sequence comes from Pseudophryne corroboree, assembly GCF_028390025.1. NCBI lineage: Eukaryota > Metazoa > Chordata > Amphibia > Anura > Myobatrachidae > Pseudophryne > Pseudophryne corroboree. The sequence continues at coordinate 1,230,188 of NW_026968131.1, read as the reverse complement.
TACAATAACTTTTACCATTTTAATTTGTTTTAATAGTATATTGACAGTATTGTTTTCTTTCAAAAATCCACTTAATTTTCTTTACCCTATTATTAAAATGGTAATTGACAAAAACAAACTACATTGTCACCAGAAGAGCAATACAAAATGTACAAGTGATATATTAAAATCATCTTTCCAGCTTGAATTTCAATGATGCATTGGGGCAACGATTTTGTGAGAAACATCTTCACCCTTAAATAAAGATTTTCTTAATTCCTTACCTGTGTGCTAATTAGATATCACCTTGTTTTCACATTAAACAGACTTCCACATGAGAAAACAGCAAAGATGCAGTGGCGTTAATGTTTCATGGTGTCAACCTGTATTATTTCCGTAGATATTGAAATGAGGATGCATCTTGCTGCCTTTCCAATGAAGCAAGTTTAATTTAGTAATAGGTGAAAAACCATCCCTACAAAGATGTTAATCAGATACTTGGCTTTGTGGACACTTTTCAGAGAACAAATTTGTTATCATAAAAATAAAGCCAGAAAATGAAGAGCTGTTTAATCACTCAATTGGATTTTTTTGCCAGCATATTTCTTTTTCTCTGCAAACCACTGCTAAATTGTGCTTCCTAGCTGTTTTTATAAAATCACTGAATCAAATCTAACTCTGATTACATCAGAGAAGGCCAGGTACCCTACACCATAACAGGGGTTTTTGAAATTTTGACTTGTCTACTTAAAGATCACCAAAATCTGATAACAAGGTCAATTACGTCCCTGGGTGGGATTGAACCACCAACCTTTTGGTTAATAGCCGTACACACTAACTGATTGCGCCACAGCGACACTTTGCAAAAGTACATACTGACAAAGGCTAATAAGCATTCATCTAGAACGTTTCCTAGAAAAACTTTAAAAAGTCAATAATCTGGAGAGTTTTTGTAAGATGTTTCTTCCATCAACCAATGAAGAAACGCATTGGTACTTTCCCATGATGAGTGAGTGCTTCAGGATCTCTTGCACTTACATGTGCAGCAGAGTACTGCAATGGAAGCATGCTGGGCCCATAACCCAGAGGTAGGCAGATTGAAACTATCCTCTGCTATATGCATTTTTTTTTGTTAATTAAAGTAATCCAAAACTGGGATTGATATTTTTGCTCTTTTATTTTTACTTAAAGTACAATAACTTTTACCATTTTAATTTGTTTTAATAGTATATTGACAGTATTGTTTTCTTTCAAAAATCCACTTAATTTTCTTTACCCTATTATTAAAATGGTAATTGACAAAAACAAACTACATTGTCACCAGAAGAGCAATACAAAATGTACAAGTGATATATTAAAATCATCTTTCCAGCTTGAATTTCAATGATGCATTGGGGCAACGATTTTGTGAGAAACATCTTCACCCTTAAATAAAGATTTTCTTAATTCCTTACCTGTGTGCTAATTAGATATCACCTTGTTTTCACATTAAACAGACTTCCACATGAGAAAGCAGCAAGGATGCAGTGGCGTTAATGTTTCCTGGTGTCAACCTGTATTATTTCCGTAGATATTGAAATGAGGATGCATCTTGCTGCCTTTCCAATGAAGCAAGTTTAATTTAGTAATAGGTGAAAAACCATCCCTACAAAGATGTTAATCAGATACTTGGCTTTGTGGACACTTTTCAGAGAACAAATTTGTTATCATAAAAATAAAGCCAGAAAATGAAGAGCTGTTTAATCACTCAATTGGATTTTTTTGCCAGCATATTTCTTTTTCTCTGCAAACCACTGCTAAATTGTGCTTCCTAGCTGTTTTTATAAAATCACTGAATCAAATCTTACTCTGATTACATCAGAGAAGGCCAGGTACCCTACACCATAACAGGGGTTTTTGAAATTTTGACTTGTCTACTTAAAGATCACCAAAATCTGATAACAAGGTCAATTACGTCCCTGGGTGGGATTGAACCACCAACCTTTTGGTTAATAGCCGTACACACTAACTGATTGCGCCACAGCGACACTTTGCAAAAGTACATACTGACAAAGGCTAATAAGCATTCATCTAGAACGTTTCCTAGAAAAACTTTAAATAGTCAATAATCTGGAGAGTTTTTGTAAGATGTTTCTTCCATCAACCAATGAAGAAACACATTGGTACTTTCCCATGATGAGTGAGTGCTTCAGGATCTCTTGCAATTACATGTGCAGCAGAGTACTGTAATGGAAGCATGCTGGGTCCATAACCCAGAGGTAGGCAGATTGAAACTATCCTCTGCTATATGCATTTTTTTTGTTAATTAAAGTAAACCAAAACTGGGATTGATATTTTTGCTCTTTTATTTTTACTTAAAGTACAATAACTTTTACCATTTTAATTTGTTTTAATAGTATATTGACAGTATTGTTTTCTTTCAAAAATCCACTTAATTTTCTTTACCCGATTATTAAAATGGTAATTGACAAAAACAAACTACATTGTCACCAGAAGAGCAATACAAAATGTACAAGTGATATATTAAAATCATCTTTCCAGCTTGGATTTCAATGATGCATTGGGGCAACGATTTTGTGAGAAACATCTTCACCCTTAAATAAAGATTTTCTTAATTCCTTACCTGTGTGCTAATTAGATATCACCTTGTTTTCACATTAAACAGACTTCCACATGAGAAAACAGCAAAGATGCAGTGGCGTTAATGTTTCATGGTGTCAACCTGTATTATTTCCGTAGATATTGAAATGAGGATGCATCTTGCTGCCTTTCCAATGAAGCAAGTTTAATTTAGTAATAGGTGAAAAACCATCCCTACAAAGATGTTAATCAGATACTTGGTTTTGTGGACACTTTTCAGAGAACAAATTTGTTATCATAAAAATAAAGCCAGAAAATGAAGAGCTGTTTAATCACTCAATTGGATTTTTCTGCCAGCATTTTTCTTTTTCTCTGCAACCCACTGCTAAATTGTGCTTCCTAGCTGTTTTTTTATAAAATCACTTAATCAAATCTGATTACATCAGAGAAGGCCAGGTACCCTACACCATAAGAGGGGGTTTGCAATTTTGACTTGTCTACTTAAATATCACCAAAATCTGACCACAAGGTCAATTACGTCCCTGGGTGGGATTGAACCACCAACCTTTTGATTAATAGCTGAACACACTAACCGATTGCGCCACAGAGACACTTTGCAAAAAGTCCATACTGACAAAGACTAATAAGCATTCATCTAGAACGTTTCCTAGAAAAACTTTAAAAAGTCAATAATCTGGAGAGTTTTTGTAAGATGTTTCTTCCAGCAACCAATGAAGAAACACATTGGTACTTTCACATGATGAGTGAGTGCTTCAGGATCTCTTGCACTTACATGTGCAGCAGAGTACTGCAATGGAAGCATGCTGGGCCCATAACCCAGAGGTAGGCAGATTGAAACTATCCATTGCTATATGCATTTTTTTTTTGTTCATTAAAGTAATCCAAAACTGGGATTGATATTTTAGCTTTTATTTTTACTTAAAGTACAATAACTTTTACCATTTTAATTTGTTTTAATAGTATATTGACAGTATTGTTTTCTTTCAAAAATCCACTTAATTTTCTTTACCCTATTATTAAAATGGTAATTGACAAAAACAAACTACATTGTCACCAGAAGAGCAATACAAAATGTACAAGTGATATATTAAAATCATCTTTCCAGCTTGAATTTCAATGATGCATTGGGGCAATGATTTTGTGAGAAACATCTTTACCCTTAAATAAAGATTTTCTTAATTCCTTACCTGTGTGCTAATTAGATATCACCTTGTTTTCACATTAAACAGACTTCCACATGAGAAAGCAGCAAGGATGCAGTGGCGTTAATGTTTCCTGGTGTCAACCTGTATTATTTCAGTAGATATTGAAATGAGGATGCATCTTGCTGCCTTTCCAATGTAGCAAGTTTAATTTAGTAATAGGTGAAAAACCATCCCTACAAATATGTTAATCAGATACTTGGCTTTGTGGACACTTTTCAGAGAACAAATTAGTTAGCATAAAAATAAAGCCAGAAAATGAAGAGCTGTTTAATCACTAAATTGGATTTTTCTGCCAGCATATTTCTTTTTCTCTGCAACCCACTGCTAAATTGTGCTTCCTAGCTGTTTTTATAAAATCACTGAATCAAATCTAACTCTGATTACATCAGAGAAGGCCAGGTACCCTACACCATAACAGGGGGTTTGAAATTTTGACTTGTCTACTTAAAGATCACCAAAATCTGATAACAAGGTCAATTAAGTCCCTGGGTGGGATTGAACCACCAACCTTTTGGTTAATAGCCTTACACACTAACTGATTGCGCCACAGCGACACTTTGCAAAAGTACATACTGACAAAGGCTAATAAGCATTCATCTAGAACGATTCCTAGAAAAACTTTAAATAGTCAATAATGTGGAGAGTTTTTGTAAGATGTTTCTTCCATCAACCAATGAAGAAACACATTGGTACTTTCCCATGATGAGTGAGTGCTTCAGGATCTCTTGCACTTACATGTGCAGCAGAGTACTGTAATGGAAGCATGCTTGGTCCATAACCCAGAGGTAGGCAGATTGAAACTATCCTCTGCTATATCCATTTTTTTTGTTCATTAAAGTAATCCAAAACTGGGATTGATATTTTAGCTTTTATTTTTACTTAAAGTACAATAACTTTTACCATTTTAATTTGTTTTAATAGTATATTGACAGTATTGTTTTCTTTCAAAAATCCAATTAATTTTCTTTACCCGATTATTAAAATGGTAACTGACAAAAACAAACTACATTGTCACCAGAAGAGCAATACTAAATGTACAAGTGATATATTAAAACCATCTTTCCAGCTTGAATTTCAATGATGCATTGGGGCAACGATTTTGTGAGAAACATCTTCACCCTTAAATAAAGATTTTCTTAATTCCTTACCTGTGTGCTAATTAGATATCACCTTGTTTTCACATTAAACAGACTTCCACATGAGAAAGCAGCAAGGATGCAGTGGCGTTAATGTTTCCTGGTGTAAACCTGTATTATTTCAGTAGATATTGAAATGAGGATGCATCTTGCTGCCTTTCCAATGAAGCAAGTTTAATTTAGTAATAGGTGAAAAACCATCCCTACAAAGGTGTTAATCAGAGACTTGGCTTTGTGGACACTTTTCAGAGAACAAATTTGTTAGCATAAAAATAAAGCCAGAAAATGAAGAGCTGTTTAATCACTCAATTGGATTTTTTTGCCAGCATATTTCTTTTTCTCTGCAACCCACTGCTAAATTGTGCTTCCTAGCTGTTTTTATAAAATCACTGAATCAAATCTAACTCTGATTACATCAGAGAAGGCCAGGTACCCTACACCATAACAAGGGTTTTCGAAATTTTGACTTGTCTACTTAAAGATCAACAAAATCTGATAACAAGGTCAATTATGTCCCTGGGTGGGATTGAACCACCAACCTTTTGGTTAATAGCTGTACACACTAACTGATTGCGCCACTGCGACACTTTGCAGAAGTACATACTGACAGAGGCTAATAAGCATTCATCTAGAACGTTTCCTATAAAAACTTTAAATAGTCAATAATCTGGAGAGTTTTTGTAAGATGTTTCTTCCATCAACCAATGAAGAAACACATTGGTACTTTCCCATGATGAGTGAGTGCTTCAGGATCTCTTGCACTTACATGTGCAGCAGAGTACTGTTATGAAAGCATGCTGGGTCCATAACCCAGAGGTAGGCAGATTGAAACTATCCTCTGCTATATGCATTTTTTTTTGTTAATTAAAGTAATCCAAAACTGGGATTGATATTTTTGCTCTTTTATTTTTACTTAAAGTACAATAACTTTTACCATTTTAATTTGTTTTAATAGTATATTGACAGTATTGTTTTCTTTCAAAAATCCAATTAATTTTCTTTACCCGATTATTAAAATGGTAATTGACAAAAACAAACTACATTGTCACCAGAAGAGCAATACAAAATGTACAAGTGATATATTAAAATCATCTTTCCAGCTTGAATTTCAATGATGCATTGGGGCAACGATTTTGTGAGAAACATCCTTACCCTTAAATAAAGATTTTCTTAATTCCTTACCTGTGTGCTAATTAGATATCACTTTGTTTTCACATTAAACAGACTTCCACATGAGAAAACAGCAAAGATGCAGTGGCGTTAATGTTTCCTGGTGTCAACCTGTATTATTTCCGTAGATATTGAAATGAGGATGCATCTTGCTGCCTTTCCAATGAAGCAAGTTTAATTTAGTAATAGGTGAAAAACCATCCCTACAAAGATGTTATTCAGATACTTGGCTTTGTGGACACTTTTCAGAGAACAAATTTGTTATCATAAAAATAAAGCCAGAAAATGAAGAGCTGTTTAATCACTCAATTGGATTTTTCTGCCAGCATTTTTCTTTTTCTCTGCAACCCACTGCTAAATTGTGCTTCCTAGCTGTTTTTTTTTATAAAATCACTTAATCAAATCTAACTCTGATTACATCAGAGAAGGCCAGGTACCCTACACCATAAGAGGGGTTTTGCAATTTTGACTTGTCTTCTTAAATATTACCAAAATCTGATCACAAGGTCAATTATGTCCCTGGGTGGGATTGAACCACCAACCTTTTGATTAATAGCTGAACACACTAACCGATTACACCACAGAGACACTTTGCAAAAATTACATACTGACAAAGACTAATAAGCATTCATCTAGAACGTTTCCTAGAAAAACTTTAAAAAGTCAATAATCTGGAGAGTTTTTGTAAGATGTTTCTTCCAGCAACCAATGAAGAAACACATTGGTACTTTCGCATGATGAGTGAGTGCTTCAGGATCTCTTGCACTTACATGTGCAGCAGAGTACTGCACTGGAAGCATGCTGGGCCCATAACCCAGAGGTAGGCAGATTGAAACTATCCTTTGCTATATGCATTTTTTTTTTTGTTCATTAAAGTAATCCAAAACTGGGATTGATATTTTAGCTTTTATTTTTACTTAAAGTACAATAACTTTTACCATTTTAATTTGTTTTAATAGTATATTGACAGTATTGTTTTCTTTCAAAAATCCAATTAATTTTCTTTACCCGATTATTAAAATGGTAATTGACAAAAACAAACTACATTGTCACCAGAAGAGCAATACAAAATGTACAAGTGATATATTAAAATCATCTTTCCAGCTTGAATTTCAATGATGCATTGGGGCAACGATTTTGTGAGAAACATCTTCACCCTTAAATAAAGATTTTCTTAATTCCTTACCTGTGTGCTAATTAGATATCACCTTGTTTTCACATTAAACAGACTTCCACATGAGAAAACAGCAAAGATGCAGTGGCGTTAATGTTTCCTGGTGTCAACCTGTATTATTTCCGTAGATATTGAAATGAGGATGCATCTTGCTGCCTTTCCAATGAAGCAAGTTTAATTTAGTAATAGGTGAAAAACCATCCCTACAAAAATGTTAATCAGATACTTGGCTTTGTGGACACTTTTCAGAGAACAAATTTGTTATCATAAAAATAAAGCCAGAAAATGAAGAGCTGTTTAATCACTCAATTGGATTTTTCTGCCAGCATTTTTCTTTTTCTCTGCAACCCACTGCTAAATTGTGCTTCCTAGCTGTTTTTTTATAAAATCACTTAATCAAATCTAACTCTGATTACATCAGAGAAAGCCAGGTACCCTACACCATAAGAGAGGGTTTGCAATTTTGACTTGTCTACTTAAATATCACCAAAATCTGATCACAAGGTCAATTACGTCCCTGGGTGGGATTGAACCACCAACCTTTTGATTAATAGCTGAACACACTAACAGATTGCGCCACAGAGACACTTTGCAAAAAGTCCATACTGACAAAGACTAATAAGCATTCATCTAGAACGTTTCCTAGAAAAACTTTAAAAAGTCAATAATCTGGAGAGTTTTTGTAAGATGTTTCTTCCAGCAACCAATGAAGAAACACATTGGTACTTTCGCATGATGAGTGAGTGCTTCAGGATCTCTTGCACTTAAATGTGCAGCAGAGTACTGCAATGGAAGCATGCTGGGCCCATAACCCAGAGGTAGGCAGATTGAAACTATCCTTTGCTATATGCATTTTTTTTTTGTTCATTAAAGTAATCCAAAACTGGGATTGATATTTTAGCTTTTATTTTTACTTAAAGTACAATAACTTTTACCATTTTAATTTGTTTTAATAGTATATTGACAGCATTGTTTTCTTTCAAAAATCCACTTAATTTTCTTTACCCTATTATTAAAATGGTAATTGACAAAAACAAACTACATTGTCACCAGAAGAGCAATACAAAATGTACAAGTGATACATTAAAATCATCTTTCCAGCTTGAATTTCAATGATGCATTGGGGCAACGATTTTGTGAGAAACATCTTCACCCTTAAATAAAGATTTTCTTAATTCCTTACCTGTGTGCTAATTAGATATCACCTTGTTTTCACATTAAACAGACTTCCACATGAGAAAGCAGCAAGGATGCAGTGGCGTTAATGTTTCCTGGTGTCAACCTGTATTATTTCAGTAGATATTGAAATGAGGATGCATCTTGCTGCCTTTCCAATGAAGCAAGTTTAATTTAGTAATAGATGAAAAACCATCCCTACAAATATGTTAATCAGATACTTGGCTTTGTGGACACTTTTCAGAGAACAAATTAGTTAGCATAAAAATAAAGCCAGAAAATGAAGAGCTGTTTAATCACTCAATTGGATTTTTCTGCCAGCATATTTCTTTTTCTCTGCAACCCACTGCTAAATTGTGCTTCCTAGCTGTTTTTATAAAATCACTGAATCAAATCTAACTACATCAGAGAAGGCCAGGTACCCTACACCATAACAGGGGGTTTGAAATTTTGACTTGTCTACTTAAAGATCACCAAAATCTGATAACAAGGTCAATTAAGTCCCTGGGTGGGATTGAACCACCAACCTTTTGGTTAATAGCCTTACACACTAACTGATTGCGCCACAGAGACACTTTGCAAAAGTACATACTGACAAAGGCTAATAAGCATTCATCTAGAATGATTCCTAGAAACATTTTAAAAAGTCAATAATGTGGAGAGTTTTTGTAAGATGTTTCTTCCATCAACCAATGAAGAAACACATTGGTACTTTCCCATGATGAGTGAGTGCTTCAGGATCTTTTGCACTTACATGTGCAGCAGAGTACTGTAATGGAAGCATGCTGGGTCCATAACCCAGAGGTAGGCAGTTTGAAACTATCCTCTGCTATATGCATTTTTTTTTTGTTAATTAAAGTAATCCAAAACTGGGATTGATATTTTTGCTCTTTTATTTTTACTTAAAGTACAATAACTTTTACCATTTTAATTTGTTTTAATAGTATATTGACAGTATTGTTTTCTTTCAAAAATCCACTTAATTTTCTTTACCCGATTATTAAAATGGTAATTGACAAAAACAAACTACATTGTCACCAGAAGAGCAATACAAAATGTACAAGTGATATATTAAAATCATCTTTCCAGCTTGAATTTCAATGATGCATTGGGGCAACGATTTTGTGAGAAACATCTTCACCCTTAAATAAATATTTTCTTAATTCCTTACCTGTGTGCTAATTAGATATCACCTTGTTTTCACATTAAACAGACTTTCACATGAGAAAACAGCAAAGATGCAGTGGCGTTAATGTTTCCTGGTGTCAACCTGTATTATTTCCGTAGATATTGAAATGAGGATGCATCTTGCTGCCTTTCCAATGAAGCAAGTTTAATTTAGTAATAGGTGAAAAACCATCCCTACAAAGATGTTAATCAGATACTTGGCTTTGTGGACACTTTTCAGAGAACAAATTTGTTATCATAAAAATAAAGCCAGAAAATGAAGAGCTGTTTAATCACTCAATTGGATTTTTCTGCCAGCATTTTTCTTTTTCTCTGCAACCCACTGCTAAATTGTGCTTCCTAGCTGTTTTTTTATAAAATCACTTAATCAAATCTAACTCTGATTACATCAGAGAAGGCCAGGTACCCTACACCATAACAGGGGGTTTGAAATTTTGACTTGTCTACTTAAAGATCACCAAAATCTGATAACAAGGTCAATTAAGTCCCTGGGTGGGATTGAACCACCAACCTTTTGGTTAATAGCCTTACACACTAACTGATTGCGCCACAGCGACACTTTGTGAAAGTACATACTGACAAAGGCTAATAAGCATTCATCTAGAACGATTCCTAAAAACATTTTAAAAAGTCAATAATGTGGAGAGTTTTTGTAAGATGTTTCTTCCATCAACCAATGAAGAAACACATTGGTACTTTCCCATGATGAGTGAGTGCTTCAGGATCTCTTGCACTTACATGTGCAGCAGAGTACTCTAATGGAAGCATGCTGTGTCCATAACCCAGAGGTAGGCAGATTGAAACTATCCTCTGCTATATGCATTTTTTTTTTGTTAATTAAAGTAATCCAAAACTGGGATTGATATTTTTGCTCTTTTATTTTTACTTAAAGTACAATAACTTTTACCATTTTAATCTGTTTTAATAGTATATTGACAGTATTGTTTTCTTTCAAAAATCCAATTAATTTTCTTTACCCGATTATTAAAATGGTAATTGACAAAAACAAACCACATTGTCACCAGAAGAGCAATACAAAATGTACAAGTGATATATTAAAATCATCTTTCCAGCTTGAATTTCAATGATGCATTGGGGCAACGATTTTGTGAGAAACATCTTCACCCTTAAATAAATATTTTCTTAATTCCTTACCTGTGTGCTAATTAGATATCACCTTGTTTTCACATTAAACATACTTCCACATGAGAAAGCAGTAAAGGATGCAGTGGCGTTAATGTTTCCTGGTGTCAACCGGTATTATTTCAGTAGATATTGAAATGAGTATGCATCTTGCTGCCTTTCCAATGAAGCAAGTTTAATTTAGTAATAGGTGAAAAACCATCCCTACAAAGGTGTTAATCAGAGACTTGGCTTTGTGGACACTTTTCAGAGAACAAATTTGTTAGCATAAAAATAAAGCCAGAAAATGAAGAGCTGTTTAATCACTCAATTGGATTTTTTTGCCAGCATATTTCTTTTTCTCTGCAACCCACTGCTAAATTGTGCTTCCTAGCTGTTTTTATAAAATCACTGAATCAAATCTAACTCTGATTACATCAGAGAAGGCCAGGTACCCTACACCATAACAGGGGTTTTCGAAATTTTGACTTGTCTACTTAAAGATCAACAAAATCTGATAACAAGGTCAATTATGTCCCTGGGTGGGATTGAACCACCAACCTTTTGGTTAATAGCTGTACACACTAACTGATTGCGCCACAGCGACACTTTGCAAAAGTACATACTGACAAAGGCTAATAAGCATTCATCTAAAACGTTTCCTATAAAAACTTTAAATAGTCAATAATCTGGAGAGTTTTTGTAAGATGTTTCTTCCATCAACCAATGAAGAAACACATTGGTACTTTCCCATGATGAGTGAGTGCTTCAGGATCTCTTGCACTTACATGTGCAGCAGAGTACTGTTATGAAAGCATGCTGGGTCCATAACCCAGAGGTAGGCAGATTGAAACTATCCTCTGCTATATGCATTTTTTTTTTGTTAATTAAAGTAATCCAAAACTGGGATTGATATTTTTGCTCTTTTATTTTTACTTAAAGTACAATAACTTTTACCATTTTAATTTGTTTTAATAGTATATTGACAGTATTGTTTTCTTTCAAAAATCCAATTAATTTTCTTTACCCGATTATTAAAATGGTAATTGACAAAAACAAACTACATTGTCACCAGAAGAGCAATACAAAATGTACAAGTGATATATTAAAATCATCTTTCCAGCTTGAATTTCAATGATGCATTGGGGCAACGATTTTGTGAGAAACATCCTTACCCTTAAATAAAGATTTTCTTAATTCCTTACCTGTGTGCTAATTAGATATCACTTTGTTTTCACATTAAACAGACTTCCACATGAGAAAACAGCAAAGATGCAGTGGCGTTAATGTTTCCTGGTGTCAACCTGTATTATTTCCGTAGATATTGAAATGAGGATGCATCTTGCTGCCTTTCCAATGAAGCAAGTTTAATTTAGTAATAGGTGAAAAACCATCCCTACAAAGATGTTATTCAGATACTTGGCTTTGTGGACACTTTTCAGAGAACAAATTTGTTATCATAAAAATAAAGCCAGAAAATGAAGAGCTGTTTAATCACTCAATTGGATTTTTCTGCCAGCATTTTTCTTTTTCTCTGCAACCCACTGCTAAATTGTGCTTCCTAGCTGTTTTTTTTTATAAAATCACTTAATCAAATCTAACTCTGATTACATCAGAGAAGGCCAGGTACCCTACACCATAAGAGGGGTTTTGCAATTTTGACTTGTCTACTTAAATATTACCAAAATCTGATCACAAAGTCAATTACGTCCCTGGGTGGGATTGAACCACCAACCTTTTGATTAATAGCTGAACACACTAACCGATTGCGCCACAGAGACACTTTGCAAAAAGTACATACTGACAAAGACTAATAAGCATTCATCTAGAACGTTTCCTAGAAAAACTTTAAAAAGTCAATAATCTGGAGAGTTTTTGTAAAATGTTTCTTCCAGCAACCAATGAAGAAACACATTGGTACTTTCGCATGATGAGTGAGTGCTTCAGGATCTCTTGCACTTACATGTGCAGCAGAGTACTGCACTGGAAGCATGCTGGGCCCATAACCCAGAGGTAGGCAGATTGAAACTATCCTTTGCTATATGCATTTTTTTTTTGTTCATTAAAGTAATCCAAAACTGGGATTGATATTTTAGCTTTTATTTTTACTTAAAGTACAATAACTTTTACCATTTTAATTTGTTTTAATAGTATATTGACAGTATTGTTTTCTTTCAAAAATCCAATTAATTTTCTTTACCCGATTATTAAAATGGTAATTGACAAAAACAAACTACATTGTCACCAGAAGAGCAATACAAAATGTACAAGTGATATATTAAAATCATCTTTCCAGCTTGAATTTCAATGATGCATTGGGGCAACGATTTTGTGAGAAACATCTTCACCCTTAAATAAAGATTTTCTTAATTCCTTACCTGTGTGCTAATTAGATATCACCTTGTTTTCACATTAAACAGACTTCCACATGAGAAAACAGCAAAGATGCAGTGGCGTTAATGTTTCCTGGTGTCAACCTGTATTATTTCCGTAGATATTGAAATGAGGATGCATCTTGCTGCCTTTCCAATGAAGCAAGTTTAATTTAGTAATAGGTGAAAAACCATCCCTACAAAAATGTTAATCAGATACTTGGCTTTGTGGACACTTTTCAGAGAACAAATTTGTTATCATAAAAATAAAGCCAGAAAATGAAGAGCTGTTTAATCACTCAATTGGATTTTTCTGCCAGCATTTTTCTTTTTCTCTGCAACCCACTGCTAAATTGTGCTTCCTAGCTGTTTTTTTTATAAAATCACTTAATCAAATCTAACTCTGATTACATCAGAGAAGGCCAGGTACCCTACACCATAAGAGAGGGTTTGCAATTTTGAATTGTCTACTTAAATATCACCAAAATCTGATCACAAGGTCAATTACGTCCCTGGGTGGGATTGAACCACCAACCTTTTGATTAATAGCTGAACACACTAACAGATTGCGCCACAGAGACACTTTGCAAAAAGTCCATACTGACAAAGACTAATAAGCATTCATCTAGAACGTTTCCTAGAAAAACTTTAAAAAGTCAATAATCTGGAGAGTTTTTGTAAGATGTTTCTTCCAGCAACCAATGAAGAAACACATTGGTACTTTCGCATGATGAGTGAGTGCTTCAGGATCTCTTGCACTTAAATGTGCAGCAGAGTACTGCAATGGAAGCATGCTGGGCCCATAACCCAGAGGTAGGCAGATTGAAACTATCCTTTGCTATATGCATTTTTTTTTTGTTCATTAAAGTAATCCAAAACTGGGATTGATATTTTAGCTTTTATTTTTACTTAAAGTACAATAACTTTTACCATTTTAATTTGTTTTAATAGTATATTGACAGTATTGTTTTCTTTCAAAAATCCACTTAATTTTCTTTACCCTATTATTAAAATGGTAATTGACAAAAACAAACTACATTGTCACCAGAAGAGCAATACAAAATGTACAAGTGATACATTAAAATCATCTTTCCAGCTTGAATTTCAATGATGCATTGGGGCAACGATTTTGTGAGAAACATCTTCACCCTTAAATAAAGATTTTCTTAATTCCTTACCTGTGTGCTAATTAGATATCACCTTGTTTTCACATTAAACAGACTTCCACATGAGAAAGCAGCAAGGATGCAGTGGCGTTAATGTTTCCTGGTGTCAACCTGTATTATTTCAGTAGATATTGAAATGAGGATGCATCTTGCTGCCTTTCCAATGAAGCAAGTTTAATTTAGTAATAGATGAAAAACCATCCCTACAAATATGTTAATCAGATACTTGGCTTTGTGGACACTTTTCAGAGAACAAATTAGTTAGCATAAAAATAAAGCCAGAAAATGAAGAGCTGTTTAATCACTCAATTGGATTTTTCTGCCAGCATATTTCTTTTTCTCTGCAACCCACTGCTAAATTGTGCTTCCTAGCTGTTTTTATAAAATCACTGAATCAAATCTAACTACATCAGAGAAGGCCAGGTACCCTACACCATAACAGGGGGTTTGAAATTTTGACTTGTCTACTTAAAGATCACCAAAATCTGATAACAAGGTCAATTAAGTCCCTGGGTGGGATTGAACAACCAACCTTTGGTTAATAGCCTTACAAACTAACTGATTGCGCCACAGCGACACTTTGCAAAAGTACATACTGACAAAGGCTAATAAGCATTCATCTAGAACGATTCCTAGAAACATTTTAAAAAGTCAATAATGTGGAGAGTTTTTGTAAGATGTTTCTTCCATCAACCAATGAAGAAACACATTGGTACTTTCCCATGATGAGTGAGTGCTTCAGGATCTTTTGCACTTACATGTGCAGCAGAGTACTGTAATGGAAGCATGCTGGGTCCATAACCCAGAGGTAGGCAGATTGAAACTATCCTCTGCTATATGCATTTTTTTTTTGTTAATTAAAGTAATCCAAAACTGGGATTGATATTTTTGCTCTTTTATTTTTACTTAAAGTACAATAACTTTTACCATTTTAATTTGTTTTAATAGTATATTGACAGTATTGTTTTCTTTCAAAAATCCACTTAATTTTCTTTACCCGATTATTAAAATGGTAATTGACAAAAACAAACTACATTGTCACCAGAAGAGCAATACAAAATGTACAAGTGATATATTAAAATCATCTTTCCAGCTTGAATTTCAATGATGCATTGGGGCAACGATTTTGTGAGAAACATCTTCACCCTTAAATAAATATTTTCTTAATTCCTTACCTGTGTGCTAATTAGATATCACCTTGTTTTCACATTAAACAGACTTTCACATGAGAAAACAGCAAAGATGCAGTGGCGTTAATGTTTCCTGGTGTCAACCTGTATTATTTCCGTAGATATTGAAATGAGGATGCATCTTGCTGCCTTTCCAATGAAGCAAGTTTAATTTAGTAATAGGTGAAAAACCATCCCTACAAAGATGTTAATCAGATACTTGGCTTTGTGGACACTTTTCAGAGAACAAATTTGTTATCATAAAAATAAAGCCAGAAAATGAAGAGCTGTTTAATCACTCAATTGGATTTTTCTGCCAACATTTTTCTTTTTCTCTGCAACCCACTGCTAAATTGTGCTTCCTAGCTGTTTTTTTATAAAATCACTTAATCAAATCTAACTCTGATTACATCAGAGAAGGCCAGGTACACTACACCATAACAGGGGGTTTGAAATTTTGACTTGTCTACTTAAAGATCACCAAAATCTGATAACAAGGTCAATTAAGTCCCTGGGTGGGATTGAACCACCAACCTTTTGGTTAATAGCCTTACACACTAACTGATTGCGCCACAGCGACACTTTGTGAAAGTACATACTGACAAAGGCTAATAAGCATTCATCTAGAACGATTCCTAAAAACATTTTAAAAAGTCAATAATGTGGAGAGTTTTTGTAAGATGTTTCTTCCATCAACCAATGAAGAAACACATTGGTACTTTCCCATGATGAGTGAGTGCTTCAGGATCTCTTGCACTTACATGTGCAGCAGAGTACTCTAATGGAAGCATGCTGTGTCCATAACCCAGAGGTAGGCAGATTGAAACTATCCTCTGCTATATGCATTTTTTTTGTTAATTAAAGTAATCCAAAACTGGGATTGATATTTTTGCTCTTTTATTTTTACTTAAAGTACAATAACTTTTACCATTTTAATTTGTTTTAATAGTATATTGACAGTATTGTTTTAATTCAAAAATCCAATTAATTTTCTTTACCCGATTATTAAAATGGTAATTGACAAAAACAAACTACATTGTCACCAGAAGAGCAATACAAAATGTACAAGTGATATATTAAAATCATCTTTCCAGCTTGAATTTCAATGATGCATTGGGGCAACGATTTTGTGAGAAACATCTTCACCCTTAAATAAAGATTTTCTTAATTCCTTACCTGTGTGCTAATTAGATATCACCTTGTTTTCACATTAAACAGACTTCCACATGAGAAAGCAGCAAGGATGCAGTGGCGTTACTGTTTCCTGGTGTCAACCTGTATTATTTCAGTAGATATTGAAATGAGGATGCATCTTGCTGCCTTTCCAATGAAGCAAGTTTAATTTAGTAATAGGTGAAAAAATATCCCTACAAAGATGTTAATCAGATACTTGGCTTTGTGGACACTTTTCAGAGAACAAATTTGTTATCATAAAGATAAAGCCAGAAAATGAAGAGCTGTTTAATCACTCAATTGGATTTTTCTGCCAGCATTTTTCTTTTTCTCTGCAACCCACTGCTAAATTGTGCTTCCTAGCTGTTTTTTTATAAAATCACTTAATCAAATCTAACTCTGATTACATCAGAGAAGGCCAGGTACCCTACACCATAAGAGGGGGTTTGCAATTTTGACTTGTCTACTTAAATATCACCAAAATCTGATCACAAGGTCAATTATGTCCCTGGGTGGGATTGAACCACCAACCTTTTGATTAATAGCTGAACACACTAACCGATTGCGCCACAGAGACACTTTGCAAAAAGTACATACTGACAAAGACTAATAAGCATTCATCTAGAACGTTTCCTCGAAAAATTTTAAAAAATCAATAATCTGGAGAGTTTTTGTAAGATGTTTCTTCCAGCAACCAATGAAGAAACACATTGGTACTTTCGCATGATGAGTGAGTGCTTCAGGATCTCTTGCACTTACATGTGCTGCAGAGTACTGCAATGAAAGCATGCTGGGCCCATAACCCAGAGGTAGGCAGATTGAAACTATCCTTTGCTATATGCATTTTTTTTTTTGTTCATTAAAGTAATCCAAAACTGGGATTGATATTTTAGCTTTTATTTTTACTTAAAGTACAATAACTTTTACCATTTTAATTTGTTTTAATAGTATATTGACAGTATTGTTTTCTTTCAAAAATCCACTTAATTTTCTTTACCCTATTATTAAAATGGTAATTGACAAAAACAAACTACATTGTCACCAGAAGAGCAATACAAAATGTACAAGTGATATATTAAAATCATCTTTCCAGCTTGAATTTCAATGATGCATTGGGGCAACGATTTTGTGAGAAACATCTTCACCCTTAAATAAAGATTTTCTTAATTCCTTACCTGTGTGCTAATTAGATATCACCTTGTTTTCACATTAAACATACTTCCACATGAGAAAGCAGCAAGGATGCAGTGGCGTTAATGTTTCCTGGTGTCAACCGGTATTATTTCAGTAGATATTGAAATGAGTATGCATCTTGCTGCCTTTCCAATGAAGCAAGTTTAATTTAGTAATAGGTGAAAAACCATCCCTACAAAGGTGTTAATCAGAGACTTGGCTTTGTGGACACTTTTCAGAGAACAAATTTGTTAGCATAAAAATAAAGCCAGAAAATGAAGAGCTGTTTAATCACTCAATTGGATTTTTTTGCCAGCATATTTCTTTTTCTCTGCAACCCACTGCTAAATTGTGCTTCCTAGCTGTTTTTATAAAATCACTGAATCAAATCTAACTCTGATTACATCAGAGAAGGCCAGGTACCCTACACCATAACAGGGGTTTTCGAAATTTTGACTTGTCTACTTAAAGATCAACAAAATCTGATAACAAGGTCAATTATGTCCCTGGGTGGGATTGAACCACCAACCTTTTGGTTAATAGCTGTACACACTAACTGATTGCGCCACAGCGACACTTTGCAAAAGTACATACTGACAAAGGCTAATAAGCATTCATCTAAAACGTTTCCTATAAAAACTTTAAATAGTCAATAATCTGGAGAGTTTTTGTAAGATGTTTCTTCCATCAACCAATGAAGAAACACATTGGTACTTTCCCATGATGAGTGAGTGCTTCAGGATCTCTTGCACTTACATGTGCAGCAGAGTACTGTTATGAAAGCATGCTGGGTCCATAACCCAGAGGTAGGCAGATTGAAACTATCCTCTGCTATATGCATTTTTTTTTTGTTAATTAAAGTAATCCAAAACTGGGATTGATATTTTTGCTCTTTTATTTTTACTTAAAGTACAATAACTTTTACCATTTTAATTTGTTTTAATAGTATATTGACAGTATTGTTTTCTTTCAAAAATCCAATTAATTTTCTTTACCCGATTATTAAAATGGTAATTGACAAAAACAAACTACATTGTCACCAGAAGAGCAATACAAAATGTACAAGTGATATATTAAAATCATCTTTCCAGCTTGAATTTCAATGATGCATTGGGGCAACGATTTTGTGAGAAACATCCTTACCCTTAAATAAAGATTTTCTTAATTCCTTACCTGTGTGCTAATTAGATATCACTTTGTTTTCACATTAAACAGACTTCCACATGAGAAAACAGCAAAGATGCAGTGGCGTTAATGTTTCCTGGTGTCAACCTGTATTATTTCCGTAGATATTGAAATGAGGATGCATCTTGCTGCCTTTCCAATGAAGCAAGTTTAATTTAGTAATAGGTGAAAAACCATCCCTACAAAGATGTTATTCAGATACTTGGCTTTGTGGACACTTTTCAGAGAACAAATTTGTTATCATAAAAATAAAGCCAGAAAATGAAGAGCTGTTTAATCACTCAATTGGATTTTTCTGCCAGCATTTTTCTTTTTCTCTGCAACCCACTGCTAAATTGTGCTTCCTAGCTGTTTTTTTTTATAAAATCACTTAATCAAATCTAACTCTGATTACATCAGAGAAGGCCAGGTACCCTACACCATAAGAGGGGTTTTGCAATTTTGACTTGTCTACTTAAATATTACCAAAATCTGATCACAAGGTCAATTACGTCCCTGGGTGGGATTGAACCACCAACCTTTTGATTAATAGCTGAACACACTAACCGATTGCGCCACAGAGACACTTTGCAAAAAGTACATACTGACAAAGACTAATAAGCATTCATCTAGAACGTTTCCTAGAAAAACTTTAAAAAGTCAATAATCTGGAGAGTTTTTGTAAGATGTTTCTTCCAGCAACCAATGAAGAAACACATTGGTACTTTCGCATGATGAGTGAGTGCTTCAGGATCTCTTGCACTTACATGTGCAGCAGAGTACTGCACTGGAAGCATGCTGGGCCCATAACCCAGAGGTAGGCAGATTGAAACTATCCTTTGCTATATGCATTTTTTTTTTGTTCATTAAAGTAATCCAAAACTGGGATTGATATTTTAGCTTTTATTTTTACTTAAAGTACAATAACTTTTACCATTTTAATTTGTTTTAATAGTATATTGACAGTATTGTTTTCTTTCAAAAATCCAATTAATTTTCTTTACCCGATTATTAAAATGGTAATTGACAAAAACAAACTACATTGTCACCAGAAGAGCAATACAAAATGTACAAGTGATATATTAAAATCATCTTTCCAGCTTGAATTTCAATGATGCATTGGGGCAACGATTTTGTGAGAAACATCTTCACCCTTAAATAAAGATTTTCTTAATTCCTTACCTGTGTGCTAATTAGATATCACCTTGTTTTCACATTAAACAGACTTCCACATGAGAAAACAGCAAAGATGCAGTGGCGTTAATGTTTCCTGGTGTCAACCTGTATTATTTCCGTAGATATTGAAATGAGGATGCATCTTGCTGCCTTTCCAATGAAGCAAGTTTAATTTAGTAATAGGTGAAAAACCATCCCTACAAAAATGTTAATCAGATACTTGGCTTTGTGGACACTTTTCAGAGAACAAATTTGTTATCATAAAAATAAAGCCAGAAAATGAAGAGCTGTTTAATCACTCAATTGGATTTTTCTGCCAGCATTTTTCTTTTTCTCTGCAACCCACTGCTAAATTGTGCTTCCTAGCTGTTTTTTTATAAAATCACTTAATCAAATCTAACTCTGATTACATCAGAGAAGGCCAGGTACCCTACACCATAAGAGAGGGTTTGCAATTTTGAATTGTCTACTTAAATATCACCAAAATCTGATCACAAGGTCAATTACGTCCCTGGGTGGGATTGAACCACCAACCTTTTGATTAATAGCTGAACACACTAACAGATTGCGCCACAGAGACACTTTGCAAAAAGTCCATACTGACAAAGACTAATAAGCATTCATCTAGAACGTTTCCTAGAAAAACTTTAAAAAGTCAATAATCTGGAGAGTTTTTGTAAGATGTTTCTTCCAGCAACCAATGAAGAAACACATTGGTACTTTCGCATGATGAGTGAGTGCTTCAGGATCTCTTGCACTTAAATGTGCAGCAGAGTACTGCAATGGAAGCATGCTGGGCCCATAACCCAGAGGTAGGCAGATTGAAACTATCCTTTGCTATATGCATTTTTTTTTGTTCATTAAAGTAATCCAAAACTGGGATTGATATTTTAGCTTTTATTTTTACTTAAAGTACAATAACTTTTACCATTTTAATTTGTTTTAATAGTATATTGACAGTATTGTTTTCTTTCAAAAATCCACTTAATTTTCTTTACCCTATTATTAAAATGGTAATTGACAAAAACAAACTACATTGTCACCAGAAGAGCAATACAAAATGTACAAGTGATACATTAAAATCATCTTTCCAGCTTGAATTTCAATGATGCATTGGGGCAACGATTTTGTGAGAAACATCTTCACCCTTAAATAAAGATTTTCTTAATTCCTTACCTGTGTGCTAATTAGATATCACCTTGTTTTCACATTAAACAGACTTCCACATGAGAAAGCAGCAAGGATGCAGTGGCGTTAATGTTTCCTGGTGTCAACCTGTATTATTTCAGTAGATATTGAAATGAGGATGCATCTTGCTGCCTTTCCAATGAAGCAAGTTTAATTTAGTAATAGATGAAAAACCATCCCTACAAATATGTTAATCAGATACTTGGCTTTGTGGACACTTTTCAGAGAACAAATTAGTTAGCATAAAAATAAAGCCAGAAAATGAAGAGCTGTTTAATCACTCAATTGGATTTTTCTGCCAGCATATTTCTTTTTCTCTGCAACCCACTGCTAAATTGTGCTTCCTAGCTGTTTTTATAAAATCACTGAATCAAATCTAACTACATCAGAGAAGGCCAGGTACCCTACACCATAACAGGGGGTTTGAAATTTTGACTTGTCTACTTAAAGATCACCAAAATCTGATAACAAGGTCAATTAAGTCCCTGGGTGGGATTGAACAACCAACCTTTGGTTAATAGCCTTACACACTAACTGATTGCGCCACAGCGACACTTTGCAAAAGTACATACTGACAAAGGCTAATAAGCATTCATCTAGAACGATTCCTAGAAACATTTTAAAAAGTCAATAATGTGGAGAGTTTTTGTAAGATGTTTCTTCCATCAACCAATGAAGAAACACATTGGTACTTTCCCATGATGAGTGAGTGCTTCAGGATCTTTTGCACTTACATGTGCAGCAGAGTACTGTAATGGAAGCATGCTGGGTCCATAACCCAGAGGTAGGCAGATTGAAACTATCCTCTGCTATATGCATTTTTTTTTTGTTAATTAAAGTAATCCAAAACTGGGATTGATATTTTTGCTCTTTTATTTTTACTTAAAGTACAATAACTTTTACCATTTTAATTTGTTTTAATAGTATATTGACAGTATTGTTTTCTTTCAAAAATCCACTTAATTTTCTTTACCCGATTATTAAAATGGTAATTGACAAAAACAAACTACATTGTCACCAGAAGAGCAATACAAAATGTACAAGTGATATATTAAAATCATCTTTCCAGCTTGAATTTCAATGATGCATTGGGGCAACGATTTTGTGAGAAACATCTTCACCCTTAAATAAATATTTTCTTAATTCCTTACCTGTGTGCTAATTAGATATCACCTTGTTTTCACATTAAACAGACTTTCACATGAGAAAACAGCAAAGATGCAGTGGCGTTAATGTTTCCTGGTGTCAACCTGTATTATTTCCGTAGATATTGAAATGAGGATGCATCTTGCTGCCTTTCCAATGAAGCAAGTTTAATTTAGTAATAGGTGAAAAACCATCCCTACAAAGATGTTAATCAGATACTTGGCTTTGTGGACACTTTTCAGAGAACAAATTTGTTATCATAAAAATAAAGCCAGAAAATGAAGAGCTGTTTAATCACTCAATTGGATTTTTCTGCCAGCATTTTTCTTTTTCTCTGCAACCCACTGCTAAATTGTGCTTCCTAGCTGTTTTTTTATAAAATCACTTAATCAAATCTAACTCTGATTACATCAGAGAAGGCCAGGTACACTACACCATAACAGGGGGTTTGAAATTTTGACTTGTCTACTTAAAGATCACCAAAATCTGATAACAAGGTCAATTAAGTCCCTGGGTGGGATTGAACCACCAACCTTTTGGTTAATAGCCTTACACACTAACTGATTGCGCCACAGCGACACTTTGTGAAAGTACATACTGACAAAGGCTAATAAGCATTCATCTAGAACGATTCCTAAAAACATTTTAAAAAGTCAATAATGTGGAGAGTTTTTGTAAGATGTTTCTTCCATCAACCAATGAAGAAACACATTGGTACTTTCCCATGATGAGTGAGTGCTTCAGGATCTCTTGCACTTACATGTGCAGCAGAGTACTCTAATGGAAGCATGCTGTGTCCATAACCCAGAGGTAGGCAGATTGAAACTATCCTCTGCTATATGCATTTTTTTTGTTAATTAAAGTAATCCAAAACTGGGATTGATATTTTTGCTCTTTTATTTTTACTTAAAGTACAATAACTTTTACCATTTTAATTTGTTTTAATAGTATATTGACAGTATTGTTTTCTTTCAAAAATCCAATTAATTTTCTTTACCCGATTATTAAAATGGTAATTGACAAAAACAAACTACATTGTCACCAGAAGAGCAATACAAAATGTACAAGTGATATATTAAAATCATCTTTCCAGCTTGAATTTCAATGATGCATTGGGGCAACGATTTTGTGAGAAACATCTTCACCCTTAAATAAAGATTTTCTTAATTCCTTACCTGTGTGCTAATTAGATATCACCTTGTTTTCACATTAAACAGACTTCCACATGAGAAAGCAGCAAGGATGCAGTGGCGTTAATGTTTCCTGGTGTCAACCTGTATTATTTCAGTAGATATTGAAATGAGGATGCATCTTGCTGCCTTTCCAATGAAGCAAGTTTAATTTAGTAATAGGTGAAAAAATATCCCTACAAAGATGTTAATCAGATACTTGGCTTTGTGGACACTTTTCAGAGAACAAATTTGTTATCATAAAGATAAAGCCAGAAAATGAAGAGCTGTTTAATCACTCAATTGGATTTTTCTGCCAGCATTTTTCTTTTTCTCTGCAACCCACTGCTAAATTGTGCTTCCTAGCTGTTTTTTTATAAAATCACTTAATCAAATCTAACTCTGATTACATCAGAGAAGGCCAGGTACCCTACACCATAAGAGGGGGTTTGCAATTTTGACTTGTCTACTTAAATATCACCAAAATCTGATCACAAGGTCAATTATGTCCCTGGGTGGGATTGAACCACCAACCTTTTGATTAATAGCTGAACACACTAACCGATTGCGCCACAGAGACACTTTGCAAAAAGTACATACTGACAAAGACTAATAAGCATTCATCTAGAACGTTTCCTCGAAAAATTTTAAAAAATCAATAATCTGGAGAGTTTTTGTAAGATGTTTCTTCCAGCAACCAATGAAGAAACACATTGGTACTTTCGCATGATGAGTGAGTGCTTCAGGATCTCTTGCACTTACATGTGCTGCAGAGTACTGCAATGAAAGCATGCTGGGCCCATAACCCAGAGGTAGGCAGATTGAAACTATCCTTTGCTATATGCATTTTTTTTTTGTTCATTAAAGTAATCCAAAACTGGGATTGATATTTTAGCTTTTATTTTTACTTAAAGTACAATAACTTTTACCATTTTAATTTGTTTTAATAGTATATTGACAGTATTGTTTTCTTTCAAAAATCCACTTAATTTTCTTTACCCTATTATTAAAATGGTAATTGACAAAAACAAACTACATTGTCACCAGAAGAGCAATACAAAATGTACAAGTGATATATTAAAATCATCTTTCCAGCTTGAATTTCAATGATGCATTGGGGCAACGATTTTGTGAGAAACATCTTCACCCTTAAATAAAGATTTTCTTAATTCCTTACCTGTGTGCTAATTAGATATCACCTTGTTTTCACATTAAACAGACTTCCACATGAGAAAGCAGCAAGGATGCAGTGGCGTTAATGTTTCCTGGTGTCAACCTGTATTATTTCAGTAGATATTGAAATGAGGATGCATCTTGCTGCCTTTCCAATGAAGCAAGTTTAATTTAGTAATAGGTGAAAAACCATCCCTACAAATATGTTAATCAGATACTTGGCTTTGTGGACACTTTTCAGAGAACAAATTAGTTAGCATAAAAATAAAGCCAGAAAATGAAGAGCTGTTTAATCACTCAATTGGATTTTTCTGCCAGCATATTTCTTTTTCTCTGCAACCCACTGCTAAATTGTGCTTCCTAGCTGTTTTTATAAAATCACTGAATCAAATCTAACTCTGATTACATCAGAGAAGGCCAGGTACCCTACACCATAATAGGGGGTTTGAAATTTTGACTTGTCTACTTAAAGATCACCAAAATCTGATAACAAGGTCAATTAAGTCCCTGGGTGGGATTGAACCACCAACTTTTTGGTTAATAGCCTTACACACTAACTGATTGCGCCACAGTGACACTTTGCAAAAGTACTTACTGACAAAGGCTAATAAGCATTCATCTAGAACGATTCCTAGAAACATTTTAAAAAGTCAATAATGTGGAGAGTTTTTGTAAGATGTTTCTTCCATCAACCAATGAAGAAACACATTGGTACTTTCCCATGATGAGTGAGTGCTTCAGGATCTCTTGCACTTACATGTGCAGCAGAGTACTGTAATGGAAGCATGCTGGGTCCATAACCCAGAGGTAGGCAGATTGAAACTATCCTCTGCTATATGCATTTTTTTTGTTAATTAAAGTAATCCAAAACTGGTATTGATATTTTTGCTCTTTTATTTTTACTTAAAGTACATTAACTTTTACCATTTTAATTTGTTTTAATAGTATATTGACAGTATTGTTTTCTTTCAAAAATCCAATTAATTTTCTTTACCCGATTATTAAAATGGTAATTGACAAAAGCAAACTACATTGTCACCAGAAGAGCAATACAAAATGTACAAGTGATATATTAAAATCATCTTTCCAGCTTGAATTTCAATGATGCATTGGGGCAACGATTTTGTGAGAAACATCTTCACCCTTAAATAAAGATTTTCTTAATTCCTTACCTGTGTGCTAATTAGATATCACCTTGTTTTCACATTAAACAGACTTCCACATGAGAAAGCAGCAAGGATGCAGTGGCGTTAATGTTTCCTGGTGTCAACCTGTATTATTTCAGTAGATATTGAAATGAGGATGCATCTTGCTGCCTTTCCAATGAAGCAAGTTTAATTTAGTAATAGGTGAAAAACCATCCCTACAAAGATGTTAATCAGATACTTGGCTTTGTGGACACTTTTCAGAGAACAAATTTGTTATCATAAAAATAAAGCCAGAAAATGAAGAGCTGTTTAATCACTCAATTGGATTTTTCTGCCAGCATTTTTCTTTTTCTCTGCAACCCACTGCTAAATTGTGCTTCCTAGCTGTTTTTTTATAAAATCACTTAATCAAATCTAACTCTGATTACATCAGAGAAGGCCAGGTACACTACACCATAACAGGGGGTTTGAAATTTTGACTTGTCTACTTAAAGATCACCAAAATCTGATAACAAGGTCAATTAAGTCCCTGGGTGGGATTGAACCACCAACCTTTTGGTTAATAGCCTTACACACTAACTGATTGCGCCACAGCGACACTTTGTGAAAGTACATACTGACAAAGGCTAATAAGCATTCATCTAGAACGATTCCTAAAAACATTTTAAAAAGTCAATAATGTGGAGAGTTTTTGTAAGATGTTTCTTCCATCAACCAATGAAGAAACACATTGGTACTTTCCCATGATGAGTGAGTGCTTCAGGATCTCTTGCACTTACATGTGCAGCAGAGTACTCTAATGGAAGCATGCTGTGTCCATAACCCAGAGGTAGGCAGATTGAAACTATCCTCTGCTATATGCATTTTTTTTGTTAATTAAAGTAATCCAAAACTGGGATTGATATTTTTGCTCTTTTATTTTTACTTAAAGTACAATAACTTTTACCATTTTAATTTGTTTTAATAGTATATTGACAGTATTGTTTTCTTTCAAAAATCCAATTAATTTTCTTTACCCGATTATTAAAATGGTAATTGACAAAAACAAACTACATTGTCACCAGAAGAGCAATACAAAATGTACAAGTGATATATTAAAATCATCTTTCCAGCTTGAATTTCAATGATGCATTGGGGCAACGATTTTGTGAGAAACATCTTCACCCTTAAATAAAGATTTTCTTAATTCCTTACCTGTGTGCTAATTAGATATCACCTTGTTTTCACATTAAACAGACTTCCACATGAGAAAGCAGCAAGGATGCAGTGGCGTTAATGTTTCCTGGTGTCAACCTGTATTATTTCAGTAGATATTGAAATGAGGATGCATCTTGCTGCCTTTCCAATGAAGCAAGTTTAATTTAGTAATAGGTGAAAAAATATCCCTACAAAGATGTTAATCAGATACTTGGCTTTGTGGACACTTTTCAGAGAACAAATTTGTTATCATAAAGATAAAGCCAGAAAATGAAGAGCTGTTTAATCACTCAATTGGATTTTTCTGCCAGCATTTTTCTTTTTCTCTGCAACCCACTGCTAAATTGTGCTTCCTAGCTGTTTTTTTATAAAATCACTTAATCAAATCTAACTCTGATTACATCAGAGAAGGCCAGGTACCCTACACCATAAGAGGGGGTTTGCAATTTTGACTTGTCTACTTAAATATCACCAAAATCTGATCACAAGGTCAATTATGTCCCTGGGTGGGATTGAACCACCAACCTTTTGATTAATAGCTGAACACACTAACCGATTGCGCCACAGAGACACTTTGCAAAAAGTACATACTGACAAAGACTAATAAGCATTCATCTAGAACGTTTCCTCGAAAAATTTTAAAAAATCAATAATCTGGAGAGTTTTTGTAAGATGTTTCTTCCAGCAACCAATGAAGAAACACATTGGTACTTTCGCATGATGAGTGAGTGCTTCAGGATCTCTTGCACTTACATGTGCTGCAGAGTACTGCAATGAAAGCATGCTGGGCCCATAACCCAGAGGTAGGCAGATTGAAACTATCCTTTGCTATATGCATTTTTTTTTTTGTTCATTAAAGTAATCCAAAACTGGGATTGATATTTTAGCTTTTATTTTTACTTAAAGTACAATAACTTTTACCATTTTAATTTGTTTTAATAGTATATTGACAGTAATGTTTTCTTTCAAAAATCCACTTAATTTTCTTTACCCTATTATTAAAATGGTAATTGACAAAAACAAACTACATTGTCACCAGAAGAGCAATACAAAATGTACAAGTGATATATTAAAATCATCTTTCCAGCTTGAATTTCAATGATGCATTGGGGCAACGATTTTGTGAGAAACATCTTCACCCTTAAATAAAGATTTTCTTAATTCCTTACCTGTGTGCTAATTAGATATCACCTTGTTTTCACATTAAACAGACTTCCACATGAGAAAGCAGCAAGGATGCAGTGGCGTTAATGTTTCCTGGTGTCAACCTGTATTATTTCAGTAGATATTGAAATGAGGATGCATCTTGCTGCCTTTCCAATGAAGCAAGTTTAATTTAGTAATAGGTGAAAAACCATCCCTACAAATATGTTAATCAGATACTTGGCTTTGTGGACACTTTTCAGAGAACAAATTAGTTAGCATAAAAATAAAGCCAGAAAATGAAGAGCTGTTTAATCACTCAATTGGATTTTTCTGCCAGCATATTTCTTTTTCTCTGCAACCCACTGCTAAATTGTGCTTCCTAGCTGTTTTTATAAAATCACTGAATCAAATCTAACTCTGATTACATCAGAGAAGGCCAGGTACCCTACACCATAATAGGGGGTTTGAAATTTTGACTTGTCTACTTAAAGATCACCAAAATCTGATAACAAGGTCAATTAAGTCCCTGGGTGGGATTGAACCACCAACTTTTTGGTTAATAGCCTTACACACTAACTGATTGCGCCACAGTGACACTTTGCAAAAGTACTTACTGACAAAGGCTAATATGCATTCATCTAGAACGATTCCTAGAAACATTTTAAAAAGTCAATAATGTGGAGAGTTTTTGTAAGATGTTTCTTCCATCAACCAATGAAGAAACACATTGGTACTTTCCCATGATGAGTGAGTGCTTCAGGATCTCTTGCACTTACATGTGCAGCAGAGTACTGTAATGGAAGCATGCTGGGTCCATAACCCAGAGGTAGGCAGATTGAAACTATCCTCTGCTATATGCATTTTTTTTTGTTAATTAAAGTAATCCAAAACTGGTATTGATATTTTTGCTCTTTTATTTTTACTTAAAGTACATTAACTTTTACCATTTTAATTTGTTTTAATAGTATATTGACAGTATTGTTTTCTTTCAAAAATCCAATTAATTTTCTTTACCCGATTATTAAAATGGTAATTGACAAAAGCAAACTACATTGTCACCAGAAGAGCAATACAAAATGTACAAGTGATATATTAAAATCATCTTTCCAGCTTGAATTTCAATGATGCATTGGGGCAACGATTTTGTGAGAAACATCTTCACCCTTAAATAAAGATTTTCTTAATTCCTTACCTGTGTGCTAATTAGATATCACCTTGTTTTCACATTAAACAGACTTCCACATGAGAAAGCAGCAAGGATGCAGTGGCGTTAATGTTTCCTGGTGTCAACCTGTATTATTTCAGTAGATATTGAAATGAGGATGCATCTTGCTGCCTTTCCAATGAAGCAAGTTTAATTTAGTAATAGGTGAAAAACCATCCCTACAAAGATGTTAATCAGATACTTGGCTTTGTGGACACTTTTCAGAGAACAAATTTGTTAGCATAAAAATAAAGCCAGAAAATGAAGAGCTGTTTAATCACTCAATTGGATTTTTTTGCCAGCATATTTCTTTTTCTCTGCAACCCACTGCTAAATTGTGCTTCCTAGCTGTTTTTATAAAATCACTGAATCAAATCTAACTCTGATTACATCAGAGAAGGCCAGGTACCCTACACCATAACAGGGGTTTTCGAAATTTTGACTTGTCTACTTAAAGATCAACAAAATCTGATAACAAGGTCAATTACGTCCCTGGGTGGGATTGAACCACCAACCTTTTGGTTAATAGCCGTACACACTAACTGATTGCGCCACAGCGACACTTTGCAAAAGTACTTACTGACAAAGGCTAATAAGCATTCATCTAGAACGTTTCCTATAAAAACTTTAAATAGTCAATAATCTGGAGAGTTTTTGTAAGATGTTTCTTCCATCAACCAATGAAGAAACACATTGGTACTTTCCCATGATGAATGAGTGCTTCAGGATCTCTTGCACTTACATGTGCAGCAGAGTACTGTAATGGAAGCATGCTGGGTCCATAACCCAGAGGTAGGCAGATTGAAACTATCCTCTGCTATATGCATTTTTTTTGTTAATTAAAGTAATCCAAAACTGGGATTGATATTTGTGCTCTTTTATTTTTACTTAAAGTACAATAACTTTTACCATTTTAATTTGTTTTAATAGTATATTGACAGTATTGTTTTCTTTCAAAAATCCAATTAATTTTCTTTACCCGATTATTAAAATGGTAATTGACAAAAACAAACTACATTGTCACCAGAAGAGCAATACAAAATGTACAAGTGATATATTAAAATCATCTTTCCAGCTTGAATTTCAATGATGCATTGGGGCAACGATTTTGTGAGAAACATCTTCACCCTTAAATAAAGATTTTCTTAATTCCTTACCTGTGTGCTAATTAGATATCACCTTGTTTTCACATTAAACAGACTTCCACATGAGAAAACAGCAAAGATGCAGTGGCGTTAATGTTTCCTGGTGTCAACCTGTATTATTTCCGTAGATATTGAAATGAGGATGCATCTTGCTGCCTTTCCAATGAAGCAAGTTTAATTTAGTAATAGGTGAAAAACCATCCCTACAAAGATGTTAATCAGACACTTGGCTTTGTGGACACTTTTCAGAGAACAAATTAGTTAGCATAAAAATAAAGACAGAAAATGAAGAGCTGTTTAATCACTCAATTGGATTTTTCTGCCAGCATATTTCTTTTTCTCTGCAACCCACTGCTAAATTGTGCTTCCTAGCTGTTTTTTTATAAAATCACTTAATCAAATCTAACTCTGATTACATCAGAGAAGGCCAGGTACCCTACACCATAAGAGGGGGTTTGAAATTTTGACTTGTCTACTTAAAGATCACCAAAATCTGATAACAGGGTCAATTACATCCCTGGGTGGGATTAAACCACCAACCCTTTGATTAATAACCAAACACACTAACCGATTGCGCCACAGAGACACTTTGCAAACTTACATACTGACAAAGGCTAATAAGCATTCATCTAGAACGTTTCCTAGAAAAACTTTAAAAAGTCAATAATCTGGAGAGTTTTTGTAAGATGTTTCTTCCATCAACCAACGAAGAAACACATTGGTACTTTCCCATGATGAGTGAGTGCTTCAGGATCTCTTGCACTTACATGTGCAGCAGAGTACTGCATTGGAAACATGCTGGGCCCATAACCCAGAGGTAGGCAGATTGAAACTATCCTCTGCTATATGCATTTTTTATTGTTAATTAAAGTAATCCAAAACTGGGATTGATATTTTTGCTCTTTTATTTTTACTTAAAGTACAATAACTTTTACCATTTTAATTTGTTTTAATAGTATATTGACAGTATTGTTTTCTTTCAAAAATCCACTTAATTTTCTTTACCCTATTATTATAATGGTAATTGACAAAAACAAACTACATTGTCACCAGAAGAGCAATACAAAATGTACAAGTGATATATTAAAATCATCTTTCCAGCTTGAATTTCAATGATGCATTGGGGCAACGATTTTGTGAGAAACATCTTCACCCTTAAATAAAGATTTTCTTAATTCCTTACCTGTGTGCTAATTAGATATCACCTTGTTTTCACATTAAACAGACTTCCACATGCGAAAGCAGCAAGGATGCAGTGGCGTTAATGTTTCCTGGTGTCAACCTGTATTATTTCCGTAGACATTGAAATGAGGATGCATCTTGCTGCCTTTCCAATGAAGCAAGTTTAATTTAGTAATAGGTGAAAAACCATCCCTACAAAGGTGTTAATCAGAGACTTGGCTTTGTGGACACTTTTCAGAGAACAAATTTGTTAGCATAAAAATAAAGCCAGAAAATGAAGAGCTGTTTAATCACTCAATTGGATTTTTTTGCCAGCATATTTCTTTTTCTCTGCAACTCACTGCTAAATTGTGCTTCCTAGCTGTTTTTATAAAATCACTGAATCAAATCTAACTCTGATTACATCAGAGAAGGCCAGGTACCCTACACCATAACAGGGGGTTTGAAATTTTGACTTGTCTACTTAAAGATCACCAAAATCTGATAACAAGGTCAATTACGTCCCTGGGTGGGATTGAACCACCAACCTTTTGGTTAATAACCATACACACAGACTGATTGCGCTACAGCGACACTTTGCGAAAGTACATACTGACAAAGGCTAATAAGCATTCATCTAGAACGTTTCCTAGAAACATTTTAAAAAGTCAATAATGTGGAGAGTTTTTGTAAGATGTTTCTTCCATCAACCAATGAAGAAACACATTGGAACTTTCCCATGATAAGTGAGTGCTTCAGGACCTCTTGCACTTACATGTGCAGCAGAGTACTGTAATGGAAGCATGCTGGGTCCATAACCCAGAGGTAGGCAGATTGAAACTATCCTCTGCTATATGCATTTTTTTTTGTTAATTAAAGTAATCCAAAACTGGGATTGATATTTTTGCTCTTTTATTTTTACTTAAAGTACAATAACTTTTACCATTTTAATTTGTTTTAATAGTATATTGACAGTATTGTTTTCTTTCAAAAATCCAATTAATTTTCTTTACCCGATTATTAAAATGGTAATTGACAAAAACAAACTACATTGTCACCAGAAGAGCAATACAAAATGTACAAGTGATATATTAAAATCATCTTTCCAGCTTGAATTTCAATGATGCATTGGGGCAACGATTTTGTGAGAAACATCTTCACCCTTTAATAAAGATTTTCTTAATTCCTTACCTGTGTGCTAATTAGATATCACCTTGTTTTCACATTAAACAGACTTCCACATGAGAAAGCAGCAAGGATGCAGTGGCGTTAATGTTTCCTGGTGTCAACCTGTATTATTTCAGTAGATATTGAAATGAGGATGCATCTTGCTGCCTTTCCAATGAAGCAAGTTTAATTTAGTAATAGGTGAAAAACCATCCAAGAGCTGTTTAATCACTCAATTGGATTTTTTTGCCAGCATATTTCTTTTTCTCTGCAACCCACTGCTAAATTGTGCTTCCTAGCTGTTTTTATAAAATCACTGAATCAAATCTAACTCTGATTACATCAGAGAAGTCTAAATACCTAACACCATAACAGGGGGTTTGAAATTTTGACTTGTCTACTTAAAGATCACCAAAATCTGATAACAAAGTCAATTACATCCCTAGGTGGGATTGAACCACCAACCTTTTGGTTAATAGCCATACACACTAACTGATTGCGCCACAGCGACACTTTGCAAAATTACATACTGACAAAGGCTAATAAACAATCATCTAGAACGTTTCCTAGAAAAACTTTAAAAAGTCAATAATCTGGAGTGTTTTTGTAAGATGTTTCTGCCATCAACCAATGAAGAAACACATTGGTACTTTCCGATGATGAGTGAGTGCTTCAGGATCTCTTGCACTTACATGTGCAGCAGAGTACTGCAATGGAAGCATGCTGGGCCCATAACCCAGAGGTAGAAAGATTGAAACTATCCTCTGCTATATGCATTTTTTT
Organism: Pseudophryne corroboree; assembly: GCF_028390025.1. NCBI lineage: Eukaryota > Metazoa > Chordata > Amphibia > Anura > Myobatrachidae > Pseudophryne > Pseudophryne corroboree. The sequence continues at coordinate 1,196,417 of NW_026968131.1, read as the reverse complement.
TGTTAATTAAAGTAATCCAAAACTGGGATTGATATTTTTGCTCTTTTATTTTTACTTAAAGTACAATAACTTTTACCATTTTAATTTGTTTTAATAGTATATTGACAGTATTGTTTTCTTTCAAAAATTCACTTAATTTTCTTTTCTGTGTGCTAATTAGATATCACCTTGTTTTCACATTAAATAGACTTCCACATGAGAAAGCAGCAAGGATGCAGTGGCGTTAATGTTTCCTGGTGGTAGTGGGGGACTGTGTTTGTGCTTTCCTCTGGTCAGCTCTGGTAAAAGTCAGATTTCTTTGACTCAGATCTTCCTCTAGCCTTGTTCTTCTTTCGAGAGTTCCCTTGTGCTGCCTCAGTTGGATTTCCTTCACTTGACAGGGGGGTACCCGAGCAGCGACCTTCCCCAGCTCTAACCCAACTCCTACTTACCTGCCAGGTGAGATACTATGATCATGAAGGTGCTTCTCCCAGGGAAAGGCTCACCCATTGCACTCTGGGTGTGCTGCTCCTGCGATTTCCCCAAATGTGGGAAACTTGACTGCATAATTTGTGTTTCCCCTGGTCGGCTCTAGTATAATTCAGATCTCTTTGTCTCAGGTCTCTCTCCAGCCTAGTTTGCTGTCTGTTTCCACTTCTCTTTTCTTAAACTGCTCCCTTCTATGCCCTTGCGCACCTTAATTAAATCTAACTCTGATTACGTCAGAGAAGGCCAGGTACCCTACACCATAAGAGGGGGTTTGAAATTTTGACTTGTCTACTTAAAGATCACCAAAATCTGATCACAAGGTCAATTACATCACTGGGTGGGAACCTTTTGGTTAATAGCCCATGTAAGTGCAAGAGATCCTGAAGCACTCACTCATCATGGGAATGTACCAATGTGTTTCTTACAAAAATTCTCCAGATTATTGACTTTTTAAAGTTTTTCTAGGAAACGTTCTAGATGAATGCTTATTAGCCTTTGTCAGTATGTACTTTTGCAAAGTGTCGCTGTGGCGCAATCAGTTAGTGTGTATGGCTATTAACCTAAAGGTTGGTGATTCAATCCCACAGAGGGACGTAATAGACCTTGTTATCAGATTTTGGTGATCTTTAAGTAGACAAGTCAAAATTTAAAACCCCCTCTTATGGTGTAGGGTACCCGGCCTTCTCTGATGTAATCAGAATTAGATTTGATTAAGTGATTTTATAAAAAACAGCTAGGAAGCACAATTTAGCAGTGGGTTGCAGAGAAAAAAAATTATGCTGGCAGAAAAGTCTAATTGAGTGATTAAACAGCTCTTCATTTTCTGATTTTATGTTTATGCTAACAAATTTGCTCTCTGAAAAGTGTCCACAAAGCCAAGTCTCTGATTAACACCTTTGTAGGAATGGTTTTTCACCTATTACTGAATTAAACTTGCTTCTTTGGAAAGGCAGCAAGATGCATCCTCATTTCAATGTCTACTGAAATAATACAGGTTGACACCAGGAAACATAAACGTCACTGCATCCTTGCTGCTTCCTCATGGGGAAGTCTGTTTAATGTGAAAACAAGGTGATATCTAATCAGCACACAGGTAAGGAATTAAGAAAATCTTTCTTTATGGGTGAAGATGTTTCTCACAAAATTGTTGCACCAAGGCATCATTGAAATTCAAGCTGGAAAGATGATTTTAATATATCACTTGTACATTTTGTACTGCTCTTCTGGTGACAATGTAGATTGTTTTTGTCAATTACCATTTTAATAATCGGGTAAAGAAAATTAATTGGATTTTTGAAAGAAAACAATACTGTCAATATACTATTAAAACAAATTAAAATGGTAAAAGTTATTGTACTTTAAGTAAAAATAAAAGAGCAAAAATATCAATCCCAGTTTTGGATTACTTTAATTAATAAAAACAATGCATATAGCAGAGGATAGTTTCAATCTGCCTACCTCTGGGTTATGGACCCAGCATGCTTCCATTACAGTACTCTGCTGCACATGTAAGTGCAAGAGATCCTGAAGCACTCACTCATCATAGGAAAGTACCAATGTGTTTCTTCATTGGTTGATGGAAGAAACATCTTACAAAAACTCTCCACATTATTGACTTTTTAAAATGTTTCTAGGAAACGTTCTAGATGAATGCTTATTAGCCTTTGTCAGTATGTACTTTTGAAAAGTGTCGCTGTGGCGCAATCAGTTAGTGTATAAGGCTGTTAACCAAAAGGTTGGTGGTTCAATCCCACCCAGGGACGTAATTGACCTTGTTATCAGATTTTGGTGATCTTTAAGTAGACAAGTCAAAATTTCAAACCCCCTCTTATGGTGTAGGGTACCTGGCCTTCTCTGATGTAATCAGAGTTAGATTTGATTAAGTGATTTTATAAAAAAACAGCTAGGAAGCACAATTTAGCAGTGGGTTGCAGAGAAAAAGAAAAATGCTGGCAGAAAAATCCAATTGAGTGATTAAACAGCTCTTCATTTTCTGGCTTTATTTTTATGCTAACAAATTTGTTCTCTGAAAAGTGTCCACAAAGCCAAGTCTCTGATTAACACCTTTGTAGGGATGGTTTTTAACCTATTACTAAATTAAACTTGCTTCATTGGAAAGGCAGCAAGATGCATCCTCATTTCAATGTCTACTGAAATAATACAGGTTGACACCAGGAAACATTAAAGCCACTGCATCCTTGCTGCTTTCTCATGTGGAAGTCTGTTTAATGTGAAAACAAGGTGATATCTAATTAGCACACAGGTAGGGAATTAAGAAAATCTTTATTTAAGGGTGAAGATGTTTCTCACAAAATCGTTACCTCAATGCATCATTGAAATTCAAGCTGAAAAGATGATTTTAATATATCACTTGTACATTTTGTATTGCTCTTCTGGTGACAATGTAGTTTGTTTTTGTCAATTACCATTTTAATAATAGGGTAAAGAAAATTAAGTGGATTTTTGAAAGAAAACAATACTGTCAATATACTATTAAAACAAATTAAAACGGTAAAAGTTATTGTACTTTAAGTAAAAATAAAAGAGCCAAAATATCAATCCCAGTTTTGGATTACTTTAATTAACAAAAAAAATGCATATAGCAGAGGACAGTTACAATCTGCCTACCTCTGGGTTATAGGCCCAGCATGCTTCCATTGTAGTCCTTTGCTGCACATGTAAGTGCAAGAGATCCTGAAGCACTCACTCATCATGGGAAAGTACCAATGTGTTTCTTCATTGGTTGATGGAAGGAACATCTTACAAAAACTCTCCAGATTATTGACTTTTTAAAGTTTTTCTAGGAAACGTTCTAGATGAATGCTTATTAACCTTTGTCAGTATGTACTTTCGCAAAGTGTCTCTGAGGCGCAAACAGTTAGCGTGTTCAGTTGTTAACCAAAAGGTTGGTGGTTCAATCCCACCTAGGGACGTAATTGACCTCGTTATCAGATTTTGGTGATCTTTAAGTAGACAAGTAAAAATTTCAAACCACCTCTTATGGTGTAGGGTACCTGGCCTTCTCTGATGTAATCAGAGTTAGATTTGATTAAGTGATTTTATAAAAAAAAACAGCCACGAAGCACAATTTAGCAGTGGGTTGCAGAGAAAAAGAAATATGCTGGCAGAAAAATCCAATTGAGTGATTAAACAGCTCTTCATTTTCTGGCTTTATTTTTATGCTAACAAATTTGTGCTCTGAAAAGTGTCCACAAAGCCAAGTATCTGATTAACACCTTTGTAGGGATGGTTTTTCACCTATTATTAAATTAAACTTGCTTCATTGGAAAGGCAGCAAGTGATGTCATCCAAGCAGTGGGTCAAAGTTGGCTTCAAACCTCGTCTGCTTATGAAAAGAGAAAAGGGGTATGCAGGGCATGGCGGCCTTTTGCGGTGCTTGGATGACCCCTAGTTCGCATTAAATAATGCAGTCGAGTTTCCCACATTTGGGGAAATCACAGGGGTCAGCATACCCAGAATGCAATGAATGAACCGCACCCTGGGAGAACAGTCTTCATGACCATGGTATCTCCTATGCAAAATAAGTATGATTTGGGATAGGGCTGGGGAGGGCCGCTGCTCAGGCACATCTCTGTCAAGTAAAGGAGATTCAACTGAGGCAGCACAAGGGAACTCTCATCTGGGGACAACAACTGCAGAGAGAACACATATTTTCAGATGAACATGGGAGGGCAGAAGGCTGCCTAATACTGAAGCACCCCCAAACAACAAACCAAATGCAACAACTAGTGCAAGCATTCCTGGGGGAAGGCCTGCAGCAGATGGATTTGCATATGGCGATGTCATCCAAGCAGTGGGTCAAAGTTGGCTTCAACCCTCGTCTGCATATGAAAAGAGAAAAGGGGCGTGCAGGGCATGGCGGCCTTTTGCGGCACTTGGATGACCCCTAGTTCGCATTAAACACCTCCACCCTCCGTCGGTGTGGGGCTCATGTTGGATATGCCCCAGCCCCTGAAGCATTCAAGCTGATTTCTTGCAGCAGCTGGGCACTGTAACAGCTCCAGAGCTGCTCTGTAAGGCAAGTAAAAGGGTGTGGGCCCTGCAGCACTACCTGTAGTTCGCATTGTGCGAGACCCCTAGTTCGCATTAAACACCTCCACCCTCCTTCGGTGTGGGGCTCATGTTGGCCATGCCCCAGCCCCTGAAGCATTCACGCTGATTTCTTGCAGCAGCTGGGCACTGTAACAGCTCAAGAGCTGCTCTGTAAGGCAAGTAAAAGGGTGTGGGCCCTGCAGCACTACCTGTAGTTTGCATTGTGCATTGGAAGGCACAAAGTAAGCAGACGGGAGGAGAAGTCAGGATAGTGCACAAGGGTATAGACGGGAGGGGCTCAAGAAAAAAGAAGTGGAAACAGACAGCAAACTAGGCTTCCAATGCACAATGCAAACTACAGGTAGTGCTGCAGGGCCCACACCCTTTTACTTGCCTTACAGAGCAGCTCTGGAGCTGTTTAATCACTCAATTGGATTTTTCTGCCAGCATAATTTTTCTCTTACGTCCTAGAGGATGCTGGGGACTCCGTAAGGACCATGGGGGATAGACGGGCTCCGCAGGAGACATGGGCACTTAAAGAAAGACTTTAGATCTGGGTGTGCACTGGCTCCTCCCTCTATGCCCCTCCTCCAGACCTCAGTTTACTACTGTGCCCAGAGGAGACTGGGTGCTTTTCAGGGAGCTCTCCTGAGTTTCCTGACAGAAAGTATATTTGTTAGATTTTTTTATTTTCAGGGAGCCTGCTGGCAACAGACTCCCTGCATCGAGGGGCGGAGGGGAGAGATGCACACCTACTTCTGTGAGTTGATAGGCTCTGCTTCTTAGGCTACTGTACAGCATTAGCTCCAGAGGGATCGGTACGCAGGTCTCACCCTCGCCGTCCGTCCCAGAGCCGTGCCGCCGTCCCCCTCGCAGAACCGGAAGATAGAAGCCGGGTGAGTATGAGAAGAAAAGAAGACTTCAGAGCCGGCGGAAGACTTCATGATCTTCACTGAGGTAACGCACAGCAGTAAAGCTGTGCTCCATTGCTCCCATACACCTCACACACGGCAGTCAGTGTAAGGGTGAAGGGCTCAGGGGGGACGCCCTGGGCAGCAATATAGACCTCTCTTTGGCAAAATAAATATATATGCAGCTAGGCACTGTATATATATATATATATAAGAGCCCCCGCCATTTTTTTACTATATTTGAGCGGGACAGAAGCCCGTCGCTGAAGGGGTGGGGCTTCTCCCTCAGCACTCACCAGCACCATTTTCTCCACAGCACCGCTGAGGGGAAGCTCCACGGACTCTCCCCTGCTTATACCACGGTAGAAAGAGGGTCTTAAAGAAGAGGGGGGCACATAATTAGGTGCATATATATATGGAAATACAGCGCTACTGGGTAAACATAAAATTATTGTGTTTTTTTCCTGGGTCATATAGCGCTGGGGTGTGTGCTGGCATACTCTCTCTCTCTGTCTCTCCAAAGGGCCTTGTTGGGGAACTGTCCTCAGATAAGAGGATTCCCTGAGTGTATGGTGTGTCGGTACACGTGTGTCGACATGTCTGAGGTAGAAGGCTCTCCTAGAGAGGAGCAGGAGCAAATTAATGTGGTGTCTCCATCGACAACGCCGACACCTGACTGAATGGATATGTGAAATGTTTTATGTGCTAATGTAAACTTATTACACAAGAGATTAGACAAAGCTGAAGCTAGGGAACAGTCAGGGAGTCAACCCATGCCTGTCCCTATGTCGCAGGGACCTTCGGGGTCTCAAAAGCGCCCACTATCCCAAATAGTTGACACAGATACCGACACGGATTCTGACTCCAGTGTCGACTACGATGATGCAAAGTTACAGCCAAAATTGGCTAAATGTATTCGATATATGATTATTGCAATAAAAGATGTTTTGCACATCACAGAGTCCCCTGTCCCTGACACGAGGGTACACATGTATAAGGGAAAGAAACCTGAGATAACCTTTCCCCCCTCACATGAGTTGAACGAATTATGTGAAAAAGCTTGGGAATCTCCAGACAAAAAGCTGCAGATTCCCAAAAGGATTCTTATGGCGTATCCTTTCCCGCCAATGGACAGGATACGGTGGGAATCCTCCCCTAGGGTGGATAAAGCATTGACACGCTTATCCAAAAAGGTAGCGCTGCCATCCCAGGATACGGCTACCATCAGGGACCATGCTGACCGCAAGCAGGAGGTTACCCTAAAGTCCATTTACACACATTCTGGTACCTTACTCAGACCGGCAATTGCGTCGGCCGGGGTTGTAGCGCGGTGGCAGCATGGACAGATACCTTATCAGCAGAGATTGAGACCCTAGATAAGGATGCTATGTTATTGACCATAGGGCATATAAAAGATGCTGTCCTATATATGAGAGATGCTCAAAGTGACATTAGTCTACTGGGTTCTAGAATAAACGCTATGTCGATTTCTGCTAGACGAGTCCTATGGACCCGGCAATGGACAGGTGATGCCGACTCAAAAAGGCATATGGAGGTTTTACCTTACAGGGGTGAGGAATTGTTTGGGGAAGGTCTCTCGGACCTAGTCTCCACAGCTACAGCTGGTAAATCAAATTTTTTGCCTTATATTCCCTCACAGCCTAAGAAAGCACCACATTATCAAATGCAGTCCTTTCGATCACAGAGAAACAAGAAAGTACGAGGTGCGTCCTTTCTTGCCAGAGGTAAGGGCAGAGGGAAGAAGCTGCACAACACAGCTAGTTCCCAGGAACAGAAGTCCTCCCCGGCCTCTACAAAATCCACCGCATGACGCTGGGGCTCCGCTAAAGGAGTCCGCCCAGTTGGGGGCACGTCTTCGAGTTTTCAGCCACATCTGGGTTCATTCGCAGGTGGATCCCTAGGCAATAGAAATTGTTTCTCAGGGTTACAAGCTGAAATTCGAAGAGGTGCCTCCTCGCCGGTTTTTCAAATCGGCCCTACCATCTTCTCCCCAGGAAAGGGAGATAGTGTTAAATGCAATTCACAAATTGTATCTTCAACAGGTGGTGGTCAAGGTTCCCCTGCTTCAACAAGGAAAGGGAAATTATTCGACCCTGTTTGTAGTCCCAAAACCGGACGGTTTGGTCAGACCCATATTAAATTTAAAATCCCTGAACCTATACTTGAAAAGGTTCAAGTTCAAGATGGAATCGCTAAGAGCGGTCATCGCCAGCCTAGAAGGGGGGGATTTTATGATATCTCTGGACATAAAGGATGCATACCTTCATGTACTCATTTATCCACCTCATCAGGCGTACCTAAGATTTGCGGTACAGTATTGTCATTACCAATTTCAGACGTTGCCGTTTGGTCTCTCCAGAATTTTCTCCGAGAATTTTCACCAAGGTAATGACGGAAATTATGGTGCTCCTGCGAAAGCAAGGTGTCACAATTATCCCGTACTTGAACGATCTCCTCATAAAAGCGAGATCAAGAGAGCAGTTGCTGAACAGCGTATAACTTTCACTGAAGGTGTTACAGCAACACGGCTGGATTCTCAATATCCCGAAGTCGCAGTTGGTTCCTACGACTCGTCTGACTTTGCTTGGGCATTATTCTGGATACGGACCAGAAAAGGGGTTATCTTCCGATAGAAAAGGCCCAGGAACTCATGACTCTGGTCAGGAACCTATTGAAACCAAAACAGGTGTCAGTGCATCACTGCACTCGAGTCCTGGGAATGATGGTGGCATCATACGAGGCCATTCCCTTTGGCAGGTTCCATGCGAGGATCTTGCAATGGGACCTACTGGACAAGTGGTCCGGGTCACATCTACAGATTCATCAGTTGATCACCCTGTCCCCCAGGGCCAGGGTATCTCTCCTGTGGTGGCTGCAGAGTGCTCACCTTCTAGAGGGCCGCAGGTTCGGCATTCAGGACTGGATCCTGGTGACCACGAACGCGAGCCTCCGAGGTTGGGGAGCAGCCACACAGGGAAGAAATTTCCAAGGTCTTTGGTCAAGTCAGGAGACTTGTCTTCACATCAACATCCTGGAGCTAAGGGCCATATACAACGCCCTATGTCAAGCGGAGACCTTACTTCGCGACCAACCAGTTCTGATCCAGTCAGACAACGTCACCGCAGTAGTTCATGTAAACCGCCAAGGCGGCACAAGGAGCAGAGTGGCGATGGCGGAAGCCACCAGAATTCTTCGCTGGGCGGAGAATCATGTAAGCTGTCAAAGTCAGAAAAATATCACGATGCACACTGCCATATTTGCACCTCATATGTGTCCCTGCTGCGCATGCGTGCGCTCTCCCGTGCGTGCGCATACTCGCTGTTGCGGGCACCCGCAGGCGCACGGTATGCGCATTTACGGTAGAGATTGTGTGCGTCTAGCGGGCAACTCTTTCGTTACATATTTTCACCATATAATGCATTTTGTAGATTATGGTCCCTTTGATAGATTCTGAAAGTTTAGTTAATGTAGTATGTTCCTGGACAGAGAGATCCCTCATTGTTTGATACGAAGGGTCAGACAGGAGTAATACAGTGGTGTTTAGTATCCATCGGAAGAGTATTTAATTAGCAATATTCCGGTGTTTGTTTGAAGCGGATCAATCGCTCGTGCGAATAGTTATGGACATAAGAAGTTTATGAACATTTACTGTATTTGCACTTACTTATCCATGCGGCTGGAAACCCAGTTTCCCTCCCACCTGAGCTGTTGGAAATAGTCACAGCCCACCTGTATGAATCAACCTATGACCTTTTGTTATAATGCAAAGACGAATTCCTGTGTCCAATGAACAATGAGATTGTAGGGACCATTGAATTGTATTGTGTGTGGGGCATAAATAGACAGGCCGATCACATCCAGCACTCACTCTTCATCGGTTATCATTGCTGAAAATCGGGAGCTGGATGTCCAGAGGCGCATGCGATCGTTTCCTTTGTGCGTAAGTTTTCTCCGTAATCATATTGTCTTTTCTTGTTATTATGGGCCATATCTTTCTCTCTCGCTCTTCTCTTTCTCTCATTTTCTCTTAAACGTACTTGTATTGTATTTACTGTGTAGTTACCTGGTTAGTTAGTCTATGTTATATTGTAGTGTATGACTTGTATTGTGTTAATTCTTTTGCAAGTATAACATTCATAATATATATATTAGGCGTTGGACCCTAAGCACAGTATTTGTGTATTTCTTATAGTGTTAAGTATTCTCAGAGCGTCGGTGACGCTCGAACAGCTTTTGAGTTAATAAGGTTATACAGTGTTGCATTTACACCCTATCTCTACACTAAGGTTTTACAGCAAATTACATTGTTTGTGGTTTAGACATAAAGGTTTAACATTGTGAGCGTCGGCGCCGCTCGTGATCTCCTCGTGGTCTCGAGCGTCCGCTACGCTGATAGCGTAGCATTACGGTAGTCGCTCACCTATAAGTGTGCCCGATACCAACAGCGTATTCTCGTGAGCGTCTGTATCGCTCGAGCAGCCCGCTCCCGATACAGCGTCCGTTACGCTATAGCGAACCATTACGTTAGTCAGCAGCCAATAGCGTGCCTGCCTGTGATCTCTTGGCCGTGAGCGAACGTGACGCTTGAGCGTCTCGACCACGGCTAAGCGATTGTTACGCAACGAGCGTACCCTTACGGTACTCCATACGCAAATAGCGTACAGTGTTCTTAGACCTCACAAAGGGTTTTAAATAAGATAAATATTTAGCTTTATCAATTGGCGGCTCGTCCTGTCCTTCACATATCTCTGCTAGGTAATTTCAGCAGACATTATCCATCAGCAAAGGGAGGGAGATCATATTCTTCGCAGTGCTGACGGGTTAAGCGTCTGTTTCGCTTAGTAAAGGGTGCTGAAGGAATCCGGGAACCGGAGGTAAGAACAACACACTAGTGTCTTTTAAAACTGTTTATTTCTATCTTGCGTACGCACACACGCATATCTGCATTTCTTTTTCATTCGTGTATTTTCATATATCACTCTCCTGTTTGCCATTTTATAATTGATAAAACGTGCTAAGAGAGATTTGTCGCTATTTCATAGTTAAAGTGTAAAAGTAATGCGTTAAGGGATAAAGTGTAAAGCACACACGCAGCTCTACCTAAAGGTAAAAGGAGAGATTGGTGTGTTGCACGGTAGACGATCGAGTATCATCTACATTGATAAAACGTGTTAGTTGTGTTACGGTGGACATTGGTTTTGTATACACGTGTCTCTAACAAAAGGCTGAGACTCGCGTACGCAAAGGCCGACGCACGCAGCGTAAATTACGCAACGGAGCGTCTGGGTACGCCCACGTAACTCAAATCACACGATAGTGTTGATTTTTAAATAGCACAATAAGCGATAAATAGCGCAATAAGCGATAAATAGCGCAACAGGCGATAAATAGCGCAACAAGCGATAAATAGCGCAACAGGCGATAAATAGCGCAAATCTATTTTAAATCCGAAATTTAAATTAACAGATCCTTCTCCAAATTTACAACACATCTGGTCTAAAGAAAAATTTCTGCGCAGAAATAGAAATAGAAACAAAAGTGTGTATGTGGTGAGTGAGTGTTTGTTTTTACAATTTTGGGGATTGAACCACAGAAATCATCGAGTTCTCGTGAAGTACATACGTGTAAGTGACATACGTGGTGGCTAGGGAGGCATCTCTGGTTAAACATAAAATTTGAGCATTAGAGTGTAGCAGACCAGGAGGTCATACTGTAACAGACCAGGAGGTCGCATAACAGACCAGGAGGTCCAAGTACAGCAGACAAGGAAGTCCGCTATAGAGACAAGGCACAACACCAAGAAGGGTTGGTGCGACACCCATATAGGCCATAAAAAGCTCAGGCTGAAGGAATTCGCAGCTGCTGAATGTCGATTCCACTTGTCGCTCCGTACATAAGATTAGTTGCTTATGTGCTGAACGATTGTACCGCACGTAATTGTGTGCATTAAGTTAGTCTGACCAGTACCATTTGTGTACAAACCCGGTCATAAAACTATTTGTACATTCTGACGTGATTTGTGTAATTTTTTATTTTCTGAAGGGAAGTTCGCTGGTCACTCAGGAATTGTCCAACAACCAATAGTTACTGGAAAGAGTAAGTGTTCTTCGGATATCTCTCGCATGTTCCAGTAAATAGAGGTTCATAGGGGCCCTGGGTCGAGTACGCCAGCGCTATATCAGTGTGTGGGCGTATTGGTCGGCGTGGGCGAGTGAGTGAGGTGCTCGGTAAACTTCACCGTCAACCTATCTTTTAATATTTTGTTTTTTTGTAAGGGTTCGCTGAAGACCCTGAGATAAAGGTCAGAGGTAGAGCAAGCAACACCTGCAAATTATGGGGGCCAGTTGTTCAGGAAGGGGGCGATCAACCTCGGTTCGGGTTGATTCAGTAAACCGACCAGTCGGGTCGGCAAGGTATGTAATGTGTGAAAAATATGGTTTACATACAGAAATTTTATGTGATGAATGGGAGAGAATGACAGTACATGACGGGGAGAAATTCCCAAGAGTAGGTAGCTTCAGCCTAGAAGTGTTAATGAATTTAAGGAGGAGGATATGTCTCATTAAATCAACAAAGAGACGAATCCAACATTATGATTATTTGCAGCTATGGCAACAGGAGGGTGAAATACAGAGAGGATTGGCTCTGGCGGCGGGATCTGGCCCTATCAGGAAACTGATAGCCACGGCCCCGCCGCCACCATACATATCAGGAGAGAAATTGGTTGCGGAGAATGACGCATCAGGGGGTAACAAACAGGCACTTAGCAACTGTATAAATGTTAAGGATAATGTTAATAAGTTAACCAATGCAAGTATTAACCCGTGCAAGTTGTACCCTGTTTTGAACTTTCCCCAGGAGTGTGATCAAGAGGACGAATCGGCAACAATATCGGCGCTCTCTCTAGCAGCCACTATATCAGAAACGACAGTAGGCACGGCCCAACCCATAAGATTAGTAACAAAGCCCCCTAGCGGAGGGACAGGTGAGGTCGTATCAACGGGTAAGTACGGCACCTTACACTATGCTGAAACCATTTCACCACAGGCTGTAGAATCTACACAGAATGATGTTAGTAGACTTAATCCTGTTAGGGTAATAGCTGTTCCAAATGGGAAAACTGACACATCAGGAGTCACTCCTATCAGGAACATTGCCATGTATAGCCCATTTTCCAGAATGGAATTAAGGACCATAGTGTCTGAATTCCCTGACCCCAGAAAAGACTTAGTTGCTAGCCAAAAATACATCAGAGACCTAGGAAACACTTTAGAGCCCAATAACAAAGACTGGCAGATATTGCTGAGGGCATGTTTACCCTCCAATGTCGACTCAGCTCAATTTTTAGCTGACTGTGGATTGGATCTGGATGTACCTCTTACAGATGTGTACAACAAAGATAACGTAAAAAGAATAAATTTACAGTTAAAGGAGTATTTCCCAGCTGTAGCCAAATGGAATAGAATTTTTTCCATTAAACAAAAAGAGACAGAAACAGCTGCTGATTATTTTCACCGGGCATTATTAGAAATGGCAAAGTACACTGGCATAGAGGACATTAGGACCAATGCAAACCATCAAGAAGTAGCAGTATCTGTGCTAATGGATGGTTTAAAAGAAGCATTAAAGACAAGGGTACAGACCACGCAACCATGTTGGCGAGGTCTGTCAGTGGCTACTTTGAGAGAGGCTGCTATTGATCACGACCGGAATATCACCAGACACAGGGAGTCGCAAGGTGATAAGTTAATGTCAGTAAGTATACAGGCCCTGACCACAAAACAGCCTGTGTTTATATCACCAAACCCTGTGGGTAAGTCAAATGTGGTAACATGTTATTTTTGTCATAAACAGGGACACATAGCACGAGACTGTAGAGCGAAAAATTCGCAAAGATCTTACCAACCCCCTAGACAACGACACGACACACGACATTGGGAGCAAGGTCCGCAGAGACGGAGTTATGAGCCACATGCAGGAGAAACAAAAAGATACCCCCCGAACAGAGACTGGCAAACTCCTGGCAGTTCCCATTTAACCCCTTCACAAGTAGTTGCTGCCAGCGGGATTCAGGGAGGTCACCATACCCAATAGGGGTGTGGCCATACCTGTAATCTGCAGCCAGTAAAATTGATTGCAAGCCTTGGGAGTGAACCTGAAATTGCAATCAATGTAGCTGGTAAATCATTAAACTTTCTTGTAGACACAGGGGCGGCCAAATCAGTGATAAATTCGACAGTGGGCATGAGAACCACTGGTAAGACAATTCCAGCCATAGGGGTAACGGGAGTAGTCCAGCACTACCCTGTTAGCAAACCAGCCGAGATTACAGTAGGGCCTTTACATACCAAGCATTCCTTTTTGCTGGCTGCATCGGCACCGACTAATCTCCTGGGAAGAGACTTATTGTGTAAAATGGGGTGCGTCATTTATTGTACTCCTGAAGGTGTATTCTTGGACATACCTGAGAATCACGCTCAGGAAGTGCGAGACATGTTAGACTCCCCATCAAAATTAATGTCACATACCATTATGACAAATAGGACTCCATCCCAAGTAGAAGAAATGACATCCCAGATACCAGAGTCACTTTGGACTAAAGATGGACAGGACACTGGATTAATGGCAAACGTAGCTCCAGTAGTTGTACAAGTAAAAGATGGTAGGATAGCTCCAAAAATCCCACAGTACCCTCTGAAGCCAGAGGTGGAGTTAGGAGTGTATCCCGTAATAGAGCGCTTGCTACAACAGGGTATTCTGGTAAGAACGTCCAGCACTGCCAATAGTCCCATCTTCCCTGTGAAAAAGAGTGGGGGGAGGGGTTACCGGCTAGTGCAGGATCTAAGGGGGATCAACAAAATAGTTGAGAGTCAGTTCCCCGTAGTGCCAAATCCAGCTGTCATCCTTATGCAAATCCCTCCCACTGCGAAATTTTTCACTGTTATTGACCTCTGCTCCGCTTTCTTTTCGGTACCTCTGCACCCTGACAGCCAATATTTGTTTGCATTCACATACAGAGGAGTCCAATACACATGGACTCGATTACCACAAGGTTTCATAGACAGTCCAAGTATATTTTCCCAGGCTTTGCATGATTGTTTACAGTCTTTCCAACCAGAGAGTGGATCAGTATTAATACAGTACGTGGATGATCTACTACTGTGTTCTGATTCATTGGAAGCATCCCTGAAGGATACGAAACAGCTCCTGTTTCATCTTTCAGACACAGGACACAAGGTTTCCAAAGACAAGTTGCAATTATGCCAAACTAAGGTAAAATATTTGGGACACTGTCTAACACAAGGACTGAGACACCTGACCACTGATAGAATTCCAGCAATTAGAGACATGACTCTGCCAAAAACCCAGCAACAGATCAGAACATTTTTAGGAATGTGTGGGTATTGCCGTAACTGGATCCCAGGGTTTTCCATTCTAGCGTTACCTCTGCAGGAGATGGTCTCCTCAAACAAACCTGATCGGATTTCGCATACAGACGAGTCCGAGATGGCATTTGAGAGACTTAAACAGTGCCTAACGCAGGCACCAGCATTAGGTATGCCAGACTATGGGAAACCCTTTGAGCTGTACGGAACAGAAAGTGCTGGTTGCGCGGCAGGCGTCTTAACCCAAAAGCACGGTGATGCCAGCAGGCCAGTAGCATACTACAGCGCTCAGCTAGACACGGTAGCGCGATCCCTCCCCACATGCTTGCGAAGCGTCGCTGCGATAGCATTGCTAGTAACGAAAAGCGAAGATGTAGTGCTAGGTCACAACCTCACAATTCATACACCACATGCAGTGTCAGCCTTGCTAAATTCTGCCCAAACCAGGCACGTCTCATCAGCGCGGTTTACAAGATGGGAATTGGCACTAATGGCCCCCGTAAACATCACCATAAGGAGATGCAGTGCATTAAATCCTGCAACATATCTCCCAGGTGTGCCTGGACAGGCACAAAGGGTGGAGGATGAGAGTGGTGGGGAAGGAGAATTTAACACACAGAAGGACACACATGATTGTATGGAATATTTGACCCAAAATTTTACCGCAAGGCCTGACATCAGTGACAACCCGCTGGAAAATGTAGATCTAACTTTCTACACGGACGGTAGTTGTCACAGACAGTCAGACTCGGGAGACTTGTGTACTGGATACGCAGTCGTAGATGACCAAGGCACCATAGAAGCGGAACCGCTAGGCCCACCTCACTCAGCCCAGGTTGATGAACTGGTCGCCCTAACCAGAGCATGTGAATTGGCTAAGGGCAAATCAGCCAATATCTACACCGACTCTAGATACGCATTCGGGGTAGTCCATGATTTCGGAGCCCTATGGCGCCTCAGAAATTTCATGACGGCAGCTGGTACACCGGTAGCGCATGCAGCTCACATCAAAAGGCTTCTAACAGCGATACAGGAACCCGACAGAGTGGCTGTTATCAAGTGTAAAGCACACACATATAGCCAGGACCCAGTATCACTTGGTAACAGCCGAGCAGACGAAGCAGCTAAGTTAGCAGCTGGTACCCCCAGAGAGACAGACACCACACAACTGATGGTATTTAATACCATCAACACACAGAAGTTGTGTGAAATGCAAAATTTGTGTTCCACACAGGAAAAGGCAGTCTGGAAGGCGAAGGGATATGGCCAGGAGTCCTCAGGACTCTGGACGGATGGACAAGGTAAACCGGTGGCCGCCAGAGCATATCTTCCATGTTTAGCTGAGGCAGCTCACGGGCTGACTCATCTGGGCAAGGAAGGAAAGTGCAAGTTGGTAAGAGCATATTGGTGCGCCCCAGGATTTTCATCTCATGCAAGTAAGAGAGCAATGTCATGCCTTACCTGTTTGAGAAAGAATATCGGAAAGGCAATACCAACAGAACCATCTCATATCCCACCTGCAGGCGGTCCTTTCCAGGCAATACAGATTGACTTCATTCAATTACCCCCTTGTCGAAATTTGAAATATGTACTTGTTTGTATAGATGTGTTCTCAAATTGGGTTGAAGCATTCCCGGCGGCCACAAATACCGCTATGTTTACTGCTAAGAAAATTGTGCAGGAATTTGTATGTAGATATGGTATCCCTAGAATTATCGAAAGTGATAGGGGTACCCATTTTACAGGTGATGTCTTTCAAGGAATGTGTAAGTTGATGGGAATTGATAGCAAGCTGCACACTCCATACCGTCCACAGGCGAGTGCGAAGGTGGAAAGAGTGAATAGCACTATTAAAAATAATTTGAGCAAAGTTATGGCAGAAACAGGATTGACATGGCCAGAAGCTTTACCCATTGTACTGTACAGCATCAGAACCACTCCCAGGTCCCCTCTTAATCTGTCCCCTTTTGAAATCTTGTTTGGTCGACAACCGCATGTTATGATTAACCCTCAGGATGATTTGAAGTGTAACAATGAAGTGACTGTATAGTACCTGGTTAATATGAGTAAACAGCTAAGGAATCAAAATAATAATTTGAAGTTGGTGATTCCTGATTTACCAGATAGTAATTGTCATGACATTGAACCTGGGGAGTATGTAATGATACGAAATTTTCTACGCTCAGGTTGCCTTATTGACAGATGGGAAGGACCATACCAAGTCTTATTGACTAGCACTACAGCATTGAAAGTTGCCGAGAGAGAGACTTGGGTTCATTCGTCCCATTGTAAGAAGGTTGCTGATCCAGAGAGGTCCCGTGATAAGGAACAGACGGTAGAGGACGTTGTATCACTGGAGTGTCTGTTCCAGGAGGACTGAGGCGGCACCTGAGCATTGAAAATCACAAGATCAAAAGCAGTTGTCGATTCCCTGTTCCCTTTTATTGTTTTTCTCCAACTTCCCATCCCCTCTCCCTCAAATTATTTTCCCCCCCTTCTCATTCTTCTTCGTTTCCTCCTATAAGATGGACTTGCCCCAAGAGACTGTGATCCGGATTTTCCTGTTGACCATGATGTTGACCAGAGCAGTCTGTTCCGGCGAGAGTACCATGGAGGTCGAGAGAGATTCTGGAATGGGTTCTGATGACAGAGATGGAGGCGTAGTTTTCCGAGAACAACATAATCAACAAGCAAAGGCGAGTATCAGAAAACGATCCGATAGCATTGACAATAGAAGGAATTGTGAAGGATTGTTAGCTGAAGAAAACTGTATCTGTAGGCTCTGTGACAACGTAGTCGAGGATGGGTGCATTAAGAAATGCCAATCCAGTTTTAATATCCACATGGACCGGCATCCCTTGAGTGACTATCACTCCTTAGTGGGTAGCGTGTTAAATCAAACAGATTGTTGGGTATGCTCTCAAGTACCTCAAGGTCATAGCAAATCAGGACTAGTACCATTTCCTTTAACGATAGGGGAGGTACTTGAGCTAAGTGGTGGGAGACCGGTGGACAGGAGGTTTAATATCTCCAGTCCTCCTAGTTTGAAGCTCCACCAATATCATGTGGATAGATCCCTCATATGTTTTAACATTTCCAATCCCCGAAAGCCGGGAAATTGGGAAGTGTCATGGAGTAACCAAACCATGACCTTTTCATATAGAGCAGATAGAATGCCGACAGATACAGAGCTTATACGCCACATAGCCAGTAGAGGAAAATCTTTCCGGTATAGGTATACCCTAGGAAGTAGGATTACGAGAGTTGGAGAGGTATCACCAGGATACTGTGCACATATCGTACAAGCTGATACGTGTACTAGACAGATGGGAGAATTAGGGTTAGGAGATTTCACATGGAAAATGTGTAATATGGTTATGTCCTACTCCGTCCCATATGTTCTCCCCGATGATGCATATTTCATATGCGGGAGGAAGGCGTATAAGTGGCTTGCCCCAAACTCTGAAGGATTGTGTTATATTGGAAAAGTATTGCTTGAGGTAATGACTGTATCACATGCCAAAATGAAAGACATACACCGTGTTGCCCAAACTCCTTATACTCACACCCATTACGAGCACGTAGTTAAACGGCACCTGATAGAAAGAACAGAGCACCCGGCCTCTGACATGATCCATGAATCAACCGGGATTCAGTTTCTACTTGCGTTAGACCTCACTCGCACCGCCAGAGGAGTGTTGAATTATAAATACATATCTGCGCTCGCAAATTTGTTAGACAATATCACAGAAATGTATGATGACACATTTAGGTATACTGGAAGAGAACTTCAAGCTTATAAAACAGAACTAGTTCAGCATAGAATGATTCTCAATTATCTCACAGCAGTAACAGGTGGATATTGTGTCACACTGGCAACGCAGTACGGCGTGAAATGCTGCACATATATAACGAATAGTACCGAGGACCCGGTCGAGGTCATAGACCAAAAAATGGACGATATTCTCCAATTGAAGTGGGAATTTCGCAGGAGACACAATCTCACCCTTGCTGCTGTGAGTAATGAGCTGACTAGTTGGGTGTCATGGTTGAACCCGCGAAATTGGTTCTCCGGTTTAGGAGAATGGGCTCAAGGAGTTATAATGGATGTAGGGAAGTTTCTCCTATGTATCTTAGGTGTTATCATAACGATTGGCTTGATATTTAGATGCGGTCAGGCTTTAACGAAGTGCAAACGAAGTACCAGGGTGATGAGTTTAAGGAGTGAGGAAATTGTAATGCGATTTCTACGGTCCGTTTCTTTCATCTGTTTTTCCGTTTTCCTCTGAGGTAAAAAGACCCACTTGGACGAGGAATTTGATGAGCCGATATACAGACAACAGATGGATTAAAGAAGAAGTTTTGACAACCTTATACACAGATTTTTGATGAACTATGCCATAGATCCCCAGTTTCCCTAGAAATTTTAAAATTACGCTAGCCCAACACTTTTGTAAATCTATGGACATTGACAAAGCTTTTTGCTCGCACCTTATGGGCAAAAGCACAAAGAAGACTGCATTCAACAGACACCAAACAAGACCTCAATCGACGAATGTTCATTAACCTGACATAGAATACCACTGCATTTACCGTAATTATGTATTTTCTTCATCTCTACAACCTTCAGGTAATTACACACATAGTATAGGGAATACAGGCACAGATATCAGCAATCACATATTCCCCCATTCATGTATCATCAACTAAAATGTGCTCCCCATTTTTGTTACAACCAAAATCCGAAAAAAGCTCGGTAAAGTTTGACAGCCCATCCACAGACCCGTACCACGGGATAAGAAGGAATTCAAATGTATACTTCGCAATACCTCGAAGCTTGATTTAAAACACGTACGGCACGATGATACATGACCCCCCAAACATGGATTCATACACACATGCTTCTGCTATCTCACTAGGTCATACCCTTTTCCTACCTTCTCTTCTCCTCCCCTACCCAACCATGTAAATGTATTAACCCCTGACATATATTTTTCTCTTTTTGAAATGTTTTAGGAAGTGGCAGTTATTGTTGACTGCCAAAGGGTGGACTGTCAACGTCAGAAAAATATCACGATGCACACTGCCATATTTGCACCTCATATGTGTCCCTGCTGCGCATGCGTGCGCTCTCCCGTGCGTGCGCATACTCGCTGTTGCGGGCACCCGCAGGCGCACGGTATGCACATTTACGGTAGAGATTGTGTGCGTCTAGCGGGCGACTCTTTCGTTACATATTTTCACCATATAATGCATTTTGTAGATTATGGTCCCTTTGATAGATTCTGAAAGTTTAGTTAATGTAGTATGTTCCTGGACAGAGAGATCCCTCATTGTTTGATACGAAGGGTCAGACAGGAGTAATACAGTGGTGTTTAGTATCCATCGGAAGAGTATTTAATTAGCAATATTCCGGTGTTGGTTTGAAGCGGATCAATCGCTCGTGCGAATAGTTATGGACATAAGAAGTTTATGAACATTTACTGTATTTGCACTTACTTATCCATGCGGCGGGAAACCCAGTTTCCCTCCCACCTGAGCTGTTGGAAATAGTCACAGCCCACCTGTATGAATCAACCTATGACCTTTTGTTATAATGCGAAGACGAATTCCTGTGTCCAATGAACAATGAGATTGTAGGGACCATTGAATTGTATTGTGTGTGGGGCATAAATAGACAGGCCGATCACATCCAGCACTCACTCTTCATCGGTTATCATTGCTGAAAATCGGGAGCTGGATGTCCAGAGGCGCATGCGATCGTTTCCTTTGTGCGTAAGTTTTCTCCGTAATCATATTGTCTTTTCTTGTTATTATGGGCCATATCTTTCTCTCTCTCTCTTCTCTTTCTCTCATTTTCTCTTAAACGTACTTGTATTGTATTTACTGTGTAGTTACCTGGTTAGTTAGTCTATGTTATATTGTAGTGTATGACTTGTATTGTATTAATTCTTTTGCAAGTATAACATTCATAATATATATATTAGGCGTTGGACCCTAAGCACGGTATTTGTGTATTTCTTATAGTGTTAAGTATTCTCAGAGCGTCGGTGACGCTCGAACAGCTTTTGAGTTAATAAGGTTATACAGTGTTGCATTTACACCCTATCTCTACACTAAGGTTTTACAGCAAATTACATTGTTTGTGGTTTAGACATAAAGGTTTAACATTGTGAGCGTCGGCGCCGCTCGTGATCTCCTCGTGGTCTCGAGCGTCCGCTACGCTGATAGCGTAGCATTACGGTAGTCGCTCACCTATAAGTGTGCCCGATACCAACAGCGTATTCTCGTGAGCGTCTGTATCGCTCGAGCAGCCCGCTCCCGATACAGCGTCCGTTACGCTATAGCGAACCATTACGTTAGTCAGCAGCCAATAGCGTGCCTGCCTGTGATCTCTTGGCCGTGAGCGAACGTGACGCTTGAGCGTCTCGACCACGGCTAAGCGATTGTTACGCAACGAGCGTACCCTTACGGTACTCCATACGCAAATAGCGTACAGTGTTCTTAGACCTCACAAAGGGTTTTAAATAAGATAAATATTTAGCTTTATCAAAGCGCACTGTCAGCAGTGTTCATTCCGGGAGTGGACAACTGGGATGCAGACTTCCTCAGCAGACACGACCTACATCCAGGAGAGTGGGGACTCCATCAGGAAGTCTTCGCACAGATTGCAAGTCGGTGGGGACTGTTCCAGATAGACATGATGGCGTCCCGCCTCAACAAAAAGCTACAGAGGTATTGCACCAGGTCAAGAGACCCTCGGGCAGTAGCTGTAGACGCCCTAGTGACACCGTGGGTGTTCCGGTCGGTCTATGTATTTCCTCCTCTACCTCTCATACCCAAGGTGTTGATAATAGTAAGAAAAAGAGGAGTAAGAACAATTCTCATTGTTCCAGATTGGCCGCGAAGGACCTGGTATCCAGATCTGCAGGAAATGCTCACAGAAGATCCGTGGCCACTTCCTCTAAGACAGGACCTGTTGCAACAGGGGCCCTGTCTGTTCCAAGACTTACCGCGGCTGCGTTTGACGGCATGGCGGTTGAACGCCGGATCCTAGCGGAAAAGGGTATTCCAGATGAGGTCATTCCTACGCTAATAAAGGCTAGGAAGGACGTGACATCTAAACATTATCACTGTATATGGCGAAAATATGTTTCTTTGTGTGAGGCCAGGAATGCTCATACGTAAGAATTCCACCTGGGCCACTTCCTTCACTTCCTACAAACTGGAGTGAATTTGGGCCTAAAATTAGGCTCTATTAAGGTTCAGATTTTGGCCTTATCCATTTTCTTTCAAAAGGAATTGGCCTCTCTTCCTGAAGTAAGTACAAACTTTTGTGAAGGGAGTACTGCATATTCAGCCTCCTTTTGTACCTCCGGTGGTCCCTTGGGACCTTAACGTGGTGTTAAGGTTATGGTTTGAACCACTTAAAATGGTGGAGTTTAAATATCTCACTTGGAAGGTGGTCATGTTATTAGCCTTGGCTTCCGCTAGGCGAGTGTCGGAATTAGCAGCTTTATCACATAAAATCCCCTATCTGGTTTTCCATATGGATAGAGCGGAATTGCAGACCCGTCCTCAATTCCTGCTAAAAGTGGACTCATTCTTTCATATGAACCAACCTATTGTGGTGCCTGTGGCTACGCGTGACTTGGAGGATTCCGAGTCCCTTGATGTGGTCAGGGCTTTGAAAATTTACGTGGCCAGAACGGCTAGAGTCAGAAAAACAGAAGCACTGTTTGTCCTGTATGCAGCCAACAAGATTGGCACCCCTGCTTCAAATCAGACTATTGCTCTCTGGATCTGTAACACGATTCAGCAGGCGCATTCTATGGCGGGATTGCCGTTGCCTAATTCAGTCAAGGCCCATTCCACTAGGAAGGTGGGCTCTTCTTGGGCAGCTGCCCGAGGGGTCTCGGCACTACAGCTGTGCCGAGCTGCTACTTGGTCGGGTTCAAACACCTTTGCAAAGTTCTATAAGTTTGATACCCTGGCTGAGGAGGACCTCCTGTTTGCTCAATCGGTGCTGCAGAGTCATCCGCAGGAGCCCGTTTGGGAGCTTTGGTATAATCCCCATGGTCCTTACGGAGTCCCCAGCATCTTTTAGGACGTAAGAGAAAATAAGATTTTAAACCTACCGGTAAATCTTTTTCTCGTAGTCCGTAGAGGATGCTGGGTGCCCGTCCCAAGTGCGGACTACTTCTGCAAGACTTGTATATAGTTATTGCTTACATAAGGGTTATATGTTAGTTTTCATCGGTCTTGGACTGATGCTATGTTGTTTTCATACTGTTAACTGGGTAGTATATCACAAGTTATACGGTGTGATTGGTGTGGCTGGTATGAATCTTGACCTTGGATTAACAAAAATCCTTTCCTCGTACTGTCCGTCTCCTCTGGGCACAGTTTCTCTAACTGAGGTATGGAGGAGGGGCATAGAGGGAGGAGCCAGTGCACACCCAGATCTAAAGTCTTTCTTAAAGTGCCCATGTCTGCTGCGGAGCCCGTCTATCCCCCATGGTCCTTACGGAGTCCCCATCATCCTCTACGGACTACGAGAAAAAAAATTTACCGGTAGGTTTAAAATGTTATTTTTTTCTCTGCAACCCACTGCTAAATTGTGCTTCCTAGCTGTTTTTTATAAAATCACTTAATTAAATCTAACTCTGATTACGTCAGAGAAGGCCAGGTACCCTACACCATAAGAGGGGGTTTGAAATTTTGACTTGTCTACTTAAAGATCACCAAAATCCGATCACAAGGTCAATTACATCCCTGGGTGGGATTGAACCACCAACCTTTTGGTTAATAGCCCATGTAAGTGAAAGAGATCCTGAAGCACTCACTCATCATGGGAAAGTACCAATGTGTTTCTTACAAAAATTCTCCAGATTATTGACTTTTTAAAGTTTTTCTAGGAAACGTTCTAGATAAATGCTTATTAGCCTTTGTCAGTATCTACTTTTGCAAGGTGTCTATGTGGCGCAATCGGTTAGCATGTTTGGCTATTAACCAAAAGGTTGGTGGTTCAATCCCACCCAGGGATGTAATTGACCTTGTAATCAGATTTTGGTGATCTTTAAATAGACAAGTCAAAATTTCAAACCCCCTCTTATGGTGTAGGGTACCTGGCCTTCTCTGATGTAATCAGAGTTAGATTTGATTAAGTGATTTTATAAAAAAACAGCTAGGAAGCACAATTTAGCAGTGGGTTGCAGAGAAAAAAAATTATGCTGGCAGAAAAGTCCAATTTAGTGACGAAACAGCTCTTCATTTTCTGATTTTATGTTTATGCTAACAAATTTGCTCTCTGAAAAGTGTCCACAAAGCCAAGTCTCTGATTAACACCTTTGTAGGGATGGTTTTTCACCTATTACTGAATTAAACTTGCTTCATTGGAAAGGCAGCAAGATGCATCCTCATTTCAATGTCTACTGAAATAATACAGGTTGACACCAGGAAACATAAACGTCACTGCATCCTTGCTGCTTCCTCATGGGGAAGTCTGTTTAATGTGAAAACAAGGTGATATCTAATCAGCACACAGGTAAGGAATTAAGAAAATCTTTCTTTATGGATGAAGATGTTTCTCACAAAATTGTTGCACCGAAGCATCATTGAAATTCAAGCTGGAAAGATGATTTTAATATATCACTTGTACATTTTGTACTGCTCTTCTGGTGACAATGTAGTTTGTTTTTGTCAATTACCATTTTAATAATAGGGTAAAGAAAATTAAGTGGATTTTTGAAAGAAAACAATACTGTCAATATACTATTAAAACAAATTAAAATGGTAAAAGTTATTGTACTTTAAGTAAAAATAAAAGAGACAAAATATCAATCCCAGTTTTGGATTACTTTAATTAACAAAAAACAATGCATATAGCAGAGGATAGTTTCAATCTGCCTACCTCTGGGTTATGGGCCCAGCATGCTTCCGTTGCAGTACTCTGCTGCTCATGTAAGTGCAAGAGATCCTGAAGCACTCACTCATCATGGGAAAGTACCAATGTGTTTCTTACAAAAACTCTCCAGATTATTGACTTTTTAAAGTTTTTCTAGGAAACGTTCTAGATGAATGCTTATTAGCCTTTGTCAGTATATACTTTCACGAGGTGTCTCTGTGGTGCAATCGGTTAGCATGTTTGGCTATTAACCATAAGGTTGGTGGTTCAATCCCACCCATGGATGTAATTGACCTTGTGATTAGATTTTGGTAATCTTTAAGTAGACAAGTCAAAATGTCAAACTCCCTCTTATGGTGTAGGGTACCTGGCCTTCTCTGATGTAATCAGAGTTAGATTTGATTAAGTGATTTTATAAAAAAACAGCTAGGAAGCACAATTTAGCAGTGGGTTGCAGAGAAAAAAAACTATGCTGGCAGAAAAGTCCAATTGAGTGATTAAACAGCTCTTCATTTTCTGATTTTATGTTTATGCTAACAAATTTGCTCTCTGAAAAGTGTCCACAAAGTAAAGTCTCTGATTAACACCTTTGTAGGAATGGTTTTTCACCTATTACTGAATTAAACTTGCTTCATTGGAAAGGC
This sequence comes from Pseudophryne corroboree, assembly GCF_028390025.1. Taxonomy (NCBI): domain Eukaryota; kingdom Metazoa; phylum Chordata; class Amphibia; order Anura; family Myobatrachidae; genus Pseudophryne; species Pseudophryne corroboree. Next base: position 1,171,027 of record NW_026968131.1, on the reverse strand, counting down.
AGCAAGATGCATCCTCATTTTAATGTCTACTGAAATAATACAGGTTGACACCAGGAAACATAAACGTCACTGCATCCTTGCTGCTTCCTCATGGGGAAGTCTGTTTAATGTGAAAACAAGGTGATATCTAATCAGCACACAGGTAAGGAATTAAGAAAATCTTTCTTTATGGGTGAAGATGTTTCTCACAAAATTGTTGCACCAAAGCATCATTGAAATTCAAGCTGGAATGATGATTTTAATATATCACTTGTACATTTTGTACTGCTCTTCTGGTGACAATGTAGTTTGTTTTTGTCAATTACCATTTTAATAATAGGGTAAAGAAAATTAAGTGGATTTTTGAAAGAAAACAATACTGTCAATTTACTATTAAAACAAATTAAAATGGTAAAAGTTATTGTACTTTAAGTAAAAATAAAAGAGCCAAAATATCAATCCCAGTTTTGGATTACTTTAATTAACAAAAAACAATGCATATAGCAGAAGATAGTTTCAATCTGCCTACATCTGGGTTATGGGCCCAGCATGCTTCCGTTGCAGTACTCTGCTGCTCATGTAAGTGCAAGAGATCCTGAAGCACTCACTCATCATGGGAAAGTAGCAATGTGTTTCTTACAAAAACTCTCCAGATTATTGACTTTTTAAAGTTTTTCTAGGAAACGTTCTAGATGAATGCTTATTAGCCTTTGTCAGAATGGACTTTTACGAGGTGTCTCTGTGGTGCAATCGGTTAGCATGTTTGGCTATTAACCAAAAGGTTGGTGGTTCAATCCCACCCAGGGATGTAATTGACCTTGTGATCAGATTTTGGTGATCTTTAAGTAGACAAGTCAAAATTTCAAACCCCCTCTTATGGTGTAGGGTACCTGGCCTTCTCTGATGTAATCAGAGTTAGATTTGATTAAGTGATTTTATAAAAAACAGCTAGGAAGCACAATTTAGCAGTGGGTTGCAGAGAAAAAAAAACTATGCTGGCAGAAAAGTCCAATTGAGTGATTAAACAGCTCTTCATTTTCTGACTTTATTTTTATGCTAACAAATTTGCTCTCTGAAAAGTGTCCACAAAGCCAAGTCTCTGATTAACACCTTTGTAGGAATGTTTTTTCACCTATTACTGAATTAAACTTGCTACATTGGAAAGGCAGCAAGATGCATCCTCATTTCAATGTCTACTGAAATAATACAGGTTTACACCAGGAAACATAAACGTTACTGCATCCTTGCTGCTTTCTCATGTGGAAGTCTGTTTAATGTGAAAACAAGGTAATATCTAATCAGCACACAGATAAGGAATTAAGAAAATCTTTCCTTATGGGTGAAGAAGTTTCTCACAAAATTGTTGTCCCAATGCATCATTGAAATTCAAGATAGAAGATGATTTTAATATATCACTTGTACATTTTGCATTGCTCTTCTGGTGACAATGTAGTTTGTTTTTGTCAATTACCATTTCAGTAATAGGGTAAAGAAAATTAAGTGGATTTTTTAAAGAAAACAATGCTGTCAATATACTATTAAAACAAATTAAAATGATAAAAGTTATTGTACTTTAAGTAAAAATAAAAGAGCCAAAATATCAATCCCAGTTTTTGATTACTTTAATTATAAAAAAAAAATGCACATAGCAGAGGATAGTTTCGATTAATCGACCTCTGGGTTATGGGCCCAGCATCCTTCCATTGCACTACTCTGCTGCTCATGGAAGTCCGAGAGATCCTGAAGACTAAATTGATTAAAGGCCTAAAAGTACTGGACTATAAGGAAAGACTTACTAGGCTGAATATGTATACACTAGAAAAGAGGTGCCTAAGAGGAGATATTATTAATATCTTCAAATATGTAAAGATACATAACAAAGAGTTATCAGAGGAATTATTTATTAAAAGAACACGTGGTCACTCGCTGCGACTGGAGGAAAGTTCAGAATGCAATGGAGGAAAGGGTTCTTCACTGTTAGGGCAATCAGGATGTGGAATTCCCTGCCAGGGAAGGTGGTAATGGCGGACTCTGTAATTGGATTTAAAAAAGGAATGGATACATTTCTGAATGAAAAAGCTATCCAAGGTTATAATACTTAAAATATCAACATGGTTAATCCGGGGGTAACATGAGTTATAGTAGCTAACTAGTCATAAAACATTATTCAGCAAGTATGTAGAATCATCACAACTTAAAACAGGTTGAACACGATGGGCAATTTGCCTCTATTCAAACTCAAAAACTATGTTACTATATGTTACTATATTACTGTAGTATACAGAACACCACAATGCAACGAGCAATGATAGTGAGCACTGATGAGGATACTAGAACTGACACTGAGCAGCAAGATGCAGCACTGGACTATTAGTAATGTACTGTAGTATGCTGAGCAACACAATGCAGCACAAGACAATGAACAGTGATACTGAGCACTGATGAGGATACTACTGAGAACTGACACTGAGCAGGAGAGACACACTACTAGTATTACTGAGCAGCAATAAGTAACCACTGATACTGAGCACTGATATTGAGATTTCCACTGAGAGAACATAGCCACGTCCTCTCCGCTCTCTCTTCAATGCACGAGTAAAAATGGCGGCAACGCGCAGCTCTATATATAATATCCGAATCTCGCGAGAATCCGACAGCGGGATGATGACATTTTCCCTTGTTCAGGTTTTCCGAGTCAGGCGGGAACAACCGAGCCTGCCTCAGACCAGTGTAAACCACGTGGAGTTCGTGGGGAATTCGGTTCTCGGAGAACCGAACCCGCTCCTCTCTACCTTATACCCATCAATTTTTTTTATTTTCAATCTAAGCCCCTGCAGTTTTCTGTAAGCATCTGCTTCGCTATGATGATCAACAAGTCACAAGGGCAAACACTCAGGGCTTGAGGCATAGATCTTTGGACCAGCTGCTACAAGCATTTCAGAGGTGTCACTATCACTGGTGACACCCAGAGAGGTGGCGAGGGAGATTGTAATGCAGTGCGTGCAAATAAGCAGCGCAATGGTAAAAAGGAGGCATGATTTCATAGGTAGGGGCGTGGCCTGGTGGCCTGAATCTACATTTTGTTGCTCCGGGTGTCCCGGGGGTTGGGGGCTGCACCCGGGGACTAGTGTGTAAGCGGTGCTGGCTCCTGCACAGTGACAGGGCATGGCCACCCAGTATGACACCTCCCTTCTTGACCATGCTGTAATTGCAGTCGCACTGCAGTTCAGCGTGATCATAAACAATGGTGTAGCCTCCTGCTGGTGCAGACTGTATGTGCGCGCAGGAAGCCGCCACCATTTTTGTGATCACAGCGGCTGAATGTGATGTCATACAGCCGCTGTGACCACGCCCCCTGTGTCTCCTCCATTGCAGACCCCATTTTGAAGCCTTGCCCCCGCACTGCTCCATCCCTGACTTGGAAATGGAGTGTTGCTGACCCCACTCTCCCCCCCTGCCCCGATTGACAGGCAGAGGCGATCGCATGCAGGCACATGCGTATGCTCTTAGCAATTTTTGCAGTTGGATCGCTTATTGTGATTGCAATCCAACCTGAATCAGGCCCTATTACCTATCACAATGCGCTGCGGGCAGTACAAAATTGGGTTAATATAGGAGAAAAACCCCCAGACCTGTGCTCCTTAACTGTACCTGGTGGCTAGTGGAGCGGCTGCCCAGTAATCAGTGTCCACCCCAGTGCGCACACGGCCCACCCCCTACGGCCACGCTCCCCTTAATCAGCGGCCTCGTGATCCGGAAGGGCGGTGTGTGTGTGACTGACCTTAGGAAGAAACCGGAGCCTCCGCTGCAGTGACCCAGCAACCAGGGCACGGGAGTATACAGCGCCGCTGGGAGTGATGAAGCTGCAGTAAAGATGTCTATTAGACCTAGCCTGCTGCAGCCCTTGTAGATTCTCATAAAACAAGTTCTTCTTTTCTTGTCAAAATTAATAGCTAAGAATAGGCTGCCTGAGGCAGGCCCCTGTTAAGTGGCCTGCTACTGAAGGCACCAACTACAAACTGAGCTCCCTGTTCATGGAAGCGGGGTTATAGAGGAGGATGCGCTGAGCATCTTGGGAACAGTCAAAAGCTTTGAGCCGGTTGGTGCCTCAGATCAAGATCCTACTCTACACCCCAATGTGAATCCTTGTGGAGTCCAGTGTACCCCACAGAAGAAATTAATGTGTCACACCCATTGGCAGCAACCTTAGAATAGCTGCTGACGGGCACAATGGAGAAAGGAAGGGGGGGGGGGGGCATTTGAATCCAGCACATAGATGCAATTCAAATATGTAATTTGTACCTTCCTATTTTAAAATATAATGGATGAACCTAACCCTGTGAGAACAATCTTCATGATCAAGAGATCTAATATGTAAAATAAGTATGAGTTGGGATAGGGCTGGGGAGGGTGGCAGCTCGGGCAGCCCCTCCCCCGTCAAGTTAAGGAGATTCAACTGAGGAAGCACAAGGGAACTCTCGTCTGGGGACAACAACTGCAGGGAGACCACATCTTTTCAGATGAACATGGGAGGGCGGAAGGCTGCCTAATACTGAAGCACCATCAAATATCAAACCATATCCAACAACTAGTACAAGCATTCCTGGGGGAAGGTCTGCAGCAGACGGATTTGCATACGGTGATGTCATCCAAGCAGTGGGCCAAAGTTGGCTGGAACCCTCATCTGCATATAAAAAGAGAAAAGGGGCATGCAGGGCATGGCGGCCTTTTGCAGTGCTTGGATGACCCCTAGTTCGCATTAAACACCCCCACCCTCCTTTGGTGTGGGGCTCATGTTGGCCATGCCCCATCCCCTGAAGCATTCATGCTGATTTCTTGCAGCAGCTGGGCACTGTAACAGCTCCAGAGCTGCTCTGTAAGGCAAGTAAAAGGGTGTGGGCCCTGCAGCACCACCTGTAGTTCGCATTGTGCGTTGGAAGGCACAAAGTAAGCAGACGGGAGGAGAAGTCAGGATAGTACACAAGGGCATCCTTTTCTCTTAGTCCGTAAAGGATGCTGGGGTCACATTAAGAACCATGGGGTATAGACGGGATCCGCAAGAGACATGGGCACTTTAAGACTTTCAAAGGGTGTGGACTGGCTCCTCCCTCTATGCCCCTCCTCCAGACTCCAGTTATAGGAACTGTGCCCAGGGAGACTGACATTTCGAGGAAAGGATTTATTGTTAAACTAAGGTGAGCATCTTACCAGCTCACACCTTAAGCATGCCGCAGAACGTGGCATTCAACAGAACACAAGCCAACGGCATGAACAATTGCAGCAAAAAGCTGACCAGAACCGTAACACAACATGTGTATAACCACAAGTAATAACTGCAGACACAGTATGGACTGGGACGGGTGCCCAGCATCCTCTACGTACTAAGAGAAAAGGATTTACCGGTAGGTATTAAAATCCTATTTTCTCATACGACCTAGAGGATGCTGGGGTCACATTAAGAACCATGGGGTTATACCAAAGCTCTTGAACGGGTGGGAGAGTGCGTACGACTCTGCAGCACCGAATGACCCAACTTGAGGTTATCATCAGCCAAGGTATCAAACTTGTAAAACTTAGCAAAAGTGTTTACTAAATAGCTGCTCGGCAAAGTTGCAATGCTGAGACTCCCCGACCAGCTGCCCAGGATGAACCCACCTTTCTAGTAGAATGGGTCTTCACCTAATTCAGTAACGGCAATCCTGCCGTGGAATGAGCATGCTGAATCTTACCACAGATTCAGCGCATAATGGTCTGCATGGAAGCAGGACACCCAATCCTGTTGGGAGCATACAGGACAAACAGAGCCTCTGTTTTCCTAATCTGAACCGTTCTGGTGACATAAATTTTCAAAGTTCTGACCACAGCCAGAGACTTTGACTCAACGAAGGTGTCAGTGGCCAAAGGCACCATGTGGAAAGATGAACCACCTTTGGCAGAAATTGTTGACGTGTCCTCAATTCTGCTCTATCTTCATGAAAGATCAAATAAAGGCTCTTGTGATACTGCATGGTTTGTACTGTTTTCCATGTGCTCCCAGATCTTTCAAGCAAGTAGCATGGTCAAGAAAGTTCTGTTTGAAAAGAAACAAACATTTACTGTCATTGTTATGCAAATAAACTTACATTAAAGCTAACAAGAAAGCACACTCGTTCTGTCTTTAAACTGATAAAAGAAACCCCAATAATATGGGGCATGCAAAAATTGAGATAAAACTCAGTTTTGCTCCTCTCCACGGAAATCTTTAATAAAAGGCGAAATATTTGTTAGTTCTGAAGAGAAACCAGAGCATGACCAAGATTCCACCTGTCGCCTGAGTGCCATGCCAGCAGTTCTCATTCAGCTCAAAGTGAGCACCAAATTTGAATGAAAGAAAGCAGATTTCTCACCAGGCTTCTGTCACGATCCGGGTATCTGGACACCATTTCTTACCCATCAGATGCCTCCTAAGGCTGGCTCAGCGCTCCAGGACCGGATCCCATCTGTTATCCTGATGTGTACATTCCTGTATTCTCTCCTGTCACTCTGGGACGCTGTCACAGTAAACGCCATATTACACCTGGCATGGCGTCTCCCGCGGCCTCCGCCGTGTCCGCGTGGTTGGATGTGAATCTGTCAGCCTGGCGCCTCCTGTCTCCGGTGGCCGGCGCCGCCATTACTGTTTTCATTACCACATGGATTACAAACCAAAACTTCCCTCCAAGTGTCTGCATGGGCGCAGCCATCTTGGATTCTGTCAGCTGATCATTTCCACCAATCTGTTCTCAGTATTGATAATCTGCATAATTGCCTAGCCAATCCCTTCCTTGCTGCAGGTATAAATACACTGTGCCTGAGTAAGGAAGGCGTCAGTGCTTTGGTTGTCAAACCTAGTTCCTGTTTGTCTCTCTCCTGTGATTGTCTTCCAGGTTCCAGCTCCTGTCTCAAGACTTCCACCATAGAGACCCGCACCAGCATTCCACCTGCGGTGTAGCCTGACTCTCCAATCCATTGTGGATTCATCTGTTTCCAGCTACAACATTACCTGCTTCCAGCTCAGCTTCCAGCAGAGTACAGCTTCCCTTAAAGGGCCGGTGTCCTTTCTACACTTTACCACTCTCCACCGGTATTATTATTTCTCCGCTCTCAAGTTCTACATTTCAGTTCATATTTCATCGCTCCCAAGTTCATTTATTATTTAACTGGTTCCAGCCAGTATCCACTCCGTGCTAACAACAGTCTGGTTCCAGCCAGTATCCACAGCAGCTGTTTTATCTTCAGCAACCCAGCTTTTCCTGGAACACCAGCTGGCACAATCCTGGGTTATCTCCATTGCTACAGTCGGGCCTGGTAAGGACTTTCCATCTAGAAGATCATAAGAGCTATCTCACACTACCAGTGCCCTGTGGCTCCTGCCATCCTGTAGTACCCAGGAACTGTATTTATTCTTTGCTGACTTTTACGTTTTCTTTTACTGCTGCTGTGTTGCGGAGTTGTCATAATAAACATCATTGACTTTTATCCAAGTTGTCGTGGTCACGCCTTCGGGCATTTATTATTTATGTTACTTACATGTCCAGGGGTCTGATACAACCTCCCAGGTTCCGGTACATCTCAGCCCCTACAACTGAGGCTGCCTCCCGTCAGCTCAGGCCCTCAGTTGTGACAGTAAGCACTGACCAAATGAATCCAGCCGGAGACCAGGATCAAGCGGCCAGGCCGATGCAAGAACTGGCAGCCCGACTAGAACATCAGGAGGCTGCACAGGGCCACATCATCCGCTGTCTCCAGGATCTCTCTACTCGGCTGGATGGGATTCAGACAACTCTCCGTGGATCAGGCGCGTCTGGTGCGTCAACCACAGTGACTCCAGCTATAACCCCACCCACCTTACCCATTTCTGCTCCATGTCTTCATCTTCCAACGCCAGCAAAATTTGACGGATCTCCAAGATTCTGCAGGGGATTTCTCAACTAGTGTGAGATTCAGTTTGAGCTACAACCTGGCAATTTTCCCAGTGACCGTACAAAAATTGCCTACATTATTTCTCTTCTCAGTGGCTCAGCCCTTGATTGGGCATCACCGTTATGGGAGAGGTCCGACACCCTGCTATCTTCCTACACTGCCTTCGTGTCAACATTCAGGCGCATCTTCGACGAGCCAGGCCGGGTAACCTCAGCTTCATCCGAGATTCTCCGTTTACGCCAGGGGTCACGTACTGTAGGACAATATCTGATACAGTTCCAGATCCTGGCATCCGAACTGGCATGGAACGACGAGGCCCTGTATGCTGCATTCTGGCATGGCTTATCTGAGCGTATTAAAGATGAGTTAGCTACCAGAGACTTACCTTCTAAGTTAGATGAGCTAATCTCACTCTGCACGAAAGTTGATTTACGTTTCAGAGAGAGAGCAACTGAGCGTGGAAGATCATCTGCTCCAAAATCTTCTGCTCCTCCTCCTCGTCAACTGTCACCATCTAAAGATGAGCCCATGCAACTTGGCCGTTCCCGTTTAACCCCTGCTGAGCGCCGAAGACGTCTCTCCGAGTTTCTCTGTCTCTATTGTGCAGCTCCGTCTCACACCATTAATGCCTGTCCCAAACGTCTGGGAAACTTCAAATCCTAGCTCGCCAAGGAGAGGGCCGGCTAGGAGTAATGATCTCCTCTCCATCTTCTCAAGATTGTAATCTCCCAGTCTCGCTTCAAGTTGCTCAACGTTATCGGAACGTCATTGCCCTCCTTGATTCCGGAGCAGCTGGGAACTTTATTACCGAAGCCTATGTTAAACGGTGGTCCCTACCCACCGAGAGACTTCCTTCGTCCATTTCTTTAACTGCCGTGGATGGCAGCAAAATTTTTGATGCAGTTATTTCTTTAAGGACTCTACCAGTTCGTCTGAGAGTGGGAGTTCTTCATTCCAAACTTATTTCTTTTTTAGTGATTCCAAGAGCCACACATCCTGAGGTCCTGGGCCTTCCATGGCTCCGTCTTCACAATCCTACAATTGATTGGACGACTACGCAAATCCTGGCATGGGGTTCCTCCTGTGCTGAGACATGTTTGTTTAAAGTATTGCCTGTCTGTTCTTCCTCCCCCAGGTCGTCTGATGTTCCACCTCCTCCATATCAAGATTTCACGGATGTGTTCAGTAAAGCTTCTGCTGATATCCTTCCTCCTCATAGAGAATGGGACTGTCCGATTGATCTCGTTCCAGGGAAGGTTCCACCTCGAGGCCGAACTTATCCGTTGTCTCTGCCTGAGACGCATTCTATGGAGGAATATATTAAAGAGAACCTAGCAAAGGGGTTCATTCGACCTTCTTCTTCTCCAGCCGGCGCAGGCTTCTTTTTTGTAAAAAAGAAAGATGGTGGTCTGCGGCCGTGCATCGACTACAGAGGTTTGAACGACATTACCATCAAGAACCGTTATCCTTTACCCCTGATTACTGAGCTCTTTGACAGAGTTAGCGGAGCTACCATCTTTACAAAGCTGGACTTGCGAGGTGCATACAATCTCATCCGGATCCGTGAGGGTGACGAGTGGAAGACCGCATTTAACACCCGTGACGGACATTATGAGTACCTCGTCATGCCCTTCGGATTGAGCAATGCTCCAGCTGTCTTCCAGCATTTCGTCAATGAGATCTTCAGAGACATTCTATACCGTCATGTCGTGGTCTATCTAGATGATATCCTCATTTTTGCCAACAATTTAGAGGAACATCGTTTTTGGGTAAAGGAGGTTCTGTCCCGTCTCCGTGTCAATCATCTCTATTGCAAATTAGAGAAATGCGTCTTTGAAGTCAAGTCCATTCCGTTTCTAGGGTACATTGTGTCCGGTTTCGGACTAGAGATGGATCCTGAGAAACTACAAGCAATTCAGAATTGGCCAGTACCCTTAACCCTCAAAGGGGTCCAGAGGTTCTTAGGGTTCGCCAATTATTACCGAAAGTTTATACGAGACTTTCCCACCATTGTGGCGCCTATTACTGCTTTCACCAAGAAGGGTGCTAACCCGTCCAAGTGGTCTGAAGAAGCCATGCAAGCTTTTCATCTTTTAAAACAGAGGTTCATCTCTGCGCCTGTCCTGAAACAGCCTGACATCGACTCTCCTTTCATCCTAGAGGTGGATGCCTCCTCCGTTGGAGTAGGAGCGGTGTTATCTCAGAGGGCTAAAGATGGCCATTTACATCCTTGCAGTTTCTTTTCACGGAAGTTCTCCCCAGCGGAGCGCAACTATGCCATTGGCGACCAGGAGTTGCTAGCCATCAAGCTCGCTCTAGAGGAGTGGAGATATCTGTTGGAGGGAGCTTCTCATTCAATCACCATCCTTACAGACCACAAGAACGTTCTATATTTGAAAGGCGCACAATGTCTCAACCCTCGTCAGGCCAGATGGGCACTTTTCTTTTCCAGGTTCGACTTTAAACTCCAGTTCTGTCCGGGCTCTCAGAATCGCAAGGCCGATGCCCTTTCCCGCTCATGGGAGCAAGAAAATGAGTCAGAGTCTTCAGACAAGCATCCTATTATAAGTCCGTTGGCATTCTCCACGGTAGGGATGGACTCTACGCCCCCATCAGGGAAAAGTTTTGTGAAGCCGATGCTAAGGAAGAAGCTCATGCATTGGGCCCATGCTTCCCGTTTTGCCGGACATACAGGTATCCAAAAAACCCTGGAGTTTATCTCTAGGTCCTATTGGTGGCCAACTCTGAAAAAGGACGTCTTGGAGTTTATTGCATCTTGCCCAAAGTGTGCCCAACATAAAGTATCCCGCCAGTCGCCTGCGGGGCAACTGGTTCCACTATCCGTTCCCCGTCGACCATGGACCCACTTGTCGATGGATTTCATTACAGACTTACCCATGTGCAACAAGTTCAATACCATCTGGGTGGTAGTTGACCGGTTCACCAAGATGGCACACTTCATTCCTCTCACCGGTCTTCCGTCAGCTTCCAAGTTGGCTCAAGTATTCATACAAGAGATCTTCCGACTCCACGGTCTTCCTGAAGAAATTATCTCAGATCGAGGAGTTCAATTCACAGCCAAATTCTGGCGAAGTTTATGTCAAGTCCTCCAAGTCAAGCTAAAGTTTTCCACGGCTTACCATCCTCAGACCAATGGTCAAACCGAGAGGGTGAATCAGGACTTGGAGGCCTTCCTCCGCATCTATGTGTCCTCCTCTCAAGATGACTGGGTTCAATTACTTCCCTGGGCCGAGTTCTGTCATAACAACCAGTATCATTCTTCATCTGCTTCAACACCATTCTTCACTAACTTTGGATTCCACCCTAAAGTCCCTGAGTTCCAACCGCTTCCAGCAACTTCTGTTCCCGCAGTGGATATCACCTTGCATCAGTTTGCCAATATCTGGAAGAGCGTACGATCAGCTCTGCTCAAGGCATCGTTCAGGTACAAGAAGTTTGCGGATAAGAAGCGTCGAGCAGTTCCTGCTCTCAAGGTGGGTGATCGGGTATGGTTATCCACGAAGAATTTGAGGTTAAGAGTTCCCAGTATGAAGTTTGCACCTCGCTATATCGGTCCTTTCAAGATTGAACAAGTCATCAATCCTGTTGCTTACAGACTCCAGTTGCCTCCCTTCTTAAAAATACCCAGGACATTCCATGTTTCCCTGTTGAAACCGCTGATCTTGAATCGGTTTCATTCCTCACTTCCTCCAACTCCGAAAGTCCAAACTCAACGAGGCGTTGAGTATGAAGTGGCCAAGATCCTGGACTCACGTCACCGTTACGGTCAACTACAATATCTTATTGACTGGAAGGGTTATGGTCCTGAGGAACGTTCATGGACCAATGCTTCTGATGTCCATGCTCCTGCCTTGGTCCGGAGATTCCATTCCAAGTTTCCTCAAAAGCCAAAGAAGTGTCCTGGGGCCACTCCTAAAGGGGGGGGTGCTGTCACGATCCGGGTATCTGGACGCCATTTCTTACCCATCAGATGCCTCCTAAGGCTGGCTCAGCGCTCCAGGACCGGATCCCATCTGTTATCCTGATGTGTACATTCCTGTATTCTCTCCTGTCACTCTGGGACGCTGTCACAGTAAACGCCATATTACACCTGGCATGGCGTCTCCCGCGGCCTCCGCCGTGTCCGCGTGGTTGGATGTGCATCTGTCAGCCTGGCGCCTCCTGTCTCCGGTGGCCGGCGCCGCCATTACTGTTTTCATTACCACATGGATTACAAACCAAAACTTCCCTCCAAGTGTCTGCATGGGCGCAGCCATCTTGGATTCTGTCAGCTGATCATTTCCACCAATCTGTTCTCAGTATTGATAATCTGCACAATTGCCTAGCCAATCCCTTCCTTGCTGCAGGTATAAATACACTGTGCCTGAGTAAGGAAGGCGTCAGTGCTTTGGTTGTCAAACCTAGTTCCTGTTTGTCTCTCTCCTGTGATTGTCTTCCAGGTTCCAGCTCCTGTCTCAAGACTTCCACCATAGAGACCCGCACCAGCATTCCACCTGCGGTGTAGCCTGACTCTCCAATCCATTGTGGATTCATCTGTTTCCAGCTACAACATTACCTGCTTCCAGCTCAGCTTCCAGCAGAGTACAGCTTCCCTTAAAGGGCCGGTGTCCTTTCTAGAGATGAGCGCCGGAAATTTTTCGGGTTTTGTGTTTTGGTTTTGGGTTCGGTTCCGCGGCCGTGTTTTGGGTTCGACCGCGTTTTGGCAAAACCTCACCGAATTTTTTTTGTCGGATTCGGGTGTGTTTTGGATTCGGGTGTTTTTTTCCAAAAAACCTAAAAAACAGCTTAAATCATAGAATTTGGCGGTCATTTTGATCCCAAAGTATTATTAACCTCAAAAACCATAATTTCCACTCATTTTCAGTCTATTCTGAATACCTCACACCTCACAATATTATTTTTAGTCCTAAAATTTGCACCGAGGTCGCTGTGTGAGTAAGATAAGCGACCCTAGTGGCCGACACAAACACCGGGCCCATCTAGGAGTGGCACTGCAGTGTCACGCAGGATGGCCCTTCCAAAAAACCCTCCCCAAACAGCACATGACGCAAAGAAAAAAAGAGGCGCAATGAGGTAGCTGTGTGAGTAAGATTAGCGACCCTAGTGGCCGACACAAACACCGGGCCCATCTAGGAGTGGCACTGCAGTGTCACGCAGGATGTCCCTTCCAAAAAACCCTCCCCAAACAGCACATGACGCAAAGAAAAAAAGAGGCGCAATGAGGTAGCTGTGTGAGTAAGATAAGCGACCCTAGTGGCCGACACAAACACCGGGCCCATCTAGGAGTGTCACTGCAGTGTCACGCAGGATGTCCCTTCCAAAAAACCCTCCCCAAACAGCACATGACGCAAAGAAAAAAAGAGGCGCAATGAGGTAGCTGTGTGAGTAAGATAAGCGACCCTAGTGGCCGACACAAACACCGGGCCCATCTAGGAGTGGCACTGCAGTGTCACGCAGGATGTCCCTTCCAAAAAACCCTCCCCAAACAGCACATGACGCAAAGAAAAAGAAAAGAAAAAAGAGGTGCAAGATGGAATTGTCCTTGGGCCCTCCCACCCACCCTTATGTTGTATAAACAGGACATGCACACTTTAACCAACCCATCATTTCAGTGACAGGGTCTGCCACACGACTGTGACTGATATGACGGGTTGGTTTGGACCCCCACCAAAAAAGAAGCAATTAATCTCTCCTTGCACAAACTGGCTCTACAGAGGCAAGATGTCCACCTCATCATCATCCTCCGATATATCACCGTGTACATCCCCCTCCTCACAGATTATCAATTCGTCCCCACTGGAATCCACCATCTCAGCTCCCTGTGTACTTTGTGGAGGCAATTGCTGCTGGTCAATGTCTCCACGGAGGAATTGATTATAATTCATTTTAATGAACATCATCTTCTCCACATTTTCTGGATGTAACCTCGTACGTCGATTGCTGACAAGGTGAGCGGCGGCACTAAACACTCTTTCGGAGTACACACTTGTGGGAGGGCAACTTAGGTAGAATAAAGCCAGTTTGTGCAAGGGCCTCCAAATTGCCTCTTTTTCCTGCCAGTATAAGTACGGACTGTGTGACGTGCCTACTTGGATGCGGTCACTCATATAATCCTCCACCATTCTTTCAATGGGGAGAGAATCATATGCAGTGACAGTAGACGACATGTCCGTAATCGTTGTCAGGTCCTTCAGTCCGGACCAGATGTCAGCATCAGCAGTCGCTCCAGACTGCCCTGCATCACCGCCAGCGGGTGGGCTCGGAATTCTGAGCCTTTTCCTCGCACCCCCAGTTGCGGGAGAATGTGAAGGAGGAGATGTTGTTGACAGGTCGCGTTCCGCTTGACTTGACAATTTACTCACCAGCAGGTGTTTGAACCCCAGCAGACTTGTGTCTGCCGGAAAGAGAGATCCAAGGTAGGCTTTAAATCTAGGATCGAGCACGGTGGCCAAAATGTAGTGCTCTGATTTCAACAGATTGACCACCCGTGAATCCTTGCTAAGCGAATTAAGGGCTCCATCCACAAGTCCCACATGCCTAGCGGAATCGCTCCGTGTTAGCTCCTCCTTCAATGTCTCCAGCTTCTTCTGCAAAAGCCTGATGAGGGGAATGACCTGACTCAGGCTGGCAGTGTCTGAACTGACTTCACGTGTGGCAAGTTCAAAGGGCATCAGAACCTTGCACAACGTTGAAATCATTCTCCACTGCGCTTGAGACAGGTGCATCCCACCTCCTATATCGTGCTCAATTGTATAGGCTTGAATGGCCTTTTGCTGCTCCTCCAACCTCTGAAGCATATACAGGGTTGAATTCCACCTCGTTACCACTTCTTGCTTCAGATGATGGCAGGGCAGGTTCAGTAGTTTTTGGTGGTGCTCCAGTTTTCTGTACGTGGTGCCTGTACGCCGAAAGTGTCCCGCAATTCTTCTGGCCACCGACAGCATCTCTTGCACGCCCCTGTCGTTTTTTAAAAAATTCTGCACCACCAAATTCAAGGTATGTGCAAAACATGGGACGTGCTGGAATTGGCCCAGATTTAATGCACACACAATATTGCTGGCGTTGTCCGATGCCACAAATCCACAGGAGAGTCCAATTGGGGTAAGCCATTCCGCGATGATCTTCCTCAGTTGCCGTAAGAGGTTTTCAGCTGTGTGCGTATTCTGGAAACCGGTGATACAAAGCGTAGCCTGCCTAGGAAAGAGTTGGCGTTTGCGAGATGCTGCTACTGGTGCCGCCGCTGCTGTTCTTGCGGCGGGAGTCCATATATCTACCCAGTGGGCTGTCACAGTCATATAGTCCTGACCCTGCCCTGCTCCACTTGTCCACATGTCCGTGGTTAAGTGGACATTGGGTACAACTGCATTTTTTAGGACACTGGTGAGTCTTTTTCTGACGTCCGTGTACATTCTCGGTATCGCCTGCCTAGAGAAGTGGAACCTAGATGGTATATGGTAACGGGGGCACACTACCTCAAGAAATTGTCTAGTTCCCTGTGAACTAACGGCGGATACCGGACGCACGTCTAACACCAACATAGTTGTCAAGGCCTCAGTTATCCGCTTTGCAACAGGATGACTGCTGTGATATTTCATCTTCCTCGCAAAGGACTGTTGGACAGTCAATTGCTTGGTGGAAGTAGTAAAAGTGTGCTTACGACTTCCCTTCTGGGATGACCATCGACTCCCAGCAGCAACAACAGCAGCGCCAGCAGCAGTAGGCGTTACACGCAAGGATGCATCGGAGGAATCCCAGGCAGGAGAGGACTCGTCAGAATTGCCAGTGACATTGCCTGCAGGACTATTGGCATTCCTGGGGAAGGAGGAAATTGACACTGAGGGAGTTGGTGGGGTGGTTTGCGTGAGCTTGGTTACAAGAGGAAGGGATTTACTGGTCAGTGGACTGCTTCCGCTGTCACCCAAAGTTTTTGAACTTGTCACTGACTTATTATGAATGCGCTGCAGGTGACGTATAAGGGAGGATGTTCCGAGGTGGTTAACGTCCTTACTACTACTTATTACAGCTTGACAAAGGGAACACACGGCTTGACACCTGTTGTCCGCATTTCTGGTGAAATACTTCCACACCGAAGAGCTGATTTTTTTGGTATTTTCACCAGGCATGTCAACGGCCATATTCCTACCACGGACAACAGGTGTCTCCCCGGGTGCCTGACTTAAACAAACCACCTCACCATCAGAATCCTCCTGGTCAATTTCCTCCCCAGCGCCAGCAACACCCATATCCTCCTCATCCTGGTGTACTTCAACACTGACATCTTCAATCTGACTATCAGGAACTGGACTGCGGGTGCTCCTTCCATCACTTGCAGGGGGCGTGCAAATGGTGGAAGGCGCATGCTCTTCACGTCCAGTGTTGGGAAGGTCAGGCATCGCAACCGACACAATTGGAGTCGGACTCTCCTTGTGGATTTGGGATTTCGAAGAACGCACAGTTCTTTGCGGTGCTACTGCTTTTGCCAGCTTTAGTCTTTTCATTTTTCTAGCGAGAGGCTGAGTGCTTCCATCCTCATGTGAAGCTGAACCACTAGCCATGAACATAGGCCAGGGCCTCAGCCGTTCCTTGCCACTCCGTGTGGTAAATGGCATATTGGCAAGTTTACGCTTCTCCTCCGACAATTTTATTTTAGGTTTTGGAGTCCTTTTTTTACTGATATTTGGTGTTTTGGATTTGACATGCTCTGTACTATGACATTGGGCATCGGCCTTGGCAGACGACGTTGCTGGCATTTCATCGTCTCGGCCATGACTAGTGGCAGCAGCTTCAGCACGAGGTGGAAGTGGATCTTGATCTTTCCCTAATTTTGGAACCTCAACATTTTTGTTCTCCATATTTTAATAGGCACAACTAAAAGGC
Source organism: Pseudophryne corroboree (assembly GCF_028390025.1). Classification (NCBI taxonomy): domain Eukaryota; kingdom Metazoa; phylum Chordata; class Amphibia; order Anura; family Myobatrachidae; genus Pseudophryne; species Pseudophryne corroboree. The sequence goes on along the minus strand of NW_026968131.1, from coordinate 1,154,209 downwards.
ACCTCAGGTAAACAATGGAGATGGATGGATTGGATACTAGTATACAATTATGGACGGGCTGCCGAGTGCCGACACAGAGGTAGCCACAGCCGTGAACTACCGCACTGTACTGTGTCTGCTGCTAATATATAGACTGGTTGATAAAGAGATAGTATACTCGTAACTAGTATGTATGTATAAAGAAAGAAAAAAAAACCACGGTTAGGTGGTATATACAATTATGGACGGGCTGCCGAGTGCCGACACAGAGGTAGCCACAGCCGTGAACTACCGCACTGTACTGTGTCTGCTGCTAATATATAGACTGGTTGATAAAGAGATAGTATACTCGTAACTAGTATGTATGTATAAAGAAAGAAAAAAAAACCACGGTTAGGTGGTATATACAATTATGGACGGGCTGCCGAGTGCCGACACAGAGGTAGCCACAGCCGTGAACTACCGCACTGTACTGTGTCTGCTGCTAATATATAGACTGGTTGATAAAGAGATAGTATACTCGTAACTAGTATGTATGTATAAAGAAAGAAAAAAAAACCACGGTTAGGTGGTATATACAATTATGGACGGGCTGCCGAGTGCCGACACAGAGGTAGCCACAGCCGTGAACTACCGCACTGTACTGTGTCTGCTGCTAATATAGACTGGTTGATAAAGAGATAGTATACTCGTAACTAGTATGACTATAAAGAAAGAAAAAAAAACCACGGTTAGGTGGTATATACAATTATGGACGGGCTGCCGAGTGCCGACACAGAGGTAGCCACAGCCGTGAACTACCGCACTGTACTGTGTCTGCTGCTAATATATAGACTGGTTGATAAAGAGATAGTATACTCGTAACTAGTATGTATGTATAAAGAAAGAAAAAAAAAACCACGGTTAGGTGGTATATACAATTATGGACGGGCTGCCGAGTGCCGACACAGAGGTAGCCACAGCCGTGAACTACCGCACTGTACTGTGTCTGCTGCTAATATATAGACTGGTTGATAAAGAGATAGTATACTCGTAACTAGTATGTATGTATAAAGAAAGAAAAAAAAAACCACGGTTAGGTGGTATATACAATTATGGACGGGCTGCCGAGTGCCGACACAGAGGTAGCCACAGCCGTGAACTACCGCACTGTACTGTGTCTGCTGCTAATATATAGACTGGTTGATAAAGAGATAGTATACTCGTAACTAGTATGTATGTATAAAGAAAGAAAAAAAAACCACGGTTAGGTGGTATATACAATTATGGACGGGCTGCCGAGTGCCGACACAGAGGTAGCCACAGCCGTGAACTACCGCACTGTACTGTGTCTGCTGCTAATATAGACTGGTTGATAAAGAGATAGTATACTCGTAACTAGTATGTATGTATAAAGAAAGAAAAAAAAACCACGGTTAGGTGGTATATACAATTATGGACGGGCTGCCGAGTGCCGACACAGAGGTAGCCACAGCCGTGAACTACCGCACTGTACTGTGTCTGCTGCTAATATATAGACTGGTTGATAAAGAGATAGTATACTCGTAACTAGTATGTATGTATAAAGAAAGAAAAAAAAACCACGGTTAGGTGGTATATACAATTATGGACGGGCTGCCGAGTGCCGACACAGAGGTAGCCACAGCCGTGAACTACCGCACTGTACTGTGTCTGCTGCTAATATATAGACTGGTTGATAAAGAGATAGTATACTCGTAACTAGTATGTATGTATAAAGAAAGAAAAAAAAACCACAGTTAGGTGGTATATACAATTATGGACGGGCTGCCGAGTGCCGACACAGAGGTAGCCACAGCCGTGAACTACCGCACTGTACTGTGTCTGCTGCTAATATAGACTGGTTGATAAAGAGATAGTATACTCGTAACTAGTATGTATGTATAAAGAAAGAAAAAAAAACCACGGTTAGGTGGTATATACAATTATGGACGGGCTGCCGAGTGCCGACACAGAGGTAGCCACAGCCGTGAACTGCCGCACTGTACTGTGTCTGCTGCTAATATAGACTGGTTGATAAAGAGATAGTATACTCGTAACTAGTATGACTATAAAGAAAGAAAAAAAAACCACGGTTAGGTGGTATATACAATTATGGACGGGCTGCCGAGTGCCGACACAGAGGTAGCCACAGCCGTGAACTACCGCACTGTACTGTGTCTGCTGCTAATATAGACTGGTTGATAAAGAGATAGTATACTACTAATATTATATATACTGGTGGTCAGGTCACTGGTCACTAGTCACACTGGCAGTGGCACTCCTGCAGCAAAAGTGTGCACTGTTTAATTTTAATATAATATTATGTACTCCTGGCTCCTGCTATAACCTATAACTGGCACTGCAGTGCTCCCCAGTCTCCCCCACAATTATAAGCTGTGTGAGCTGAGCACAGTCAGATATATATATATACATTGATGCAGCACACTGGGCTGAGCAGTGCACACAGATATGGTATGTGACTGAGTCACTGTGTGTATCGTTTTTTCAGGCAGAGAACGGATATATTAAATAAAACAAACAACTGCACTGTCTGGTGGTCACTGTGGTCGTCAGTCACTAAACTCTGCACTCTCTTCTACAGTATCACAGCCTCGGGTCAATCTCTCTCTCTCTCTCTCAACCCTAATCTAAATGGAGAGGACGCCAGCCACGTCCTCTCCCTATCAATCTCAATGCACGTGTGAAAATGGCGGCGACGCGCGGCTCCTTATATAGAATCCGAGTCTCGCGAGAATCCGACAGCGTCATGATGACGTTCGGGCGCGCTCGGGTTAACCGAGCAAGGCGGGAGGATCCGAGTCTGCTCGGACCCGTGAAAAAAACATGAAGTTCGTGCGGGTTCGGATTCAGAGAAACCGAACCCGCTCATCTCTAGTCCTTTCTACACTTTACCACTCTCCACCGGTATTATTATTTCTCCGCTCTCAAGTTCTACATTTCAGTTCATATTTCATCGCTCCCAAGTTCATTTATTATTTAACTGGTTCCAGCCAGTATCCACTACGTGCTAACAACAGTCAGGTTCCAGCCAGTATCCACAGCAGCTGTTTTATCTTCAGCAACCCAGCTTTTCCTGGAACACCAGCTGGCACAATCCTGGGTTATCTCCATTGCTACAGTCGGGCCTGGTAAGGACTTTCCATCTAGAAGATCATAAGAACTATCTCACACTACCAGTGCCCTGTGGCTCCTGCCATCCTGTAGTACCCAGGAACTGTATTTATTCTTTGCTGACTTTTACGTTTTCTTTTACTGCTGCTGTGTTGCGGAGTTGTCATAATAAACATCATTGACTTTTATCCAAGTTGTCGTGGTCACGCCTTCGGGCATTTATTATTTATGTTACTTACATGTCCAGGGGTCTGATACAACCTCCCAGGTTCCGGTACATCTCAGCCCCTACAACTGAGGCTGCCTCCCGTCAGCTCAGGCCCTCAGTTGTGACAGCTTCCCCTTGCTATAAACATGGTTTGTACTCTTTTCCATGTGCTCCCAGATCTTTCAAACAATTAGTGTGGTCAAGAAAGTTCTGTTTGAAAAGAAACAAACATTTACTGTCATTTCTATGCAAATGAGCTTACATTAAAGCACACTCGTTCTATCTTTAAACCGATAAAATAAAACCCCAATAAGATGGGGCATGCAAAAATTGAGATAAAACTCAGTTTTGCTCCTCTCCACGGAAATCTTTAGTAAAAGGCGAAAGATTTGTTCGTTCTGAAGAGAAACCACAGCATGACCAAGATTCTACCTGTCGCCTGAGTGCCATGCCAGCAGTCCTCATTCAGCTCAAAGTGAGCACCGACTTTGAAAGAAAGAAAGCAGATTTCTCACCAGGCTTCCCCTTGCTATAAACATGGTTTGTACTCTTTTCCATGTGCTCCCAGATCTTTCAAGCAATTAGTATAGTCAAGAAAGTTCTGTTTGAAAAGAAACAAACATTTACTGTCATTTCTATGCAAATGAGCTTACATTAAAGCACACTCGTTCTATCTTTAAACTGATAAAAGAAACCCCAATAAGACGGGGCATGCAAAAATTGAGATAAAACTCAGTTTTGCTCCTCTCCACGGAAATCTTTAGTAAAAGGCGAAAGATTTGTTCGTTCTGAAGAGAAACCAGAGCATGACCAAGATTCCACCTGTCACCTGAGTGCCATGCCAGCAGTCCTCATTCAGCTCAAAGTGAGCACCCAATTTGAAAGAAAGAAAGCAGATTTCTCACCAGGCTTCCCCTTGCTATAAGCATGGTTTGTACTCTTTTCCATGTGCTCCCAGATCTTTCAAGCAATTAGTATGGTCAAGAAAGTTCTGCTTGAAAAGAAACAGGCATTTATTGTCATTGTTATGCAAATAAACTTACATTAAAGCTAACAAGAAAGCACACTCGTTCTGTCTTTAATCCGATAAAAGAAACCCCAATAATATGGGGCATGCAAAAATTGAGATAAAACTCAGTTTTGCTCCTCTCCACGGAAATCTTTAGTAAAAGGCGAAAGATTTGTTCGTTCTGAAGAGAAACCAGAGCATGACCAAGATTCCACCTGTCGCCTGAGTGCCGTGCCAGCAGTCCTCATTCAGATCAAAGTGAGCGCCCAATTTGAAAGAAAGCAGATTTCTCACCTGTCTTCTCCTTGCTATAAGCATGGTTTGTACTGTATTCCATGTGCTCCCAGATCTTTCAAGCAAGTAGCATGGTCAAGAAAGTTCTGTTTGAAAAGAAACAAACATTTACTGTCATTTCTATGCAAATGAGCTTACATTAAAGCACACTCATTCTATCTTTAAACCGATAAAAGAAACCCCAAAAAGATGGGGCATGCAAAAATTGAGATAAAACTCGGTTTTGCTCCTCTCCACGGAAATCTTTAGTAAAAGGCGAAAGATTTGTTCGTTCTGAAGAGAAACCAGAGCATGACCAAGATTTTTATCTGAAAATATGTGTTCTCCCTGCAGTTGTTGTCCCCAGATGAGAGTTCCCTTGTGCTGCCTCAGTTGAATCTCCTTTACTTGACAGGGGGATGCTCGAGCAGCGACCCTCCCCAGCTCTAGCCCAACTCCTACTTACCTGCCAGGTGAGATACTATGATCATGAAGGTGCTTCTCCCAGGGCAAGGCTCACCCATTGCACTCTGGGTGTGCTGCTTCTGCGTTTTCCCCAAATGTGGGAAACTTGACTGCATAATTTGTGTTTCCCCTGGTCGGCTCTTGTATAATTCAGATCTCTTTGTCTCAGGTCTCTCTCCAGCCTAGTTTGCTGTCTGTTTCCACTTCTCTTTTCTTGAGCCGCTCCCTTCTATGCCCTTGCGCACTATCCTGACTTCTCCCGTCTGCTTACTTCGTGCCTTCCAACGCACAATGCAAACTACAGGTAGTGCTGCAGGGCCCACACCCTTTTACTTGCCTTACAGAGCGTCTCTGGAGCAGTTACAGTGCCCAGCTGCTGCAAGAAATCAGCTTGAATGCTTCAGGGGCTGGGGCATAGCCAACATGAGCCCCACACCGAAGGAGGGTGGAGGTGTGTAATGCGAACTAGGGGTCATCCAAGCGCCGCAAAAGGCCGCCATGCCCTGCACGCCCCTTGTCTCTTTTCATATGCAGACGAGGGTTGAAGCCAACTTTGACCCACTGTTTGGATGACATCACCATATGCAAATCCATCTGCTGCAGGCCTTCCCCCAGGAATGCTTGCACTAGTTGTTGCATTTGGTTTGTTGTTTGGGGGTGCTTCAGTATTAGGCAGCCTTCTGCCCTCCCATGTTCATCTGAAAATATGTGTTCTCCCTGCAGTTGTTGTCCCCAGATGAGAGTTCCCTTGTGCTGCCTCAGTTGAATCTCCTTTACTTGACAGAGATGTGCCTGAGCAGCGGCCCTCCCCAGCCCTATCCCAAATCATACTTATTTTGCATAGGCGATACCATGGTCATGAAGATTGTTCTCCCAGGGTGAGGTTCATTCATTGCATTCTGGGTATGCTGACCCCTGTGATTTCCCCAAATGTGGGAAACTCGACTGCATTATTTGTGGTAGTGGGGGACTGTGTTTGTGCTTTCCTCTGGTCAGCTCTGGTAAAAATCAGATTTCTTTATATCAGATCTTCCTCTAGCCTTGTTCTTCTTTCGAGAGTTCCCTTGTGCTGCCTCAGTTGGATCTCTTTCACTTGAGAGGGGGGTGCCCGAGCAGCGACCCTCCCCAGCTCTAGCCCAACTCCTACTTACCTGCCAGGTGAGATACTATGATCATGAAGGTGCTTCTCCCAGGGCAAGGCTCACCCATTGCACTCTGGTTGTGCTGCCCCTGCGATTTCCCCAAATGTGGGAAACTTGACTGCATAATTTGTGTTTCCCTTGGTCATCTCTCGTATAATTCAGATCTCTTTGTCTCAGGTCTCTCTCCAGCCTAGTTTGCTGTCTGTTTCCACTTCTCTTTTCTTGAGCCGCTCCCTTCTATGCCCTTGCGCACTATCCTGACTTCTCCCGTCTGCTTACTTCGTGCCTTCCAACGCACAATGCAAACTACAGGTAGTGCTGCAGGGCCCACACCCTTTTACTTGCCTTACAGAGCAGCTCTGGAGCAGTTACAGTGCCCAGCTGCTGCAAGAAATCAGCTTGAATGCTTCAGGGGCTGGGGCATAGCCAACATGAGCCCCACACCGAAGGAGGGTGGAGGTGTGTAATGCGAACTAGGGGTCATCCAAGCGCCGCAAAAGGCCGCCATGCCCTGCACGCCCCTTTTCTCTTTTCATATGCAGACGAGGGTTGAAGCCAACTTTGACCCACTGCTTGGATGGCATCACCATATGCAAATCCATCTGCTGCAGGCCTTCCCCCAGGAATGCTTGCACTAGTTGTTGCATTTGGTTTGTTGTTTGGGGGTGCTTCAGTATTAGGCCCTCCCATGTTCATCTGAAAATATGTGTTCTCCCTGCAGTTGTTGTCCCCAGATGAGAGTTCCCTTGTGCTGCCTCAGTTGAATCTCCTTTACTTGAAAGAGATGTGCCTGAGCAGCGGCCCTCCCAAGCCCTATCCCAAATCATACTTATTTTGCATAGGAGAGACCATGGTCTTGAAGATTGTTCTCCCAGGGTGAGGTTCATTCATTGCATTCTGGGTATGCTGACCCCTGTGATTTCCCCAAATGTGGGAAACTCAACTGCATTATTTGTGGTAGTGGGGGACTGTGTTTGTGCTTTCCTCTGGTCAGCTCTGGTAAAAGTCAGATTTCTTTGTTTCAGATCTTCCTCTAGCCTTGTTCTTCTTTCGAGAGTTCCCTTGTGCTGCCTCAGTTGGATCTCCTTCACTTGACAGGGGGGTGCCCGTGCAGCGACTCTCCCCAGCTCTAGCCCAACTTCTACTTACCTGCCAGGTGAGATACTATAATCATGAAGGTGCTTCTCCCAGGGCAAGGCTCACCCATTGCACTCTGGATGTGCTGCCCCTGCGATTTCCCCAAATGTGGGAAACTTGACTGCATAATTTGTGTTTCCCCTGGTCGGCTCTCGTATAATTCAGATCTCTTTGTCTCAGGTCTCTCTCCAGCCTAGTTTGCTGTCTGTTTCCACTTCTCTTTTCTTAAGTGCCTTCCAATGCACAATGCAAACTACAGGTAGTGCTGCAGGGCCCACACCCTTTTACTTGCCGTACAGAGCAGCTCTGGAGCTGTTACAGTGCCCAGCTGCTGCAAGAAATCAGCTTGAATGCTTCAGGGGCTGGGGCATAGCAAACATGAGCCCCACACCGAAGGAGGGTGGGGGTGTTTAATGCGAACTAAGGGTCATCCAAGCGCCGCAAAAGGCCGCCATGCCCTGCATACCCCTTTTCTTTTTTCATATGCAGATGAGGGTTCCAGCCAACTTTGGCCCACTGCTTGGATGACATCACCGTATGCAAATCCGTCTTCTGCAGAACTTCCCCCAGGAATGCTTGTACTAGTTGTTGCATTTGGTTTGTTGTTTGGGGGTGCTTCAGTATTAGGCAGCCTTCTGCCCTCCCATGTTCATCTGAAAATATGTGTTCTCCCTGCAGTTGTTGTCCCCAGATGGGAGTTCCCTTGTGCTGCCTCAGTTGAATCTCCTTTACTTGACAGAGATGTGCCTGAGCAGCGGCCCTCCCCAGCCCTATCCCAAATCATACTTATTTTGCATAGGAGATACCATGGACATGAAGATTGTTCTCCGAGGGTGAGGTTCATTCATTGCATTTTGGGTATGCTGACCCCTGTGATTTCCCCAAATGTGGGAAACTCGACTGCATTATTTGTGGTAGTGGGGGACTGTGTTTGTGCTTTCCTCTGGTCAGCTCTGGTAAAAATCAGATTTCTTTATATCAGATCTTCCTCTAGCCTTGTTCTTCTTTCGAGAGTTCCCTTGTGCTGCCTCAGTTGGATCTCTTTCACTTGAGAGGGGGGTGCCCGAGCAGCGACCCTCCCCAGCTCTAGCCCAACTCCTACTTACCTGCCAGGTGAGATACTATGATCATGAAGGTGCTTCTCCCAGGGCAAGGCTCACCCATTGCACTCTGGTTGTGCTGCCCCTGCGATTTCCCCAAATGTGGGAAACTTGACTGCATAATTTGTGTTTCCCTTGGTCATCTCTCGTATAATTCAGATCTCTTTGTCTCAGGTCTCTCTCCAGCCTAGTTTGCTGTCTGTTTCAACTTCTCTTTTCTTGAGCCGCTCCCTTCTATGCCCTTGCGCACTATCCTGACTTCTCCCGTCTGCTTACTTTGTGCCTTCCAATGCACAATGCAAACTACAGGTAGTGCTGCAGGGCCCACACCCTTTTACTTGCCGTTCAGAGCAGCTCTGGAGCTGTTACAGTGCCCAGCTGCTGCAATAAATCAGCTTGAATGCTTCAGGGGCTGGGGCATGGCCAACATGAGCCCCACACCAAAGGAGGGTGGGGTGTTTAATGCGAACTAGGGGTCATCCAAGCACCGCAAAAGGCCGCCATGCCCTGCACGCCCCTTTTCTCTTTTCATATGCAGATGAGGGTTGAAGCCAACTTTGACCCACTGCTTGGATGACATCACCGTATGCAAATCCGTCTTCTGCAGACCTTCCCCCAGGAATGCTTGTACTAGTTGTTGCATTTGGTTTGTTGTTTTGGCGTGCTTCAGTATTAGGCAGCCTTCTGCCCTCCCATGTTCATCTGAAAATATGTGTTCTCCCTGCAGTTGTTGTCCCCAGATGAGAGTTCCCTTGTGCTGCCTCAGTTGAATCTCCTTTACTTGACAGAGATGTGCCTGAGCAGCGGCCCTCCCCAGCCCTATCCCAAATCATACTTATTTTGCATAGGAGATACCATGGTCATAAAGATTGTTCTCCCAGGGTGAGGTTCATTCATTGCATTCTGGGTATGCTGACCCCTGTGATTTCCCCAAATGTGGGAAACTCAACTGCATTATTTGTGGTAGTGGGGGACTGTTTTTGTGTTTTCCTCTGGTCAGCTCTGGTAAAAGTCAGATTTCTTTGTCTCAGATCTTCCTCTAGCCTTGTTCTTCTTTCGAGAGTTCCATTGTGCTGCCTCAGTTTGATCTCCTTCACTTGACAGGGTGGTACCCAAGCAGCGACCCTCCCCAGCTCTAGCCCAACTCCTACATACCTGCCAGGTGAGATACTATGATCATGAAGGTGCTTCTCCCAGGGCAAGGCTCACCCATTGCACTCTGGGTGTGCTGCTCCTGCGATTTCCCCAAATGTGGGAAACTTGACTGCATAATTTGTGTTTCCCCTGGTCGGCGCTCGTATAATTCAGATCTCTTTGTCTCAGGTCTCTCCCCAGCCTAGTTTGCTGTCTGTTTCCACTTCTGTTTTCTTGAGCCGCTCCCTTCTATGCCCTTGCGCACTATCCTGACTTCTCCCGTCTGCTTACTTTGTGCCTTCCAACGCACAATGCGAACTACAGGTAGTGCTGCAGGGCCCACACCCTTTTACTTGCCGTACAGAGCAGCTCTGGAGCTGTTACAGTGCCCAGCTGCTGCAAGAAATCAGCTTGAATGCTTCAGGGGCTGGGGCATAGCCAACATGAGCCCCACACCGAAGGAGGGTGGAGGTATTTAATGCGAACTAGGGGTCATCCAAGCACCGCAAAAGGCCGCCATGCCCTGCATAACCCTTTTCTCTTTTCATATGCAGATGAGGGTTCCAGCCAACTTTGGCCCACTGCTTGGATGACATCACCGTATGCAAATCCGTCTTCTGCAGACCTTCTCCCAGGAATGCTTGCACTAGTTGTTACATTTGGTTTGTTGTTTGGGGGTGCTTCAGTATTAGGCAGCCTTCTGCCCTCCCATGTTCATCTGAAAATATGTGTTCTCCCTGCAGTTGTTGTCCCCAGATGAGAGTTCCCTTGTGCTGCCTCAGTTGAATCTCCTTTACTTGACAGAGATGTGCCTGAGCAGCGGCCCTCCCCAGCCCTATCCCAAATCATACTTATTTTGCATAGGAGATACCATGGTCATGAAGATTGTTCTCCCAGGGTGAGGTTCATTCATTGCATTCTGGGTATGCTGACCCCTGTGATTTCCCCAAATTGGGAAACTCGACTGCATTATTTGTGGTAGTGGGGGACTGTGTTTGTGCTTTCCTCTGGTCAGCTCTGGTAAAATACAGATTTCTTTGTCTCAGATCTTCCTCTAGCCTTGTTCTTTTTTCGAGAGTTTCCTTGTGCTGCCTCAGTTGGATCTCCTTCACTTGACAGGGGGGTGCCCGAGCAGCGACCCTCCCCAGCTCTAGCCCAACTCCTACTTACCTGCCAGGTGAGATACTATGATCAGGAAGGTGCTTCTCCCAGGGCAAGGCTCACCCATTGCACTCTGGGTGTGCTGCTCCTACGATTTCCCCAAATGTGGGACACTTGACTGCATAATTTGTGTTTCCTCTAGTTGGCTACTCGTATAATTCAGATCTCTTTGTCTCAGGTCTCTCTCCAGCCTAGTTTGCTGTCTGTTTCCACTTCTATTTTCTTGAGCCCCTGCCTTCTATGCCCTTGTGCACTCTCCTGACTTCTCCTGTCTGCTTACTTTGTGCCTTCCAACGCACAATGCGAACTACAGGTAGTGCTGCAGGGCCCACACCCTTTTACTTGCCTTACAGAGCAGCTCTGGAGCTGTTACAGTGCCCAGCTGCTGCAAGAAATCAGCTTGAATACTTCAGGGGCTGGGGCATAGCCAACATGAGCCCCACACCGAAGGAGAATGGAGGTGTTTAATGCGAACTAGGGGTCATCCAAGCACCGCAAAAGGCCGCCATGCCCTGCATAACCCTTTTCTCTTTTCATATGCAGATGAGGGTTCCAGCCAACTTTGGCCCACTGCTTGGATGACATCACCGTATGCAAATCCGTCTTCTGCAGACCTTCTCCCAGGAATGCTTTTACTAGTTGTTGCATTTGGTTTGTTGTTCGGGGGTGCTTCAGTATTAGGCAGCCTTCTGCCCTCCCATGTTCATCTGAAAATATGTGTTCTCCCTGCAGTTGTTGTCCCCAGATGAGAGTTCCCTTGTGCTGCCTCAGTTGAATCTCCTTTACTTGACAGAGATGTGCCTGAGCAGCGGCCCTCCCCAGCCCTATCCCAAATCATACTTATTTTGCATAGGAGATACCATGGTCATGAAGATTGTTCTCCCAGGGTTAGGTTCATTCATTGCATTCTGGGTATGCTGACCCCTGTGATTTCCCCAAATGTGGGAAACTCAACTGCATTATTTGTGGTAGTGGGGGACTGTGTTTGTGCTTTCCTCTGGTCAGCTCTGGTAAAAGTCAGATTTCTTTGTCTCAGATCTTCCTCTAGCCTTGTTCTTCTTTCGAGAGTTCCCTTGTGCTGCCTCAGTTGGATCTCCTTCACTTGACAGGGGGGTGCCCGAGCAGCGACCCTCCCCAGCTCTAGCCCAACTCCTACTTACCTGCCAGGTGAGATACTATGATCATGTAGGTGCTTCTCCCAGGGCAAGGCTCACCCATTGCACTCTGGGTGTGCTGCCCCTGCGATTTCCCCAAATGTGGGAAACTTGACTGCATAATTTGTGTTTCCCCTGGTCGGCTCTCATATAATTCAGATCTCTTTGTCTCAGGTCTCTCTCCAGCCTAGTTTGCTGTCTGTTTCCACTTCTTTTTTCTTGAGCCCCTCCCTTCTATACCCTTGTGGACTCTCCTGACTTCTCCTCCTGTCTGCTTACTTTGTGCCTTCCAACGCACAATGCAAACTACAGGTAGTGCTGTAGGGCCCACACCCTTTTACTTGCCTTTCAGAGCAGCTCTGGAGCTGTTACAGTGCCCAGCTGCTGCAAGAAATCAGCTTGAATGCTTCAGGGGCTGGGGCATAGCCAACATGAGCCCCACACCGACGGAGGGTGGAGGTGTTTAATGCGAACTAAGGGTCATCCAAGCGCCGCAAAAGGCCGCCATGCCCTGCATACCCCTTTTCTCTTTTCATATGCAGATGAGGGTTCCAGCCAACTTTGGCCCACTGCTTGGATGACATCACCGTATGCAAATCCGTCTTCTGCAGACCTTCCCCCAGGAATGCTTGTACTAGTTGTTGCATTTGGTTTGTTGTTTGGGGTGCTTCAGTATTAGGCAGCCTTCTGCTCTCCCATGTTTATCTGAAAATATGTGTTCTCCCTGCAGTTGTTGTCCCCAAATGAGAGTTCCCTTGTGCTGCCTCAGTTGAATCTCCTTTACTTGACAGAGATGTGCCTGAGCAGCGGCCCTCCCCAGCCCTATCCCAAATCATACTTATTTTGCATAGGAGATACCATGGTCATGAAGATTGTTTTCCCAGGGTGAGGTTCATTCATTGCATTCTGGGTATGCTGACCCCTGTGATTTCCCCAAATGTGGGAAACTCGACTGCATTATTTGTGGTAGTGGGGGACTGTGTTTGTGCTTTCCTCTGGTCAGCTCTGGTAAAAGTCAGATTTCTTTGTCTCAGATCTTCCTCTAGCCTTGTTCTTTTTTTGAGAGTTTCCTTGTGCTGCCTCAGTTGAATCTCCTTCACTTGACAGGGGGGTGCCCGAGCAGCGACCCTCCCCAGCTCAAGCCCAACTCCTACTTACCTGCCAGGTGAGATACTATGATCAGGAAGGTGCTTCTCCCAGGGCAAGGCTCACCCATTGCACTCTGGGTGTGCTGCTCCTACGATTTCCCCAAATGTGGGAAACTTGACTGCATAATTTGTGTTTCCCTTGGTCATCTCTCGTATAATTCAGATCTCTTTGTCTCAGGTCTCTCTCCAGCCTAGTTTGCTGTCTGTTTCCACTTCTCTTTTCTTGAGCCGCTCCCTTCTATGCCCTTGCGCACTATCCTGACTTCTCCCGTCTGCTTACTTCGTGCCTTCCAACGCACAATGCAAACTACAGGTAGTGCTGCAGGGCCCACACCCTTTTACTTGCCTTACAGAGCAGCTCTGGAGCAGTTACAGTGCCCAGCTGCTGCAAGAAATCAGCTTGAATGCTTCAGGGGCTGGGGCATAGCCAACATGAGCCCCACACCGAAGGAGGGTGGAGGTGTGTAATGCGAACTAGGGGTCATCCAAGCGCCGCAAAAGGCCGCCATGCCCTGCACGCCCCTTTTCTCTTTTCATATGCAGACGAGGGTTGAAGCCAACTTTGACCCACTGCTTGGATGGCATCACCATATGCAAATCCATCTGCTGCAGGCCTTCCCCCAGGAATGCTTGCACTAGTTGTTGCATTTGGTTTGTTGTTTGGGGGTGCTTCAGTATTAGGCAGCCTTCTGCCCTCCCATGTTCATCTGAAAATATGTGTTCTCCCTGCAGTTGTTGTCCCCAGATGAGAGTTCCCTTGTGCTGCCTCAGTTGAATCTCCTTTACTTGACAGAGATGTGCCTGAGCAGCGGCCCTCCCCAGCCCTATCACAAATCATACTTATTTTGCATAGGAGATACCATTATCATGAAGATTGTTCTCCAAGGGTGAGGTTCATTCATTGCATTCTGGGTATGCTGACCCCTGTGATTTCCCCAAATTGGGAAACTCGACTGCATTATTTGTGGTAGTGGGGGACTGTGTTTGTGCTTTCCTCTGGTCAGCTCTGGTAAAAGTCAGATTTCTTTGTCTCAGATCTTCCTCTAGCCTTGTTCTTTTTTCGAGAGTTTCCTTGTGCTGCCTCAGTTGGATCTCCTTCACTTGGCAGGGGGGTGCCCGAACAGCGACCCTCCCCAGCTCTAGCCCAACTCCTACTTACCTGCCAGGTGAGATACTATGATCAGGAAGGTGCTTCTCCCAGGGCAAGGCTCACCCATTGCACTCTGGGTGTGCTGCTCCTACGATTTCCCCAAATGTGGGAAACTTGACTGCATAATTTGTGTTTCCCTTGGTCATCTCTCGTATAATTCAGATCTCTTTGTCTCAGGTCTCTCTCCAGCCTAGTTTGCTGTCTGTTTCCACTTCTCTTTTCTTGAGCCGCTCCCTTCTATGCCCTTGCGCACTATCCTGACTTCTCCCGTCTGCTTACTTCGTGCCTTCCAACGCACAATGCAAACTACAGGTAGTGCTGCAGGGCCCACACCCTTTTACTTGCCTTACAGAGCAGCTCTGGAGCTGTTACAGTGCCCAGCTGCTGCAAGAAATCAGCTTGAATGCTTCAGGGGCTGGGGCATAGCCAGCATGAGCCCCACACCGAAGGAGGGTGGAGGTGTTTAATGCGAACTAGGGGTCATCCAAGCACCGCAAAAGGCCGCCATGCCCTGCACACCCCTTTTTTATTTTCATATGCAGACGAGGGTTGAAGCCAACTTTGACCCACTGCTTGGATGACATCACCATATGCAAATCCATCTGAGGCAGGCCTTCCCCCAGGAATGCTTGCACTAGTTGTTGCATTTGGTTTGTTGTTTGGGGGTGCTTCAGTATTAGGCAGCCTTCTGCCCTCCCATGTTCATCTGAAAATATATGTTCTCCCTGCAGTTGTTGTCCCAAGATGAGAGTTCCCTTGTGCTGCCTCAGTTGAATCTCCTTTACTTGACAGAGATGTGCATGAGCAGCGGCCCTCCCCAGCCCTATTCCAAATCATACTTATTTTGCATAGGAGATACCATGGTCATGAAGATTTTTCTCCCAGGGTGAGGTTCATTCATTGCATTTTGGGTATGCTGACCGCTGTGATTTCCCCAAATGTGGGAAACTTGACTGCATTATTTGTGGTAGTGGGAGACTGTGTTTGTGCTTTCCTCTGGTCAGCTCTGGTAAAAGTCAGATTTCTTTGTCTCAGATTTTCCTTTAGCCTTATTCTTCTTTCGAGAGTTCCCTTGTGCTGCCTCAGTTTGATCTCCTTCACTTTACAGGGGGGTACACGAGCAGCGACCCTCCCCAGCTCTAGCCCAACTCCTACTTACCTGCCAGGTGAGATACTATGATCATGAAGGTGCTTCTCCCAGGGCAAGGCTCACCCATTGTACTCTGGGTGTGCTGCTCCTGCGATTTCCCCAAATGTGGGAAACTTGACTGCATAATTTGTGTTTCCCCTGGTCGGCTCTCGTATAATTCAGATCTCTTTGTCTCAGGTCTCTCTCCAGCCTAGTTTGCTGTCTGTTTCCACTTCTCTTTTCTTTAGCCGCTCCCTTCTATACCCTTGTGCACTATCCTGACTTCTCCTCCCGTCTGCTTACTTTGTGCCTTCCAATGCACAATGCAAACTACAGGTAGTGCTGCAGGGCCCACACCCTTTTACTTGCCTTACAGAGCAGCTCTGGAGCTGTTACAGTGCCCAGCTGCTGCAAGAAATCAGCTTGAATGCTTCAGGGGCTGGGGCATAGCCAACATGAGCCCCACACCGAAGGAGGGTGGAGGTGTTTAATGCAAACTAGGGGTCAGACAAGCGCCGCAAAAGGCCACCATGCCCTGCACGCCCCTTTTCTGTTTTCATATGCAGACGAGGGTTGAAGCCAACTTTGACCCACTGCTTGGATGACATCACCATATGCAAATCCATCTGCGGCAGGCCTTCCCCCAGGAATGCTTGCACTAGTTGTTGCATTTGGTTTGTTGTTTGGGGGTGTTTCAGTATTAGGCAGCCTTCTGCCCTCCCATGTTTATCTGAAAATATGTGTTCTCCCTGCAGTTGTTGTCCCAAGATGAGAGTTCCCTTGTGCTGCCTCAGTTGAATCTCCTTTACTTGATAGAGATGTGCATGAGCAGCGGCCCTCCCCAGCCCTATTCCAAATCATACTTATTTTGCATAGGAGATACCATGGTCATGAAGATTTTTCTCCCAGGGTGAGGTTCATTCATTGCATTTTGGGTATGCTGACCCCTGTGATTTCCCCAAATGTGGGAAACTTGACTGCATTATTTGTGGTAGTGGGAGGCTGTGTTTGTGATTTCTTCTGGTCAGCTCTGGTAAAAGTCAGATTTCTTTGTCTCAGATTTTCCTTTAGCCTTGTTCTTCTTTCGAGAGTTCCCTTGTGCTGCCTCAGTTGGATCTCCTTCACTTTACAGGGGGGTACCCGAGCAGCGACCCTCCCCAGCTCTAGACCAACTCCTACTTACCTGCCAGGTGAGATACTATGATCATGAAGGTGCTTCTCCCAGGGCAAGGCTCACCCATTGTACTCTGGGTGTGCTGCTCCTGCGATTTCCCCAAATGTGGGAAACTTGACTGCATAATTTGTGTTTCCCCTGGTCGGCTCTCGTATAATTCAGATCTCTTTGTCTCAGGTCTCTCTCCAGCCTAGTTTGCTGTCTGTTTCCACTTCTCTTTTCTTCAGCCGCTCCCTTCTATACCCTTGTGCACTATCCTGACTTCTCCTCCCGTCTGCTTACTTTATGCCTTCCAATGCACAATGCAAACTACAGGTAGTGCTGCAGGGCCCACACCCTTTTACTTGCCTTACAGAGCAGCTCTGGAGCTGTTACAGTGCCCAGCTGCTGCAAGAAATCAGCTTGAATGCTTCAGGGGCTGGGGCATAGCCAACATGAGCCCCACACCGAAGGAGGGTGGAGGTGTTTAATGCAAACTAGGGGTCAGTCAAGCGCCGCAAAAGGCCACCATGCCCTGCACGCCCCTTTTCTGTTTTCATATGCAGACGAGGGTTGAAGCCAACTTTGACCCACTGCTTGGATGACATCACCATATGCAAATCCATCTGCGGCAGGCCTTCCCCCAGGAATGCTTGCACTAGTTTTTGCATTTGGTTTGTTGTTTGGGGGTGCTTCAGTATTAGGCAGCCTTCTGCCCTCCCATGTTCATCTGAAAATATGTGTTCTCCCTGCAGTTGTTGTCCCCAGATGAGAGTTCCCTTGTGCTGCCTCAGTTGAATCTCCTTAACTTGACAGAGATGTGCCTGAGCAGCGGCCCTCCCCAGCTCTATCCCAAATCATACTTATTTTGCATAGGAGATACCATGGTCATGAAGATTATTCTCCCAGGGTGAGGTTCATTCATTGCATTCTGGGTATGCTGACCCCTGTGATTTCCCCAAATGTGGGAAACTCGACTGCTTTATTTGTGGTAGTGGGGGACTGTGTTTGTGTTTTCTTCTGGTCAGCTCTGGTAAAAGTCAGATTTCTTTGTTTCAGATCTTCCTCTAGCCTTGTTCTTCTTTTGAGAGTTCCCTTGTGCTGCCTCAGTTGGATCTCCTTCTCTTAACAGGGGGGTGCCCGAGCAGCGACCCTCCCCAGTTCTAGCCCAACTCCTACTTACCTGCCAGGTGAGATACTATGATCATGAAGGTGCTTCTCCCAGGGCAAGGTTTACCCATTGCACTCTGGGTGTGCTGCCCCTGCGATTTCCCCAAATGTGGGAAACTTGACTGCATAATTTGTGTTTCCCCTGGTCGGTTCTCGTATAATTCAGATCTCTTTGTCTCAGATCTCTCTACAGCCTAGTTTGCTGTCTGTTTCCACTTCTCTTTTCTTCAGCCGCTCCCTTCTATACCCTTGTGCACTATCCTGACTTCTCCTCCCGTCTGCTTACTTTGTGCCTTCCAATGCACAATGCAAACTACAGGTAGTACTGCAGGGCCCACACCCTTTTACTTGCCTTACAGAGCAGCTCTGGAGCTGTTACAGTGCCCAGCTGCTGCAAGAAATCAGCTTGAATGCTTCAGGGGCTGGGGCATAGCCAACATGAGCCCCACACCGAAGGAGGGTGGAGGTGTGTAATGCGAACTAGGGGTCATCCAAGCGCCGCAAAAGGCCGCCATGCCCTGCACGCCCCTTGTCTCTTTTCATATGCAGACGAGGGTTGAAGCCAACTTTGACCCACTGTTTGGATGACATCACCATATGCAAATCCATCTGCTGCAGGCCTTCCCCCAGGAATGCTTGCACTAGTTGTTGCATTTGGTTTGTTGTTTGGGGGTGCTTCAGTATTAGGCAGCCTTCTGCCCTCCCATGTTCATCTGAAAATATGTGTTCTCCCTGCAGTTGTTGTCCCCAGATGAGAGTTCCCTTGTGCTGCCTCAGTTGAATCTCCTTTACTTGACAGAGATGTGCCTGAGCAGCGGCCCTCCCCAGCCCTATCCCAAATCATACTTATTTTGCATAGGCGATACCATGGTCATGAAGATTGTTCTCCCAGGGTGAGGTTCATTCATTGCATTCTGGGTATGCTGACCCCTGTGATTTCCCCAAATGTGGGAAACTCGACTGCATTATTTGTGGTAGTGGGGGACTGTGTTTGTGCTTTCCTCTGGTCAGCTCTGGTAAAAATCATATTTCTTTATATCAGATCTTCCTCTAGCCTTGTTCTTCTTTCGAGAGTTCCCTTGTGCTGCCTCAGTTGGATCTCTTTCACTTGAGAGGGGGGTGCCCGAGCAGCGACCCTCCCCAGCTCTAGCCCAACTCCTACTTACCTGCCAGGTGAGATACTATGATCATGAAGGTGCTTCTCCCAGGGCAAGGCTCACCCATTGCACTCTGGTTGTGCTGCCCCTGCGATTTCCCCAAATGTGGGAAACTTGACTGCATAATTTGTGTTTCCCTTGGTCATCTCTCGTATAATTCAGATCTCTTTGTCTCAGGTCTCTCTCCAGCCTAGTTTGCTGTCTGTTTCCACTTCTCTTTTCTTGAGCCGCTCCCTTCTATGCCCTTGCGCACTATCCTGACTTCTCCCGTCTGCTTACTTCGTGCCTTCCAACGCACAATGCAAACTACAGGTAGTGCTGCAGGGCCCACACCCTTTTACTTGCCTTACAGAGCAGCTCTGGAGCAGTTACAGTGCCCAGCTGCTGCAAGAAATCAGCTTGAATGCTTCAGGGGCTGGGGCATAGCCAACATGAGCCCCACACCGAAGGAGGGTGGAGGTGTGTAATGCGAACTAGGGGTCATCCAAGCGCCGCAAAAGGCCGCCATGCCCTGCACGCCCCTTTTCTCTTTTCATATGCAGACGAGGGTTGAAGCCAACTTTGACCCACTGCTTGGATGGCATCACCATATGCAAATCCATCTGCTGCAGGCCTTCCCCCAGGAATGCTTGCACTAGTTGTTGCATTTGGTTTGTTGTTTGGGGGTGCTTCAGTATTAGGCAGCCTTCTGCCCTCCCATGTTCATCTGAAAATATGTGTTCTCCCTGCAGTTGTTGTCCCCAGATGAGAGTTCCCTTGTGCTGCCTCAGTTGAATCTCCTTTACTTGAAAGAGATGTGCCTGAGCAGCGGCCCTCCCCAGCCCTATCCCAAATCATACTTATTTTGCATAGGAGAGACCATGGTCTTGAAGATTGTTCTCCCAGGGTGAGTTTCATTCATTGCATTCTGGGTATGCTGACCCCTGTGATTTCCCCAAATGTGGGAAACTCAACTGCATTATTTGTGGTAGTGGGGGACTGTGTTTGTGCTTTCCTCTGGTCAGCTCTGGTAAAAGTCAGATTTCTTTGTTTCAGATCTTCCTCTAGCCTTGTTCTTCTTTCGAGAGTTCCCTTGTGCTGCCTCAGTTGGATCTCCTTCACTTGACAGGGGGGTGCCCGTGCAGCGACTCTCCCCAGCTCTAGCCCAACTTCTACTTACCTGCCAGGTGAGATACTATAATCATGAAGGTGCTTCTCCCAGGGCAAGGCTCACCCATTGCACTCTGGATGTGCTGCCCCTGCGATTTCCCCAAATGTGGGAAACTTGACTGCATAATTTGTGTTTCCCCTGGTCGGCTCTCGTATAATTCAGTTCTCTTTGTCTCAGGTCTCTCTCCAGCCTAGTTTGCTGTCTGTTTCCACTTCTCTTTTCTTAAGCCGCTCCATTCTATGGCCTTGCGCACTATCCTTACTTCTCCCGTCTGCTTACTTTGTGCCTTCCAATGCACAATGCAAACTACAGGTAGTGCTGCAGGGCCCACACCCTTTTACTTGCCGTACAGAGCAGCTCTGGAGCAGTTACAGTGCCCAGCTACTGCAAGAAATCAGCTTGAATGCTTCAGGGGCTGGGGCATAGCCAACATGAGCCCCACACCGAAGGAGGGTGGAGGTGTTTAATGCGAACTAGGGGTCATCCAAGCGCCGCAAAAGGCCGCCAAGCCCTGCACGCCCTTTTCTCTTTTCATATGCAGACGAGGGTTGAAGCCAACTTTGACCCACTGCTTTGGATGACATCACCATATGCAAATCCATCTGCTGCAGGCCTTCCCCTAGGAATGCTTGCACTAGTTGTTGCATTTGGTTTGTTGTTTGGGGGTGCTTCAGTATTAGGCAGCCTTCTGCCCTCCCATGTTCATCTGAAAATATGTGTTCTCCCTGCAGTTGTTGTCCCCAGATGAGAGTTCCCTTATGCTGCCTCAGTTGAATCTCCTTTACTTGAAAGAGATGTGCCTGAGCAGCGGCCCTCCCCAGCCCTATCCCAAATCATACTTATTTTGCATAGGAGAGACCATGGTCATGAAGATTATTCTCCCAGTGTGAGGTTCATTCATTGCATTCTGGGTATGCTGACCCCTGTGATTTCCCCAAATGTGGGAAACTCGACAGCATTATTTGTGTTTCCCCTGGTCGGCTCTCGTATAATTCAGATCTCTTTGTCTCAGGTCTCTCTCCAGCCTAGTTTGCTGTCTGTTTCCACTTCTCTTTTCTTAAGTGCCTTCCAATGCACAATGCAAACTACAGGTAGTGCTGCAGGGCCCACACCCTTTTACTTGCCGTACAGAGCAGCTCTGGAGCTGTTACAGTGCCCAGCTGCTGCAAGAAATCAGCTTGAATGCTTCAGGGGCTGGGGCATAGCAAACATGAGCCCCACACCGAAGGAGGGTGGGGGTGTTTAATGCGAACTAAGGGTCATCCAAGCGCCGCAAAAGGCCGCCATGCCCTGCATACCCCTTTTCTCTTTTCATATGCAGATGAGGGTTCCAGCCAACTTTGGCCCACTGCTTGGATGACATCACCGTATGCAAATCCGTCTTCTGCAGAACTTCCCCCAGGAATGCTTGTACTAGTTGTTGCATTTGGTTTGTTGTTTGCGGGTGCTTCAGTATTAGGCAGCCTTCTGCCCTCCCATGTTCATCTGAAAATATGTGTTCTCCCTGCAGTTGTTGTCCCCAGATGGGAGTTCCCTTGTGCTGCCTCAGTTGAATCTCCTTTACTTGACAGAGATGTGCCTGAGCAGCGGCCCTCCCCAGCCCTATCCCAAATCATACTTATTTTGCATAGGAGATACCATGGTCATGAAGATTGTTCTCCGAGGGTGAGGTTCATTCATTGCATTTTGGGTATGCTGACCCCTGTGATTTCCCCAAATGTGGGAAACTCGACTGCATTATTTGTGGTAGTGGGGGACTGTGTTTGTGCTTTCCTCTGGTCAGCTCTGGTAAAAATCAGATTTCTTTATATCAGATCTTCCTCTAGCCTTGTTCTTCTTTCGAGAGTTCCCTTGTGCTGCCTCAGTTGGATCTCTTTCACTTGAGAGGGGGGTGCCCGAGCAGCGACCCTCCCCAGCTCTAGCCCAACTCCTACTTACCTGCCAGGTGAGATACTATGATCATGAAGGTGCTTCTCCCAGGGCAAGGCTCACCCATTGCACTCTGGTTGTGCTGCCCCTGCGATTTCCCCAAATGTGGGAAACTTGACTGCATAATTTGTGTTTCCCTTGGTCATCTCTCGTATAATTCAGATCTCTTTGTCTCAGGTCTCTCTCCAGCCTAGTTTGCTGTCTGTTTCCACTTCTCTTTTCTTGAGCCGCTCCCTTCTATGCCCTTGCGCACTATCCTGACTTCTCCCGTCTGCTTACTTCGTGCCTTCCAACGCACAATGCAAACTACAGGTAGTGCTGCAGGGCCCACACCCTTTTACTTGCCTTACAGAGCAGCTCTGGAGCAGTTACAGTGCCCAGCTGCTGCAAGAAATCAGCTTGAATGCTTCAGGGGCTGGGGCATAGCCAACATGAGCCCCACACCGAAGGAGGGTGGAGGTGTGTAATGCGAACTAGGGGTCATCCAAGCGCCGCAAAAGGCCGCCATGCCCTGCACGCCCCTTTTCTCTTTTCATATGCAGACGAGGGTTGAAGCCAACTTTGACCCACTGCTTGGATGGCATCACCATATGCAAATCCATCTGCTGCAGGCCTTCCCCCAGGAATGCTTGCACTAGTTGTTGCATTTGGTTTGTTGTTTGGGGGTGCTTCAGTATTAGGCAGCCTTCTGCCCTCCCATGTTCATCTGAAAATATGTGTTCTCCCTGCAGTTGTTGTCCCCAGATGAGAGTTCCCTTGTGCTGCCTCAGTTGAATCTCCTTTACTTGAAAGAGATGTGCCTGAGCAGCGGCCCTCCCCAGCCCTATCCCAAATCATACTTATTTTGCATAGGAGAGACCATGGTCTTGAAGATTGTTCTCCCAGGGTGAGTTTCATTCATTGCATTCTGGGTATGCTGACCCCTGTGATTTCCCCAAATGTGGGAAACTCAACTGCATTATTTGTGGTAGTGGGGGACTGTGTTTGTGCTTTCCTCTGGTCAGCTCTGGTAAAAGTCAGATTTCTTTGTTTCAGATCTTCCTCTAGCCTTGTTCTTCTTTCGAGAGTTCCCTTGTGCTGCCTCAGTTGGATCTCCTTCACTTGACAGGGGGGTGCCCGTGCAGCGACTCTCCCCAGCTCTAGCCCAACTTCTACTTACCTGCCAGGTGAGATACTATAATCATGAAGGTGCTTCTCCCAGGGCAAGGCTCACCCATTGCACTCTGGATGTGCTGCCCCTGCGATTTCCCCAAATGTGGGAAACTTGACTGCATAATTTGTGTTTCCCCTGGTCGGCTCTCGTATAATTCAGTTCTCTTTGTCTCAGGTCTCTCTCCAGCCTAGTTTGCTGTCTGTTTCCACTTCTCTTTTCTTAAGCCGCTCCATTCTATGGCCTTGCGCACTATCCTTACTTCTCCCGTCTGCTTACTTTGTGCCTTCCAATGCACAATGCAAACTACAGGTAGTGCTGCAGGGCCCACACCCTTTTACTTGCCGTACAGAGCAGCTCTGGAGCAGTTACAGTGCCCAGCTACTGCAAGAAATCAGCTTGAATGCTTCAGGGGCTGGGGCATAGCCAACATGAGCCCCACACCGAAGGAGGGTGGAGGTGTTTAATGCGAACTAGGGGTCATCCAAGCGCCGCAAAAGGCCGCCAAGCCCTGCACGCCCTTTTCTCTTTTCATATGCAGACGAGGGTTGAAGCCAACTTTGACCCACTGCTTTGGATGACATCACCATATGCAAATCCATCTGCTGCAGGCCTTCCCCTAGGAATGCTTGCACTAGTTGTTGCATTTGGTTTGTTGTTTGGGGGTGCTTCAGTATTAGGCAGCCTTCTGCCCTCCCATGTTCATCTGAAAATATGTGTTCTCCCTGCAGTTGTTGTCCCCAGATGAGAGTTCCCTTATGCTGCCTCAGTTGAATCTCCTTTACTTGAAAGAGATGTGCCTGAGCAGCGGCCCTCCCCAGCCCTATCCCAAATCATACTTATTTTGCATAGGAGAGACCATGGTCATGAAGATTATTCTCCCAGTGTGAGGTTCATTCATTGCATTCTGGGTATGCTGACCCCTGTGATTTCCCCAAATGTGGGAAACTCGACAGCATTATTTGTGTTTCCCCTGGTCGGCTCTCGTATAATTCAGATCTCTTTGTCTCAGGTCTCTCTCCAGCCTAGTTTGCTGTCTGTTTCCACTTCTCTTTTCTTAAGTGCCTTCCAATGCACAATGCAAACTACAGGTAGTGCTGCAGGGCCCACACCCTTTTACTTGCCGTACAGAGCAGCTCTGGAGCTGTTACAGTGCCCAGCTGCTGCAAGAAATCAGCTTGAATGCTTCAGGGGCTGGGGCATAGCAAACATGAGCCCCACACCGAAGGAGGGTGGGGGTGTTTAATGCGAACTAAGGGTCATCCAAGCGCCGCAAAAGGCCGCCATGCCCTGCATACCCCTTTTCTCTTTTCATATGCAGATGAGGGTTCCAGCCAACTTTGGCCCACTGCTTGGATGACATCACCGTATGCAAATCCGTCTTCTGCAGAACTTCCCCCAGGAATGCTTGTACTAGTTGTTGCATTTGGTTTGTTGTTTGCGGGTGCTTCAGTATTAGGCAGCCTTCTGCCCTCCCATGTTCATCTGAAAATATGTGTTCTCCCTGCAGTTGTTGTCCCCAGATGGGAGTTCCCTTGTGCTGCCTCAGTTGAATCTCCTTTACTTGACAGAGATGTGCCTGAGCAGCGGCCCTCCCCAGCCCTATCCCAAATCATACTTATTTTGCATAGGAGATACCATGGTCATGAAGATTGTTCTCCGAGGGTGAGGTTCATTCATTGCATTTTGGGTATGCTGACCCCTGTGATTTCCCCAAATGTGGGAAACTCGACTGCATTATTTGTGGTAGTGGGGGACTGTGTTTGTGCTTTCCTCTGGTCAGCTCTGGTAAAAATCAGATTTCTTTATATCAGATCTTCCTCTAGCCTTGTTCTTCTTTCGAGAGTTCCCTTGTGCTGCCTCAGTTGGATCTCTTTCACTTGAGAGGGGGGTGCCCGAGCAGCGACCCTCCCCAGCTCTAGCCCAACTCCTACTTACCTGCCAGGTGAGATACTATGATCATGAAGGTGCTTCTCCCAGGGCAAGGCTCACCCATTGCACTCTGGTTGTGCTGCCCCTGCGATTTCCCCAAATGTGGGAAACTTGACTGCATAATTTGTGTTTCCCTTGGTCATCTCTCGTATAATTCAGATCTCTTTGTCTCAGGTCTCTCTCCAGCCTAGTTTGCTGTCTGTTTCCACTTCTCTTTTCTTGAGCCGCTCCCTTCTATGCCCTTGCGCACTATCCTGACTTCTCCCGTCTGCTTACTTCGTGCCTTCCAACGCACAATGCAAACTACAGGTAGTGCTGCAGGGCCCACACCCTTTTACTTGCCTTACAGAGCAGCTCTGGAGCAGTTACAGTGCCCAGCTGCTGCAAGAAATCAGCTTGAATGCTTCAGGGGCTGGGGCATAGCCAACATGAGCCCCACACCGAAGGAGGGTGGAGGTGTGTAATGCGAACTAGGGGTCATCCAAGCGCCGCAAAAGGCCGCCATGCCCTGCACGCCCCTTTTCTCTTTTCATATGCAGACGAGGGTTGAAGCCAACTTTGACCCACTGCTTGGATGGCATCACCATATGCAAATCCATCTGCTGCAGGCCTTCCCCCAGGAATGCTTGCACTAGTTGTTGCATTTGGTTTGTTGTTTGGGGGTGCTTCAGTATTAGGCAGCCTTCTGCCCTCCCATGTTCATCTGAAAATATGTGTTCTCCCTGCAGTTGTTGTCCCCAGATGAGAGTTCCCTTGTGCTGCCTCAGTTGAATCTCCTTTACTTGACAGAGATGTGCCTGAGCAGCGGCCCTCCCCAGCCCTATCCCAAATCATACTTACTTTGCATAGGAGAGACCATGGTCATGAAGATTATTCTCCCAGTGTGAGGTTCATTCATTGCATTCTGGGTATGCTGACCCCTGTGATTTCCCCAAATGTGGGAAACTCGACAGCATTATTTGTGGTAGTGGGGGACTGTGTTTGTGTTTTCCTCTGGTCAGCTCTGGTAAAAGTCAGATTTCTTTGTCTCAGATCTTCCTCTAGCCTTGTTCTTCTTTCGAGAATTCCCTTGTGCTGCCTCAGTTGGATCTCCTTCACTTGACAGGGGGGGTACCCGAGCAGCGACCCTCCCCAGCTCTAGCCCAACTCCTACTTACCTGCCAGGTGAGATACTATGATCACGTAGGTGCTTCTCCCAGGGCAAGGCTCACCCATTGCACTCTGGGTGTGCTGCTCCTACGATTTCCCCAAATGTGGGAAACTTGACTGCATAATTTGTGTTTCCCCTGGTCGGCTCTCGTATAATTCAGATCTCTTTGTCTCAGGTCTCTCTCCAGCCTAGTTTGCTGTCTGTTTCCACTTCTGTTTTCTTGAGCCGCTCCCTTCTATGCCCTTGCGCACTATCCTGACTTCTCCCGTCTGCTTACTTTGTGCCTTCCAACGCACAATGCGAACTACAGGTAGTGCTGCAGGGCCCACACCCTTTTACTTGCCGTACAGAGCAGCTCTGGAGCTGTTACAGTGCCCAGCTGCTGCAAGAAATCAGCTTGAATGCTTCAGGGGCTGGGGCATAGCCAACATGAGCCCCACACCGAAGGAGGGTGGAGGTATTTAATGCGAACTAGGGGTCATCCAAGCACCGCAAAAGGCCGCCATGCCCTGCATAACCCTTTTCTCTTTTCATATGCAGATGAGGGTTCCAGCCAACTTTGGCCCACTGCTTGGATGACATCACCGTATGCAAATCCGTCTTCTGCAGACCTTCTCCCAGGAATGCTTTTACTAGTTGTTACATTTGGTTTGTTGTTTGGGGGTGCTTCAGTATTAGGCAGCCTTCTGCCCTCCCATGTTCATCTGAAAATATGTGTTCTCCCTGCAGTTGTTGTCCCCAGATGAGAGTTCCCTTGTGCTGCCTCAGTTGAATCTCCTTTACTTGACAGAGATGTGCCTGAGCAGCGGCCCTCCCCAGCCCTATCCCAAATCATACTTATTTTGCATAGGAGATACCATGGTCATGAAGATTGTTCTCTCAGGGTGAGGTTCATTCATTGCATTCTGGGTATGCTGACCCCTGTGATTTCCCCAAATGTGGGAAACTCGACTGCATTATTTGTGGTAGTGGGGGACTGTGTTTGTGCTTTCCTCTGGTCAGCTCTGGTAAAAGTCAGATTTCTTTGTCTCAGATCTTCCTCTAGCCTTGTTCTTTTTTCGAGAGTTTCCTTGTGCTGCCTCAGTTGGATCTCCTTCACTTGACAGGGGGGTGCCCGAGCAGCGACCCTCCCCAGCTCTAGCCCAACTCCTACTTACCTGCCAGGTGAGATACTATGATCAGGAAGGTGCTTCTCCCAGGGCAAGGCTCACCCATTGCACTCTGGGTGTGCTGCTCCTACGATTTCCCCAAATGTGGGACACTTGACTGCATAATTTGTGTTTCCTCTAGTCGGCTACTCGTATAATTCAGATCTCTTTGTCTCAGGTCTCTCTCCAGCCTAGTTTGCTGTCTGTTTCCACTTCTCTTTTCTTGAGCCCCTGCCTTCTATGCCCTTGTGCACTCTCCTGACTTCTCCTGTCTGCTTACTTTGTGCCTTCCAACGCACAATGCGAACTACAGGTAGTGCTGCAGGGCCCACACCCTTTTACTTGCCTTACAGAGCAGCTCTGGAGCTGTTACAGTGCCCAGCTGCTGCAAGAAATCAGCTTGAATACTTCAGGGGCTGGGGCATAGCCAACATGAGCCCCACACCGAAGGAGAATGGAGGTGTTTAATGCGAACTAGGGGTCATCCAAGCACCGCAAAAGGCCGCCATGCCCTGCATAACCCTTTTCTCTTTTCATATGCAGATGAGGGTTCCAGCCAACTTTGGCCCACTGCTTGGATGACATCACCGTATGCAAATCCATCTTCTGCAGACCTTCTCCCAGGAATGCTTTTACTAGTTGTTGCATTTGGTTTGTTGTTTGGGGGTGCTTCAGTATTAGGCAGCCTTCTGCCCTCCCATGTTCATCTGAAAATATGTGTTCTCCCTGCAGTTGTTGTCCCCAGATGAGAGTTCCCTTGTGCTGCCTCAGTTGAATCTCCTTTACTTGACAGAGATGTGCCTGAGCAGCGGCCCTCCCCAGCCCTATCCCAAATCATACTTATTTTGCATAGGAGATACCATGGTCATGAAGATTGTTCTCCCAGGGTGAGGTTCATTCATTGCATTCTGGGTATGCTGACCCCTGTGATTTCCCCAAATGTGGGAAACTCAACTGCATTATTTGTGGTAGTGGGGGACTGTGTTTGTGCTTTCCTCTGGTCAGCTCTGGTAAAAGTCAGATTTCTTTGTCTCAGATCTTCCTCTAGCCTTGTTCTTCTTTCGAGAGTTCCCTTGTGCTGCCTCAGTTGGATCTCCTTCACTTGACAGGGGGGTGCCCGAGCAGCGACCCTCCCCAGCTCTAGCCCAACTCCTACTTACCTGCCAGGTGAGATACTATGATCATGTAGGTGCTTCTCCCAGGGCAAGGCTCACCCATTGCACTCTGGGTGTGCTGCCCCTGCGATTTCCCCAAATGTGGGAAACTTGACTGCATAATTTGTGTTTCCCCTGGTCGGCTCTCATATAATTCAGATCTCTTTGTCTCAGGTCTCTCTCCAGCCTAGTTTGCTGTCTGTTTCCACTTCTTTTTTCTTGAGCCCCTCCCTTCTATACCCTTGTGGACTCTCCTGACTTCTCCTCCTGTCTGCTTACTTTGTGCCTTCCAACGCACAATGCAAACTACAGGTAGTGCTGCAGGGCCCACACCCTTTTACTTGCTTTACAGAGCAGCTCTGGAGCTGTTACAGTGCCCAGCTGCTGCAAGAAATCAGCTTGAATGCTTCAGGGGCTGGGGCATAGCCAACATGAGCCCCACACCGAAGGAGGGTGGAGGTGTTTAATGTGAACTAGGGGTCATCCAAGCACCGCAAAAGGCCGCCATGCCCTGCACACCCCTTTTTTATTTTCATATGCAGACGAGGGTTGAAGCCAACTTTGACCCACTGCTTGGATGACATCACCATATGCAAATCCATCTGTGGCAGGCCTTCCCCCAGGAATGCTTGCACTAGTTGTTGCATTTGGTTTGTTGTTTGGGGGTGCTTCAGTATTAGGCAGCCTTCTGCCCTCCCATGTTCATCTGAAAATATATGTTCTCCCTGCAGTTGTTGTCCCAAGATGAGAGTTCCCTTGTGCTGCCTCAGTTGAATCTCCTTTACTTGACAGAGATGTGCATGAGCAGCGGCCCTCCCCAGCCCTATTCCAAATCATACTTATTTTGCATAGGAGATACCATGGTCATGAAGATTTTTCTCCCAGGGTGAGGTTCATTCATTGCATTTTGGGTATGCTGACCGCTGTGATTTCCCCAAATGTGGGAAACTTGACTGCATTATTTGTGGTAGTGGGAGACTGTGTTTGTGCTTTCCTCTGGTCAGCTCTGGTAAAAGTCAGATTTCTTTGTCTCAGATTTTCCTTTAGCCTTATTCTTCTTTCGAGAGTTCCCTTGTGCTGCCTCAGTTTGATCTCCTTCACTTTACAGGGGGGTACACGAGCAGCGACCCTCCCCAGCTCTAGCCCAACTCCTACTTACCTGCCAGGTGAGATACTATGATCATGAAGGTGCTTCTCCCAGGGCAAGGCTCACCCATTGTACTCTGGGTGTGCTGCTCCTGCGATTTCCCCAAATGTGGGAAACTTGACTGCATAATTTGTGTTTCCCCTGGTCGGCTCTCGTATAATTCAGATCTCTTTGTCTCAGGTCTCTCTCCAGCCTAGTTTGCTGTCTGTTTCCACTTCTCTTTTCTTCAGCCGCTCCCTTCTATACCCTTGTGCACTATCCTGACTTCTCCTCCCGTCTGCTTACTTTGTGCCTTCCAATGCACAATGCAAACTACAGGTAGTGCTGCAGGGCCCACACCCTTTTACTTGCCTTACAGAGCAGCTCTGGAGCTGTTACAGTGCCCAGCTGCTGCAAGAAATCAGCTTGAATGCTTCAGGGGCTGGGGCATAGCCAACATGAGCCCCACACCGAAGGAGGGTGGAGGTGTTTAATGCAAACTAGGGGTCAGACAAGCGCCGCAAAAGGCCACCATGCCCTGCACGCCCCTTTTCTGTTTTCATATGCAGACGAGGGTTGAAGCCAACTTTGACCCACTGCTTGGATGACATCACCATATGCAAATCCATCTGCGGCAGGCCTTCCCCCAGGAATGCTTGCACTAGTTGTTGCATTTGGTTTGTTGTTTGGGGGTGCTTCAGTATTAGGCAGCCTTCTGCCCTCCCATGTTTATCTGAAAATATGTGTTCTCCCTGCAGTTGTTGTCCCCAGATGAGAGTTCCCTTGTGCTGCCTCAGTTGAATCTCCTTAACTTGACAGAGATATGCCTGAGCAGCGGCCCTCCCCAGCTCTATCCCAAATCATACTTATTTTGCATAGGAGATACCATGGTCATGAAGATTATTCTCCCAGGGTGAGGTTCATTCATTGCATTCTGGGTATGCTGACCCCTGTGATTTCCCTTAATGTGGGAAACTTGACTGCTTTATTTGTGGTAGTGGGGGACTGTGTTTGTGTTTTCCTCTGGTCAGCTCTGGTAAAAGTCAGATTTCTTTGTTTCAGATCTTCCTCTAGCCTTGTTCTTCTTTCGAGAGTTCCCTTGTGCTGCCTCAGTTGGATCTCCTTCACTTGACAGGGGGGTGCCCGAGCAGAGACCCTCCCCAGCTCTAGCCCAACTCCTACTTACCTGCCTGGTGAGATACTATGATCATGAAGGTGCTTCTCCCAGGGCAAGGCTCACCCATTGCACTCTGGGTGTGCTGCCCCTGCGATTTCCCCAAATGTGGGAAACTTGACTGCATAATTTGTGTTTCCCCTGGTCGGCTCTCGTATAATTCAGATCTCTTTGTCTCAGGTCTCTCTCCAGCCTAGTTTGCTGTCTGTTTCCACTTCTCTTTTCTTGAGCCGCTCCCTTCTATGCCCTTGCGCACTATCCTGACTTCTCCTCCTGTCTGCTTACTTTGTGCCTTCCAACGCACAATGCGAACTACAGGTAGTGCTGCAGGGCCCACACCCTTTTACTTGCCTTACAGAGCAGCTCTGGAGCTGTTACAGTGCCCAGCTGCTGCAAGAAATCAGCTTGAATGCTTCAGGGGCTGGGGCATAGCCAACATGAGCCCCACACCAAAGGAGGGTGGAGGTGTTTAATGCAAACTAGGGGTCAGCCAAGCGCCGCAAAAGGCCACCATGCCCTGCACGCCCCTTTTCTCTTTTCATATGCAGACGAGGGTTGAAGCCAACTTTGACCCACTGCTTGGATGACATCACCATATGCAAATCCATCTGCGGCAGGCCTTCCCCCAGGAATGCTTGCACTAGTTGTTGCATTTGGTTTGTTGTTTGGGGGTGCTTCAGTATTAGGCAGCCTTCTGCCCTCCCATGTTCATCTGAAAATATATGTTCTCCCTGCAGTTGTTGTCCCCAGATGAGAGTTCCCTTGTGCTGCCTCAGTTGAATCTCCTTTACTTGATAGAGATGTGCATGAGCAGCGGCCCTCCCCAGCCCTATTCCAAATCATACTTATTTTGCATAGGAGATACCATGGTCATGAAGATTTTTCTCCCAGGGTGAGGTTCATTCATTGCATTTTGGGTATGCTGACCCCTGTGATTTCCCCAAATGTGGGAAACTTGACTGCATTATTTGTGGTAGTGGGAGGCTGTGTTTGTGATTTCTTCTGGTCAGCTCTGGTAAAAGTCAGATTTCTTTGTCTCAGATTTTCCTTTAGCCTTGTTCTTCTTTCGAGAGTTCCCTTGTGCTGCCTCAGTTGGATCTCCTTCACTTTACAGGGGGGTACCCGAGCAGCGACCCTCCCCAGCTCTAGACCAACTCCTACTTACCTGCCAGGTGAGATACTATGATCATGAAGGTGCTTCTCCCAGGGCAAGGCTCACCCATTGTACTCTGGGTGTGCTACTCCTGCGATTTCCCCAAATGTGGGAAACTTGACTGCATAATTTGTGTTTCCCCTGGTCGGCTCTCGTATAATTCAGATCTCTTTGTCTCAGGTCTCTCTCCAGCCTAGTTTGCTGTCTGTTTCCACTTCTCTTTTCTTCAGCCGCTCCCTTCTATACCCTTGTGCACTATCCTGACTTCTCCTCCCCTCTGCTTACTTTATGCCTTCCAATGCACAATGCAAACTACAGGTAGTGCTGCAGGGCCCACACCCTTTTACTTGCCTTACAGAGCAGCTCTGGAGCTGTTACAGTGCCCAGCTGCTGCAAGAAATCAGCTTGAATGCTTCAGGGGCTGGGGCATAGCCAACATGAGCCCCACACCGAAGGAGGGTGGAGGTGTTTAATGCAAACTAGGGGTCAGTCAAGCGCCGCAAAAGGCCACCATGCCCTGCACGCCCCTTTTCTGTTTTCATATGCAGACGAGGGTTGAAGCCAACTTTGACCCACTGCTTGGATGACATCACCATATGCAAATCCATCTGCGGCAGGCCTTCCCCCAGGAATGCTTGCACTAGTTGTTGCATTTGGTTTGTTGTTTGGGGGTGCTTCAGTATTAGGCAGCCTTCTGCCCTCCCATGTTCATCTGAAAATATGTGTTCTCCCTGCAGTTGTTGTCCCCAGATGAGAGTTCCCTTGTGCTGCCTCAGTTGAATCTCCTTAACTTGACAGAGATGTGCCTGAGCAGCGGCCCTCCCCAGCTCTATCCCAAATCATACTTATTTTGCATAGGAGATACCATGGTCATGAAGATTATTCTCCCAGGGTGAGGTTCATTCATTGCATTCTGGGTATGCTGACCCCTGTGATTTCCCCAAATGTGGGAAACTCGACTGCTTTATTTGTGGTAGTGGGGGACTGTGTTTGTGTTTTCTTCTGGTCAGCTCTGGTAAAAGTCAGATTTCTTTGTTTCAGATCTTCCTCTAGCCTTGTTCTTCTTTTGAGAGTTCCCTTGTGCTGCCTCAGTTGGATCTCCTTCTCTTAACAGGGGGGTGCCCGAGCAGCGACCCTCCCCAGCTCTAGCCCAACTCCTACTTACCTGCCAGGTGAGATACTATGATCATGAAGGTGCTTCTCCCAGGGCAAGGCTCACCCATTGCACTCTGGGTGTGCTGCCCCTGCGATTTCCCCAAATGTGGGAAACTTGACTGCATAATTTGTGTTTCCCCTGGTCGGCTCTCGTATAATTCAGATCTCTTTGTCTCAGATCTCTCTACAGCCTAGTTTGCTGTCTGTTTCCACTTCTCTTTTCTTCAGCCGCTCCCTTCTATACCCTTGTGCACTATCCTGACTTCTCCTCCCGTCTGCTTACTTTGTGCCTTCCAATGCACAATGCAAACTACAGGTAGTACTGCAGGGCCCACACCCTTTTACTTGCCTTACAGAGCAGCTCTGGAGCTGTTACAGTGCCCAGCTGCTGCAAGAAATCTGCTTGAATGCTTCAGGGGAAGGGGCATGGCCAACATGAGCCCCACACCAAAGGAGGGTGGAGGTGTTTAATGCGAACTAGGGGTCATCCAAGCACCGCAAAAGGCCGCCATGCCCTGCACGCCCCTTTTCTCTTTTCATATGCAGATGAGGGTTGAAGCCAACTTTGACCAACTGCTTGGATGACATCACCGTATGCAAATCCGTCTTCTGCAGAACTTCCCCCAGGAATGCTTGCACTAGTTGTTGCATTTGGTTTGTTGTTTGGGGGTGCTTCAGTATTAGGCAGCCTTCTGCCCTCCCATGTTCATCTAAAAATATGTGTTCTCCCTGCAGTTGTTGTCCCCAGATGAGAGTTCCCTTGTGCTGCCTCAGTTGAATCTCCTTTACTTGACTGAGATGTGCATGAGCAGCGGCCCTCCCCAGCCCTATTCCAAATCATACGTATTTTGCATAGGAGATACCATGGTCATGAAGATTGTTCTCTCAGGGTGAGGTTCATTCATTGCATTTTGGGTATGCTGACCCCTGTGATTTCCCCAAATGTGGGAAACTTGACTGCATTATTTGTGGTAGTGGGGGACTGTGTTTGTGCTTTCCTCTGGTCAGCTCTGGTAAAAGTCAGATTTCTTTGTCTCATATTTTACTCTAGCCTTGTTCTTCTTTCGAGAGTTCCCTTGTGCTGCCTCAGTTGGATCTCCTTCACTTGACAGGGGGGTACCCGAGCAGCGACCCTCCCCAGCTCTAGCCCAAATCCTACTTACCTGCCAGGGGAGATACTATGATCATGAAGGTGCTTCTCCCAGGGCAAGGCTCACCCATTGCACTCTGGGTGTGCTGCTCCTGCGATTTCCCCAAATGTGGGAAACTTGACTGCATAATTTGTGTTTCCCCTGGTCGGCTCTCGTATAATTCAGATCTCTTTTTCTCAGGTCTCTCTCCAGCCTAGTTTGCTGTCTGTTTCCACTTCTCTTTTCTTGAGCCGCTCCCTTCTATGCCCTTGCGCACTATCCTGACTTCTCCTCCTCTCTGCTTACTTTGTGCCTTCCAACGCACAATGCGAACTACAGGTAGTGCTGCAGGGCCCACACCCTTTTACTTGCCTTACAGAGCAGCTCTGGAGCTGTTACAGTGCCCAGCTGCTGCAAGAAATCAGCTTGAATGCTTCAGGGGCTGGGGCATAGCCAACATGAGCCCCACACCGAAGGAGGGTGGAGGTGTTTAATGCGAACTAGGGGTCATCCAAGCGCCGCAAAAGGCCGCCATGCCCTGCACGCCCCTTTTCTCTTTTCATATGCAGACGAGGGTTGAAGCCAACTTTGACCCACTGCTTGGATGACATCACCATATGCAAATCCATCTGCTGCAGGCCTTCCCCCAGGAATGCTTGCACTAGTTGTTGCATTTGGTTTGTTGTTTGGGGGTGCTTCAGTATTAGGCAGCCTTCTGCCCTCCCATGTTCTTCTGAAAATATGTGTTCTCCCTGCAGTTGTTGTCCCCAGATGAGAGTTCCCTTGTGCTGCCTCAGTTGAATCTCCTTTACTTGACAGAGATGTGCCTGAGCAGCGGCCCTCCCCAGCCCTATCCCAAATCATACTTATTTTGCATAGGAGATACCATGGTCATGAAGATTGTTCTCCCAGGGTGAGGTTCATTCATTGCATTCAGGGTATGCTGACCCCTGTGATTTCCCCAAATGTGGGAAACTCGACTTCATTATTTGTGGTAGTGGCGGACTGTGTTTGTGCTTTCCTCTGGTGAGCTCTGGTAAAAGTCAGATTTCTTTGTCTCAGATCTTCCTCTAGCCTTGTTCTTCTTTCGAGAGTTCCCTTGTGCTGCCTCAGTT
This sequence comes from Pseudophryne corroboree, assembly GCF_028390025.1. NCBI lineage: Eukaryota > Metazoa > Chordata > Amphibia > Anura > Myobatrachidae > Pseudophryne > Pseudophryne corroboree. Next base: position 1,118,942 of record NW_026968131.1, on the reverse strand, counting down.
GGATCTCCTTCACTTGACAGGGGGGTACCCGAGCAGCGACCCTCCCCAGCTCTAGCCCAACTTCTACTTACCTGGCAGGTGAGATACTATGATCATGTAGGTGCTTCTCCCAGGGCAAGGCTCACCCATTGCACTCTGGGTGTGCTGCTCCTGCGTTTTCCCCAAATGTGGGAAACGTGACTGCATAATTTGTGTTTCCCCTGGTCGGCTCTCGTATAATTCAGATCTCTTTGTCTCAGGTCTCTCTTCAGCCTAGTTTGCTGTCTGGTTCCACTTCTCTTTTCTTGAGCCGCTCCCTTCTATGCCCTTGCGCACTATCCTGACTTCTCCTCCCGTCTGCTTACTTTGTGCCTTCCAATGCACAATGCAAACTACAGGTAGTGCTGCAGGGCCCACACCCTTTTACTTGCCTTACAGAGCAGCTCTGGAGCTGTTACAGTGCCCAGCTGCTGCAAGAAATCAGCTTGAATGCTTCAGGGGATGGGGCATGGCCAACATGAGCCCCACACCAAAGGAGGGTGGAGGTGTTTAATGCGAACTAGGGGTCATCCAAGCACCGCAAAAGGCCGCCAAGCCCTGCACGCCCCTTTTCTCTTTTCATATGCAGATGAGGGTTGAAGCCAACTTTGACCCACTGCTTGGATGACATCACCGTATGCAAATCCGTCTTCTGCAGAACTTCCCCCAGGAATGCTTGCACTAGTTGTTGCATTTGGTTTGTTGTTTGGGGGTGCTTCAGTATTAGGCAGCCTTCTGCCCTCCCATGTTCATCTGAAAAAATGTGTTCTCCCTGCAGTTGTTGTCCCCAGATGAGAGTTCCCTTGTGCTGCCTCAGTTGAATCTCCTTTACTTGACAGAGATGTGCATGAGCAGCGGCCCTCCCCAGCCCTATTCCAAATCATACTTATTTTGCATAGGAGATACCATGGTCATGAAGATTGTTCTCCCAGGGTGAGGTTCATTCATTGCATTTTGGGTATGCTGACCCCTGTGATTTCCCCAAATGTGGGAAACTTGACTGCATTATTTTTGGTAGTGGGGGACTGTGTTTGTGCTTTCCTCTGGTCAGCTCTGGTAAAAGTCAGATTTCTTTGTCTCAGATTTTCCTCTAGCCTTGTTCTTATTTCGAGAGTTCCCTTGTGCTGCCTCAGTTGGATTTCCTTCACTTTACAGGGGGGTACCCGAGCAGCGACCCTCCCCAGCTCTAGCCCAACTCCTACTTACCTGCCAGGTGAGATACTATGATCATGAAGGTGCTTCTCCCAGGGCAAGGCTCACCCATTGCACTCTGGGTGTGCTGCTCCTGCGATTTCCCCAAATGTGGGAAACTTGACTGCATAATTTGTGTTTCCCCTGGTCGGCTCCAGAGCCGGCCCTAACCAATATGATGCCCTAGGCAAGATTTTGGCTGGTGCCCCCTAGCACCACCGCTGGTTCCGCCTCTGACCCTGCACCCCTTTCCCAGCACCATCACCCCTCACCCATAGCAGTCCTTATTTTGGTGTTTGTACCCCCTATATTTTAAATAGAAACAGTTCGCACATTTGGCGCACAGCCCAAAAAGGGGTGTGTTTTTGCTGGCAAGGGGCATAGCCACACAATAGTAACCCCAATTCCAATTACGCCACACAGTACTGCAACTTTATTCACATTTGATCATGCGATAGTTTCCATAATTCATATTACATCCCACAGTAGTATTACTTTACCTTATAAACATTACTCATCACAGTAGAGCCCCTTATTCACGTTACATCACACTGACTTGCTCCTTATTCACATTACACCACACACTATTGCTCCTTATTCATATTAGATGACACAGTAGTGCCCTTTCTATACGCAACGCCACATAGTAGAGCACCTTATACACATAATGCAACACATTAGTAATGCATTTATACACATAATTCCACACAGTAATGCCCCTTACACATTATTAATGTCCTTATAACATAATGTGCCCTACACATTATGACAACCTTTATTAATGCCCTTTTACACATAATGTCCCTTACATATATGCCACACATTATTAATGTACTTATACACATAATGACACACATAGTGCCCCCTACACATTTGCTGCACATTATTAGTGCCCCTATACACATAATGACACACATACAGTAGTACCCTGTTACACATATGCCGCACATTATTAATGCCCTTATACACACAATGACACACATAGTGCCCCTTACACATAGGTTGCACATTATTAATGCAGTTTTACATGACACACATAATGCTCCTTACACATATTCTGAACACTACTGCACAACCAACCCACTCACATGCACACATCACTCACACTGCCACTAACACTGTGACCTCTGCCTCTGCTTGGAAACAGATGTGTCCTCATAAATCTTGCCTCAATGCTAACGTCGGGCACCTTTTTTTATGAAAATGCATCTTATTTGCATTGCTATGCGGCTAGGATGAACAAGCAGCTTCTGCTGATTAAAATGATATGCAGCATGCCTATATACTGTGTGAGACTGTGGCTGTATCTGCATATGAAATGCTACACACAGAATATAGGCATGCCGCATATCATTTTAATCAGCAGAAGCTGCTGATGCCCCTAGGCATATCAGATGCCCTAGACAATTTCCTAGTTTGCCTATGCCTATGGCCGGCTCTGGTCGGCTCTCGTATAATTCAGATCTCTTTGTCTCAGGTCTCTCTCCAGCCTAGTTTGCTGTCTGTTTCCACTTCTCTTTTCTTGAGCCGCTCCCTTCTATGCCCTTGCGCACTATCCTGACTTCTCCTCCTGTCTGCTTACTTTGTGCCTTCCAACGCACAATGCGAACTACAGGTAGTGCTGCAGGGCCCACACCCTTTTACTTGCCTTACAGAGCAGCTCTGGAGCTTTTACAGTGCCCAGCTGCTGCAAGAAATCAGCTTGAATGCTTCAGGGGCTGGGGCATAGCCAACATGAGCCCCACACCAAAGGAGGGTGGAGGTGTTTAATGCAAACTAGGGGTCAGCCAAGCGCCGCAAAAGGCCACCATGCCCTGCACGCCCCTTTTCTCTTTTCATATGCAGACGAGGGTTGAAGCCAACTTTGACCCACTGCTTGGATGACATCACCATATGCAAATCCATCTGTGGCAGGCATTCCCCCAGGAATGCTTGCACTAGTTGTTGCATTTGGTTTGTTGTTTGGGGGTGCTTCAGTATTAGGCAGCCTTCTGCCCTCCAATGTTCATCTGAAAATATATGTTCTCCCTGCAGTTGTTGTCCCCAGATGAGAGTTCCCTTGTGCTGCCTCAGTTGAATCTCCTTTACTTGACAGAGATGTGCATGAGCAGCGGCCCTCCCCAGCCCTATTCCAAATCATACTTATTTTGCATAGGAGATACCATGGTCATGAAGATTTTTCTCCCAGGGTGAGGTTCATTCATTGCATTTTGGGTATGCTGACCCCTGTGATTTCCCCAAATGTGGGAAACTTGACTGCATTATTTGTGGTAGTGGGAGACTGTGTTTGTGCTTTCCTCTGGTCAGCTCTGGTAAAAGTCAGATTTCTTTGTTTCAGATCTTCCTCTAGCCTTGTTCTTCTTTCGAGAGTTCCCTTGTGCTGCCTCAGTTGGATCTCCTTCACTTGACAGGGGGGTGCCCGAGCAGTGACCCTCCCCAGCTCTAGCCCAACTCTTACTTACCAGCCAGGTGAGATACTATGATCATGAAGGTGCTTCTCCCAGGGCAAGGCTCACCCATTGTACTCTGGGTGTGCTGCCCCTGCGATTTCCCCAAATGTGGAAAACTTGACTGCATAATTTGTGTTTCCCCTGGTCGGCTCTCGTATAATTCAGATCTCTTTGTCTCAGGTCTCTCTCCAGCCTAGTTTGCTGTCTGTTTCCACTTCTCTTTTCTGCAGCCGCTCCCTTCTATACCCTTGTGCACTATCCTGACTTCTCCTCCGGTCTGCTTACTTTGTGCCTTCCAATGCACAATGCAAACTACAGGTAGTGCTGCAGGGCCCACACCCTTTTACTTGCCTTACAGAGCAGCTCTGGAGCTGTTACAGTGCCCAGCTGCTGCAAGAAATCTGCTTGAATGCTTCAGGGGATGGAGCATGGCCAACATGAGCCCCACACCAAAGGAGGGTGGAGGTGTTTAATGCGAACTAGGGGTCATCCAAGCACCGCAAAAGGCCGCCATGCCCTGCACGCCCCTTTTCTCTTTTCATATGCAGATGAGGGTTGAAGCCAACTTTGACCCACTGCTTGGATGACATCACTGTATGCAAATCCGTCTTCTGCAGAACTTCCCCCAGGAATGCTTGCACTAGTTGTTGCATTTGGTTTGTTGTTTGGGGGTGCTTCAGTATTAGGCAGCCTTCTGCCCTCCCATGTTCATCTGAAAAAATGTGTTCTCCCTGCAGTTGTTGTCCCCAGATGAGAGTTCCCTTGTGCTGCCTCAGTTGAATCTCCTTTACTTGACAGAGATGTGCATGAGCAGCGGCCCTCCCCAGCCCTATTCCAAATCATACTTATTTTGCATAGGAGATACCATGGTCATGAAGATTGTTCTCCCAGGGTGAGGTTCATTCATTGCATTTTGGGTATGCTGACCCCTGTGATTTCCCCAAATGTGGGAAACTTGACTGCATTATTTGTGGTAGTGGGGGACTGTGTTTGTGCTTTCCTCTGGTCAGCTCTGGTAAAAGTCAGATTTCTTTGTCTCAGATTTTCCTCTAGCCTTGTTCTTCTTTCGAGAGTTCCCTTGTGCTGCCTCAGTTGGATCTCCTTCACTTTACAGGGGGGTACCCGAGCAGCGACCCTCCCCAGCTCTAGCCCAACTCCTACTTACCTGCCAGGTGAGATACTATGATCATGAAGGTGCTTCTCCCAGGGCAAGGCTCACCCATTGCACTCTGGGTGTGCTGCTCCTGCGATTTCCCCAAATGTGGGAAACTTGACTGCATAATTTGTGTTTCCCCTGGTCGGCTCTCGTATAATTCAGATCTCTTTGTCTCAGGTCTCTCTCCAGCCTAGTTTGCTGTCTGTTTCCACTTCTCTTTTCTTGAGCCGCTCCCTTCTATGCCCTTGCGCACTATCCTGACTTCTCCTCCTGTCTGCTTACTTTGTGCCTTCCAACGCACAATGCGAACTACAGGTAGTGCTGCAGGGCCCACACCCTTTTACTTGCCTTACAGAGTAGCTCTGGAGCTGTTACAGTGCCCAGCTGCTGCAAGAAATCACCTTGAATGCTTCAGGGGCTGGGGCATAGCCAACATGAGCCCCACACCAAAGGAGGGTGGAGGTGTTTAATGCAAACTAGGGGTCAGCCAAGCGCCGCAAAAGGCCACCATGCCCTGCACGCCCCTTTTCTCTTTTCATATACAGACGAGGGTTGAAGCCAACTTTGACCCACTGCTTGGATGACATCACCATATGCAAATCCATCTGCGGCAGGCCTTCCCCCAGGAATGCTTGCACTAGTTGTTGCATTTGGTTTGTTGTTTGGGGGTGCTTCAGTATTAGGCAGCCTTCTGCCCTCCCATGTTCATCTGAAAATATATGTTCTCCCTGCAGTTGTTGTCCCCAGATGAGAGTTCCCTTGTGCTGCCTCATTTGAATCTCCTTTACTTGACAGAGATGTGCCTGAGCAGCGGCCCTCCCCAGCCCTATCCCAAATCATACTTATTTTGCATAGGAGATACCATGGTCATGAAGATTATTCTCTCAGGGTGAGGTTCATTCATTGCATTCTGGGTATGCTGACCCCTGTGATTTCCCCAAATGTGGGAAACTCGACTGCTTTATTTGTGGTAGTGGGGGACTGTGTTTGTGTTTTCCTCTGGTCAGCTCTGGTAAAAGTCAGATTTCTTTGTTTCAGATCTTCCTCTAGCCTTGTTCTTCTTTCAAGAGTTCCCTTGTGCTGCCTCAGTTGGATCTCCTTCACTTGACAGGGGGGTGCCCGAGCAGCGACCCTCCCCAGCTCTAGCCCAACTCCTACTTACCTGCCAGGTGAGATACTATGATCATGAAGGTGCTTCTCCCAGGGAAAGGCTCACCCATTGCACTCTGGGTGTGCTTCCCCTGCGATTTCCCCAAATGTGGGAAACTTGACTGCATAATTTGTGTTTCCCCTGGTCGGCTCTCATATAATTCAGATCTCTTTGTCTCAGGTCTCTCTCCAGCCTAGTTTGCTGTCTGTTTCCACTTCTTTTTTCTTGAGCCCCTCCCTTCTATACCCTTGTGCACTATCCTGACTTCTGCTCCCGTCTGCTTACTTTGTGCCTTCCAATGTACAATGCAAACTACAGGTAGTGCTGCAGGGCCCACACCCTTTTACTTGCCTTACAGAGCAGCTCTGGAGCTGTTACAGTGCCCAGCTGCTGCAAGAAATCAGCTTGAATGCTTCAGGGGATGGGGCATGGCCAACATGAGCCCCACACCAAAGGAGGGTGGAGGTGTTTAATGCGAACTAGGGGTCATCCAAGCACCGCAAAAGGCCGCCATGCCCTGCACGCCCCTTTTCTCTTTTCATATGCAGATGAGGGTTGAAGCCAACTTTGACCCACTGCTTGGATGACATCAAAGTATGCAAATCCGTCTTCTGCAGAACTTCCCCCAGGAATGCTTGCACTAGTTGTTGCATTTGGTTTGTTGTTTGGGGGTGCTTCAGTATTATGCAAGCCTTCTGCCCTCCCATGTTCATCTGAAAATATGTGTTCTCCCTGCAGTTGTTGTCCCCAGATGAGAGTTCCCTTGTGCTGCCTCAGTCGAATCTCCTTTACTTGACAGAGATGTGCATGAGCAGCGGCCCTCCCCAGCCCTATTCCAAATCATACTTATTTTGCATAGGAGATACCATGGTCATGAAGATTGTTCTCCCAGGGTGAGGTTCATTCATTGCATTTTGGGTATGCTGACCCCTGTGATTTCTCCAAATGTGGGAAACTTGACTGCATTATTTGTGGTAGTGGGGGACTGTGTTTGTGCTTTCCTCTGGTCAGCTCTGGTAAAAGTCAGATTTCTTTGTCTCAGATTTTCCTCTAGCCTTGTTCTTCTTTCGAGAGTTCCCTTGTGCTGCCTCAGTTGGATCTCCTTCACTTTACAGGGGGGTACCCGAGCAGCGACCCTCCCCAGCTCTAGCCCAACTCCTACTTACCTGCCAGGTGAGATACTATGATCATGAAGGTGCTTCTCCCAGGGCAAGGCTCACCCATTGCACTCTGGGTGTGCTGCCCCTGCGATTTCCCCAAATGTGGGAAACTTGACTGCATAATTTGTGTTTCCCCTGGTCGGCTCTCGTATAATTCAGATCTCTTTGTCTCAGGTCTCTCTCCAGCCTAGTTTGCTGTCTGTTTCCACTTCTCTTTTCTTGAGCCGCTCCCTTCTATGCCCTTGCGCACTATCCTGACTTATCCTCCTGTCTGCTTACTTTGTGCCTTCAAACGCACAATGCGAACTACAGGTAGTGCTGCAGGGCCCACACCCTTTTAGTTGCCTTACAGAGCAGCTCTGGAGCTGTTACAGTGCCCAGCTGCTGCAAGAAATCAGCTTGAATGCTTCAGGGGCTGGGGCAGAGCCAACATGAGCCCCACACAAAAGGAGGGTGGGGGTGTTTAATGCGAACTAAGGGTCATCCAAGCACCGCAAAAGGCCGCCATGCCCTGCATGCCCCTTTTCTCTTTTCATATGCAGATGAGGGTTCCAGCCAACTTTGGCCCACTGCTTGGATGACATCACCGTATGCAAATCCGTCTTCTGCAGACCTTCCCACAGGAATGCTTGTACTAGTTGTTGCATATGGTTTGATATTTGATGATGCTTCAGTATTAGGCAGCCTTCCGCCCTCCCATGTTCATCTGAAAAGATGTGGTCTCCCTGCAGTTGTTGTCCCCAGACGAGAGTTCCCTTGTGCTTCCTCAGTTGAATCTCCTTAACTTGATGGGGGAGGGGCTGCCCGAGCAGCCACCCTCCCCAGCCCTATCCCAACTCATACTTATTTTGCATATGAGATCTCTTGATCATGAAGATTGTTCTCACAGGGTGAGGTTCATCCATTATATTTTAAAATAGGAAGGTACAAATTACATATTTGAATTGCATCTATGTGTTGGATTCAAATGTTCCCCCCCCCCTTCCTTTCTCAATTGTGCCCGTCAGCAGCTATTCTAAGGTTGCTGACAATGGGTGTGACACATTAATTTCTTCTGTGGGGTACACTGGACTCCACAAGGATTCACATTGGGGTGTAGAGTAGGATCTTGATCTGAGGCACCAACCGGCTCAAAGCTTTTGACTGTTCCCAAGAAGTTCAGTGCATTCTCCTCTATAACCCCGCTTCCATGAACAGGGAGCTCAGTTTGTAGTTGGTGCCTTCAGTAGCAGGCCACTTAACAGGGGCCTGCCTCAGGCAGCCTATTCTTAGCTATTAATTTTGACAAGAAACGAAGAACTTGTTTTATGAGAATCTACAAGGGCTGCAGCAGGCTAGGTCTAATAGACATCTTTACTGCAGCTTCATCACTCCCAGCGGCGCCGTATACTCCCGTGCCCTGGTTGCTGGGTCACTGCAGCGGAGGCTCCGGTTTCTTCCTAAGGTCAGTCACACACACACCGCCCTTCCGGATCACGAGGCCGCTGATGAAGGGGAGCGTGGCCGTAGGGGGTGGACCGTGTGCGCACTGGCGTGGACACTGATTACTGGGCAGCCGCTCCACTAGCCACCAGGTACAGTTAAGGAGCACAGGTCTGGGGGTTTTTCTCCTATATTAAACCAATTTTGTACTGCCCGCAGCGCATTGTGATAGGTAATAGGGCCTGATTCAGGTTGGATTGCAATCACAATAAGCGATCCAACTGCAAAAATTGCTAAGAGCATACGCATGTGCCTGCATTTTCTGCGGCACCCCGCAGAGAATGCGATCGCCTCTGCCTGTCAATCGGGGCAGGGGGGGAGAGGGGGTCAGCAACACTCCATTTCCAAGTCAGGGATGGAGCGGTGCGGGGGCAAGGCTTCAAAATGGGGTCTGCAATGGAGGAGACACAGGGGGCGTGGTCACAGCGGCTGTATGACATCACATTCAGCCGCTGTGATCACAAAAATGGTGGCGGCTTCCTGCGCGCACATACAGTCTGCACCAGCAGGAGGCGACACCATTTTTTATGATCACGCTGAACTGCAGTGCGACTGCAATTACAGCATGGTCAAGAAGGGAGGCGTCATGCTGGGTGGCCATTAGAGATGAGCGGGTTCGGTTCCTCGGAATCCGAACCCGCCCGAACTTCACCCTTTTTTGCACGGGTCCGAGCAGACTCGGATCCTCCCGCCTTGCTCGGTTAACCCGAGCGCGCCCGAACGTCATCATCCCGCTGTCGGATTCTCACGAGACTCGGATTCTATATAAGGAGCCGCGCGTCGCCGCCATTTTCACACGTGCATTGAGATTGATAGGGAGAGGACGTGGCTGGCGTCCTCTCCGTTTAGATTAGAAGATAGAGACGAGTGACATTTGATTTACTACTAATTTGGGGAGCAGTTGAACTTGTCAGGAGTACTCAGTAGTGCAGAGTTTTGCTGATAGTGACCACCAGTTTTATTATTTATAATCCGTTCTCTGCCTGAAAAAAAACGATACACATACCATATATGTGCTCAGCCTCAGTGTGCTGCATGATATATCATCTATGTATATCTGACTGTGCTGAGTGCTTACTGCTCACACAGCTTAATTGTGGGGGAGACTGGGGAGCAGTTATAGCAGGAGTACAGTGCACACTTTTGCTGCCAGTGTGACCACCAGTATATTGTCTGCCTGAAAAAGTTAAACACTCCTGTGGTGTTTTTTTTTTTTATTCTATAAACGCATTCTGCTGACAGTGTCCAGCAGGTCCGTCATACATTATATTATATAAATATTTACCTGCAGTAGTGTTATATTTTTTTTTTCATCTCTATCATCTTTATCATCTCTATATTAGCAGACGCAGTACGGTAGTCCACGGCTGTGGCTATCTCTGTGTCGTCAGTGCTCGTCCATAATTGTATACCTACCTACCTGTGGTGGGTTTTTTTTTTCTATCTTCTTCATACTAGTAGTTTAGGAGTCTGCTGACAGTGTCCACCAGGTCCATCATTATATTATATACCTACAGTAGTAATATATTTATTATATTATCTATACTAGCAGACGCAGTACGGTAGTCCACGGCTGTGGCTATCTCTGTGTCGTCAGTGCTCGTCCATAATTGTATACCTACCTGTGGTGGGGGTTTTTTTTCTATCTTCTTCATACTAGTAGTTTAGGAGTCTGCTGACAGTGTCCACCAGGTCCGTCATTATATTATATACCTACAGTAGTAATATATTTAGTATATTATCTATACTAGCAGACGCAGTACGGTAGTCCACGGCTGTACCTACCTCTGTGTCGTCACTCGTCCATAATTGTATACCTAACTGTGGTGGGTTTTTTTTTTCTATCTTCTTCATACTAGTAGTTTAGGAGTCTGCTGACAGTGTCCACCAGGTCCGTCATTATATTATATACCTACAGTAGTAATATATTTAGTATATTATCTATACTAGCAGACGCAGTACTGTAGTCCACGGCTGTACCTACCTCTGTGTCGTCACTCGTCCATAATTGTATACCTACCTGTGGTGGGGTTTTTTTTTCTATCTTCTTCATACTAGTAGTTTAGCAGTCTGCTGACAGTGTCCACCAGGTCCGTCATTATATTATATACCTACAGTAGTAATATATTTAGTATATTATCTATGCTAGCAGACGCAGTACGGTAGGCCACGGCTGTGGCTATCTCTGTGTCGTCAGTGCTCGTCCATAATTGTATACCTACCTACCTGTGGTGGTTTTTTTTTTCTATCTTCTTCATACTAGTAGTTTAGGAGTCTGCTGACAGTGTCCACCAGGTCCATCATTATATTATATACCTACAGTAGTAATATATTTAGTATATTATCTATACTAGCAGACGCAGTACGGTAGTCCACGGCTGTACCTACCTCTGTGTCGTCACTCGTCCATAATTGTATACCTACCTGTGGTGAAGTTTTTTTTCTATCTTCTTCATACTAGTAGTTTAGCAGTCTGCTGACAGTGTCCACCAGGTCCGTCATTACATTATATATACCTACAGTAGTTATATATATTTTTTTTTATATCATTAATTATCATCTCTATACTAGCAGACGCAGTACGGTAGGCCACGGCTGTGGCTATCTCTGTGTCGTCAGTGCTCGTCCATAATTGTATACCTACCTACCTGTGGTGGGGTTTTTTTTTCTATCTTCATCATACTAGTAGTTTAGCAGTCTGCTGACAGTGTCCACCAGGTCCGTCATTATATAATATATACCTACAGTAGTTATATATATATTTTTTTTATATCATTAATTATCATCTCTATACTAGCAGACGCAGTACGGTAGTCCACGGCTGTAGCTACCTCTGTGTCGTCAGTCACTCGTCATCCATAAGTATACTAGTATCCATCCATCTCCATTGTTTACCTGAGGTGCCTTTTAGTTGTGCCTATTAAAATATGGAGAACAAAAATGTTGAGGTTCCAAAAATAGGGAAAGATCAAGATCCACTTCCACCTCGTGCTGAAGCTGCTGCCACTAGTCATGGCCGAGACGATGAAATTCCATCAACGTCGTCTGCCGAGGCCGATGCCCAATGTCATAGTACAGAGCATGTAAAATTCAAAACACAAAAGATCAGTAAAAAAAGGACTCAAAAATCTAAATAAAAATCGTCGGAGGAGAAGCGTAAACTTGCCAATATGCCATTTACCACACGGAGTGGCAAGGAACGGCTGAGGCCCTGGCCTATGTTCATGGCTAGTGGTTCAGCTTCACATGAGGATGGAAGCACTCAGCCTCTCGCTAGAAAAATGAAAAGACTTAAGCTGGCAAAAGCACAGCAAAGAACTGTGCGTTCTTCAAAATCACAAATCCACAAGGAGAGTCCAATTGTGTCAGTTGCGATGCCTGACCTTCCCAACACTGGACGTGAAGAGCATGCACCTTCCACCATTTGCACACCCCCTGCAAGTGCTGGAAGGAGCACCCGCAGTCCAGTTCCTGATAGTCAGATTGAAGATGTCAGTGTTGAAGTACACCAGGATGAGGAGGATATGGGTGTTGCTGGCGCTGGGGAGGTGAGGTGGTTTGTTTAAGTCAGGCACCCGGGGAGACACCTGTTGTCCGTGGGAGGAATATGGCCATTGACATGCCTGGTGAAAATACCAAAAAAAACTGCTCTTCGGTGTGGAAGTATTTCAACAGAAATGCGAACAACAGGTGTCAAGCCGTGTGTTGCCTTTGTCAAGCTGTAATAAGTAGTGGTAAGGACGTTAACCACCTCGGAACATCCTCCCTTATACGTCATCATAAGTCAGTGACAAGTTCAAAAACTTTGGGCGACAGCGGAAGCAGTCTACTGACCAGTAAATCCCTTCCTCTTGTAACCAAGCTCACGCAAACCACCCCACCAACTCCCTCAGTGTCAATTTCCTCCTTCCCCAGGAATGCCAATAGTCCTGCAGGCCATGTCACTGGCAATTCTGACGAGTTCTCTCCTGCCTGGGATTCCTCCGATGCATCCTTGAGTGTAACGCCTACTGCTGCTGGCGCTGCTGTTGTTGCTGCTGGGAGTCGATGGTCATCCCAGAGGGGAAGTCGTAAGACCACTTTTACTACTTCCACCAAGCAATTGACTGTCCAACAGTCCTTTGCAAGGAAGATGAAATATCACAGCAGTCATCCTGCTGCAAAGCGGATAACTGAGGCCTTGGCATCCTGGGCGGTGAGAAACGTGGTTCCGGTATCCATCATTACTTCAGAGCCAACTATAGACTTGATTGAGGTACTGTGTCCCCGGTACCAAATACCATCTAGGTTCCATTTCTCTAGGCAGGCGATACCGAAAATGTACACAGACCTCAGAAAAAGACTCACCAGTGTCCTAAAAAATGCAGTTGTACCCAATGTCCACTTAACCACGGACATGTGGACAAGTGGGGCAGGGCAGACTCAGGACTATATGACTGTGACAGCCCACTGGGTAGATGTATTGACTCCCGCCGCAAGAACAGCAGCGGCGGCACCAGTAGCAGCATCTCGCAAACGCCAACTCTTTCCTAGGCAGGCTACGCTTTGTATCACCGCTTTCCAGAATACGCACACAGCTGAAAACCTCTTACGGCAACTGAGGAAGATCATCGCAGAATGGCTTACCCCAATTGGACTCTCCTGTGGATTTGTGGCATCGGACAACGCCAGCAATATTGTGCGTGCATTATATCTGGGCAAATTCCAGCACGTCCCATGTTTTGCACATACCTTGAATTTGGTGGTGCAGAATTATTTAAAAAACGACAGGGGTGTGCAAGAGATGCTGTCGGTGGCCAGAAGAATTGCGGGACACTTTCGGCGTACAGGCACCACGTACAGAAGACTGGAGCAACACCAAAAACGCCTGAACCTGCCCTGCCATCATCTGAAGCAAGAAGTGGTAACGAGGTGGAATTCAACCCTCTATATGCTTCAGAGGATGGAGGAGCAGCAAAAGGCCATTCAAGCCTATACATCTGACCACGATATAGGAGGTGGAATGCACCTGTCTCAAGCGCAGTGGAGAATGATTTCAACGTTGTGCAAGGTTCTGCAACCTTTTGAACTTGCCACACGTGAAGTCAGTTCAGACACTGCCAGCCTGAGTCAGGTCATTCCCGTCATCAGGCTTTTGCAGAAGAAGCTGGAGACATTGAAGGAGGAGCTAAGACAGAGCGATTCCGCTAGGCATGTGGGACTTGTGGATGGAGCCATTCATTCGCTTAACCAGGATTCACGGGTGGTCAATCTGTTGAAATCAGAGCACTACATTTTGGCCACCGTGCTCGATCCTAGATTTAAAACCTACGTTGTATCTCTCTTTCCGGCAGACACACGTCTGCAGGGGTTCAAAGACCTGCTGGTGAGAAAATTATCAAGTCAAGTGGAACTTGATCGGTCAACAGCTCCTCCTTCACATTCTCCCGCAATTGGGGGTGCGAGGAAAAGGCTCAGAATTCCGAGCCCACCCGCTGGCGGTGATGCAGGGCAGTCTGGAGCGACTGCTGATGCTGACATCTGGTCCGGACTGAAGGACCTGCCAACGATTACGGACATGACGTCTACTGTCACTGCATATGATTCTCTCACCATTGAAAGAATGGTGGAGGATTATATGAGTGACCGCATCCAAGTAGGCACGTCAGACAGTCCGTACGTATACTGGCAGGAAAAAGAGGCAATTTGGAGGCCCTTGCACAAACTGGCTTTATTCTACCTAAGTTGCCCTCCCACAAGTAGTACTCCGAAAGAGTGTTTAGTGCCGCCGCTCACCTTGTCAGCAATCGGCGTACGAGGTTACTTCCAGAAAATGTGGAGAAGATGATGTTCATTAAAATGAATTATAATCAATTGCTCCGTGGAGACAATGACCAGCAGCAATTGCCTCCACAAAGTACACAGGGAGCTGAGATGGTAGATTCCAGTGGGGACGAATTGATATTCTGTGAGGAGGGGGATGTACACGGTGATGAATCGGAGGATGATGATGAGGTGGACATCTTGCCTCTGTAGAGCCAGTTTGTGCAAGGAGAGATTAATTGCTTCTTTTTTGGTGGGGGTCCAAACCAACCCGTCATTTCAGTCACAGTCGTGTGGCAGACCCTGTCACTGAAATGATGGGTTGGTTAAAGTGTGCATGTCCTGTTTATACAACATAAGGGTGGGTGGGAGTGCCCAAGGACAATTCCATCTTGCACCTCTTTTTTCTTTCATTTTTCTTTGCGTCATGTGCTGTTTGGGGAGTGTTTTTTGGAAGGGCCATCCTGCGTGACACTGCAGTGCCACTCCTAGATGGGCCAGGTGTTTGTGTCGGCCACTTGGGTCGCTGAGCTTAGTCACACAGCTACCTCATTGCGCCTCTTTTTTTCTTTGCGTCATGTGCTGTTTGGGGAGTGTTTTTTGGAAGGGCCATCCTGCGTGACACTGCAGTGACACTCCTAGATGGGCCAGGTGTTTGTGTCGGCCACTTGGGTCGCTGAGCTTAGTCACACAGCTACCTCATTGCGCCTCTTTTTTTCTTTGCGTCATGTGCTGTTTGGGGAGTGTTTTTTGGAAGGGCCATCCTGCGTGACACTGCAGTGCCACTCCTAGATGGGCCAGGTGTTTGTGTCGGCCACTTGGGTCGCTGAGCTTAGTCACACAGCTACCTCATTGCGCCTCTTTTTTTCTTTGCGTCATGTGCTGTTTGGGGAGTGTTTTTGGAAGGGCCATCCTGCGTGACACTGCAGTGCCACTCCTAGATGGGCCAGGTGTTTGTGTCGGCCACTTGGGTCGCTGAGCTTAGTCACACAGCTACCTCATTGCGCCTCTTTTTTTCTTTGCGTCATGTGCTGTTTGGGGAGTGTTTTTTGGAAGGGCCATCCTGCGTGACACTGCAGTGCCACTCCTAGATGGGCCAGGTGTTTGTGTCGGCCACTTGGGTCGCTGAGCTTAGTCACACAGCTACCTCATTGCGCCTCTTTTTTTCTTTGCGTCATGTGCTGTTTGGGGAGTGTTTTTTGGAAGGGCTATCCTGCGTGACACTGCAGTGCCACTCCTAGATGGGCCAGGTGTTTGTGTCGGCCACTTGGGTCGCTGAGCTTAGTCATCCAGCGACCTCGGTGCAAATTTTAGGACTAAAAATAATATTGTGAGGTGTAAGGTGTTAAGAATAGACTGAAAATGAGTGGAAATTATGGTTATTGAGGTTAATAATACTTTGGGATCAAAATGACTCCCAAATTCTATGAACAAGGGAAAATGTCATCATCCCGCTGTCGGATTCTCGCGAGATTCGGATTCCATATTAAGAGCTGCGCGTTGCCGCCATTTTTACTCGTGCATTGAAGAGAGAGCGGAGAGGACGTGGCTATGTTCTCTCAGTGGAAATCTCAATATCAGTGCTCAGTATCAGTGGATACTTATTGCTGCTCAGTAATACTAGTAGTGTGTCTCTCCTGCTCAGTGTCAGTTCTCAGTAGTATCCTCATCAGTGCTCAGTATCACTGCTCATTGTCTTGTGCTGCATTGTTGTGCTCAGCATACTACAGTACATTACTAATAGTCCAGTGCTGCATCTTGCTGCTCAGTGTCAGTTCTAGTATCCTCATCAGTGCTCACTATCACTGCTCATTGCATTGTGGTGTACTGTATACTACAGTAACATAGTAATATAGTAACATATAGTAACATAGTTTTTGAGGTTGAATAGAGGCAAATTGCCCATCGTGTTCAACCTGTTTTAAGTTGTGATGATTCTACATACTTGCTTAATAATGTATTATGACTAGTTAGCTACTACAACTCATGTTACCCCCGGATTAACCATGTTGATATTTTAAGTATTATAAACTTGGATAGCTTTTTCATTCAGAAATGTATCCATTCCTTTTTTAAATCCAATTACAGAGTCCGCCATTACCACCTTCCCTGGCAGGGAATTCCACATCCTGATTGCCCTAACAGTGAAGATCATAGTATCTAACCTGGCAGGTAAGTAGGAGTTGGGCCAGAGCTGTGGAGGATTGCTGCTCGGGCACCCCCTGTGAAGTGAAGGAGATCCAACTGAGGCAGCACAAGGGAACTCTCGAAAGAAGAACAAGGCTAGAGGAAGATCTGAGACAAAGAAATCTGACTTTTACCAGAGCTGACCAGAGGAAAGCACAAACACAGTCCCCCACTACCACAAATAATGCAGTCGAGTTTCCCACATTTTGGAAATCACAGGGGTCAGCATACCCAGAATGCAATGAATGAACCTCACCCTGGGAGAACAATCTTCATGACCATGGTATCGCCTATGCAAAATAAGTATGATTTGGGATAGGGCTGGGGAGGGCCGCTGCTCAGGCACATCTCTGTCAAGTATAGGAGATTCAACTGAGGCAGCACAAGGGAACTCTCATCTGGGGACAACAACTGCAGGGAGAACACATATTTTCAGATGAACATGGGAGGGCAGAAGGCTGCCTAATACTGAAGCACCCCAAAACAACAAACCAAATGCAACAACTAGTACAAGCATTCCTGGGGGAAGTTCTGCAGAAGACGGATTTGCATACGGTGATGTCATCCAAGCAGTGGGCCAAAGTTGGCTGGAACCCTCATCTGCATATGAAAAGAGAAAAGGGGCATGCAGGGCATGGCGGCCTTTTGCGGCGCTTGGATGACCCTTAGTTCGCATTAAACACCCCCACCCTCCTTCGGTGTGGGGCTCATGTTGACAATGCCCCAGCCCCTGAAGCATTCAAGCTGATTTCTTACAGCAGCTTGGCACTGTAACAGCTCCAGAGCTGCTCTGTAAGGCAAGTAAAAGGGTGTGTAGTTTGCATTGTGCATTGGAAGGCACAAAGTAAGCAGACAGGAGGAGAAGTCAGGATAGTGCACAAGGGTATAAAAGGGAGGGTCTCAAGAAAAAAGAAGTGGAAACAGACAGCAAACTAGGCTGGAGAGAGACCTGAGACAAAGAGATCTGAATTATACGAGAGCCGACCAGGGGAAACACAAATTATGCAGTCAAGTTTCCCACATTTGGGGAAATCGCAGGGGCAGCACACCCAGAGTGCAATGGGTGAGCCTTGCCCTGGAAGAAGCACCTTCATGATCATAGTATCTCACCTGGCAGGTAAGTAGGAGTTGGGCTTGAGCTGGGGAGGGTCGCTGCTCGTGCACCGCCCTGTCAACTGAACGAGATCCAACTGAACAGCACAAGGGAACTCTCGAAAGAAGAACAAGGCTAGAGGAAGATCTGAAACAAAAAGAAATCTGACTTTTACCAGAGCTGACCAGAGGAAAACACAAACACAGTCCCCCACTACCACAAATAATGCAGTCGAGTTACCCACATTTGGGGAAATCATAGGGGTCAGCATACCCAAAATGCAATGAATGAACCTCACCCTGGGAGAACAATCTTCATGACCATGGTATCTCCTATGCAAAATAAGTATGATTTGGGATAGGGCTGGGGAGGGCCGCTGCTCAGGCACATCTCTGTCAAGTAAAGGAGATTCAACTGAGGCAGCACAAGGGAACTCTCATCTGGGGACAACAACTGCAGGGAGAACACATATTTTCAGATGAACATGGGAGGGCAGAAGGCTGCCTAATACTGAAGCACCCCCAAACAACAAACCAAATGCAACAACTAGTGCAAGCATTCCGGGGGGAAGGCCTGCAGCAGATGGATTTGCATATGGTGATGTCATCCAAGCAGTGGGTCAAAGTTGGCTTCAATCCTCATCTGCATATGAAAAGAGAAAAGGGGCGTGCAGGGCATGGCGGCCTTTTGCGGCGCTTGGATGACCCCTAGTTCGCATTAAACACCTCCACCCTCCTTTGGTGTGGGGCTCATGTTGACAATGCCCCAGCCTCTGAAGCATTCAAGCTTATTTCTTACAGCAGCTTGGCACTGAAACAGCTCCAGAGCTGCTCTGTAAGGCATGTAAAAGGGTGTGGGCCCTGCAGCACTACCTGTAGTTTGCATTGTTCATTGGAAGGCACAAAGTAAGCAGACAGGAGGAGAAGTCAGGATAGTGCACAAGGGTATAAAAGGGAGGGGCTCAAGAAAAAAGAAGTGGAAACAGACAGCAAACTAGGCTGGAGAGAGACCTGAGACAAAGAGATCTGAATTATACGAGAGCTGACCAGGGGAAACACAAATTCTGCAGTCAAGTTTCCCACATTTGGGGAAATCGCAGGGGCAGCACACCCAGAGTACAATGGGTGAGCCTTGCCCTGGGAGAAGCACCTTCATGATCATAGTATCTCACCTGGCAGGTAAGTAGGAGTTGGGCTAGAGCTGGGGAGGGTCGCTGCTCGGGCACCCCCTGTCAAGTGAAGGAGATCCAACTGAGGCAGCACAAGGGAACTCTCGAAAGAAGAACAAGGCTTGAGGAAGATCTGAGACAAAGAAATCTGACTTTTACCAGAGCTGACCAGAGGAAAACACAAACACAGTCCCCCACTACAACAAATAATGCAGTCGAGTTTCCCACATTTGGGGAAATCACAGGGGTCAGCATACCCAGAATGCAATGAATGAACCTCACCCTGGGAGAACAATCTTCATGACCATGGTATCGCCTATGCAAAATAAGTATGATTTGGGATAGGGCTGGGGAGGGCCGCTGCTCAGGCACATCTCTGTCAAGTAATGGAGATTCAACTGAGGCAGCACAAGGGAACTCTCATCTGGGGACAACAACTGCAGGGAGAACACATATTTTCAGATGAACATGGGAGGGCAGAAGGCTGCCTAATACTGAAGCACCCCCAAACAACAAACCAAATGCAACAACTAGTGCAAGCATTCCGGGGGGAAGGCCTGCAGCAGATGGATTTGCATATGGTGATGTCATCCAAGCAGTGGGTCAAAGTTGGCTTCAATCCTCATCTGCATATGAAAAGAGAAAAGGGGCGTGCAGGGCATGGCGGCCTTTTGCGGCGCTTGGATGACCCCTAGTTCGCATTAAACACCTCCACCCTCCTTTGGTGTGGGGCTCATGTTGACAATGCCCCAGCCTCTGAAGCATTCAAGCTTATTTCTTACAGCAGCTTGGCACTGAAACAGCTCCAGAGCTGCTCTGTAAGGCAAGTAAAAGGGTGTGGGCCCTGCAGCACTACCTGTAGTTTGCATTGTGCATTGGAAGGTACAAAGTAAGCAGACAGGAGGAGAAGTCAGGATTGTGCACAAGGGTATAAAAGGGAGGGGCTCAAGAAAAAAGAAGTGGAAACAGACAGCAAACTAGGCTGGAGAGAGACCTGAGACAAAGAGATCTGAATTATACGAGAGCTGACCAGGGGAAACACAAATTCTGCAGTCAAGTTTCCCACATTTGGGGAAATCGCAGGGGCAGCACACCCAGAGTACAATGGGTGAGCCTTGCCCTGGGAGAAGCACCTTCATGATCATAGTATCTCACCTGGCAGGTAAGTAGGAGTTGGGCTAGAGCTGGGGAGGGTCGCTGCTCGGGCACCCCCTGTCAAGTGAAGGAGATCCAACTGAGGCAGCACAAGGGAACTCTCAAAAGAAGAACAAGGCTAGAGGAAGATCTGAGACAAAGAAATCTGACTTTTACCAGAGCTGACCAGAGGAAAACACAAACACAGTCCCCCACTACAACAAATAATGCAGACGAGTTTCCCACATTTGGGGAAATCACAGGGGTCAGCATACCCAGAATGCAATGAATGAACCTCACCCTGGGAGAACAATCTTCATGACCATGGTATCGCCTATGCAAAATAAGTATGATTTGGGATAGGGCTGGGGAGGGCCGCTGCTCAGGCACATCTCTGTCAAGTAATGGAGATTCAACTGAGGCAGCACAAGGGAACTCTCATCTGGAGACAACAACTGCAGGGAGAACACATATTTTCAGAAGAACATGGGAGGGCAGAAGGCTGCCTAATACTGAAGCACCCCCAAACAACAAACCAAATGCAACAACTAGTGCAAGCATTCCGGGGGGAAGGCCTGCAGCAGATGGATTTGCATATGGTGATGTCATCCAAGCAGTGGGTCAAAGTTGGCTTCAACCCTCATCTGCATATGAAAAGAGAAAAGGGGCGTGCAGGGCATGGCGGCCTTTTGCGGCGCTTGGATGACCCCTAGTTCGCATTAAACACCTCCACCCTCCTTTGGTGTGGGGCTCATGTTGACAATGCCCTAGCCCCTGAAGCATTCAAGCTGATTTCTTACAGCAGCTTGGCACTGTAACAGCTCCAGAGCTGCTCTGTAAGGCAAGTAAAAGGGTGTCTAGTTTGCATTGTGCATTGGAAGGCACAAAGTAAGCAGACAGGAGGAGAAGTCAGGATAGTGCACAAGGGTATAAAAGGGAGGGGCTCAAGAAAAAAGAAGTGGAAACAGACAGCAAACTAGGCTGGAGAGAGACCTGAGACAAAGAGATCTGAATTACACGAGAGCCGACCAGGGGAAACACAAATTCTGCAGTCAAGTTTCCCACATTTGGGGAAATCGCAGGGGCAGCACACCCAGAGTGCAATGGGTGAGCCTTGCCCTGGGAGAAGCACCTTCATGATCATAGTATCTCACCTGGCAGGTAAGTAGGAGTTGGGCTAGAGCTTGGGAGGGTCGCTGCTCGGGCACCCCCCTGTCAAGTGAAGGAGATCCAACTGAGGCAGCACAAGGGAACTCTCGAAAGAAGAACAAGGCTAGAGGAAGATCTGAGACAAAGAAATCTGACTTTTACCAGAGCTGACCAGAGGAAAGCACAAACACAGTCCCCCACTACCACAAATAATGCAGTCGAGTTTCCCACATTTTGGAAATCACAGGGGTCAGCATACCCAGAATGCAATGAATGAACCTCACCCTGGGAGAACAATCTTCATGACCATGGTATCGCCTATGCAAAATAAGTATGATTTGGGATAGCGCTGGGGAGGGCCGCTGCTCAGGCACATCTCTGTCAAGTATAGGAGATTCAACTGAGGCAGCACAAGGGAACTCTCATCTGGGGACAACAACTGCAGGGAGAACACATATTTTCAGATGAACATGGGAGGGCAGAAGGCTGCCTAATACTGAAGCACCCCCAAACAACAAACCAAATGCAACAACTAGTACAAGCATTCCTGGGGGAAGTTCTGCAGAAGACGGATTTGCATACGGTGATGTCATCCAAGCAGTGGGCCAAAGTTGGCTGGAACCCTCATCTGCATATGAAAAGAGAAAAGGGGCATGCAGGGCATGGCGGCCTTTTGCGGCGCTTGGATGACCCTTAGTTCGCATTAAACACCCCCACCCTCCTTCGGTGTGGGGCTCATGTTGACAATGCCCCAGCCCCTGAAGCATTCAAGCTGATTTCTTACAGCAGCTTGGCACTGTAACAGCTCCAGAGCTGCTCTGTAAGGCAAGTAAAAGGGTGTGTAGTTTGCATTGTGCATTGGAAGGCACAAAGTAAGCAGACAGGAGGAGAAGTCAGGATAGTGCACAAGGGTATAAAAGGGAGGGTCTCAAGAAAAAAGAAGTGGAAACAGACAGCAAACTAGGCTGGAGAGAGACCTGAGACAAAGAGATCTGAATTATACGAGAGCCGACCAGGGGAAACACAAATTATGCAGTCAAGTTTCCCACATTTGGGGAAATCGCAGGGGCAGCACACCCAGAGTGCAATGTGTGAGCCTTGCCCTGGAAGAAGCACCTTCATGATCATAGTATCTCACCTGGCAGGTAAGTAGGAGTTGGGCTTGAGCTGGGTAGGGTCGCTGCTCGGGCACCGCCCTGTCAACTGAAGGAGATCCAACTGAGGCAGCACAAGGGAACTCTCGAAAGAAGAACAAGGCTAGAGGAAGATCTGAAACAAAGAAATCTGACTTTTACCAGAGCTGACCAGAGGAAAACACAAACACAGTCCCCCACTACCACAAATAATGCAGTCGAGTTACCCACATTTGGGGAAATCACAGGGGTCAGCATACCCAAAATGCAATGAATGAACCTCACCCTGGGAGAACAATCTTCATGACCATGGTATCCCCTATGCAAAATAAGTATGATTTGGGATAGGGCTGGGGAGGGCCGCTGCTCAGGCACATCTCTGTCAAGTAAAGGAGATTCAACTGAGGCAGCACAAGGGAACTCTCATCTGGGGACAACAACTGCAGGGAGAACACATATTTTCAGATGAACATGGGAGGGCAGAAGGCTGCCTAATACTGAAGCACCCCCAAACAACAAACCAAATGCAACAACTAGTGCAAGCATTCCGGGGGGAAGGCCTGCAGCAGATGGATTTGCATATGGTGATGTCATCCAAGCAGTGGGTCAAAGTTGGCTTCAATCCTCATCTGCATATGAAAAGAGAAAAGGGGTGTGCAGGGCATGGCGGACTTTTGCGGCGCTTGGATGACCCCTAGTTCGCATTAAACACCTCCACCCTCCTTTGGTGTGGGGCTCATGTTGACAATGCCCCAGCCTCTGAAGCATTCAAGCTTATTTCTTACAGCAGCTTGGCACTGAAACAGCTCCAGAGCTGCTCTGTAAGGCAAGTAAAAGGGTGTGGGCCCTGCAGCACTACCTGTAGTTTGCATTGTGCATTGGAAGGCACAAAGTAAGCAGACAGGAGGAGAAGTCAGGATAGTGCACAAGGGTATAAAAGGGAGGGGCTCAAGAAAAAAGAAGTGGAAACAGACAGCAAACTAGGCTGGAGAGAGACCTGAGACAAAGAGATCTGAATTATACGAGAGCTGACCAGGGGAAACACAAATTCTGCAGTCAAGTTTCCCACATTTGGGGAAATCGCAGGGGCAGCACACCCAGAGTACAATGGGTGAGCCTTGCCCTGGGAGAAGCACCTTCATGATCATAGTATCTCACCTGGCAGGTAAGTAGGAGTTGGTCTAGAGCTGGGGAGAGTCGCTGCTCGGGCACCCCCTGTCAAGTGAAGGAGATCCAACTGAGGCAGCACAAGGGAACTCTCGAAAGAAGAACAAGGCTAGAGGAAGATCTGAGACAAAGAAATCTGACTTTTACCAGAGCTGACCAGAGGAAAACACAAACACAGTCCCCCACTACAACAAATAATGCAGTCGAGTTTCCCACATTTGGGGAAATCACAGGGGTCAGCATACCCAGAATGCAATGAATGAACCTCACCCTGGGAGAACAATCTTCATGACCATGGTATCGCCTATGCAAAATAAGTATGATTTGGGATAGGGCTGGGGAGGGCCGCTGCTCAGGCACATCTCTGTCAAGTAATGGAGATTCAACTGAGGCAGCACAAGGGAACTCTCATCTGGGGACAACAACTGCAGGGAGAACACATATTTTCAGATGAACATGGGAGGGCAGAAGGCTGCCTAATACTGAAGCACCCCCAAACAACAAACCAAATGCAACAACTAGTGCAAGCATTCCGGGGGGAAGGCCTGCAGCAGATGGATTTGCATATGGTGATGTCATCCAAGCAGTGGGTCAAAGTTGGCTTCAACCCTCATCTGCATATGAAAAGAGAAAAGGGGCGTGCAGGGCATGGCGGCCTTTTGCGGCGCTTGGATGACCCCTAGTTCGCATTAAACACCTCCACCCTCCTTTGGTGTGGGGCTCATGTTGACAATGCCCTAGCCCCTGAAGCATTCAAGCTGATTTCTTACAGCAGCTTGGCACTGTAACAGCTCCAGAGCTGCTCTGTAAGGCAAGTAAAAGGGTGTGTAGTTTGCATTGTGCATTGGAAGGCACAAAGTAAGCAGACAGGAGGAGAAGTCAGGATAGTGCACAAGGGTATAAAAGGGAGGGTCTCAAGAAAAAAGAAGTGGAAACAGACAGCAAACTAGGCTGGAGAGAGACCTGAGACAAAGAGATCTGAATTATACGAGAGCCGACCAGGGGAAACACAAATTATGCAGTCAAGTTTCCCACATTTGGGGAAATCGCAGGGGCAGCACACCCAGAGTGCAATGGGTGAGCCTTGCCCTGGAAGAAGCACCTTCATGATCATAGTATCTCACCTGGCAGGTAAGTAGGAGTTGAGCTTGAGCTGGGGAGGGTCGCTGCTCGGGCACCGCCCTGTCAACTGAAGGAGATCCAACTGAGGCAGCACAAGGGAACTCTCGAAAGAAGAACAAGGCTAGAGGAAGATCTGAAACAAAGAAATCTGACTTTTACCAGAGCTGACCAGAGGAAAACACAAACACAGTCCCCCACTACCACAAATAATGCAGTCGAGTTACCCACATTTGGGGAAATCACAGGGGTCAGCATACCCAAAATGCAATGAATGAACCTCACCCTGGGAGAACAATCTTCATGACCATGGTATCTCCTATGCAAAATAAGTATGATTTGGGATAGGGCTGGGGAGGGCCGCTGCTCAGGCACATCTCTGTCAAGTAAAGGAGATTCAACTGAGGCAGCACAAGGGAACTCTCATCTGGGGACAACAACTGCAGGGAGAACACATATTTTCAGATGAACATGGGAGGGCAGAAGGCTGCCTAATACTGAAGCACCCCCAAACAACAAACCAAATGCAACAACTAGTGCAAGCATTCCGGGGGGAAGGCCTGCAGCAGATGGATTTGCATATGGTGATGTCATCCAAGCAGTGGGTCAAAGTTGGCTTCAATCCTCATCTGCATATGAAAAGAGAAAAGGGGCGTGCAGGGCATGGCGGACTTTTGCGGCGCTTGGATGACCCCTAGTTCGCATTAAACACCTCCACCCTCCTTTGGTGTGGGGCTCATGTTGACAATGCCCCAGCCTCTGAAGCATTCAAGCTTATTTCTTACAGCAGCTTGGCACTGAAACAGCTCCAGAGCTGCTCTGTAAGGCAAGTAAAAGGGTGTGGGCCCTGCAGCACTACCTGTAGTTTGCATTGTGCATTGGAAGGCACAAAGTAAGCAGACAGGAGGAGAAGTCAGGATAGTGCACAAGGGTATAAAAGGGAGGGGCTCAAGAAAAAAGAAGTGGAAACAGACAGCAAACTAGGCTGGAGAGAGACCTGAGACAAAGAGATCTGAATTATACGAGAGCTGACCAGGGGAAACACAAATTCTGCAGTCAAGTTTCCCACATTTGGGGAAATCGCAGGGGCAGCACACCCAGAGTACAATGGGTGAGCCTTGCCCTGGGAGAAGCACCTTCATGATCATAGTATCTCACCTGGCAGGTAAGTAGGAGTTGGTCTAGAGCTGGGGAGAGTCGCTGCTCGGGCACCCCCTGTCAAGTGAAGGAGATCCAACTGAGGCAGCACAAGGGAACTCTCGAAAGAAGAACAAGGCTAGAGGAAGATCTGAGACAAAGAAATCTGACTTTTACCAGAGCTGACCAGAGGAAAACACAAACACAGTCCCCCACTACAACAAATAATGCAGTCGAGTTTCCCACATTTGGGGAAATCACAGGGGTCAGCATACCCAGAATGCAATGAATGAACCTCACCCTGGGAGAACAATCTTCATGACCATGGTATCGCCTATGCAAAATAAGTATGATTTGGGATAGGGCTGGGGAGGGCCGCTGCTCAGGCACATCTCTGTCAAGTAATAGAGATTCAACTGAGGCAGCACAAGGGAACTCTCATCTGGGGACAACAACTGCAGGGAGAACACATATTTTCAGATGAACATGGGAGGGCAGAAGGCTGCCTAATACTGAAGCACCCCCAAACAACAAACCAAATGCAACAACTAGTGCAAGCATTCCGGGGGGAAGGCCTGCAGCAGATGGATTTGCATATGGTGATGTCATCCAAGCAGTGGGTCAAAGTTGGCTTCAACCCTCATCTGCATATGAAAAGAGAAAAGGGGCGTGCAGGGCATGGCGGCCTTTTGCGGCGCTTGGATGACCCCTAGTTCGCATTAAACACCTCCACCCTCCTTTGGTGTGGGGCTCATGTTGACAATGCCCTAGCCCCTGAAGCATTCAAGCTGATTTCTTACAGCAGCTTGGCACTGTAACAGCTCCAGAGCTGCTCTGTAAGGCAAGTAAAAGGGTGTGTAGTTTGCATTGTGCATTGGAAGGCACAAAGTAAGCAGACAGGAGGAGAAGTCAGGATAGTGCACAAGGGTATAAAAGGGAGGGGCTCAAGAAAAAAGAAGTGGAAACAGACAGCAAACTAGGCTGGAGAGAGACCTGAGACAAAGAGATCTGAATTACACGAGAGCCGACCAGGGGAAACACAAATTCTGCAGTCAAGTTTCCCACATTTGGGGAAATCGCAGGGGCAGCACACCCAGAGTGCAATGGGTGAGCCTTGCCCTGGGAGAAGCACCTTCATGATCATAGTATCTCACCTGGCAGGTAAGTAGGAGTTGGGCTAGAGCTTGGGAGGGTCGCTGCTCGGGCACCCCCCTGTCAAGTGAAGGAGATCCAACTGAGGCAGCACAAGGGAACTCTCGAAAGAAGAACAAGGCTAGAGGAAGATCTGAGACAAAGAAATCTGACTTTTACCAGAGCTGACCAGAGGAAAACACAAACACAGTCCCCCACTACAACAAATAATGCAGTCGAGTTTCCCACATTTGGGGAAATCACAGGGGTCAGCATACCCAGAATGCAATGAATGAACCTCACCCTGGGAGAACAATCTTCATGACCATGGTATCTCCTATGCAAAATAAGTATGATTTGGGATAGGGCTGGGGAGGGCCGCTGCTCAGGCACATCTCTGTCAAGTAAAGGAGATTCAACTGAGGCAGCACAAGGGAACTCTCATCTGGGGACAACAACTGCAGGGAGAACACATATTTTCAGATGAACATGGGAGGGCAGAAGGCTGCCTAATACTGAAGCACCCCCAAACAACAAACCAAATGCAACAACTAGTGCAAGCATTCCTGGGGGAAGGCCTGCAGCAGATGGATTTGCATATGGTGATGTCATCCAAGCAGTGGGTCAAAGTTGGCTTCAACCCTCGTCTGCATATGAAAAGAGAAAAGGGGCGTGCAGGGCATGGCGGCCTTTTGCGGCGCTTGGATGACCCCTAGTTCGCATTAAACACCTCCACCCTCCTTCGGTGTGGGGCTCATGTTGGCTATGCCCCAGCCCCTGAAGCATACAAGCTGATTTCTTGCAGCAGCTGGGCACTGTAACAGCTCTAGAGCTGCTCTGTACGGCAAGTAAAAGGGTGTGGGCCCTGCAGCACTACCTGTAGTTTGCATTGTGCATTGGAAGGCACAAAGTAAGCAGACGGGAGAAGTAAGGATAGTGCGCAAGGGCATAGAAGGGAGCGGCTCAAGAAAAGAGAAGTGGAAATAGACAGCAAACTAGGCTGGAGAGAGACCTGAGACAAAGAGATCTGAATTATACGAGAGCCGACCAGGGGAAACACAAATTATGCAGTCAAGTTTCCCACATTTGGGGAAATCGCAGGAGCAGCACACCCAGAGTGCAATGGGTGAGCCTTGCCCTGGGAGAAGCACCTTCATGATCATAGTATCTCACCTGGCAGGTAAGTAGGAGTTGGGCTAGAGCTGGGGAGGGTCGCTGCTCGGGTACCCCCCTGTCAAGTGAAGGAGATCCAACTGAGGCAGCACAAGGGAATTCTCGAAAGAAGAACAAGGCTAGAGGAAGATCTGAGACAAAGAAATCTGACTTTTACCAGAGCTGACCAGAGGAAAGCACAAACACAGTCCCCCACTACCACAAATAATGCAGTCGAGTTTCCCACATTTGGGGAAATCACAGGGGTCAGCATACCCAGAATGCAATGAATGAACCTCACCCTGGGAGAACAATCTTCATGACCATGGTATCTCCTATGCAAAATAAGTATGATTTGGGATAGGGCTGGGGAGGGCCGCTGCTCAGGCACATCTCTGTCAAGTAAAGGACAGATGGTCTGCCAGATTACATAATGCATACCAGAGCCATAACTAGACTTTTTGGTGCCCTGTGACAGATAATTATATGCCCCCCCCCTCCCCATTTTTGCAATATGGACAAAAGGTGCATGCCTTCTGGGGAAGGGGCATAACAAGATTGGTCTCAGAGAAAGCACATGAGATATGAAGATATATCTAGTATACTTGGCACTCAATGGTTTGTGGTATTGCCGGGGTGCCCTCCTTAAATGCATATACAGTCACACATGGCATGTTTGTGCAAATGGCATATCAGCAGTCAGCACTAACTGGTGACATGCCATTTGTACAAGTAAGCCATGTGTGACTAATATATAAACATGCTTTATTAAATAACACCTCAAACTATCATACCCAGGATTCAAACCTATAACCTGTTGAATTCTAATCAAACACCCTACCCATTGAGCTACTTGATCCTGCATCTATTCTAACCTCCAAAAACAGATTCAGTTGCATTTTCCAGCGTGTTTTGTTTGCGCCTTTGCAAATGTCTTACATCGACAAACTTATTTAGTACTATTTTGCAAATAGGGTTAGATTGTCGCAACATTGTGTTCCCTAATTGCTTGATTTTTTAAATGCAACAATTGATAAAGACACCTGATAATTGCTCTGTGGAGTCTTATTTTGTGTTTTGTGTTTAGTCTTTAGATCTGAATTTGAATGTACTTGTGAACTAACTTAATTTCCTACTTCTAAATTCATTCCTAAATTCACTACTTACATGAATCCTGTAGTTGGGCATTTTGGGACTTCGATTGTGGGCATTGTTTTGTGTCCAGACCAGCAGCAGGTGGTGTGCATTTGCTGGAAAGGCATCGAAGACCTCCGATATGCTGCATCTCCTGATGTGTGTCTCCCTCAAGTGGCTGTCAGCAAATGCCTGCTAGACATGCATCATAGAACAGGCATGCTAAAACATGGGTCTTCAACCTGCGACCCTCCAGCTGCTGTGGAACTACACATCCCAGCATGCCCTGCCTCAGTTTTAGCATACCTTAATAGCAAAACTGTGGCAGGGCATGCTGGGATGTGTAGTTTCACAGCAGCTGGAGGGCCACAGGATGAAGACCCATGTGCTAGAGACAAGCCAGCTAGAGCTGGGTGGTTGGGTGGGTGGTGTGTCGGAGGTGGAGCACATGCAAATGATTGTGTATCATCCAGCTAATGAGAGAGAAAACTCATGCAGGAGTGTGCCTGCTTGTCAGTGGGTTATGCACCTTGCCAGACGTTAAATCTACATAGAGCAGCTGGAGGGGACAAGAGCAGGTTTGCAAAATATAGATAGAAGAGCATATATGCTGGCGCATTCTCCATGATTGTGTCAGCTTATGTTTTGGTGCACTGCACTTTCCTCCACTAAGTTTTAGCCATTTTTGTTAAGCTCAAGTGTAGTTGCTTCTCGGCCTTTTGGCTGTGATCTTGTATCGTGGTTGAAGGGTCTGCTGGAGGGAGGGATTGTTTTCTTCATTGGCGAAAGACCAAAGATATTCCAGGATGGAAGGCTTGGGAACACTATCTGTTTTTCAGTTGTGGAAGAGCACAGAGGTCGGATTGGACTACATTCTATAGTAAAGGATATCTTTCTATTTATTGACCCTCCCCTTATATGTGTCTGTGTTACAATAAAGCTTCGGTTTTGTGAATCCCTCACCCTCTTACACTCCACACCCATAGCCTTATTAACTGTTGTATTATTGTATAGTTTAAATGTATAGTGCAGTTCATGATTTATAGTGTAGGCTGGCCTGTGCTGTAGTTCTTGAACTGTACTATACCGTCAGCATTTGTATTGTATTTTGGCTGTGCTGCAACACTGTATTTATGTGTGTAATGTTTATGTATGTTTTTTTTTTTTTATGTCAATAAAGACTGCTTTTTCAAGCCAATATCTGAAAACAATCAATGTTTATCTTTGATGGCAATAAAAGTGGTATGATATTTGATGCTTTTGAAATCCAATATCTGATATGTCCCCTATCTGGGAACCATATATTAAATGGCTTTTCAGAAAAGGGAGATGGGAGAAGAGCTTTCAGTACTTGTAGGACCGATGCACATAAAGAAGCAAAAAAACATACATAAACATTACACACATAAGTACCGCGTTGCGGCACAGCCAAAACACAATAGAAATGCTGACGGTATAGTACAGTTCAAGAACTACAGCACAGGCCAGCCTACACTATAAATCATGAACTGCACTATACATTTAAACTGTACAATAATACAACAGTTAATAAGGCTATGGGTGTGGAGTGTAAGAGGGTGAGGGAATCACAAGCCCGAAGCTTTATTGAAAGACTGACACATATAAGGGGAGGATTAATAAATAGAAAGACATCCTTTACTATAGAATGTAGTCCAATCCGGTCTTTCAACTCTTCCACAATTGAAAAACGGATAGTGTTCCCAAGCCTTCCATCCTGGAATATCTTTGGTCTTTCGCCAATGAAGAAAGCAATCCCTCCCTCCAGCAGACCCTTCAACCACAATACAAGATCACAGCCAAAAGGCCGAGAAGCAACTACACTTGAGCTTAACAAAAATGGCTAAAACTTAGTGGAGGAAAGTGCAGTGCACCAAAACATAAGCTGACACAATCATGGAGAATGCGCCAGCATATATGCTCTTCTATCTATATTTTGCAAACCTGCTCTTGTCCCCTCCAGCTGCTCTATGTAGATTTAACGTCTGGCAAGGTGCATAACCCACTGACAAGCAGGCACACTCCTGCATGAGTTTTCTCTCTCACTAGCTGGATGATACACAATCATTTGCATGTGCTCCACCTCCGACACACCACCCACCCAACCACCCAGTCACCAGAGCCACCCACAAACCAACTGGCTCCGTGATTTAATTTGCACAGTGTAGTCATCCAGGCAGCATGTCCTTCTCAATGGAAGGATCTCTGGTTCCATGGAATCTTCCGCATTGGAATGCTGCGGAACAAAAAGGATTTAAATATTCAGCTTGCTAGCATTCAATGTACCTGTGGCTTGGCTCTAGCACATGGGTCTTCATCCTGTGGCCCTCCAGCTGCTGTGAAACTACACATCCCAGCATGCCCAGCCACAGTTTTGCTATTAAGGTATGCTAAAACTGAG
This sequence comes from Pseudophryne corroboree, assembly GCF_028390025.1. Taxonomy (NCBI): domain Eukaryota; kingdom Metazoa; phylum Chordata; class Amphibia; order Anura; family Myobatrachidae; genus Pseudophryne; species Pseudophryne corroboree. Next base: position 1,087,410 of record NW_026968131.1, on the reverse strand, counting down.
GCAGGGCATGCTGGGATGTGTAGTTCCACAGCAGCTGGAGGGTCGCAGGTTGAAGACCCATGTTTTAGCATGCCTGTTCTATGATGCATGTTCCGTGATGTCACAATCAGCTTGGAATGGGGTGTCTAGCAGGCATTTGCTGACAGCCACTTGAGGGAGACACACATCAGGAGATGCAGCATATCGGAGGTCTTCGATGCCTTTCCAGCAAATGCACACCACCTGCTGCTGGTCTGGACACAAAACAATGCCCACAATCGAAGTCCCAAAATGCCCAACTACAGGATTCATGTAAGTAGTGAATTTAGGAATGAATTTAGAAGTAGGAAATTAAGTTAGTTCACAAGTACATTCAAATTCAGATCTAAAGTCTAGGTAGGCCTCACGTCCTGGCAGCCGCCAGCATTTAAAAATGCCTTGACTAGAGGTACGGAATTAAATGTAGATAAGAAGTAGACACAAAATAAGACTCCGCAGAGCAGTTATCAGGTGTTTTTATCAATTGTTGCATTTAAAAAATCAAGCAATTAGGGAACACAATGTTGCAACAATGTAACCCTATTTGCAAAATAGTACTAAATAAGTTTGTCGATGTAAGACATTTGCAAAGGCGCATCCAAAACACGCTGGAAAATGCAACTGAATCTGTTTTTGGAGGCTAGAATAGGAAATGTGCATCGGTCCTACAAGTACTGAAAGCTCTTCTCCCATCTCCCTTTTCTGAAAAGCCATTTAATATATGGTTCCCAGATAGGGGACATATCAGATATTGCCTTTCAAAAGCAGCAAATATCATACCACTTCTATTGCCATCAAAGATAAACATTGATTGTTTTCAGATATTGGATTGAAAAAGCAGTCTTTATTGACATAAAGAAGCAAAAAAAAACATACATAAACATTACACACATAAGTACTGTGTTGCAGCACAGCCAAAACACAATACAAATGCTGTCGGTATAGTACAGTTCAAGAACTACAGCACAGGCCAGCCTACACTATAAATCATGAACTGCACTATACATTTAAACAATACAATAGTTAATAAGGCTATGGGTGTGGAGTGTAAGAGGGTGACGGAATCACAAGCCCAAAGCTTTATTGAAAGACAGACACATATAAAGGGAGGATTAATAAATACAAAGATACCCTTTACTATAGAATGTAGTCCAATCCGGTCTTTCAACTCTTCCACAACTGAAAAACAGATAGTGTTCCCAAGCCTTCCATCCTGGAATATCTTCAGTCTCTCGCCAATGAAGAAAACAATCCCTCCAGCAGACTCTTCAACCACGATACAATATCACAGCCAAAAGAGCGAGAAGCAACTACACTTGCGTTTAAACAAAATGGCTAAAACTTAGTGGAGGAAAGTGCAGTGCACCAAAACATAAGCTGACACAATCATGGAGAATGCGCCAGCATATATGCTCTTCTGTCTATATTTTCCAAACCTGCTCTTGTCCCCTCCAGTTGCTCCATGTAGATTTGACGTCTGGCAAGGTGCATAACTCACTGACAAGCAGGCACACTCCTGCATTAGTTTTCTCTCTCACTAGCTGGATGATACACATTCATTTGCATGTGCTCCACCTCCGACATACCGCCCACCCAACCACCCAGTCACCAGAGCCACCCACAAGCCAACTAGCTCCGTGATTTAATTTGCACAGTGCAGTCATCCAGGCAGCATGTCCTTCTCAATGGAATAATCTCTGGTTCCATGGAATCTTCCGCATTGGAATGCTGCGGAACAAAAAGGATTTAAACATTCAGCTTGCTAGCATTCAATGTACAAGAGGTTTGGTTCTAGCACATGGGTCTTCATCCTGTGGCCCTCCAGCTGCTGTGAAACTACACATCCCAGCATGCCCTGCCACAGTTTTGCTATTAAGGTATGCTAAAACTGAGGCAGGGCATGCTGGGATATGTAGTTCCACAGCAGCTGGAGGGTCGCAGGTTGAAGACCCATGTTCTAGCATGCCTGTTCTATGATGCATGTTCCGTGATGTCACAATCAGCTTGGAATGGGGTGTCTAGCATGCATTTGCTGACAGCCACTTGAGGCAGACACACATCAGGAGATGCAGCATATCGGAGGTCTTCGATGCCTTTCCAGCAAATGCACACCACCAGCTGCTGGTCTGGACACAAAACAATGCCCACAATTGAAGGCTCAAAATGCCCAACTACAGGATTAATGTAAGTAGTGAATTTAGGAATGAATTTAGAAGTAGGAAATTAAGTTAGTTCACAAGTACATTCAAATTCAGATCTAAAGACTAGGTAGGCCTCACGTCCTGGCAGCGCCCAGCATTTAAAAATGCCTTGATTAGAGGTAGGGAATTAAATGTAGATAAGAAGTAGACACAAAATAAGACTCCACAGAGCAATTATCAGGTGTCTTTATCAATTTTTGCATTTAAAAATTCAAGCAATTAGGGAACACAATGTTGCGACAATGTAACCCTATTTGCAAAATAGTACTAAATAAGTTTGTCGATGTAAGACATTTGCAAAGGCGCAAACAAAACACGCTGGAAAATGCAACTGAATCTGTTTTTGGAGGTTAGAATAGATGCAGGATCAAGTAGCTCAATGGGTAGGGTGTTTGATTAGAATTCAACAGGTTATAGGTTTGAATCCTGGGTATGATAGTTTGAGGTGTATGTTTGTATATATTAGTCACACATGGCTTACTTGTACAAATGGCATGTCACCAGTTAGTGCTGACTGCTGATATGCCATTTACACAAACATGCCATGTGTGACTGTATATGCATTTAAGGAGGGCACCCCGGCAATACCACAAACCATTGAGTGTCAAGTATACTAGATATATCTTCATATCTCATGTGCTTTCTCTGAGACCAATCTTGTTATGCCCCTTCCCCACAAGGCATGCACCTTTTGTCCATATTGAAAAAATGGGGAGGGAGGGGAGGGAGGGCATATAATTCTCTGTCACAGGGAACCAAAAAGTCTAGTTATGGCTCTGGTATGCATTATGTAATCTGGCAGACCATCTCTCCAACACTGGCTGGTTGGAATAGAAATCCGGTTATCTATGTGAGCAAATGACCATCAACGATTAACTCTCAAACACTAAAAAATGGACAAAAATGGTCCCCTAAACAAATTGGTTAAATTTTGGGTTTAACCAATTTGTGTAATGACCATTTTTGACCACTTTTCTAGTGTTTGGGAGCAAATGGCTAATTGACATTTGCTCCAATACATTACCAGATTTTCATTCCATCCATCCAGACTGGATAGATAGCCTGACAGATAATTGTGTAGTGTACGCCCAGGATAACTGTCAGTCATGCTTTATTTTATGACGGCACATAAATGGGTGGGCAGATCCAGGGCAAGCACTGCCCACTCATGCATAGTTGTCAACTGATGTGAAGTTCCAGGGGGCAATCTCAGTTATAAAGAGAAGTATCTGGAAATTGTCCCTAGTTAAAAAAAAAAATTTGATCAACTCCATTTATTTAGTATGATATCCCAGGTGATAGGATGCCAGCAGTCAGAACAACATACTTTATTAAATAACACATCTCAAACTACCATACCCAGGATTCAAACCTATAACCTGTTGAATTCTAATCAAACACCCTACCTATTGAGCTATTTGATCCTGCATAAAAATTGTGAACATTATATGAAGCTATTGGTACTTTGCAAAAAAAAAAGAATCAGCATTACAACGCAGCAGATCCATGCAGTTTGCAGCCACACACTACATGTATCTGCTCAGCCACAATGCTGATTATTTCTTCACAAAGTGCAAGGTGAGCTCCAAACAGAATTCTCTAGCTTAGAATTATACCTTTCTTTGCCAAACCTAGAAGTCGGGCCCCCCACCCTGGGATCCCCCAGAGGGAGGCCTGCACCGTCATGCGGCAGGCTTGTCCGTTTTGGAAGCAGGCTGATGGGCAGCCCAGGATTGCTTCAGTCTGGGCTTGGCAGGTCTGGAAACATGAGCTTGCTTTGGGTATGCCTGACCTTGGGTACGCTTTACCTGGAAGATGAAAGGGCCAAGAAAAGTACTTTTAGCCTTCTGCGTGGTAGGAGTCATACTAGGTAGGCAAGCTGTTTTAGCAGTAGCCAGATCAGCTACAATCTTATTGAGGTCTTCTCCAAAAGGAGATTCAACTGAGGCAGCACAAGGGAACTCTCATCTGGGGACAACAACTGCAGGGAGAACACATATTTTCAGATGAACATGGTAGGGCAGAAGGCTGCCTAATACTGAAGCACCCCCAAACAACAAATCAAATGCAACTTACTTGACAGAGATGTGCCTGAGCAACGGCCCTCCCCAGCCCTATCCCAAATCATACTTATTTTGCATAGGAGATACCATGGTCATGAAGATTGTTCTCCCAGGGTTAGGTTCATTCATTGCATTCTGGGTATGCTGACCCCTGTGATTTCCCCAAATGTGGGAAACTCGACTGCATTATTTGTGGTAGTGGGGGACTGTGTTTGTGCTTTCCTCTGGTCAGCTCTGGTAAAAGTCATATTTCTTTGTCTCAGATCTTCCTCTAGCCTTGTTCTTCTTTCGAGAGTTCCCTTGTGCTGCCTCAGTTGGATCTCCTTCACTTGACAGGGGGGTGCCCGAGCAGCGACCCTCCCAAGCTCTAGCCCAACTCCTACTTACCAGCCAGGTGAGATACTATGATCATGAAGTTGCTTCTCCCAGGGCAAGGCTCACCCATTGCACTCTGGGTGTGCTGCCCCTGCGATTTCCCCAAATGTGGGAAACTTGACTGCATAATTTGAGTGTTCCCTGGTCGGCTCTCATGTAATTCAGATCTCTTTGTCTCAGGTCTCTCTCCAGCCTAGTTTGCTGTCTGTTTCCACTTCTCTTTTCTTGAGCCGCTCCCTTCTATGCCCTTGCGCACTATCCTTACTTCTCCCGTCTGCTTACTTTGTGCCTTCCAATGCACAATGCAAACTACAGGTAGTGCTGCAGGGCCCACACCCTTTTACTTGCCGTACAGAGCAGCTCTGGAGCTGTTACAGAGCCCAGCTACTGCAAGAAATCAGCTTGAATGCTTCGGGGGCTGAGGCATAGCCAACATGAGCCCCACACCGAAGGAGGGTGGAGGTGTTTAATGCGAACTAGGGGTCATCCAAGCGCCGCAAAAGGCCGCCATGCCCTGCACGCCCCTTTTCTCTTTTCACATGCAGACGAGGGTTGAAGCCAACTTTGACCCACTGCTTGGATGACATCAACATATGCAAATCCATCTGCTGCAGGCCTTCCCCCAGGAATGCTTGCACTAGTTGTTGCATTTGGTTTGTTGTTTGGGGGTGCTTCAGTATTAGGCAGCCTTCTGCCCTCCCATGTTCATCTGAAAATATGTGTTCTCCCTGCAGTTGTTGTCCCCAGATTAGAGTTCCCTTGTGCTGCCTCAGTTGAATCTCCTTTACTTGACAGAGATGTGCCTGAGCAGCGGCCCTCCCCAGCCCTATCCCAAATCATACTTATTTTGCATAGGCGATACCATGGTCATGAAGATTGTTTTCCCAGGGTGAGGTTCATTCATTGCATTCTGGGTATGCTGACCCCTGTGATTTCCCCAAATGTGGGAAACTCGACTGCATTATTTGTGGTAGTGGGGGACTGTGTTTGTGCTTTCCTCTGGTCAGCTCTGGTAAAAGTCAGATTTCTTTGTCTCAGATCTTCCTCTAGCCTTGTTCTTCTTTCGAGAGTTCCCTTGTGCTGCCTCAGTTGGATCTCCTTCACTTGACAGGGGGGTACCCGAGCAGCGACCCTCCCCAGCTCTAGCCCAAATCCTACTTACCTGCCAGGTGAGATACTATGATCATGAAGGTGCTTCTCCCAGGGCAAGGCTCACCCATTGCACTCTGGGTGTGCTGCTCCTGCGATTTCCCCAAATGTGGGAAACTTGACTGCATAATTTGTGTTTCCCCTGGTCGGCTCTCGTATAATTCAGATCTCTTTGTCTCAGGTCTCTCTCCAGCTTAGTTTGCTGTCTGTTTCCACTTCTCTTTTCTTGAGCTGCTCCCTTCTATGCCCTTGCGCACTATCCTGACTTCTCCCGTCTGCTTACTTTGTGCCTTCCAAACTACAGGTAGTGCTGCAGGGCCCACACCCTTTTACTTGCCGTACAGAGCAGCTCTAGAGCTGTTACAGTGCCCAGCTGCTGCAAGAAATCAGCTTGTATGCTTCAGGGGCAGTGGCATAGCCAACATGAGCCCCACACCGAAGGAGGGTGGAGGTGTTTAATGCGAACTAGGGGTCATCCAAGCGCCGCAAAAGGCCGCCATGCCCTGCACGCCCCTTTTCTCTTTTCATATGCAGACGAGGGTTGAAGCCAACTTTGACCCACTGCTTGGATGACATCACCATATGCAAATCCATCTGCTGCAGACCTTCCCCCAGGAATGCTTGCACTAGTTGTTGCATTTGGTTTGTTGTTTGGGGGTGCTTCAGTATTAGGCAGCCTTCTGCCCTCCCATGTTCATCTGAAAATATGTGTTCTCCCTGCAGTTGTTGTCCCCAGATGAGAGTTCCCTTGTGCTGCCTCAGTTGAATCTCCTTTACTTGACAGAGATGTGCCTGAGCAGCGGCCCTCCCCAGCCCTATCCCAAATCATACTTATTTTGCATAGGAGATACCATGGTCATGAAGATTGTTCTCCCAGGGTGAGGTTCATTCATTGCATTCTGGGTATGCTGACCCCTGTGATTTCCCCAAATGTGGGAAACTCGACTGCATTATTTGTTGTAGTGGGGGACTGTGTTTGTGTTTTCCTCTGGTCAGCTCTGGTAAAAGTCAGATTTCTTTGTCTCAGATCTTCCTCTAGCCTTGTTCTTCTTTCGAGAGTTCCCTTGTGCTGCCTCAGTTGGATCTCCTTCACTTGACAGGGGGGTGCCCGAGCAGCGACCCTCCCCAGCTCTAGCCCAACTCCTACTTACCTGCCAGGTGAGATACTATGATCATGAAGGTGCTTCTCCCAGGGCAAGGCTCACCCATTGCACTCTGGGTGTGCTGCCCCTGCGATTTCCCCAAATGTGGGAAACTTGACTGCAGAATTTGTGTTTCCCCTGGTCGGCTCTCGTATAATTCAGATCTCTTTGTCTCAGGTCTCTCTACAGCCTAGTTTGCTGTCTGTTTCCACTTCTCTTTTCTTGAGCCCCTCCCTTTTATACCCTTGTGCACTATCCTGACTTCTCCTCCTGTCTGCTTACTTTGTGCCTTCCAATGCACAATGCAAACTACAGGTAGTGCTGCAGGGCCCACACCCTTTTACTTGCCTTACAGAGCAGCTCTGGAGCTGTTACAGTGCCAAGCTGCTGCAAGAAATCAGCTTGAATGCTTCAGGGGCTGGGGCATGGCCAACATGAGACCCACACCGAAGGAGGGTGGGGGTGTTTCATGCAAACTAAGGGTCATCCAAGCACCGCAAAAGGCCGCCATGCCCTGCACGCCCCTTTTCTCTTTTCATATGCAGACGAGGGTTGAAGCCAACTTTGACCCACTGCTTGGATGACATCACCATATGCAAATCCATCTGCGGCAGGCCTTCCCCCAGGAATGCTTGCACTAGTTGTTGCATTTGGTTTGTTGTTTGGGGGTGCTTCAGTATTAGGCAGCCTTCTGCCCTCCCATGTTCATCTGAAAATATGTGTTCTCCCTGCAGTTGTTGTCCCCAGATGAGAGTTCCCTTGTGCTGCCTCAGTTGAATCTCCTTTACTTGACAGAGATGTGCCTGAGCAGCGGCCCTCCCCAGCCCTATCCCAAATCATACTTATTTTGCATATGAGATACCATGGTCATGAAGATTATTCTCCCAGGGTGAGCTTCATTCATTGCATTCTGGGTATGCTGACCCCTGTGATTTCCCCAAATGTGGGTAACTCGACTGCATTATTTGTGGTAGTGGGGGACTGTGTTTGTGTTTTCCTCTGGTCAGCTCTGGTAAAAGTCAGATTTCTTTGTTTCAGATCTTCCTCTAGCCTTGTTCTTCTTTCGAGAGTTCCCTTGTGCTGCCTCAGTTGGATCTCCTTCACTTGACAGGGGGGTGCCCGAGCAGCGACCCTCCCCAGCTCAAGCCCAACTCCTACTTACCTGCCAGGTGAGATACTATGATCATGAAGGTGCTTCTTCCAGGGCAAGGCTCACCCATTGCACTCTGGGTGTGCTGCCCCTGCGATTTCCCCAAATGTGGGAAACTTGACTGCATAATTTGTGTTTCCCCTGGTCGGCTCTCGTATAATTCAGATCTCTTTGTCTCAGGTCTCTCTCCAGCCTAGTTTGCTGTCTGTTTCCACTTCTTTTTTCTTGAGCCCCTCCCTTTTATACCCTTGTGCACTATCCTGACTTCTCCTCCTGTCTGCTTACTTTGTGCCTTCCAATGCACAATGCAAACTACACACCCTTTTACTTGCCTTACAGAGCAGCTCTGGAGCTGTTACAGTGCCAAGCTGCTGTAAGAAATCAGCTTGAATGCTTCAGGGGCTGGGGCATTGTCAACATGAGCCCCACACCGAAGGAGGGTGGGGGTGTTTAATGCGAACTAAGGGTCATCCAAGCGCCGCAAAAGGCCGCCATGCCCTGCATACCCCTTTTCTCTTTTCATATGCAGATGAGGGTTCCAGCCAACTTTGGCCCACTGCTTGGATGACATCACCGTATGCAAATCCGTCTTCTGCAGAACTTCCCCCAGGAATGCTTGTACTAGTTGTTGCATTTGGTTTGTTGTTTGGGGGTGCTTCAGTATTAGGCAGCCTTCTGCCCTCCCATGTTCATCTGAAAATATGTGTTCTCCCTGCAGTTGTTGTCCCCAGATGAGAGTTCCCTTGAGCTGCCTCAGTTGAATCTCCTTTACTTGACAGAGATGTGCCTGAGCAGCGGCCCTCCCCAGCCCTATCCCAAATCATACTTATTTTGCATAGGCGATACCATGGTCATGAAGATTGTTCTCCCAGGGTGAGGTTCATTCATTGCATTCTGGGTATGCTGACCCCTGTGATTTCCCCAAATGTGGGAAACTCGACTGCATTATTTGTGGTAGTGGGGGACTGTGTTTGTGCTTTCCTCTGGTCAGCTCTGGTAAAAGTCAGATTTATTTGTCTCAGATCTTCCTCTAGCCTTGTTCTTCTTTCGAGAGTTCCCTTGTGCTGCCTCAGTTGGATCTCCTTCACTTGACAGGGGGTGCCCGAGCAGCAATCCTCCACAGCTCTGGCCCAACTCCTACTTACCTGCCAGGTGAGATACTATGATCTTCACTGTTAGGGCAATCAGGATGTGGAATTCCCTGCCAGGGAAGGTGGTAATGGCGGACTCTGTAATTGGATTTAAAAAAGGAATGGATACATTTCTGAATGAAAAAGCTATCCAAGGTTATAATACTTAAAATATCAACATGGTTAATCCGGGGGTAACATGAGTTGTAGTAGCTAACTAGTCATAAAACATTATTCAGCAAGTATGTAGAATCATCACAACTTAAAACAGGTTGAACACGATGGGCAATTTGCCTCTATTCAACCTCAAAAACTATGTTACTATATGTTACTATATTACTATGTTACTGTAGTATACAGAACACCACAATGCAATGAGCAGTGATAGTGAGCACTGATGAGGATACTAGAACTGACACTGAGCAGCAAGATGCAGCACTGGACTATTAGTAATGTACTGTAGTATGCTGAGCACAACAATGCAGCACAAGACAATGAGCAGTGATACTGAGCACTGATGAGGATACTACTGAGAACTGACACTGAGCAGGAGAGACACACTACTAGTATTACTGAGCAGCAATAAGTATCCACTGATACTGAGCACTGATATTGAGATTTCCACTGAGAGAACATAGCCACGTCCTCTCCGCTCTCTCTTCAATGCACGAGTAAAAATGGCGGCAACGCGCAGCTCTTTATATGGAATCCGAATCTCGCGAGAATCCGACAGCGGGATGATGACATTTTCCCTTGTTCAGGTTTTCCGAGTCAGGCGGGAACAACCGAGCCTGCCTCGGACCAGTGTAAACCACGTGGAGTTCGTGGGGAATTCGGTTCTCGGAGAACCGAACCCGCTCCTCTCTACCTTATACCCATCAATTTTTTTTATTTTCAATCTAAGCCCCTGCAGTTTTCTGTAAGCATCTGCTTTGCTATGATGATCAACAAGTCACAAGGGCAAACACTCAGGGCTTGAGGCGTAGATCTTAGGACCAGCTGCTACAAGCATGGCAGAGGTGTCACTATCACTGGTGACACCCAGAGAGGTGGCGAGGGAGATTGTAATGCAGTGCGCGCAGATAAGCAGCGCAATGGTAAAAAGGAGGCATGGTTTCATAGGTAGGGGCGTGGCCTGGTGGCCTGAATCTACATTTTGTTGCTCCGGGTGTCCCGGGGGTTGGGGGCTGCACCGGGGACTAGTGTGTGAGCGGTGCTGGCTCCTGCACAGTGACATGGCATGGCCACTAGAGATGTGCACCGGAAATTTTTCGGGTTTTGTGTTTTGGTTTTGGGTTCGGTTCCGCGGCCGTGTTTTGGGTTCGAACGCGTTTTGGCTAAACCTCACCGAATTTTTTTTGTCGGATTCGGGTGTGTTTTGGATTCGGGTGTTTTTTTCAAAAAACCCTAAAAAACAGCTTAAATCATAGAATTTGGGAGTCATTTTGATCCCAAAGTATTATTAACCTCAATAACCATAATTTCCACTAATTTTCAGTCTATTCTTAACACCTCACACCTCACAATATTATTTTTAGTCCTAAAATTTGCACCGAGGTCGCTGGATGACTAAGCTCAGTGACCCAAGTGGCCGACACAAACACCTGGCCCATCTAGGAGTGGCACTGCAGTGTCACGCATGATGGCCCTTCCAAAAAACACTCCCCAAACAGCACATGACGCAAAGAAAAAAAGAGGCGCAATGAGGTAGCTGTGTGACTAAGCTCAGCGACCCAAGTGGCCGACACAAACACCTGGCCCATCTAGGAGTGGCACTGCAGTGTCACGCAGGATGGCCCTTCCAAAAAACACTCCCCAAACAGCACATGACGCAAAGAAAAAAAGAGGCGCAATGAGGTAGCTGTGTGACTAAGCTCAGCGACCCAAGTGGCCGACACAAACACCTGGCCCATCTAGGAGTGGCACTGCAGTGTCACGCAGGACGGCCCTTCCAAAAACACTCCCCAAACAGCACATGACGCAAAGAAAAAAAGAGGCGCAATGAGGTAGCTGTGTGACTAAGCTCAGCGACCCAAGTGGCCGACACAAACACCTGGCCCATCTAGGAGTGGCACTGCAGTGTCACGCAGGATGGCCCTTCCAAAAAACACTCCCCAAACAGCACATGACGCAAAGAAAAAAAGAGGCGCAATGAGGTAGCTGTGTGACTAAGCTCAGCGACCCAAGTGGACGACACAAACACCTGGCCCATCTAGGAGTGTCACTGCAGTGTCACGCAGGATGGCCCTTCCAAAAAACACTCCCCAAACAGCACATGACGCAAAGAAAAAAAGAGGCGCAATGAGGTAGCTGTGTGACTAAGCTCAGCGACCCAAGTGGCCGACACAAACACCTGGCCCATCTAGGAGTGGCACTGCAGTGTCACGCAGGATGGCCCTTCCAAAAAACACTCCCCAAACAGCACATGACGCAAAGAAAAATAAAAGAAAAAAGAGGTGCAAGGTGGAATTGCCTTGGGCCCTCCCACCCACCCTTATGTTGTATAAACAGGACATGCACACTTTAACCAACCCATCATTTCAGTGACAGGGTCTGCCACACGACTGTGACTGAAATGACGGGTTGGTTTGGACCCCCACCAAAAAAGAAGCAATAAATCTCTCCTTGCACAAACTGGCTCTATAGAGGCAAGATGTCCACCTCATCATCATCCTCCGATTCATCACCGTGTACATCCCCCTCCTCACAGATTATCATGTGCAGCAGAGTACTGTAATGGAAGCATGCTGGGTCCATAACCCAGAGGTAGGCAGATTGAAATTATCCTCTGCTATATGCATTTTTTTTGTTAATTAAAGTAATCCAAAACTGGGATTGATATTTTTGCTCTTTTTATTTTACTTAAAGTACAATAACTTTTACCTTTTTAATTTGTTTTAATAGTATATAGACAGTATTGTTTTCTTTCAAAAATCCACTTAATTTTCTTTACCCGATTATTAAAATGGTAATTGACAAAAACAAACTACATTGTCACCAGAAGAGCAATACAAAATGTACAAGTGATATATTAAAATCATCTTTCCAGCTTGAATTTCAATGATGCATTGGGGCAACGATTTTGTGAGAAACCTCTTCACCCTTAAATAAAGATTTTCTTAATTCCTTACCTGTGTGCTAATTAGATATCACCTTGTTTTCACATTAAACAGACTTCCACATGAGAAAGCAGCAAGGATGCAGTGGCTTTAATGTTTCCTGGTGTCAACCTGTATTATTTCAGTAGATATTGAAATGAGGATGCATCTTGCTGCCTTTCCAATGAAGCACGTTTAATTTAGTAATAGGTGAAAAACCATCCCTACAAAGGTGTTAATCAGATACTTGGCTTTGTGGACACTTTTCAGAGAACAAATTTGTTAGCATAAAAATAAAGCCAGAAAATGAAGAGCTGTTTAATCACTCAGTTGGATTTTTCTGCCAGCATATTTCTTTTTCTCTGCAACCCACTTCTAAATTGTGCTTCCTAGCTATTTTTTATAAAATCACTTAATCAAATCTAACTCTGATTACATCAGAGTAGGCCAGGTACCCTAAACCATAACAGGGGTTTTTGAAATTTTGACTTGTCTACTTAAAGATCACCAAAATCTGATAACAAGGTCAATTACGTCCCTGGGTGGAATTGAACCCCCAACCTTTTGGTTAATAGCCGTACACACTAACTGATTGCGCCACAGAGACACTTTGCAAAAGTACATACTGACAAAGGCTAATAAGCATTCATCTGGAACGTTTCCTAGTAAAACTTTAAATAGTCAATAATCTGGAGAGTTTTTGTAAGATGTTTCTTCCATCAACCAATGAAGAAACACATTGGTACTTTCCCATGATGAGTGAGTGCTTCAGGAACTCTTGCAATTACATGTGCAGCAGAGTACTGTAATGGAAGCATGCTGGGTCCATAGCCCAGAGGTAGGCAGATTGAAACTATCCTCTGCTATATGCTTTTTTTTTTGTTAATTAAAGTAAACCAAAACTGGGATTGATATTTTTGCTCTTTTATTTTTACTTAAAGTACAATAACTTTTACCATTTTAATTTGTTTTAATAGTATATTGACAGTATTGTTTTCTTTCAAAAATCCACTTAATTTTCTTTACCCGATTATTAAAATGGTAATTGACAAAAACAAACTACATTGTCACCAGAAGAGCAATACAAAATGTACAAGTGATATATTAAAATCATCTTTCCAGCTTGAATTTCAATGATGCATTGGGGCAACGATTTTGTGAGAAACATCTTCACCCTTAAGTAAAGATTTTCTTAATTCCTTACCTGTGTGCTAATTAGAAATCACCTTGTTTTCACATTAAACAGACTTCCACATGAGAAAGCAGCAAGGATGCAGTGGCGTTAATGTTTCCAGGTGTCAACCTGTATTATTTCAGTAGATATTGAAATGAGGATGCATCTTGCTACCTTTCCAATGAAGCAAGTTTAATTTAGTAATAGGTTAAAAACCATCCCTACAAAGGTGTTAATCAGAAACTTGGCTTTGTGGACACTTTTCAGAGAACAAATTTGTTAGCATAAAAATAAAGCCAGAAAATGAAGAGCTGTTTAATCACTCAATTGGATTTTTTTGCCAGCATATTTCTTTTTCTCTGCAACCCACTGCTAAATTGTGCTTCCTAGCTGTTTTTATAAAATCACTGAATCAAATCTAACTCTGATTACATCAGAGAAGGCCAGGTACCCTACACCATAAGAGAGGGTTTGAAATTTTGACTTGTCTACTTAAATATCACCAAAATCTGATCACAAGGTCAATTACGTCCCTGGGTCGGATTGAACCACCAACTTTTTGGTTAATAGCCGTACACACTAACTGATTGCGCTACAGCGACACTTTGCAAAAGTACATACTGACAAAGGCTAATAAGCATTCATCTAGAACGTTTCCTAGAAAAACTTTAAATAGTCAATAATCTGGAGAGTTTTTGTAAGATGTTTCTTCCATCAACCAATGAAGAAACACATTGGTACTTTCCCATGATGAGTGAGTGCTTCAGGATCTCTTGCACTTACATGTGCAGCAGAGTACTGTAATGGAAGCATGCTGGGTCCATAACCCAGAGGTAGGCAGATTGAAATTATCCTCTGCTATATGCATTTTTTTTGTTAATTAAAGTAATCCAAAACTGGGATTGATATTTTTGCTCTTTTTATTTTACTTAAAGTACAATAACTTTTACCTTTTTAATTTGTTTTAATAGTATATAGACAGTATTGTTTTCTTTCAAAAATCCACTTAATTTTCTTTACCCGATTATTAAAATGGTAATTGACAAAAACAAACTACATTGTCACCAGAAGAGCAATACAAAATGTACAAGTGATATATTAAAATCATCTTTCCAGCTTGAATTTCAATGATGCATTGGGGCAACGATTTTGTGAGAAACCTCTTCACCCTTAAATAAAGATTTTCTTAATTCCTTACCTGTGTGCTAATTAGATATCACCTTGTTTTCACATTAAACAGACTTCCACATGAGAAAGCAGCAAGGATGCAGTGGCTTTAATGTTTCCTGGTGTCAACCTATATTATTTCAGTAGATATTGAAATGAGGATGCATCTTGCTGCCTTTCCAATGAAGCACGTTTAATTTAGTAATAGGTGAAAAACCATCCCTACAAAGGTGTTAATCAGATACTTGGCTTTGTGGACACTTTTCAGAGAACAAATTTGTTAGCATAAAAATAAAGCCAGAAAATGAAGAGCTGTTTAATCACTCAGTTGGATTTTTCTGCCAGCATATTTCTTTTTCTCTGCAACCCACTTCTAAATTGTGCTTCCTAGCTATTTTTTATAAAATCACTTAATCAAATCTAACTCTGATTACATCAGAGTAGGCCAGGTACCCTACACCATAAGAGGGGGTTTGAAATTTTGACTTGTCTACTTAAAGATCACCAAAATCTGATAACAAGGTCAATTACATCCCTGGGTGGGATTGAACCACCAACCCTTTGGTTAATAACCAAACACACTAACCGATTGCGCCACAGAGACTCTTTGCAAAAGTCCATACTGACAAAGGCTAATAAGCATTCATCTAGAACGTTTCCTAGAAAAACTTTAAAAAGTCAATAATCTGGAGAGTTTTTGTAAGATGTTTCTTCCATCAACCAACGAAGAAACACATTGATACTTTCCCATGATGAGTGAGTGCTTCAGGATCTCTTGCACTTACATGTGCAGCAGAGTACTGTAATGAAAGCATGCTGGGTCCATAACCCAGAGGTAGGCAGATTGAAACTATCCTCTGCTATATGCATTTTTTTTTTTGTTAATTAAAGTAATCCAAAACTGGGATTGATATTTTTGCTCTTTTATTTTTACTTAAAGTACAATAACTTTTACCATTTTAATTTGTTTTAATAGTATATTGACAGTATTGTTTTCTTTCAAAAATCCACTTAATTTTCTTTACCCGATTATTAAAATGGTAATTGACAAAAACAAACTACATTGTCACCAGAAGAGCAATACAAAATGTACAAGTGATATATTAAAATCATCTTTCCAGCTTGAATTTCAATGATGCATTGGGGCAACGATTTTGTGAGAAACATCTTCACCCTTAAATAAAGATTTTCTTAATTCCTTACCTGTGTGCTAATTAGATATCACCTTGTTTTCACATTAAACAGACTTCCACATGAGAAAGCAGCAAGGATGCAGTGGCTTTAATGTTTCCTGGTGTCAACCTATATTATTTCAGTAGATATTGAAATGAGGATGCATCTTGCTGCCTTTCCAATGAAGCACGTTTAATTTAGTAATAGGTGAAAAACCATCCCTACAAAGATGTTAATCCGATACTTGGCTTTGTGGACACTTTTCAGAGAACAAATTAGTTAGCATAAAAATAAAGACAGAAAATGAAGAGCTGTTTAATCACTCAATTGGATTTTTCTGCCAGCATATTTCATTTTCTCTGCAACCCACTGCTAAATTGTGCTTCCTAGCTGTTTTTTGATAAAATCACTTAAACAAATCTAACTCTGATTACATCAGAGTAGGCCAGGTACCCTACACCATAAGAGGGGGTTTGAAATTTTGACTTGTCTACTTAAAGATCACCAAAATCTGATGACAAGGTCAATTACATACCTTGGTGGGATTGAACCACCAACCCTTTGGTTAATAACCAAACACACTAACCGATTGCACCACAGAGACACTTTGCAAAAGTACATACTGACAAAGGCTAATAAGCATTCATCTAGAACGTTTCCTAGAAAACTTTAAAAAGTCAATAATCTGGAGAGTTTTTGTAAGATGTTTCTTCCATCAACCAATGAAGAAACGCATTGGTACTTTCCCATGATGAGTGAGTGCTTCAGGATCTCTTGCACTTACATGTGCAGCAGAGTACTGCAATGGAAGCATGCTGGGCCCATAACCCAGAGGTAAGCAGATTGAAACTATCCTCTGCTATATGCATTTTTTTTGTTAATTAAAGTAATCCAAAACTGGGATTGATATTTTTGCTCTTTTATTTTTACTTAAAGTACAATAACTTTTACCATTTTAATTTGTTTTAGTAGTATATTGACAGTATTGTTTTCTTTCAAAAATCCACTTAATTTTCTTTACCCTATTATTAAAATGGTAATTGACAAAAACAAACTACATTGTCACCAGAAGAGCAATACAAAATGTACAAGTGATATATTAAAATCATCTTTCCAGCTTGAATTTCAATGATGCATTGGGGCAACGATTTTGTGAGAAACATCTTCACCCTTAAATAAAGATTTTCTTAATTCCTTACCTGTGTGCTAATTAGATATCACCTTGTTTTCACATTAAACAGACTTCCACATGAGAAAGCAGCAAGGATGCAGTGGCGTTAATGTTTCCTGGTGTCAACCTGTATTATTTCAGTAGATATTGAAATGAGGATGCATCTTGCTGCCTTTCCAATGAAGCAAGTTTAATTTAGTAATAGGTGAAAAACCATCCCTACAAAGATGTTAATCAGATACTTGGCTTTGTGGACACTTTTCAGAGAACAAATTTGTTAGCATAAAAATAAAGCCAGAAAATGAAGAGCTGTTTAATCACTCAATTGGATTTTTTTGCCTGCATATTTCTTTTTCTCTGCAACCCACTGCTAAATTGTGCTTCCTAGCTGTTTTTATAAAATCACTGAATCAAATCTAACTCTGATTACATCAGAGAAGGCCAGGTACCCTACACCATAACAGGGGTTTTTGAAATTTTGACTTGTCTACTTAAAGATCACCAAAATCTGATAACAAGGTCAATTACGTCCCTGGGTGGAATTGAACCCCCAACCTTTTGGTTAATAGCCGTACACACTAACTGATTGCGCCACAGAGACACTTTGCAAAAGTACATACTGAAAAAGGCTAATAAGCATTCATCTGGAATGTTTCCTAGAAAAACTTTAAATAGTCAATAATCTGGAGAGTTTTTGTAAGATGTTTCTTCCATCAACCAATGAAGAAACACATTGGTACTTTCCCATGATGAGTGAGTGCTTCAGGAACTCTTGCAATTACATGTGCAGCAGAGTACTGTAATGGAAGCATGCTGGGTCCATAGCCCAGAGGTAGGCAGATTGAAACTATCCTCTGCTATATGCTTTTTTTTTTGTTAATTAAAGTAATCCAAAACTGGGATTGATATTTTTGCTCTTTTATTTTTACTTAAAGTACAATAACTTTTACCATTTTAATTTGTTTTCATAGTATATTGACAGTATTGTTTTCTTTCAAAAATCCACTTAATTTTCTTTACCCGATTATTAAAATGGTAATTGACAAAAACAAACTACATTGTCACCAGAAGAGCAATACAAAATGTACAAGTGATATATTAAAATCATCTTTCCAGCTTGAATTTCAATGATGCATTGGGGCAACGATTTTGTGAGAAACATCTTCACCCTTAAATAAAGATTTTCTTAATTCCTTACCTGTGTGCTAATTAGAAATCACCTTGTTTTCACATTAAACAGACTTCCACATGAGAAAGCAGCAAGGATGCAGTGGCGTTAATGTTTCCTGGTGTCAACCTGTATTATTTCAGTAGATATTGAAATGAGGATGCATCTTGCTACCTTTCCAATGAAGCAAGTTTAATTTAGTAATATGTTAAAAACCATCCCTACAAAGGTGTTAATCAGAAACTTGGCTTTGTGGACACTTTTCAGAGAACAAATTTGTTAGCATAAAAATAAAGCCAGAAAATGAAGAGCTGTTTAATCACTCAATTGGATTTTTTTTGCCAGCATATTTCTTTTTCTCTGCAACCCACTGCTAAATTGTGCTTCCTAGCTGTTTTTATAAAATCACTGAATCAAATCTAACTCTGATTACATCAGAGAAGGCCAGGTACCCTACACCATAAGAGAGGGTTTGAAATTTTGACTTGTCTACTTAAATATCACCAAAATCTGATCACAAGGTCAATTACGTCCCTGGGTCGGATTGAACCACCAACTTTTTGGTTAATAGCCGTACACACTAACTGATTGCGCTACAGCGACACTTTGCAAAAGTACATACTGACAAAGGCTAATAAGCATTCATCTAGAACGTTTCCTAGAAAAACTTTAAATAGTCAATAATCTGGAGAGTTTTTGTAAGATGTTTCTTCCATCAACCAATGAAGAAACACATTGGTACTTTCCCATGATGAGTGAGTGCTTCAGGATCTCTTGCACTTACATGTGCAGCAGAGTACTGTAATGGAAGCATGCTGGGTCCATAACCCAGAGGTAGGCAGATTGAAATTATCCTCTGCTATATGCATTTTTTTTGTTAATTAAAGTAATCCAAAACTGGGATTGATATTTTTGCTCTTTTTATTTTACTTAAAGTACAATAACTTTTACCTTTTTAATTTGTTTTAATAGTATATAGACAGTATTGTTTTCTTTCAAAAATCCACTTAATTTTCTTTACCCGATTATTAAAATGGTAATTGACAAAAACAAACTACATTGTCACCAGAAGAGCAATACAAAATGTACAAGTGATATATTAAAATCATCTTTCCAGCTTGAATTTCAATGATGCATTGGGGCAACGATTTTGTGAGAAACCTCTTCACCCTTAAATAAAGATTTTCTTAATTCCTTACCTGTGTGCTAATTAGATATCACCTTGTTTTCACATTAAACAGACTTCCACATGAGAAAGCAGCAAGGATGCAGTGGCTTTAATGTTTCCTGGTGTCAACCTATATTATTTCAGTAGATATTGAAATGAGGATGCATCTTGCTGCCTTTCCAATGAAGCACGTTTAATTTAGTAATAGGTGAAAAACCATCCCTACAAAGGTGTTAATCAGATACTTGGCTTTGTGGACACTTTTCAGAGAACAAATTTGTTAGCATAAAAATAAAGCCAGAAAATGAAGAGCTGTTTAATCACTCAGTTGGATTTTTCTGCCAGCATATTTCTTTTTCTCTGCAACCCACTTCTAAATTGTGCTTCCTAGCTATTTTTTATAAAATCACTTAATCAAATCTAACTCTGATTACATCAGAGTAGGCCAGGTACCCTACACCATAAGAGGGGGTTTGAAATTTTGACTTGTCTACTTAAAGATCACCAAAATCTGATAACAAGGTCAATTACATCCCTGGGTGGGATTGAACCACCAACCCTTTGGTTAATAACCAAACACACTAACCGATTGCGCCACAGAGACTCTTTGCAAAAGTCCATACTGACAAAGGCTAATAAGCATTCATCTAGAACGTTTCCTAGAAAAACTTTAAAAAGTCAATAATCTGGAGAGTTTTTGTAAGATGTTTCTTCCATCAACCAACGAAGAAACACATTGATACTTTCCCATGATGAGTGAGTGCTTCAGGATCTCTTGCACTTACATGTGCAGCAGAGTACTGTAATGAAAGCATGCTGGGTCCATAACCCAGAGGTAGGCAGATTGAAACTATCCTCTGCTATATGCATTTTTTTTTTTGTTAATTAAAGTAATCCAAAACTGGGATTGATATTTTTGCTCTTTTATTTTTACTTAAAGTACAATAACTTTTACCATTTTAATTTGTTTTAATAGTATATTGACAGTATTGTTTTCTTTCAAAAATCCACTTAATTTTCTTTACCCGATTATTAAAATGGTAATTGACAAAAACAAACTACATTGTCACCAGAAGAGCAATACAAAATGTACAAGTGATATATTAAAATCATCTTTCCAGCTTGAATTTCAATGATGCATTGGGGCAACGATTTTGTGAGAAACATCTTCACCCTTAAATAAAGATTTTCTTAATTCCTTACCTGTGTGCTAATTAGATATCACCTTGTTTTCACATTAAACAGAATTCCACATGAGAAAGCAGCAAGGATGCAGTGGCGTTAATGTTTCCTGGTGTCAACCTGTATTATTTCAGTAGATATTGAAATGAGGATGCATCTTGCTGCCTTTCCAATGAAGCAAGTTTAATTTAGTAATAGGTGAAAAACCATCCCTACAAAGATGTTAATCCGATACTTGGCTTTGTGGACACTTTTCAGAGAACAAATTAGTTAGCATAAAAATAAAGACAGAAAATGAAGAGCTGTTTAATCACTCAATTGGATTTTTCTGCCAGCATATTTCATTTTCTCTGCAACCCACTGCTAAATTGTGCTTCCTAGCTGTTTTTTGATAAAATCACTTAAACAAATCTAACTCTGATTACATCAGAGTAGGCCAGGTACCCTACACCATAAGAGGGGGTTTGAAATTTTGACTTGTCTACTTAAAGATCACCAAAATCTGATGACAAGGTCAATTACATACCTTGGTGGGATTGAACCACCAACCCTTTGGTTAATAACCAAACACACTAACCGATTGCACCACAGAGACACTTTGCAAAAGTACATACTGACAAAGGCTAATAAGCATTCATCTAGAACGTTTCCTAGAAAACTTTAAAAAGTCAATAATCTGGAGAGTTTTTGTAAGATGTTTCTTCCATCAACCAATGAAGAAACGCATTGGTACTTTCCCATGATGAGTGAGTGCTTCAGGATCTCTTGCACTTACATGTGCAGCAGAGTACTGCAATGGAAGCATGCTGGGCCCATAACCCAGAGGTAAGCAGATTGAAACTATCCTCTGCTATATGCATTTTTTTTGTTAATTAAAGTAATCCAAAACTGGGATTGATATTTTTGCTCTTTTATTTTTACTTAAAGTACAATAACTTTTACCATTTTAATTTGTTTTAGTAGTATATTGACAGTATTGTTTTCTTTCAAAAATCCACTTAATTTTCTTTACCCTATTATTAAAATGGTAATTGACAAAAACAAACTACATTGTCACCAGAAGAGCAATACAAAATGTACAAGTGATATATTAAAATCATCTTTCCAGCTTGAATTTCAATGATGCATTGGGGCAACGATTTTGTGAGAAACATCTTCACCCTTAAATAAAGATTTTCTTAATTCCTTACCTGTGTGCTAATTAGATATCACCTTGTTTTCACATTAAACAGACTTCCACATGAGAAAGCAGCAAGGATGCAGTGGCGTTAATGTTTCCTGGTGTCAACCTGTATTATTTCAGTAGATATTGAAATGAGGATGCATCTTGCTGCCTTTCCAATGAAGCAAGTTTAATTTAGTAATAGGTGAAAAACCATCCCTACAAAGATGTTAATCAGATACTTGGCTTTGTGGACACTTTTCAGAGAACAAATTTGTTAGCATAAAAATAAAGCCAGAAAATGAAGAGCTGTTTAATCACTCAATTGGATTTTTTTGCCTGCATATTTCTTTTTCTCTGCAACCCACTGCTAAATTGTGCTTCCTAGCTGTTTTTATAAAATCACTGAATCAAATCTAACTCTGATTACATCAGAGAAGGCCAGGTACCCTACACCATAACAGGGGTTTTTGAAATTTTGACTTGTCTACTTAAAGATCACCAAAATCTGATAACAAGGTCAATTACGTCCCTGGGTGGAATTGAACCCCCAACCTTTTGGTTAATAGCCGTACACACTAACTGATTGCGCCACAGAGACACTTTGCAAAAGTACATACTGAAAAAGGCTAATAAGCATTCATCTGGAATGTTTCCTAGAAAAACTTTAAATAGTCAATAATCTGGAGAGTTTTTGTAAGATGTTTCTTCCATCAACCAATGAAGAAACACATTGGTACTTTCCCATGATGAGTGAGTGCTTCAGGAACTCTTGCAATTACATGTGCAGCAGAGTACTGTAATGGAAGCATGCTGGGTCCATAGCCCAGAGGTAGGCAGATTGAAACTATCCTCTGCTATATGCTTTTTTTTTGTTAATTAAAGTAATCCAAAACTGGGATTGATATTTTTGCTCTTTTATTTTTACTTAAAGTACAATAACTTTTACCATTTTAATTTGTTTTCATAGTATATTGACAGTATTGTTTTCTTTCAAAAATCCACTTAATTTTCTTTACCCGATTATTAAAATGGTAATTGACAAAAACAAACTACATTGTCACCAGAAGAGCAATACAAAATGTACAAGTGATATATTAAAATCATCTTTCCAGCTTGAATTTCAATGATGCATTGGGGCAACGATTTTGTGAGAAACATCTTCACCCTTAAATAAAGATTTTCTTAATTCCTTACCTGTGTGCTAATTAGAAATCACCTTGTTTTCACATTAAACAGACTTCCACATGAGAAAGCAGCAAGGATGCAGTGGCGTTAATGTTTCCTGGTGTCAACCTGTATTATTTCAGTAGATATTGAAATGAGGATGCATCTTGCTACCTTTCCAATGAAGCAAGTTTAATTTAGTAATATGTTAAAAACCATCCCTACAAAGGTGTTAATCAGAAACTTGGCTTTGTGGACACTTTTCAGAGAACAAATTTGTTAGCATAAAAATAAAGCCAGAAAATGAAGAGCTGTTTAATCACTCAATTGGATTTTTTTTGCCAGCATATTTCTTTTTCTCTGCAACCCACTGCTAAATTGTGCTTCCTAGCTGTTTTTATAAAATCACTGAATCAAATCTAACTCTGATTACATCAGAGAAGGCCAGGTACCCTACACCATAACAGGGGTTTTTGAAATTTTGACTTGTCTACATAAAGATCACCAAAATCTGATAACAAGGTCAATTACGTCCCTGGGTGGGATTGAACCACAAACCTTTTGGTTAATAGCCGTACACACTAACTGATTGCGCCACAGAGACACTTTGCAAAAGTCCATACTGACAAAGGCTAATAAGCATTCATCTAGAACGTTTCCTATAAAAACTTTAAATAGTCAATAATCTGGAGAGTTTTTGTAAGATGTTTCTTCCATCAACCAATGAAGAAACACATTGGTACTTTCCCATGATGAGTGAGTGCTTCAGGATCTCTTGCACTTACATGTGCAGCAGAGTACTGTAATGGAAGCATGCTGGGTCCATAACCCAGAGGTAGGCAGATTGAAACTATCCTCTGCTATATGCATTTTTTGTTGTTAATTAAAGTAATCCAAAACTGGGATTGATATTTTTGCTCTTTTATTTTTACTTAAAGTACAATAACTTTTACCATTTTAATTTGTTTTAATAGTATATTGACAGTATTGTTTTCTCTAAAAAATCCACTTAATTTTCTTTACCCGATTATTAAAATGGTAATTGACAAAAACAAACTACATTGTCACCAGAAGAGCAATACAAAATGTTCAAGTGATATATTAAAATCATCTTTCCAGCTTGAATTTCAATGATGCATTGGGGCAACAATTTTGTGAGAAACATCTTCACCCTTAAATAAAGATTTTCTTAATTCCTTACCTGTGTGCTAATTAGATATCACCTTGTTTTCACATTAAACAGACTTCCACATGAGAAAGCAGCAAGGATGCAGTGGCTTTAATGTTTCCTGGTGTCAACCTGTATTATTTCAGTAGATATTGAAATGAGGATGCATCTTGCTGCCTTTCCAATGAAGCAAGTTTAATTTAGTAATAGGTGAAAAACCATCCCTACAAAGATGTTAATCAGATATTTGGCTTTGTGGACACTTTTCAGAGAACAAATTTGTTAGCATAAAAGTAAAGCTAGAAAATGAAGAGCTGTTTAATCACTCAATTGGATTTTTTTGCCAGCATATTTCTTTTTCTCTGCAAACCACTGCTAAATTGTGCTTCCTAGCTGTTTTTATAAAACCACTGAATCAAATCTAACTCTGATTACATCAGAGAAGGCCAGGTACCTTACACCATAACACGGGTTTTTGAAATTTTGACTTGTCTACTTAAAGATCACCAAAATCTGATAACAAGGTCAATTACGTCCCTGGGTGGGATTGAACCACCAACCTTTTGGTTAATAGCCGTACACACTAACTGATTGCGCCACAGCGACACTTTGCAAAAGTATGTACTGACAAAGGCTGATAAGCATTCATCTAGAACGTTTCCTAGAAAAACTTTAAATAGTCAATAATCTGGAGAGTTTTTGTAAGATGTTTCTTCCATCAACCAATGAAGAAACACATTGGTACTTTCCCATGATGAGTGAGTGCTTCAGGATCTCTTGCAATTACATGTGCAGCAGAGTACTGTAATGGAAGCATGCTGGTTCCATAGCCCAGAGGTAGGCAGATTGAAACTATCCTCTGCTATATGCATTTTTTTTGTTAATTAAAGTAATCCAAAACTGGGATTGATATTTTTGCTCTTTTATTTTTACTTAAAGTACAATAACTTTTACCATTTTAATTTGTTTTAATAGTATATTGACAGTATTGTTTTCTTTCAAAAATCCACTTAATTTTCTTTACCCGATTATTAAAATGGTAATTGACAAAAATAAACTGATGAGGATACTACTGCAGTCTTTGTTTCGTCTGTACCCGCTGAAAGAGCAGCAAAAGGTGGAGATCTTGATGGGACAGTTGAAAGGGCTTGCACTTAGAGAGGTTACTTCTTGGCCTACTGAAGAGAAGAAGACTGTGGACCAGATCCTCAACAGGCTTGCTACCAAATTTGACACAAGGACAGTGTCAGAACTTAAAATGCACTTCTTTGCTCGAAAGCAACAACCGGGAGAGTCACTACGGGGCTATGCCCTCAGCTTGCAGGAAGCACTCAGAGATGTTCAGCAAGCAGACCCTGAGGAAGTGCATGACAAAGAGAAAATGTTATTGGACCAGTTCACTGAAGGTGCAAGGGGCGAATTTGTAAAAACTCAGCTGCGACTATTGAGATTGCAGAAGCCTGGAAGCACATTCCTGGATTTTAAAGAGGCTGCGATTAAAGTTCTAGGCTCCAGTCTTACTTCAGGGGCTGTTCCACAAGAGTCTATTCCAGAGATGCCACGGTATCAAGAGAATTCTGATGCCCAGGAGTCAAGTTTTAAAGGAGCTACTTACCCACCTACAGTAAAAGGAGTGACAGTGCCATGTTCAAAGACATGCATATTTGACTCTTCTAGTGAGTTACGAGGTCATCTGGCTGAACTGACACGTGGTGTGACAGAGATGCGCAGAGACCTGCAGATTCTGAAGAGACAGCAGGCACTGCTCCATGAAGAAATGGAATGGTGCCAGGAGAGGAGACCACTGAACAGTTCCCAATGGGACCTACATAGAAACAGGGAGACACTTTTTTCCAACCACTTTGCCTCCCAAAGGCGACCCATTTTTCAAAGCTGTGAAGGAAGCGGACAAATTAAGAGAGAATTTGAGCAGCCAGATCATTTAAACTCCAAATTCATGTGGTTAACCCGTTATGTTAGCCAATGCCCGGTGGTTCAAGTTTGCATCAATGGAGTCTCAATGCCCGCTCTCTTAGACACTGGATCACAAGTGACCACAATACAAGCAACACAGTTTGAGCAGCATTGGACTGAGGAACAGATGTTTCCGTCAACTTCCACATTGATAAACCCGATTGCAAGCAATGGGCACTGCATCCCTTGCAAAGGATACTGGGAAGCTGAAATTCAAATCGGACGAACAGTGCTACCACAGCAAGGCTTCATCATCACCACTGCCCAAGATGATGGATTGCCTCCAGTGATAGTGGGCATGAATGTGTTGCGGAACTGCTGTGAGGAGCTCGTAGCAGCACTCCAAGGAGAGTTTCAAACTGACAAGCTCCAGGAGAAACAAGGCCTTCAACCTGGGATAGCCAAACAAAAGGGAAGAATGATAACAGAATTATCTGTAAGAGAGGAACATGAAAAAAATAAGGCTAGCCAAATAATGATAGAAATGCCCATCTCCAGTGTCCAGATTATCCGAAAGAATGCTTCAATGTTAGGCATGAATAATATAGCATCCAGTTCTAGAAACTGTGAGCAACCTATTCAAGGAACCAGTTTTGACCACCTGCAAGATAAAAGTCAGATGATAAGACACCTCAAAGCCTTACTGAAGACTGGGAAATACCTGACCAAGCGACAAAGGCAAGAATCCTTGCCAGAACTCCTGAAGTTGTTGAGACAGCGAGAAAGGCTGTTTGAAGAGAAAGGACAGTTGGTTCGATGTAGTGTGGATCCTAATACTCATTATAGGATCAGTCAACTTGTAATTCCAAGACAAAGTGCTTGTTATGTGCTTGAAGAATAACAAGTCAGGTCACCCTGGGTGCAAAAGGATGGAAACAAGCATCTGGAAAAAGTTCTTTTGGGTTGAAATGAGGGAAGACATCAAGAGATGGTGTCGAAACTGTCCAACCTGTTCTGTAAGAAGAACCTTGCTGCCTCTTTCTCTCCAGAATCCATTGTCCCAAACCAGCTGTGATACTGAATCCCAAGATGGAATGGAAGAGGCTCATAAAATGTATTTACAGCAGACTAAGGTGGTTTGTCACCGACAAGGAGGCAAGAAGACTAGGGCTTGCAAAACAGAAAACCACCATAGTCAGCTGCAGTTTTGTACAGCATGTCCCAAAGACAGTTTAGAAAGAGTTCAATACTCATCCATGGCAGGGGGGTTGAGGTTTCCTAGACAAACTTTTCAAGACCATATACTGTCCAGATTTCAACCGATTGCTCCAGGAGCATGTGTTAATGTACTATAGCACAAAAGGAATTATACCTATCAGATACTGATGTTAAAAATGTTGATAAATGTTAATGTTTCAGACATAAACTGTGTTCACTAATGAATGTGACTGGATATAGTGAGAAGTTTATATAGGGATAAAACCAAAATGCGTGAGGACACGCATGTTTTGGGGGGGGGGCACGTGTGATATCCCATAACAACAAGGACATTTTTGACAACAGTGTAGTTGCCTGTGCCATTTTAAATAAAGTTTATTTAAAAGAAAATTGAACAGCAGTTTGAGAAGTCAGTTGGAGCCATGGTGAGGAAAGAGCTGGCGACGCCATTACGCAGAGATGAGCAGCTGAGAGAGGGGAGACAAATAAGCTGAAAATTGCATGAGAGAGTAAGCAGTAGTGCAAAATAGAGCAGTGGAAGTGCAGCAATTAACAAGTAAGAACGCCATGACACTCTCAGCCAAGAGAGTGCACAGCAAGTGTCAGAGACAGGAGAGTATAAAGCCTTTATACCAATGCTGACTGGCCTACATCTGAGGGGAAACTGCCTCAGAAACATCTATTGACTGGGTGAGATAAATCCATATTTATATTGAAACCTACTCCACTGCAAAGGACATTATCCTATATTTACTATACCTATGCAGCGATTTACATGGGAAGCAGCTCCAGTTTGTTTTAAACAATCATCTTTACTACACAGAGCTACAATATTTTGTTCACAGCTAAAGGAGACAATAGCTGCATATAACTATGTAACAACATAACCGGGCCCCAACGTGCACATAGAGACTCCCTGCTGTGACACCAATGTTATCTGGGACTTAAATATTGTCTGCATAAGTTGATTTCTATTACTAAGCAACATAGTATTAATCTCAGATTTAGTTATATTACCATTTGTGTAATGACTTAAAGTGTATATGGTGTCTGTGTTTAAGTTGCTTGAATCAAATCTTTCCCTTCCCTACTGTAATCAGTTCCTTTTCTGAGTTATGTGGTAAACCATTTATTCTTTCATACAAAGCCCTGCCTGCCTTTCTTTGTGTCTGGGGAAACCTTGCCTCTCTGCCAGGAATAGAGAAGAGCTGCTGCTGAAGGAGGAATAGTCCATCAAGGTATCCCTGACCTGTTCCACATAGTTTACACACTTGTTATACCGGGGTGTTACATTGTGTGTGACTGACCTTAGGAAGAAACCGGAGCCTCCGCTGCAGTGACCCAGCAACCAGGGCACGGGAGTATACAGCGCCGCTGGGAGTGATGAAGCTGCAGTAAAGATGTCTATTAGACCTAGCCTGCTGCAGCCCTTGTAGATTCTCATAAAAAAAGTTCTTCTTTTCTTGTCAAAATTAATAGCTAAGAATAGGCTGCTTGAGGCAGGCCCCTGTTAAGTGGCCTGCTACTGAAGGCAACAACTACAAACTGAGCTCCCTGTTTATGGAAGCGGGGTTATAGAGGAGAATGCGCTGAGCATATTGGGAACAGTCAAAAGCTTTGAGCCGGTTGGTGCCTCAGATCAAGATCCTACTCTACACCCCAATGTGAATCCTTGTGGAGTCCAGTGTACCCCACAGAAGAAATTAATGTGTCACACCCATTGGCAGCAACCTTAGAATAGCTGCTGACGGGCACAATTGAGAAAGGAAGGGGGGGGGGGACATTTGAATCCAGCACATAGATGCAATTCAAATATGTAATTTGAACCTTCCTATTTTAAAATATAATGGATGAACCTCACCCTGTGAGAACAATCTTCATGATATAGAGATCTCATATGCAAAATAAGTATGAGTTGGGATAGGGCTGGGAAGGGTGGCTGCTCGGGCAGCCCCTCCCCCGTCAAGTTAAGGAGATTCAACTGAGGAAGCACAAGGGAACTCTCGTCTGGGGACAACAACTGCAGGGAGACCACATCTTTTCAGATGAACATGGGAGGGCGGAAGGCTGCCTAATACTGAAGCACCATCAAATATCAAACCATATGCAATAACTAGTACAAGCATTCCTGGGGGAAGGTCTGCAGGAGACGAATTTGCATACAGTGATGTCATCCAAGCAGTGGGTCAAAGTTGGCTGGAACCCTCATCAACATATGAAAAGAGAAAAGGGTTATGCAGGGCATGGCGGCCTTTTGCGGCGCTTGGATGACCCCTAGTTCGCATTAAACACCTCCACCCTCCTTCGGTGTGGGGCTCATGTTGGCTATGCCCCAGCCCCTGAAGCATTGAAGCTGATTTCTTGCAGCAGCTGGGCACTGTAACAGCTCCAGAGCTGCTCTGTAAGGCAAATAAAAGGGTGTGGGCCCTGCAGCACTACCTATAGTTCGCATTGTGCGTTGGAAGGCACAAAGTAAGCAGACGGGAGAAGTCAGGATAGTGCGCAAGGGCATAGAAGGGAGCGGCTCAAGAAAAGAGAAGTGGAAACAGACAGCAAACTAGGCTGGAGAGAGACCTGAGACAAAGAGATCTGAATTATACGAGAGCCGACCAGGGGAAACACAAATTATGCAGTCAAGTTTCCCACATTTGGGGAAATCGCAGGGGCAGCACACCCAGAGTGCAATGGGTGAGCCTTGCCGTGGGAGAAGCACCTTCAAGATCATAGTATCTCACCTGGCAGGTAAGTAGGAGTTGGGCTAGAGCTGGGGAGGGTCGCTGCTCGGGCACCCCCCTGTCAAGTGAAGGAGATCCAACTGAGGCAGCACAATGGAACTCTCGAAAGAAGAACAAGGCTAGAGGAAGATCTGAGACAAAGAAATCTGACTTTTACCAGAGCTGACCAGCGGAAAACACAAACACAGTCCCCCACAACCACAAATAATGCAGGCGAGTTTCCCACATTTGGGGAAATCACAGGGGTCAGCATACCCAGAATGCAATGAATGAACCTCACCCTGGGTGAACAATCTTCATGACCATGGTGTCTCCTATGCAAAATAAGTATGATTTGGGATAGGGCTGGGGAGGGCCGCTGCTCAGGCACATCTCTGTCAAGTAAAGGAAATTCAACTGAGGCAGCACAAGGGAACTCTCATCTGGGGACAACAACTGCAGGGAGAACACATATTTTCAGATGAACATGGGAGGGCAGAAGGCTGCCTAATACTGAAGCACCCCCAAACAACAAACCAAATGCAACAACTAGTGCAAGCATTCCTGGGGGAAGGCCTGCAGCAGATGGATTTGCATATTGTGATGTTATCCAAGCAGTGGGTCAAAGTTGGCTTCAACCCTCCTCTGCATATGAAAATAGAAAAGGGGCGTGCAGGGCATGGCGGCCTTTTGCGCTGCTTGGATGACCCCTAGATCGCATTAAACACCCCCACCCTCCTTTGGTGTGGGGCTCATGTTGGCCATGCCCCATCCCATGAAGCATTCAAGCTGATTTCTTGCAGCAGCTGGGCACTGTAACAGCTCCAGAGCTGCTCTGTAAGGCAAGTAAAAGGGTGTGGGCCCTGCAGCACTACCTGTAGTTTGCATTGTGCATTGGAAGGCACAAAGTAAGCAGACGGGAGGAGAAGTCAGGATAGTGCACAAGGGTATAGAAGGGAGGGGCTCAAGAAAAAAGAAGTGGAAACAGACAGCAAACTAGGCTGGAGAGAGACCTGAGACAAAGAGATCTGAATTATACGAGAGCCGACCAGAGGGAACACAAATTATGCAGTCAAGTGTCCCACATTTGGGGAAATCGTAGGAGCAGCACACCCAGAGTGCAATGGGTGAGCCTTGCCCTGGGAGAAGCACCATCCTGATTATAGTATCTCACCTGGCAGGTAAGTAGGAGTTGGGCTAGAGCTTGGGAGGGTCGCTGCTCGGGCACCCCCCTGTCAAGTGAAGGAGATCCAACTGAGGCAGCACAAGGAAACTCTCGAAAGAAGAACAAGGCTAGAGGAAGATCTGAGACAAAGAAATCTGACTTTTACCAGAGCTGACCAGAGGAAAGCACAAACACAGTCCCCACTACCACAAATAATGCAGTCGAGTTTCCCAAATTTGGGGAAATCACAGGGGTCAGCATACCCAGAATGCAATGAATGAACCTCACCCTGGGAGAACAATCTTCATGACCATGGTATCTCCTATGCAAAATAAGTATGATTTGGGATAGGGCTGGGGAGGGCCGCTGCTCAGGCACATCTCTGTCAAGTAAAGGAGATTCAACTGAGGCAGCACAAGGGAACTCTCATCTGGGGACAACAACTGCAGGGAGAACACATATTTTCAGATGAACATGGGAGGACAGAAGGCTGCCTAATACTGAAGCACCCCCAAACAACAAACCAAATGCAACAAAAAGTAAAAGCATTCCTGGGTGAAGGTCTGCAGAAGACGGATTTGCATACGGTGATGTCATCCAAGCAGTGGGCCAAAGTTGGCTGGAACCCTCATCTGCATATGAAAAGAGAAAAGGGTTATGCAGGGCATGGCGGCCTTTTGCGGCGCTTGGATGACCCCTAGTTCGCATTAAACACCTCCACCCTCCTTCGGTGTGGGGCTCATGTTGGCTATGCCCCAGCCCCTGAAGCATTCAAGCTGATTTCTTGCAGCAGCTGGGCACTGTAACAGCTCCAGAGCTGCTCTGTAAGGCAAGTAAAAGGGTGTGGGCCCTGCAGCACTACCTGTAGTTCGCATTGTGCGTTGGAAGGCACAAAGTAAGCAGACGGGAGAAGTCAGGATAATGCGCAAGGGCATAGAAGGGAGCGGCTCAAGAAAAGAGAAGTGGAAACAGACAGCAAACTAGGCTGGAGAGAGACCTGAGACAAAGAGATCTGAATTATACGAAAGCCGACCAGGGGAAACACAAATTATGCAGTCAAGTTTCCCACATTTGGGGAAATCGCAGGGGCAGCACACCCAGAGTGCAATGGGTGAGCCTTGCCCTGGGAGAAGCACCTTCATGATCATAGTATCTCACCTGGCAGGAAAGTAGGAGTTGGGCTAGAGCTGGGGAGGGTCGCTGCTCGGGCACCCCCCTGTCAAGTGAAGGAGATCCAACTGAGGCAGCACAAAGGAACTCTCGAAAGAAGAACAAGGCTAGAGGAAGATCTGAGACAAAGAAATCTGACTTTTACCAGAGCTGACCAGAGGAAAGCACAAACACAGTCCCCACTACCACAAATAATGCAGTCGAGTTTCCCAAATTTGGGGAAATCACAGGGGTCAGCATACCCAGAATGCAATGAATGAACCTCACCCTGGGAGAACAATCTTCATGACCATGGTATCTCCTATGCAAAATAAGTATGATTTGGGATAGGGCTGGGGAGGGCCGCTGCTCAGGCACATCTCTGTCAAGTAAAGGAGATTCAACTGAGGCAGCACAAGGGAACTCTCATCTGGGGACAACAACTGCAGGGAGAACACATATTTTCAGATGAACATGGGAGGACAGAAGGCTGCCTAATACTGAAGCACCCCCAAACAACAAACCAAATGCAACAACTAGTAAAAGCATTCCTGGGTGAAGGTCTGCAGAAGACGGATTTGCATACGGTGATGTCATCCAAGCAGTGGGCCAAAGTTGGCTGGAACCCTCATCTGCATATGAAAAGAGAAAAGGGTTATGCAGGGCATGGCGGCCTTTTGCGGCGCTTGGATGACCCCTAGTTTGCATTAAACACCTCCACCCTCCTTCGGTGTGGGGCTCATGTTGGCTATGCCCCAGCCCCTGAAGCATTCAAGCTGATTTCTTGCAGCAGCTGGGCACTGTAACAGCTCCAGAGCTGCTCTGTAAGGCAAGTAAAAGGGTGTGGGCCCAGCAGCACTACCTGTAGTTCGCATTGTGCGTTGGAAGGCACAAAGTAAGCAGAAAGGAGGAGAAGTCAGGATAGTGCGCAAGGGCATAGAAGGGAGCGGCTCAAGAAAAGAGAAGTGGAAACAGACAGCAAACTAGGCTGGAGAGAGACCTGAGACAAAGAGATCTGAATTATACGATAGCCGACCAGGGGAAACACAAATTATGCAGTCAAGTTTCCCACATTTCGGAAAATCGCAGGAGCAGCACACCCAGAGTGCAATGGGTGAGCCTTGCCCTGGGAGAAGCACCTTCATGATCATAGTATTTCACCTAGCAGGTAAGTAGGAGTTGGGCGAGAGTTGGGGAGGGTCGCTGCTCGGGTACCCCCCTGTAAAGTGAAGGAGATCCAACTGAGGCAGCACAAGGGAACTCTCGAAAGAAGAACAAGGCTAGAGGAAAATCTGAGACAAAGAAATCTGACTTTTACCAGAGCTGACCAGAGGAAAGCACAAACACAGTCCCCCACTACCACAAATAATGCAGTCGAGTTTCCCACATTTGGGGAAATCACAGGGGTCAGCATACCCAAAATGCAATGAATGAACCTCACCCTGGGAGAACAATCTTCATGACCATGGTATCTCCTATGCAAAATAAGTATGATTTGTGAGAGGGCTGGGGAGGGCCGCTGCTCATGCACATCTCTGTCAAGTAAAGGAGATTCAACTGAGGCAGCACAAGGAAACTCTCATCTGGGGACAACAACTGCAGGGAGAACACATATTTTCAGATGAACATGGGAGGGCAGAAGGCTGCCTAATACTGAAGCACCCCCAAACAACAAACCAAATGCAACAACTAGTACAAGCATTCCTGGGGGAAGTTCTGCAGAAGACGGAATTGCATACGGTGATGTCATCCAAGCAGTGGGCCAAAGTTGGCTGGAACCCTCATCTGCATATGAAAAGAGAAAAGGGGTATGCAGGGCATGGCGGCCTTTTGCGGCGCTTGGATGACCCTTAGTTCGCATTAAACACCCCCACCCTCCTTCGGTGTGGGGCTCATGTTGGCCATGCCCCATCCCCTGAAGCATTCAAGCTGATTTCTTGCAGCAGCTTGGCACTGTAACAGCTCCAGAGCTGTTCTGTAAGGCAAGTAAAAGGGTGTGGGCCCTGCAGCACTACCTGTAGTTTGCATTGTGCATTGGAAGGCACAAAGTAAGCAGACAGGAGGAGAAGTCAGGATAGTGCACAAGGGTATAAAAGGGAGCGGCTCAAGAAAAGAGAAGTTGAAACAGACAGCAAACTAGGCTGGAGAGAGACCTGAGACAAAGAGATCTGAATTATACGAGACCTGACCAGGGGAAACACAAATTATGCAGTCAAGTTTCCCACATTTGGGGAAATCGCAGGGGCAGCACACCCAGAGTGCAATGGGTGAGCCTTGCCCTGGGAGAAGCACCTTCATGATCATAGTATCTCACCTGGCAGGTAAGTAGGAGTTGGGCTAGAGCTGGGGAGGGTCGCTGCTCGGGCACCCCCCTGTCAAGTGAAGGAGATCCAACTGAGGCAGCACAAGGAAACTCTCGAAAGAAGAACAAGGCTAGAGGAAGATCTGAAACAAAGAAATCTGACTTTTACCAGAGCTGACCAGAGGAAAACACAAACACAGTCCCCCACTACCAACAAATAAAGCAGTCGCGTTTCCCACATTTGGGGAAATCACAGGGGTCAGCATACCCAGAATGCAATGAATGAACCTCACCCTGGGAGAGTAATCTTCATGACCATGGTATCTCCTATGCAAAATAAGTATGATTTGGGATAGGGCAGGGGAGGGCCGCTGCTCATGCACATCTCTGTCAAGTAAAGGAGATTCAACTGAGGCAGCACAAGGGAACTCTCATCTGGGGACAACAACTGCAGGGAGAACACATATTTTCAGATGAACATGGGAGGGCAGAAGGCTGCCTAATACTGAAGCACCCCCAAACAACAAACCAAATGCAACAACTAGTGCAAGCATTCCTGAGGGAAGTTCTGCAGAAGACGGATTTGCATACGGTGATGTCATCCAAGCAGTGGGTCAAAGTTGGCTTCAACCCTCATCTGCATATGAAAAGAGAAAAGGGGCGTGCAGGGCATGGCGGCCTTTTGCGGTGCTTGGATGACCCCTAGTTCGCATTAAACACCCCCACCCTCCTTTGGTGTGGGGCTCATGTTGGCCATGCCCCATCCCCTGAAGCATTCAAGCTGATTTATTGCAGCAGCTGGGCACTGTAACAGCTCCAGAGCTGCTCTGAACGGCAAGTAAAAGGGTGTGGGCCCTGCAGCACTACCTGTAGTTTGCATTGTGCATTGGAAGGCACAAAGTAAGCAGACAGGAGAAGTCAGGATAGTGCGCAAGGGCATAGAAGGGAGCAGCTCAAGAAAAAAGAAGTTGAAACAGACAGCAAACTAGGCTGGAAAAAGACCTGAGACAAAGAGATCTGAATTATACGAGAGCCGACCAGGGGAAACACAAATTATGCAGTCAAGTTTCCCACATTTGGGGAAATCGCAGGAGCAGCACACCCAGAGTGCAATGGGTGAGCCTTGCCCTGGGAGAAGCACCTTCAAGATCATAGTATCTCACCTGGCAGGTAAGTAGGAGTTGGGCTAGAGCTGTTGAGGGTCGCTGCTCGGGCACCCCCCTTTCAAGTGGAGGAGATCCAACTGAGGCAGCACAATGGAACTCTCGAAAGAAGAACAAGGCTAGAGGAAGATCTGAGACAAAGAAATCTGACTTTTACCAGAGCTGACCAGCGGAAAACACAAACACAGTCCCCCACTACCACAAATAATGCAGGCGAGTTTCCCACATTTGGGGAAATCACAGGGGTCAGCATACCCAGAATGCAATGAATGAACCTCACCCTGGGTGAACAATCTTCATGACCATGGTGTCTCCTATGCAAAATAAGTATGATTTGGGATAGGGCTGGGGAGGGCCGCTGCTCAGGCACATCTCTGTCAAGTAAAGGAAATTCAACTGAGGCAGCACAAGGGAACTCTCATCTGGGGACAACAACCGCAGGGAGAACACATATTTTCAGATGAACATGGGAGGGCAGAAGGCTGCCTAATACTGAAGCACCCCCAAACAACAAACCAAATGCAACAACTAGTGCAAGCATTCCTGGGGGAAGGCCTGCAGCAGATGGATTTGCATATGGTGATGTTATCCAAGCAGTGGGTCAAAGTTGGCTTCAACCCTCATCTGCATATGAAAAGAGAAAAGGGGCGTGCAGGGCATGGCGGCCTTTTGCGCTGCTTGGATGACCCCTAGATCGCATTAAACACCCCCACCCTCCTTTGGTGTGGGGCTCATGTTGGCCATGCCCCATCCCATGAAGCATTCAAGCTGATTTCTTGCAGCAGCTGGGCACTGTAACAGCTCCAGAGCTGCTCTGTAAGGCAAGTAAAAGGGTGTGGGCCCTGCAGCACTACCTGTAGTTTGCATTGTGCATTGGAAGGCACAAAGTAAGCAGACGGGAGGAGAAGTCAGGATAGTGCACAAGGGTATAGAAGGGAGGGGCTCAAGAAAAAAGAAGTGGAAACAGACAGCAAACTAGGCTGGAGAGAGACCTGAGACAAAGAGATCTGAATTATACGAGAGCCGACCAGAGGAAACACAAATTATGCAGTCAAGTGTCCCACATTTGGGGAAATAGTAGGAGCAGCACACCCAGAGTGCAATGGGTGAGCCTTGCCCTGGGAGAAGCACCATCCTGATTATAGTATCTCACCTGGCAGGTAAGTAGGAGTTGGGCTAGAGCTTGGGAGGGTCGCTGCTCGGGCACCCCCCTGTCAAGTGAAGGAGATCCAACTGAGGCAGCACAAGGAAACTCTCGAAAGAAGAACAAGGCTAGAGGAAGATCTGAGACAAAGAAATCTGACTTTTACCAGAGCTGACCAGAGGAAAGCACAAACACAGTCCCCACTACCACAAATAATGCAGTCGAGTTTCCCAAATTTGGGGAAATCACAGGGGTCAGCATACCCAGAATGCAATGAATGAACCTCACCCTGGGAGAACAATCTTCATGACCATGGTATCTCCTATGCAAAATAAGTATGATTTGGGATAGGGCTGGGGAGGGCCGCTGCTCAGGCACATCTCTGTCAAGTAAAGGAGATTCAACTGAGGCAGCACACGGGAACTCTCATCTGGGGACAACAACTGCAGGGAGAACACATATTTTCAGATGAACATGGGAGGACAGAAGGCTGCCTAATACTGAAGCACCCCCAAACAACAAACCAAATGCAACAAAAAGTAAAAGCATTCCTGGGTGAAGGTCTGCAGAAGACGGATTTGCATACGGTGATGTCATCCAAGCAGTGGGCCAAAGTTGGCTGGAACCCTCATCTGCATATGAAAAGAGAAAAGGGTTATGCAGGGCATGGCGGCCTTTTGCGGCGCTTGGATGACCCCTAGTTCGCATTAAACACCTCCACCCTCCTTCGGTGTGGGGCTCATGTTGGCTATGCCCCAGCCCCTGAAGCATTCAAGCTGATTTCTTGCAGCAGCTGGGCACTGTAACAGCTCCAGAGCTGCTCTGTAAGGCAAGTAAAAGGGTGTGGGCCCTGCAGCACTACCTGTAGTTCGCATTGTGCGTTGGAAGGCACAAAGTAAGCAGACGGGAGAAGTCAGGATAATGCGCAAGGGCATAGAAGGGAGCGGCTCAAGAAAAGAGAAGTGGAAACAGACAGCAAACTAGGCTGGAGAGAGACCTGAGACAAAGAGATCTGAATTATACGAGAGCCGACCAGGGGAAACACAAATTATGCAGTCAAGTTTCCCACATTTGGGGAAATCGCAGGGGCAGCACACCCAGAGTGCAATGGGTGAGCCTTGCCCTGGGAGAAGCACCTTCATGATCATAGTATCTCACCTGGCAGGTAAGTAGGAGTTGGGCTAGAGCTGGGGAGGGTCGCTGCTCGGGCACCCCCCTGTCAAGTGAAGGAGATCCAACTGAGGCAGCACAAAGGAACTCTCGAAAGAAGAACAAGGCTAGAGGAAGATCTGAGACAAAGAAATCTGACTTTTACCAGAGCTGACCAGAGGAAAGCACAAACACAGTCCCCACTACCACAAATAATGCAGTCGAGTTTCCCAAATTTGGGGAAATCACAGGGGTCAGCATACCCAGAATGCAATGAATGAACCTCACCCTGGGAGAACAATCTTCATGACCATGGTATCTCCTATGCAAAATAAGTATGATTTGGGATAGGGCTGGGGAGGGCCGCTGCTCAGGCACATCTCTGTCAAGTAAAGGAGATTCAACTGAGGCAGCACAAGGGAACTCTCATCTGGGGACAACAACTGCAGGGAGAACACATATTTTCAGATGAACATGGGAGGACAGAAGGCTGCCTAATACTGAAGCACCCCCAAACAACAAACCAAATGCAACAACTAGTAAAAGCATTCCTGGGTGAAGGTCTGCAGAAGACGGATTTGCATACGGTGATGTCATCCAAGCAGTGGGCCAAAGTTGGCTGGAACCCTCATCTGCATATGAAAAGAGAAAAGGGTTATGCAGGGCATGGCGGCCTTTTGCGGCGCTTGGATGACCCCTAGTTCGCATTAAACACCTCCACCCTCCTTCGGTGTGGGGCTCATGTTGGCTATGCCCCAGCCCCTGAAGCATTCAAGCTGATTTCTTGCAGCAGCTGGGCACTGTAACAGCTCCAGAGCTGCTCTGTAAGGCAAGTAAAAGGGTGTGGGCCCTGCAGCACTACCTGTAGTTCGCATTGTGCGTTGGAAGGCACAAAGTAAGCAGACGGGAGAAGTCAGGATAATGCGCAAGGGCATAGAAGGGAGCGGCTCAAGAAAAGAGAAGTGGAAACAGACAGCAAACTAGGCTGGAGAGAGACCTGAGACAAAGAGATCTGAATTATACGAGAGCCGACCAGGGGAAACACAAATTATGCAGTCAAGTTTCCCACATTTGGGGAAATCGCAGGGGCAGCACACCCAGAGTGCAATGGGTGAGCCTTGCCCTGGGAGAAGCACCTTCATGATCATAGTATCTCACCTGACAGGTAAGTAGGAGTTGGGCTAGAGCTGGGGAGGGTCGCTGCTCGGGCACCCCCCTGTCAAGTGAAGGAGATCCAACTGAGGCAGCACAAAGGAACTCTCGAAAGAAGAACAAGGCTAGAGGAAGATCTGAGACAAAGAAATCTGACTTTTACCAGAGCTGACCAGAGGAAAGCACAAACACAGTCCACCACTACCACAAATAATGCAGTCGAGTTTCCCACATTTGGGGAAATCACAGGGGTCAGCATACCCAGAGTGCAATGAATGAACCGCACCCTGGGAGAACAATCTTCATAACCATGGTATCTCCTATGCAAAATAAGTATGATTTGGGATATGGCTGGGGAGGGCCGCTGCTCAGGCACATCTCTGTCAAGTAAAGGAGATTCAACTGAGGCAGCACAAGGGAACTCTCATCTGGGGACAACAACTGCAGGGAGAACACATATTTTCAGATGAACATGGGAGGGCAGAAGGCTGCCTAATACTGAAGCACCCCCAAACAACAAACCAAATGCAACAACTAGTGCAAGCATTCCTGGGGGAAGGCATGCAGCAGATAGATTTGCATATGGTGATGTCATCCAAGCAGTGGGTCAAAGTTGGCTTCAACCCTCGTCTGCATATGAAAAGAGAAAAGGGGCGTGCAGGGCATGGTGGCCTTTTGCGGCACTTGGCTTACCCCTAGTTTGTATTAAACACCTCCACCCTCCTTCGGTGTGGGGCTCATGTTGGCTATGCCCCAGCCCCTGAAGCATTCAAGCTGATTTCTTGCAGCAGCTGGGCACTGTAACAGCTCCAGAGCTGCTCTGTAAGGCAAGTAAAAGGGTGTGGGCCCTGCAGCACTACCTGTAGTTCGCATTGTGCGTTGGAAGGCACAAAGTAAGCAGAAAGGAGGAGAAGTCAGGATAGTGCGCAAGGGCATAGAAGGGAGCGGCTCAAGAAAAGAGAAGTGGAAACAGACAGCAAACTAGGCTGGAGAGAGACCTGAGACAAAGAGATCTGAATTATACGATAGCCGACCAGGGGAAACACAAATTATGCAGTCAAGTTTCCCACATTTCGGAAAATCGCAGGAGCAGCACACCCAGAGTGCAATGGGTGAGCCTTGCCCTGGGAGAAGCACCTTCATGATCATAGTATTTCACCTAGCAGGTAAGTAGGAGTTGGGCGAGAGTTGGGGAGGGTCGCTGCTCGGGTACCCCCCTGTAAAGTGAAGGAGATCCAACTGAGGCAGCACAAGGGAACTCTCGAAAGAAGAACAAGGCTAGAGGAAAATCTGAGACAAAGAAATCTGACTTTTACCAGAGCTGACCAGAGGAAAGCACAAACACAGTCCCCCACTACCACAAATAATGCAGTCGAGTTTCCCACATTTGGGGAAATCACAGGGGTCAGCATACCCAAAATGCAATGAATGAACCTCACCCTGGGAGAACAATCTTCATGACCATGGTATCTCCTATGCAAAATAAGTATGATTTGTGAGAGGGCTGGGGAGGGCCGCTGCTCATGCACATCTCTGTCAAGTAAAGGAGATTCAACTGAGGCAGCACAAGGAAACTCTCATCTGGGGACAACAACTGCAGGGAGAACACATATTTTCAGATGAACATGGGAGGGCAGAAGGCTGCCTAATACTGAAGCACCCCCAAACAACAAACCAAATGCAACAACTAGTACAAGCATTCCTGGGGGAAGTTCTGCAGAAGACGGAATTGCATACGGTGATGTCATCCAAGCAGTGGGCCAAAGTTGGCTGGAACCCTCATCTGCATATGAAAAGAGAAAAGGGGTATGCAGGGCATGGCGGCCTTTTGCGGCGCTTGGATGACCCTTAGTTCGCATTAAACACCCCCACCCTCCTTCGGTGTGGGGCTCATGTTGGCCATGCCCCATCCCCTGAAGCATTCAAGCTGATTTCTTGCAGCAGCTTGGCACTGTAACAGCTCCAGAGCTGTTCTGTAAGGCAAGTAAAAGGGTGTGGGCCCTGCAGCACTACCTGTAGTTTGCATTGTGCATTGGAAGGCACAAAGTAAGCAGACAGGAGGAGAAGTCAGGATAGTGCACAAGGGTATAAAAGGGAGCGGCTCAAGAAAAGAGAAGTTGAAACAGACAGCAAACTAGGCTGGAGAGAGACCTGAGACAAAGAGATCTGAATTATACGAGACCTGACCAGGGGAAACACAAATTATGCAGTCAAGTTTCCCACATTTGGGGAAATCGCAGGGGCAGCACACCCAGAGTGCAATGGGTGAGCCTTGCCCTGGGAGAAGCACCTTCATGATCATAGTATCTCACCTGGCAGGTAAGTAGGAGTTGGGCTAGAGCTGGGGAGGGTCGCTGCTCGGGCACCCCCATGTCAAGTGAAGGAGATCCAACTGAGGCAGCACAAGGAAACTCTCGAAAGAAGAACAAGGCTAGAGGAAGATCTGAAACAAAGAAATCTGACTTTTACCAGAGCTGACCAGAGGAAAACACAAACACAGTCCCCCACTACCAACAAATAAAGCAGTCGCGTTTCCCACATTTGGGGAAATCACAGGGGTCAGCATACCCAGAATGCAATGAATGAACCTCACCCTGGGAGAGTAATCTTCATGACCATGGTATCTCCTATGCAAAATAAGTATGATTTGGGATAGGGCAGGGGAGGGCCGCTGCTCATGCACATCTCTGTCAAGTAAAGGAGATTCAACTGAGGCAGCACAAGGGAACTCTCATCTGGGGACAACAACTGCAGGGAGAACACATATTTTCAGATGAACATGGGAGGGCAGAAGGCTGCCTAATACTGAAGCACCCCCAAACAACAAACCAAATGCAACAACTAGTGCAAGCATTCCTGAGGGAAGTTCTGCAGAAGACGGATTTGCATACGGTGATGTCATCCAAGCAGTGGGTCAAAGTTGGCTTCAACCCTCATCTGCATATGAAAAGAGAAAAGGGGCGTGCAGGGCATGGCGGCCTTTTGCGGTGCTTGGATGACCCCTAGTTCGCATTAAACACCCCCACCCTCCTTTGGTGTGGGGCTCATGTTGGCCATGCCCCATCCCCTGAAGCATTCAAGCTGATTTATTGCAGCAGCTGGGCACTGTAACAGCTCCAGAGCTGCTCTGAACGGCAAGTAAAAGGGTGTGGGCCCTGCAGCACTACCTGTAGTTTGCATTGTGCATTGGAAGGCACAAAGTAAGCAGACAGGAGAAGTCAGGATAGTGCGCAAGGGCATAGAAGGGAGCAGCTCAAGAAAAAAGAAGTTGAAACAGACAGCAAACTAGGCTGGAAAAAGACCTGAGACAAAGAGATCTGAATTATACGAGAGCCGACCAGGGGAAACACAAATTATGCAGTCAAGTTTCCCACATTTGGGGAAATCGCAGGAGCAGCACACCCAGAGTGCAATGGGTGAGCCTTGCCCTGGGAGAAGCACCTTCAAGATCATAGTATCTCACCTGGCAGGTAAGTAGGAGTTGGGCTAGAGCTGTTGAGGGTCGCTGCTCGGGCACCCCCCTTTCAAGTGGAGGAGATCCAACTGAGGCAGCACAATGGAACTCTCGAAAGAAGAACAAGGCTAGAGGAAGATCTGAGACAAAGAAATCTGACTTTTACCAGAGCTGACCAGCGGAAAACACAAACACAGTCCCCCACTACCACAAATAATGCAGGCGAGTTTCCCACATTTGGGGAAATCACAGGGGTCAGCATACCCAGAATGCAATGAATGAACCTCACCCTGGGTGAACAATCTTCATGACCATGGTGTCTCCTATGCAAAATAAGTATGATTTGGGATAGGGCTGGGGAGGGCCGCTGCTCAGGCACATCTCTGTCAAGTAAAGGAAATTCAACTGAGGCAGCACAAGGGAACTCTCATCTGGGGACAACAACCGCAGGGAGAACACATATTTTCAGATGAACATGGGAGGGCAGAAGGCTGCAAAATACTGAAGCACCCCCAAACAACAAACCAAATGCAACAACTAGTGCAAGCATTCCTGGGGGAAGGCCTGCAGCAGATGGATTTGCATATGGTGATGTTATCCAAGCAGTGGGTCAAAGTTGGCTTCAACCCTCATCTGCATATGAAAAGAGAAAAGGGGCGTGCAGGGCATGGCGGCCTTTTGCGCTGCTTGGATGACCCCTAGATCGCATTAAACACCCCCACCCTCCTTTGGTGTGGGGCTCATGTTGGCCATGCCCCATCCCATGAAGCATTCAAGCTGATTTCTTGCAGCAGCTGGGCACTGTAACAGCTCCAGAGCTGCTCTGTAAGGCAAGTAAAAGGGTGTGGGCCCTGCAGCACTACCTGTAGTTTGCATTGTGCATTGGAAGGCACAAAGTAAGCAGACGGGAGGAGAAGTCAGGATAGTGCACAAGGGTATAGAAGGGAGGGGCTCAAGAAAAAAGAAGTGGAAACAGACAGCAAACTAGGCTGGAGAGAGACCTGAGACAAAGAGATCTGAATTATACGAGAGCCGACCAGAGGTAACACAAATTATGCAGTCAAGTGTCCCACATTTGGGGAAATAGTAGGAGCAGCACACCCAGAGTGCAATGGGTGAGCCTTGCCCTGGGAGAAGCACCTACATGATCATAGTATCTCACCTGCCAGGTAAGTAGAAGTTGGGCTAGAGCTGGGGAGGGTCGCTGCTCGGGTACCCCCCTGTCAAGTGAAGGAGATCCAACTGAGGCAGCACAAGGGAACTCTCGAAAGAAGAACAAGGCTAAAGGAAGATCTGAGACAAAGAAATCTGACTTTTACCAGAGCTGACCAGAGGAAAGCACAAACACAGTCCCCCACTACCACAAATAAAGCAGTCGAGTTTCCCACATTTGGGGAAATCACAGGGGTCAGCATACCCAGAATGCAATGAATGAACCTCACCCTGGGAGAACAATCTTCATGACCATGGTATCTCCTATGCAAAATAAGTATGATTTGGGATAGGGCTGGGGAGGGCCGCTGCTCAGGCACATCTCTGTCAAGTAAAGGAGATTCAACTGAGGCAGCGCAAGGGAACTCTCATCTGGGGACAACAACTGCAGGGAGAACACATATTTTCAGATGAACATGGGAGGGCAGAAGGCTGCCTAATACTGAAGCACCCCCAAACAACAAACCAAATGCAACAACTAGTGCAAGCATTCCTGGGGGAAGGCCTGCAGCAGATGGATTTGCATACGGTGATGTCATCCAAGCAGTGGGTCAAAGTTGTCTTCAACCCTCGTCTGCATATGAAAAGAGAAAAGGGGCGTGCAGGGCATGGCG
This sequence comes from Pseudophryne corroboree, assembly GCF_028390025.1. Classification (NCBI taxonomy): domain Eukaryota; kingdom Metazoa; phylum Chordata; class Amphibia; order Anura; family Myobatrachidae; genus Pseudophryne; species Pseudophryne corroboree. The sequence continues at coordinate 1,043,034 of NW_026968131.1, read as the reverse complement.
GCCTTTTGCGGCGCTTGGATGACCCCTAGTTCGCATTAAACACCTCCACCCTCCTTCGGTGTGGGGCTCATGTTGGCTATGCCCCAGCCCCTGAAGCATTCAAGCTGATTTCTTGCAGCAGCTGGGCACTGTAACAGCTCCAGAGCTGCTCTGTACGGCAAGTAAAAGGGTGTGGGCCCTGCAGCACTACCTGTAGTTTGCATTGTGCATTGGAAGGCACAAAGTAAGCAGACAGGAGGAGAAGTCAGGATAGTGCACAAGGGTATAAAAGGGAGGGGCTCATGAAAAAAGAAGTGGAAACAGACAGCAAACTAGGCTGGAGAGAGACCTGAGACAAAGAGATCTGAATTATACGAGAGCCGACCAGGGGAAACACAAATTATGCAGTCAAGCTTCCCACATTTGGGGAAATCAGAGTGCAATGGGTGAGCCTTGCCCTGGGAGAAGCACCTTCATGATCATAGTATCTCACCTGGCAGGTAAGTAAGAGTTGGGCTAGAGCTGGGGAGGGTCGCTGCTCGGGCACCCCCCTGTCAAGTGAAAGAGATCCAACTGAGGCAGCACAAGGGAACTCTCGAAAGAAGAACAAGGCTAGAGGAAGATCTGAGACAAATAAATCTGACTTTTACCAGAGCTGACCAGAGGAAAGCACAAACACAGTCCCCCACTACCACAAATAATGCAGTCGAGTTTCCCACATTTGGGGAAATCACAGGGGTCAGCATACCCAAAATGCAATGAATGAACCTCACCCTGGGAGAACAATCTTCATGACCATGGTATCTCCTATGCAAAATAAGTATGATTTGTGAGAGGGCTGGGGAGGGCCGCTGCTCATGCACATCTCTGTCAAGTAAAGGAGATTCAACTGAGGCAGCACAAGGAAACTCTCATCTGGGGACAACAACTGCAGGGAGAACACATATTTTCAGATGAACATGGGAGGGCAGAAGGCTGCCTAATACTGAAGCACCCCCAAACAACAAACCAAATGCAACAACTAGTACAAGCATTCCTGGGGGAAGTTCTGCAGAAGACGGAATTGCATACGGTGATGTCATCCAAGCAGTGGGCCAAAGTTGGCTGGAACCCTCATCTGCATATGAAAAGAGAAAAGGGGTATGCAGGGCATGGCGGCCTTTTGCGGCGCTTGGATGACCCTTAGTTCGCATTAAACACCCCCACCCTCCTTCGGTGTGGGGCTCATGTTGGCCATGCCCCATCCCCTGAAGCATTCAAGCTGATTTCTTGCAGCAGCTTGGCACTGTAACAGCTCCAGAGCTGTTCTGTAAGGCAAGTAAAAGGGTGTGGGCCCTGCAGCACTACCTGTAGTTTGCATTGTGCATTGGAAGGCACAAAGTAAGCAGACAGGAGGAGAAGTCAGGATAGTGCACAAGGGTATAAAAGGGAGCGGCTCAAGAAAAGAGAAGTTGAAACAGACAGCAAACTAGGCTGGAGAGAGACCTGAGACAAAGAGATCTGAATTATACGAGACCTGACCAGGGGAAACACAAATTATGCAGTCAAGTTTCCCACATTTGGGGAAATCGCAGGGGCAGCACACCCAGAGTGCAATGGGTGAGCCTTGCCCTGGGAGAAGCACCTTCATGATCATAGTATCTCACCTGGCAGGTAAGTAGGAGTTGGGCTAGAGCTGGGGAGGGTCGCTGCTCGGGCACCCCCCTGTCAAGTGAAGGAGATCCAACTGAGGCAGCACAAGGAAACTCTCGAAAGAAGAACAAGGCTAGAGGAAGATCTGAAACAAAGAAATCTGACTTTTACCAGAGCTGACCAGAGGAAAACACAAACACAGTCCCCCACTACCAACAAATAAAGCAGTCGCGTTTCCCACATTTGGGGAAATCACAGGGGTCAGCATACCCAGAATGCAATGAATGAACCTCACCCTGGGAGAGTAATCTTCATGACCATGGTATCTCCTATGCAAAATAAGTATGATTTGGGATAGGGCAGGGGAGGGCCGCTGCTCATGCACATCTCTGTCAAGTAAAGGAGATTCAACTGAGGCAGCACAAGGGAACTCTCATCTGGGGACAACAACTGCAGGGAGAACACATATTTTCAGATGAACATGGGAGGGCAGAAGGCTGCCTAATACTGAAGCACCCCCAAACAACAAACCAAATGCAACAACTAGTGCAAGCATTCCTGAGGGAAGTTCTGCAGAAGACGGATTTGCATACGGTGATGTCATCCAAGCAGTGGGTCAAAGTTGGCTTCAACCCTCATCTGCATATGAAAAGAGAAAAGGGGCGTGCAGGGCATGGCGGCCTTTTGCGGTGCTTGGATGACCCCTAGTTCGCATTAAACACCCCCACCCTCCTTTGGTGTGGGGCTCATGTTGGCCATGCCCCATCCCCTGAAGCATTCAAGCTGATTTATTGCAGCAGCTGGGCACTGTAACAGCTCCAGAGCTGCTCTGAACGGCAAGTAAAAGGGTGTGGGCCCTGCAGCACTACCTGTAGTTTGCATTGTGCATTGGAAGGCACAAAGTAAGCAGACAGGAGAAGTCAGGATAGTGCGCAAGGGCATAGAAGGGAGCAGCTCAAGAAAAAAGAAGTTGAAACAGACAGCAAACTAGGCTGGAAAAAGACCTGAGACAAAGAGATCTGAATTATACGAGAGCCGACCAGGGGAAACACAAATTATGCAGTCAAGTTTCCCACATTTGGGGAAATCGCAGGAGCAGCACACCCAGAGTGCAATGGGTGAGCCTTGCCCTGGGAGAAGCACCTTCAAGATCATAGTATCTCACCTGGCAGGTAAGTAGGAGTTGGGCTAGAGCTGTTGAGGGTCGCTGCTCGGGCACCCCCCTTTCAAGTGGAGGAGATCCAACTGAGGCAGCACAATGGAACTCTCGAAAGAAGAACAAGGCTAGAGGAAGATCTGAGACAAAGAAATCTGACTTTTACCAGAGCTGACCAGCGGAAAACACAAACACAGTCCCCCACTACCACAAATAATGCAGGCGAGTTTCCCACATTTGGGGAAATCACAGGGGTCAGCATACCCAGAATGCAATGAATGAACCTCACCCTGGGTGAACAATCTTCATGACCATGGTGTCTCCTATGCAAAATAAGTATGATTTGGGATAGGGCTGGGGAGGGCCGCTGCTCAGGCACATCTCTGTCAAGTAAAGGAAATTCAACTGAGGCAGCACAAGGGAACTCTCATCTGGGGACAACAACCGCAGGGAGAACACATATTTTCAGATGAACATGGGAGGGCAGAAGGCTGCCTAATACTGAAGCACCCCCAAACAACAAACCAAATGCAACAACTAGTGCAAGCATTCCTGGGGGAAGGCCTGCAGCAGATGGATTTGCATATGGTGATGTTATCCAAGCAGTGGGTCAAAGTTGGCTTCAACCCTCATCTGCATATGAAAAGAGAAAAGGGGCGTGCAGGGCATGGCGGCCTTTTGCGCTGCTTGGATGACCCCTAGATCGCATTAAACACCCCCACCCTCCTTTGGTGTGGGGCTCATGTTGGCCATGCCCCATCCCATGAAGCATTCAAGCTGATTTCTTGCAGCAGCTGGGCACTGTAACAGCTCCAGAGCTGCTCTGTAAGGCAAGTAAAAGGGTGTGGGCCCTGCAGCACTACCTGTAGTTTGCATTGTGCATTGGAAGGCACAAAGTAAGCAGACGGGAGGAGAAGTCAGGATAGTGCACAAGGGTATAGAAGGGAGGGGCTCAAGAAAAAAGAAGTGGAAACAGACAGCAAACTAGGCTGGAGAGAGACCTGAGACAAAGAGATCTGAATTATACGAGAGCCGACCAGAGGAAACACAAATTATGCAGTCAAGTGTCCCACATTTGGGGAAATAGTAGGAGCAGCACACCCAGAGTGCAATGGGTGAGCCTTGCCCTGGGAGAAGCACCTACATGATCATAGTATCTCACCTGCCAGGTAAGTAGAAGTTGGGCTAGAGCTGGGGAGGGTCGCTGCTCGGGTACCCCCCTGTCAAGTGAAGGAGATCCAACTGAGGCAGCACAAGGGAACTCTCGAAAGAAGAACAAGGCTAAAGGAAGATCTGAGACAAAGAAATCTGACTTTTACCAGAGCTGACCAGAGGAAAGCACAAACACAGTCCCCCACTACCACAAATAAAGCAGTCGAGTTTCCCACATTTGGGGAAATCACAGGGGTCAGCATACCCAGAATGCAATGAATGAACCTCACCCTGGGAGAACAATCTTCATGACCATGGTATCTCCTATGCAAAATAAGTATGATTTGGGATAGGGCTGGGGAGGGCCGCTGCTCAGGCACATCTCTGTCAAGTAAAGGAGATTCAACTGAGGCAGCGCAAGGGAACTCTCATCTGGGGACAACAACTGCAGGGAGAACACATATTTTCAGATGAACATGGGAGGGCAGAAGGCTGCCTAATACTGAAGCACCCCCAAACAACAAACCAAATGCAACAACTAGTGCAAGCATTCCTGGGGGAAGGCCTGCAGCAGATGGATTTGCATACGGTGATGTCATCCAAGCAGTGGGTCAAAGTTGTCTTCAACCCTCGTCTGCATATGAAAAGAGAAAAGGGGCGTGCAGGGCATGGCGGCCTTTTGCGGCGCTTGGATGACCCCTAGTTTGCATTAAACACCTCCACCCTCCTTCGGTGTGGGGCTCATGTTGGCTATGCCCCAGCCCCTGAAGCATTCAAGCTGATTTCTTGCAGCAGCTGGGCACTGTAACAGCTTCAGAGCTGCTCTGTACGGCAAGTAAAAGGGTGTGGGCCCTGCAGCACTACCTGTAGTTTGCATTGTGCATTGGAAGGCACAAAGTAAGCAGACAGGAGGAGAAGTCAGGATAGTGCACAAGGGTATAAAAGGGAGGGGCTCATGAAAAAAGAAGTGGAAACAGACAGCAAACTAGGCTGGAGAGAGACCTGAGACAAAGAGATCTGAATTATACGAGAGCCGACCAGGGGAAACACAAATTATGCAGTCAAGCTTCCCACATTTGGGGAAATCAGAGTGCAATGGGTGAGCCTTGCCCTGGGAGAAGCACCTTCATGATCATAGTATCTCACCTGGCAGGTAAGTAAGAGTTGGGCTAGAGCTGGGGAGGGTCGCTGCTCGGGCACCCCCCTGTCAAGTGAAAGAGATCCAACTGAGGCAGCACAAGGGAACTCTCGAAAGAAGAACAAGGCTAGAGGAAGATCTGAGACAAATAAATCTGACTTTTACCAGAGCTGACCAGAGGAAAGCACAAACACAGTCCCCCACTACCACAAATAATGCAGTCGAGTTTCCCACATTTGGGGAAATCACAGGGGTCAGCATACCCAGAATGCAATGAATGAACCTCACCCTGGGAGAACAATCTTCATGACCATGGTATCTCCTATGCAAAATAAGTATGATTTGGGATAGGGCTGGGGAGGGCCGCTGCTCAGGCACATCTCTGTCAAGTAAAGGAGATTCAACTGAGGCAGCACAAGGGAACTCTCATCTGGGGACAACAACTGCAGGGAGAACACATATTTTCAGATGAACATGGGAGGGCAGAAGGCTGCCTAATACTGAAGCACCCCCAAACAACAAACCAAATGCAACAACTAGTGCAAGCATTCCTGGGGGAAGGCCTGCAGCAGATGGATTTGCATACAGTGATGTCATCCAAGCAGTGGGTCAAAGTTGGCTTCAACCCTCGTCTGCATATGAAAAGAGAAAAGGGGCGTGCAGGGCATGGCGGCCTTTTGCGGCGCTTGGATGACCCCTAGTTCACATTAAACACCTCCACCCTCCTTCGGTGTGGGGCTCATGTTGGCTATGCCCCAGCCCCTGAAGCATTCAAGCTGATTTCTTGCAGCAGCTGGGCACTGTAACAGCTCCAGAGCTGCTCTGTACGGCAAGTAAAAGGGTGTGGGCCCTGCAGCACTACCTGTAGTTTGCATTGTGCATTGGAAGGCACAAAGTAAGCAGACAGGAGGAGAAGTCAGGATAGTGCACAAGGGTATAAAAGGGAGGGGCTCATGAAAAAAGAAGTGGAAACAGACAGCAAACTAGGCTGGAGAGAGACCTGAGACAAAGAGATCTGAATTATACGAGAGCCGACCAGGGGAAACACAAATTATGCAGTCAAGCTTCCCACATTTGGGGAAATCGCAGGGGCACCACACCCAGAGTGCAATGGGTGAGCCTTGCCCTGGGAGAAGCACCTTCATGATCAAAGTATCTCACCTGGCAGGTAAGTAGGAGTTGGGCTAGAGCTGGGGAGGGTCGCTGCTCGGGTACCCCCCTGTCAAGTGAAGGAGATCCAACTGAGGCAGCACAAGGGAACTCTCAAAAGAAGAACAAGGCTAGAGGAACATCTGAGACAAATAAATCTGACTTTTACCAGAGCTGACCAGAGGAAAGCACAAACACAGTCCCCCACTACCACAAATAATGCAGTCGAGTTTCCCACATTTGGGGAAATCACAGGGGTCAGCATACCCAGAATGCAATGAATGAACCTCACCCTGGGAGAACAATCTTCATGACCATGGTATCTCCTATGCAAAATAAGTATGATTTGGGATAGGGCTGGGGAGGGCCGCTGCTCAGGCACATCTCTGTCAAGTAAAGGAGATTCAACTGAGGCAGCACAAGGGAACTCTCATCTGGGGACAACAACTGCAGGGAGAACACATATTTTCAGAAGAACATGGGAGGGCAGAAGGCTGCCTAATAATGAAGCACCCCCAAACAACAAACCAAATGCAACAACTAGTGCAAGCATTCCTGGGGGAAGGCCTGCAGCAGATGGATTTGCATACGGTGATGTCATCCAAGCAGTGGGTCAAAGTTGGCTTCAACCCTCGTCTGCATATGAAAAGAGAAAAGGGGCGTGCAGGGCATGGCGGCCTTTTGCGGCGCTTGGATGACCCCTAGTTCGCATTAAACACCTCCACCCTCCTTCGGTGTGGGGCTCATGTTGGCTATGCCCCAGCCCCTGAAGCATTCAAGCTGATTTCTTGCAGCAGCTGGGCACTGTAACAGCTCCAGAGCTGCTCTGTACGGCAAGTAAAAGGGTGTGGGCCCTGCAGCACTACCTGTAGTTTGCATTGTGCATTGGAAGGCACAAAGTAAGCAGGCAAGGTCCAGAGAACAGTTAGAGGTCGGAGTAGCACTATCTCAAGTAGTACTACGACAGCACGGATGGATTCTAAATATTCCAAAATCGCAGCTGATTCCGACGACACGTCTGCTGTTCCTAGGGATGATTCTGGACACAGTACAGAAAAAGGTGTTTCTCCCGGAGGAGAAAGCCAAGGAGTTATCCGACCTAGTCAGGAACCTCCTAAGACCAGGCCAAGTGTCAGTACATCAATGCACAAGGGTCCTGGGAAAGATGGTGGCTTCTTACGAAGCGATTCCATTCGGCAGATTCCACGCAAGAACTTTTCAGTGGGATCTGCTGGACAAATGGTCCGGATCGCATCTTCAAATGCATCAGCGAATAACCCTGTCTCCAAGGACAAGGGTGTCTCTCCTGTGGTGGTTACAGAGTGCTCATCTCCTAGAGGGCCGCAGATTCGGCATTCAGGATTGGGTCCTGGTGACCACGGATGCCAGCCTGAGAGGCTGGGGAGAAGTCACACAGGGAAGAAATTTCCAGGGCTTGTGGTCAAGCATGGAAGCGTCACTTCACATAAATATCCTGGAACTAAGGGCCATTTACAATGCCCTAAGTCAGGCAAGACCTCTGCTTCAGGGTCAGCCGGTGTTGATCCAGTCGGACAACATCACGGCAGTCGCCCACGTAAACAGACAGGGCGGCACAAGAAGCAGGAGGGCAATGATGGAAGTGGCAAGGATTCTTCGCTGGGCGGAGAATCATGTGATAGCACTGTCAGCAGTGTTCATTCCGGGAGTGGACAACTGGGAAGCAGACTTCCTCAGCAGACACGATCTTCACCCGGGGGAGTGGGGACTTCACCCAGAAGTCTTCCACATGATTGTGAACCGTTGGGAAAAACCAAAGGGTGGACATGATGGCGTCCCGCCTCAACAAAAAACTGGACAGATATTGCGCCAGGTCAAGGGACCCTCAGGCAATAGCTGTGGACTCTCTGGTAACACCGTGGGTGTACCAGTCAGTGTATGTGTTCCCTCCTCTTCCTCTCATAACAAAAGTACTGAGAATCATAAGAAGGAGAGGAGTAAAGACTATACTCGTGGCTCCGGATTGGCCAAGAAGGACTTGGTACCCGGAAATTCAAGAGATGCTCACGGAAGACCCGTGGCCTCTACCTCTAAGAAAGGACCTGCTCCAGCAGGGACCATGTCTTTTCCAAGACTTACCGCGGCTGCGTTTGACGGCATGGCGGTTGAACGCCAGATCCTGAAGGAAAAAGGCATTCCGGATGAAGTCATCCCTACCCTGATCAAAGCCAGGAAGGATGTAACCATACAACATTATCACCGTATTTGGCGTAAATATGTTGCGTGGTGCGAGGCCAGGAAGGCCCCTACAGAGGAATTTCAACTGGGTCGTTTCCTGCATTTCCTGCAAACAGGACTGTCTATGGGCCTCAAATTAGGGTCCATTAAGGTTCAAATTTCGGCCCTGTCAATATTCTTCCAAAAAGAACTGGCTTCTGTTCCTGAAGTTCAGACGTTTGTCAAGGGAGTACTGCATATACAGCCTCCTTTTGTGCCTCCAGTGGCACCTTGGGATCTCAATGTAGTTTTGGGATTCCTAAAATCACATTGGTTTGAACCACTCACCACTGTGGACTTAAAATATCTCACATGGAAAGTGGTAATGCTGTTAGCCCTGGCTTCAGCCAGGCGTGTCTCAGAATTGACCAAAACAAAAAACTGCAACAAACGAGCGCCTAATCATCAAAATAAAAAGTGAAAACCAATACGTGTTTCATAGAATTAAATAATCACAATTTTATGTTCCTGATAGTCTGCGCTTGCCGGAATACTATGTGTAGTATTGTGGTGATAGCATAGAAAAAGAACAAACGGCTGCGCTGAATATCAGGAACGAAACATGATGTACAGAGAGCCAACGTAAAAAATAACAATGTTTATTAATAAAACATATAAAAAGATTAATTGTCAAATAACCGGTGAAAAATATATACAAATATATATAAGAACAGTCACTAGACGTGAACTAGTGGTATATTGTAATGACTCAGCTTATTGGGGTGAAAAGTTCCGTGATTCACTTGTTAGATAGTTGATAAATACCAGGTGTGTTGGTAGGATCCTAATGAATAAAAAAGTCCCTCAGTTGAAATTGATATTCAATACCTTTCCAAAATGGGCTGGTAAGAGCCGAGCGTCCTCGGCTTCAATGTCCTGCAATGCCCATATACGCTGTGCAGCGGAAAGGAATGGACCGTCTCTCTCACAACCCGGTCGTAGCGGCGTGTGCGCTGAAGCCGCTGATGTCGGATGCTGTAGACGGAGGGTGCAGCGGGGACCAAGGAACACCTGGAAGATTTCACCTGAGCTGAGTGTGGATAGGGGCGGGTCCTGACGCGTTTCGTCACGTTCACGTGACTTTCTCAAAGGTAGAATGTTCTTATATATATTTATATATATTTTTCACCGGTTATTTGACAATTAATCTTTTTATATGTTTTATTAATAAACATTGTTATTTTTTACGTTGGCTCTCTGTAGATCGTGTCTCAGAATTGGCGGCTTTATCCTATAAAAGCCCTTACCTAATTTTTCATATGTGGTGCCTGCGGCTACTAGGGACTTGGAGGATTCCAAGTTGCTGGACGTAGTCAGGGCCCTGAAAATATATGTTTCCAGGACGGCTGGAGTCAGAAAATCTGATTCGCTGTTTATCCTGTATGCACCCAGCAAGCTGGGTGCTCCTGCTTCTAAGCAGACGATTGCTCGTTGGATTTGTAGTACAATTCAGCTTGCACATTCTGTGGCAGGCCTGCCACAGCCAAAATCTGTAAAAGCCCATTCCACACGGAAAGTGGGCTCATCTTGGGCGGCTGCCCGAGGGGTCTCCGCTTTACAACTTTGCCGAGCAGCTACTTGGTCAGGGGAAAACATGTTTGCTAAATTCTACAAATTTGATACCCTGGCTGAGGAGGACCTGGAGTTCTCTCATTCGGTGCTGCAGAGTCATCCGCACTCTCCCGCCCGGTTGGGAGCTTTGGTATAATCCCCATGGTCCTTTCGGAGTCCCCAGCATCCACTAGGACGTTAGAGAAAATAAGAATTTACTTACCGATAATTCTATTTCTCATAGTCCGTAGTGGATGCTGGGCGCCCATCCCAAGTGCGGATTGTCTGCATTACTTGTACATAGTTATTGTTACAAAAATCGGGTTATTGTTGTTGTGAGCCATCTTTTCAGAGGCTCCTTCTGTTATCATGCTGTTAACTGGGTTCAGATCACAAGTTGTACGGTGTGATTGGCTGGTATGAGTCTTACCCGGGATTCAAAATCCTTCCTTATTGTGTACGCTCGTCCGGGCACAGTATCCTAACTGAGGCTTGGAGGAGGGTCATAGGGGGAGGAGCCAGTGCACACCAGCTAGTCCTAAAGCTTTTACTTTGTGCCCAGTCTCCTGCGGAGCCGCTATTCCCCATGGTCCTTTCGGAGTCCCCAGCATCCACTACGGACTATGAGAAATAGAATTATCGGTAAGTAAATTCTTATTTTCTGGACTGTGTCCAGGATCATCCTTAGGAATAGAAGACATGTCGTCGGAATCAGCTGCGATTTTGGAATATTAAGAATCCAACCGTGCTGCCGCAACACTACCTGAGATAGTGCTACCCCGACTACCAACTGTTCCCTGGATCTTGCCCTTATCCGGAGATCGTCCAAGTAAGGGATAATTAAAACTCCCTTCCTTCGAAGGAGTATCATCATTTCGGCCATTACTTTGGTAAAGACCCGGGGTGCCGTGGACAAACCAAACGGCAGCGTCTGAAACTGATAGTGACAGTTCTGTACCACAAACCTGAGGTACCCTTGGTGAGAAGGGTAATTTTGGACATGGAGATAAGCATCCTTGATGTCCAGAGACACCATATAATCCCCTTCTTCCCGGTTTGCCATCACCGCTCTGAGTGACTCCATCTTGAATTTGAACCTTTGTATGTAAGTGTTCAAGGATTTCAGATTTAAATAAGGTCTCACCGAGCCGTCCGGCTTCGGTACCACAAACAGCGTGGAATAATACCCCTTTCCCTGTTGTAGGAGGGGTACCTTGATTATCACCTGCTGGGAATACAGCTTGTGAATGGCTTCCCATACCGCCTCCCTGTCGGAGGGAGACGTCGGTAAAGCAGACTTTAGGAAATTGGCGAAGGGGAGACGTCTCGAATTCCAATTTGTACCCCTGAGATACCACCTGAAGGATCCAGGGGTCCACCTGTGAGTGAGCCCACTGCACGCTGAAATTTATGAGACGGGCCCCCACCGTTTCTGTTCCTGGGAACTGGCTGTTTGCTGCAGCCTTTTTCCTCTCACTCTGCCACGGGGCAGAAATGAGGAGCCTTTTGCCCGCTTGCCCTTATGGGGCCCAAAGGACTGCGCCTGATAATACGGCGTCTTCTTATGTTGAGAGGCTACCTGGGGTAAAAATGTGGATTTCCCAGCCGTTGCCGTGGCCACCAGGTCTGTTAGACCTACCCCAAATAACTCCTCCCTTTTATAAGGCGATACTTCCATATGCCTTTTGGAATCAGCATCACCTGACCACTGTCTTGTCCATAACCCTCTTCTGGCAGAAATGGACAGCGCACTTACTCTTGATGCCAGTCGGCAAATATCCCTCTGTGCATCACGCATATATAGAAAGCATCTTTTAAATGCTCTATAGTCAGTAATATACTGTCCCTATCTAGGGTATCAATATTGTCAGTCAGGGAATCCGACCAAGCCACCCCAGCACTGCACATCCAGGCTGAGGCGATTGCTGGTCGCAGTATCACACCTGTGTGAGTGTATATACATTTTAGGATATTTTACTGCTTTCTGTCAGCAGGTTCCTTAAAGGCGGCCGTATCCGGGGACGGTAGTGCCACCTGTTTAGACAAGCGTGTGAGCGCTTTATTCACCCTAGGGGGTGTTTCCCAATGTGCCCTATCCTCTGGCGGGAAGGGGTATGATGCTAATAACTTTTTAGGAATTAACAGTTTTTATCGGGGGAAACCCACGCATCATCACACACTTCATTTAATTCCTCAGATGCAGGAAAAACTACAGGCAGTTTTTTCTCACCCAACATAATACCCTTTTTAGTGGTACTGGTATTATCAGAAATGTGTAAAAACATTTTCCATAGCCTCAATCATGTAACGTGTGGCCCTACTGGAAGTCACATTCGTCTCTTAATCGTCGACACTGGAATCAGTATCCGCAGTGGTGCAAGTGGGCGGGTACGGGTGGGTACGGCGTACCCGTAAGATTTTAGCCGTGGGTACGCCGTACCCACACCGACGGGCCGCCGCTCCTCTTCCTTCCCTCCCTCCCCCACGCCGCACCGCCGCACACGCCTCTGATGTGAGGGCAGGAGAGTGCAGCCTGCGCCTCTCGTTCCCCTCAGTCTCCGGTGGGTGTTTCAGTTTACTTCAGCGCCGATCCGTGAGCCAATCAGAGCTCGCACCCGCGAGCTCTGATTGGCTCACGGATCGGCGCTGAATTAAACTGAGACACCCGCCGAAGACTGAGGGGAACGAGAGGCGCAGGCTGCACTCTCCTTCCCTCACATGACAGACAGGAGGACAGCGACGGCAGCGGTGAGTAGGGGAGGGGGGCATGTTATACCTGGCACTGGGGGGGCATGTATACCTGGCACTGGGGGCATATCTGGCACAGGGGGGCATATATACCTGGCACTGGGGGCATATCTGGCACAGGGGGGCATATATACCTGGCACTGGGGGATATCTGGCACAGGGGGGCATGTATACCTGGCACTGGGGGCATATCTGGCACAGGGGGGCATATATACCTGGCACTGGGGGCATATCTGGCACAGGGGGGCATATATACCTGGCACTGGGGGATATCTGGCACAGGGGGGCATGTATACCAGGCACTGGGGGCATATCTGGCACAGGGAGGCATATATACCTGGCACTGGGGGATATCTGGCACAGGGGGGCATGTATACCTGACACTGGGGGATATCTGGCACTGGGGGGGCATGTTATACCTGGCACTGGGGGATATCTGGCACTGGGGGGGCATGTATACCTGGCACTGGGGGATATCTGGCACTGGGGGGGCATGTATACCTGGCACTGGGGGATATCTGGCACTGGGGGGGCATGTATACCTGGCACTGGGGGATATCTGGCACTGGGGGCATATCTAGCACAGGGGGGCATATATACCTGGCACTGGGGGATATCTGGCACAGGGGGGCATGTATACCTGGCACTGGGGGCATATCTGGCACTGTAGGGGCATTTCTGTATCTGGCACGGGGGGCAATGTATATCTGACACAGTGGGGGCATTTGTGTATCTAGCACTGTGGGGCAATGTGTATCTGACACTGTGAGGCAATGTATGGCACTCTGGGGGCATTTCTGTATCTGGCACTGTGGGGCAATGTGTATCTGGCACTGTGGGGCAATGTGCATCTGGCACTGTGGGGCAATGTGCATCTGGCACTGTGGGGCAATGTGTATCTGGCACTCTGGGGACATTTGTGTATCTGGCACTGTGGGGCAATGTGTATCTGGCACTGTGGGGCAATGTGTATCTGGCACTCTGGGGACATTTGTGTATCTGGCACTGTGGGGCAATGTGCATCTGGCACTGTGGGGCAATGTGTATCTGGCACTGTGAGGCAATGTGTATCTGACACTTTGGGGACATTTGTGTATCTGGCACTCTGGGGACATTTGTGTATCTGGCACTGTGGGGCAATGTGTATCTGGCACTGTGGGGCAATGTATATCTAGCACTGTGGTGCAACGTGTATCTGACACTATTGGGGTCATACGTGTATCTGCCCCTCCCCCATATGTGTATCACGCCCCCATTTTCATTGGCCACGCCCCATGTGGCATTTGGCCACACCCATTTTTTTGCGCGCGCGCGCCTTTGGCGCGCGCACACAGTACCCGTAAGACATTTTTTCTACTTGCACCACTGAGTATCCGTGTCGGCGTCTGTATCTGCCATCTGCGGTAACGGGCGTTTTAGAGCCCCTGATGGCTTTTGAGACACCTGGACAGGCACAGGCTGAGTAGCCGGCTGTCTCATGTCATCAATCTTTTGTAAAGAGCAGACACTGTCACGTAATTCCTTCCATAAGCTCAGCCACTCAGGTGTCGACTCCCTAGGGGGTGACAACTCCATTACAGGCAATTGCTCCGCCTCCACACCATTTTCCTCCTCATACATGTCGACACAATCGTACCGACACACAGCACACACACAGGGAATGCTCTGATAGAGGACAGGACCCCACTAGCCCTTTGGGGAGACAGAGGGAGAGTATGCCAGCACACACCAGAGCGCTTTATATATATATATATATATATATATATATATATACAGGGATAACCTTATATAAGTGTTTTTCCCCTTATAGCTGCTGTATTGTTATACTACGCCTAATTAGTGCCCCCCTCTCTTTTTTAACCCCTTTCTGTAGTGTAGTAACTGCAGGGGAGAGCCAGGGAGCTTCCCTCCAACGGAGCTGTGAGAGAAAATGGCGCCAGTGTGCTGAGGAGATAGGCTCCGCCCCCTTCTCGGTGGCCTTTTCTCCCGTTTTTCTGTGGAATCTGGCAGGGGTTAAAATTCATCCATATAGCCCTGGGGGCTATATGTGATGTATTTTCGCCAGCCAAGGTGTTTCTATTGCTGCTCAGGGCGCCCCCCCCTAGCGCCCTGCACCCTCAGTGACCGAAGTGTGAAGTGTGCTGAGGAGCAATGGCGCACAGCTGCAGTGCTGTGCGCTACCTTGGTGAAGACAGGATGTCTTCTGCCGCCGATTTTCCGGACCTCTTCTTGCTTCTGGCTCTGTAAGGGGGCCGGCGGCGCGGCTCTGGGACCGAGCTCCAAGGCTGGGCCTGTGTTCGGTCCCTCTGGAGCTAATGGTGTCCAGTAGCCTAAGAAGCCCAATCCACTCTGCACGCAGGTGAGTTCGCTTCTTCTCCCCTTAGTCCCTCGATGCAGTGAGCCTGTTGCCAGCAGGTCTCACTGAAAATAAAAAACCTAAAACTAAACTTTCACTAAGAAGCTCAGGAGAGCCCCTAGTGTGCACCCTTCTCGGCCGGGCACAAAAATCTAACTGAGGCTTGGAGGATTGTCATAGGGGGAGGAGCCAGTGCACACCAGGTAGTCCTAAAGCTTTACTTTTGTGCCCAGTCTCCTGCGGAGCCGCTAATCCCCATGGTCCTTACGGAGTTCCCAGCATCCACTAGGACGTCAGAGAAACACTGATAGAGTACATTATATTTATGAATTAATTGCTTCCAGATTCTGCAGCAGCATCATCAGCACCACCAGTGTTTCTCACAGTCACTTCACACTGACTGCTGCACAACACATAACTTAATTTCCGGGCCGCCCGCCACCTGGTGAAGAGACATGGGAGATGAAGGACCAGCAGTGCCACGTTGAGCGGAAGTATTGTGAATTAGTTACCCACACACTCCTTGTGACACCTGCTCCCCGTCTGCCCTCCCACCCGCCGCCTGCCGTCCGGAACCCGCACTGACAAGTAAGTCTCAGCAGAATGTGTCTGCCAGCAGCTCCCAGTCCCTCCTAGAGGAACACTGCCAGTGGTGTGGCGGCCGCGGCACACTAGGACTGAGAGACCGCAGCAGGAGGAAAGCACAGGTGGGCGGGAGGAGAGCATGGGCGGACATCACCACGTCACATTGCAAGGTGACGCCAGTCCCCCCAGTGAGGCCGCCGACGAATGCACTCAGCATAGTATTAGCAGCAGGCAGAGGGGGGTCGGGTGCAGCGGTGGTGGGAGGTACGGAAATGAGCTGCAGGCTAGGCTCCACCGATCACACAGTCAGCGATCACTGTGCTACAGCAAGCGTGGCGTGCAGCGGTGCTGGACATTAGGGAGTGCCTGTGCGCACCAGGCACCCCCTGTACGCACGCCTATGCGCTACCACCCCCCATATGCCACACTACATCACTATGCTACAGCCCTCCCATATGCTGCACTTCATAATTACACTATACCCCCCATACAACATACTACATCACCACACTACACTACTCACAATAAAATTAAAACATCCCAGTTCCTCATTCTTAATGAGCTCACGTGAGTTCTCTCCCCAACGGAGCTCCAGACCAAGTAACAATGAAGACACCAGCAGCGTGTAGGGGGCAGGCCTGGTCCACTTGTCAGGAGAGAGCAGTCACAGGAGGGTAAGAAGGGGGCGGGGCCTAGTCCTACAGACGGGAGAGAGCACAGACAGGAGAGAGCAAGGTACAGGGGTAGAAGGGGACGGAGCCTATTCTTACAGGCTTTCAAAATTCGACTTTAAAATTCGACATTTGACAAATTCGACTTTTCTGCAATGGTACAAATGCGGCAATTCGACAAAAGTATATTCAATTGAAGTTTGTAAATTCGACAACAGTGCTTTTAAACAGTAAATTCGTCATTTTCAATCCGCCACACTTTGCTGGCGGAATCTAATAAAAAAAAATTAAAAACATGTTTTTTTTTTTGCAGTTTTTTTTTTTTTGGTAATAGCATATCTATTTATATTAGAAGGGATTAGGTACTTGGTTTGTCTTTTTTGGAGGCACAAGTATTATTTATATATTTTTTAAAATATTATTTATTTTTTAAATGGAATGTGAAAAACCCGAAAAAAAAATTGCGTGGGTCCCCCCTCCAAAGCATAACCAGCCTCGGGCTCTTCGAGCCGGTCCTGGTTCTAAAAATCCGGGGGAAAAACGGACAGGGGATCCCCCGTATTTTTAAAACCAGCACCGGGCTCTGCGCCTGGTACTGGTGCAAAAAATACGGGGGACAAAAAGAGTAGGGGTCCCCCGTATTTTTTACACCAGCATCGGGCTCCACTAGCTGGACAGATAATGCCACAGCCGGGGGTCACTTTTATACAGTGCCCTGCGGCCGTCACCCCTGGCCGGGGTACCCTGGGGGAGTGGGGACCCCTTCAATCAAGGGGTCCCCCCCCAGCCACCTAAGGGCCAGGGGTGAAGCCCGAGGCTGTCCCCCCCATCCAAGGGCTGCGGATGGGAGGCTGATAGCCTTGAGAAAATTTAAAGAATATTGTTTTTTCTAGTAGTACTACAAGTCCCAGCAAGCCTCCCCCGCAAGCTGGTACTTGGAGAACCACAAGTACCAGCATGCAGGAGAAAAACGGGCCCGCTGGTACCTGTAGTTCTACTGGGGAAAAAATACCCAAATAAAAACAGGACACAGACACCGTGAAAGTATAACTTTATTTCCCACCTGCCGACACACACATACTTACCTATGTTGACATGAAGCAGTCGGTCCTCTTCTCCAAGTAGAATCCACGGGTACCTGAAAATAAAAGATAATTATACTCACCTGATCCAGGTTCCAGATTAAATCCACGTACTTGGCAAAACAACAAACCGAACACCCGGACCAGACGGACTGAAAGGGGTCCCATGTTTACACATGGGATCCCTTTCCACGAATGCAGACATCCGAATCTCGCGAGAATCCGACAGCGGGATGATGACGTTCGTGCGCGCTCGGGCTAGCCGAGCAAGGCGGGAAGGTTTGAACCTGCCTCGGACCCGTGTAAAATGGGTGAAGTTCGGGGGGTTCGGATTCCGACGAACCGAACCCACTCATCACTAGTATGTACGTGAGTGTCAGGTGCCGTGCGCGTACATACGTGTCAGTGCCGTGCGTGTACGTACGTGTGTGTCAAGTGTCGTGCGTGTACGTGTGTGTGTGTGTGTGTGTGTCAGGTGGCGCGTACCTACATGTGTGTATGTCAGGTGCTGTGCATGTGTGTACGTACAGGCGTGTGTCAGGTGCCGCGCGTGTACGTACGTGTGTGTGTGTGTGCCAGGAGCCGCGCGTGTACATGCGTGTGGGTGTCAGGAGCCGTGCGTATACGTACATACGTGTAGGTGTCAGGTGCCGTGCGTATACGTATATACGTGTGTGTGTCAGGAGCCGCGCGTGTTCGTACATGTGTGTGTGTGTGTCAGGAGCCACGCGTGTGTGTGTGTCAGGAGCCACGCGTGTTCGTACATGTGTGTCAGGTGCCGCACGTGTATGTGTGTGTGTGTGTGTGTTAAATTCCGCGTGTGTACGTACGTATGTGTGTGCCTGGTGCCGCGCGTGTACATACATGTGTGTGTGTGTCAGGTGCTGTACGTGTATGTGTGTGTCTCAGGTGCTGCACGTGTATATGTGTGTATCTCAGGTGCTGCATTTGTATGCGTCAGCTGCCACGTGGGTGTCAGGTGTTGAGCGTGTATGTGTTTGTGTCGCATCTGTATGTGTGTGACTGTCAGGTGCTGCACGTGTATGTGTGTGTCAGGTGCTGCATGTATATATGTGTGTGTTAGGTGCTGTTCATGTATGTGGGAGTGGCAGGTGCTACATGTGTATATATGTGTGAGTGGCAGGTGCTGCGTGTGTATACGAGTGTGTGTGAGGTGCTGCGAGTGTATGTGTGTGTTAGGTGCTCTGAGTGTATATGATTGTGTGTCAGGTGCTGTGCGTGTGTGCGTTAAATGCCACATGTATGTATGTGTGTCAGGTGCTGCGTGTGTGTGTGGGTGTGTCAGGTGCTGCATGTCTGTGTGTGTGTGGGTGTGTCAGGTGCTGCATGTGTGTGTGTGTGTGTGTGTGTGTGTGTCTGTCAGGTGCTGCATGTGTGTGTCAGGTGCTGCATGTCTGCGTGTGTGTGTCAGGCGCTGCATGTCTGTGTCAGGTGCTGCGTGTGTGTGTTTCAGGTGCTGTGTGTGTGTGTGTGTGTGTGTGTCAGGTGCTGCGTATGTGTGTGTGTGTCAGGTGCTGCGTGTGTGTGTCAGGTGCTGCGTGTCTGCGTGTGTGTGTCAGGTGCTGCGTGTCTGCGTGTGTGTGTCAGGTGCTGCGTGTCTGTGTGTGTGTCAGGTGCTGCGTGTGTGTGTGTGTGTGTCAGGTGCTGCGTGTCTGCGTGTGTGTGTCAGGTGCTGCGTGTCTGCATGTGTGTGTCAGGCGCTGCATGTCTGTGTGTCAGGTGCTGCGTGTGTGTGTGTGTGTGTCAGGTGCTGTGTGTGTGTGTCAGGTGCTGCGTGCCGTGTGCGTGTGTCAGGTGCGTGAGTGTGCGTGTGTCAGGTGCGTGAGTGTGTGTGTGTCAGGTGCGTGAGTGTGTGTGTGTGTGTCAGGTGCGTGAGTGTGTGTGTCAGGTGCGTGAGTGTGTGTGTGTCAGGCGCTGCGTGTCTGTGTGTGTCAGGCGCTGCGTGTGAGTGTGTGCGTGTGTGTCAGGTCCGTGTGAGTGTCAGGTGCTGCGTCTGTGTGTGTGTGTCAGGTGCTGCGTGTGTGCGTGTGTGTCAGGCGCTGCGTGTGCGTGTGTCAGGCGCTGCAGGGAGGGCGGGGGGGGGACGGACAGCAGGGAGGGCGGGGGGGGACGGACACACAGCAGGGAGGGTGGGGGGAGAACGGACACACAGCAGAGAGGAGGAGGGGGGTGGACGGACACAGCGGGAGGAGGGGGGGTGGCCGGACACAGCGGGAGGAGGGGGGGTTTCCGGACACAGCGGGAGGAGGGGGGGGTGGCCGGACACAGCGGGAGGGGGGGGTGGCCGGACACAGCGGGAGGGGGGGGTGGACGGACACAGCGGGAGGGGGGGTGGACGGACACAGCGGGAGGGGGGGGGGTGGCCGGACACAGCGGGAGGGGGGGGTGGCCAGACACAGCGGGAGGAGGGGAGGGTGGCCGGACACAGCGGGAGGAGGGGAGGGTGGCCGGACACAGCGGGAGGGGGGGGTGGCCAGACACAGCGGGAGTGGGGGGGTGGCCGGTCACAGCGGGAGGGGGGGGTGGCCGGTCACAGCGGGAGGGCGGGGGTGGACGGACACAGCGAGAGGTGGGGGGGGGTGGCCGGACACAGTGGGAGGGGGGGGTGGCCGGACACAGCGGGAGGAGGGGAGGGTGGCCGGACACAGCGGGAGGAGGGGAGGGTGGCCGGACACACAGCAGGGAGGGCGCGGGGGGGGGGGACACTGCAGGGAGGAGGGGGGGGACACACAGCAGGGAGGGCAAGGGGGGGGGCGACGGACACACAGCAGGGGGGGGGAGACGGACACACAGCAGGGAGGGTGAGAGGGGGAAGGGGGGGGTGACTGGTGACCATAGAGACCTTGATAAATACCACATACTGCAGGGAGGGAGGGCCGGACACAGCGGGAGGAGGAGGAGGGAGGAGTGGCCGGACACAGCTGCCCGAGACGCCTCCTACTGCCAGCCGCACCACAGACGCGGGGAGGAGACGCAGGCAGCCACCAGGGAAGGTCCGGCGGGCGGCCGGGCACACAGCGGGCGAGCGGGCGGGCGGGCGGGCGGGAGGGGAGGGTGGCCGGGCGGGCGGGAGGGGAGGGTGGCCGGACACGCGGGGGGGAAGTGGAAGCTGGGTACACAGCGGTGGGCTGCCTGACAGAACTCACCCAGTGCTACGCAGCTCCGGCGATCTCCTCCCGCTTCATGGACCTCAATGAACTCACACGCCGGGAACCGCTGGCTGTCCTCCTGCAGCTCCACGTGACTCCTTCCCGCTCTGTCTCCTCGTGCCCAACTGCCAGAGCTACTCTCTGTACACCCCCTGCTGGCGGTCACTGCGCAGGCGCAACAAATTGAAATGCCCTATCTCTATAATGGGGCATATTTCTCTTAATTAAAAAAACCCTATAACTTTCTGAAAAACCACAACCCCAAAAGGCACTACACTGGGGCATACTCTATCTAGTAAAACAAATCCCAAGTCTTAATTCGTCCTCTATCCTGAGTTATGCCTTCCCAAAAAAATCTTCATTCACTCTATGGGAAAACGTTGTCAAAAAGCCACAGAGGGAGTGGCAGAAAAAAACTGAGAGTTGGAACTTTAGCTTACTCCCAATTCCTCATTTTTTATTATTTTGCCCTGAAATTTGGCCTGCAGCAGCGGATGACGATTCTACTTCAGCTCAGTACGTCCTATCAGTTTTGAGGTGTAGCCCCTCAAACACCATGCCCCCATCTCAGAAGTTCCCTATGGGAAGTTCCCATTTGTTCGATTCAGCCTTAATATAAGGGCACGACCGTGCCCTTATAATTGACAGTATTGTTTTCTTTCAAAAATCCACTTAATTTTCTTTACCTGATTATTAAAATGGTAATTGACAAAAACAAACTACATTGTCACCAGAAGAGCAATACAAAATGTACAAGTGATATATTAAAATCATCTTTCCAGCTTGAATTTCAATGATGCATTGGGGCAACGATTTTGTGAGAAACATCTTCACCCTTAAATAAAGATTTTCTTAATTCCTTACCTGTGTGCTAATTAGATATCACCTTGTTTTCACATTAAACAGACTTCCACATGAGAAAACAGCAAAGATGCAGTGGCGTTAATGTTTCCTGGGGGTTTATTTACTAAGATTCGTATATTTCAGAATCATGTTCAAGTTCAATCGCGACTGACATCGACAGTGTAAACTTGCAACTTTTTGAATTGATTACGACTCATTTACTAAGCGTTCGTATTCGTATTTTTTCAATCTTCGATGTCGATGTCATTCGTGCTTTTCTGCTGTTGATTGCGGCCGCGTTTGCTATTTCGCGGCCGCGTTAGGGGTTTTTTTTTACGACTGCGTCACAAGTCTGTTACGGCAGTGATTTGGAATTTGCTGCCGCGTTTTGACTTCTAAGTTTCGTTTACGTCACGCGGCCGTGATTGGTTGTATTCGTAAAGGAGGAGTGTCTGTGCATGTTACTATAAAAACGCCCCAAACACTCCGCACCTCGTGGGTTTAGCTAGTGGAGAGGAGAGAGGAAGGTGTATTTGGAGTTGGTGAGTTTGGTGGAGTTTTTGGTGGATTTGGAGAGGAGTTTGGTGATTGTTGAGTGCTGTACTGTGTGTGTTAGGAGTCTTGTGAACTTTGTAGTATTGTTTTTTCCCAGTTTGTAAACTTTTTTGTCCTTGTTTTATTATTTCAGTCTTTTGTCATTGTTTGTGAGTGAGTGAGCGTGTGTTGGCTGTGTGGTGTGTAGTAGGAGTAGTGGAGGAGTGTGTTTTGTGTTTTCATTTTTCAGTGTTTTATGTTGTTTGTCATGTCCGACTCAGAGGTCAGTGTGGTGGCGGAGGTTAGTGAGGTGGAGGCTGGTAGTGAGGTGGAGGCTGGTAGTGAGGTGGAGGCTGGTAGTGAGGTGGAGGGGGGTAGTGAGAGGGAGGAGGTTAGTGAGGAGGAGGAGGAGGGGGTGCCTGTTGCTGGATTTTCCAGTGATAGTGATGGTGTTGTGGCTCCGCAGCCACGCACCACTACCAAGACTGGCAGGAATATAAAGTTCAGCTATGCTGAAAACATGGCGTTGGTACGTGAGCTGATGAAGCACCATCGCCAATTGTTTGGTCAGGATGCTGCCAGGGTGTCCTCCCGCAGGAAGTCTGCCCTGTGGGGGCAAGTTATACTTGCTGTAAATAGTGAGGGTGTGGTGAGGCGGACAGAGGACACGTGCCGCAAGCGATTTTACGATATTAAGCGGCGTGTCAAGGCCAAGATGGCCAAAGAGTCCAAATCTGCACGTAGAACCGGAGGTGGGCCACCTTTACGTGTAAGCTATCGGGACTGGGAGGAGCCTGTGCGGGCATTGATTCCTGGCGAGGTGGTGTCTGCTACTCATGTCCGGGATTCGGACCGACCCACGCAGGATGGTAAGTTTGTTTTGTATTATTGTTCTTAAAATGTGTGTTCAATTTCTTTAATGTAATTTTTAAAGTTTTAAGGATGTTTTTTTTGGCAAAAAACAGATTGCATGCCTATGCTCCCTTAAGGTGTGTTTGTTTTTTGAATGTGTTTTTTTGCTCCTTGCTTTTTTTTTTTGTTTTTTTTTATAACAAAAACATGTGCAGTTTTTTAAAATGTTTTTTTTTTTTTTTTTTGGTGCAATTTTTTGCGATAATGCTTGAACATGTGTGTTTGTTTTAAATCCTCAAAATGTATTTGTTTTAAATAAAAACTTAAAAGCGGGGCAATTTTTAAAACATTAAATTATTTTAAAATTGCCAAGTACTGAATCTCTGCAATATCTGAGTCCAAAATCTTTTAGGTATAAACTTTATTGTGTGCCACATCAAGTACATTTTGATATTCAACTAAAAATCATGAATATAGAAGCTCTTAAGCTTATTTTTTTTTTGGAAACCAAACCAAATAGATGCTTACAGTACATTAATGGTTTTCACTGGTTCATTTGACAAAAAACATGGTAATAATGTTGGGGTCACTTTTTCCACAGTCACACAGACCAGCCGCCCAGACAGGCCTCAGACCAGTCAGGATGATGGTGGTATTGCAGGTAAGTCTTCACTGTAGTCACATATTCTGAAAACACATAGAAGTACAAAATAATAATGCTAAATTTTGCACCTAGGTTCTGCTTCTGGAAGCCGACCTCCTGTAAGGCGCCCATCACAGGGCTTGGGCCACTTACCCAGGAGGCCAACTAAGACACGGCGTCTTGGCTCTGATTCTGCACCTCCATCATCCCCACCCAGGCGAAGACTATCGGCAGTGTCACCCCAGCCACCACTGGCACTATTGGCGAGTTCGCAGAGTGATGAGCCCAGATCACCTCAGTTATCTGGTGAGTAAAAACATAAATTAAACACATAAGCAATAATATACACAGTACACTTAAGATGTTGTTAGTTGGTTTGGAGTTTACATGTTTTCCTCAACAAGCAATGTGATGTAACGTCTTCAATTGCTCAAGGTGCTTTAATAAAAATAGATAAGGTCTTAGTGGATGGTCTAGACAACCTATTTGTATGAAAAGAACAGATTTGAGTATACATTAAGCACACACACGTTCACATTTTTCAAAAATATGAAGACAAATAAATTTTGGGCCAAAAAAAAAAACCTATTAAAGTGTTCACACATCGCCCCTGTCCAGTATGTAGATGGCTTACTTGCTCAGCTCCTCTGGACTATACAGGTAAGTAGTCTATATCGTGGTGAGGGGAGGGAATCTAACAGTGTAATGTTGTGGAGGGAAGTTAGTTAGGTGAGGAATATGCTAATTTGCCAATGTTTGCGCCTGTGTTGTTTTTTTTATCAAAAAATGTTATCAATTTTTTACGTTGCAAAAAACAAGAGCTACTAATGCAACAATGTAGTTTTAGGAATGTATTAATGTGTTGCATTAGCCTTGACAAATTCTAAAAATTACAACATTGCATGTTGCCTACCCCATACAGAGCACAACTTGATGTCCGCCGAGGACCAGCAGGGACCAGAACAACAGCCATCCTTCACACTGCAATTAACAGCTGTGGATCCAAGCATGCCAATCCAGTTGCAGGATATACCCCAACCATCCAGCAGTCCACAACTGGAACAAGCTCCGCCCCCAAGCCAAATTCCTGACGATTTTTGGGCAAGTTGGACAAGCCAACAGGCCCAAAGCAATGCCACCCTGACCCAACATACACAACACCTTGCCAGTCTGCCCCATCATCTACCGCGTATTAGTCGCAACTCGGGCAGACTAATAGTACAAGTAGGGAGAATGGCTACCTCTATGGAGCAAATTAGGGCAGAAAACAGCCAAATGAATGCTAATTTATCCCGCATTATAGATGAACAACAGCGACATCAGCAGGCACTAGTTCAGATAATTCAACACAATCAAGTGGTGAATGAGGCCTTATCCAGGATTGTAGCCAGCCACACTGCTACAAACACTCAGCTGATTGCCAGTTTAAATAATCTGAGCAGCAATATTGCTATGATGGGTGCTCAGCAAGTTACCTCCAGCTCGGGAACCACGACCCCTGTTCAAACGCCAGTAACCTCCCCTGTCCGGCGTTCATCAAGAGCACGTGCCAGTGAGCCAGCACCCAGCACACACAAAAGAAAAAAATAACATAAAACTTTTTGTGCAAATAAATAAAAGAATTTGTTAAAAAAACACATTCCTGTGTCCGTCTCCAAAATTTAAGAAGCTGGTCTGTATGTATGTAGTTATGTTTTTCAAGGGTAATGACTGTAAATGTTTTGTTAGCATCAACTAAGCACAATGGACACACCACTATAAACAACAAACAGTAAGTAACAGAACACACAATAGAAAGTAGAGCAAAGTGTTTAGTGAAGGATAATTACAGCATAATAAAACTTACCTGTAAAATATCGCAGGATCACTTCTTGACGTACCTGCCTCCCTACAATTGTACTCACACTGTCACCAGATGTATCTAACTCCTCTGCTTGCTGACTGCTTTCTCCCTCACCATGTGCCAGATGTTGACTTAAACACAGATTATGGAGAAAACAGCAGCAGAACACAATTCGAGTCACCTTTGAGGGACTATACAACAAAAGGCCACCAGATTTATCAAGACACCGAAAACGTGACTTCAGCACCCCAAAACATCTTTCTATCACATTCCGCGTAGCCTTATGTGCATGATTATAACTGTGTTCAGCAGGAGAATCAGGTAGGGACAATGGAGTAAGGAGCCAAGAGTAGCAGCCGTAACCCCCATCACCTGAAAAACATATATAGTCAACATTAGGACATATGTTAGATTATTCTCTCACCTCCTCCAAAATCTAGGCTGTGGTTAAAAGACATACACACATAACATTTTCAACATACCCAACAGCCAGCCATCAGGCATTTGTCCCTCCTCAAATTTTTCGAAGAGCGATGACTGACTGAGGATGAAGGAGTCATGGCAGGCACCAGGGTAACCTGCAACAACACTCATAATTTTTAAGTTTGCATCACAGACCACCTGGACATTAGTTGATTGATCCATATGCCTATTAGTATATATATACTGGCGGCCCTTAGGTGATCTCAGCTGAACGTGTGTGCAATCTATGGCCCCCAGCACATTGGGCATGCCAGCAAGCTCATAGAAAGCTACCCTGACAGCACTCCACTCCGACTCCTCAGTAGGGAAGCAGATTGAGGCTTTAATGTGTGGCTCCAACACATCCAAAACCTGAGTGGACATTAAATAAGCTAAGGTGAGTGTCATGTTAGGTATTCTCTACAATACTGTGGTGTTTCAACTTACACAAGCAACACTTAGCCATAACCGCATATGTATTTTTAGACTCACCTGCATCAAAGATTTTGAAAAGGTGGGCTGTGAGATCCCAATGACGTCGCCTGCCACAGCCTGGAAGCTCCCAGTAGCCATAAAGTGTAACACAGCCAGGAGTTTGTGTAGGCCTGAGACAGAGCGAGAGCGTGCTGTCTCAGGGTCTATGCCCAGTTTGACAAGGTCATACAGGTGAAAAATGTTGTTTCTATTTAGGCGGAACATCTGTATGACCCTATCATCGGACAATGCATTTAGGTTTAAACGACCTCTAAAAAAACGAGGCTGGCGCAGCCTCCGCGGTACCTGGACAACCTGTTGGCCATGTTCACTTACCTGGTCCTGATTCCTGGAATTCTCATGGAGCAGTCTAACGTATCCCACAGCCAACAAAAATCCATTGCCACACACCACAGCCGCCATTTCAGAGTGAGAGAAGTTCAGAATGTGCCTGAAACACTTTTATAGGGCCAAAAAAACAGGTGTGAGTAATGGATAATTCAGTTCACATGTAAACGCGGTTTTCAAAGGCTGGCGCGTTTTTTTTTAGGAAAAAAATGCGAATCGTAATTTTTCGCGGCCGCGAAACCATTTTCGCGGCAGCAAATACAATTACGAATGGTTAGTAAATGACCGAGATTCACATCTAAACAGGCGTAATTTGACCGATGGTGTATTCATTCGTAATTTTTCACTTGGACAAGAAAAAAAATACGAATGGCCTCATCACTGCCGTGATTACTGTTTAGTAAATGACCGAGATGCCACTTAGAACAAAAAACGCCATCACGGTCAAAATCGGGAGCTTAGTAAATATACCCCCTGGTGTCAACCTGTATTATTTCCGTAGACATTGAAATGAGGATGCATCTTGCTGCCTTTCCAATGAAGCAAGTTTAATTTAGTAATAGGTGAAAAACCATCCCTACAAAGATGTTAATCAGATACTTGGCTTTGTGGGCACTTTTCAGAGAACAAATTAGTTAGCATAAAAATAAAGCCAGAAAATGAAGAGCTGTTTAATCACTCAATTGGATTTTTCTGCCAGCATATTTCTTTTTCTCTGCAACCCACTGCTAAATTGTGCTTCCTAGCTGTTTTTATAAAATCACTGAATCAAATCTAACTCTGATTACATCAGAGAAGGCCAGGTACCCTACACCATAACAGGGGTTTTCGAAATTTTGACTTGTCTACTTAAAGATCAAAAAAATCTGATAACAAGGTCAATTACGTCCCTGGGTGGGATTGAACCACCAACCTTTTGGTTAATAGCCGTACACACTAACTGATTGCGCAACAGCGACACTTTGCAAAAGTACATACTGACAAAGGCTAATAAGCATTCATCTAGAACGTTTCCTATAAAAACTTTAAATAGTCAATAATCTGGAGAGTTTTTGTAAGATGTTTCTTCCATCAACCAATGAAGAAACACATTGGTACTTCCCCATGATGAGTGAGTGCTTCAGGATCTCTTGCACTTACATGTGCAGCAGAGTACTGTAATGGAAGCATGCTGGGTCCATAACCCAGAGGTAGGCAGATTGAAACTATCCTCTGCTATATGCATTTTTTTTGTTAATTAAAGTAATCCAAAACTGGGATTGATATTTTTGCTCTTTTATTTTTACTTAAAGTACAATAACTTTTACCATTTTAATTTGTTTTAATAGTATATTGACAGTATTGTTTGCTTTCAAAAATCCAATTAATTTTCTTTACCCGATTATTAAAATGGTAATTGACAAAAACAAACTACATTGTCACCAGAAGAGCAATACAAAATGTACAAGTGATATATTAAAATCATCTTTCCAGCTTGAATTTCAAGGATGCATTGGGGCAACGATTTTGTGAGAAACATCTTCACCCTTAAATAAAGATTTTCTTAATTCCTTACCTGTGTGCTAATTAGATATCACCTTGTTTTCACATTAAACAGACTTCCACATGAGAAAACAGCAAAGATGCAGTGGCGTTAATGTTTCCTGGTGTCAACCTGTATTATTTCCGTAGATATTGAAATGAGGATGCATCTTGCTGCCTTTCCAATGAAGCAAGTTTAATTTAGTAATAGGTGAAAAAACATCCCTACAAAGATGTTAATCAGATACTTGGCTTTGTGGACACTTTTCAGAGAACAAATTTGTTATCATAAAAATAAAGCCAGAAAATGAAGAGCTGTTTAATCACTCAATTGGATTTTTCTGCCAGCATTTTTCTTTTTCTCTGCAACCCACTGCTAAATTGTGCTTCCTAGCTGTTTTTTTATAAAATCACTTAATCAAATCTAACTCTGATTACATCAGAGAAGGCCAGGTACCCTACACCATAAGAGGGGGTTTGCAATTTTGACTTGTCTACTTAAATATCACCAAAATCTGATCACAAGGTCAATTACGTCTCTGGGTGGGATTGAACCACCAACCTTTTGATTAATAGCTGAACACACTAACCAATTGCGCCACAGAGACACTTTGCAAAAAGTATATACTGACAAAGACTAATAAGCATTCATCTAGAACGTTTCCTATAAAAACTTTAAATAGTCAATAATCTGGAGAGTTTTTGTAAGATGTTTCTTCCATCAACCAATGAAGAAACACATTGGTACTTCCCCATGATGAGTGAGTGCTTCAGGATCTCTTGCACTTACATGTGCAGCAGAGTACTGTAATGGAAGCATGCTGGGTCCATAACCCAGAGGTAGGCAGATTGAAACTATCCTCTGCTATATGCATTTTTTTTTGTTAATTAAAGTAATCAAAAACTGGGATTGATATTTTTGCTCTTTTATTTTTACTTAAAGTACAATAACTTTTACCATTTTAATTTGTTTTAATAGTATATTGACAGTATTGTTTTCTTTCAAAATCCACTTAATTTTCTTTACCCGATTATTAAAATGGTAATTGACAAAAACAAACTACATTGTCACCAGAAGAGCAATACAAAATGTACAAGTGATATATTAAAATCATCTTTCCAGCTTGAATTTCAATGATGCATTGGGGCAACGATTTTGTGAGAAACATCTTCACCCTTAAATAAAGATTTTCTTAATTCCTTACCTGTGTGCTAATTAGATATCACCTTGTTTTCACATTAAACAGACTTCCACATGAGAAAACAGCAAAGATGCAGTGGCGTTAATGTTTCCTGGTGTCAACCTGTATTATTTCCGTAGACATTGAAATGAGGATGCATCTTGCTGCCTTTCCAATGAAGCAAGTTTAATTTAGTAATAGGTGAAAAACCATCCCTACAAAGATGTTAATCAGATACTTGGCTTTGTGGACACTTTTCAGAGAACAAATTAGTTAGCATAAAAATAAAGCCAGAAAATTAAGAGCTGTTTAATCACTCAATTGGATTTTTCTGCCAGCATATTTCTTTTTCTCTGCAACCCACTGCTAAATTGTGCTTCCTAGCTGTTTTTATAAAATCACTGAATCAAATCTAACTCTGATTACATCAGAGAAGGCCAGGTACCCTACACCATAACAGGGGTTTTCGAAATTTTGACTTGTCTACTTAAAGATCAAAAAAATCTGATAACAAGGTCAATTACGTCCCTGGGTGGGATTGAACCACCAACCTTTTGGTTAATATCCGTACACACTAACTGACTGCGCCACAGCGACACTTTGCAAAAGTATATACTGACAAAGGCTAATAAGCATTCATCTAGAACGTTTCCTATAAAAACTTTAAATAGTCAATAATCTGGAGAGTTTTTGTAAGATGTTTCTTCCATCAACCAATGAAGAAACACATTGGTACTTTCCCATGATGAGTGAGTGCTTCAGGATCTCTTGCACTTACATGTGCAGCAGAGTACTGTAATGGAAGCATGCTGGGTCCATAACCCAGAGGTAGGCAGATTGAAACTATCCTCTGCTATATGCATTTTTTTTGTTAATTAAAGTAATCCAAAACTGGGATTGATATTTTTGCTCTTTTATTTTTACTTAAAGTACAATAACTTTTACCATTTTAATTTGTTTTAATAGTATATTGACAGTATTGGTTGCTTTCAAAAATCCAATTAATTTTCTTTACCCGATTATTAAAATGGTAATTGACAAAAACAAACTACATTGTCACCAGAAGAGCAATACAAAATGTACAAGTGATATATTAAAATCATCTTTCCAGCTTGAATTTCAAGGATGCATTGGGGCAACGATTTTGTGAGAAACATCTTCACCCTTAAATAAAGATTTTCTTAATTCCTTACCTGTGTGCTAATTAGATATCACCTTGTTTTCACATTAAACAGACTTCCACATGAGAAAACAGCAAAGATGCAGTGGCGTTAATGTTTCCTGGTGTCAACCTGTATTATTTCCGTAGATATTGAAATGAGGATGCATCTTGCTGCCTTTCCAATGAAGCAAGTTTAATTTAGTAATAGGTGAAAAAACATCCCTACAAAGATGTTAATCAGATACTTGGCTTTGTGGACACTTTTCAGAGAACAAATTTGTTAGCATAAAAATAAAGCCAGAAAATGAAGAGCTGTTTAATCACTCAATTGGATTTTTCTGCCAGCATTTTTCTTTTTCTCTGCAACCCACTGCTAAATTGTGCTTCCTAGCTGTTTTTTTTATAAAATCACTTAATCAAATCTAACTCTGATTACATCAGAGAAGGCCAGGTACCCTACACCATAAGAGGGGGTTTGCAATTTTGACTTGTCTACTTAAATATCACCAAAATCTGATCACAAGGTCAATTACGTCTCTGGGTGGGATTGAACCACCAACCTTTTGATTAATAGCTGAACACACTAACCAATTGCGCCACAGAGACACTTTGCAAAAAGTATATACTGACAAAGACTAATAAGCAATCATCTAGAACGTTTCCCAGAAAAACTTTAAAAAGTCAATAATCTGGAGAGTTTTTGTAAGATGTTTCTTCCAGCAACCAATGAAGAAACACATTGGTACTTTCGCATGATGAGTGAGTGCTTCAGGATCTCTTGCACTTACATGTGCAGCAGAGTACTGCAATGGAAGCATGCTGGTCCCATAACCCAGAGGTAGGCAGATTGAAACTATCCTTTGCTATATGCATTTTTTTTTTTGTTCATTAAAGTAATCCAAAACTGGGATTGATATTTTAGCTTTTATTTTTACTTAAAGTACAATAACTTTTACCATTTTAATTTGTTTTAATAGTATATTGACAGTATTGTTTTCTTTCAAAAATCCACTTAATTTTCTTTACCCTATTATTAAAATGGTAATTGACAAAAACAAACTACATTGTCACCAGAAGAGCAATACAAAATGTACAAGTGATATATTAAAATCATCTTTCCAGCTTGAATTTCAATGATGCATTGGGGCAACGATTTTGTGAGAAACATCTTCACCCTTAAATAAAGATTTTCTTAATTCCTTACCTGTGTGCTAATTAGATATCACCTTGTTTTCACATTAAACAGACTTCCACATGAGAAAGCAGCAAGGATGCAGTGGCATTAATGTTTCCTGGTGTCAACCTGTATTATTTCAGTAGATATTGAAATGAGGATGCATCTTGCTGCCTTTCCAATGAAGCAAGTTTAATTTAGTAATAGGTGAAAAACCATCCCTACAAATATGTTAATCAGATGCTTGGCTTTGTGGACACTTTTCAGAGAACAAATTAGTTAGCATAAAAATAAAGCCAGAAAATGAAGAGCTGTTTAATCACTCAATTGGATTTTTCTGCCAGCATATTTCTTTTTCTCTGCAACCCAC
Source organism: Pseudophryne corroboree (assembly GCF_028390025.1). NCBI lineage: Eukaryota > Metazoa > Chordata > Amphibia > Anura > Myobatrachidae > Pseudophryne > Pseudophryne corroboree. The sequence goes on along the minus strand of NW_026968131.1, from coordinate 1,011,002 downwards.
TGCTAAATTGTGCTTCCTAGCTGTTTTTATAAAATCACTGAATCAAATCTAACACTGATTACATCAGAGAAGGCCAGGTACCCTACACCATAACAGGGGGTTTGAAATTTTGACTTGTCTACTTAAAGATCACCAAAATCTGATAACAAGGTCAATTAAGTCCCTGGGTGGGATTGAACCACCAACCTTTTGGTTAATAGCCTTACACACTAACTGATTGCGCCACAGCGACACTTTGCAAAAGTACATACTGACAAAGGCTAATAAGCATTCATCTAGAACGATTCTTAGAAACATTTTAAAAAGTAAATAATGTGGAGAGTTTTTGTATGATGTTTCTTCCATCAACCAATGAAGAAACACATTGGTACTTTCCCATGATGAGTGAGTGCTTCAGGATCTCTTGCACTTACATGTGCAGCAGAGTACTGTAATGGAAGCATGCTGGGTCCATAACCCAGAGGTAGGCAGATTGAAACTATCCTCTGCTATATGCATTTTTTTTTGTTAATTAAAGTAATCCAAAACTGGGATTGATATTTTTGCTCTTTTATTTTTACTTAAAGTACAATAACTTTTACCATTTTAATTTGTTTTAATAGTATATTGACAGTATTGTTTTCTTTCAAAAATCCAATTAATTTTATTTACCCGATTATTAAAATGGTAATTGACAAAAGCAAACTACATTGTCACCAGAAGAGCAATACAAAATGTACAAGTGATATATTAAAATCATCTTTCCAGCTTGAATTTCGATGATGCATTGGGGCAACGATTTTGTGAGAAACATCTTCACCCTTAAATAAAGATTTTCTTAATTCCTTACCTGTGTGCTAATTAGATATCACCTTGTTTTCACATTAAACAGACTTCCACATGAGAAAGCAGCAAGGATGCAGTGGCGTTAATGTTTCCTGGTGTCAACCTGTATTATTTCAGTAGACATTGAAATTAGGATGCATCTTGCTGCCTTACCAATGAAGCAAGTTTAATTTAGTAATAGGTGAAAAACCATCCCTACAAAGATGTTAATCAGATACTTGGCTTTGTGGACACTTTTCAGAGAACAAATTAGTTAGCATAAAAATAAAGCCAGAAAATGAAGAGCTGTTTAATCACTCAATTGGATTTTTCTGCCAGCATATTTCTTTTTCTCTGCAACCCACTGCTAAATTGTGCTTCTTAGCTGTTTTTTATAAAATCACTGAATCAAATCTAACACTGATTACATCAGAGAAGGCCAGGTACCCTACACCATAACAGGGGGTTTGAAATTTTGACTTGTCTACTTGAAGATCACCAAAATCTGATAACAAGGTCAATTAAGTCCCTGGGTGGGATTGAACCACCAACCTTTTGGTTAATAGCCTTACACACTAACTGATTGCGCCACAGCGACACTTTGCAAAAGTACATACTGACAAAGGCTAATAAGCATTCATCTAGAACGATTCCTAGAAACATTTTAAAAAGTAAATAATGTGGAGAATTTTTGTATGATGTTTCTTCCATCAACCAATGAAGAAACACATTGGTACTTTCCCATGATGAGTGAGTGCTTCAGGATCTCTTGCACTTACATGTGCAGCAGAGTACTGTAATGGAAGCATGCTGGGTCCATAACCCAGAGGTAGGCAGATTGAAACTATCCTCTGCTATATGCATTTTTTTTTTGTTAATTAAAGTAATCCAAAACTGGGATTGATATTTTTGCTCTTTTATTTTTACTTAAAGTACAATAACTTTTACCATTTTAATTTGTTTTAATAGTATATTGACAGTATTGTTTTCTTTCAAAAATCCAATTAATTTTCTTTACCCGATTATTAAAATGGTAATTGACAAAAGCAAACTACATTGTCACCAGAAGAGCAATACAAAATGTACAAGTGATATATTAAAATCATCTTTCCAGCTTGAATTTCAATGATGCATTGGGGCAACGATTTTGTGAGAAACATCTTCACCCTTAAATAAAGATTTTCTTAATTCCTTACCTGTGTGCTAATTAGATATCACCTTGTTTTCACATTAAACAGACTTCCACATGAGAAAGCAGCAAGGATGCAGTGGCGTTAATGTTTCCTGGTGTCAACCTGTATTATTTCAGTAGACATTGAAATGAGGATGCATCTTGCTGCCTTTCCAATGAAGCAAGTTTAATTTAGTAATAGGTGAAAAACCATCCCTACAAAGATGTTAATCAGATACTTGGCTTTGTGGACACTTTTCAGAGAACAAATTAGTTAGCATAAAAATAAAGCCAGAAAATGAAGAGCTGTTTAATCACTCAATTGGATTTTTCTGCCAGCATATTTCTTTTTCTCTGCAACCCACTGCTAAATTGTGCTTCCTAGCTGTTTTTATAAAATCACTGAATCAAATCTAACTCTGATTACATCAGAGAAGGCCAGGTACCCTACACCATAACAGGGGGTTTGAAATTTTGACTTGTCTACTTAAAGATCACCAAAATCTGATGACAAGGTCAATTAAGTCCCTGGGTGGGATTGAACCACCAACCTTTTGGTTAATAGCCTTACACACTAACTGATTGCGCCACAGCGACACTTTGCAAAAGTACATACTGACAAAGGCTAATAAGCATTCATCTAGAACGATTCCTAGAAACATTTTAAAAAGTAAATAATGTGGAGAGTTTTTGTATGATGTTTCTTCCATCAACCAATGAAGAAACACATTGGTACTTTCCCATGATGAGTGAGTGCTTCAGGATCTCTTGCACTTACATGTGCAGCAGAGTACTGTAATGGAAGCATGCTGGGTCCATAACCAAGAGGTAGGCAGATTGAAACTATCCTCTGCTATATGCATTTTTTTTTGTTAATTAAAGTAATCCAAAACTGGGATTGATATTTTTGCTCTTTTATTTTTACTTAAAGTACAATAACTTTTACCATTTTAATTTGTTTTAATAGTATATTGACAGTATTGTTTTCTTTCAAAAATCCAATTAATTTTCTTTACCCGATTATTAAAATGGTAATTGACAAAAACAAACTACATTGTCACCAGAAGAGCAATACAAAATGTACAAGTGATATATTAAAATCATCTTTCCAGCTTGAATTTCAATGATGCATTGGGGCAACGATTTTGTGAGAAACATCTTCACCCTTAAATAAAGATTTTCTTAATTCCTTACCTGTGTGCTAATTAGATATCACCTTGTTTTCACATTAAACAGACTTCCACATGAGAAAGCAGCAAGGATGCAGTGGCGTTAATGTTTCCTGGTGTCAACCTGTATTATTTCAGTAGATATTGAAATGAGGATGCATCTTGCTGCCTTTCCAATGAAGCAAGTTTAATTTAGTAATAGGTGAAAAACCATCCCTACAAATATGTTAATCAGATACTTGGCTTTGTGGACACTTTTCAGAGAACAAATTAGTTAGCATAAAAATAAAGCTAGAAAATGAAGAGCTGTTTAATCACTCAATTGGATTTTTCCGCCAGCATATTTCTTTTTCTCTGCAACCCACTGCTAAATTGTGCTTCCTAGCTGTTTTTATAAAATCACTGAATCAAATCTAACTCTGATTACATCAGAGAAGGCCAGGTACCCTACACCATAACAGGGGGTTTGAAATTTTGACTTGTCTACTTAAAGATCACCAAAATCTGATAACAAGGTCAATTAAGTCACTGGGTGGGATTGAACCACCAACCTTTTGGTTAATAGCCTTACACACTAACTGATTGCGCCACAGCGACACTTTGCAAAAGTACATACTGACAAAGGCTAATAAGCATTCATCTAGAACGATTCCTAGAAACATTTTAAAAAGTCAATAATGTGGAGAGTTTTTGTTAGATGTTTCTTCCATCAACCAATGAAGAAACACATTGGTACTTTCCCATGATGAGTGAGTGCTTCGGGATCTCTTGCACTTACATGTGCAGCAGAGTACTGTAATGGAAGCATGCTGGGTCCATAACCCAGAGGTAGGCAGATTGAAACTATCCTCTGCTATATGCATTTTTTTTTGTTAATTAAAGTAATCCAAAACTGGGATTGATATTTTTGCTCTTTTATTTTTACTTAAAGTACAATAACTTTTACCATTTTAATTTGTTTTAATAGTATATTGACAGTATTGTTTTCTTTCAAAAATCCAATTAATTTTCTTTACCCGATTATTAAAATGGTAATTGACAAAAACAAACTACATTGTCACCAGAAGAGCAATACAAAATGTACAAGTGATATATTAAAATCATCTTTCCAGCTTGAATTTCAATGATGCATTGGGGCAACGATTTTGTGAGAAACATCTTCACCCTTAAATAAAGATTTTCTTAATTCCTTACCTGTGTGCTAATTAGATATCACCTTGTTTTCACATTAAACAGACTTCCACATGAGAAAACAGCAAAGATGCAGTGGCGTTAATGTTTCCTGGTGTCAACCTGTATTATTTCCGTAGATATTGAAATGAGGATGCATCTTGCATCCGATTATTAAAATGGTAATTGACAAAAATAAACTACATTGTCACCAGAAGAGCAATACAAAATGTACAAGTGATATATTAAAATCATCTTTCCAGCTTGAATTTCAATGATGCATTGGGGCAACGATTTTGTGAGAAACATCTTCACCCTTAAATAAAGATTTTCTTAATTCCTTACCTGTGTGCTAATTAGATATCACCTTGTTTTCACATTAAACAGACTTCCACATGAGAAAGCAGCAAGGATGCAGTGGCGTTAATGTTTCCTGGTGTCAACCTGTATTATTTCAGTAGACATTGAAATGAGGATGCATCTTGCTGCCTTTCCAATGAAGCAAGTTTAATTTAGTAATAGGTGAAAAACCATCCCTACAAAGATGTTAATCAGATACTTGGCTTTGTGGACACTTTTCAGAGAACAAATTAGTTAGCATAAAAATAAAGCCAGAAAATGAAGAGCTGTTTAATCACTCAATTGGATTTTTCTGCCAGCATATTTCTTTTTCTCTGCAACCCACTGCTAAATTGTGCTTCCTAGCTGTTTTTATAAAATCACTGAATCAAATCTAACTCTGATTACATCAGAGAAGGCCAGGTACCCTACACCATAACAGGGGGTTTGAAATTTTGACTTGTCTACTTAAAGATCACCAAAATCTGATGACAAGGTCAATTAAGTCACTGGGTGGGATTGAACCACCAACCTTTTGGTTAATAGCCTTACACACTAACTGATTGCGCCACAGCGACACTTTGCAAAAGTACATACTGACAAAGGCTAATAAGCATTCATCTAGAACGATTCCTAGAAACATTTTAAAAAGTAAATAATGTGGAGAGTTTTTGTATGATGTTTCTTCCATCAACCAATGAAGAAACACATTGGTACTTTCCCATGATGAGTGAGTGCTTCAGGATCTCTTGCACTTACATGTGCAGCAGAGTACTGTAATGGAAGCATGCTGGGTCCATAACCAAGAGGTAGGCAGATTGAAACTATCCTCTGCTATATGCATTTTTTTTTGTTAATTAAAGTAATCCAAAACTGGGATTGATATTTTTGCTCTTTTATTTTTACTTAAAGTACAATAACTTTTACCATTTTAATTTGTTTTAATAGTATATTGACAGTATTGTTTTCTTTCAAAAATCCAATTAATTTTCTTTACCCGATTATTAAAATGGTAATTGACAAAAACAAACTACATTGTCACCAGAAGAGCAATACAAAATGTGCAAGTGATATATTAAAATCATCTTTCCAGCTTGAATTTCAATGATGCATTGGGGCAACAATTTTGTGAGAAACATCTTCACCCTTAAATAAAGATTTTCTTAATTCCTTACCTGTGTGCTAATTAGATATCACCTTGTTTTCACATTAAACAGACTTCCACATGAGAAAGCAGCAAGGATGCAGTGGCGTTAATGTTTCCTGGTGTCAACCTGTATTATTTCAGTAGATATTGAAATGAGGATGCATCTTGCTGCCTTTCCAATGAAGCAAGTTTAATTTAGTAATAGGTGAAAAACCATCCCTACAAATATGTTAATCAGATACTTGGCTTTGTGGACACTTTTCAGAGAACAAATTAGTTAGCATAAAAATAAAGCCAGAAAATGAAGAGCTGTTTAATCACTCAATTGGATTTTTCCGCCAGCATATTTCTTTTTCTCTGCAACCCACTGCTAAATTGTGCTTCCTAGCTGTTTTTATAAAATCACTGAATCAAATCTAACTCTGATTACATCAGAGAAGGCCAGGTACCCTACACCATAACAGGGGGTTTGAAATTTTGACTTGTCTACTTAAAGATCACCAAAATCTGATAACAAGGTCAATTAAGTCCCTGGGTGGGATTGAACCACCAACCTTTTGGTTAATAGCCTTACACACTAACTGATTGCGCCACAGCGACACTTTGCAAAAGTACATACTGACAAAGGCTAATAAGCATTCATCTAGAACGATTCCTAGAAACATTTTAAAAAGTCAATAATGTGGAGAGTTTTTGTTAGATGTTTCTTCCATCAACCAATGAAGAAACACATTGGTACTTTCCCATGATGAGTGAGTGCTTCAGGATCTCTTGCACTTACATGTGCAGCAGAGTACTGTAATGGAAGCATGCTGGGTCCATAACCCAGAGGTAGGCAGATTGAAACTATCCTCTGCTATATGCATTTTTTTTTGTTAATTAAAGTAATCCAAAACTGGGATTGATATTTTTGCTCTTTTATTTTTACTTAAAGTACAATAACTTTTACCATTTTAATTTGGTTTAATAGTATATTGACAGTATTGTTTTCTTTCAAAAATCCAATTAATTTTCTTTACCCGATTATTAAAATGGTAATTGACAAAAACAAACTACATTGTCACCAGAAGAGCAATACAAAATGTACAAGTGATATATTAAAATCATCTTTCCAGCTTGAATTTCAATGATGCATTGGGGCAACGATTTTGTGAGAAACATCTTCACCCTTAAATAAAGATTTTCTTAATTCCTTACCTGTGTGCTAATTAGATATCACCTTGTTTTCACATTAAACAGACTTCCACATGAGAAAACAGCAAAGATGCAGTGGCGTTAATGTTTCCTGGTGTCAACCTGTATTATTTCCGTAGATATTGAAATGAGGATGCATCTTGCATCCGATTATTAAAATGGTAATTGACAAAAATAAACTACATTGTCACCAGAAGAGCAATACAAAATGTACAAGTGATATATTAAAATCATCTTTCCAGCTTGAATTTCAATGATGCATTGGGGCAACGATTTTGTGAGAAACATCTTCACCCTTAAATAAAGATTTTCTTAATTCCTTACCTGTGTGCTAATTAGATATCACCTTGTTTTCACATTAAACAGACTTCCACATGAGAAAACAGCAAAGATGCAGTGGCGTTAATGTTTCCTGGTGTCAACCTGTATTATTTCCGTAGATATTGAAATGAGGATGCATCTTGCTGCCTTTCCAATGAAGCAAGTTTAATTTAGTAATAGGTGAAAAACCATCCCTACAAAGATGTTAATCAGATACTTGGCTTTGTGGACACTTTTCAGAGAACAAATTTGTTATCATAAAAATAAAGCCAGAAAATAAAGAGCTGTTTAATCACTCAATTGGATTTTTCTGCCAGCATATTTCTTTTTCTCTGCAACCCACTGCTAAATTGTGCTTCCTAGCTGTTTTTATAAAATCACTGAATCAAATCTAACTCTGATTACATCAGAGAAGGCCAGGTACCCTACACCATAACAGGGGTTTTCGAAATTTTGACTTGTCTACTTAAAGATCAAAAAAATCTGATAACAAGGTCAATTACGTCCCTGGGTGGGATTGAACCACCAACCTTTTGGTTAATATCCGTACACACTAACTGACTGCGCCACAGCGACACTTTGCAAAAGTCTATACTGACAAAGGCTAATAAGCATTCATCTAGAACGTTTCCTATAAAAACTTTAAATAGTCAATAATCTGGAGAGTTTTTGTAAGATGTTTCTTCCATCAACCAATGAAGAAACACATTGGTACTTTCCCATGATGAGTGAGTGCTTCAGGATCTCTTGCACTTACATGTGCAGCAGAGTACTGTAATGGAAGCATGCTGGGTCCATAACCCAGAGGTAGGCAGATTGAAACTATCCTCTGCTATATGCATTTTTTTTGTTAATTAAAGTAATCCAAAACTGGGATTGATATTTTTGCTCTTTTATTTTTACTTAAAGTACAATAACTTTTACCATTTTAATTTGTTTTAATAGTATATTGACAGTATTGTTTTCTTTCAAAAATCCAATTAATTTTCTTTACCCGATTATTACAATGGTAATTGACAAAAACAACTACATTGTCACCAGAAGAGCAATACAAAATGTACAAGTGATATATTAAAATCATCTTTCCAGCCTGAATTTCAATGATGCATTGGGGCAACGATTTTGTGAGAAACATCTTCACCCTTAAATAAAGATTTTCTTAATTCCTTACCTGTGTGCTAATTAGATATCACCTTGTTTTCACATTAAACAGACTTCCACATGAGAAAACAGCAAAGATGCAGTGGCGTTAATGTTTCCTGGTGTCAACCTGTATTATTTCCGTAGATATTGAAATGAGGATGCATCTTGCTGCCTTTCCAATGAAGCAAGTTTAATTTAGTAATAGGTGAAAAAACATCCCTACAAAGATGTTAATCAGATACTTGGCTTTGTGGACACTTTTCAGAGAACAAATTTGTTATCATAAAAATAAAGCCAGAAAATGAAGAGCTGTTTAATCACTCAATTGGATTTTTCTGCCAGCATTTTTCTTTTTCTCTGCAACCCACTGCTAAATTGTGCTTCCTAGCTGTTTTTTTATAAAATCACTTAATCAAATCTAACTCTGATTACATCAGAGAAGGCCAGGTACCCTACACCATAAGAGGGGGTTTGCAATTTTGACTTGTCTACTTAAATATCACCAAAATCTGATCACAAGGTCAATTACGTCTCTGGGTGGGATTGAACCACCAACCTTTTGATTAATAGCTGAACACACTAACCAATTGCGCCACAGAGACACTTTGCAAAAAGTATATACTGACAAAGACTAATAAGCATTCATCTAGAACGTTTCCCAGAAAAACTTTAAAAAGTCAATAATCTGGAGAGTTTTTGTAAGATGTTTCTTCCAGCAACCAATGAAGAAACACATTGGTACTTTCGCATGATGAGTGAGTGCTTCAGGATCTCTTGCACTTACATGTGCAGCAGAGTACTGCAATGGAAGCATGCTGGTCCCATAACCCAGAGGTAGGCAGATTGAAACTATCCTTTGCTATATGCATTTTTTTTTTGTTCATTAAAGTAATCCAAAACTGGGATTGATATTTTAGCTTTTATTTTTACTTAAAGTACAATAACTTTTACCATTTTAATTTGTTTTAATAGTATATTGACAGTATTGTTTTCTTTCAAAAATCCACTTAATTTTCTTTACCCTATTATTAAAATGGTAATTGACAAAAACAAACTACATTGTCACCAGAAGAGCAATACAAAATGTACAAGTGATATATTAAAATCATCTTTCCAGCTTGAATTTCAATGATGCATTGGGGCAACGATTTTGTGAGAAACATCTTCACCCTTAAATAAAGATTTTCTTAATTCCTTACCTGTGTGCTAATTAGATATCACCTTGTTTTCACATTAAACAGACTTCCACATGAGAAAGCAGCAAGGATGCAGTGGCATTAATGTTTCCTGGTGTCAACCTGTATTATTTCAGTAGATATTGAAATGAGGATGCATCTTGCTGCCTTTCCAATGAAGCAAGTTTAATTTAGTAATAGGTGAAAAACCATCCCTACAAATATGTTAATCAGATGCTTGGCTTTGTGGACACTTTTCAGAGAACAAATTTGTTAGCATAAAAATAAAGCCAGAAAATGAAGAGCTGTTTAATCACTCAATTGGATTTTTTTGCCAGCATATTTCTTTTTCTCTGCAACCCACTGCTAAATTGTGCTTCCTAGCTGTTTTTATAAAATCACTGAATCAAATCTAACTCTGATTACATCAGAGAAGGCCAGGTACCCTACACCATAACAGGGGGTTTGAAATTTTGACTTGTCTACTTAAAGATCACCAAAATCTGATAACAAGGTCAATTAAGTCCCTGGGTGGGATTGAACCACCAACCTTTTGGTTAATAGCCTTACACACTAACTGATTGCGCCACAGCGACACTTTGCAGAAGTACTTACTGACAAAGGCTAATAAGCATTCATCTAGAACGATTCCTAGAAACATTTTAAAAAGTCAATTATGTGGAGAGTTTTTGTAAGATGTTTCTTCCATCAACCAATGAAGAAACACATTGGTACTTTCCCATGATGAGTGAGTGCTTCAGGATCTCTTGCACTTACATGTGCAGCAGAGTACTGTAATGGAAGCATGCTGGGTCCATAACCCAGAGGTAGGCAGATTGAAACTATCCTCTGCTATATGCATTTTTTTTTGTTAATTAAAGTAATCCAAAACTGGGATTGATATTTTTGCTCTTTTATTTTTACTTAAAGTACAATAACTTTTACCATTTTAATTTGTTTTAATAGTATATTGACAGTATTGTTTTCTTTCAAAAATCCAATTAATTTTCTTTACCCGATTATTAAAATGGTAATTGACAAAAGCAAACTACATTGTCACCAGAAGAGCAATACAAAATGTACAAGTGATATATTAAAATCATCTTTCCAGCTTGAATTTCAATGATGCATTGGGGCAACGATTTTGTGAGAAACATCTTCACCCTTAAATAAAGATTTTCTTAATTCCTTACCTGTGTGCTAATTAGATATCACCTTGTTTTCACATTAAACAGACTTCCACATGAGAAAGCAGCAAGGATGCAGTGGCGTTAATGTTTCCTGGTGTCAACCTGTATTATTTCAGTAGATATTGAAATGAGGATGCATCTTGCTGCCTTTCCAATGAAGCAAGTTTAATTTAGTAATAGGTGAAAAACCATCCCTACAAAGATGTTAATCAGATACTTGGCTTTGTGGACACTTTTCAGAGAACAAATTTGTTAGCATAAAAATAAAGCCAGAAAATGAAGAGCTGTTTAATCACTCAATTGGATTTTTTTGCCAGCATATTTCTTTTTCTCTGCAACCCACTGCTAAATTGTGCTTCCTAGCTGTTTTTATAAAATCACTGAATCAAATCTAACTCTGATTACATCAGAGAAGGCCAGGTACCCTACACCATAACAGGGGTTTTCGAAATTTTGACTTGTCTACTTAAAGATCAACAAAATCTGATAACAAGGTCAATTACGTCCCTGGGTGGGATTGAACCACCATCCTTTTGGTTAACAGCCGTACACACTAACTGATTGCGCCACAGCGACACTTTGCAAAAGTACATACTGACAAAGGCTAATAAGCATTCATCTAGAACGTTTCCTATAAAAACTTTAAATAGTCAATAATCTGGAGAGTTTTTGTAAGATGTTTCTTCCATCAACCAATGAAGAAACACATTGGTACTTTCCCATGATGAGTGAGTGCTTCAGGACCTCTTGCACTTACATGTGCAGCAGAGTACTGTAATGGAAGCATGCTGGGTCCATAACCCAGAGGTAGGCAGATTGAAACTATCCTCTGCTATATGCATTTTTTTTTGTTAATTAAAGTAATCCAAAACTGGGATTGATATTTTTGCTCTTTTATTTTTACTTAAAGTACAATAACTTTTACCATTTTAATTTGCTTTAATAGTATATTGACAGTATTGTTTTCTTTCAAAAATCCAATTAATTTTCTTTACCCGATTATTAAAATGGTAATTGACAAAAACAAACTACATTGTCACCAGAAGAGCAATACAAAATGTACAAGTGATATATTAAAATCATCTTTCCAGCTTGAATTTCAATGATGCATTGGGGCAACGATTTTGTGAGAAACATCTTCACCCTTAAATAAAGATTTTCTTAATTCCTTACCTGTGTGCTAATTAGATATCACCTTGTTTTCACATTAAACAGACTTCCACATGAGAAAGCAGCAAGGATGCAGTGGCGTTAATGTTTCCTGGTGTCAACCTGTATTATTTCTGTAGATATTGAAATGAGGATGCATCTTGCTGCCTTTCCAATGAAGCAAGTTTAATTTAGTAATAGGTGAAAAACCATCCCTACAAAGGTGTTAATCAGAGACTTGGCTTTGTGGACACTTTTCAGAGAACAAATTTGTTAGCATAAAAATAAAGCCAGAAAATGAAGAGCTGTTTAATCACTCAATTGGATTTTTTTGCCAGCATATTTCTTTTTCTCTGCAACCCACTGCTAAATTGTGCTTCCTAGCTGTTTTTATAAAATCACTGAATCAAATCTAACTCTGATTACATCAGAGAAGGCCAGGTACCCTACACCATAAGAGGGGGTTTGAAATTTTGACTTGTCTACATAAAGATCACCAAAATCTGATAACAAGGACAATTACGTCCCTAGGTGGGATTGAACCACCAACCTTTTGGTTAATAGCCTTACACACTAACTGATTGCGCCACAGCGACACTTTGTAAAAGCATATACTGAAAAACGCTAATAAGCATTCATCTAGAACGTTTCCTAGAAACATTTTAAAAAGTCAATAAAGTGGAGAGTTTTTGTAAGATGTTTCTTCCATCAACCAATGAAGAAACACATTGGTACTTTCCCATGATGAGTGAGTGCTTCAGGATCTCTTGCACTTACATGTGCAGCAGAGTACTGTAATGGAAGCATGCTGGGTCCATAACCCAGAGGTAGGCAGATTGAAACTATCCTCTGCTATATGCATTTTTTTTTGTTAGTTAAAGTAATCCAAAACTGGGATTGACATTTTTGCTCTTTTATTTTTACTTAAAGTACAATAACTTTTACCATTTTAATTTGTTTTACTAGTATATTGACAGTATTGTTTTCTTTCAAAAATCCACTTAATTTTCTTTACCCGATTATTAAAATGGTAATTGACAAAAACAAACTACATTGTCACCAGAAGAGCAATACAAAATGTACAAGTGATATATTAAAATCATCTTTCCAGCTTGAATTTCAATGATGCATTGGGGCAACGATTTTGTGAGAAACATCTTCACCCTTAAATAAAGATTTTCTTAATTCCTTACCTGTGTGCTAATTAGATATCACCTTGTTTTCACATTAAACAGACTTCCACATGAGAAAGCAGCAAGGATGCAGTGGCGTTAATGTTTCCTGGTGTCAACCTGTATTATTTCAGTAGATATTGAAATGAGGATGCATCTTGCTGCCTTTCCAATGAAGCGAGTTTAATTTAGTAATAGGTGAAAAACCATCCAAGAGCTGTTTAATCACTCAATTGGATTTTTTGCCAGCATATTTCTTTTTCTCTGCAACCCACTGCTAAATTGTGCTTCCTAGCTGTTTTTATAAAATCACTGAATCAAATCTAACTCTGATTACATCAGAGAAGGCCAGGTACCCTACACCATAACAGGAGTTTTTCGAAATTTTGACTTGTCTACTTAAAGATCAACAAAATCTGATAACAAGGTCAATTACGTCCCTGGGTGGGATTGAACCACCAACCTTTTGGTTAATAGCCGTACACACTAACTGATTGCGCCACAGCGACACTTTGCAAAAGTATATACTGACAAAGGCTAATAAGCATTCATCTAGAACGTTTCCTATAAAAACTTTAAAAAGTCAATAATCTGGAGAGTTTTTGTAAGATGTTTCTTCCAGCAACCAATGAAGAAACACATTGGTACTTTCCCATGATAAGTGAGTGCTTCAGGATCTCTTGCACTTACATGTGCAGCAGAGTACTGTAATGGAAGCATGCTGGGTCCATAACCCAGAGGTAGGCAGATTGAAACTATCATCTGCTATATGCATTTTTTTTTGTTAATTAAAGTAATCCAAAACTGGGATTGACATTTTTGCTCTTTTATTTTTACTTAAAGTACAATAACTTTTAACATTTTAATTTGTTTTACTAGTATATTGACAGTATTGTTTTCTTTCAAAAATCCACTTAATTTTCTTTACCCGATTATTAAAATGGTAATTGACAAAAACAAACTACATTGTCACCAGAAGAGCAATACAAAATGTACAAGTGATATATTAAAATCATCTTTCCATCTTGAATTTCAATGATGCATTGGGGCAACGATTTTGTGAGAAACATCTTCACCCTTAAATAAAGATTTTCTTAATTCCTTACCTGTGTGCTAATTAGATATCACCTTGTTTTCACATTAAACAGACTATTACATGTGAAAGCAGCAAGGATGCAGTGGCGTTAATGTTTCCTGGTGTCAACCTGTATTATTTCAGTAGACATTGAAATGAAGATGCATCTTGCTGCCTTTCCAATGAAGCAAGTTTAATTTAGTAATAGGTGAAAAACCATCCCTACAAAGGTGTTAATCAGAGACTTGGCTTTGTGGACACTTTTCAGAGAACAAATTTGTTAGCATAAAAATAAAGCCAGAAAATGAAGAGCTGTTTAATCACTCAATTGGATTTTTTTGCCAGCATATTTCTTTTTCTCTGCAACCCACTGCTAAATTGTGCTTCCTAGCTGTTTTTATAAAATCACTGAATCAAATCTAACTCTGATTACATCAGAGAAGGCCAGGTACCCTACACCATAACAGGGGGTTTGAAATTTTGACTTGTCTACTTAAAGATCACCAAAATCTGATAACAAGGTCAATTAAGTCCCTGGGTGGGATTGAACCACCAACCTTTTGGTTAATAGCCTTACACACTAACTGATTGCGCCACAGCGACACTTTGCAGAAGTACTTACTGACAAAGGCTAATAAGCATTCATCTAGAACGATTCCTAGAAACATTTTAAAAAGTCAATAATGTGGAGAGTTTTTGTAAGATGTTTCTTCCATCAACCAATGAAGAAACACATTGGTACTTTCCCATGATGAGTGAGTGCTTCAGGATCTCTTGCACTTACATGTGCAGCAGAGTACTGTAATGGAAGCATGCTGGGTCCATAACCCAGAGGTAGGCAGTTTGAAACTATCCTCTGCTATATGCATTTTTTTTTGTTAATTAAAGTAATCCAAAACTGGGATTGATATTTTTGCTCTTTTATTTTTACTTAAAGTACAATAACTTTTACCATTTTAATTTGTTTTAATAGTATATTGACAGTATTGTTTTCTTTCAAAAATCCAATTATTTTCTTTACCCGATTATTAAAATGGTAATTGACAAAAACAAACTACATTGTCACCAGAAGAGCAATACAAAATGTACAAGTGATATATTAAAATCATCTTTCCAGCTTGAATTTCAATGATGCATTGGGGCAACGATTTTGTGAGAAACATCTTCACCCTTAAATAAAGATTTTCTTAATTCCTTACCTGTGTGCTAATTAGATATCACCTTGTTTTCACATTAAACAGACTTCCACATGAGAAAGCAGCAAGGATGCAGTGGCGTTAATGTTTCCTGGTGTCAACCTGTATTATTTCAGTAGATATTGAAATGAGGATGCATCTTGCTGCCTTTCCAATGAAGCAAGTTTAATTTAGTAATAGGTGAAAAACCATCCCTACAAAGATGTTAATCAGATACTTGGCTTTGTGGACACTTTTCAGAGAACAAATTTGTTAGCATAAAAATAAAGCCAGAAAATGAAGAGCTGTTTAATCACTCAATTGGATTTTTTTGCCAGCATATTTCTTTTTCTCTGCAACCCACTGCTAAATTGTGCTTCCTAGCTGTTTTTATAAAATCACTGAATCAAATCTAACTCTGATTACATCAGAGAAGGCCAGGTACCCTACACCATAACAGGTGTTTTCGAAATTTTGACTTGTCTACTTAAAGATCAACAAAATCTGATAACAAGGTCAATTACGTCCCTAGGTGGGATTGAACCATCAACCTTTTGGTTAATAGCCGTACACACTAACTGATTGCGCCACAGCGACACTTTGCAAAAGTACATACTGACAAAGGCTAATAAGCATTCATCTAGAACGTTTCCTATAAAAACTTTAAATAGTCAATAATCTGGAGAGTTTTTGTAAGATGTTTCTTCCATCAACCAATGAAGAAACACATTGGTACTTTCCCATGATAAGTGAGTGCTTCAGGATCTCTTGCACTTACATGTGCATCAGAGTACTGTAATGGAAGCATGCTGGGTCCATAACCCAGAGGTAGGCAGATTGAAACTATCCTCTGCTATATGCATTTTTTTTTGTTAATTAAAGTAATCCAAAACTGGGATTGGCATTTTTGCTCTTTTATTTTTACTTAAAGTACAATAACTTTTACCATTTTAATTTGTTTTTTTAGTATATTGACAGTATTGTTTTCTTTCAAAAATCCACTTAATTTTCTTTACCCGATTATTAAAATGGTAATTGACAAAAACAAACTACATTGTCACCAGAAGAGCAATACAAAATGTACAAGTGATATATTAAAATCATCTTTCCAGCTTGAATTTCAATGATGCATTGGGGCAACGATTTTGTGAGAAACATCTTCACCCTTAAATAAAGATTTTCTTAATTCCTTACCTGTGTGCTAATTAGATATCACCTTGTTTTCACATAAAACAGACTTCCACATGAGAAAGCAGCAAGGATGCAGTGGCGTTAATGTTTCCTGGTGTCAACCTGTATTATTTCAGTAGATATTGAAATGAGGATGCATCTTGCTGCCTTTCCAATGTAGCAAGTTTAATTTAGTAATAGGTGAAAAACCATCCAAGAGCTGTTTAATCACTCAATTGGATTTTTTTGCCAGCATATTTCTTTTTCTCTGCAACCCACTGCTAAATTGTGCTTCCTAGCTGTTTTTATAAAATCACTGAATCAAATCTAACTCTGATTACATCAGAGAAGTCTAAATACCTAACACCATAACAGGGGGTTTGAAATTTTGACTTGTCTACTTAAAGATCACCAAAATCTGATAACAAGGTCAATTACATCCCTGGGTGGGATTGAACCACCAACCTTTTGGTTAATAGCCATACACACTAACTGATTGCGCCACAGCGACACTTTGTAAAAGTACATACTGACAAAGGCTAATAAACAATCATCTAGAACGTTTCCTAGAAAAACTTTAAAAAGTCAATAATCTGGAGTGTTTTTGTAAGATGTTTCTGCCATCAACCAATGAAGAAACATATTGGTACTTTCCCATGATGAGTGAATGCTTCAGGATCTCTTGCACTTACATGTGCAGCAGAGTACTGCAATGGAAGCATTCTGGCCCCATAACCCAGAGGTAGACAGATTGAAACTATCCTCTGCTATATGCATTTTTTTTGTTAATTAAAGTAATCCAAAACTGGGATTGATATTTTTGCTCTTTTATTTTTACTTAAAGAACAATAACTTTTACCATTTTAATTTGTTTTAATAGTATATTGACAGTATTGTTTTCTTTCAAAAATTCACTTAATTTTCTTTTCTTTGTGCTAATTAGATATCACCTTGTTTTCACATTAAATAGACTTCCACATGAGAAAGCAGCAAGGATGCAGTGGCGTTAATGTTTCCTGGTGGTAGTGGGGGACTGTGTTTGTGCTTTCCTCTGGTCAGCTCTGGTAAAAGTCAGATTTCTTTGTCTCAGATCTTCCTCTAGCCTTGTTCTTATTTCGAGAGTTCCCTTGTGCTACCTCAGTTGGATCTCCTTCACTTGACAGGGGGGTACCCGAGCAGCGACCCTCCCCAGCACTAGCCCAACTCCTACTTACCTGCCAGGTGAGATACTATGATCATGAAGGTGCTTCTCCCAGGGCAAGGCTCACCCATTGCACTCTGGGTGTGCTGCTCCTGCGATTTCCCCAAATGTGGGAAACTTGACTGCATAATTTGTGTTTCCCCTGGTCGGCTCTCGTATAATTCAGATCTCTTTGTCTCAGGTCTATCTCCAGCCTAGTTTGCTGTCTGTTTCCACTTCTCTTTTCCTAAACCGCTCCCTTCTATGCCCTTGCGCACCTTAATTAAATCTAACTCTGATTACGTCAGAGAAGGCCAGGTACCCTACACCATAAGAGGGGGTTTGAAATTTTGACTTGTCTGCTTAAAGATCACCAAAATATGATCACAAGGTCAATTACATCACTGGGTGGGAACCTTTTGGTTAATAGCCCATGTAAGTGCAAGAGATCCTGAAGCACTCACTCATCATGGGAAAGTACCAATGTGTTTCTTACAAAAATTCTCCAGATTATTGACTTTTTAAAGTTTTTCTAGGAAACGTTCTAGATGAATGCTTATTAGCCTTTGTCAGTATGTACTTTTGCAAAGTGTCGCTGTGGCGCAATCAGTTAGTGTGTATGGCTATTAACCTAAAGGTTGGTGATTCAATCCCACCCAGGGACGTAATTGACCTTGTTATCAGATTTTGGTGATCTTTAAGTAGACAAGTCAAAATTTCAAACCCCCTCTTATGGTGTAGGGTACCCGGCCTTCTCTGATGTAATCAGAGTTAGATTTGATTAAGTGATTTTATAAAAAAACAGCTAGGAAGCACAATTTAGCAGTGGGTTGCATAGAAAAAAAATTATGCTGGCAGAGAAGTCCAATTGAGTGATTAAACAGCTCTTCATTTTCTGATTTTATGTTTATGCTAACAAATTTGCTCTCTGAAAAGTGTCCACAAAGCCAAGTCTCTGATTAACACCTTTGTAGGAATGGTTTTTCACCTATTACTGAATTAAACTTGCTTCATAGGAAAGGCAGCAAGATGCATCCTCATTTCAATGTCTACTGAAATAATACAGGTTGACACCAGGAAACATAAACGTCACTGCATCCTTGCTGCTTCCTCATGGGGAAGTCTGTTTAATGTGAAAACAAGGTGATATCTAATCAGCACACAGGTAAGGAATTAAGAAAATCTTTCTTTATGGGTGAAGATGTTTCTCAAAAAATTGTTGCACCAAGGCATCATTGAAATTCAAGCTGGAAAGATGATTTTAATATATCACTTGTACATTTTGTACTGCTCTTCTGGTGACAATGTAGTTTGTTTTTGTCAATTACCATTTTAATAATAGGGTAAAGAAAATTAAGTGGATTTTTGAAAGAAAACAATACTGTCAATATACTATTAAAACAAATTAAAATGGTAAAAGTTATTGTACTTTAAGTAAAAATAAAAGAGCAAAAATATCAATCCCAGTTTTGGATTACTTTAATTAACAAAAAACAATGCATATAGCAGAGGATAGTTTCAATCTGCCTACCTCTGGGTTATGGACCCAGCATGCTTCCATTACAGTACTCTGCTGCACCTGTAACTGCAAGAGATCCTGAAGCACTCACTCATCATGGGAAAGTACCAATGTGTTTCTTCATTGGTTGATGGAAGAAACATCTTACAAAAACTCTCCACATTATTGACTTTTTAAAATGTTTCTAGGAAACATTCTAGATGAATGCTTATTAGCTTTTGTCAGTATGTACTTTTGAAAAGTGTCGCTGTGGCGCAATCAGTTAGTGTATAAGGCTATTAACCAAAAGGTTGGCGGTTCAATCCCACCCAGGGACGTAATTGACCTTGTTATCAGATTTTGGTGATCTTTAAGTAGACAAGTCAAAATTTCAAACCCCCTCTTATGGTGTAGGATACCTGGCCTTCTCTGATGTAATCAGAGTTAGATTTGATTAAGTGATTTTATAAAAAAACAGCTAGGAAGCACAATTTAGCAGTGGGTTGCAGAGAAAAAGAAAAATGCTGGCAGAAAAATCCAATTGAGTGATTAAACAGCTCTTCATTTTCTGGCTTTATTTTTATGCTAACAAATTTGTTCTCTGAAAAGTGTCCACAAAGCCAAGTCTCTGATTAACACCTTTGTAGGGATGGTTTTTCATCTATTACTAAATTAAACTTGCTTCATTGGAAAGGCAGCAAGATGCATCCTCATTTCAATGTCTACTGAAATAATACAGGTTGACACCAGGAAACATTAACGCCACTGCATCCTTGCTGCTTTCTCATGTGGAAGTCTGTTAAATGTGAAAACAAGGTGATATCTAATTAGCACACAGGTAGGGAATTAAGAAAATCTTTATTTAAGGGTGAAGATGTTTCTCACAAAATCGTTACCTCAATGCATCATTGAAATTCAAGCTGAAAAGATGATTTTAATATATCACTTGTACATTTTGTATTGCTCTTCTGGTGACAATGTAGTTTGTTTTTGTCAATTACCATTTTAATAATAGGGTAAAGAAAATTAAGTGGATTTTTGAAAGAAAACAATACTGTCAATATACTATTAAAACAAATTAAAACAGTAAAAGTTATTGTACTTTAAGTAAAAATAAAAGAGCCAAAATATCAATCCCAGTTTTGGATTACTTTAATTAACAAAAAAAATGCATATAGCAGAGGACAGTTGCAATCTGCCTACCTCTGGGTTATAGGCCCAGCATGCTTCCATTGTAGTCCTCTGCTGCACATGTAAGTGCAAGAGATCCTGAAGCACTCACTCATCATGGGAAAGTACCAATGTGTTTCTTCATTGGTTGATGGAAGGAACATCTTACAAAAACTCTCCAGATTATTGACTTTTTAAAGTTTTTCTAGGAAACGTTCTAGATGAATGCTTATTATCCTTTGTCAGTATGTACTTTCGCAAAGTGTCTCTGAGGCGCAAATAGTTAGCATGTTCAGTTGTTAACCAAAAGGTTGGTGGTTCAATCCCACCTAGGGACGTAATTGACCTTGTTATCAGATTTTGGTGATCTTTAAGTAGACAAGTAAAAATTTCAAACCACATCTTATGGTGTAGGGTACCTGGCCTTCTCTGATGTAATCAGAGTTAGATTTGATTAAGTGATTTTATAAAAAAAACAGCCACGAAGCACAATTTAGCAGTGGGTTGCAGAGAAAAAGAAATATGCTGGCAGAAAAATCCAATTGAGTGATTAAACAGCTCTTCATTTTCTGGCTTTATTTTTATGCTAACAAATTTGTGCTCTGAAAAGTGTCCACAAAGCCAAGTATCTGATTAACAGCTTTGTAGGGATGGTTTTTCACCTATTATTAAATTAAACTTGCTTCATTGGAAAGGCAGCAAGATGCATCCTCATTTCAATGTCTACTGAAATAATACAGGTTGACACCAGGAAACATAAACGTCACTGCATCCTTGCTGCTTCCTCATGGGGAAGTCTGTTTAATGTGAAAACAAGGTGATATCTAATCAGCACACAGGTAAGGAATTAAGAAAATCTTTCTTTATGGGTGAAGATGTTTCTCACAAAATTGTTGCACAAAGGCATCATTGAAATTCAAGCTGGAAAGATGATTTTAATATATCACTTGTACATTTTGTACTGCTCTTCTGGTGACAATGTAGTTTGTTTTTGTCAATTACCATTTTAATAATAGGGTAAAGAAAATTAAGTGGATTTTTGAAAGAAAACAATACTGTCAATATACTATTAAAACAAATTAAAATGGTAAAAGTTATTGTACTTTAAGTAAAAATAAAAGAGCAAAAATATCAATCCCAGTTTTGGATTACTTTAATTAACAAAAAACAATGCATATAGCAGAGGATAGTTTCAATCTGCCTACCTCTGGGTTATGGACCCAGCATGCTTCCATTACAGTACTCTGCTGCACATGTAAGTGCAAGAGATCCTGAAGCACTCACTCATCATGGGAAAGTACCAATGTGTTTCTTCATTGGTTGATGGAAGAAACATCTTACAAAAACTCTCCACATTATTGACTTTTTAAAATGTTACTAGGAAACATTCTAGATGAATGCTTATTAGCCTTTGTCAGTATGTACTTTTGAAAAGTGTCGCTGTGGCGCAATCAGTTAGTGTATAAGGCTATTAACCAAAAGGTTGGTGGTTCAATCCCACCCAGGGACGTAATTGACCTTGTTATCAGATTTTGGTGATCTTTAAGTAGACAAGTCAAAATTTCAAACCCCCTCTTATGGTGTAGGGTACATGGCCTTCTCTAATGTAATCAGAGTTAGATTTGATTAAGTGATTTTATAAAAAAACAGCTAGGAAGCACAATTTAGCAGTGGGTTGCAGAGAAAAAGAAAAATGCTGGCAGAAAAATCCAATTGAGTGATTAAACAGCTCTTCATTTTCTGGCTTTATTTTTATGCTAACAAATTTGTTCTCTGAAAAGTGTTCACGAAGCCAAGTCTCTGATTAACACCTTTGTAGGGATGGTTTTTAACCTATTACTAAATTAAACTTGCTTCATTGGAAAGGCAGCAAGATGCATCCTCATTTCAATGTCTACTGAAATAATACAGGTTGACACCAGGAAACATTAACGCCACTGCATCCTTGCTGCTTTCTCATGTGGAAGTCTGTTAAATGTGAAAACAAGGTGATATCTAATTAGCACACAGGTAGGGAATTAAGAAAATCTTTATTTAAGGGTGAAGATGTTTCTCACAAAATCGTTACCTCAATGCATCATTGAAATTCAAGCTGAAAAGATGATTTTAATATATCACTTGTACATTTTGTATTGCTCTTCTGGTGACAATGTAGTTTGTTTTTGTCACTTACCATTTTAATAATAGGGTAAAGAAAATTAAGTGGATTTTTGAAAGAAAACAATACTGTCAATATACTATTAAAACAAATTAAAACGGTAAAAGTTATTGTACTTTAAGTAAAAATAAAAGAGCCAAAATATCAATCCCAGTTTTGGATTACTTTAATTAACAAAAAAAATGCATATAGCAGAGGACAGTTGCAATCTGCCTACCTCTGGGTTATAGGCCCAGCATGCTTCCATTGTAGTCCTCTGCTGCACATGTAAGTGCAAGAGATCCTGAAGTACTCACTCATCATGGGAAAGTACCAATGTGTTTCTTCATTGGTTGATGGAAGGAACATCTTACAAAAACTCTCCAGATTATTGACTTTTTAAAGTTTTTCTAGGAAACGTTCTAGATGAATGCTTATTAGCCTTTGTCAGTATGTACTTTCGCAAAGTGTCTCTGAGGCGCAAATAGTTAGCGTGTTCAGTTGTTAACCAAAAGGTTGGTGGTTCAATCCCACCTAGGGACGTAATTGACCTTGTTATCAGATTTTGGTGATCTTTAAGTAGACAAGTAAAAATTTCAAACCACATCTTATGGTGTAGGGTACCTGGCCTTCTCTGATGTAATCAGAGTTAGATTTGATTAAGTGATTTTATAAAAAAAACAGCCACGAAGCACAATTTAGCAGTGGGTTGCAGAGAAAAAGAAATATGCTGGCAGAAAAATCCAATTGAGTGATTAAACAGCTCTTCATTTTCTGGCTTTATTTTTATGCTAACAAATTTGTGCTCTGAAAAGTGTCCACAAAGCCAAGTATCTGATTAACACCTTTGTAGGGATGGTTTTTCACCTATTATTAAATTAAACTTGCTTCATTGGAAAGGCAGCAAGTGATGTCATCCAAGCAGTGGGTCAAAGTTGGCTTCAAACCTCGTCTGCTTATGAAAAGAGAAAAGGGGTATGCAGGGCATGGCGGCCTTTTGCGGTGCTTGGATGACCCCTAGTTCGCATTAAATAATGCAGTCGAGTTTCCCACATTTGGGGAAATCACAGGGGTCAGCATACCCAGAATGCAATGAATGAACCGCACCCTGGGAGAACAGTCTTCATGACCATGGTATCTCCTATGCAAAATAAGTATGATTTGGGATAGGGCTGGGGAGGGCCGCTGCTCAGGCACATCTCTGTCAAGTAAAGGAGATTCAACTGAGGCAGCACAAGGGAACTCTTATCTGGGGACAACAACTGCAGGGAGAACACATATTTTCAGATGAACATGGGAGGGCAGAAGGCTGCCTAATACTGAAGCACCCCCAAACAACAAACCAAATGCAACAACTAGTGCAAGCATTCCTGGGGGAAGGCCTGCAGCAGATGGATTTGCATATGGCGATGTCATCCAAGCAGAGGGTCAAAGTTGGCTTCAACCCTCGTCTGCATATGAAAAGAGAAAAGATGCGTGCAGGGCATGGCGGCCTTTTGCGGCACTTGGATGACCCCTAGTTCGCATTAAACACCTCCACCCTCCGTCGGTGTGGGGCTCATGTTGGCTATGCCCCAGCCCCTGAAGCATTCAAGCTGATTTCTTGCAGCAGCTGGGCACTGTAACAGCTCCAGAGCTGCTCTGTAAGGCAAGTAAAAGGGTGTGGGCCCTGCAGCACTACCTGTAGTTCGCATTGTGCGAGACCCCTAGTTCGCATTAAACACCCCCACCCTCCTTCAGTGTGGGGCTCATGTTGGCCATGCCCCAGCCCCTGAAGCATTCACGCTGATTTCTTGCAGCAGCTGGGCACTGTAACAGCTCAAGAGCTGCTCTGTAAGGCAAGTAAAAGGGTGTGGGCCCTGCAGCACTACTTGTAGTTTGCATTGTGCATTGGAAGGCACAAAGTAAGCAGACGGGAGGAGAAGTCAGGATAGTGCACAAGGGTATAGACGGGAGGGGCTCAAGAAAAAAGAAGTGGAAACAGACAGCAAACTAGGCTTCCAATGCACAATGCAAACTACAGGTAGTGCTGCAGGGCCCACACCCTTTTACTTGCCTTACAGAGCAGCTCTGGAGCTGTTTAATCACTCAATTGGATTTTTCTGCCAGCATAATTTTTCTCTTACGTCCTAGAGGATGCTGGGGACTCCGTAAGGACCATGGGGGATAGACGGGCTCCGCAGGAGACATGGGCACTTTAAGAAAGACTTTAGATCTGGGTGTGCACTGGCTCCTCCCTCTATGCCCCTCCTCCAGACCTCAGTTTACTACTGTGCCCAGAGGAGACTGGGTGCTTTTCAGGGAGCTCTCCTGAGTTTCCTGACAGAAAGTATATTTGTTAGATTTTTTTATTTTCAGGGAGCCTGCTGGCAACAGACTCCCTGCATCGAGGGGCGGAGGGGAGAGATGCACACCTACTTCTGTGAGTTGATAGGCTCTGCTTCTTAGGCTACTGTACAGCATTAGCTCCAGAGGGATCGGTACGCAGGTCTCACCCTCGCCGTCCGTCCCAGAGCCGCGCCGCCGTCCCCCTCGCAGAGCCGGAAGATAGAAGCCGGGTGAGTATGAGAAGAAAAGAAGACTTCAGAGGCGGCGGAAGACTTCATGATCTTCACTGAGGTAACGCACAGCAGTAAAGCTGTGCTCCATTGCTCCCATACACCTCACACACGGCAGTCAGTGTAAGGGTGAAGGGCGCAGGGGGGACGCCCTGGGCAGCAATATAGACCTCTCTTTGGCAAAATAAATATATATGCAGCTAGGCACTGTATATATATATAAGAGCCCCCGCCATTTTTTTACTATATTTGAGCGGGACAGAAGCCCGTCGCTGAGGGGGTGGGGCTTCTCCCTCAGCACTCACCAGCGCCATTTTCTCCACAGCACCGCTGAGGGGAAGCTCCACGGACTCTCCCCTGCTTATACCACGGTAGAAAGAGGGTCTTAAAGAAGAGGGGGGCACATAATTAGGCGCATATATATATGGAAATACAGCGCTACTGGGTAAACATAAAATTATTGTGTTTTTTTCCTGGGTCATATAGCGCTGGGGTGTGTGCTGGCATACTCTCTCTCTCTGTCTCTCCAAAGGGCCTTGTTGGGGAACTGTCCTCAGATAAGAGGATTCCCTGAGTGTATGGTGTGTCGGTACACGTGTGTCGACATGTCTGAGGTAGAAGGCTCTCCTAGAGAGGAGCAGGAGCAAATTAATGTGGTGTCTCCATCGACAACGCCGACACCTGACTGGATGGATATGTGGAATGTTTTAAGTGCTAATGTAAACTTATTACACAAGAGATTAGACAAAGCTGAAGCTAGGGAACAGTCAGGGAGTCAACCCATGCCTGTCCCTATGTCGCAGGGACCTTCGGGGTCTCAAAAGCGCCCACTATCCCAAATAGTTGACACAGATACCGACACGGATTCTGACTCCAGTGTCGACTACGATGATGCAAAGTTACAGCCAAAATTGGCTAAATGTATTCGATATATGATTATTGCAATAAAATATGTTTTGCACATCACAGAGTCCCCTGTCCCTGACACGAGGGTACACATGTATAAGGGAAAGAAACCTGAGATAACCTTTCCCCCCTCACATGAGTTGAACGAATTATGTGAAAAAGCTTGGGAATCTCCAGACAAAAAGCTGCAGATTCCCAAAAGGATTCTTATGGCGTATCCTTTCCCGCCAATGGACAGGATACGGTGGGAATCCTCCCCTAGGGTGGATAAAGCATTGACACGCTTATCCAAAAAGGTAGCGCTGCCATCCCAGGATACGGCTACCATCAGGGACCCTGCTGACCGCAAGCAGGAGGTTACCCTAAAGTCCATTTACACACATTCTGGTACCTTACTCAGACCGGCGATTGCGTCGGCCGGGGTTATAGCGCGGTGGCAGCATGGACAGATACCTTATCAGCAGAGATTGAGACCCTAGATAAGGATGCTATGTTATTGACCATAGGGCATATAAAAGATGCTGTCCTATATATGAGAGATGCTCAAAGTGACATTAGTCTACTGGGTTCTAGAATAAACGCTATGTCGATTTCTGCTAGACGAGTCCTATGGACCCGGCAATGGACAGGTGATGCCGACTCAAAAAGGCATATGGAGGTTTTACCTTACAGGGGTGAGGAATTGTTTGGGGAAGGTCTCTCGGACCTAGTCTCCACAGCTACAGCTGGTAAATCAAATTTTTTGCCTTATATTCCCTCACAGCCTAAGAAAGCACCACATTATCAAATGCAGTCCTTTCGATCACAGAGAAACAAGAAAGTACGAGGTGCGTCCTTTCTTGCCAGAGGTAAGGGCAGAGGGAAGAAGCTGCACAACACAGCTAGTTCCCAGGAACAGAAGTCCTCCCTGGCCTCTACAAAATCCACCGCATGACGCTGGGGCTCCGCTAAAGGAGTCCGCCCAGTTGGGGGCACGTCTTCGAGTTTTCAGCCACATCTGGGTTCATTCGCAGGTGGATACCTAGGCAATAGAAATTGTTTCTCAGGGTTACAAGCTGAAATTCGAAGAGGTGCCTCCTCGCCGGTTTTTCAAATCGGCCCTACCATCTTCTCCCCAGGAAAGGGAGATAGTGTTAAATGCAATTCACAAATTGTATCTTCAACAGGTGGTGGTCAAGGTTCCCCTTCTTCAACAAGGAAAGGGAAATTATTCGACCCTGTTTGTAGTCCCAAAACCGGACGGTTTGGTCAGACCCATATTAAATTTAAAATCCCTGAACCTATACTTGAAAAGGTTCAAGTTCAAGATGGAATCGCTAAGAGCGGTCATCGCCAGCCTAGAAGGGGGGGATTTTATGATATCTCTGGACATAAAGGATGCATACCTTCATGTACTCATTTATCCACCTCATCAGGCGTACCTAAGATTTGCGGTACAGTATTGTCATTACCAATTTCAGACGTTGCCGTTTGGTCTCTCCAGAATTTTCTCAGAGAATTTTCACCAAGGTAATGACGGAAATTATGGTGCTCCTGCGAAAGCAAGGTGTCACAATTATCCCGTACTTGAACGATCTCCTCATAAAAGCGAGATCAAGAGAGCAGTTGCTGAACAGCGTATAACTTTCACTGAAGGTGTTACAGCAACACGGCTGGATTCTCAATATCCCGAAGTCGCAGTTGGTTCCTACGACTCGTCTGACTTTGCTTGGGCATTATTCTGGATACGGACCAGAAAAGGGTTTATCTTCCGATAGAAAAGGCCCAGGAACTCATGACTCTGGTCAGGAACCTATTGAAACCAAAACAGGTGTCAGTGCATCACTGCACTCGAGTCCTGGGAATGATGGTGGCATCATACGAGGCCATTCCCTTCGGCAGGTTCCATGCGAGGATCTTGCAATGGGACCTACTGGACAAATGGTCCGGGTCACATCTACAGATTCATCAGTTGATCACCCTGTCCCCCAGGGCCAGGGTATCTCTCCTGTGGTGGCTGCAGAGTGCTCACCTTCTAGAGGGCCGCAGGTTCGGCATTCAGGACTGGATCCTGGTGACCACGAACGCGAGCCTCCGAGGTTGGGGAGCAGCCACACAGGGAAGAAATTTCCAAGGTCTTTGGTCAAGTCAGGAGACTTGTCTTCACATCAACATCCTGGAGCTAAGGGCCATATACAACGCCCTATGTCAAGCGGAGACCTTACTTCGCGACCAACCAGTTCTGATCCAGTCAGACAACGTCACCGCAGTAGTTCATGTAAACCGCCAAGGCGGCACAAGGAGCAGAGTGGCGATGGCGGAAGCCACCAGAATTCTTCGCTGGGCGGAGACTCATGTAAGCGCACTGTCAGCAGTGTTCATTCCGGGAGTGGACAACTGGGAAGCAGACTTCCTCAGCAGACACGACCTACATCCAGGAGAGTGGGGACTCCATCAGGAAGTCTTCGCACAGATTGCAAGTCGGTGGGGACTGTTCCAGATAGACATGATGGCGTCCCGCCTCAACAAAAAGCTACAGAGGTATTGCACCAGGTCAAGAGACCCTCAGGCAGTAGCTGTAGACGCCCTAGTGACACCGTGGGTGTTCCGGTCGGTCTATGTATTTCCTCCTCTACCTCTCATACCCAAGGTGTTGATAATAGTAAGAAAAAGAGGAGTAAGAACAATTCTCATTGTTCCAGATTGGCCGCGAAGGACCTGGTATCCAGATCTGCAGGAAATGCTCACAGAAGATCCGTGGCCACTTCCTCTAAGACAGGACCTGTTGCAACAGGGGCCCTGTCTGTTCCAAGACTTACCGCAGCTGCGTTTGACGGCATGGCGGTTGAACGCCGGATCCTAGCGGAAAAGGGTATTCCAGATGAGGTCATTCCTACGCTAATAAAGGCTAGGAAGGACGTGACATCTAAACATTATCACTGTATATGGCGAAAATATGTTTCTTGGTGTGAGGCCAGGAATGCTCATACGGAAGAATTCCACCTGGGCCACTTCCTTCACTTCCTACAAACTGGAGTGAATTTGGGCCTAAAATTAGGCTCTATTAAGGTTCAGATTTTGGCCTTATCCATTTTCTTTCAAAAGGACTTGGCCTCTCTTCCTGAAGTAAGTACAAACTTTTGTGAAGGGAGTACTGCATATTCAGCCTCCTTTTGTACCTCCGGTGGTCCCTTGGGACCTTAACGTGGTGTTAAGGTTATGGTTTGAACCACTTAAAATGGTGGAGTTTAAATATCTCACTTGGAAGGTGGTCATGTTATTAGCCTTGGCTTCCGCTAGGCGAGTGTCGGAATTAGCAGCTTTATCACATAAAATCCCCTATCTGGTTTTCCATATGGATAGAGCGGAATTGCAGACCCGTCCTCAATTCCTGCTAAAAGTGGACTCATCCTTTCATATGAACCAACCTATTGTGGTGCCTGTGGCTACGCGTGACTTGGAGGATTCCGAGTCCCTTGATGTGGTCAGGGCTTTGAAAATTTACGTGGCCAGAACGGCTAGAGTCAGAAAAACAGAAGCACTGTTTGTCCTGTATGCAGCCAACAAGATTGGCACCCCTGCTTCAAAGCAGACTATTGCTCTCTGGATCTGTAACACGATTCAGCAGGCGCATTCTATGGCGGGATTGCCGTTGCTTAATTCAGTCAAGGCCCATTCCACTAGGAAGGTGGGCTCTTCTTGGGCAGCTGCCCGAGGGGTCTCAACACTACAGCTGTGCCGAGCTGCCACTTGGTCGGGTTCAAACACCTTTGCAAAGTTCTATAAGTTTGATACCCTGGCTGAGGAGGACCTCCTGTTTGCTCAATCGGTGCTGCAGAGTCATCCGCAGGAGCCCGTTTGGGAGCTTTGGTATAATCCCCATGGTCCTTACGGAATCCCCAGCATCCTCTAGGACGTAAGAGAAAATAAGATTTTAAACCTACCGGTAAATCTTTTTCTCGTAGTCCGTAGAGGATGCTGGGTGCCCGTCCCAAGTGCGGACTACTTCTGCAAGACTTGTATATAGTTATTGCTTACATAAGGGTTATATGTTAGTTTTCATCGGTCTTGGACTGATGCTATGTTGTTTTCATACTGTTAACTGGGTAGTATATCACAAGTTATACGGTGTGATTGGTGTGGCTGGTATGAATCTTGACCTTGGATTAACAAAAATCCTTTCCTCGTACTGTCCGTCTCCTCTGGGCACAGTTTCTCTAACTGAGGTATGGAGGAGGGGCATAGAGGGAGGAGCCAGTGCACACCCAGATCTAAAGTCTTTCTTAAAGTGCCCATGTCTGCTGCGGAGCCCGTCTATCCCCCATGGTCCTTACGGAGTCCCCATCATCCTCTACGGACTATGAGAGAAAAAAATTTACCGGTAGGTTTAAAATGTTATTTTTTTCTCTGCAACCCACTGCTAAATTGTGCTTCCTAGCTGTTTTTTATAAAATCACTTAATTAAATCTAACTCTGATTACGTCAGAGAAGGCCAGGTACCCTACACCATAAAAGGGGGTTTGAAATTTTGACTTGTCTACTTAAAGATCACCAAAATCTGATCACAAGGTCAATTACATCCCTGGGTGGGATTGAACCACCAACCTTTTGATTAATAGCCCATGTAAGTGAAAGAGATCCTGAAGCACTCACTCATCATGGGAAAGTACCAATGTGTTTCTTACAAAAATTCTCCAGATTATTGACTTTTTAAAGTTTTTCTAGGAAACGTTCTAGATGAATGCTTATTAGCCTTTGTCAGTATTGACTTTTGCAAGGTGTCTATGTGGCGCAATCGGTTAGCATGTTTGGCTATTAACCAAAAGGTTGGTGGTTCAATCCCACCCAGGGATGTAATTGACCTTGTAATCAGATTTTGGTGATCTTTAAGTAGACAAGTCAAAATTTCAAACCCCCTCTTATGGTGTAGGGTACCTGGCCTTCTCTGATGTAATCAGAGTTAGATTTAATTAAGTGATTTTATAAAAAAAACAGCTAGGAAGCACAATTTAGCAGTGGGTTGCAGAGAAAAAAAATTATGCTGGCAGAAAAGTCCAATTGAGTGACGAAACAGCTCTTCATTTTCTGATTTTATGTTTATGCTAACAAATTTGCTCTCTGAAAAGTGTCCACAAAGCCAAGTCTCTGATTAACACCTTTGTAGGAATGGTTTTTCACCTATTACTGAATTAAACTTGCTTCATTGGAAAGGCAGCAAGATGCATCCTCATTTCAATGTCTACTGAAATAATACAGGTTGACACCAGGAAACATAAACGTCACTGCATCCTTGCTGCTTCCTCATGGGGAAGTCTGTTTAATGTGAAAACAAGGTGATATCTAATCAGCACACAGGTAAGGAATTAAGAAAATCTTTCTTTATGGGTGAAGATGTTTCTCACAAAATTGTTGCACCAAAGCATCATTGAAATTCAAGCTGGAAAGATGATTTTAATATATCACTTGTACATTTTGTACTGCTCTTCTGGTGACAATGTAGTTTGTTTTTGTCAATTACCATTTTAATAATAGGGTAAAGAAAATTAAGTGGATTTTTGATAGAAAACAATACTGTCAATATACTATTAAAACAAATTAAAATGGTAAAAGTTATTGTACTTTAAGTAAAAATAAAAGAGCCAAAATATCAATCCCAGTTTTGGATTACTTTAATTAACAAAAAACAATGCATATAGCAGAAGATAGTTTCAATCTGCCTACCTCTGGGTTATGGGCCCAGCATGCTTCCGTTGCAGTACTCTGCTGCTCATGTAAGTGCAAGAGATCCTGAAGCACTCACTCATCATGGGAAAGTAGCAATGTGTTTCTTACCAAAACTCTCCAGATTATTGACTTTTTAAAGTTTTTCTAGGAAACGTTCTAGATGAATGCTTATTAGCCTTTGTCAGAATGGACTTTTACGAGGTGTCTCTGTGGTGCAATCGGTTAGCATGTTTGGCTATTAACCAAAAGGTTGGTGGTTCAATCCCACCCAGGGATGTAATTGACCTTGTGATCAGATTTTGGTGATCTTTAAGTAGACAAGTCAAAATTTCAAACCCCCTCTTATGGTGTAGGGTACCTGGCCTTCTCTGATGTAATCAGAGTTAGATTTAATTAAGTGATTTTATAAAAAACAGCTAGGAAGCACAATTTAGCAGTGGATTGCAGAGAAAAAAAAATTATGCTGGCAGAAAAGTCCAATTGAGTGATTAAACAGCTCTTCATTTTCTGACTTTATTTTTATGCTAACAAATTTGCTCTCTGAAAAGTGTCCACAAAGCCAAGTCTCTGATTAACACCTTTGTAGGAATGTTTTTTCACCTATTACTGAATTAAACTTGCTTCATTGGAAAGGCAGCAAGATGCATCCTCATTTCAATGTCTACTGAAATAATACAGGAAACCAGGAAACATAAACGTTACTGCATCCTTGCTGCTTTCTCATGTGGAAGTCTGTTTAATGTGAAAACAAGGTAATATCTAATCAGCACACAGGTAAGGAATTAAGAAAATCTTTCTTTATGGGTGAAGATGTTTCTCACAAAATTGTTGTCCGAATGCATCATTGAAATTCAAGATGGAAGATGATTTTAATATATCACTTGTACATTTTGCATTGCTCTTCTGATGACAATGTAGTTTGTTTTTGTCAATTACCATTTCAGTAATAGGGTAAAGAAAATTAAGTGGATTTTTTAAAGAAAACAATGCTGTCAATATACTATTAAAACAAATTAAAATGATAAAAGTTATTGTACTTTAAGTAAAAATAAAAGAGCCAAAATATCAATCCCAGTTTTTGATTACTTCAATTATAAAAAAAAATGCACATAGCAGAGGATAGTTTCGATCAATCGACCTCTGGGTTATGGGCCCAGCATCCTTCCATTGCACTACTCTGCTGCTCATAGAAGTCTGAGAGATCCTGAAGACTAAATTGATTAAAGGCCTAAAAGTACTGGACTATAAGGAAAGACTTACTAGGCTGAATATGTATGCACTAGAAAAGAGGTGCCTAAGAGGAGATATTATTAATATCTTCAAATATGTAAAGATACATAACAAAGAGTTATCAGAGGAATTATTTATTAAAAGAACACGTGGTCACTCGCTGCGACTGGAGGAAAGTTCAGAACGCAATGGAGGAAAGGGTTCTTCACTGTTAGGGCAATCAGGATGTGGAATTCCCTGCCAGGGAAGGTGGTAATGGCGGACTCTGTAATTGGATTTAAAAAAGGAATGGATACATTTCTGAATGAAAAAGCTATCCAAGGTTATAATACTTAAAATATCAACATGGTTAATCCGGGGGTAACATGAGTTTTAGTAGCTAACTAGTCATAAAACATTATTCAGCAAGTATGTAGAATCATCACAACTTAAAACAGGTTGAACACGATGGGCAATTTGCCTCTATTCAACCTCAAAAACTATGTTACTATATGTTACTATATTACTGTAGTATATAGAACACCACAATGCAATGAGCAGTGATAGTGAGCACTGATGAGGATACTAGAACTGACACTGAGCAGCAAGATGCAGCACTGGACTATTAGTAATGTACTGTAGTATGCTGAGCACCACAATGCAGCACAAGACAATGAGCAGTGATACTGAGCACTGATGAGGATACTACTGAGAACTGACACTGAGCAAGAGAGACACACTACTAGTATTACTGAGCAGCAATAAGTAACCACTGATACTGAGCACTAATATTGAGATTTCCACTGAGAGAACATAGCCACGTCCTCTCCGCTCTCTCTTCAATGCACGAGTAAAAATGGCGGCAACGCGCAGCTCTATATATAATATCCGAATCTCGCGAGAATCCGACAGCGGGATGATGACATTTTCCCTTGTTCAGGTTTTCCGAGTCAGGCGGGAACAACCGAGCCTGCCTCAGACCAGTGTAAACCACGTGGAGTTCGTGGGGAATTCGGTTCTCGGAGAACCGAACCCGCTCCTCTCTACCTTATACCCATCAATTTTTTTTATTTTCAATCTAAGCCCCTGCAGTTTTCTGTAAGCATCTGCTTCGCTATGATGATCAACAAGTCACAAGGGCCAAACACTCAGGGCTTGAGGCATAGATCTTTGGACCAGCTGCTACAAGCATGGCAGAGGTGTCACTATCACTGGTGACACCCAGAGAGGTGGCGAGGGAGATTGTAATGCAGTACGTGCAAATAAGCAGCGCAATGGTAAAAAGGAGGCATGATTTCATAGGTAGGGGCGTGGCCTGGTGGCCTGAATCTACATTTTATTGCTCCGGGTGTCCCGGGGGTTGGGGGCTGCACCCGGGGACTAGTGTGTAAGCGGTGCTGGCTCCTGCACAGTGACAGGGCATGGCCACCCAGTATGACACCTCCCTTCTTGACCATGCTGTAATTGCAGTCGCACTGCAGTTCAGCGTGATCATAAACAATGGTGTAGCCTCCTGCTGGTGCAGACTGTATGTGCGCGCAGGAAGCCGCCACCATTTTTGTGATCACAGCGGCTGAATGTGATGTCATACAGCCGCTGTGACCACGCCCCCTGTGTCTCCTCCATTGCAGACCCCATTTTGAAGCCTTGCCCCCGCACTGCTCCATCCGTGACTTGGAAATGGAGTGTTGCTGACCCCACTCTCCCCCCCTGCCCCGATTGACAGGCAGAGGCGATCGCATGCAGGCACATGCGTATGATCTTAGCAATTTTTGCAGTTGGATCGCTTATTGTGATTGCAATCCAACCTGAATCAGGCCCTATTACCTATCACAATGCGCTGCGGGCAGTACAAAATTGGGTTAATATAGGAGAAAAACCCCCAGACCTGTGCTCCTTAACTGTACCTGGTGGCTAGTGGAGCGGCTGCCCAGTAATCAGTGTCCACCCCAGTGCGCACACGGCCCACCCCCTACGGCCACGCTTCCCTTAATCAGCGGCCTCGTGATCCGGAAGGGCGGTGTGTGTGTGACTGACCTTAGGAAGAAACCGGAGCCTCCGCTGCAGTGACCCAGCAACCAGGGCACGGGAGTATACAGCGCCGCTGGGAGTGATGAAGCTGCAGTAAAGATGTCTATTAGACCTAGCCTGCTGCAGCCCTTGTAGATTCTCATAAAACAAGTTCTTCTTTTCTTGTCAAAATTAATAGCTAAGAATAGGCTGCCTGAGGCAGGCCCCTGTTAAGTGGCCTGCTACTGAAGGCACCAACTACAAACTGAGCTCCCTGTTCATGGAAGCGGGGTTATAGAGGAGGATGCGCTGAGCATCTTGGGAACAGTCAAAAGCTTTGAGCCGGTTGGTGCCTCAGATCAAGATCCTACTCTACACCCCAATGTGAATCCTTGTGGAGTCCAGTGTACCCCACAGAAGAAATTAATGTGTCACACTCATTGGCAGCAACCTTAGAATAGCTGCTGACGGGCACAATTGAGAAAGGAAGGGGGGGGGGGCATTTGAATCCAGCACATAGATGCAATTCAAATATGTAATTTGTACCTTCCTATTTTAAAATATAATGGATGAACCTAACCCTGTGAGAACAATCTTCATGATCAAGAGATCTAATATGTAAAATAAGTATGAGTTGGGATAGGGCTGGGGAGGGTGGCAGCTCGGGCAGCCCCTCCCCCGTCAAGTTAAGGAGATTCAACTGAGGAAGCACAAGGGAACTCTCGTCTGGGGACAACAACTGCAGGGAGACCACATCTTTTCAGATGAACATGGGAGGGCGGAAGGCTGCCTAATACTGAAGCACCATCAAATATCAAACCATATCCAACAACTAGTACAAGCATTCCTGGGGGAAGGTCTGCAGCAGACGGATTTGCATACGGTGATGTCATCCAAGCAGTGGGCCAAAGTTGGCTGGAACCCTCATCTGCATATAAAAAGAGAAAAGGGGCATGCAGGGCATGGCGGCCTTTTGCAGTGCTTGGATGACCCCTAGTTCGCATTAAACACCCCCACCCTCCTTTGGTGTGGGGCTCATGTTGGCCATGCCCCATCCCCTGAAGCATTCATGCTGATTTCTTGCAGCAGCTGGGCACTGTAACAGCTCCAGAGCTGCTCTGTAAGGCAAGTAAAAGGGTGTGGGCCCTGCAGCACCACATGTAGTTCGCATTGTGCGTTGGAAGGCACAAAGTAAGCAGACGGGAGGAGAAGTCAGGATAGTACACAAGGGCATCCTTTTCTCTTAGTCCGTAGAGGATGCTGGGGTCACATTAAGAACCATGGGGTATAGACGGGATCCGCAAGAGACATGGGCACTTTAAGACTTTCAAAGGGTGTGAACTGGCTCCTCCCTCTATGCCCCTCCTCCAGACTCCAGTTATAGGAACTGTGCCCAGGGAGACGGACATTTCGAGGAAAGGATTTATTGTTAAACTAAGGTGAGCATCTTACCAGCTCACACCTTAAGCATGCCGCAGAACGTGGCATTCAACAGAACACAAGCCAACGGCATGAACAATTGCAGCAAAAAGCTGACCAGAACCGTAACACAACATGTGTATAACCACAAGTAATAACTGCAGACACAGTATGGACTGGGACGGGTGCCCAGCATCCTCTACGTACTAAGAGAAAAGGATTTACCGGTAGGTATTAAAATCCTATTTTCTCATATGACTTAGAGGATGCTGGGGTCACATTAAGAACCATGGGGTTATACCAAAGCTCTTGAACGGGTGGGAGAGTGCGAACGACTCTGCAGCACCGAATGACCCAACTTGAGGTTATCATCAGCCAAGGTATCAAACTTGTAAAACTTAGCAAAAGTGTTTACTAAATAGCTGCTCGGCAAAGTTGCAATGCCGAGACTCCCCGACCAGCTGCCCAGGATGAACCCACCTTTCTAGTAGAATGGGTCTTCACCTAATTCAGTAACGGCAATCCTGCCGTGGAATGAGCATGCTGAATCTTACCACAGATCCAGCGCATAATGGTCTGCATGGAAGCAGGACACCCAATCCTGTTGGGAGCATACAGGACAAACAGAGCCTCTGTTTTCCTAATCTGTACCGTTCTGGTGACATAAATTTTCAAAGTTCTGACCACAGCCAGAGACTTTGACTCAACGAAGGTGTCAGTGGCCAAAGGCACCATGTGGAAAGATGAACCACCTTTGGCAGAAATTGTTGACGTGTCCTCAATTCTGCTCTATCTTCATGAAAGATCAAATAAAGGCTCTTGTGATACTGCATGGTTTGTACTGTTTTCCATGTGCTCCCAGATCTTTCAAGCAAGTAGCTTGGTCAAGAAAGTTCTGTTTGAAAAGAAACAAACATTTACTGTCATTGTTATGCAAATAAACTTACATTAAAGCTAACAAGAAAGCACACTCGTTCTGTCTTTAAACTGATAAAAGAAACCCCAATAATATGGGGCATGCAAAAATTGAGATAAAACTCAGTTTTGCTCCTCTCCACGGAAATCTTTAATAAAAGGCGAAATATTTGTTAGTTCTGAAGAGAAACCAGAGCATGACCAAGATTCCACCTGTCGCCTGAGTGCCATGCCAGCAGTTCTCATTCAGCTCAAAGTGAGCACCCAATTTGAATGAAAGAAAGCAGATTTCTCACCAGGCTTCCCCTTGCTATAAACATCGTTTGTACTCTTTTCCATGTGCTCCCAGATCTTTCAAACAATTAGTGTGGTCAAGAAAGTTCTGTTTGAAAAGAAACAAACATTTACTGTCATTTCTATGCAAATGAGCTTACATTAAAGCACACTCGTTCTATCTTTAAACCGATAAAATAAAACCCCAATAAGATGGGGCATGCAAAAATTGAGATAAAACTCCGTTTTTTTCCTCTCCACGGAAATCTTTAGTAAAAGGCGAAAGATTTGTTCGTTCTGAAGAGAAACCACAGCATGACCAAGATTCTACCTGTCGCCTGAGTGCCATGCCAGCAGTCCTCATTCAGCTCAAAGTGAGCACCCAATTTGAAAGAAAGAAAGCAGATTTCTCACCAGGCTTCCCCTTGCTATAAACATGGTTTGTACTCTTTTCCATGTGCTCCCAGATCTTTCAAGCAATTAGTATAGTCAAGAAAGTTCTGTTTGAAAAGAAACTAACATTTACTGTCATTTCTATGCAAATGAGCTTACATTAAAGCACACTCGTTCTATCTTTAAACTGATAAAAGAAACCCCAATAAGACGGGGCATGCAAAAATTGAGATAAAACTCAGTTTTGCTCCTCTCCACGGAAATCTTTAGTAAAAGGCGAAAGATTTGTTCGTTCTGAAGAGAAACCAGAGCATGACCAAGATTCCACCTGTCGCCTGAGTGCCATGCCAGCAGTCCTCATTCAGCTCAAAGTGAGCACCCAATTTGAAAGAAAGAAAGCAGATTTCTCACCAGGCTTCCCCTTGCTATAAGCATGGTTTGTACTCTTTTCCACGTGCTCCCAGATCTTTCAAGCAATTAGTATGGTCAAGAAAGTTCTGCTTGAAAAGAAACAGACATTTATTGTCATTGTTATGCAAATAAACTTACATTAAAGCTAACAAGAAAGCACACTCGTTCTGTCTTTAATCCGATAAAAGAAACCCCAATAATATGGGGCATGCAAAAATTGAGATAAAACTCAGTTTTGCTCCTCTCCACGGAAATCTTTAGTAAAAGGCGAAAGATTTGTTCGTTCTGAAGAGAAACCAGAGCATGACCAAGATTCCACCTGTCGCCTGAGTGCCGTGCCAGCAGTCCTCATTCAGATCAAAGTGAGCGCCCAATTTGAAAGAAAGCAGATTTCTTACCTGTCTTCTCCTTGCTATAAGCATGGTTTGTACTGTATTCCATGTGCTCCCAGATCTTTCAAGCAAGTAGCATGGTCAAGAAAGTTCTGTTTGAAAAGAAACAAACATTTACTGTCATTTCTATGCAAATGAGCTTACATTAAAGCACACTCATTCTATCTTTAAACCGATAAAAGAAACCCCAAAAAGATGGGGCATGCAAAAATTGAGATAAAACTCGGTTTTGCTCCTCTCCACGGAAATCTTTAGTAAAAGGCGAAAGATTTGTTCGTTCTGAAGAGAAACCAGAGCATGACCAAGATTTTTATCTGAAAATATGTGTTCTCCCTGCAGTTGTTGTCCCCAGATGAGAGTTCCCTTGTGCTGCCTCAGTTGAATCTCCTTTACTTGACAGGGGGATGCTCGAGCAGCGACCCTCCCCAGCTCTAGCCCAACTCCTACTTACCTGCCAGGTGAGATACTATGATCATGAAGGTGCTTCTCCCAGGGCAAGGCTCACCCATTGCACTCTGGGTGTGCTGCTTCTGCGATTTCCCCAAATGTGGGAAACTTGACTGCATAATTTGTGTTTCCCCTGGTCGGCTCTTGTATAATTCAGATCTCTTTGTCTCAGGTCTGTCTCCAGCCTAGTTTGCTGTCTGTTTCCACTTCTCTTTTCTTGAGCCGCTCCCTTCTATGCCCTTGCGCACTATCCTGACTTCTCCCGTCTGCTTACTTCGTGCCTTCCAACGCACAATGCAAACTACAGGTAGTGCTGCAGGACCCACACCCTTTTACTTGCCTTACAGAGCGTCTCTGGAGCAGTTACAGTGCCCAGCTGCTGCAAGAAATCAGCTTGAATGCTTCAGGGGCTGGGGAATAGCCAACATGAGCCCCACACCGAAGGAGGGTGGAGGTGTGTAATGCGAACTAGGGGTCATCCAAGCGCCGCAAAAGGCCGCCATGCCCTGCACGCCCCTTGTCTCTTTTCATATGCAGACGAGGGTTGAAGCCATTTTTGACCCACTGTTTGGATGACATCACCATATGCAAATCCATCTGCTGCAGGCCTTCCCCCAGGAATGCTTGCACTAGTTGTTGCATTTGGTTTGTTGTTTGGGGGTGCTTCAGTATTAGGCAGCCTTCTGCCCTCCCATGTTCATCTGAAAATATGTGTTCTCCCTGCAGTTGTTGTCCCCAGATGAGAGTTCCCTTGTGCTGCCTCAGTTGAATCTCCTTTACTTGACAGAGATGTGCCTGAGCAGCGGCCCTCCCCAGCCCTGTCCCAAATCATACTTATTTTGCATAGGCGATACCATGGTCATGAAGATTATTCTCCCAGGGTGAGGTTCATTCATTGCATTCTGGGTATGCTGACCCCTGTGATTTCCCCAAATGTGGGAAACTCGACTGCATTATTTGTGGTAGTGGGGGACTGTGTTTGTGCTTTCCTCTGGTCAGCTCTGGTAAAAATCAGATTTCTTTATCTCAGATCTTCCTCTAGCCTTGTTCTTCTTTCGAGAGTTCCCTTGTGCTGCCTCAGTTGGATCTCTTTCACTTAACAGGGGTGGTGCCCGAGCAGCGACCCTCCCCAGCTCTAGCCCAACTCCTACTTACCTGCCAGGTGAGATACTATGATCATGAAGGTGCTTCTCCCAGGGCAAGGCTCACCCATTGCACTCTGGTTGTGCTGCCCATGCGATTTCCCCAAATGTGGGAAACTTGACTGCATAATTTGTGTTTCCCTTGGTCGGCTCTCGTATAATTCAGATCTCTTTGTCTCAGGTCTCTCTCCAGCCTAGTTTGCTGTCTGTTTCCACTTCTCTTTTCTTGAGCCGCTCCCTTCTATGCCCTTGCGCACTATCCTGACTTCTCCCGTCTGCTTACTTCGTGCCTTCCAACGCACAATGCAAACTACAGGTAGTGCTGCAGGGCCCACACCCTTTTACTTGCCTTACAGAGCAGCTCTGGAGCAGTTACAGTGCCCAGCTGCTGCAAGAAATCAGCTTGAATGCTTCAGGGGCTGGGGCATAGCCAACATGAGCCCCACACCGAAGGAGGGTGGAGGTGTGTAATGCGAACTAGGGGTCATCCAAGCGCCGCAAAAGGCCGCCATGCCCTGCACGCCCCTTTTCTCTTTTCATATGCAGACGAGGGTTGAAGCCAACTTTGACCCACTGCTTGGATGGCATCACCATATGCAAATCCATCTGCTGCAGGCCTTCCCCCAGGAATGCTTGCACTAGTTGTTGCATTTGGTTTGTTGTTTGGGGGTGCTTCAGTATTAGGCAGCCTTCTGCCCTCCCATGTTCATCTGAAAATATGTGTTCTCCCTGCAGTTGTTGTCCCCAGATGAGAGTTCCCTTGTGCTGCCTCAGTTGAATCTCCTTTACTTGACAGAGATGTGCCTGAGCAGCGGCCCTCCCCAGCCCTATCCCAAATCATACTTATTTTGCATAGGAGAGACCATGGTGTTGAAGATTGTTCTCCCAGGGTGAGGTTCATTCATTGCATTCTGGGTATGCTGACCCCTGTGATTTCCCCAAATGTGGGAAACTCAACTGCATTATTTGTGGTAGTGGGGGACTGTGTTTGTGCTTTCCTCTGGTCAGCTCTGGTAAAAGTCAGATTTCTTTGTTTCAGTTCTTCCTCTAGCCTTGTTCTTCTTTCGAGAGTTCCCTTGTGCTGCCTCAGTTGGATCTCCTTCACTTGACAGGGGGGTGCCCGAGCAGCGACCCTCCCCAGCTCTAGCCCAACTTCTACTTACCTGCCAGGTGAGATACTATAATCATGAAGGTGCTTCTCCCAGGGCAAGGCTCACCCATTGCACTCTGGATGTGCTGCCCCTGCGATTTCCCCAAATGTGGGAAACTTGACTGCATAATTTGTGTTTCCCCTGGTCGGCTCTCGTATAATTCAGATCTCTTTGTCTCAGGTCTCTCTCCAGCCTAGTTTGCTGTCTGTTTCCACTTCTCTTTTCTTAAGCCGCTCCATTCTATGGCCTTGCGCACTATCCTTACTTCTCCCGTCTGCTTACTTTGTGCCTTCCAATGCACAATGCAAACTACAGGTAGTGCTGCAGGGCCCACACCCTTTTACTTGCCGTACAGAGCAGCTCTGGAGCTGTTACAGTGCCCAGCTGCTGCAAGAAATCAGCTTGAATGCTTCAGGGGCTGGGGCATAGCCAACATGAGCCCCACACCGAAGGAGGGTGGGGGTGTTTAATGCGAACTAAGGGTCATCCAAGCGCCGCAAAAGGCCGCCATGCCCTGCATACCCCTTTTCTCTTTTCATATGCAGATGAGGGTTCCAGCCAACTTTGGCCCACTGCTTGGATGACATCACCGTATGCAAATCCGTCTTCTGCAGAACTTCCCCCAGGAATGCTTGTACTAGTTGTTGCATTTGGTTTGTTGTTTGGGGGTGCTTCAGTATTAGGCAGCCTTCTGCCCTCCCATGTTCATCTGAAAATATGTGTTCTCCCTGCAGTTGTTGTCCCCAGATGGGAGTTCCCTTGTGCTGCCTCTGTTGAATCTCCTTTACTTGACAGAGATGTGCCTGAGCAGCGGCCCTCCCCAGCCCTATCCCAAATCATACTTATTTTGCATAGGAGATACCATGGTCATGAAGATTGTTCTCCGAGGGTGAGGTTCATTCATTGCATTTTGGGTATGCTGACCCCTGTGATTTCCCCAAATGTGGGAAACTCGACTGCATTATTTGTGGTAGTGGGGGACTGTGTTTGTGCTTTCCTCTGGTCAGCTCTGGTAAAAGTCAGATTTCTTTGTCTCAGATTTTCCTCTAGCCTTGTTCTTCTTTCGAGAGTTCCCTTGTGCTGCCTCAGTTGGATCTCCTTCACTTGACAGGGGGGTACCCGAGCAGCAACCCTCCCCAGCTCTAGCCCAACTCCTACTTACCTGCCAGGTGAGATACTATGATCATGAAGGTGCTTCTCCCAGGGCAAGGCTCACCCATTGCACTCTGGGTGTGCTGCTCCTGCGATTTCCCCAAATGTGGGACACTTGACTGCATAATTTGTGTTTCCCCTGGTCGGCTCTCGTATAATTTAGATCTCTTTGTCTCAGGTCTCTCTCCAGCCTAGTTTGCTGCCTGTTTCCACTTCTCTTTTCTTGAGCCGCTCCCTTCTATGCCCTTGCGCACTATCCTGACTTCTCCCGTCTGCTTACTTTGTGCCTTCCAACGCACAATGCGAACTACAGGTAGTGCTGCAGGGCCCACACCCTTTTACTTGCCTTACAGAGCAGCTCTGGAGCTGTTACAGTGCCCAGCTGCTGCAAGAAATCATCTTGAATACTTCAGGGGTGTGGCCATACCTGTAATCTGCAGCCAGTAAAATTGATTGCAAGCCTTGGGAGTGAACCCAAAATTGCAATCAATGTAGCTGGTAAATCATTAAACTTTCTTGTAGACACAGGGGCGGTCAAATCAGTGATAAATTCGACAGTGGGCATGAGAACCACTGGTAGGACAATTCCAGCCATAGGAGTAACAGGAGTAGTCCAGCATTACCCTGTTAGCAAACCAGCAGAGATTACAATAGGGCCGTTACATACCAAGCATTCCTTTTTGCTGGCTGCATCGGCACCGACCAATCTCCTGGGTAGAGACTTACTGTGTAAAATGGGGTGCGTCATTTATTGTACTCCTGAAGGTGTATTCTTGGACATACCTGAGAATCACGCTCAGGAAGTGCGAGACATGTTAGATACCCCATCAAAATTAATGTCACATACCATTATGACAAATAGGACTCCATCCCAAGTAGAAGAAATGACATCTCAGATACCAGAGTCACTTTGGACAAAAGATGGACAGGACACTGGATTAATGGCAAACGTAGCTCCAGTAGTTGTACAAGTAAAAGATGGTAGGATATGCTTCATCTACACGTTATAGCCCTGAATTTTCCAATGCCTAGCTCTTTGCAAAAGAGAGATATTGGCAAGGAAAAGCTGTATTGTACCTTTGCATTTTTCTCCCAAACGAAAGACACTAGAATGAAAATTTTAAAGCCTACTGTTAGTGCTTCATCTACACGTTATAGCCCTGAATTTTCCAATGCCTAGCTCTTTGCAAAAGAGAGATATCGGCAAGGAAAAGCTGTATTGTACCTTTGCATTTTTCTCCCAAACGAAAGACACTAGAATGAAAATTTTAAAGCCTCCTGTTAGTGCTTCATCTACACGTTATAGCCCTGAATTTTCCAATGCCTATCTCTTTGCAAAAGAGAGATATCGGCAAGGAAAAGCTGTATTGTACCTTTGCATTTTTCTCCCAAACGAAGGACACTAGAATGACAATTTTAAAGCCTCCTATTAGTGCTTCATCTACACGTTATAGCCCTGAATTTTCCAATGCCTATCTCTTTGCAAAAGAGAGATATCGGCAAGGAAAAGCTGTATTGTACCTTTGCATTTTTCTCCCAAACGAAGGACATTAGAATGAAAATTTTAAAGCCTCCTGTTAGTGCTTCATCTACACGTTATAGCCCTGAATTTTCCAATGCCTATCTCTTTGCAAAAGAGAGATATCGGCAAGGAAAAGCTGTATTGTACCTTTGCATTTTTCTCCCAAACGAAAGACACTAGAATGAAAATTTTAAAGCCTCCTGTTAGTGCTTCATATACACGTTATAGCCCTGCATTTTCCAATGCCTATCTCTTTGCAAAAGAGAGATATCGGCAAGGAAATGCTGTATTGTACCTTTGCATTTTTCTCCCAAACGAAAGACACTAGAATGAAAATTTTAAAGCCTCCTGTTAGTGCTTCATCTACACGTTATAGCCCTGCATTTTCCAATGCCTATCTCTTTGCAAAAGAGAGATAT
Organism: Pseudophryne corroboree; assembly: GCF_028390025.1. Taxonomy (NCBI): domain Eukaryota; kingdom Metazoa; phylum Chordata; class Amphibia; order Anura; family Myobatrachidae; genus Pseudophryne; species Pseudophryne corroboree. The sequence continues at coordinate 966,431 of NW_026968131.1, read as the reverse complement.
CGGCAAGGAAAAGCTGCATTGTACCTTTGCATTTTTCTCCCAAACGAAAGACACTAGAATGAAAATTGTAAAGCCTCCTGTTAGTGCTTCATCTACACGTTATAGCCCTGCATTTTCCAATGCCTAGCTCTTTGCAAAAGAGAGATATTGGCAAGGAAAAGCTGTATTGTACCTTTGCATTTTTCTCCCAAACGAAGGACACTAGAATGAAAATTTTAAAGCCTCCTGTTAGTGCTTCATCTACACGTTATAGCCCTGAATTTTCCAATGCCTATCTCTTTGCAAAAGAGAGATATCGGCAAGGAAAAACTGTATTGTACCTTTGCATTTTTCTCCCAAACGAAAGACACTAGAATGAAAATTTTAAAACCTCCTGTTAGTGCTTCATCTACACGTTATAGCCCTGAATTTTCCAATGCCTAGCTCTTTGCAAAAGAGAGATATTGGCAAGGAAAAGCGGTATTGTACCTTTGCATTTTTCTCCCAAACGAAAGACACTAGAATGAAAATTTTAAAGCCTACTGTTAGTGCTTCATCTACACGTTATAGCCCTGAATTTTCCAATGCCTAGCTCTTTGCAAAAGAGAGATATCGGCAAGGAAAAGCTGTATTGTACCTTTGCATTTTTCTCCCAAACGAAAGACACTAGAATGAAAATTTTAAAGCCTCCTGTTAGTGCTTCATCTACACGTTATAGCCCTGAATTTTCCAATGCCTATCTCTTTGCAAAAGAGAGATATCGGCAAGGAAAAGCTGTATTGTACCTTTGCATTTTTCTCCCAAACGAAGGACACTAGAATGAAAATTTTATAGCCTCCTATTAGTGCTTCATCAACACGTTATAGCCCTGAATTTTCCAATGCCTATCTCTTTGCAAAAGAGAGATATCGGCAAGGAAAAGCTGTATTGTACCTTTGCATTTTTCTCCCAAACGAAAGACACTAGAATGAAAATTTTAAAGCCTCCTGTTAGTGCTTCATCTACACGTTATAGCCCTGAATTTTCCAATGCCTATCTCTTTGCAAAAGAGAGATATCGGCAAGGAAATGCTGTATTGTACCTTTGCATTTTTCTCCCAAACGAAAGACACTAGAATGAAAATTTTAAAGCCTCCTGTTAGTGCTTCATCTACACGATATAGCCCTGCATTTTCCAATGCCTATCTCTTTGCAAAAGAGAGATATCGGCAAGGAAAAGCTGCATTGTACCTGTGCATTTTTCTCCCAAACGAAAGACACTAGAATGAAAATTGTAAAGCCTCCTGTTAGTGCTTCATCTACACGTTATAGCCCTGCATTTTCCAATGCCTAGCTCTTTGCAAAAGAGAGATATTGGCAAGGAAAAGCTGTATTGTACCTTTGCATTTTTCTCCCAAACGAAAGACACTAGAATGAAAATTTTAAAGCCTCCTGTTAGTGCTTCATCTACACGTTATAGCCCTGAATTTTCCAATGCCTATCTCTTTGCAAAAGAGAGATATCGGCAAGGAAAAGCAGCATTGTACTTTTGCATTTTTCTCCCAAACGAAAGACACTAGAATGAAAATTTTAAAGCCTCCTGTTAGTGCTTCATCTACACGTTATAGCCCTGAATTTTCCAATCCCTAGCTCTTTGCAAAAGAGAGATATTGGTAAGGAAAAGCTGTATTGTACCTTTGCATTTTTCTCCCAAACGAAGGACACTAGATTGAAAATTTTAAAGCCTACTATTAGTGCTTCATCTACACGTTATAGCCCTGAATTTTCCAATGCCTAGCTCTTTGCAAAAGAGAGATATCGGCAAGGAAAAGCTGTATTGTACCTTTGCATTTTTCTCCCAAACGAAAGACACTAGAATGAAAATTTTAAAGCCTCCTGTTAGTGCTTCATCTACACGTTATAGCCCTGAATTTTCCAATGCCTATCTCTTTGCAAAAGAGAGATATCGGCAAGGAAAAGCTTTATTGTACCTTTGCATTTTTCTCCCAAACGAAAGAAACTAGAATGAAAATTTTAAAGCCTCCTGTTAGTGCTTCATCTACACGTTATAGCCCTGAATTTTCCAATGCCTATCTCTTTGCAAAAGAGAGATATCGGCAAGGAAAAGCTGTATTGTACCTTTGCATTTTTCTCCCAAACGAAGGACACTAGAATGAAAATTTAAAAGCCTCCTGTTAGTGCTTCATCTACACGGTATAGCCCTGAATTTTCCAATGCCTAGCTCTTTGCAAAAGAGAGATATTGGCAAGGAAAAGCTGTATTGTACCTTTGCATTTTTCTCCCAAACGAAGGACACTATAATGAAAATTTTAAAGCCTCCTGTTAGTGCTTCATCTACACGGTATAGCCCTGAATTTTCCAATGCCTAGCTCTTTGCAAAAGAGAGATATCGGCAAGGAAATGCTGTATTGTACCTTTGCATTTTTCTCCCAAACGAAAGACACTAGAATGAAAATTTTAAAGCCTACTGTTAGTGCTTCATCTACACGTTATAGTCCTGCATTTTCCAATGCCTATCTCTTTGCAAAAGAGAGATATCGGCAAGGAAAAGCTGCATTGTACTTTTGCATTTTTCTCCCAAACGAAAGACACTAGAATGAAAATTTTAAAGCCTCCTGTTAGTGCTTCATCTACACGTTATAGCCCTGAATTTTCCAATGCCTAGCTCTTTGCAAAAGAGAGATATTGGCAAGGAAAAGCTGTATTGTACCTTTGCATTTTTCTCCCAAACGAAAGACACTAGAATGAAAATTTTAAAGCCTCCTGTTAGTGCTTCATCTACACGTTATAGCCCTGAATTTTCCAATGCCTATCTCTTTGCAAAAGAGAGATATCGGCAAGGAAAAACTGTATTGTACCTTTGCATTTTTCTCCCAAACGAAAGACACTAGAATGAAAATTTTAAAGCCTCCTGTTAGTGCTTCATCTACACGTTATAGCCCTGAATTTTCCAATGCCTATCTCTTTGCAAAAGAGAGATATCGGCAAGGAAAAGCTGTATTGTACCTTTGCATTTTTCTCCCAAACGAAGGACACTAGAATGAAAATTTAAAAGCCTCCTGTTTAGTGCTTCATCTACACGGTTTAGCCCTGAATTTTCCAATGCCTAGCTCTTTGCAAAAGAGAGATATTGGCAAGGAAAAGCTGTATTGTACCTTTGCATTTTTCTCCCAAACGAAGGACACTAGAATGAAAATTTTAAAGCCTCCTGTTAGTGCTTCATCTACACGTTATAGCCCTGAATTTTCCAATGCCTATCTCTTTGCAAAAGAGAGATATCGGCAAGGAAAAACTGTATTGTACCTTTGCATTTTTCTACCAAACGAAAGACACTAGAATGAAAATTTTAAAGCCTCCTGTTAGTGCTTCATCTACACGTTATAGCCCTGAATTTTCCAATGCCTAGCTCTTTGCAAAAGAGAGATATTGGCAAGGAAAAGCTGTATTGTACCTTTGCATTTTTCTCCCAAACTAAAGACACTAGAATGAAAATTTTTAAGCCTACTGTTAGTGCTTCATCTACACGTTATAGCCCTGAATTTTCCAATGCCTAGCTCTTTGCAAAAGAGAGATATCGGCAAGGAAAAGCTGTATTGTACCTTTGCATTTTTCTCCCAAACGAAAGACACTAGAATGAAAATTTTAAAGCCTCCTGTTAGTGCTTCATCTACACGTTATAGCCCTGAATTTTCCAATGCCTATCTCTTTGCAAAAGAGAGATATCGGCAAGGAAAAGCTTTATTGTACCTTTGCATTTTTCTCCCAAACGAAGGACACTAGAATGAAAATGTTAAAGCCTCCTATTAGTGCTTCATCTACACGTTATAGCCCTGAATTTTCCAATGCCTATCTCTTTGCAAAAGAGAGATATCGGCAAGGAAATGCTGTATTGTACCTTTGCATTTTTCTCCCAAACGAAAGACACTAGAATGAAAATTTTAAAGCCTACTGTTAGTGCTTCATCTACACGTTATAGTCCTGCATTTTCCAATGCCTATCTCTTTGCAAAAGAGAGATATCGGCAAGGAAAAGCTGCATTGTACTTTTGCATTTTTCTCCCAAACGAAAGACACTAGAATGAAAATTTTAAAGCCTCCTGTTAGTGCTTCATCTACACGTTATAGCCCTGAATTTTCCAATGCCTAGCTCTTTGCAAAAGAGAGATATTGGCAAGGAAAAGCTGTATTGTACCTTTGCATTTTTCTCCCAAACGAAAGACACTAGAATGAAAATTTTAAAGCCTCCTGTTAGTGCTTCATCTACACGTTATAGCCCTGAATTTTCCAATGCCTATCTCTTTGCAAAAGAGAGATATCGGCAAGGAAAAACTGTATTGTACCTTTGCATTTTTCTCCCAAACGAAAGACACTAGAATGAAAATTTTAAAGCCTCCTGTTAGTGCTTCATCTACACGTTATAGCCCTGAATTTTCCAATGCCTATCTCTTTGCAAAAGAGAGATATCGGCAAGGAAAAGCTGTATTGTACCTTTGCATTTTTCTCCCAAACGAAGGACACTAGAATGAAAATTTAAAAGCCTCCTGTTTAGTGCTTCATCTACACGGTTTAGCCCTGAATTTTCCAATGCCTAGCTCTTTGCAAAAGAGAGATATTGGCAAGGAAAAGCTGTATTGTACCTTTGCATTTTTCTCCCAAACGAAGGACACTAGAATGAAAATTTTAAAGCCTCCTGTTAGTGCTTCATCTACACGTTATAGCCCTGAATTTTCCAATGCCTATCTCTTTGCAAAAGAGAGATATCGGCAAGGAAAAACTGTATTGTACCTTTGCATTTTTCTACCAAACGAAAGACACTAGAATGAAAATTTTAAAGCCTCCTGTTAGTGCTTCATCTACACGTTATAGCCCTGAATTTTCCAATGCCTAGCTCTTTGCAAAAGAGAGATATTGGCAAGGAAAAGCTGTATTGTACCTTTGCATTTTTCTCCCAAACTAAAGACACTAGAATGAAAATTTTTAAGCCTACTGTTAGTGCTTCATCTACACGTTATAGCCCTGAATTTTCCAATGCCTAGCTCTTTGCAAAAGAGAGATATCGGCAAGGAAAAGCTGTATTGTACCTTTGCATTTTTCTCCCAAACGAAAGACACTAGAATGAAAATTTTAAAGCCTCCTGTTAGTGCTTCATCTACACGTTATAGCCCTGAATTTTCCAATGCCTATCTCTTTGCAAAAGAGAGATATCGGCAAGGAAAAGCTTTATTGTACCTTTGCATTTTTCTCCCAAACGAAGGACACTAGAATGAAAATGTTAAAGCCTCCTATTAGTGCTTCATCTACACGTTATAGCCCTGAATTTTCCAATGCCTATCTCTTTGCAAAAGAGAGATATCGGCAAGGAAAAGCTGTATTGTACCTTTGCATTTTTCTCCCAAACGAAGGACACTAGAATGAAAATTTAAAAGCCTCCTGTTTAGTGCTTCATCTACACGGTATAGCCCTGAATTATCCAATGCCTAGCTCTTTGCAAAAGAGAGATATTGGCAAGGAAAAGCTGTATTGTACCTTTGCATTTTTCTCCCAAACGAAGGACACTAGAATGAAAATTTTAAAGCCTCCTGTTAGTGCTTCATCTACACGTTATAGCCCTGAATTTTCCAATGCCTATCTCTTTGCAAAAGAGAGATATCGGCAAGGAAAAGCTTTATTGTACCTTTGCATTTTTCTCCCAAACGAAAGAAACTAGAATGAAAATTTTAAAGCCTCCTGTTAGTGCTTCATCTACACGTTATAGCCCTGAATTTTCCAATGCCTATCTCTTTGCAAAAGAGAGATATCGGCAAGGAAAAGCTGTATTGTACCTTTGCATTTTTCTCCCAAACGAAGGACACTAGAATGAAAATTTAAAAGCCTCCTGTTAGTGCTTCATCTACACGGTATAGCCCTGAATTTTCCAATGCCTAGCTCTTTGCAAAAGAGAGATATTGGCAAGGAAAAGCTGTATTGTACCTTTGCATTTTTCTCCCAAACGAAGGACACTATAATGAAAATTTTAAAGCCTCCTGTTAGTGCTTCATCTACACGGTATAGCCCTGAATTTTCCAATGCCTAGCTCTTTGCAAAAGAGAGATATCGGCAAGGAAATGCTGTATTGTACCTTTGCATTTTTCTCCCAAACGAAAGACACTAGAATGAAAATTTTAAAGCCTCCTGTTAGTGCTTCATCTACACGTTATAGCCCTGAATTTTCCAATGCCTATCTCTTTGCAAAAGAGAGATATCGGCAAGGAAAAGCTTTATTGTACCTTTGCATTTTTCTCCCAAACGAAGGACACTAGAATGAAAATGTTAAAGCCTCCTATTAGTGCTTCATCTACACGTTATAGCCCTGAATTTTCCAAAGCCTATCTCTTTGCAAAAGAGAGATATCGGCAAGGAAAAGCTGTATTGTACCTTTGCATTTTTCTCCCAAACGAAGGACACTAGAATGAAAATTTAAAAGCCTCCTGTTTAGTGCTTCATCTACACGGTATAGCCCTGAATTTTCCAATGCCTAGCTCTTTGCAAAAGAGAGATATTGGCAAGGAAAAGCTGTATTGTACCTTTGCATTTTTCTCCCAAACGAAGGACACTAGAATGAAAATTTTAAAGCCTCCTGTTAGTGCTTCATCTACACGTTATAGCCCTGAATTTTCCAATGCCTATCTCTTTGCAAAAGAGAGATATCGGCAAGGAAAAGCTTTATTGTACCTTTGCATTTTTCTCCCAAACGAAGGACACTAGAATGAAAATTTTAAAGCCTCCTATTAGTGCTTCATCTACACGTTATAGCCCTGAATTTTCCAATGCCTATCTCTTTGCAAAAGAGAGATATTGGCAAGGAAAAGCTGTATTGTACCTTTGCATTTTTCTCCCAAACGAAGGACACTAGAATGAAAATTTTAAAGCCTCCTGTTAGTGCTTCATCTACACGTTATAGCCCAGAATTTTCCAATGCCTATCTCTTTGCAAAAGAGAGATATCGGCAAGGAAAAGCTGTATTGTACCTTTGCATTTTTCTCCCAAACGAAAGACACTAGAATGAAAATTTTAAAGCCTCCTGTTAGTGCTTCATCTACACGTTATAGCCCTGAATTTTCCAATGCCTATCTCTTTGCAAAAGAGAGATATCGGCAAGGAAAAGCTGTATTGTACCTTTGCATTTTTCTACCAAACGAAGGACACTAGAATGAAAATTTAAAAGCCTCCTGTTAGTGCTTCATCTACACGGTATAGCCCTGAATTTTCCAATGCCTAGCTCTTTACAAAAGAGAGATATTGGCAAGGAAAAGCTGTATTGTACCTTTGCATTTTTCTCCCAAACTAAAGACACTAGAATGAAAATTTTAAAGCCTACTGTTAGTGCTTCATCTACACGTTATAGCCCTGAATTTTCCAAAGCCTAGCTCTTTGCAAAAGAGAGATATCGGCAAGGAAAAGCTGTATTGTACCTTTGCATTTTTCTCCCAAACGAAAGACACTAGAATGAAAATTTTAAAGCCTCCTGTTAGTGCTTCATCTACACGTTATAGCCCTGAATTTTCCAATGCCTATCTCTTTGCAAAAGAGAGATATCGGCAAGGAAAAGCTTTATTGTACCTTTGCATTTTTCTCCCAAACGAAGGATACTAGAATGAAAATTTTAAAGCCTCCTATTAGTGCTTCATCTACACGTTATAGCCCTGAATTTTCCAATGCCTATCTCTTTGCAAAAGAGAGATATCGGCAAGGAAAAGCTGTATTGTACCTTTGCATTTTTCTCCCAAACGAAGGACACTAGAATGAAAATTTTAAAGCCTCCTGTTAGTGCTTCATCTACACGTTATAGCCCAGAATTTTCCAATGCCTATCTCTTTGCAAAAGAGAGATATCGGCAAGGAAAAGCTGTATTGTACCTTTGCATTTTTCTCCCAAACGAAAGACACTAGAATGAAAATTTTAAAGCCTCCTGTTAGTGCTTCATCTACACGTTATAGCCCTGAATTTTCCAATGCCTATCTCTATGCAAAAGAGAGATATCGGCAAGGAAAAGCTGTATTGTACCTTTGCATTTTTCTACCAAACGAAGGACACTAGAATGAAAATTTAAAAGCCTCCTGTTAGTGCTTCATCTACACGGTATAGCCCTGAATTTTCCAATGCCTAGCTCTTTGCAAAAGAGAGATATTGGCAAGGAAAAGCTGTATTGTACCTTTGCATTTTTCTCCCAAACGAAGGACACTAGAATGAAAATTTTAAAGCCTCCTGTTAGTGCTTCATCTACACGTTATAGCCCTGAATTTTCCAATGCCTATCTCTTTGCAAAAGAGAGATATCGGCAAGGAAAAGCGGTATTGTACCTTTGCATTTTTCTCCCAAACGAAATACACTAGAATGAAAATTTTAAAGCCTCCTGTTAGTGCTTCATCTACACGTTATAGCCCTGAATTTTCCAATGCTTATCTCTTTGCAAAAGAGAGATATCGGCAAGGAAAAGCAGCATTGTACTTTTGCATTTTTCTCCCAAACGAAAGACACTAGAATGAAAATTTTAAAGCCTCCTGTTAGTGCTTCATCTACACGTTATAGCCCTGAATTTTCCAATGCCTAGCTCTTTGCAAAAGAGAGATATTGGCAAGGAATAGCTATATTGTACCTTTGCATTTTTCTCCCAAACGAAGGACACTAGATTGAAAATTTTAAAGCCTCCTATTAGTGCTTCATCTACACGTTATAGCCCTGAATTTTCCAATGCCTAGCTCTTTGCAAAAGAGAGATATCGGCAAGGAAATGCTGTATTGTACCTTTGCATTTTTCTCCCAAACGAAATACACTAGAATGAAAATTTTAAAGCCTCCTGTTAGTGCTTCATCTACACGTTATAGTCCTGAATTTTCCAATGCCTATCTCTTTGCAAAAGAGAGATATCGGCAAGGAAAAGCTGTATTGTACCTTTGCATTTTTCTCCCAAACGAAGGACACTAGAATGAAAATTTTAAAGCCTCCTATTAGTGCTTCATCTACACGTTATAGCCCTGAATTTTCCAATGCCTATCTCTTTGCAAAAGAGAGATATCGGCAAGGAAAAGCTGTATTGTACCTTTGCAGTTTTCTCCCAAACGAAGGACACTAGAATGAAAATTTTAAAGCCTCCTGTTAGTGCTTCATCTACACGTTATAGCCCTGAATTTTCCAATGCCTATCTCTTTGCAAAAGAGAGATATCGGCAAGGAAATGCTGTATTGTACCTTTGCATTTTTCTCCCAAACGAAATACACTAGAATGAAAATTTTAAAGCCTCCTGTTAGTGCTTCATCTACACGTTATAGCCCTGAATTTTCCAATGCCTATCTCTTTGCAAAAGAGAGATATCGGCAAGGAAAAGCTGTATTGTACCTTTGCATTTTTCTCCCAAACGAAGGACACTAGAATGAAAATTTTAAAGCCTCCTATTAGTGCTTCATCTACACGTTATAGCCCTGAATTTTCCAATGCCTATCTCTTTGCAAAAGAGAGATATCGGCAAGGAAAAGCTGTATTGTACCTTTGCAGTTTTCTCCCAAACGAAGGACACTAGAATGAAAATTTTAAAGCCTCCTGTTAGTGCTTCATCTACACGTTATAGCCCTGAATTTTCCAATGCCTATCTCTTTGCAAAAGAGAGATATCGGCAAGGAAATGCTGTATTGTACCTTTGCATTTTTCTCCCAAACGAAAGACACTAGAATGAAAATTTTAAAGCCTCCTGTTAGTGCTTCATCTACACGTTATAGCCCTGCATTTTCCAATGCCTATCTCTTTGCAAAAGAGAGATATCGGCAAGGAAAAGCAGCATTGTACCTTTGCATTTTTCTCCCAAACGAAAGACACTAGAATGAAAATTGTAAAGCCTCCTGTTAGTGCTTCATCTACACGTTATAGCCCTGCATTTTCCAATGCCTAGCTCTTTGCAAAAGAGAGATATTGGCAAGGAAAAGCTGTATTGTACCTTTGCATTTTTCTCCCAAACGAAAGACACTAGAATGAAAATTTTAAAGCCTCCTGTTAGTGCTTCATCTACACGTTATAGCCCTGAATTTTCCAATGCTTATCTCTTTGCAAAAGAGAGATATCGGCAAGGAAAAGCAGCATTGTACTTTTGCATTTTTCTCCCAAACGAAAGACACTAGAATGAAAATTTTAAAGCCTCCTGTTAGTGCTTCATCTACACGTTATAGCCCTGAATTTTCCAATGCCTAGCTCTTTGCAAAAGAAAGATATTGGCAAGGAAAAGCTGTATTGTACCTTTGCATTTTTCTCCCAAACGAAGGACACTAGATTGAAAATTTTAAAGCCTCCTATTAGTGCTTCATCTACACGTTATAGCCCTGAATTTTCCAATGCCTAGCTCTTTGCAAAAGAGAGATATCGGCAAGGAAAAGCGGTATTGTACCTTTGCATTTTTCTCCCAAACGAAATACACTAGAATGAAAATTTTAAAGCCTCCTGTTAGTGCTTCATCTACACGTTATAGCCCTGAATTTTCCAATGCCTATCTCTTTGCAAAAGAGAGATATCGGCAAGGAAAAGCTGTATTGTACCTTTGCAGTTTTCTCCCAAACGAAGGACACTAGAATGAAAATTTTAAAGCCTCCTGTTAGTGCTTCATCTACACGTTATAGCCCTGAATTTTCCAATGCCTATCTCTTTGCAAAAGAGAGATATCGGCAAGGAAATGCTGTATTGTACCTTTCCATTTTCTCCCAAACGAAAGACACTAGAATGAAAATTTTAAAGCCTCCTGTTAGTGCTTCATCTACACGTTATAGCCCTGCATTTTCCAATGCCTAGCTCTTTGCAAAAGAGAGATATTGGCAAGGAAAAGCTGTATTGTACCTTTGCATTTTTCTCCCAAACGAAAGACACTAGAATGAAAATTTTAAAGCCTCCTGTTAGTGCTTCATCTACACGTTATAGCCCTGAATTTTCCAATGCTTATCTCTTTGCAAAAGAGAGATATCGGCAAGGAAAAGCAGCATTGTACTTTTGCATTTTTCTCCCAAACTAAAGACACTAGAATGAAAATTTTAAAGCCTCCTGTTAGTGCTTCATCTACACGTTATAGCCCTGAATTTTCCAATGCCTAGCTCTTTGCAAAAGAAAGATATTGGCAAGGAAAAGCTGTATTGTACCTTTGCATTTTTCTCCCAAACGAAGGACACTAGATTGAAAATTTTAAAGCCTCCTATTAGTGCTTGATCTACACGTTATAGCCCTGAATTTTCCAATGCCTAGCTCTTTGCAAAAGAGAGATATCGGCAAGGAAAAGCGGTATTGTACCTTTGCATTTTTCTCCCAAACGAAATACACTAGAATGAAAATTTTAAAGCCTCCTGTTAGTGCTTCATCTACACGTTATAGCCCTGAATTTTCCAATGCCTATCTCTTTGCAAAAGAGAGATATCGGCAAGGAAAAGCTGTATTGTACCTTTGCATTTTTCTCCCAAACGAAGGACACTAGAATGAAAATTTTAAAGCCTCCTATTAGTGCTTCATCTACACGTTATAGCCCTGAATTTTCCAATGCCTATCTCTTTGCAAAAGAGAGATATCGGCAAGGAAAAGCTGCATTGTACCTTTGCAGTTTTCTCCCAAACGAAAGACACTAGAATGAAAATTTTAAAGCCTCCTGTTAGTGCTTCATCTACACGTTATAGCCCTGAATTTTCCAATGCCTATCTCTTTGCAAAAGAGAGATATCGGCAAGGAAAAACTGTATTGTACCTTTGCATTTTTCTCCCAAACGAAAGACACTAGAATGAAAATTTTAAAGCCTCCTGTTAGTGCTTCATCTACACGTTATAGCCCTGAATTTTCCAATGCTTATCTCTTTGCAAAAGAGAGATATCGGCAAGGAAAAGCAGCATTGTACTTTTGCATTTTTCTCCCAAACGAAAGACACTAGAATGAAAATGTTAAAGCCTCCTGTTAGTGCTTCATCTACACGTTATAGCCCTGAATTTTCCAATGCCTAGCTCTTTGCAAAAGAAAGATATTGGCAAGGAAAAGCTGTATTGTACCTTTGCATTTTTCTCCCAAACGAAGGACACTAGATTGAAAATTTTAAAGCCTCCTATTAGTGCTTCATCTACACGTTATAGCCCTGAATTTTCCAATGCCTAGCTCTTTGCAAAAGAGAGATATCGGCAAGGAAAAGCTGTATTGTACCTTTGCAGTTTTCTCCCAAACGAAAGACACTAGAATGAAAATTTTAAAGCCTCCTGTTAGTGCTTCATCTACACGTTATAGCCCTGAATTTTCCAATGCCTATCTCTTTGCAAAAGAGAGATATCGGCAAGGAAAAACTGTATTGTACCTTTGCATTTTTCTCCCAAACGAAAGACACTAGAATGAAAATGTTAAAGCCTCCTGTTAGTGCTTCATCTACACGTTATAGCCCTGAATTTTCCAATGCCTATCTCTTTGCAAAAGAGAGATATCGGCAAGGAAAAGCTGTATTGTACCTTTGCATTTTTCTCCCAAACGAAGGACACTAGAATGAAAATTTAAAAGCCTCCTGTTTAGTGCTTCATCTACACGGTATAGCCCTGAATTTTCCAATGCCTAGCTCTTTGCAAAAGAGAGATATTGGCAAGGAAAAGCTGTATTGTACCTTTGCATTTTTCTCCCAAACGAAGGACACTAGAATGAAAATTTTAAAGCCTCCTGTTAGTGCTTCATCTACACGTTATAGCCCTGAATTTTCCAATGCCTATCTCTTTGCAAAAGAGAGATATCGGCAAGGAAAAACTGTATTGTACCTTTGCATTTTTCTCCCAAACGAAAGACACTAGAATGAAAATTTTAAAGCCTCCTGTTAGTGCTTCATCTACACGTTATAGCCCTGAATTTTCCAATGCCTAGCTCTTTGCAAAAGAGAGATATTGGCAAGGAAAAGCTGTATTGTACCTTTGCATTTTTCTCCCAAACTAAAGACACTAGAATGAAAATTTTAAAGCCTACTGTTAGTGCTTCATCTACACGTTATAGCCCTGAATTTTCCAATGCCTAGCTCTTTGCAAAAGAGAGATATCGGCAAGGAAAAGCTGTATTGTACCTTTGCATTTTTCTCCCAAACGAAAGACACTAGAATGAAAATTTTAAAGCCTCCTGTTAGTGCTTCATCTACACGTTATAGCCCTGAATTTTCCAATGCCTATTTCTTTGCAAAAGAGAGATATCGGCAAGGAAAAGCTTTATTGTACCTTTGCATTTTTCTCCCAAAGGAAGGACACTAGAATGAAAATTTTAAAGCCTCCTATTAGTGCTTCATCTACACGTTATAGCCCTGAATTTTCCAATGCCTATTTCTTTGCAAAAGAGAGATATCGGCAAGGAAAAGCTGTATTGTACCTTTGCATTTTTCTCCCAAACGAAGGACACTAGAATGAAAATTTTAAAGCCTCCTGTTAGTGCTTCATCTACACGTTATAGCCCAGAATTTTCCAATGCCTATCTCTTTGCAAAAGAGAGATATCGGCAAGGAAAAGCTGTATTGTACCTTTGCATTTTTCTACCAAACGAAGGACACTAGAATGAAAATTTAAAAGCCTCCTGTTAGTGCTTCATCTACACGGTATAGCCCTGAATTTTCCAATGCCTAGCTCTTTGCAAAAGAGAGATATTGGCAAGGAAAAGCTGTATTGTACCTTTGCATTTTTCTCCCAAACGAAGGACACTAGAATGAAAATTTTTAAGCCTCCTGTTAGTGCTTCATCTACACGTTATAGCCCTGCATTTTCCAATGCCTATCTCTTTGCAAAAGAGAGATATCGGCAAGGAAAAGCAGCATTGTACCTTTGCATTTTTCTCCCAAACGAAAGACACTAGAATGAAAATTGTAAAGCCTCCTGTTAGTGCTTCATCTACACGTTATAGCCCTGCATTTTCCAATGCCTAGCTCTTTGCAAAAGAGAGATATTGGCAAGGAAAAGCTGTATTGTACCTTTGCATTTTTCTCCCAAACGAAAGACACTAGAATGAAAATTTTAAAGCCTCCTGTTAGTGCTTCATCTACACGTTATAGCCCTGAATTTTCCAATGCTTATCTCTTTGCAAAAGAGAGATATCGGCAAGGAAAAGCAGCATTGTACTTTTGCATTTTTCTCCCAAACGAAAGACACTAGAATGAAAATTTTAAAGCCTCCTGTTAGTGCTTCATCTACACGTTATAGCCCTGAATTTTCCAATGCCTAGCTCTTTGCAAAAGAGAGATATTGGCAAGGAAAAGCTGTATTGTACCTTTGCATTTTTCTCCCAAACGAAGGACACTAGATTGAAAATTTTTAAGCCTCCTATTAGTGCTTCATCTACACGTTATAGCCCTGAATTTTCCAATGCCTAGCTCTTTGCAAAAGAGAGATATCGGCAAGGAAAAGCGGTATTGTACCTTTGCATTTTTCTCCCAAACGAAATACACTAGAATGAAAATTTTAAAGCCTCCTGTTAGTGCTTCATCTACACGTTATAGCCCTGAATTTTCCAATGCCTATCTCTTTGCAAAAGAGAGATATCGGCAAGGAAAAGCTGTATTGTACCTTTGCATTTTTCTCCCAAACGAAGGACACTAGAATGAAAATTTTAAAGCCTCCTATTAGTGCTTCATCTACACGTTATAGCCCTGAATTTTTCAATGCCTATCTCTTTGCAAAAGAGAGCTATCGGCAAGGAAAAGCTGTATTGTACCTTTGCAGTTTTCTCCCAAACGAAGGACACTAGAATGAAAATTTTAAAGCCCCCTGTTAGTGCTTCATCTACACGTTATAGCCCTGAATTTTCCAATGCCTATCTCTTTGCAAAAGAGAGATATCGGCAAGGAAAAGCTGTATTGTACCTTTGCATTTTTCTCCCAAACGAAAGACACTAGAATGAAAATTTTAAAGCCTCCTGTTAGTGCTTCATCTACACGTTATAGCCCTGAATTTTCCAATGCCTATCTCTTTGCAAAAGAGAGATATCGGCAAGGAAAAGCTGTATTGTACCTTTGCATTTTTCTCCCAAACGAAAGACACTAGAATGAAAATTTTAAAGCCTCCTGTTAGTGCTTCATCTACACGTTATAGCCCTGCATTTTCCAATGCCTATCTCTTTGCAAAAGAGAGATATCGGCAAGGAAAAGCAGCATTGTACCTTTGCATTTTTCTCCCAAACGAAAGACACTAGAATGAAAATTGTAAAGCCTCCTGTTAGTGCTTCATCTACACGTTATAGCCCTGCATTTTCCAATGCCTAGCTCTTTGCAAAAGAGAGATATTGGCAAGGAAAAGCTGTATTGTACCTTTGCATTTTTCTCCCAAACGAAAGACACTAGAATGAAAATTTTAAAGCCTCCTGTTAGTGCTTCATCTACACGTTATAGCCCTGAATTTTCCAATGCTTATCTCTTTGCAAAAGAGAGATATTGGCAAGGAAAAGCAGCATTGTACTTTTGCATTTTTCTCCCAAACGAAAGACACTAGAATGAAAATTTTAAAGCCTCCTGTTAGTGCTTCATCTACACGTTATAGCCCTGAATTTTCCAATGCCTAGCTCTTTGCAAAAGAGAGATATTGGCAAGGAAAAGCTGTATTGTACCTTTGCATTTTTCTCCCAAACGAAGGACACTAGATTGAACATTTTAAAGCCTCCTATTAGTGCTTCATCTACACGTTATAGCCCTGAATTTTCCAATGCCTAGCTCTTTGCAAAAGAGAGATATCGGCAAGGAAAAGCGGTATTGTACCTTTGCATTTTTCTCCCAAACGAAATACACTAGAATGAAAATTTTAAAGCCTCCTGTTAGTGCTTCATCTACACGTTATAGCCCTGAATTTTCCAATGCCTATCTCTTTGCAAAAGAGAGATATCGGCAAGGAAAAGCTGTATTGTACCTTTGCATTTTTCTCCCAAACGAAGGACACTAGAATGAAAAATTTAAAGCCTCCTATTAGTGCTTCATCTACACGTTATAGCCCTGAATTTACCAATGCCTATCTCTTTGCAAAAGAGAGATATCGGCAAGGAAAAGCTGTATTGTACCTTTGCAGTTTTCTCCCAAACGAAGGACACTAGAATGAAAATTTTAAAGCCTCCTGTTAGTGCTTCATCTACACGTTATAGCCCTGAATTTTCCAATGCCTATCTCTTTGCAAAAGAGAGATATCGGCAAGGAAAAGCTGTATTGTACCTTTGCATTTTTCTCCCAAACGAAAGACACTAGAATGAAAATTTTAAAGCCTCCTATTAGTGCTTCATCTACACGTTATAGCCCTGAATTTACCAATGCCTATCTCTTTGCAAAAGAGAGATATCGGCAAGGAAAAGCTGTATTGTACCTTTGCATTTTTCTCCCAAACGAAAGACACTAGAATGAAAACTTTAAAGCCTCCTGTTAGTGCTTCATCTACACGTTATAGCCCTGAATTTTCCAATGCCTATCTCTTTGCAAAAGAGAGATATCGGCAAGGAAAAGCTGTATTGTACCTTTGCATTTTTCTCCCAAACGAAAGACACTAGAATGAAAATTTTAAAGCCTCTTGTTAGTGCTTCATCTACACGTTATAGCCCTGCATTTTCCAATGCCTATCTCTTTGCAAAAGAGAGATATCGGCAATGAAAAGCTGCATTGTACCTGTGCATTTTTCTCCCAAACGAAAGACACTAGAATGAAAATTTTAAAGCCTACTGTTAGTGCTTCATCTACACGTTAATGCCCTGAATTTTCCAATGCCTAGCTCTTTGCAAAAGAGAGATATCGGCAAGGAAAAGCTGTATTGTACCTTTGCATTTTTCTCCCAAACGAAGGACACTAGAATGAAAATTTTAAAGCCTCCTTTTAGTGCTTCATCTACACGTTATATCCCTGAATTTTCCAATGCCTATCTCTTTGCAAAAGAGAGATATCGGCAAGGAAAAGCTGTATTGTACCTTTGCATTTTTCTCCCAAACGAAGGACACTAGAATGAAAATTTTAAAGCCTCCTGTTAGTGCTTCATCTACACGTTATAGCCCTGAATTTTCCAATGCCTATCTCTTTGCAAAAGAGAGATATCGGCAAGGAAAAGCTGTATTGTACCTTTGCATTTTTCTACCAAACGAAGGACACTAGAATGAAAATTTAAAAGCCTACTGTTAGTGCTTCATCTACACGGTATAGCCCTGAATTTTCCAATGCCTAGCTCTTTGCAAAAGAGAGATATTGGCAAGGAAAAGCTGTATTGTACCTTTGCATTTTTCTCCCAAACGAAAGACACTAGAATGAAAATTTTAAAGCCTCCTGTTAGTGCTTCATCTACACGTTATAGCCCTGAATTTTCCAATGCCTATCTCTTTGCAAAAGAGAGATATTGGCAAGGAAAAGCTGTATTGTACCTTTGCATTTTTCTCCCAAACGAAGGACACTAGAATGAAAATTTTTAAGCCTCCTGTTAGTGCTTCATCTACACGTTATAGCCCTGCATTTTCCAATGCCTATCTCTTTGCAAAAGAGAGATATCGGCAAGGAAAAGCAGCATTGTACTTTTGCATTTTTCTCCCAAACGAAAGACACTAGAAAGAAAATTTTAAAGCCTCCTGTTAGGCCATCATCTACACGACATAGCCCTGAATTTTCCAATGCGCAGCTCTTTGCAAAAGAGAGATATTGGCAAGGAAAAGCTGTCTTGTACCTTTGCATTTTTCTCCCAAACGAAGGTCACTAGAAAGAAAATTTTAAAGCCTCCTGTTAGGCCATCATCTACACGACATAGCCCTGAATTTTCCAATGCGCAGCTCTTTGCAAAAGAGAGATATTGGCAAGGAAAAGCTGTCTTGTACCTTTGCATTTTTCTCCCAAACGAAGGTCACTAGAAAGAAAATTTTAAAGCCTCCTGTTAGGCCATCATCTACACGACATAGCCCTGAATTTTCCAATGAGTAGCTCTTTGCAAAAGAGAGATATTGGCAAGGAAAAGCTGTCTTGTACCTTTGCATTTTTCTCCCAAACGAAGGACACTAGAAAGAAAATTTTAAAGCCTCCTGTTAGGCCATCATCTACACGACATAGCCCTGAATTTTCCAATGCGCAGCTCTTTGCAAAAGAGAGATATTGGCAAGGAAAAGCTGTCTTGTACCATTGCATTTTTCTCCCAAACGAAGGACACTAGAAAGAACATTTTAAAGCCTCCTGTTAGGCCATCATCTACGCGACATAGCCCTGAATTTTCCAATGCGCAGCTCTTTGCAAAAGAGAGATATTGGCAAGGAAAAGCTGTCTTGTACCTTTGCATTTTTCTCCCAAACGAAGGACACTAGAAAGAAAATTTTAAAGCCTCCTGTTAGGCCATCATCTACACGACATAGCCCTGAATTTTCCAATGCGCAGCTCTTTGCAAAAGAGAGATATTGGCAAGGAAAAGCTGTCTTGTACCATTGCATTTTTCTCCCAAACGAAGGACACTAGAAAGAAAATTTTAAAGCCTCCTGTTAGGCCATCATCTACACGACATAGCCCTGAATTTTCCAATGCGCAGCTCTTTGCAAAAGAGAGATATTGGCAAGGAAAAGCTGTCTTGTACCTTTGCATTTTTCTCCCAAACGAAGGTCACTAGAAAGAAAATGTTAAAGCCTCCTGTTAGGCCATCATCTACACGACATAGCCCTGAATTTTCCAATGCGCAGCTCTTTGCAAAAGAGAGATATTGGCAAGGAAAAGCTGTCTTGTACCATTGCATTTTTCTCCCAAACGAAGGACACTAGAAAGAAAATTTTAAAGCCTCCTGTTAGGCCATCATCTACACGACATAGCCCTGAATTTTCCAATGCGCAGCTCTTTGCAAAAGAGAGATATTGGCAAGGAAAAGCTGTCTTGTACCTTTGCATTTTTCTCCCAAACGAAGGTCACTAGAAAGAAAATTTTAAAGCCTCCTGTTAGGCCATCATCTACACGACATAGCCCTGAATTTTCCAATGAGTAGCTCTTTGCAAAAGAGAGATATTGGCAAGGAAAAGCTGTCTTGTACCTTTGCATTTTTCTCCCAAACGAAGGACACTAGAAAGAAAATTTTAAAGCCTCCTGTTAGGCCATCATCTACACGACATAGCCCTGAATTTTCCAATGCGTAGCTCTTTGCAAAAGAGAGATATTGGCAAGGAAAAGCTGTCTTGTACCTTTGCATTTTTCTCCCAAACGAAAGACACTAGAATGAAAATTTTAAAGCCTCCTGTTAGTGCTTCATCTACACGTTATAGCCCTGAATTTTCCAATGCTTATCTCTTTGCAAAAGAGAGATATCGGCAAGGAAAAGCAGCATTGTACTTTTGCATTTTTCTCCCAAACGAAAGACACTAGAATGAAAATTTTAAAGCCTCCTGTTAGTGCTTCATCTACACGTTATAGCCCTGAATTTTCCAATGCCTAGCTCTTTGCAAAATAGAAATATTGGCAAGGAAAAGCTGTATTGTACCTTTGCATTTTTCTCCCAAACGAAGGACACTAGATTGAAAATTTTTAAGCCTCCTATTAGTGCTTCATCTACACGTTATAGCCCTGAATTTTCCAATGCCTAGCTCTTTGCAAAAGAGAGATATCGGCAAGGAAAAGCGGTATTGTACCTTTGCATTTTTCTCCCAAACGAAATACACTAGAATGAAAATTTTAAAGCCTCCTGTTAGTGCTTCATCTACACGTTATAGCCCTGAATTTTCCAATGCCTATCTCTTTGCAAAAGAGAGATATCGGCAAGGAAAAGCTGTATTGTACCTTTGCATTTTTCTCCCAAACGAAGGACACTAGAATGAAAATGTTAAAGCCTCCTATTAGTGCTTCATCTACACGTTATAGCCCTGAATTTTTCAATGCCTATCTCTTTGCAAAAGAGAGCTATCGGCAAGGAAAAGCTGTATTGTACCTTTGCAGTTTTCTCCCAAACGAAGGACACTAGAATGAAAATTTTAAAGCCCCCTGTTAGTGCTTCATCTACACGTTATAGCCCTGAATTTTCCAATGCCTATCTCTTTGCAAAAGAGAGATATCGGCAAGGAAAAGCTGTATTGTACCTTTGCATTTTTCTCCCAAACGAAAGACACTAGAATGAAAATTTTAAAGCCTCCTGTTAGTGCTTCATCTACACGTTATAGCCCTGAATTTTCCAATGCCTATCTCTTTGCAAAAGAGAGATATCGGCAAGGAAAAGCTGTATTGTACCTTTGCATTTTTCTCCCAAACGAAAGACACTAGAATGAAAATTTTAAAGCCTCCTGTTAGTGCTTCATCTACACGTTATAGCCCTGCATTTTCCAATGCCTATCTCTTTGCAAAAGAGAGATATCGGCAAGGAAAAGCAGCATTGTACCTTTGCATTTTTCTCCCAAACGAAAGACACTAGAATGAAAATTATAAAGCCTCCTGTTAGTGCTTCATCTACACGTTATAGCCCTGCATTTTCCAATGCCTAGCTCTTTGCAAAAGAGAGATATTGGCAAGGAAAAGCTGTATTGTACCTTTGCATTTTTCTCCCAAACGAAAGACACTAGAATGAAAATTTTAAAGCCTCCTGTTAGTGCTTCATCTACACGTTATAGCCCTGAATTTTCCAATGCTTATCTCTTTGCAAAAGAGAGATATTGGCAAGGAAAAGCAGCATTGTACTTTTGCATTTTTCTCCCAAACGAAAGACACTAGAATGAAAATTTTAAAGCCTCCTGTTAGTGCTTCATCTACACGTTATAGCCCTGAATTTTCCAATGCCTAGCTCTTTGCAAAAGAGAGATATTGGCAAGGAAAAGCTGTATTGTACCTTTGCATTTTTCTCCCAAACGAAGGACACTAGATTGAACATTTTAAAGCCTCCTATTAGTGCTTCATCTACACGTTATAGCCCTAAATTTTCCAATGCCTAGCTCTTTGCAAAAGAGAGATATCGGCAAGGAAAAGCGGTATTGTACCTTTGCATTTTTCTCCCAAACGAAATACACTAGAATGAAAATTTTAAAGCCTCCTGTTAGTGCTTCATCTACACGTTATAGCCCTGAATTTTCCAATGCCTATCTCTTTGCAAAAGAGAGATATCGGCAAGGAAAAGCTGTATTGTACCTTTGCATTTTTCTCCCAAACGAAGGACACTAGAATGAAAATTTTAAAGCCTCCTATTAGTGCTTCATCTACACGTTATAGCCCTGAATTTACCAATGCCTATCTCTTTGCAAAAGAGAGATATCGGCAAGGAAAAGCTGTATTGTACCTTTGCAGTTTTCTCCCAAACGAAGGACACTAGAATGAAAATTTTAAAGCCTCCTGTTAGTGCTTCATCTACACGTTATAGCCCTGAATTTTCCAATGCCTATCTCTTTGCAAAAGAGAGATATCGGCAAGGAAAAGCTGTATTGTACCTTTGCATTTTTCTCCCAAACGAAAGACACTAGAATGAAAATTTTAAAGCCTCCTATTAGTGCTTCATCTACACGTTATAGCCCTGAATTTACCAATGCCTATCTCTTTGCAAAAGAGAGATATCGGCAAGGAAAAGCTGTATTGTACCTTTGCATTTTTCTCCCAAACGAAAGACACTAGAATGAAAATTTTAAAGCCTCCTGTTAGTGCTTCATCTACACGTTATAGCCCTGAATTTTCCAATGCCTATCTCTTTGCAAAAGAGAGATATCGGCAAGGAAATGCTGTATTGTACCTTTGCATTTTTCTCCCAAACGAAAGACACTAGAATGAAAATTTTAAAGCCTCCTGTTAGTGCTTCATCTACACGTTATAGCCCTGAATTTTCCAATGCTTATCTCTTTGCAAAAGAGAGATATTGGCAAGGAAAAGCAGCATTGTACTTTTGCATTTTTCTCCCAAACGAAAGACACTAGAATGAAAATTTTAAAGCCTCCTGTTAGTGCTTCATCTACACGTTATAGCCCTGAATTTTCCAATGCCTAGCTCTTTGCAAAAGAGAGATATTGGCAAGGAAAAGCTGTATTGTACCTTTGCATTTTTCTCCCAAACGAAGGACACTAGATTGAACATTTTAAAGCCTCCTATTAGTGCTTCGTCTACACGTTATAGACCTGAATTTTCCAATGCCTAGCTCTTTGCAAAAGAGAGATATCGGCAAGGAAAAGCGGTATTGTACCTTTGCATTTTTCTCCCAAACGAAATACACTAGAATGAAAATTTTAAAGCCTCCTGTTAGTGCTTCATCTACACGTTATAGCCCTGAATTTTCCAATGCCTATCTCTTTGCAAAAGAGAGATATCGGCAAGGAAAAGCTGTATTGTACCTTTGCATTTTTCTCCCAAACGAAGGACACTAGAATGAAAATTTTAAAGCCTCCTATTAGTGCTTCATCTACACGTTATAGCCCTGAATTTACCAATGCCTATCTCTTTGCAAAAGAGAGATATCGGCAAGGAAAAGCTGTATTGTACCTTTGCAGTTTTCTCCCAAACGAAGGACACTAGAATGAAAATTTTAAAGCCTCCTGTTAGTGCTTCATCTACACGTTATAGCCCTGAATTTTCCAATGCCTATCTCTTTGCAAAAGAGAGATATCGGCAAGGAAAAGCTGTATTGTACCTTTGCATTTTTCTCCCAAACGAAAGACACTAGAATGAAAATTTTAAAGCCTCCTATTAGTGCTTCATCTACACGTTATAGCCCTGAATTTACCAATGCCTATCTCTTTGCAAAAGAGAGATATCGGCAAGGAAAAGCTGTATTGTACCTTTGCATTTTTCTCCCAAACGAAAGACACTAGAATGAAAACTTTAAAGCCTCCTGTTAGTGCTTCATCTACACGTTATAGCCCTGAATTTTCCAATGCCTATCTCTTTGCAAAAGAGAGATATCGGCAAGGAAATGCTGTATTGTACCTTTGCATTTTTCTCCCAAACGAAAGACACTAGAATGAAAATTTTAAAGCCTCTTGTTAGTGCTTCATCTACACGTTATAGCCCTGCATTTTCCAATGCCTATCTCTTTGCAAAAGAGAGATATCGGCAAGGAAAAGCTGCATTGTACCTGTGCATTTTTCTCCCAAACGAAAGACACTAGAATGAAAATTTTAAAGCCTACTGTTAGTGCTTCATCTACACGTTAATGCCCTGAATTTTCCAATGCCTAGCTCTTTGCAAAAGAGAGATATCGGCAAGGAAAAGCTGTATTGTACCTTTGCATTTTTCTCCCAAACGAAGGACACTAGAATGAAAATTTTAAAGCCTCCTGTTAGTGCTTCATCTACACGTTATAGCCCAGAATTTTCCAATGCCTATCTCTTTGCAAAAGAGAGATATCGGCAAGGAAAAGCTGTATTGTACCTTTGCATTTTTCTCCCAAACGAAAGACACTAGAATGAAAATTTTAAAGCCTCCTGTTAGTGCTTCATCTACACGTTATAGCCCTGAATTTTCCAATGCCTCTCTCTTTGCAAAAGAGAGATATCGGCAAGGAAAAGCTGTATTGTACCTTTGCATTTTTCTACCAAACGAAGGACACTAGAATGAAAATTTAAAAGCCTACTGTTAGTGCTTCATCTACACGGTATAGCCCTGAATTTTCCAATGCCTAGCTCTTTGCAAAAGAGAGATATTGGCAAGGAAAAGCTGTATTGTACCTTTGCATTTTTCTCCCAAACGAAAGACACTAGAATGAAAATTTTAAAGCCTCCTGTTAGTGCTTCATCTACACGTTATAGCCCTGAATTTTCCAATGCCTATCTCTTTGCAAAAGAGAGATATTGGCAAGGAAAAGCTGTATTGTACCTTTGCATTTTTCTCCCAAACGAAGGACACTAGAATGAAAATTTTTAAGCCTCCTGTTAGTGCTTCATCTACACGTTATAGCCCTGCATTTTCCAATGCCTATCTCTTTGCAAAAGAGAGATATCGGCAAGGAAAAGCAGCATTGTACTTTTGCATTTTTCTCCCAAACGAAAGACACTAGAATGAAAATTTTAAAGCCTCCTGTTAGGCCATCATCTACACGACATAGCCCTGAATTTTCCAATGCGCAGCTCTTTGCAAAAGAGAGATATTGGCAAGGAAAAGCTGTCTTGTACCTTTGCATTTTTCTCCCAAACGAAGGTCACTAGAAAGAAAATTTTAAAGCCTCCTGTTAGGCCATCATCTACACGACATAGCCCTGAATTTTCCAATGCGCAGCTCTTTGCAAAAGAGAGATATTGGCAAGGAAAAGCTGTCTTGTACCTTTGCATTTTTCTCCCAAACGAAGGTCACTAGAAAGAAAATTTTAAAGCCTCCTGTTAGGCCATCATCTACACGACATAGCCCTGAATTTTCCAATGAGTAGCTCTTTGCAAAAGAGAGATATTGGCAAGGAAAAGCTGTCTTGTACCTTTGCATTTTTCTCCCAAACGAAGGACACTAGAAAGAAAATTTTAAAGCCTCCTGTTAGGCCATCATCTACACGACATAGCCCTGAATTTTCCAATGCGCAGCTCTTTGCAAAAGAGAGATATTGGCAAGGAAAAGCTGTCTTGTACCATTGCATTTTTCTCCCAAACGAAGGACACTAGAAAGAACATTTTAAAGCCTCCTGTTAGGCCATCATCTACACGACATAGCCCTGAATTTTCCAATGCGCAGCTCTTTGCAAAAGAGAGATATTGGCAAGGAAAAGCTGTCTTGTACCTTTGCATTTTTCTCCCAAACGAAGGACACTAGAAAGAAAATTTTAAAGCCTCCTGTTAGGCCATCATCTACACGACATAGCCCTGAATTTTCCAATGCGCAGCTCTTTGCAAAAGAGAGATATTGGCAAGGAAAAGCTGTCTTGTACCATTGCATTTTTCTCCCAAACGAAGGACACTAGAAAGAAAATTTTAAAGCCTCCTGTTAGGCCATCATCTACACGACATAGCCCTGAATTTTCCAATGCGCAGCTCTTTGCAAAAGAGAGATATTGGCAAGGAAAAGCTGTCTTGTACCTTTGCATTTTTCTCCCAAACGAAGGTCACTAGAAAGAAAATGTTAAAGCCTCCTGTTAGGCCATCATCTACACGACATAGCCCTGAATTTTCCAATGCGCAGCTCTTTGCAAAAGAGAGATATTGGCAAGGAAAAGCTGTCTTGTACCATTGCATTTTTCTCCCAAACGAAGGACACTAGAAAGAAAATTTTAAAGCCTCCTGTTAGGCCATCATCTACACGACATAGCCCTGAATTTTCCAATGCGCAGCTCTTTGCAAAAGAGAGATATTGGCAAGGAAAAGCTGTCTTGTACCTTTGCATTTTTCTCCCAAACGAAGGTCACTAGAAAGAAAATTTTAAAGCCTCCTGTTAGGCCATCATCTACACGACATAGCCCTGAATTTTCCAATGAGTAGCTCTTTGCAAAAGAGAGATATTGGCAAGGAAAAGCTGTCTTGTACCTTTGCATTTTTCTCCCAAACGAAGGACACTAGAAAGAAAATTTTAAAGCCTCCTGTTAGGC
Organism: Pseudophryne corroboree; assembly: GCF_028390025.1. NCBI lineage: Eukaryota > Metazoa > Chordata > Amphibia > Anura > Myobatrachidae > Pseudophryne > Pseudophryne corroboree. Next base: position 941,033 of record NW_026968131.1, on the reverse strand, counting down.
CATCATCTACACGACATAGCCCTGAATTTTCCAATGCGTAGCTCTTTGCAAAAGAGAGATATTGGCAAGGAAAAGCTGTCTTGTACCTTTGCATTTTTCTCCCAAACGAAAGACACTAGAATGTAAATTTTAAAGCCTCCTGTTAGTGCTTCATCTACACGTTATAGCCCTGAATTTTCCAATGCCTGTCTCTTTGCAAAAGAGAGATATAGGCAAGGAAAAGCTGTATTGTACCTTTGCATTTTTCTCCCAAACGAAAGACACTAGAATGAAAATTTTAAAGCCTCCTGTTAGTGCTTCATCTACACGTTATAGCCCTGCATTTTCCAATGCCTATCTCTTTGCAAAAGAGAGATATCGGCAAGGAAAAGCAGCATTGTACTTTTGCATTTTTCTCCCAAACGAAAGACACTAGAATGAAAATTTTAAAGCCTCCTGTTAGGCCATCATCTACACGACATAGCCCTGAATTTTCCAATGCGCAGCTCTTTGCAAAAGAGAGATATTGGCAAGGAAAAGCTGTCTTGTACCTTTGCATTTTTCTCCCAAACGAAGGTCACTAGAAAGAAAATTTTAAAGCCTCCTGTTAGGCCATAATCTACACGACATAGCCCTGAATTTTCCAATGCGCAGCTCTTTGCAAAAGAGAGATATTGGCAAGGAAAAGCTGTCTTGTACCATTGCATTTTTCTCCCAAATGAAGGACACTAGAAAGAAAATTTTAAAGCCTCCTGTTAGGCCATCATCTACACGACATAGCCCTGCATTTTCCAATGCGCAGCTCTTTGCAAAAGAGAGATATTGGCAAGGAAAAGCTGTCTTGTACCTTTGCATTTTTCTCCCAAACGAAGGTCACTAGAAAGAAAATTTTAAAGCCTCCTGTTAGGCCATCATCTACACGACATAGCCCTGAATTTTCCAATGAGTAGCTCTTTGCAAAAGAGAGATATTGGCAAGGAAAAGCTGTCTTGTAACTTTGCATTTTTCTCCCAAACGAAGGACACTAGAAAGAAAATTTTAAAGCCTCCTGTTAGGCCATCATCTACACGACATAGCCCTGAATTTTCCAATGCGCAGCTCTTTGCAAAAGAGAGATATTGGCAAGGAAAAGCTGTCTTGTACCATTGCATTTTTCTCCCAAACGAAGGACACTAGAAAGAACATTTTAAAGCCTCCTGTTAGGCCATCATCTACACGACATAGCCCTGAATTTTCCAATGCGCAGCTCTTTGCAAAAGAGAGATATTGGCAAGGAAAAGCTGTCTTGTACCTTTGCATTTTTCTCCCAAACGAAGGACACTAGAACGAAAATTTTAAAGCCTCCTGTTAGGCCATCATCTACACGACATAGCCCTGAATTTTCCAATGCGTAGCTCTTTGCAAAAGAGAGATATTGGCAAGGAAAAGCTGTCTTGTACCTTTGCATTTTTCTCCCAAACGAAGGACACTAGAAAGAAAATTTTAAAGCCTCCTGTTAGGCCATCATCTACACGACATAGCCCTGAATTTTCCAATCCGTAGCTCTTTGCAAAAGAGAGATATTGGCAAGTAAAAGCTGTCTTGAACCTTTGCATTTTTCTCCCAAACGAAGTACACTAGAAAGAAAATTTTAAAGCCTCCTGTTAGGCCATCATCTACACGACATAGCCCTGAATTTTCCAATGCGCAGCTCTTTGCAAAAGAGATATATTGGCAAGGAAAAGCTGTCTTGTACCATTGCATTTTTCTCCCAAACGAAGGACACTAGAAAGAAAATTTTAAAGCCACCTGTTAGGCCATCATCTACACGACATAGCCCTGAATTTTCCAATGCGTAGCTCTTTGCAAAAGAGAGATATTGGCAAGGAAAAGCTGTCTTGTACCTTTGCACTTTTCTCCCAAACGAAGGACACTAGAAAGAAAATTTTAAAGCCTCCTGTTAGGCCATCATCTACACGACATAGCCCTGAATTTTCCAATGCGCAGCTCTTTGCAAAAGAGATATATTGGCAAGGAAAAGCTGTCTTGTACCATTGCATTTTTCTCCCAAACGAAGGACACTAGAAAGAAAATTTTAAAGCCACCTGTTAGGCCATCATCTACACGACATAGCCCTGAATTTTCCAATGCGTAGCTCTTTGCAAAAGAGAGATATTGGCAAGGAAAAGCTGTCTTGTACCTTTGCACTTTTCTCCCAAACGAAGGACACTAGAAAGAAAATTTTAAAGCCTCCTGTTAGGCCATCATCTACACGACATAGCCCTGAATTTTCCAATGCGCAGCTCTTTGCAAAAGAGAGATATTGGCAAGGAAAAGCTGTCTTGTACCATTGCATTTTTCTCCCAAACGAAGGACACTAGAAAGAACATTTTAAAGCCTCCTGTTAGGCCATCATCTACACGACATAGCCCTGAATTTTCGAATGCGCAGCTCTTTGCAAAAGAGAGATATTGGCAAGGAAAAGCTGTCTTGTACCTTTGCATTTTTCTCCCAAACGAAGGTCACTAGAAAGAAAATTTTAAAGCCTCCTGTTAGGCCATCATCTACACGACATAGCCCTGAATTTTCCAATGCGTAGCTCTTTGCAAAAGAGAGATATTGGCAAGGAAAAGCTGTCTTGTACCTTTGCACTTTTCTCCCAAACGAAGGACACTAGAAAGAAAATTTTAAAGCCTCCTGTTAGGCCATCATCTACACGACATAGCCCTGAATTTTCCAATGCGCAGCTCTTTGCAAAAGAGAGATATTGGCAAGGAAAAGCTGTCTTGTACCATTGCATTTTTCTCCCAAACGAAGGACACTAGAAAGAACATTTTAAAGCCTCCTGTTAGGCCATCATCTACACGACATAGCCCTGAATTTTCGAATGCGCAGCTCTTTGCAAAAGAGAGATATTGGCAAGGAAAAGCTGTCTTGTACCTTTGCATTTTTCTCCCAAACGAAGGTCACTAGAAAGAAAATTTTAAAGCCTCCTGTTAGGCCATCATCTACACGACATAGCCCTGAATTTTCCAATGCGTAGCTCTTTGCAAAATAGAGATATTGGCAAGGAAAAGCTGTCTTGTACCTTTTCATTTTTCTCCCAAACGAAGGACACTAGAAAGAAAATTTTAAAGCCTCCTGTTAGGCCATCATCTACACGACATAGCCCTGAATTTTCCAATGCGCAGCTCTTTGCAAAAGAGAGATATTGGCAAGGAAAAGCTGTCTTGTACCTTTGCATTTTTCTCCCAAACGAAGGACACTAGAAAGAAAATTTTAAAGCCTCCTGTTAGGCCATCATCTACACGACATAGCCCTGAATTTTCCAATGCGTAGCTCTTTGCAAAAGAGAGATATTGGCAAGGAAAAGCTGTCTTGTACCTTTGCATTTTTCTCCCAAACGAAGGACACTAGAAAGAAAATTTTAAAGCCTCCTGTTAGGACATCATCTACACGACATAGCCCTGAATTTTCCAATGCGCAGCTCTTTGCAAAAGAGAGATATTGGCAAGGAAAAGCTGTCTTGTACCTTTGCATTTTTCTCCCAAACGAAGGATACTAGAATGAAAATTTTAAAGCCTCCTGTTAGTGCTTCATCTACACGTTATAGCCCTGAATTTTCCAATGCCTATCTCTTTGCAAATGAGAGATATCGGCAAGGAAAAGCTGTATTGTACCTTTGCATTTTTCTACCAAACGAAGGACACTAGAATGAAAATTTAAAAGCCTCCTGTTAGTGCTTCATCTACACGGTATAGCCCTGAATTTTCCAATGCCTAGCTCTTTGCAAAAGAGAGATATTGGCAAGGAAAAGCTGTATTGTACCTTTGCATTTTTCTCCCAAACGAAAGACACTAGAATGAAAATTTTAAAGCCTCCTGTTAGTGCTTCATCTACACGTTATAGCCCTGAATTTTCCAATGCCTATCTCTTTGCAAAAGAGAGATATTGGCAAGGAAAAGCTGTATTGTACCTTTGCATTTTTCTCCCAAACGAAGGACACTAGAATGAAAATTTTTAAGCCTCCTGTTAGTGCTTCATCTACACGTTATAGCCCTGCATTTTCCAATGCCAATCTCTTTGCAAAAGAGAGATATCGGCAAGGAAAAGCAGCATTGTACTTTTGCATTTTTCTCCCAAACGAAAGACACTAGAATGAAAATTTTAAAGCCTCCTGTTAGGCCATCATCTACACGACATAGCCCTGAATTTTCCAATGCGCAGCTCTTTGCAAAAGAGAGATATTGGCAAGGAAAAGCTGTCTTGTACCTTTGCATTTTTCTCCCAAACGAAGGTCACTAGAAAGAAAATTTTAAAGCCTCCTGTTAGGCCATCATCTACACGACATAGCCCTGAATTTTCCAATGCGCAGCTCTTTGCAAAAGAGAGATATTGGCAAGGAAAAGCTGTCTTGTACCTTTGCATTTTTCTCCCAAACGAAGGTCACTAGAAAGAAAATTTTAAAGCCTCCTGTTAGGCCATCATCTACACGACATAGCCCTGAATTTTCCAATGAGTAGCTCTTTGCAAAAGAGAGATATTGGCAAGGAAAAGCTGTCTTGTACCTTTGCATTTTTCTCCCAAACGAAGGACACTAGAAAGAAAATTTTAAAGCCTCCTGTTAGGCCATCATCTACACGACATAGCCCTGAATTTTCCAATGCACAGCTCTTTGCAAAAGAGAGATATTGGCAAGGAAAAGCTGTCTTGTACCATTGCATTTTTCTCCCAAACGAAGGACACTAGAAAGAACATTTTAAAGCCTCCTGTTAGGCCATCATCTACACGACATAGCCCTGAATTTTCCAATGCGCAGCTCTTTGCAAAAGAGAGATATTGGCAAGGAAAAGCTGTCTTGTACCTTTGCATTTTTCTCCCAAACGAAGGACACTAGAAAGAAAATTTTAAAGCCTCCTGTTAGGCCATCATCTACACGACATAGCCCTGAATTTTCCAATGCGCAGCTCTTTGCAAAAGAGAGATATTGGCAAGGAAAAGCTGTCTTGTACCATTGCATTTTTCTCCCAAACGAAGGACACTAGAAAGAAAATTTTAAAGCCTCCTGTTAGGCCATCGTCTACACGACATAGCCCTGAATTTTCCAATGCGCAGCTCTTTGCAAAAGAGAGATATTGGCAAGGAAAAGCTGTCTTGTACCTTTGCATTTTTCTCCCAAACGAAGGTCACTAGAAAGAAAATTTTAAAGCCTCCTGTTAGGCCATCATCTACACGACATAGCCCTGAATTTTCCAATGAGTAGCTCTTTGCAAAAGAGAGATATTGGCAAGGAAAAGCTGTCTTGTACCTTTGCATTTTTCTCCCAAACGAAGGACACTAGAAAGAAAATTTTAAAGCCTCCTGTTAGGCCATCATCTACACGACATAGCCCTGAATTTTCCAATGCGCAGCTCTTTGCAAAAGAGAGATATTGGCAAGGAAAAGCTGTCATGTACCATTGCAGTTTTCTCCCAAACGAAGGACACTAGAAAGAACATTTTAAAGCCTCCTGTTAGGCCATCATCTACACGACATAGCCCTGAATTTTCCAATGCGCAGCTCTTTGCAAAAGAGAGATATTGGCAAGGAAAAGCTGTCTTGTACCTTTGCATTTTTCTCCCAAACGAAGGACACTAGAAAGAAAATTTTAAAGCCTCCTGTTAGGCCATCATCTACACGACATAGCCCTGAACTTTCCAATGCGCAGCTCTTTGCAAAAGAGAGATATTGGCAAGGAAAAGCTGTCTTGTACCATTGCATTTTTCTCCCAAACGAAGGACACTAGAAAGAAAATTTTAAAGCCTCCTGTTAGGCCATCATCTACACGACATAGCCCTGAATTTTCCAATGCGTAGCTCTTTGCAAAAGAGAGATATTGGCAAGGAAAAGCTGTCTTGTACCTTTGCATTTTTCTCCCAAACGAAGGACACTAGAAAGAAAATTTTAAAGCCTCCTGTTAGGCCATCATCTACACGACATAGCCCTGAATTTTCCAATGCGCAGCTCTTTGCAAAAGAGAGATATTGGCAAGGAAAAGCTGTCTTGTACCATTGCATTTTTCTCCCAAACGAAGGACACTAGAAAGAACATTTTAAAGCCTCCTGTTAGGCCATCATCTACACGACATAGCCCTGAATTTTCCAATGCGCAGCTCTTTGCAAAAGAGAGATATTGGCAAGGAAAAGCTGTCTTGTACCTTTGCATTTTTCTCCCAAACGAAGGACACTAGAAAGAAAATTTTAAAGCCTCCTGTTAGGCCATCATCTACACGACATAGCCCTGAATTTTCCAATGCGCAGCTCTTTGCAAAAGAGAGATATTGGCAAGGAAAAGCTGTCTAGTACCATTGCATTTTTCTCCAAAACGAAGGACACTAGAAAGAAAATTTTAAAGCCTCCTGTTAGGCCATCATCTACACGACATAGCCCTGAATTTTCCAATGCGTAGCTCTTTGCAAAAGAGAGATATTGGCAAGGAAAAGCTGTCTTGTACCTTTGCATTTTTCTCCCAAACGAAGGACACTAGAAAGAAAATTTTAAAGCCTACTGTTAGGCCATCATCTACACGACATAGCCCTGAATTTTCCAATCCGTAGCTCTTTGCAAAAGAGAGATATTGGCAAGTAAAAGCTGTCTTGTACCTTTGCATTTTTCTCCCAAACGAAGGACACTAGAAAGAAAATTTTAAAGCCTCCTGTTAGGCCATCATCTACACGACATAGCCCTGAATTTTCCAATGCGCAGCTCTTTGCAAAAGAGAGATATTGGCAAGGAAAAGCTGTCTTGTACCATTGCATTTTTCTCCCAAACGAAGGACACTAGAAAGAACATTTTAAAGCCTCCTGTTAGGCCATCATCTACACGACATAGCCCTGAATTTTCCAATGCGCAGCTCTTTGCAAAAGAGAGATATTGGCAAGGAAAAGCTGTCTTGTACCTTTGCATTTTTCTCCCAAACGAAGGTCACTAGAAAGAAAATTTTAAAGCCTCCTGTTAGGCCATCATCTACACGACATAGCCCTGAATTTTCCAATGCGTAGCTCTTTGCAAAATAGAGATATTGGCAAGGAAAAGCTGTCTTGTACCTTTGCATTTTTCTCCCAAACGAAGGACACTAGAAAGAAAATTTTAAAGCCTCCTGTTAGGCCATCATCTACACGACATAGCCCTGAATTTTCCAATGCGTAGCTCTTTGCAAAAGAGAGATATTGGCAAGGAAAAGCTGTCTTGTACCTTTGCATTTTTCTCCCAAACGAAGGACACTAGAAAGAAAATTTTAAAGCCTCCTGTTAGTCCATCATCTACACGACATAGCCCTGAATTTTCCAATGCGTAGCTCTTTGCAAAAGAGAGATATTGGCAAGGAAAAGCTGTCTTGTACCTTTGCATTTTTCTCCCAAACGAAGGACACTAGAAAGAAAATTTTAAAGCCTCCTGTTAGGCCATCATCTACACGACATAGCCCTGAATTTTCCAATGCGCAGCTCTTTGCAAAAGAGAGATATTGGCAAGGAAAAGCTGTCTTGTACCATTGCATTTTTCTCCCAAACGAAGGACACTAGAAAGAAAATTTTAAAGCCTCCTGTTAGGCCATCATCTACACGACATAGCCCTGAATTTTCCAATGCGTAGCTCTTTGCAAAAGAGAGATATTGGCAAGGAAAAGCTGTCTTGTACCTTTGCATTTTTCTCCCAAACGAAGGACACTAGAAAGAAAATTTTAAAGCCTCCTGTTAGGCCATCATCTACACGACATAGCCCTGAATTTTCCAATGCGCAGCTCTTTGCAAAAGAGAGATATTGGCAAGGAAAAGCTGTCTTGTACCTTTGCATTTTTCTCCCAAACGAAGGACACTAGAAAGAAAATTTTAAAGCCTCCTGTTAGGCCATCATCTACACGACATAGCCCTGAATTTTCCAATGCGCAGCTCTTTGCAAAAGAGAGATATTGGCAAGGAAAAGCTGTCTAGTACCATTGCATTTTTCTCCAAAACGAAGGACACTAGAAAGAAAATTTTAAAGCCTCCTGTTAGGCCATCATCTACACGACATAGCCCTGAATTTTCCAATGCGTAGCTCTTTGCAAAAGAGAGATATTGGCAAGGAAAAGCTGTCTTGTACCTTTGCATTTTTCTCCCAAACGAAGGACACTAGAAAGAAAATTTTAAAGCCTACTGTTAGGCCATCATCTACACGACATAGCCCTGAATTTTCCAATCCGTAGCTCTTTGCAAAAGAGAGATATTGGCAAGTAAAAGCTGTCTTGTACCTTTGCATTTTTCTCCCAAACGAAGGACACTAGAAAGAAAATTTTAAAGCCTCCTGTTAGGCCATCATCTACACGACATAGCCCTGAATTTTCCAATGCGCAGCTCTTTGCAAAAGAGATATATTGGCAAGGAAAAGCTGTCTTGTACCATTGCATTTTTCTCCCAAACGAAGGACACTAGAAAGAAAATTTTAAAGCCTCCTGTTAGGCCATCATCTACACGACATAGCCCTGAATTTTCCAATGCGTAGCTCTTTGCAAAAGAGAGATATTGGCAAGGAAAAGCTGTCTTGTACCTTTGCATTTTTCTCCCAAACGAAGGACACTAGAAAGAAAATTTTAAAGCCTCCTGTTAGGCCATCATCTACACGACATAGCCCTGAATTTTCCAATGCGCAGCTCTTTGCAAAAGAGAGATATTGGCAAGGAAAAGCTGTCTTGTACCATTGCATTTTTCTCCCAAACGAAGGACACTAGAAAGAAAATTTTAAAGCCTCCTGTTAGGCCATCATCTACACGACATAGCCCTGAATTTTCCAATGCGTAGCTCTTTGCAAAAGAGAGATATTGGCAAGGAAAAGCTGTCTTGTACCTTTGCATTTTTCTCCCAAACGAAGGACACTAGAAAGAAAATTTTAAAGCCTCCTGTTAGGCCATCATCTACACGACATAGCCCTGAATTTTCCAATGCGCAGCTCTTTGCAAAAGAGAGATATTGGCAAGGAAAAGCTGTCTTGTACCTTTGCATTTTTCTCCCAAACGAAGGACACTAGAAAGAAAATTTTAAAGCCTCCTGTTAGGCCATCATCTACACGACATAGCCCTGAATTTTCCAATGCGCAGCTCTTTGCAAAAGAGAGATATTGGCAAGGAAAAGCTGTCTTGTACCATTGCATTTTTCTCCCAAACGAAGGACACTAGAAAGAAAATTTTAAAGCCTCCTGTTAGGCCATCATCTACACGACATAGCCCTGAATTTTCCAATGCGTAGCTCTTTGCAAAAGAGAGATATTGGCAAGGAAAAGCTGTCTTGTACCTTTGCATTTTTCTCCCAAACGAAGGACACTAGAAAGAAAATTTTAAAGCCTCCTGTTAGGCCATCATCTACACGACATAGCCCTGAATTTTCCAATGCGCAGCTCTTTGCAAAAGAGAGATATTGGCAAGGAAAAGCTGTCTTGTACCATTGCATTTTTCTCCCAAACGAAGGACACTAGAAAGAACATTTTAAAGCCTCCTGTTAGGCCATCATCTACACGACATAGCCCTGAATTTTCCAATGCGCAGCTCTTTGCAAAAGAGAGATATTGGCAAGGAAAAGCTGTCTTGTACCTTTGCATTTTTCTCCCAAACGAAGGACACTAGAAAGAAAATTTTAAAGCCTCCTGTTAGGCCATCATCTACACGACATAGCCCTGAATTTTCCAATGCGCAGCTCTTTGCAAAAGAGAGATATTGGCAAGGAAAAGCTGTCTAGTACCATTGCATTTTTCTCCAAAACGAAGGACACTAGAAAGAAAATTTTAAAGCCTCCTGTTAGGCCATCATCTACACGACATAGCCCTGAATTTTCCAATGCGTAGCTCTTTGCAAAAGAGAGATATTGGCAAGGAAAAGCTGTCTTGTACCTTTGCATTTTTCTCCCAAACGAAGGACACTAGAAAGAAAATTTTAAAGCCTACTGTTAGGCCATCATCTACACGACATAGCCCTGAATTTTCCAATCCGTAGCTCTTTGCAAAAGAGAGATATTGGCAAGTAAAAGCTGTCTTGTACCTTTGCATTTTTCTCCCAAACGAAGGACACTAGAAAGAAAATTTTAAAGCCTCCTGTTAGGCCATCATCTACACGACATAGCCCTGAATTTTCCAATGCGCAGCTCTTTGCAAAAGAGAGATATTGGCAAGGAAAAGCTGTCTTGTACCATTGCATTTTTCTCCCAAACGAAGGACACTAGAAAGAACATTTTAAAGCCTCCTGTTAGGCCATCATCTACACGACATAGCCCTGAATTTTCCAATGCGCAGCTCTTTGCAAAAGAGAGATATTGGCAAGGAAAAGCTGTCTTGTACCTTTGCATTTTTCTCCCAAACGAAGGTCACTAGAAAGAAAATTTTAAAGCCTCCTGTTAGTCCATCATCTACACGACATAGCCCTGAATTTTCCAATGCGTAGCTCTTTGCAAAAGAGAGATATTGGCAAGGAAAAGCTGTCTTGTACCTTTGCATTTTTCTCCCAAACGAAGGACACTAGAAAGAAAATTTTAAAGCCTCCTGTTAGGCCATCATCTACACGACATAGCCCTGAATTTTCCAATGCGCAGCTCTTTGCAAAAGAGAGATATTGGCAAGGAAAAGCTGTCTTGTACCATTGCATTTTTCTCCCAAACGAAGGACACTAGAAAGAAAATTTTAAAGCCTCCTGTTAGGCCATCATCTACACGACATAGCCCTGAATTTTCCAATGCGTAGCTCTTTGCAAAAGAGAGATATTGGCAAGGAAAAGCTGTCTTGTACCTTTGCATTTTTCTCCCAAACGAAGGACACTAGAAAGAAAATTTTAAAGCCTCCTGTTAGGCCATCATCTACACGACATAGCCCTGAATTTTCCAATGCGCAGCTCTTTGCAAAAGAGAGATATTGGCAAGGAAAAGCTGTCTTGTACCTTTGCATTTTTCTCCCAAACGAAGGACACTAGAAAGAAAATTTTAAAGCCTCCTGTTAGGCCATCATCTACACGACATAGCCCTGAATTTTCCAATGCGCAGCTCTTTGCAAAAGAGAGATATTGGCAAGGAAAAGCTGTCTAGTACCATTGCATTTTTCTCCAAAACGAAGGACACTAGAAAGAAAATTTTAAAGCCTCCTGTTAGGCCATCATCTACACGACATAGCCCTGAATTTTCCAATGCGTAGCTCTTTGCAAAAGAGAGATATTGGCAAGGAAAAGCTGTCTTGTACCTTTGCATTTTTCTCCCAAACGAAGGACACTAGAAAGAAAATTTTAAAGCCTACTGTTAGGCCATCATCTACACGACATAGCCCTGAATTTTCCAATCCGTAGCTCTTTGCAAAAGAGAGATATTGGCAAGTAAAAGCTGTCTTGTACCTTTGCATTTTTCTCCCAAACGAAGGACACTAGAAAGAAAATTTTAAAGCCTCCTGTTAGGCCATCATCTACACGACATAGCCCTGAATTTTCCAATGCGCAGCTCTTTGCAAAAGAGATATATTGGCAAGGAAAAGCTGTCTTGTACCATTGCATTTTTCTCCCAAACGAAGGACACTAGAAAGAAAATTTTAAAGCCTCCTGTTAGGCCATCATCTACACGACATAGCCCTGAATTTTCCAATGCGTAGCTCTTTGCAAAAGAGAGATATTGGCAAGGAAAAGCTGTCTTGTACCTTTGCATTTTTCTCCCAAACGAAGGACACTAGAAAGAAAATTTTAAAGCCTCCTGTTAGGCCATCATCTACACGACATAGCCCTGAATTTTCCAATGCGCAGCTCTTTGCAAAAGAGAGATATTGGCAAGGAAAAGCTGTCTTGTACCATTGCATTTTTCTCCCAAACGAAGGACACTAGAAAGAAAATTTTAAAGCCTCCTGTTAGGCCATCATCTACACGACATAGCCCTGAATTTTCCAATGCGTAGCTCTTTGCAAAAGAGAGATATTGGCAAGGAAAAGCTGTCTTGTACCTTTGCATTTTTCTCCCAAACGAAGGACACTAGAAAGAAAATTTTAAAGCCTCCTGTTAGGCCATCATCTACACGACATAGCCCTGAATTTTCCAATGCGCAGCTCTTTGCAAAAGAGAGATATTGGCAAGGAAAAGCTGTCTTGTACCTTTGCATTTTTCTCCCAAACGAAGGACACTAGAAAGAAAATTTTAAAGCCTCCTGTTAGGCCATCATCTACACGACATAGCCCTGAATTTTCCAATGCGCAGCTCTTTGCAAAAGAGAGATATTGGCAAGGAAAAGCTGTCTTGTACCATTGCATTTTTCTCCCAAACGAAGGACACTAGAAAGAAAATTTTAAAGCCTCCTGTTAGGCCATCATCTACACGACATAGCCCTGAATTTTCCAATGCGCAGCTCTTTGCAAAAGAGAGATATTGGCAAGGAAAAGCTGTCTTGTACCTTTGCATTTTTCTCCCAAACGAAGGTCACTAGAAAGAAAATGTTAAAGCCTCCTGTTAGGCCATCATCTACACGACATAGCCCTGAATTTTCCAATGCGCAGCTCTTTGCAAAAGAGAGATATTGGCAAGGAAAAGCTGTCTTGTACCATTGCATTTTTCTCCCAAACGAAGGACACTAGAAAGAAAATTTTAAAGCCTCCTGTTAGGCCATCATCTACACGACATAGCCCTGAATTTTCCAATGCGCAGCTCTTTGCAAAAGAGAGATATTGGCAAGGAAAAGCTGTCTTGTACCTTTGCATTTTTCTCCCAAACGAAGGTCACTAGAAAGAAAATTTTAAAGCCTCCTGTTAGGCCATCATCTACACGACATAGCCCTGAATTTTCCAATGAGTAGCTCTTTGCAAAAGAGAGATATTGGCAAGGAAAAGCTGTCTTGTACCTTTGCATTTTTCTCCCAAACGAAGGACACTAGAAAGAAAATTTTAAAGCCTCCTGTTAGGCCATCATCTACACGACATAGCCCTGAATTTTCCAATGCGTAGCTCTTTGCAAAAGAGAGATATTGGCAAGGAAAAGCTGTCTTGTACCTTTGCATTTTTCTCCCAAACGAAAGACACTAGAATGTAAATTTTAAAGCCTCCTGTTAGTGCTTCATCTACACGTTATAGCCCTGAATTTTCCAATGCCTGTCTCTTTGCAAAAGAGAGATATAGGCAAGGAAAAGCTGTATTGTACCTTTGCATTTTTCTCCCAAACGAAAGACACTAGAATGAAAATTTTAAAGCCTCCTGTTAGTGCTTCATCTACACGTTATAGCCCTGCATTTTCCAATGCCTATCTCTTTGCAAAAGAGAGATATCGGCAAGGAAAAGCAGCATTGTACTTTTGCATTTTTCTCCCAAACGAAAGACACTAGAATGAAAATTTTAAAGCCTCCTGTTAGGCCATCATCTACACGACATAGCCCTGAATTTTCCAATGCGCAGCTCTTTGCAAAAGAGAGATATTGGCAAGGAAAAGCTGTCTTGTACCTTTGCATTTTTCTCCCAAACGAAGGTCACTAGAAAGAAAATTTTAAAGCCTCCTGTTAGGCCATAATCTACACGACATAGCCCTGAATTTTCCAATGCGCAGCTCTTTGCAAAAGAGAGATATTGGCAAGGAAAAGCTGTCTTGTACCATTGCATTTTTCTCCCAAACGAAGGACACTAGAAAGAACATTTTAAAGCCTCCTGTTAGGCCATCATCTACACGACATAGCCCTGAATTTTCCAATGCGCAGCTCTTTGCAAAAGAGAGATATTGGCAAGGAAAAGCTGTCTTGTAACTTTGCATTTTTCTCCCAAACGAAGGACACTAGAAAGAACATTTTAAAGCCTCCTGTTAGGCCATCATCTACACGACATAGCCCTGAATTTTCGAATGCGCAGCTCTTTGCAAAAGAGAGATATTGGCAAGGAAAAGCTGTCTTGTACCTTTGCATTTTTCTCCCAAACGAAGGTCACTAGAAAGAAAATTTTAAAGCCTCCTGTTAGGCCATCATCTACACGACATAGCCCTGAATTTTCCAATGCGTAGCTCTTTGCAAAATAGAGATATTGGCAAGGAAAAGCTGTCTTGTACCTTTGCATTTTTCTCCCAAACGAAGGACACTAGAAAGAAAATTTTAAAGCCTCCTGTTAGGCCATCATCTACACGACATAGCCCTGAATTTTCCAATGCGTAGCTCTTTGCAAAAGAGAGATATTGGCAAGGAAAAGCTGTCTTGTACCTTTGCATTTTTCTCCCAAACGAAGGACACTAGAAAGAAAATTTTAAAGCCTCCTGTTAGGCCATCATCTACACGACATAGCCCTGAATTTTCCAATGCGCAGCTCTTTGCAAAAGAGAGATATTGGCAAGGAAAAGCTGTCTTGTACCTTTGCATTTTTCTCCCAAACGAAGGATACTAGAATGAAAATTTTAAAGCCTCCTGTTAGTGCTTCATCTACACGTTATAGCCCTGAATTTTCCAATGCCTATCTCTTTGCAAAAGAGAGATATCGGCAAGGAAAAGCTGTATTGTACCTTTGCATTTTTCTACCAAACGAAGGACACTAGAATGAAAATTTAAAAGCCTCCTGTTAGTGCTTCATCTACACGGTATAGCCCTGAATTTTCCAATGCCTAGCTCTTTGCAAAAGAGAGATATTGGCAAGGAAAAGCTGTATTGTACCTTTGCATTTTTCTCCCAAACGAAAGACACTAGAATGAAAATTTTAAAGCCTCCTGTTAGTGCTTCATCTACACGTTATAGCCCTGAATTTTCCAATGCCTATCTCTTTGCAAAAGAGAGATATTGGCAAGGAAAAGCTGTATTGTACCTTTGCATTTTTCTCCCAAACGAAGGACACTAGAATGAAAATTTTTAAGCCTCCTGTTAGTGCTTCATCTACACGTTATAGCCCTGCATTTTCCAATGCCAATCTCTTTGCAAAAGAGAGATATCGGCAAGGAAAAGCAGCATTGTACTTTTGCATTTTTCTCCCAAACGAAAGACACTAGAATGAAAATTTTAAAGCCTCCTGTTAGGCCATCATCTACACGACATAGCCCTGAATTTTCCAATGCGCAGCTCTTTGCAAAAGAGAGATATTGGCAAGGAAAAGCTGTCTTGTACCTTTGCATTTTTCTCCCAAACGAAGGTCACTAGAAAGAAAATTTTAAAGCCTCCTGTTAGGCCATCATCTACACGACATAGCCCTGAATTTTCCAATGCGCAGCTCTTTGCAAAAGAGAGATATTGGCAAGGAAAAGCTGTCTTGTACCTTTGCATTTTTCTCCCAAACGAAGGACACTAGAAAGAAAATTTTAAAGCCTCCTGTTAGGCCATCGTCTACACGACATAGCCCTGAATTTTCCAATGCGCAGCTCTTTGCAAAAGAGAGATATTGGCAAGGAAAAGCTGTCTTGTACCTTTGCATTTTTCTCCCAAACGAAGGTCACTAGAAAGAAAATTTTAAAGCCTCCTGTTAGGCCATCATCTACACGACATAGCCCTGAATTTTCCAATGCGCAGCTCTTTGCAAAAGAGAGATATTGGCAAGGAAAAGCTGTCTTGTACCATTGCATTTTTCTCCCAAACGAAGGACACTAGAAAGAAAATTTTAAAGCCTCCTGTTAGGCCATCATCTACACGACATAGCCCTGAATTTTCCAATGCGCAGCTCTTTGCAAAAGAGAGATATTGGCAAGGAAAAGCTGTCTTGTACCTTTGCATTTTTCTCCCAAACGAAGGTCACTAGAAAGAAAATTTTAAAGCCTCCTGTTAGGCCATCATCTACACGACATAGCCCTGAATTTTCCAATGAGTAGCTCTTTGCAAAAGAGAGATATTGGCAAGGAAAAGCTGTCTTGTACCTTTGCATTTTTCTCCCAAACGAAGGACACTAGAAAGAAAATTTTAAAGCCTCCTGTTAGGCCATCATCTACACGACATAGCCCTGAATTTTCCAATGCGCAGCTCTTTGCAAAAGAGAGATATTGGCAAGGAAAAGCTGTCATGTACCATTGCAGTTTTCTCCCAAACGAAGGACACTAGAAAGAACATTTTAAAGCCTCCTGTTAGGCCATCATCTACACGACATAGCCCTGAATTTTCCAATGCGCAGCTCTTTGCAAAAGAGAGATATTGGCAAGGAAAAGCTGTCTTGTACCTTTGCATTTTTCTCCCAAACGAAGGACACTAGAAAGAAAATTTTAAAGCCTCCTGTTAGGCCATCATCTACACGACATAGCCCTGAACTTTCCAATGCGCAGCTCTTTGCAAAAGAGAGATATTGGCAAGGAAAAGCTGTCTTGTACCATTGCATTTTTCTCCCAAACGAAGGACACTAGAAAGAAAATTTTAAAGCCTCCTGTTAGGCCATCATCTACACGACATAGCCCTGAATTTTCCAATGCGTAGCTCTTTGCAAAAGAGAGATATTGGCAAGGAAAAGCTGTCTTGTACCTTTGCATTTTTCTCCCAAACGAAGGACACTAGAAAGAAAATTTTAAAGCCTCCTGTTAGGCCATCATCTACACGACATAGCCCTGAATTTTCCAATGCGCAGCTCTTTGCAAAAGAGAGATATTGGCAAGGAAAAGCTGTCTTGTACCATTGCATTTTTCTCCCAAACGAAGGACACTAGAAAGAACATTTTAAAGCCTCCTGTTAGGCCATCATCTACACGACATAGCCCTGAATTTTCCAATGCGCAGCTCTTTGCAAAAGAGAGATATTGGCAAGGAAAAGCTGTCTTGTACCTTTGCATTTTTCTCCCAAACGAAGGACACTAGAAAGAAAATTTTAAAGCCTCCTGTTAGGCCATCATCTACACGACATAGCCCTGAATTTTCCAATGCGCAGCTCTTTGCAAAAGAGAGATATTGGCAAGGAAAAGCTGTCTAGTACCATTGCATTTTTCTCCAAAACGAAGGACACTAGAAAGAAAATTTTAAAGCCTCCTGTTAGGCCATCATCTACACGACATAGCCCTGAATTTTCCAATGCGTAGCTCTTTGCAAAAGAGAGATATTGGCAAGGAAAAGCTGTCTTGTACCTTTGCATTTTTCTCCCAAACGAAGGACACTAGAAAGAAAATTTTAAAGCCTACTGTTAGGCCATCATCTACACGACATAGCCCTGAATTTTCCAATCCGTAGCTCTTTGCAAAAGAGAGATATTGGCAAGTAAAAGCTGTCTTGTACCTTTGCATTTTTCTCCCAAACGAAGGACACTAGAAAGAAAATTTTAAAGCCTCCTGTTAGGCCATCATCTACACGACATAGCCCTGAATTTTCCAATGCGCAGCTCTTTGCAAAAGAGATATATTGGCAAGGAAAAGCTGTCTTGTACCATTGCATTTTTCTCCCAAACGAAGGACACTAGAAAGAAAATTTTAAAGCCTCCTGTTAGGCCATCATCTACACGACATAGCCCTGAATTTTCCAATGCGTAGCTCTTTGCAAAAGAGAGATATTGGCAAGGAAAAGCTGTCTTGTACCTTTGCATTTTTCTCCCAAACGAAGGACACTAGAAAGAAAATTTTAAAGCCTCCTGTTAGGCCATCATCTACACGACATAGCCCTGAATTTTCCAATGCGCAGCTCTTTGCAAAAGAGAGATATTGGCAAGGAAAAGCTGTCTTGTACCATTGCATTTTTCTCCCAAACGAAGGACACTAGAAAGAACATTTTAAAGCCTCCTGTTAGGCCATCATCTACACGACATAGCCCTGAATTTTCCAATGCGCAGCTCTTTGCAAAAGAGAGATATTGGCAAGGAAAAGCTGTCTTGTACCTTTGCATTTTTCTCCCAAACGAAGGTCACTAGAAAGAAAATTTTAAAGCCTCCTGTTAGGCCATCATCTACACGACATAGCCCTGAATTTTCCAATGCGTAGCTCTTTGCAAAATAGAGATATTGGCAAGGAAAAGCTGTCTTGTACCTTTGCATTTTTCTCCCAAACGAAGGACACTAGAAAGAAAATTTTAAAGCCTCCTGTTAGGCCATCATCTACACGACATAGCCCTGATTTTTCCAATGCGTAGCTCTTTGCAAAAGAGAGATATTGGCAAGGAAAAGCTGTCTTGTACCTTTGCATTTTTCTCCCAAACGAAGGACACTAGAAAGAAAATTTTAAAGCCTCCTGTTAGGCCATCATCTACACGACATAGCCCTGAATTTTCCAATGCGTAGCTCTTTGCAAAAGAGAGATATTGGCAAGGAAAAGCTGTCTTGTACCTTTGCATTTTTCTCCCAAACGAAGGACACTAGAAAGAAAATTTTAAAGCCTCCTGTTAGGCCATCATCTACACGACATAGCCCTGAATTTTCCAATGCGCAGCTCTTTGCAAAAGAGAGATATTGGCAAGGAAAAGCTGTCTTGTACCATTGCATTTTTCTCCCAAACGAAGGACACTAGAAAGAAAATTTTAAAGCCTCCTGTTAGGCCATCATCTACACGACATAGCCCTGAATTTTCCAATGCGTAGCTCTTTGCAAAAGAGAGATATTGGCAAGGAAAAGCTGTCTTGTACCTTTGCATTTTTCTCCCAAACGAAGGACACTAGAAAGAAAATTTTAAAGCCTCCTGTTAGGCCATCATCTACACGACATAGCCCTGAATTTTCCAATGCGCAGCTCTTTGCAAAAGAGAGATATTGGCAAGGAAAAGCTGTTTTGTACCTTTGCATTTTTCTCCCAAACGAAGGATACTAGAAAGAAAATTTTAAAGCCTCCTGTTAGGCCATCATCTACACGA
This sequence comes from Pseudophryne corroboree, assembly GCF_028390025.1. Classification (NCBI taxonomy): domain Eukaryota; kingdom Metazoa; phylum Chordata; class Amphibia; order Anura; family Myobatrachidae; genus Pseudophryne; species Pseudophryne corroboree. Next base: position 922,371 of record NW_026968131.1, on the reverse strand, counting down.
CATAGCCCTGAATTTTCCAATGCGCAGCTCTTTGCAAAAGAGAGATATTGGCAAGGAAAAGCTGTCTAGTACCATTGCATTTTTCTCCAAAACGAAGGACACTAGAAAGAAAATTTTAAAGCCTCCTGTTAGGCCATCATCTACACGACATAGCCCTGAATTTTCCAATGCGTAGCTCTTTGCAAAAGAGAGATATTGGCAAGGAAAAGCTGTCTTGTACCTTTGCATTTTTCTCCCAAACGAAGGTCACTAGAAAGAAAATTTTAAAGCCTCCTGTTAGGCCATCATCTACACGACATAGCCCTGAATTTTCCAATGCGTAGCTCTTTGCAAAATAGAGATATTGGCAAGGAAAAGCTGTCTTGTACCTTTGCATTTTTCTCCCAAACGAAGGACACTAGAAAGAAAATTTTAAAGCCTCCTGTTAGGCCATCATCTACACGACATAGCCCTGAATTTTCCAATGCGCAGCTCTTTGCAAAAGAGAGATATTGGCAAGGAAAAGCTGTCTTGTACCATTGCATTTTTCTCCCAAACGAAGGACACTAGAAAGAACATTTTAAAGCCTCCTGTTAGGCCATCATCTACACGACATAGCCCTGAATTTTCCAATGCGCAGCTCTTTGCAAAAGAGAGATATTGGCAAGGAAAAGCTGTCTTGTACCTTTGCATTTTTCTCCCAAACGAAGGACACTAGAAAGAAAATTTTAAAGCCTCCTGTTAGGCCATCATCTACACGACATAGCCCTGAATTTTCCAATGCGCAGCTCTTTGCAAAAGAGAGATATTGGCAAGGAAAAGCTGTCTAGTACCATTGCATTTTTCTCCAAAACGAAGGACACTAGAAAGAAAATTTTAAAGCCTCCTGTTAGGCCATCATCTACACGACATAGCCCTGAATTTTCCAATGCGTAGCTCTTTGCAAAAGAGAGATATTGGCAAGGAAAAGCTGTCTTGTACCTTTGCATTTTTCTCCCAAACGAAGGACACTAGAAAGAAAATTTTAAAGCCTACTGTTAGGCCATCATCTACACGACATAGCCCTGAATTTTCCAATCCGTAGCTCTTTGCAAAAGAGAGATATTGGCAAGTAAAAGCTGTCTTGTACCTTTGCATTTTTCTCCCAAACGAAGGACACTAGAAAGAAAATTTTAAAGCCTCCTGTTAGGCCATCATCTACACGACATAGCCCTGAATTTTCCAATGCGCAGCTCTTTGCAAAAGAGATATATTGGCAAGGAAAAGCTGTCTTGTACCATTGCATTTTTCTCCCAAACGAAGGACACTAGAAAGAAAATTTTAAAGCCTCCTGTTAGGCCATCATCTACACGACATAGCCCTGAATTTTCCAATGCGTAGCTCTTTGCAAAAGAGAGATATTGGCAAGGAAAAGCTGTCTTGTACCTTTGCATTTTTCTCCCAAACGAAGGACACTAGAAAGAAAATTTTAAAGCCTCCTGTTAGGCCATCATCTACACGACAAAGCCCTGAATTTTCCAATGCGCAGCTCTTTGCAAAAGAGAGATATTGGCAAGGAAAAGCTGTCTTGTACCATTGCATTTTTCTCCCAAACGAAGGACACTAGAAAGAACATTTTAAAGCCTCCTGTTAGGCCATCATCTACACGACATAGCCCTGAATTTTCCAATGCGCAGCTCTTTGCAAAAGAGAGATATTGGCAAGGAAAAGCTGTCTTGTACCTTTGCATTTTTCTCCCAAACGAAGGTCACTAGAAAGAAAATTTTAAAGCCTCCTGTTAGGCCATCATCTACACGACATAGCCCTGAATTTTCCAATGCGTAGCTCTTTGCAAAATAGAGATATTGGCAAGGAAAAGCTGTCTTGTACCTTTGCATTTTTCTCCCAAACGAAGGACACTAGAAAGAAAATTTTAAAGCCTCCTGTTAGGCCATCATCTACACGACATAGCCCTGAATTTTCCAATGCGTAGCTCTTTGCAAAAGAGAGATATTGGCAAGGAAAAGCTGTCTTGTACCTTTGCATTTTTCTCCCAAACGAAGGACACTAGAAAGAAAATTTTAAAGCCTCCTGTTAGGCCATCATCTACACGACATAGCCCTGAATTTTCCAATGCGTAGCTCTTTGCAAAAGAGAGATATTGGCAAGGAAAAGCTGTCTTGTACCTTTGCATTTTTCTCCCAAACGAAGGACACTAGAAAGAAAATTTTAAAGCCTCCTGTTAGGCCATCATCTACACGACATAGCCCTGAATTTTCCAATGCGCAGCTCTTTGCAAAAGAGAGATATTGGCAAGGAAAAGCTGTCTTGTACCATTGCATTTTTCTCCCAAACGAAGGACACTAGAAAGAAAATTTTAAAGCCTCCTGTTAGGCCATCATCTACACGACATAGCCCTGAATTTTCCAATGCGCAGCTCTTTGCAAAAGAGATATATTGGCAAGGAAAAGCTGTCTTGTACCATTGCATTTTTCTCCCAAACGAAGGACACTAGAAAGAAAATTTTAAAGCCTCCTGTTAGGCCATCATCTACACGACATAGCCCTGAATTTTCCAATGCGTAGCTCTTTGCAAAAGAGAGATATTGGCAAGGAAAAGCTGTCTTGTACCTTTGCATTTTTCTCCCAAACGAAGGACACTAGAAAGAAAATTTTAAAGCCTCCTGTTAGGCCATCATCTACACGACAAAGCCCTGAATTTTCCAATGCGCAGCTCTTTGCAAAAGAGAGATATTGGCAAGGAAAAGCTGTCTTGTACCATTGCATTTTTCTCCCAAACGAAGGACACTAGAAAGAACATTTTAAAGCCTCCTGTTAGGCCATCATCTACACGACATAGCCCTGAATTTTCCAATGCGCAGCTCTTTGCAAAAGAGAGATATTGGCAAGGAAAAGCTGTCTTGTACCTTTGCATTTTTCTCCCAAACGAAGGTCACTAGAAAGAAAATTTTAAAGCCTCCTGTTAGGCCATCATCTACACGACATAGCCCTGAATTTTCCAATGCGTAGCTCTTTGCAAAATAGAGATATTGGCAAGGAAAAGCTGTCTTGTACCTTTGCATTTTTCTCCCAAACGAAGGACACTAGAAAGAAAATTTTAAAGCCTCCTGTTAGGCCATCATCTACACGACATAGCCCTGAATTTTCCAATGCGTAGCTCTTTGCAAAAGAGAGATATTGGCAAGGAAAAGCTGTCTTGTACCTTTGCATTTTTCTCCCAAACGAAGGACACTAGAAAGAAAATTTTAAAGCCTCCTGTTAGGCCATCATCTACACGACATAGCCCTGAATTTTCCAATGCGTAGCTCTTTGCAAAAGAGAGATATTGGCAAGGAAAAGCTGTCTTGTACCTTTGCATTTTTCTCCCAAACGAAGGACACTAGAAAGAAAATTTTAAAGCCTCCTGTTAGGCCATCATCTACACGACATAGCCCTGAATTTTCCAATGCGCAGCTCTTTGCAAAAGAGAGATATTGGCAAGGAAAAGCTGTCTTGTACCATTGCATTTTTCTCCCAAACGAAGGACACTAGAAAGAAAATTTTAAAGCCTCCTGTTAGGCCATCATCTACACGACATAGCCCTGAATTTTCCAATGCGTAGCTCTTTGCAAAAGAGAGATATTGGCAAGGAAAAGCTGTCTTGTACCTTTGCATTTTTCTCCCAAACGAAGGACACTAGAAAGAAAATTTTAAAGCCTCCTGTTAGGCCATCATCTACACGACATAGCCCTGAATTTTCCAATGCGCAGCTCTTTGCAAAAGAGAGATATTGGCAAGGAAAAGCTGTTTTGTACCTTTGCATTTTTCTCCCAAACGAAGGATACTAGAAAGAAAATTTTAAAGCCTCCTGTTAGGCCATCATCTACACGACATAGCCCTGAATTTTCCAATGCGTAGCTCTTTGCAAAATAGAGATATTGGCAAGGAAAAGCTGTCTTGTACCTTTGCATTTTTCTCCCAAACGAAGGACACTAGAAAGAAAATTTTAAAGCCTCCTGTTAGGCCATCATCTACACGACATAGCCCTGATTTTTCCAATGCGTAGCTCTTTGCAAAAGAGAGATATTGGCAAGGAAAAGCTGTCTTGTACCTTTGCATTTTTCTCCCAAACGAAGGACACTAGAAAGAAAATTTTAAAGCCTCCTGTTAGGCCATCATCTACACGACATAGCCCTGAATTTTCCAATGCGTAGCTCTTTGCAAAAGAGAGATATTGGCAAGGAAAAGCTGTCTTGTACCTTTGCATTTTTCTCCCAAACGAAGGACACTAGAAAGAAAATTTTAAAGCCTCCTGTTAGGCCATCATCTACACGACATAGCCCTGAATTTTCCAATGCGCAGCTCTTTGCAAAAGAGAGATATTGGCAAGGAAAAGCTGTCTTGTACCATTGCATTTTTCTCCCAAACGAAGGACACTAGAAAGAAAATTTTAAAGCCTCCTGTTAGGCCATCATCTACACGACATAGCCCTGAATTTTCCAATGCGTAGCTCTTTGCAAAAGAGAGATATTGGCAAGGAAAAGCTGTCTTGTACCTTTGCATTTTTCTCCCAAACGAAGGACACTAGAAAGAAAATTTTAAAGCCTCCTGTTAGGCCATCATCTACACGACATAGCCCTGAATTTTCCAATGCGCAGCTCTTTGCAAAAGAGAGATATTGGCAAGGAAAAGCTGTTTTGTACCTTTGCATTTTTCTCCCAAACGAAGGATACTAGAAAGAAAATTTTAAAGCCTCCTGTTAGGCCATCATCTACACGACATAGCCCTGAATTTTCCAATGCGCAGCTCTTTGCAAAAGAGAGATATTGGCAAGGAAAAGCTGTCTAGTACCATTGCATTTTTCTCCAAAACGAAGGACACTAGAAAGAAAATTTTAAAGCCTCCTGTTAGGCCATCATCTACACGACATAGCCCTGAATTTTCCAATGCGTAGCTCTTTGCAAAAGAGAGATATTGGCAAGGAAAAGCTGTCTTGTACCTTTGCATTTTTCTCCCAAACGAAGGTCACTAGAAAGAAAATTTTAAAGCCTCCTGTTAGGCCATCATCTACACGACATAGCCCTGAATTTTCCAATGCGTAGCTCTTTGCAAAATAGAGATATTGGCAAGGAAAAGCTGTCTTGTACCTTTGCATTTTTCTCCCAAACGAAGGACACTAGAAAGAAAATTTTAAAGCCTCCTGTTAGGCCATCATCTACACGACATAGCCCTGAATTTTCCAATGCGCAGCTCTTTGCAAAAGAGAGATATTGGCAAGGAAAAGCTGTCTTGTACCATTGCATTTTTCTCCCAAACGAAGGACACTAGAAAGAACATTTTAAAGCCTCCTGTTAGGCCATCATCTACACGACATAGCCCTGAATTTTCCAATGCGCAGCTCTTTGCAAAAGAGAGATATTGGCAAGGAAAAGCTGTCTTGTACCTTTGCATTTTTCTCCCAAACGAAGGACACTAGAAAGAAAATTTTAAAGCCTCCTGTTAGGCCATCATCTACACGACATAGCCCTGAATTTTCCAATGCGCAGCTCTTTGCAAAAGAGAGATATTGGCAAGGAAAAGCTGTCTAGTACCATTGCATTTTTCTCCAAAACGAAGGACACTAGAAAGAAAATTTTAAAGCCTCCTGTTAGGCCATCATCTACACGACATAGCCCTGAATTTTCCAATGCGTAGCTCTTTGCAAAAGAGAGATATTGGCAAGGAAAAGCTGTCTTGTACCTTTGCATTTTTCTCCCAAACGAAGGACACTAGAAAGAAAATTTTAAAGCCTACTGTTAGGCCATCATCTACACGACATAGCCCTGAATTTTCCAATCCGTAGCTCTTTGCAAAAGAGAGATATTGGCAAGTAAAAGCTGTCTTGTACCTTTGCATTTTTCTCCCAAACGAAGGACACTAGAAAGAAAATTTTAAAGCCTCCTGTTAGGCCATCATCTACACGACATAGCCCTGAATTTTCCAATGCGCAGCTCTTTGCAAAAGAGATATATTGGCAAGGAAAAGCTGTCTTGTACCATTGCATTTTTCTCCCAAACGAAGGACACTAGAAAGAAAATTTTAAAGCCTCCTGTTAGGCCATCATCTACACGACATAGCCCTGAATTTTCCAATGCGTAGCTCTTTGCAAAAGAGAGATATTGGCAAGGAAAAGCTGTCTTGTACCTTTGCATTTTTCTCCCAAACGAAGGACACTAGAAAGAAAATTTTAAAGCCTCCTGTTAGGCCATCATCTACACGACAAAGCCCTGAATTTTCCAATGCGCAGCTCTTTGCAAAAGAGAGATATTGGCAAGGAAAAGCTGTCTTGTACCATTGCATTTTTCTCCCAAACGAAGGACACTAGAAAGAACATTTTAAAGCCTCCTGTTAGGCCATCATCTACACGACATAGCCCTGAATTTTCCAATGCGCAGCTCTTTGCAAAAGAGAGATATTGGCAAGGAAAAGCTGTCTTGTACCTTTGCATTTTTCTCCCAAACGAAGGTCACTAGAAAGAAAATTTTAAAGCCTCCTGTTAGGCCATCATCTACACGACATAGCCCTGAATTTTCCAATGCGTAGCTCTTTGCAAAATAGAGATATTGGCAAGGAAAAGCTGTCTTGTACCTTTGCATTTTTCTCCCAAACGAAGGACACTAGAAAGAAAATTTTAAAGCCTCCTGTTAGGCCATCATCTACACGACATAGCCCTGAATTTTCCAATGCGTAGCTCTTTGCAAAAGAGAGATATTGGCAAGGAAAAGCTGTCTTGTACCTTTGCATTTTTCTCCCAAACGAAGGACACTAGAAAGAAAATTTTAAAGCCTCCTGTTAGGCCATCATCTACACGACATAGCCCTGAATTTTCCAATGCGTAGCTCTTTGCAAAAGAGAGATATTGGCAAGGAAAAGCTGTCTTGTACCTTTGCATTTTTCTCCCAAACGAAGGACACTAGAAAGAAAATTTTAAAGCCTCCTGTTAGGCCATCATCTACACGACATAGCCCTGAATTTTCCAATGCGCAGCTCTTTGCAAAAGAGAGATATTGGCAAGGAAAAGCTGTCTTGTACCATTGCATTTTTCTCCCAAACGAAGGACACTAGAAAGAAAATTTTAAAGCCTCCTGTTAGGCCATCATCTACACGACATAGCCCTGAATTTTCCAATGCGCAGCTCTTTGCAAAAGAGATATATTGGCAAGGAAAAGCTGTCTTGTACCATTGCATTTTTCTCCCAAACGAAGGACACTAGAAAGAAAATTTTAAAGCCTCCTGTTAGGCCATCATCTACACGACATAGCCCTGAATTTTCCAATGCGTAGCTCTTTGCAAAAGAGAGATATTGGCAAGGAAAAGCTGTCTTGTACCTTTGCATTTTTCTCCCAAACGAAGGACACTAGAAAGAAAATTTTAAAGCCTCCTGTTAGGCCATCATCTACACGACAAAGCCCTGAATTTTCCAATGCGCAGCTCTTTGCAAAAGAGAGATATTGGCAAGGAAAAGCTGTCTTGTACCATTGCATTTTTCTCCCAAACGAAGGACACTAGAAAGAACATTTTAAAGCCTCCTGTTAGGCCATCATCTACACGACATAGCCCTGAATTTTCCAATGCGCAGCTCTTTGCAAAAGAGAGATATTGGCAAGGAAAAGCTGTCTTGTACCTTTGCATTTTTCTCCCAAACGAAGGTCACTAGAAAGAAAATTTTAAAGCCTCCTGTTAGGCCATCATCTACACGACATAGCCCTGAATTTTCCAATGCGTAGCTCTTTGCAAAATAGAGATATTGGCAAGGAAAAGCTGTCTTGTACCTTTGCATTTTTCTCCCAAACGAAGGACACTAGAAAGAAAATTTTAAAGCCTCCTGTTAGGCCATCATCTACACGACATAGCCCTGAATTTTCCAATGCGTAGCTCTTTGCAAAAGAGAGATATTGGCAAGGAAAAGCTGTCTTGTACCTTTGCATTTTTCTCCCAAACGAAGGACACTAGAAAGAAAATTTTAAAGCCTCCTGTTAGGCCATCATCTACACGACATAGCCCTGAATTTTCCAATGCGTAGCTCTTTGCAAAAGAGAGATATTGGCAAGGAAAAGCTGTCTTGTACCTTTGCATTTTTCTCCCAAACGAAGGACACTAGAAAGAAAATTTTAAAGCCTCCTGTTAGGCCATCATCTACACGACATAGCCCTGAATTTTCCAATGCGCAGCTCTTTGCAAAAGAGAGATATTGGCAAGGAAAAGCTGTCTTGTACCATTGCATTTTTCTCCCAAACGAAGGACACTAGAAAGAAAATTTTAAAGCCTCCTGTTAGGCCATCATCTACACGACATAGCCCTGAATTTTCCAATGCGCAGCTCTTTGCAAAAGAGATATATTGGCAAGGAAAAGCTGTCTTGTACCATTGCATTTTTCTCCCAAACGAAGGACACTAGAAAGAAAATTTTAAAGCCTCCTGTTAGGCCATCATCTACACGACATAGCCCTGAATTTTCCAATGCGTAGCTCTTTGCAAAAGAGAGATATTGGCAAGGAAAAGCTGTCTTGTACCTTTGCATTTTTCTCCCAAACGAAGGACACTAGAAAGAAAATTTTAAAGCCTCCTGTTAGGCCATCATCTACACGACAAAGCCCTGAATTTTCCAATGCGCAGCTCTTTGCAAAAGAGAGATATTGGCAAGGAAAAGCTGTCTTGTACCATTGCATTTTTCTCCCAAACGAAGGACACTAGAAAGAACATTTTAAAGCCTCCTGTTAGGCCATCATCTACACGACATAGCCCTGAATTTTCCAATGCGCAGCTCTTTGCAAAAGAGAGATATTGGCAAGGAAAAGCTGTCTTGTACCTTTGCATTTTTCTCCCAAACGAAGGTCACTAGAAAGAAAATTTTAAAGCCTCCTGTTAGGCCATCATCTACACGACATAGCCCTGAATTTTCCAATGCGTAGCTCTTTGCAAAATAGAGATATTGGCAAGGAAAAGCTGTCTTGCACCTTTGCATTTTTCTCCCAAACGAAGGACACTAGAAAGAAAATTTTAAAGCCTCCTGTTAGGCCATCATCTACACGACATAGCCCTGAATTTTCCAATGCGTAGCTCTTTGCAAAAGAGAGATATTGGCAAGGAAAAGCTGTCTTGTACCTTTGCATTTTTCTCCCAAACGAAGGACACTAGAAAGAAAATTTTAAAGCCTCCTGTTAGGCCATCATCTACACGACATAGCCCTGAATTTTCCAATGCGTAGCTCTTTGCAAAAGAGAGATATTGGCAAGGAAAAGCTGTCTTGTACCTTTGCATTTTTCTCCCAAACGAAGGACACTAGAAAGAAAATTTTAAAGCCTCCTGTTAGGCCATCATCTACACGACATAGCCCTGAATTTTCCAATGCGCAGCTCTTTGCAAAAGAGAGATATTGGCAAGGAAAAGCTGTCTTGTACCATTGCATTTTTCTCCCAAACGAAGGACACTAGAAAGAAAATTTTAAAGCCTCCTGTTAGGCCATCATCTACACGACATAGCCCTGAATTTTCCAATGCGTAGCTCTTTGCAAAAGAGAGATATTGGCAAGGAAAAGCTGTCTTGTACCTTTGCATTTTTCTCCCAAACGAAGGACACTAGAAAGAAAATTTTAAAGCCTCCTGTTAGGCCATCATCTACACGACATAGCCCTGAATTTTCCAATGCGCAGCTCTTTGCAAAAGAGAGATATTGGCAAGGAAAAGCTGTTTTGTACCTTTGCATTTTTCTCCCAAACGAAGGATACTAGAAAGAAAATTTTAAAGCCTCCTGTTAGGCCATCATCTACACGACATAGCCCTGAATTTTCCAATGCGCAGCTCTTTGCAAAAGAGAGATATTGGCAAGGAAAAGCTGTCTAGTACCATTGCATTTTTCTCCAAAACGAAGGACACTAGAAAGAAAATTTTAAAGCCTCCTGTTAGGCCATCATCTACACGACATAGCCCTGAATTTTCCAATGCGTAGCTCTTTGCAAAAGAGAGATATTGGCAAGGAAAAGCTGTCTTGTACCTTTGCATTTTTCTCCCAAACGAAGGACACTAGAAAGAAAATTTTAAAGCCTACTGTTAGGCCATCATCTACACGACATAGCCCTGAATTTTCCAATCCGTAGCTCTTTGCAAAAGAGAGATATTGGCAAGTAAAAGCTGTCTTGTACCTTTGCATTTTTCTCCCAAACGAAGGACACTAGAAAGAAAATTTTAAAGCCTCCTGTTAGGCCATCATCTACACGACATAGCCCTGAATTTTCCAATGCGCAGCTCTTTGCAAAAGAGATATATTGGCAAGGAAAAGCTGTCTTGTACCATTGCATTTTTCTCCCAAACGAAGGACACTAGAAAGAACATTTTAAAGCCTCCTGTTAGGCCATCATCTACACGACATAGCCCTGAATTTTCCAATGCGCAGCTCTTTGCAAAAGAGAGATATTGGCAAGAAAAAGCTGTCTTGTACCTTTGCATTTTTCTCCCAAACGAAGGTCACTAGAAAGAAAATTTTAAAGCCTCCTGTTAGGCCATCATCTACACGACATAGCCCTGAATTTTCCAATGCGTAGCTCTTTGCAAAATAGAGATATCGGCAAGGAAAAGCTGTATTGTACCTTTGCATTTTTCTCCCAAACGAAAGACACTAGAATGAAAATTTTAAAGCCTCCTGTTAGTGCTTCATCTACACGTTATAGCCCTGAATTTTCCAATGCCTATCTCTTTGCAAAAGAGAGATATCGGCAAGGAAAAGCTGTATTGTACCTTTGCATTTTTCTCCCAAACTAAAGACACTAGAATGAAAATTTTAAAGCCTACTGTTAGTGCTTCATCTACACGTTATAGCCCTGCATTTTCCAATGCCTATCTCTTTGCAAAAGAGAGATATCGGCAAGGAAAAGCTGCATTGTACTTTTGCATTTTTCTCCCAAACGAAAGACACTAGAATGAAAATTTTAAAGCCTCCTGTTAGTGCTTCATCTACACGTTATAGCCCTGAATTTTCCAATGCCTATCTCTTTGCAAAAGAGAGATATTGGCAAGGAAAAGCTGTATTGTACCTTTGCATTTTTCTCCCAAACTAAAGACACTAGAATGACAATTTTAAAGCCTACTGTTAGTGCTTCATCTACACGTTATAGCCCTGCATTTTCCAATGCCTATCTCTTTGCAAAAGAGAGATATCGGCAAGTAAAAGCTGCATTGTACTTTTGCATTTTTCTCCCAAACGAAAGACACTAGAATGAAAATTTTAAAGCCTCCTGTTAGTGCTTCATCTACACGTTATAGCCCTGAATTTTCCAATGCCTAGCTCTTTGCAAAAGAGAGATATTGGCAAGGAAAAGCTGTATTGTACCTTTGCATTTTTCTGTCAAACGAAAGACACTAGAATGAAAATTTTAAAGCCTCCTGTTAGTGCTTCATCTACACGTTATAGCCCTGAATTTTCCAATGCCTATCTCTTTGCAAAAGAGAGATATCGGCAAGGAAAAGCTGTATTGTACCTTTGCATTTTTCTCCCAAACTAAAGACACTAGAATGAAAATTTTAAAGCCTACTGTTAGTGCTTCATCTACACGTTATAGCCCTGAATTTTCCAATGCCTAGCTCTTTGCAAAAGAGAGATATCGGCAAGGAAAAGCTGTATTGTACCTTTGCATTTTTCTCCCAAACGAAAGACACTAGAATGAAAATTTTAAAGCCTCCTGTTAGTGCTTCATCTACACGTTATAGCCCTGAATTTTCCAATGCCTATCTCTTTGCAAAAGAGAGATATCGGCAAGGAAAAGCTTTATTGTACCTTTGCATTTTTCTCCCAAACGAAGGACACTAGAATGAAAATTTTAAAGCCTCCTATTAGTGCTTCATCTACACGTTATAGCCCTGAATTTTCCAATGCCTATCTCTTTGCAAAAGAGAGATATCGGCAAGGAAAAGCTGTATTTTACCTTTGCATTTTTCTCCCAAACGAAGGACACTAGAATGAAAATTTTAAAGCCTCCTGTTAGTGCTTCATCTACACGTTATAGCCCAGAATTTTCCAATGCCTATCTCTTTGCAAAAGAGAGATATCGGCAAGGAAAAGCTGTCTTGTACCTTTGCATTTTTCTCCCAAACGAAGGACACTAGAAAGAAAATTTTAAAGCCTCCTGTTAGGCCATCATCTACACGACATAGCCCTGAATTTTCCAATGCGCAGCTCTTTGCAAAAGAGAGATATTGGCAAGGAAAAGCTGTCTTGTACCATTGCATTTTTCTCCCAAACGAAGGACACTAGAAAGAAAATTTTAAAGCCTCCTGTTAGGCCATCATCTACACGACATAGCCCTGAATTTTCCAATGCGTAGCTCTTTGCAAAAGAGAGATATTGGCAAGGAAAAGCTGTCTTGTACCTTTGCATTTTTCTCCCAAACGAAGGACACTAGAAAGAAAATTTTAAAGCCTCCTGTTAGGCCATCATCTACACGACATAGCCCTGAATTTTCCAATCCGTAGCTCTTTGCAAAAGAGAGATATTGGCAAGGAAAAGCTGTATTGTACCTTTGCATTTTTCTCCCAAACGAAAGACACTAGAATGAAAATTTTAAAGCCTCCTGTTAGTGCTTCATCTACACGTTATAGCCCTGAATTTTCCAATGCCTATCTCTTTGCAAAAGAGAGATATTGGCAAGGAAAAGCTGTATTGTACCTTTGCATTTTTCTCCCAAACGAAGGACACTAGAATGAAAATTTTTAAGCCTCCTGTTAGTGCTTCATCTACACGTTATAGCCCTGAATTTTCCAATGCCTATCTCTTTGCAAAAGAGAGATATCGGCAAGGAAAAGCTGTATTGTACCTTTGCATTTTTCTCCCAAACGAAAGACACTAGAATGAAAATGTTAAAGCCTCCTGTTAGTGCTTCATCTACACGTTATAGCCCTGCATTTTCCAATGCCTATCTCTTTGCAAAAGAGAGATATCGGCAAGGAAAAGCAGCATTGTACTTTTGCATTTTTCTCCCAAACGAAAGACACTAGAATGAAAATTTTAAAGCCTCTTGTTAGGCCATCATCTACACGACATAGCCCTGAATTTTCCAATGCGCAGCTCTTTGCAAAAGAGAGATATTGGCAAGGAAAAGCTGTCTTGTACCTTTGCATTTTTCTCCCAAACGAAGGTCACTCGAAAGAAAATTTTAAAGCCTCCTGTTAGGCCATAATCTACACGACATAGCCCTGAATTTTCCAATGCGCAGCTCTTTGCAAAAGAGAGATATTGGCAAGGAAAAGCTGTCTTGTACCATTGCATTTTTCTCCCAAACGAAGGACACTAGAAAGAAAATTTTAAAGCCTCCTGTTAGGCCATCATCTACACGACATAGCCCTGAATTTTCCAATGCGCAGCTCTTTGCAAAAGAGAGATATTGGCAAGGAAAAGCTGTCTTGTACCTTTGCATTTTTCTCCCAAACGAAGGTCACTAGATAGAAAATTTTAAAGCCTCCTGTTAGGCCATCATCTACACGACATAGCCCTGAATTTTCCAATGAGTAGCTCTTTGCAAAAGAGAGATATTGGCAAGGAAAAGCTGTCTTGTACCTTTGCATTTTTCTCCCAAACGAAGGACACTAGAAAGAAAATTTTAAAGCCTCCTGTTAGGCCATCATCTACACGACATAGCCCTGAATTTTCCAATGCGCAGCTCTTTGCAAAAGAGAGATATTGGCAAGGAAAAGCTGTCTTGTACCATTGCAGTTTTCTCCCAAACGAAGGACACTAGAAAGAAAATTTTAAAGCCTCCTGTTAGGCCATCATCTACACGACATAGCCCTGAATTTTCCAATGCGTAGCTCTTTGCAAAAGAGAGATATTGGCAAGGAAAAGCTGTCTTGTACCTTTGCATTTTTCTCCCAAACGAAGGACACTAGAAAGAAAATTTTAAAGCCTCCTGTTAGGCCATCATCTACACGACATAGCCCTGAATTTTCCAATGCGCAGCTCTTTGCAAAAGAGAGATATTGGCAAGGAAAAGCTGTCTTGTACCATTGCATTTTTCTCCCAAACGAAGGACACTAGAAAGAACATTTTAAAGCCTCCTGTTAGGCCATCATCTACACGACATAGCCCTGAATTTTCCAATGCGCAGCTCTTTGCAAAAGAGAGATATTGGCAAGAAAAAGCTGTCTTGTACCTTTGCATTTTTCTCCCAAACGAAGGTCACTAGAAAGAAAATTTTAAAGCCTCCTGTTAGGCCATCATCTACACGACATAGCCCTGAATTTTCCAATGCGTAGCTCTTTGCAAAATAGAGATATTGGCAAGGAAAAGCTGTCTTGTACCTTTGCATTTTTCTCCCAAACGAAGGACACTAGAAAGAAAATTTTAAAGCCTCCTGTTAGGCCATCATCTACACGACATAGCCCTGAATTTTCCAATGCGCAGCTCTTTGCAAAAGAGAGATATTGGCAAGGAAAAGCTGTCTTGTACCTTTGCATTTTTCTCCCAAACGAAGGACACTAGAAAGAAAATTTTAAAGCCTCCTGTTAGGCCATCATCTACACGACATAGCCCTGAATTTTCCAATGCGTAGCTCTTTGCAAAAGAGAGATATTGGCAAGGAAAAGCTGTCTTGTACCTTTGCATTTTTCTCCCAAACGAAGGACACTAGAAAGAAAATTTTAAAGCCTCCTGTTAGGCCATCATCTACACGACATAGCCCTGAATTTTCCAATGCGCAGCTCTTTGCAAAAGAGAGATATTGGCAAGGAAAAGCTGTCTTGTACCATTGCATTTTTCTCCCAAACGAAGGACACTAGAAAGAAAATTTTAAAGCCTCCTGTTAGGCCATCATCTACGCGACATAGCCCTGAATTTTCCAATGCGTAGCTCTTTGCAAAAGAGAGATATTGGCAAGGAAAAGCTGTCTTGTACCTTTGCATTTTTCTCCCAAACGAAGGACACTAGAAAGAAAATTTTAAAGCCTCCTGTTAGGCCATCATCTACACGACATAGCCCTGAATTTTCCAATCCGTAGCTCTTTGCAAAAGAGAGATATTGGCAAGGAAAAGCTGTCTTGTACCTTTGCATTTTACTCCCAAACGAAGGACACTAGAAAGAAAATTTTAAAGCCTCCTGTTAGGCCATCATCTACACGACATAGCCCTGAATTTTCAAATGCGCAGCTCTTTGCAAAAGAGAGATATCGGCAAGGAAATGCTGTATTGTACCTTTGCATTTTTCTCCCAAACGAAAGACACTAGAATGAAAATTTTAAAGCCTACTGTTAGTGCTTCATCTACACGTTATAGCCCTGCATTTTCCAATGCCTATCTCTTTGCAAAAGAGAGATATCGGCAAGGAAAAGCTGCATTGTACTTTTGCATTTTTCTCCCAAACGAAAGACACTAGAATGAAAATTTTAAAGCCTCCTGTTAGTGCTTCATCTACACGTTATAGCCCTGAATTTTCCAATGCCTAGCTCTTTGCAAAAGAGAGATATTGGCAAGGAAAAGCTGTATTGTACCTTTGCATTTTTCTCCCAAACGAAAGACACTAGAATGAAAATTTTAAAGCCTCCTGTTAGTGCTTCATCTACACGTTATAGCCCTGAATTTTCCAATGCCTATCTCTTTGCAAAAGAGAGATATCGGCAAGGAAAAACTGTATTGTACCTTTGCATTTTTCTCCCAAACGAAAGACACTAGAATGAAAATTTTAAAGCCTCCTGTTAGTGCTTCAACTACACGTTATAGTCCTGAATTTTCCAATGCCTATCTCTTTGCAAAAGAGAGATATCGGCAAGGAAAAGCTGTATTGTACCTTTGCATTTTTCTCCCAAACGAAGGACACTAGAATGAAAATTTAAAAGCCTCCTGTTTAGTGCTT
The DNA here is from genome assembly GCF_028390025.1 of Pseudophryne corroboree. Taxonomy (NCBI): domain Eukaryota; kingdom Metazoa; phylum Chordata; class Amphibia; order Anura; family Myobatrachidae; genus Pseudophryne; species Pseudophryne corroboree. Next base: position 906,545 of record NW_026968131.1, on the reverse strand, counting down.
CATCTACACGGTATAGCCCTGAATTTTCCAATGCCTAGCTCTTTGCAAAAGAGAGATATTGGCAAGGAAAAACTGTATTGTACCTTTGCATTTTTCTCCCAAACGAAGGACACTAGAGTGAAAATTTTAAAGCCTCCTGTTAGTGCTTCATCTACACGTTATAGCCCTGAATTTTCCAATGCCTATCTCTTTGCAAAAGAGAGATATCGGCAAGGAAAAACTGTATTGTACCTTTGCATTTTTCTCCCAAACGAAAGACACTAGAATGAAAATTTTAAAGCCTCCTGTTAGTGCTTCATCTACACGTTATAGCCCTGAATTTTCCAATGCCTAGCTCTTTGCAAAAGAGAGATATTGGCAAGGAAAAGCTGTCTTGTACCTTTGCATTTTTCTCCCAAACGAAGGTCACTAGAAAGAAAATTTTAAAGCCTCCTGTTAGGCCATCATCTACACGACATAGCCCTGAATTTTCCAATGCGTAGCTCTTTGCAAAATAGAGATATTGGCAAGGAAAAGCTGTCTTGTACCTTTGCATTTTTCTCCCAAACGAAGGACACTAGAAAGAAAATTTTAAAGCCTCCTGTTAGGCCATCATCTACACGACATAGCCCTGAATTTTCCAATGCGCAGCTCTTTGCAAAAGAGAGATATTGGCAAGAAAAAGCTGTCTTGCACCTTTGCATTTTTCTCCCAAACGAAGGTCACTAGAAAGAAAATTTTAAAGCCTCCTGTTAGGCCATCATCTACACGACATAGCCCTGAATTTTCCAATGCGTAGCTCTTTGCAAAATAGAGATATTGGCAAGGAAAAGCTGTCTTGTACCTTTGCATTTTTCTCCCAAACGAAGGACACTAGAAAGAAAATTTTAAAGCCTCCTGTTAGGCCATCATCTACACGACATAGCCCTGAATTTTCCAATGCGTAGCTCTTTGCAAAAGAGAGATATTGGCAAGGAAAAGCTGTCTTGTACCTTTGCATTTTTCTCCCAAACGAAGGACACTAGAAAGAAAATGTTAAAGCCTCCTGTTAGGCCATCATCTACACGACATAGCCCTGAATTTTCCAATGCGCAGCTCTTTGCAAAAGAGAGATATTGGCAAGGAAAAGCTGTCTTGTACCATTGCATTTTTCTCCCAAACGAAGGACACTAGAAAGAAAATTTTAAAGCCTCCTGTTAGGCCATCATCTACACGACATAGCCCTGAATTTTCCAATGCGTAGCTCTTTGCAAAAGAGAGATATTGGCAAGGAAAAGCTGTCTTGTACCTTTGCATTTTTCTCCCAAACGAAGGACACTAGAAAGAAAATTTTAAAGCCTCCTGTTACGCCATCATCTACACGACATAGCCCTGAATTTTCCAATCCGTAGCTCTTTGCAAAAGAGAGATATTGGCAAGGAAAAGCTGTCTTGTACCTTTGCATTTTTCTCCCAAACGAAGGACACTAGAAAGAAAATTTTAAAGCCTCCTGTTAGGCCATCATCTACACGACATAGCCCTGAATTTTCAAATGCGCAGCTCTTTGCAAAAGAGAGATATTGGCAAGGAAAAGCTGTCTTGTACCATTGCATTTTTCTCCCAAACGAAGGACACTAGAATGAAAATTTTAAAGCCTCCTGTTAGTGCTTCATCTACACGAAATAGCCCTGAATTTTCCAATGCCTATCTCTTTGCAAAAGAGAGATATCGGCAAGGAAATGCTGTATTGTACCTTTGCATTTTTCTCCCAAACGAAAGACACTAGAATGAAAATTTTAAAGCCTCCTGTTAGTGCTTCATCTACACGTTATAGCCCTGCATTTTCCAATGCCTATCTCTTTGCAAAAGAGAGATATCGGCAAGGAAAAGCTGCATTGTACTTTTGCATTTTTCTCCCAAATGAAAGACACTAGAATGAAAATTTTAAAGCCTCCTTTTAGTGCTTCATCTACACGTAATAGCCCTGAATTTTCCTATGCCTATCTCTTTGCAAAAGAGAGATATCGGCAAGGAAATGCTGTATTGTACCTTTGCATTTTTCTCCCAAACGAAAGACACTAGAATGAAAATTTTAAAGCCTACTGTTAGTGCTTCATCTACACGTTATAGCCCTGCATTTTCCAATGCCTATCTCTTTGCAAAAGAGAGATATCGGCAAGGAAAAGCTGCATTGTACTTTTGCATTTTTCTCCCAAACGAAAGACACTAGAATGAAAATTTTAAAGCCTCCTGTTAGTGCTTCATCTACACATTATAGCCCTGAATTTTCCAATGCCTAGCTCTTTGCAAAAGAGAGATATTGGCAAGGAAAAGCTGTATTGTACCTTTGCATTTTTCTCCCAAACGAAAGACACTAGAATGAAAATTTTAAAGCCTCCCGTTAGTGCTTCATCTACACGTTATAGCCCTGAATTTTCCAATGCCTATCTCTTTGCAAAAGAGAGATATCGGCAAGGAAAAACTGTATTGTACCTTTGCATTTTTCTCCCAAACGAAAGACACTAGAATGAAAATTTTAAAGCCTCCTGTTAGTGCTTCAACTACACGTTATAGTCCTGAATTTTCCAATGCCTATCTCTTTGCAAAAGAGAGATATCGGCAAGGAAAAACTGTATTGTACCTTTGCATTTTTCTCCCAAACGAAGGACACTAGAATGAAAATTTAAAAGCCTCCTGTTTAGTGCTTCATCTACACGGTATAGCCCTGAATTTTCCAATGCCTAGCTCTTTGCAAAAGAGAGATATTGGCAAGGAAAAGCTGTATTGTACCTTTGCATTTTTCTCCCAAACGAAAGACACTAGAATGAAAATTTTAAAGCCTCCTGTTAGTGCTTCATCTACACGTTATAGCCCTGAATTTTCCAATGCCTATCTCTTTGCAAAAGAGAGATATCGGCAAGGAAAAGCTTTATTGTACCTTTGCATTTTTCTCCCAAACGAAGGACACTAGAATGAAAATTTTAAAGCCTCCTATTAGTGCTTCATCTACACGTTATAGCCCTGAATTTTCCAATGCCTATCTCTTTGCAAAAGAGAGATATCGGCAAGGAAAAGCTGTATTTTACCTTTGCATTTTTCTCCCAAACGAAGGACACTAGAATGAAAATTTTAAAGCCTCCTGTTAGTGCTTCATCTACACGTTATAGCCCAGAATTTTCCAATGCCTATCTCTTTGCAAAAGAGAGATATCGGCAAGGAAAAGCAGTATTGTACCTTTGCATTTTTCTACCAAACGAAGGACACTAGAATGAAAATTTAAAAGCCTCCTGTTAGTGCTTCATCTACACGTTATAGCCCTGAATTTTCCAATGCCTATCTCTTTGCAAAAGAGAGATATCGGCAAGGAAAAACTGTATTGTACCTTTGCATTTTTCTCCCAAACGAAAGACACTAGAATGAAAATTTTAAAGCCTCCTGTTAGTGCTTCATCTACACGTTATAGCCCTGCATTTTCCAATGCGCAGCTCTTTGCAAAAGAGAGATATTGGCAAGGAAAAGCTGTCTTGTACCTTTGCATTTTTCTCCCAAACGAAGGTCACTAGAAAGAAAATTTTAAAGCCTCCTGTTAGGCCATCATCTACACGACATAGCCCTGAATTTTCCAATGCGTAGCTCTTTGCAAAATAGAGATATTGGCAAGGAAAAGCTGTCTTGTACCTTTGCATTTTTCTCCCAAACGAAGGACACTAGAAAGAAAATTTTAAAGCCTCCTGTTGGGCCATCATCTACACGACATAGCCCTGAATTTTCCAATGCGCAGCTCTTTGCAAAAGAGAGATATTGGCAAGAAAAAGCTGTCTTGCACCTTTGCATTTTTCTCCCAAACGAAGGTCACTAGAAAGAAAATTTTAAAGCCTCCTGTTAGGCCATCATCTACACGACATAGCCCTGAATTTTCCAATGCGTAGCTCTTTGCAAAATAGAGATATTGGCAAGGAAAAGCTGTCTTGTACCTTTGCATTTTTCTCCCAAACGAAGGACACTAGAAAGAAAATTTTAAAGCCTCCTGTTAGGCCATCATCTACACGACATAGCCCTGAATTTTCCAATGCGCAGCTCTTTGCAAAAGAGAGATATTGGCAAGGAAAAGCTGTCTTGTACCTTTGCATTTTTCTCCCAAACGAAGGACACTAGAAAGAAAAATTTAAAGCCTCCTGTTAGGCCATCATCTACACGACATAGCCCTGAATTTTCCAATGCGTAGCTCTTTGCAAAAGAGAGATATTGGCAAGGAAAAGCTGTCTTGTACCTTTGCATTTTTCTCCCAAACGAAGGACACTAGAAAGAAAATTTTAAAGCCTCCTGTTAGGCCATCATCTACACGACATAGCCCTGAATTTTCCAATGCGAAGCTCTTTGCAAAAGAGAGATATTGGCAAGGAAAAGCTGTCTTGTACCATTGCATTTTTCTCCCAAACGAAGGACACTAGAAAAATTTTTTTAAAGCCTCCTGTTAGGCCATCATCTACACGACATAGCCCTGAATTTTCCAATGCGTAGCTCTTTGCAAAAGAGAGATATTGGCAAGGAAAAGCTGTCTTGTACCTTTGCATTTTTCTCCCAAACGAAGGACACTAGAAAGAAAATTTTAAAGCCTCCTGTTAGGCCATCATCTACACGACATAGCCCTGAATTTTCCAATCCGTAGCTCTTTGCAAAAGAGAGATATTGGCAAGGAAAAGCTGTCTTGTACCTTTGCATTTTTCTCCCAAACGAAGGACACTAGAAAGAAAATTTTAAAGCCTCCTGTTAGGCCATCATCTACACGACATAGCCCTGAATTTTCAAATGCGCAGCTCTTTGCAAAAGAGAGATATTGGCAAGGAAAAGCTGTCTTGTACCATTGCATTTTTCTCCCAAACGAAGGACACTAGAATGAAAATTTTAAAGCCTCCTGTTAGTGCTTCATCTACACGTTATAGCCCTGAATTTTCCAATGCCTATCTCTTTGCAAAAGAGAGATATCGGCAAGGAAATGCTGTATTGTACCTTTGCATTTTTCTCCCAAACGAAGGACACTAGAATGAAAATTTTAAAGCCTCCTGTTAGTGCTTCATCTACACGTTATAGCCCTGCATTTTCCAATGCCTATCTCTTTGCAAAAGAGAGATATCGGCAAGGAAAAGCTGCATTGTACTTTTGCATTTTTCTCCCAAATGAAAGACACTAGAATGAAAATTTTAAAGCCTCCTTTTAGTGCTTCATCTACACGTAATAGCCCTGAATTTTCCTATGCCTATCTCTTTGCAAAAGAGAGATATCGGCAAGGAAATGCTGTATTGTACCTTTGCATTTTTCTCCCAAACGAAAGACACTAGAATGAAAATTTTAAAGCCTACTGTTAGTGCTTCATCTACACGTTATAGCCCTGCATTTTCCAATGCCTATCTCTTTGCAAAAGAGAGATATCGGCAAGGAAAAGCTGCATTGTACTTTTGCATTTTTCTCCCAAACGAAAGACACTAGAATGAAAATTTTAAAGCCTCCTGTTAGTGCTTCATCTACACGTTATAGCCCTGAATTTTCCAATGCCTAGCTCTTTGCAAAAGAGAGATATTGGCAAGGAAAAGCTGTATTGTACCTTTGCATTTTTCTCCCAAACGAAAGACACTAGAATGAAAATTTTAAAGCCTCCTGTTAGTGCTTCATCTACACGTTATAGCCCTGAATTTTCCAATGCCTATCTCTTTGCAAAAGAGAGATATCGGCAAGGAAAAACTGTATTGTACCTTTGCATTTTTCTCCCAAACGAAAGACACTAGAATGAAAATTTTAAAGCCTCCTGTTAGTGCTTCAACTACACGTTATAGTCCTGAATTTTCCAATGCCTATCTCTTTGCAAAAGAGAGATATCGGCAAGGAAAAGCTGTATTGTACCTTTGCATTTTTCTCCCAAACGAAGGACACTAGAATGAAAATTTAAAAGCCTCCTGTTTAGTGCTTCATCTACACGGTATAGCCCTGAATTTTCCAATGCCTAGCTCTTTGCAAAAGAGAGATATTGGCAAGGAAAAACTGTATTGTACCTTTGCATTTTTCTCCCAAACGAAGGACACTAGAGTGAAAATTTTAAAGCCTCCTGTTAGTGCTTCAGCTACACGTTATAGCCCTGAATTTTCCAATGCCTATCTCTTTGCAAAAGAGAGATATCGGCAAGGAAAAGCTGTATTGTACCTTTGCAGTTTTCTCCCAAACGAAAGACACTAGAATGAAAATTTTAAAGCCTCCTGTTAGTGCTTCATCTACACGTTATAGCCCTGAATTTTCCAATGCCTAGCTCTTTGCAAAAGAGAGATATTGGCAAGGAAAAGCTGTATTGTACCTTTGCATTTTTCTCCCAAACTAAAGACACTAGAATGAAAATTTTAAAGCCTCCTTTTAGTGCTTCATCTACACGTAATAGCCCTGAATTTTCCAATGCCTATCTCTTTGCAAAAGAGAGATATCGGCAAGGAAATGCTGTATTGTACCTTTGCATTTTTCTCCCAAACGAAAGACACTAGAATGAAAATTTTAAAGCCTACTGTTAGTGCTTCATCTACACGTTATAGCCCTGCATTTTCCAATGCCTATCTCTTTGCAAAAGAGAGAAATCGGCAAGGAAAAGCTGCATTGTACTTTTGCATTTTTCTCCCAAACGAAAGACACTAGAATGAAAATTTTAAAGCCTCCTGTTAGTGCTTCATCTACACGTTATAGCCTTGAATTTTCCAATGCCTAGCTCTTTGCAAAAGAGAGATATTGGCAAGGAAAAGCTGTATTGTACCTTTGCATTTTTCTCCAAAACGAAAGACACTAGAATTAAAATTTTAAAGCCTCCTGTTAGTGCTTCATCTACACGTTATAGCCCTGAATTTTCCAATGCCTATCTCTTTGCAAAAGAGAGATATCGGCAAGGAAAAGCTGTATTGTACCTTTGCATTTTTCTCCCAAACTAAAGACACTAGAATGAAAATTTTAAAGCCTACTGTTAGTGCTTCATCTACACGTTATAGCCCTGAATTTTCCAATGCCTAGCTCTTTGCAAAAGAGAGATATTGGCAAGGAAAAGCTGTATTGTACCTTTGCATTATTCTCCCAAACGAAAGACACTAGAATGAAAATTTTAAAGCCTCCTGTTAGTGCTTCATCTACACGTTATAGCCCTGAATTTTCCAATGCCTATCTCTTTGCAAAAGAGAGATATCGGCAAGGAAAAGCTTTATTGTACCTTTGCATTTTTCTCCCAAACGAAGGACACTAGAATGAAAATTTTAAAGCCTCCTATTAGTGCTTCATCTACACGTTATAGCCCTGAATTTTCCAATGCCTATCTCTTTGCAAAAGAGAGATATCGGCAAGGAAAAGCTGTATTTTACCTTTGCATTTTTCTCCCAAACGGACACTAGAATGAAAATTTTAAAGCCTTTGTGTTGCCTTTGTCAAGCTGTAATAAGTAGGGGTAAGGACGTTAACCACCTCGGAACATCCTCCCTTATACGTCACCTGCAGCGCATTCATCATAAGTCAGTGACAAGTTCAAAAACTTTAGGCGACAGCGGAAGCAGTCCACTGACCAGTAAATCCCTTCCTCTTGTAACCAAGCTCACGCAAACCACCCCACCAACTCCCTCAGTGTCAATTTCCTCCTTCCCCAGGAATGCCAATAGTCCTGCAGGCCATGTCACTGGCAATTCTGACGAGTTCTCTCCTGCCTGGGATTCCTCCGATGCATCCTTGAGTGTAACGCCTACTGCTGCTGGCGCTGCTGTTGTTGCTGCTGGGAGTCGATGGTCATCCCAGAGGGGAAGTCGTAAGACCACTTTTACTACTTCCACCAAGCGATTGACTGTCCAACAGTCCTTTGCAAGGAAGATGAAATATCACAGCAGTCATCCTGCTGCAAAGCGGATAACTGAGGCCTTGGCATCCTGGGCGGTGAGAAACGTGGTTCCGGTATCCATCATTACTTCAGAGCCAACTATAGACTTGATTGAGGTACTGTGTCCCCGGTACCAAATACCATCTAGGTTCCATTTCTCTAGGCAGGCGATACCGAAAATGTACACAGACCTCAGAAAAAGACTCACCAGTGTCCTAAAAAATGCAGTTGTACCCAATGTCCACTTAACCACGGACATGTGGACAAGTGGGGCAGGGCAGACTCAGGACTATATGACTGTGACAGCCCACTGGGTAGATGTATTGACTCCCGCCGCAAAAACAGCAGCGGCGGCACCAGTAGCAGCATCTCGCAAACGCCAACTCTTTCCTAGGCAGGCTACGCTTTGTATCACCGCTTTCCAGAATACGCACACAGCTGAAAACCTCTTACGGCAACTGAGGAAGATCATCGCAGAATGGCTTACCCCAATTGGACTCTCCTGTGGATTTGTGGCATCGGACAGCGCCAGCAATATTGTGCGTGCATTATATCTGGGCAAATTCCAGCACGTCCCATGTTTTGCACATACCTTGAATTTGGTGGTGCAGAATTATTTAAAAAACGACAGGGGTGTGCAAGAGATGCTGTCGGTGGCCAGAAGAATTGCGGGACACTTTCGGCGTACAGGCACCACGTACAGAAGACTGGAGCAACACCAAAAACGCCTGAACCTGCCCTGCCATCATCTGAAGCAAGAAGTGGTAACGAGGTGGAATTCAACCCTCTATATGCTTCAGAGGATGGAGGAGCAGCAAAAGGCCATTCAAGCCTATACATCTAACCACGATATAGGAGGTGGAATGCACCTGTCTCAAGCGCAGTGGAGAATGATTTCAACGTTGTGCAAGGTTCTGCAACCTTTTGAACTTGCCACACGTGAAGTCAGTTCAGACACTGCCAGCCTGAGTCAGGTCATTCCCGTCATCAGGCTTTTGCAGAAGAAGCTGGAGACATTGAAGGAGGAGCTAAGACAGAGCGATTCCGCTAGGCATGTGGTACTTGTGGATGGAGCCCTTCATTCGCTTAACCAGGATTCACGGGTGGTCAATCTGTTGAAATCAGAGCACTACATTTTGGCCACCGTGCTCGATCCTAGATTTAAAACCTACGTTGTATCTCTCTTTCCGGCAGACACAAGTCTGCAGGGGTTCAAAGACCTGCTGGTGAGAAAATTATCAAGTCAAGTGGAACTTGATCGGTCAACAGCTCCTCCTTCACATTCTCCCGCAATTGGGGGTGCGAGGAAAAGGCTCAGAATTCCGAGTCCACCCGCTGGCGGTGATGCAGGGCAGTCTGGAGCGACTGCTGATGCTGACATCTGGTCCGGACTGAAGGACCTGCCAACGATTACGGACATGACGTCTACTGTCACTGCATATGATTCTCTCACCATTGAAAGAATGGTGGAGGATTATATGAGTGACCGCATCCAAGAAGGCACGTCAGACAGTCCGTACGTATACTGGCAGGAAAAAGAGGCAATTTGGAGGCCCTTGCACAAACTGGCTTTATTCTACCTAAGTTGCCCTCCCACAAGTAGTACTCCGAAAGAGTGTTTAGTGCCGCCGCTCACCTTGTCAGCAATCGGCGTACGAGGTTACTTCCAGAAAATGTGGAGAAGATGATGTTCATTAAAATGAATTATAATCAATTGCTCCGTGGAGACATTGACCAGCAGCAATTGCCTCCACAAAGTACACAGGGAGCTGAGATGGTAGATTCCAGTGGGGACGAATTGATAATCTGTGAGGAGGGGGATGTACACGGTGATGAATCGGAGGATGATGATGAGGTGGACATCTTGCCTCTGTAGAGCCAGTTTGTGCAAGGAGGGATTAATTGCTTCTTTTTTGGTGGGGGTCCAAACCAACCCGTCATTTCAGTCACAGTCGTGTGGCAGACCCTGTCACTGAAATGATGGGTTGGTTAAAGTGTGCATGTCCTGTTTATACAACATAAGGGTGGGTGGGAGGGCCCAAGGACAATTCCATCTTGCACCTCTTTTTTCTTTCATTTTTCTTTGCGTCATGTGCTGTTTGGGGAGTGTTTTTTGGAAGGGCCATCCTGCGTGACACTGCAGTGCCACTCCTAGATGGGCCAGGTGTTTGTGTCGGCCACTTGGGTCGCTGAGCTTAGTCACACAGCTACCTCATTGCGCCTCTTTTTTTCTTTGCGTCATGTGCTGTTTGGGGAGTGTTTTTTGGAAGGGCCATCCTGCGTGACACTGCAGTGACACTCCTAGATGGGCCAGGTGTTTGTGTCGGCCACTTGGGTCGCTGAGCTTAGTCACACAGCTACCTCATTGCGCCTCTTTTTTTCTTTGCGTCATGTGCTGTTTGGGGAGTGTTTTTTGGAAGGGCCATCCTGCGTGACACTGCAGTGCCACTCCTAGATGGGCCAGGTGTTTGTGTCGGCCACTTGGGTCGCTGAGCTTAGTCACACAGCTACCTCATTGCGACTCTTTTTTTCTTTGCGTCATGTGCTGTTTGGGGAGTGTTTTTGGAAGGGCCATCCTGCGTGACACTGCAGTGCCACTCCTAGATGGGCCAGGTGTTTGTGTCGGCCACTTGGGTCGCTGAGCTTAGTCACACAGCTACCTCATTGCGCCTCTTTTTTTCTTTGCGTCATGTGCTGTTTGGGGAGTGTTTTTTGGAAGGGCCATCCTGCGTGACACTGCAGTGCCACTCCTAGATGGGCCAGGTGTTTGTGTCGGCCACTTGGGTCGCTGAGCTTAGTCACACAGCTACCTCATTGCGCCTCTTTTTTTCTTTGCGTCATGTGCTGTTTGGGGAGTGTTTTTTGGAAGGGCTATCCTGCGTGACACTGCAGTGCCACTCCTAGATGGGCCAGGTGTTTGTGTCGGCCACTTGGGTCGCTGAGCTTAGTCATCCAGCGACCTCGGTGCAAATTTTAGGACTAAAAATAATATTGTGAGGTGTAAGGTGTTAAGAATAGACTGAAAATGAGTGGAAATTATGGTTATTGAGGTTAATAATACTTTGGGATCAAAATGACTCCCAAATTCTATGAACAAGGGAAAATGTCATCATCCCGCTGTCGGATTCTCGCGAGATTCGGATTCCATATAAAGAGCTGCGCGTTGCCGCCATTTTTACTCGTGCATTGAAGAGAGAGCGGAGAGGACGTGGCTATGTTCTCTCAGTGGAAATCTCAATATCAGTGCTCAGTATCAGTGGATACTTATTGCTGCTCAGTAATACTAGTAGTGTGTCTCTCCTGCTCAGTGTCAGTTCTCAGTAGTATCCTCATCAGTGCTCAGTATCACTGCTCATTGTCTTGTGCTGCATTGTTGTGCTCAGCATACTACAGTACATTACTAATAGTCCAGTGCTGCATCTTGCTGCTCAGTGTCAGTTCTAGTATCCTCATCAGTGCTCACTATCACTGCTCATTGCATTGTGGTGTTCTGTATACTACAGTAACATAGTAATATAGTAACATATAGTAACATAGTTTTTGAGGTTGAATAGAGGCAAATTGCCCATCGTGTTCAACCTGTTTTAAGTTGTGATGATTCTACATACTTGCTTAATAATGTATTATGACTAGTTAGCTACTACAACTCATGTTACCCCCGGATTAACCATGTTGATATTTTAAGTATTATAAACTTGGATAGCTTTTTCATTCAGAAATGTATCCATTCCTTTTTTAAATCCAATTACAGAGTCCGCCATTACCACCTTCCCTGGCAGGGAATTCCACATCCTGATTGCCCTAACAGTGAAGATCATAGTATCTCACCTGGCAGGTAAGTAGGAGTTGGGCCAGAGCTGTGGAGGATTGCTGCTCGGGCACCCCCTGTGAAGTGAAGGAGATCCAACTGAGGCAGCACAAGGGAACTCTCGAAAGAAGAACAAGGCTAGAGGAAGATCTGAGACAAAGAAATCTGACTTTTACCAGAGCTGACCAGAGGAAAGCACAAACACAGTCCCCCACTACCACAAATAATGCAGTCGAGTTTCCCACATTTTGGAAATCACAGGGGTCAGCATACCCAGAATGCAATGAATGAACCTCACCCTGGGAGAACAATCTTCATGACCATGGTATCGCCTATGCAAAATAAGTATGATTTGGGATAGGGCTGGGGAGGGCCGCTGCTCAGGCACATCTCTGTCAAGTATAGGAGATTCAACTGAGGCAGCACAAGGGAACTCTCATCTGGGGACAACAACTGCAGGGAGAACACATATTTTCAGATGAACATGGGAGGGCAGAAGGCTGCCTAATACTGAAGCACCCCCAAACAACAAACCAAATGCAACAACTAGTACAAGCATTCCTGGGGGAAGTTCTGCAGAAGACGGATTTGCATATGGTGATGTCATCCAAGCAGTGGGCCAAAGTTGGCTGGAACCCTCATCTGCATGTGAAAAGAGAAAAGGGGCGTGCAGGGCATGGCGGCCTTTTGCGGCGCTTGGATGACCCCTAGTTCGCATTAAACACCTCCACCCTCCTTTGGTGTGGGGCTCATGTTGACAATGCCCCAGCCTCTGAAGTATTCAAGCTTATTTCTTACAGCAGCTTGGCACTGTAACAGCTCCAGAGCTGCTCTGTAAGGCAAGTAAAAGGGTGTGGGCCCTGCAGCACTACCTGTAGTTTGCATTGTGCATTGGAAGGCACAAAGTAAGCAGACAGGAGGAGAAGTCAGGATAGTGCACAAGGGTATAAAAGGGAGGGGCTCAAGAAAAAAGAAGTGGAAACAGACAGCAAACTAGGCTGGAGAGAGACCTGAGACAAAGAGATCTGAATTATACGAGAGCTGACCAGGGGAAACACAAATTCTGCAGTCAAGTTTCCCACATTTGGGGAAATCGCAGGGGCAGCACACCCAGAGTACAATGGGTGAGCCTTGCCCTGGGAGAAGCACCTTCATGATCATAGTATCTCACCTGGCAGGTAAGTAGGAGTTGGGCTAGAGCTGGGGAGGGTCGCTGCTCGGGCACCCCCCTGTCAAGTGAAGGAGATCCAACTGAGGCAGCACAAGGGAACTCTCGAAAGAAGAACAAGGCTAGAGGAAGATCTGAGACAAAGAAATCTGACTTTTACCAGAGCTGACCAGAGGAAAACACAAACACAGTCCCCCACTACAACAAATAATGCAGTCGAGTTTCCCACATTTGGGGAAATCACAGGGGTCAGCATACCCAGAATGCAATGAATGAACCTCACCCTGGGAGAACAATCTTCATGACCATGGTATCGCCTATGCAAAATAAGTATGATTTGGGATAGGGCTGGGGAGGGCCGTTGCTCAGGCACATCTCTGTCAAGTAATGGAGATTCAACTGAGGCAGCACAAGGGAACTCTCATCTGGGGACAACAACTGCAGGGAGAACACATATTTTCAGATGAACATGGGAGGGCAGAAGGCTGCCTAATACTGAAGCACCCCCAAACAACAAACCAAATGCAACAACTAGTGCAAGCATTCCGGGGGGAAGGCCTGCAGCAGATGGATTTGCATATGGTGATGTCATCCAAGCAGTGGGTCAAAGTTGGCTTCAACCCTCATCTGCATATGAAAAGAGAAAAGGGGCGTGCAGGGCATGGCGGCCTTTTGCGGCGCTTGGATGACCCCTAGTTCGCATTAAACACCTCCACCCTCCTTTGGTGTGGGGCTCATGTTGACAATGCCCTAGCCCCTGAAGCATTCAAGCTGATTTCTTACAGCAGCTTGGCACTGTAACAGCTCCAGAGCTGCTCTGTAAGGCAAGTAAAAGGGTGTGTAGTTTGCATTGTGCATTGGAAGGCACAAAGTAAGCAGACAGGAGGAGAAGTCAGGATAGTGCACAAGGGTATAAAAGGGAGGGGCTTAAGAAAAAAGAAGTGGAAACAGACAGCAAACTAGGCTGGAGAGAGACCTGAGACAAAGAGATCTGAATTATACGAGAGCCGACCAGGGGAAACACAAATTATGCAGTCAAGTTTCCCACATTTGGGGAAATCGCAGGGGCAGCACACCCAGAGTGCAATGGGTGAGCCTTGCCCTGGGAGAAGCACCTTCATGATCATAGTATCTCACCTGGCAGGTAAGTAGGAGTTGGGCTTGAGCTGGGGAGGGTCGCTGCTCGGGCACCCCCCTGTCAAGTGAAGGAGATCCAACTGAGGCAGCACAAGGGAACTCTCGAAAGAAGAACAAGGCTAGAGGAAGATCTGAGACAAAGAAATCTGACTTTTACCAGAGCTGACCAGAGGAAAACACAAACACAGTCCCCCACTACCACAAATAATGCAGTCGAGTTACCCACATTTGGGGAAATCACAGGAGTCAGCATACCCAGAATGCAATGAATGAACCTCACCCTGGGAAAATAATCTTCATGACCATGGTATCTCCTATGCAAAATAAGTATGATTTGGAATAGGGCTGGGGAGGGCCGCTGCTCAGGCACATCTCTGTCAAGTAAAGGAGATTCAACTGAGGCAGCACAAGGGAACTCTCATCTGGGGACAACAACTGCAGGGAGAACACATATTTTCAGATGAACATGGGAGGGCAGAAGGCTGCCTAATACTGAAGCACCCCCAAACAACAAACCAAATGCAACAACTAGTGCAAGCATTCCTGGGGGAAGGCCTGCCGCAGATGGATTTGCATATGGTGATGTCATCCAAGCAGTGGGTCAAAGTTGGCTTCAACCCTCATCTGCATATGAAAAGAGAAAAGGGGCGTGCAGGGCATGGCGGCCTTTTGCGGCGCTTGGATGACCCTTAGTTTGCATTAAACACCCCCACCCTCCTTCGGTGTGGGTCTCATGTTGGCCATGCCCCAGCCCCTGAAGCATTCAAGCTGATTTCTTGCGGCAGCTTGGCACTGTAACAGCTCCAGAGCTGCTCTGTAAGGCAAGTAAAAGGTTGTGGGCCCTGCAGCACTACCTGTAGTTTGCATTGTGCATTGGAAGGCACAAAGTAAGCAGACAGGAGGAGAAGTCAGGATAGTGCACAAGGGTATAAAAGGGAGGGGCTCAAGAAAAAAGAAGTGGAAACAGACAGCAAACTAGGCTGGAGAGAGACCTGAGACAAAGAGATCTGAATTACACGAGAGCCGACCAGGGGAAACACAAATTCTGCAGTCAAGTTTCCCACATTTGGGGAAATCGCAGGGGCAGCACACCCAGAGTGCAATGGGTGAGCCTTGCCCTGGGAGAAGCACCTTCATGATCATAGTATCTCACCTGGCAGGTAAGTAGGAGTTGGGCTAGAGCTTGGGAGGGTCGCTGCTCGGGCACCCCCCTGTCAAGTGAAGGAGATCCAACTGAGGCAGCACAAGGGAACTCTCGAAAGAAGAACAAGGCTAGAGGAAGATCTGAGACAAAGAAATGTGACTTTTACCAGAGCTGACCAGAGGAAAACACAAACACAGTCCCCCACTACAACAAATAATGCAGTCGAGTTTCCCACATTTGGGGAAATCACAGGGGTCAGCATACCCAGAATGCAATGAATGAACCTCACCCTTGGAGAACAATCTTCATGACCATGGTATCTCCTATGCAAAATAAGTATGATTTGGGATAGGGCTGGGGAGGGCCGCTGCTCAGGCACATCTCTGTCAAGTAAAGGAGATTCAACTGAGGCAGCACAAGGGAACTCTCATCTGGGGACAACAACTGCAGGGAGAACACATATTTTCAGATGAACATGGGAGGGCAGAAGGCTGCCTAATACTGAAGCACCCCCAAACAACAAACCAAATGCAACAACTAGTGCAAGCATTCCTGGGGGAAGGCCTGCAGCAGATGGATTTGCATATGGTGATGTCATCCAAGCAGTGGGTCAAAGTTGGCTTCAACCCTCGTCTGCATATGAAAAGAGAAAAGGGGCGTGCAGGGCATGGCGGCCTTTTGCGGCGCTTGGATGACCCCTAGTTCGCATTAAACACCTCCACCCTCCTTCGGTGTGGGGCTCATGTTGGCTATGCCCCAGCCCCTGAAGCATACAAGCTGATTTCTTGCAGCAGCTGGGCACTGTAACAGCTCTAGAGCTGCTCTGTACGGCAAGTAAAAGGGTGTGGGCCCTGCAGCACTACCTGTAGTTTGCATTGTGCTTTGGAAGGCACAAAGTAAGCAGACGGGAGAAGTAAGGATAGTGCGCAAGGGCATAGAAGGGAGCGGCTCAAGAAAAGAGAAGTGGAAACAGACAGCAAACTAGGCTGGAGAGAGACCTGAGACAAAGAGATCTGAATTATACGAGAGCCGACCAGGGGAAACACAAATTATGCAGTCAAGTTTCCCACATTTGGGGAAATCGCAGGAGCAGCACACCCAGAGTGCAATGGGTGAGCCTTGCCCTGGGAGAAGCACCTTCATGATCATAGTATCTCACCTGGCAGGTAAGTAGGAGTTGGGCTTGAGCTGGGGAGGGTCGCTGCTCGGGCACCCCCCTGTCAAGTGAAGGAGATCCAACTGAGGCAGCACAAGGGAACTCTCGAAAGAAGAACAAGGCTAGAGGAAGATCTGAGACAAAGAAATCTGACTTTTACCAGAGCTGACCAGAGGAAAACACAAACACAGTCCCCCACTACAACAAATAATGCAGTCGAGTTTCCCACATTTGGGGAAATCACAGGGGTCAGCATACCCAGAATGCAATGAATGAACCTCACCCTGGGAGAACAATCTTCATGACCATGGTATCGCCTATGCAAAATAAGTATGATTTGGGATAGGGCTGGGGAGGGCCGTTGCTCAGGCACATCTCTGTCAAGTAATGGAGATTCAACTGAGGCAGCACAAGGGAACTCTCATCTGGGGACAACAACTGCAGGGAGAACACATATTTTCAGATGAACATGGGAGGGCAGAAGGCTGCCTAATACTGAAGCACCCCCAAACAACAAACCAAATGCAACAACTAGTGCAAGCATTCCGGGGGGAAGGCCTGCAGCAGATGGATTTGCATATGGTGATGTCATCCAAGCAGTGGGTCAAAGTTGGCTTCAACCCTCATCTGCATATGAAAAGAGAAAAGGGGCGTGCAGGGCATGGCGGCCTTTTGCGGCGCTTGGATGACCCCTAGTTCGCATTAAACACCTCCACCCTCCTTTGGTGTGGGGCTCATGTTGACAATGCCCTAGCCCCTGAAGCATTCAAGCTGATTTCTTACAGCAGCTTGGCACTGTAACAGCTCCAGAGCTGCTCTGTAAGGCAAGTAAAAGGGTGTGTAGTTTGCATTGTGCATTGGAAGGCACAAAGTAAGCAGACAGGAGGAGAAGTCAGGATAGTGCACAAGGGTATAAAAGGGAGGGGCTTAAGAAAAAAGAAGTGGAAACAGACAGCAAACTAGGCTGGAGAGAGACCTGAGACAAAGAGATCTGAATTATACGAGAGCCGACCAGGGGAAACACAAATTATGCAGTCAAGTTTCCCACATTTGGGGAAATCGCAGGGGCAGCACACCCAGAGTGCAATGGGTGAGCCTTGCCCTGGGAGAAGCACCTTCATGATCATAGTATCTCACCTGGCAGGTAAGTAGGAGTTGGGCTTGAGCTGGGGAGGGTCGCTGCTCGGGCACCCCCCTGTCAAGTGAAGGAGATCCAACTGAGGCAGCACAAGGGAACTCTCGAAAGAAGAACAAGGCTAGAGGAAGATCTGAGACAAAGAAATCTGACTTTTACCAGAGCTGACCAGAGGAAAACACAAACACAGTCCCCCACTACCACAAATAATGCAGTCGAGTTACCCACATTTGGGGAAATCACAGGAGTCAGCATACCCAGAATGCAATGAATGAACCTCACCCTGGGAAAATAATCTTCATGACCATGGTATCTCCTATGCAAAATAAGTATGATTTGGAATAGGGCTGGGGAGGGCCGCTGCTCAGGCACATCTCTGTCAAGTAAAGGAGATTCAACTGAGGCAGCACAAGGGAACTCTCATCTGGGGACAACAACTGCAGGGAGAACACATATTTTCAGATGAACATGGGAGGGCAGAAGGCTGCCTAATACTGAAGCACCCCCAAACAACAAACCAAATGCAACAACTAGTGCAAGCATTCCTGGGGGAAGGCCTGCCGCAGATGGATTTGCATATGGTGATGTCATCCAAGCAGTGGGTCAAAGTTGGCTTCAACCCTCATCTGCATATGAAAAGAGAAAAGGGGCGTGCAGGGCATGGCGGCCTTTTGCGGCGCTTGGATGACCCTTAGTTTGCATTAAACACCCCCACCCTCCTTCGGTGTGGGTCTCATGTTGGCCATGCCCCAGCCCCTGAAGCATTCAAGCTGATTTCTTGCGGCAGCTTGGCACTGTAACAGCTCCAGAGCTGCTCTGTAAGGCAAGTAAAAGGTTGTGGGCCCTGCAGCACTACCTGTAGTTTGCATTGTGCATTGGAAGGCACAAAGTAAGCAGACAGGAGGAGAAGTCAGGATAGTGCACAAGGGTATAAAAGGGAGGGGCTCAAGAAAAAAGAAGTGGAAACA
Organism: Pseudophryne corroboree; assembly: GCF_028390025.1. NCBI lineage: Eukaryota > Metazoa > Chordata > Amphibia > Anura > Myobatrachidae > Pseudophryne > Pseudophryne corroboree. The sequence goes on along the minus strand of NW_026968131.1, from coordinate 888,189 downwards.
GACAGCAAACTAGGCTGGAGAGAGACCTGAGACAAAGAGATCTGAATTACACGAGAGCCGACCAGGGGAAACACAAATTCTGCAGTCAAGTTTCCCACATTTGGGGAAATCGCAGGGGCAGCACACCCAGAGTGCAATGGGTGAGCCTTGCCCTGGGAGAAGCACCTTCATGATCATAGTATCTCACCTGGCAGGTAAGTAGGAGTTGGGCTAGAGCTTGGGAGGGTCGCTGCTCGGGCACCCCCCTGTCAAGTGAAGGAGATCCAACTGAGGCAGCACAAGGGAACTCTCGAAAGAAGAACAAGGCTAGAGGAAGATCTGAGACAAAGAAATGTGACTTTTACCAGAGCTGACCAGAGGAAAACACAAACACAGTCCCCCACTACAACAAATAATGCAGTCGAGTTTCCCACATTTGGGGAAATCACAGGGGTCAGCATACCCAGAATGCAATGAATGAACCTCACCCTTGGAGAACAATCTTCATGACCATGGTATCTCCTATGCAAAATAAGTATGATTTGGGATAGGGCTGGGGAGGGCCGCTGCTCAGGCACATCTCTGTCAAGTAAAGGAGATTCAACTGAGGCAGCACAAGGGAACTCTCATCTGGGGACAACAACTGCAGGGAGAACACATATTTTCAGATGAACATGGGAGGGCAGAAGGCTGCCTAATACTGAAGCACCCCCAAACAACAAACCAAATGCAACAACTAGTGCAAGCATTCCTGGGGGAAGGCCTGCAGCAGATGGATTTGCATATGGTGATGTCATCCAAGCAGTGGGTCAAAGTTGGCTTCAACCCTCGTCTGCATATGAAAAGAGAAAAGGGGCGTGCAGGGCATGGCGGCCTTTTGCGGCGCTTGGATGACCCCTAGTTCGCATTAAACACCTCCACCCTCCTTCGGTGTGGGGCTCATGTTGGCTATGCCCCAGCCCCTGAAGCATACAAGCTGATTTCTTGCAGCAGCTGGGCACTGTAACAGCTCTAGAGCTGCTCTGTACGGCAAGTAAAAGGGTGTGGGCCCTGCAGCACTACCTGTAGTTTGCATTGTGCTTTGGAAGGCACAAAGTAAGCAGACGGGAGAAGTAAGGATAGTGCGCAAGGGCATAGAAGGGAGCGGCTCAAGAAAAGAGAAGTGGAAACAGACAGCAAACTAGGCTGGAGAGAGACCTGAGACAAAGAGATCTGAATTATACGAGAGCCGACCAGGGGAAACACAAATTATGCAGTCAAGTTTCCCACATTTGGGGAAATCGCAGGAGCAGCACACCCAGAGTGCAATGGGTGAGCCTTGCCCTGGGAGAAGCACCTTCATGATCATAGTATCTCACCTGGCAGGTAAGTAGGAGTTGGGCTAGAGCTGGGGAGGGTCGCTGCTCGGGTACCCCCCTGTCAAGTGAAGGAGATCCAACTGAGGCAGCACAAGGGAATTCTCGAAAGAAGAACAAGGCTAGAGGAAGATCTGAGACAAATAAATCTGACTTTTACCAGAGCTGACCAGAGGAAAGCACAAACACAGTCCTCCACTACCACAAATAATGCAGTCGAGTTTCCCACATTTGGGGAAATCACAGGGGTCAGCATACCCAGAATGCAATGAATGAACCTCACCCTGGGAGAACAATCTTCATGACCATGGTATCTCCTATGCAAAATAAGTATGATTTGGGATAGGGCTGGGGAGGGCCGCTGCTCAGGCACATCTCTGTCAAGTAAAGGAGAGATGGTCTGCCAGATTACATAATGCATACCAGAGCCATAACTAGACTTTTTGGTGCCCTGTGACAGATAATTATATGCCCCCCCCTCCCCATTTTTGCAATATGGACAAAAGGTGCATGCCTTCTGGGGAAGGGGCATAACAAGATTGGTCTCAGAGAAAGCACATGAGATATGAAGATATATCTAGTATACTTGGCACTCAATGGTTTGTGGTATTGCCGGGGTGCACTCCTTAAATGCATATACAGTCACACATGGCATGTTTGTGCAAATGGCATATAAGCAGTCAGCACTAACTGGTGACATGCCATTTGTACAAGTAAGCCATGTGTGACTAATATATAAACATGCTTTATTAAATAACACCTCAAACTATCATACCCAGGATTCAAACCTATAACCTGTTGAATTCTAATCAAACACCCTACCCATTGAGCTACTTGATCCTGCATCTATTCTAACCTCCAAAAACAGATTCAGTTGCATCTTCCAGCGTGTTTTGTTTGCGCCTTTGCAAATGTCTTACATCGACAAACTTATTTAGTACTATTTTGCAAATAGGGTTAGATTGTCGCAACATTGTGTTCCCTAATTGCTTGATTTTTTAAATGCAACAATTGATAAAGACACCTGATAATTGCTCTGTGGAGTCTTATTTTGTGTTTTGTGTTTAGTCTTTAGATCTGAATTTGAATGTACTTGTGAACTAACTTAATTTCCTACTTCTAAATTCATTCCTAAATTCACTACTTACATGAATCCTGTAGTTGGGCATTTTGGGACTTCGATTGTGGGCATTGTTTTGTGTCCAGACCAGCAGCAGGTGGTGTGCATTTGCTGGAAAGGCATCGAAGACCTCCGATATGCTGCATCTCCTGATGTGTGTCTCCCTCAAGTGGCTGTCAGCAAATGCCTGCTAGACATGCATCATAGAACAGGCATGCTAAAACATGGGTCTTCAACCTGCGACCCTCCAGCTGCTGTGGAACTACACATCCCAGCATGCCCTGCCTCAGTTTTAGCATACCTTAATAGCAAAACTGTGGCAGGGCATGCTGGGATGTGTAGTTTCACAGCAGCTGGAGGGCCACAGGATGAAGACCCATGTGCTAGAGCCAAGCCAGCTAGAGCTGGGTGGTTGGGTGGGTGGTGTGTCGGAGGTGGAGCACATGCAAATGATTGTGTATCATCCAGCTAGTGAGAGAGAAAACTCATGCAGGAGTGTGCCTGCTTGTCAGTGGGTTATGCACCTTGCCAGACGTTAAATCTACATAGAGCAGCTGGAGGGGACAAGAGCAGGTTTGCAAAATATAGATAGAAGAGCATATATGCTGGCGCATTCTCCATGATTGTGTCAGCTTATGTTTTGGTGCACTGCACTTTCCTCCACTAAGTTTTAGCCATTTTTGTTAAGCTCAAGTGTAGTTGCTTCTCGGCCTTTTGGCTGTGATCTTGTATCGTGGTTGAAGGGTCTGCTGGAGGGAGGGATTGTTTTCTTCATTGGCGAAAGACCAAAGATATTCCAGGATGGAAGGCTTGGGAACACTATCTGTTTTTCAGTTGTGGAAGAGCACAGAGGTCGGATTGGACTACATTCTATAGTAAAGGATATCTTTCTATTTATTGACCCTCCCCTTATATGTGTCTGTGTTACAATAAAGCTTCGGTTTTGTGAATCCCTCACCCTCTTACACTCCACACCCATAGCCTTATTAACTGTTGTATTATTGTATAGTTTAAATGTATAGTGCAGTTCATGATTTATAGTGTAGGCTGGCCTGTGCTGTAGTTCTTGAACTGTACTATACCGTCAGCATTTGTATTGTGTTTTGGCTGTGCTGCAACACTGTATTTATGTGTGTAATGTTTATGTATGTTTTTTTTTATGCCAATAAAGACTGCTTTTTCAAGCCAATATCTGAAAACAATCAATGTTTATCTTTGATGGCAATAAAAGTGGTATGATATTTGATGCTTTTGAAATCCAATATCTGATATGTCCCCTATCTGGGAACCATATATTAAATGGCTTTTCAGAAAAGGGAGATGGGAGAAGAGCTTTCAGTACTTGTAGGACCGATGCACATAAAGAAGCAAAAAAACATACATAAACATTACACACATAAGTACCGCGTTGCGGCACAGCCAAAACACAATAGAAATGCTGACGGTATAGTACAGTTCAAGAACTACAGCACAGGCCAGCCTACACTATAAATCATGAACTGCACTATACATTTAAACTGTACAATAATACAACAGTTAATAAGGCTATGGGTGTGGAGTGTAAGAGGGTGAGGGAATCACAAGCCCGAAGCTTTATTGAAAGACTGACACATATAAGGGGAGGATTAATAAATAGAAAGACATCCTTTACTACAGAATGTAGTCCAATCCGGTCTTTCAACTCTTCCACAATTGAAAAACGGATAGTGTTCCCAAGCCTTCCATCCTGGAATATCTTTGGTCTTTCGCCAATGAAGAAAGCAATCCCTCCCTCCAGCAGACCCTTCAACCACAATACAAGATCACAGCCAAAAGGCCGAGAAGCAACTACACTTGAGCTTAACAAAAATGGCTAAAACTTAGTGGAGGAAAGTGCAGTGCACCAAAACATAAGCTGACACAATCATGGAGAATGCGCCAGCATATATGCTCTTCTATCTATGTTTTGCAAACCTGCTCTTGTCCCCTCCAGCTGCTCTATGTAGATTTAACGTCTGGCAAGGTGCATAACCCACTGACAAGCAGGCACACTCCTGCATGAGTTTTCTCTCTCACTAGCTGGATGATACACAATCATTTGCATGTGCTCCACCTCCGACACACCACCCACCCAACCACCCAGTCACCAGAGCCACCCACAAACCAACTGGCTCCGTGATTTAATTTGCACAGTGTAGTCATCCAGGCAGCATGTCCTTCTCAATGGAAGGATCTCTGGTTCCATGGAATCTTCCGCATTGGAATGCTGCGGAACAAAAAGGATTTAAATATTCAGCTTGCTAGCATTCAATGTACCTGTGGCTTGGCTCTAGCACATGGGTCTTCATCCTGTGGCCCTCCAGCTGCTGTGAAACTACACATCCCAGCATGCCCAGCCACAGTTTTGCTATTAAGGTATGCTAAAACTGAGGCAGGGCATGCTGGGATGTGTAGTTCCACAGCAGCTGGAGGGTCGCAGGTTGAAGACCCATGTTTTAGCATGCCTGTTCTATGATGCATGTTCCGTGATGTCACAATCAGCTTGGAATGGGGTGTCTAGCAGGCATTTGCTGACAGCCACTTGAGGGAGACACACATCAGGAGATGCAGCATATCGGAGGTCTTCGATGCCTTTCCAGCAAATGCACACCACCTGCTGCTGGTCTGGACACAAAACAATGCCCACAATCGAAGTCCCAAAATGCCCAACTACAGGATTCATGTAAGTAGTGAATTTAGGAATGAATTTAGAAGTAGGAAATTAAGTTAGTTCACAAGTACATTCAAATTCAGATCTAAAGTCTAGGTAGGCCTCACGTCCTGGCATCCGCCAGCATTTAAAAATGCCTTGATTAGAGGTACGGAATTAAATGTAGATAAGAAGTAGACACAAAATAAGACTCCGCAGAGCAGTTATCAGGTGTTTTTATCAATTGTTGCATTTAAAAAATCAAGCAATTAGGGAACACAATGTTGCAACAATGTAACCCTATTTGCAAAATAGTACTAAATAAGTTTGTCGATGTAAGACATTTGCAAAGGCGCATCCAAAACACGCTGGAAAATGCAACTGAATCTGTTTTTGGAGGCTAGAATAGGAAATGTGCATCGGTCCTACAAGTACTGAAAGCTCTTCTCCCATCTCCCTTTTCTGAAAAGCCATTTAATATATGGTTCCCAGATAGGGGACATATCAGATATTGCCTTTCAAATGCAGCAAATATCATACCACTTCTATTGCCATCAAAGATAAACATTGATTGTTTTCAGATATTGGATTGAAAAAGCAGTCTTTATTGACATAAAGAAGCAAAAAAAACATACATAAACATTACACACATAAGTACTGTGTTGCAGCACAGCCAAAACACAATACAAATGCTGTCGGTATAGTACAGTTCAAGAACTACAGCACAGGCCAGCCTACACTATAAATCATGAACTGCACTATACATTTAAACAATACAATAGTTAATAAGGCTATGGGTGTGGAGTGTAAGAGGGTGACGGAATCACAAGCCCAAAGCTTTATTGAAAGACAGACACATATAAAGGGAGGATTAATAAATACAAAAATACCCTTTACTATAGAATGTAGTCCAATCCGGTCTTTCAACTCTTCCACAACTGAAAAACAGATAGTGTTCCCAAGCCTTCCATCCTGGAATATCTTCAGTCTCTCGCCAATGAAGAAAACAATCCCTCCAGCAGACTCTTCAACCACGATACAATATCACAGCCAAAAGAGCGAGAAGCAACTACACTTGCGTTTAAACAAAATGGCTAAAACTTAGTGGAGGAAAGTGCAGTGCACCAAAACATAAGCTGACACAATCATGGAGAATGCGCCAGCATATATGCTCTTCTGTCTATATTTTCCAAACCTGCTCTTGTCCCCTCCAGTTGCTCCATGTAGATTTGACGTCTGGCAAGGTGCATAACTCACTGACAAGCAGGCACACTCCTGCATTAGTTTTCTCTCTCACTAGCTGGATGATACACATTCATTTGCATGTGCTCCACCTCCGACATACCGCCCACCCAACCACCCAGTCACCAGAGCCACCCACAAGCCAACTAGCTCCGTGATTTAATTTGCACAGTGCAGTCATCCAGGCAGCATGTCCTTCTCAATGGAATAATCTCTGGTTCCATGGAATCTTCCGCATTGGAATGCTGCGGAACAAAAAGGATTTAAACATTCAGCTTGCTAGCATTCAATGTACCTGCGGTTTGGTTCTAGCACATGGGTCTTCATCCTGTGGCCCTCCAGCTGCTGTGAAACTACACATCCCAGCATGCCCTGCCACAGTTTTGCTATTAAGGTATGCTAAAACTGAGGCAGGGCATGCTGGGATATGTAGTTCCACAGCAGCTGGAGGGTCGCAGGTTGAAGACCCATGTTCTAGCATGCCTGTTCTATGATGCATGTTCCGTGATGTCACAATCAGCTTGGAATGGGGTGTCTAGCATGCATTTGCTGACAGCCACTTGAGGCAGACACACATCAGGAGATGCAGCATATCGGAGGTCTTCGATGCCTTTCCAGCAAATGCACACCACCAGCTGCTGGTCTGGACACAAAACAATGCCCACAATTGAAGGCTCAAAATGCCCAACTACAGGATTAATGTAAGTAGTGAATTTAGGAATGAATTTAGAAGTAGGAAATTAAGTTAGTTCACAAGTACATTCAAATTCAGATCTAAAGACTAGGTAGGCCTCACGTCCTGGCAGCGCCCAGCATTTAAAAATGCCTTGATTAGAGGTAGGGAATTAAATGTAGATAAGAAGTAGACACAAAATAAGACTCCACAGAGCAATTATCAGGTGTCTTTATCAATTTTTGCATTTAAAAATTCAAGCAATTAGGGAACACAATGTTGCGACAATGTAACCCTATTTGCAAAATAGTACTAAATAAGTTTGTCGATGTAAGACATTTGCAAAGGCGCAAACAATACACGCTGGAAAATGCAACTGAATCTGTTTTTGGAGGTTAGAATAAATGCAGGATCAAGTAGCTCAATGGGCAGGGTGTTTGATTAGAATTCAACAGGTTATAGGTTTGAATCCTGGGTATGATAGTTTGAGGTGTATGTTTGTATATATTAGTCACACATGGCTTACTTGTACAAATGGCATGTCACCAGTTAGTGCTGACTGCTGATATGCCATTTACACAAACATGCCATGTGTGACTGTATATGCATTTAAGGAGGGCACCCCGGCAATACCACAAACCATTGAGTGTCAAGTATACTAGATATATCTTCATATCTCATGTGCTTTCTCTGAGACCAATCTTGTTATGCCCCTTCCCCACAAGGCATGCACCTTTTGTCCATATTGAAAAAATGGGGGGGGAGGGAGGGAGGGAGGGAGGGGGGGGGGGGGGGCATATAATTCTCTGTCACAGGGATCCAAAAAGTCTAGTTATGGCTCTGGTATGCATTATGTAATCTGGCAGACCATCTCTCCAACACTGGCTGGTTGGAATAGAAATCCGGTTATCTATGTGAGCAAATGACCATCAACGATTTACTCTCAAACACTAAAAAATGGACAAAAATGGTCCCCTAAACAAATTGGTTAAATTTTGGGTTTAACCAATTTGTGTAATGACCATTTTTGACCACTTTTCTAGTGTTTGGGAGCAAATGGCTAATTGACATTTGCTCCAATACATTACCAGATTTTCATTCCATCCATCCAGACTGGATAGATAGCCTGACAGATAATTGTGTAGTGTACGCCCAGGATAACTGTCAGTCATGCTTTATTTTATGACGGCACATAAATGGGTGGGCAGATCCAGGGCAAGCACTGCCCACTCATGCATAGTTGTCAACTGATGTGAAGTTCCAGGGGGCAATCTCAGTTATAAAGAGAAGTATCTGGAAATTGTCCCTAGTTAAAAAAAAAAATTTGATCACCTCCATTTATTTAGTATGATATCCCAGGTGATAGGATGCCAGCAGTCAGAACAACATACTTTATTAAATAACACATCTCAAACTACCATACCCAGGATTCAAACCTATAACCTGTTGAATTCTAATCAAACACCCTACCTATTGAGCTATTTGATCCTGCATAAAAATTGTGAACATTATATGAAGCTATTGGTACTTTGCAAAAAAAAAAAGAATCAGCATTACAACGCAGCAGATCCATGCAGTTTGCAGCCACACACTACATGTATCTGCTCAGCCACAATGCTGATTATTTCTTCACAAAGTGCAAGGTGAGCTCCAAACAGAATTCTCTAGCTTAGAATTATACCTTTCTTTGCCAAACCTAGAAGTCGGGCCCCCCACCCTGGGATCCCCCAGAGGGAGGCCTGCACCGTCATGCGGCAGGCTTGTCCGTTTTGGAAGCAGGCTGATGGGCAGCCCAGGATTGCTTCAGTCTGGGCTTGGCAGGTCTGGAAACATGAGCTTGCTTTGGGTATGCCTGACCTTGGGTACGCTTTACCTGGAAGATGAAAGGGCCAAGAAAAGTACTTTTAGCCTTCTGCGTGGTAGGAGTCATACTAGGTAGGCAAGCTGTTTTAGCAGTAGCCAGATCAGCTACAATCTTATTGAGGTCTTCTCCAAAAGGAGATTCAACTGAGGCAGCACAAGGGAACTCTCATCTGGGGACAACAACTGCAGGGAGAACACATATTTTCAGATGAACATGGTAGGGCAGAAGGCTGCCTAATACTGAAGCACCCCCAAACAACAAATCAAATGCAACTTACTTGACAGAGATGTGCCTGAGCAACGGCCCTCCCCAGCCCTATCCCAAATCATACTTATTTTGCATAGGAGATACCATGGTCATGAAGATTGTTCTCCCAGGGTTAGGTTCATTCATTGCATTCTGGGTATGCTGACCCCTGTGATTTCCCCAAATGTGGGAAACTCGACTGCATTATTTGTGGTAGTGGGGGACTGTGTTTGTGCTTTCCTCTGGTCAGCTCTGGTAAAAGTCATATTTCTTTGTCTCAGATCTTCCTCTAGCCTTGTTCTTCTTTCGAGAGTTCCCTTGTGCTGCCTCAGTTGGATCTCCTTCACTTGACAGGGGGGTGCCCGAGCAGCGACCCTCCCAAGCTCTAGCCCAACTCCTACTTACCAGCCAGGTGAGATACTATGATCATGAAGTTGCTTCTCCCAGGGCAAGGCTCACCCATTGCACTCTGGGTGTGCTGCCCCTGCGATTTCCCCAAATGTGGGAAACTTGACTGCATAATTTGAGTGTTCCCTGGTCGGCTCTCATGTAATTCAGATCTCTTTGTCTCAGGTCTCTCTCCAGCCTAGTTTGCTGTCTGTTTCCACTTCTCTTTTCTTGAGCCGCTCCCTTCTATGCCCTTGCGCACTATCCTTACTTCTCCCGTCTGCTTACTTTGTGCCTTCCAATGCACAATGCAAACTACAGGTAGTGCTGCAGGGCCCACACCCTTTTACTTGCCGTACAGAGCAGCTCTGGAGCTGTTACAGAGCCCAGCTACTGCAAGAAATCAGCTTGAATGCTTCAGGGGCTGAGGCATAGCCAACATGAGCCCCACACCGAAGGAGGGTGGAGGTGTTTAATGCGAACTAGGGGTCATCCAAGCGCCGCAAAAGGCCGCCATGCCCTGCACGCCCCTTTTCTCTTTTCACATGCAGACGAGGGTTGAAGCCAACTTTGACCCACTGCTTGGATGACATCACCATATGCAAATCCATCTGCTGCAGGCCTTCCCCCAGGAATGCTTGCACTAGTTGTTGCATTTGGTTTGTTGTTTGGGGGTGCTTCAGTTTTAGGCAGCCTTCTGCCCTCCCATGTTCATCTGAAAATATGTGTTCTCCCTGCAGTTGTTGTCCCCAGATGAGAGTTCCCTTGTGCTGCCTCAGTTGAATCTCCTTTACTTGACAGAGATGTGCCTGAGCAGCGGCCCTCCCCAGCCCTATCCCAAATCATACTTATTTTACATAGGCGATACCATGGTCATGAAGATTGTTTTCCCAGGGTGAGGTTCATTCATTGCATTCTGGGTATGCTGACCCCTGTGATTTCCCCAAATGTGGGAAACTCGACTGCATTATTTGTGGTAGTGGGGGACTGTGTTTGTGCTTTCCTCTGGTCAGCTCTGGTAAAAGTCAGATTTCTTTGTCTCAGATCTTCCTCTAGCCTTGTTCTTCTTTCGAGAGTTCCCTTGTGCTGCCTCAGTTGGATCTCCTTCACTTGACAGGGGGGTACCCGAGCAGCGACCCTCCCAAGCTCTAGCCCAAATCCTACTTACCTGCCAGGTGAGATACTATGATCATGAAGGTGCTTCTCCCAGGGCAAGGCTCACCCATTGCACTCTGGGTGTGCTGCTCCTGCGATTTCCCCAAATGTGGGAAACTTGACTGCATAATTTGTGTTTCCCCTGGTCGGCTCTCGTATAATTCAGATCTCTTTGTCTCAGGTCTCTCTCCAGCCTAGTTTGCTGTCTGTTTCCACTTCTCTTTTCTTGAGCTGCTCCCTTCTATGCCCTTGCGCACTATCCTGACTTCTCCCGTCTGCTTACTTTGTGCCTTCCAAACTACAGGTAGTGCTGCAGGGCCCACACCCTTTTACTTGCCGTACAGAGCAGCTCTGGAGCTGTTACAGTGCCCAGCTGCTGCAAGAAATCAGCTTGTATGCTTCAGGGGCTGTGGCATAGCCAACATGAGCCCCACACCGAAGGAGGGTGGAGGTGTTTAATGCGAACTAGGGGTCATCCAAGCGCCGCAAAAGGCCGCCATGCCCTGCACGCCCCTTTTCTCTTTTCATATGCAGACGAGGGTTGAAGCCAACTTTGACCCACTGCTTGGATGACATCACCATATGCAAATCCATCTGCTGCAGGCCTTCCCCCAGGAATGCTTGCACTAGTTGTTGCATTTGGTTTGTTGTTTGGGGGTGCTTCAGTATTAGGCAGCCTTCTGCCCTCCCATGTTCATCTGAAAATATGTGTTCTCCCTGCAGTTGTTGTCCCCAGATGAGAGTTCCCTTGTGCTGCCTCAGTTGAATCTCCTTTACTTGACAGAGATGTGCCTGAGCAGCGGCCCTCCCCAGCCCTATCCCAAATCATACTTATTTTGCATAGGAGATACCATGGTCATGAAGATTGTTCTCCCAGGGTGAGGTTCATTCATTGCATTCTGGGTATGCTGACCCCTGTGATTTCCCCAAATGTGGGAAACTCGACTGCATTATTTGTTGTAGTGGGGGACTGTGTTTGTGTTTTCCTCTGGTCAGCTCTGGTAAAAGTCAGATTTCTTTGTCTCAGATCTTCCTCTAGCCTTGTTCTTCTTTCGAGAGTTCCCTTGTGCTGCCTCAGTTGGATCTCCTTCACTTGACAGGGGGGTGCCCGAGCAGCGACCCTCCCCAGCTCTAGCCCAACTCCTACTTACCTGCCAGGTGAGATACTATGATCATGAAGGTGCTTCTCCCAGGGCAAGGCTCACCCATTGCACTCTGGGTGTGCTGCCCCTGCGATTTCCCCAAATGTGGGAAACTTGACTGCATAATTTGAGTGTTCCCTGGTCGGCTCTCATGTAATTCAGATCTCTTTGTCTCAGGTCTCTCTCCAGCCTAGTTTGCTGTCTGTTTCCACTTCTCTTTTCTTGAGCCGCTCCCTTCTATGCCCTTGCGCACTATCCTTACTTCTCCCGTCTGCTTACTTTGTGCCTTCCAATGCACAATGCAAACTACAGGTAGTGCTGCAGGGCCCACACCCTTTTACTTGCCGTACAGAGCAGCTCTGGAGCTGTTACAGAGCCCAGCTACTGCAAGAAATCAGCTTGAATGCTTCAGGGGCTGAGGCATAGCCAACATGAGCCCCACACCGAAGGAGGGTGGAGGTGTTTAATGCGAACTAGGGGTCATCCAAGCGCCGCAAAAGGCCGCCATGCCCTGCACGCCCCTTTTCTCTTTTCACATGCAGACGAGGGTTGAAGCCAACTTTGACCCACTGCTTGGATGACATCACCATATGCAAATCCATCTGCTGCAGGCCTTCCCCCAGGAATGCTTGCACTAGTTGTTGCATTTGGTTTGTTGTTTGGGGGTGCTTCAGTATTAGGCAGCCTTCTGCCCTCCCATGTTCATCTGAAAATATGTGTTCTCCCTGCAGTTGTTGTCCCCAGATGAGAGTTCCCTTGTGCTGCCTCAGTTGAATCTCCTTTACTTGACAGAGATGTGCCTGAGCAGCGGCCCTCCCCAGCCCTATCCCAAATCATACTTATTTTGCATAGGCGATACCATGGTCATGAAGATTGTTTTCCCAGGGTGAGGTTCATTCATTGCATTCTGGGTATGCTGACCCCTGTGATTTCCCCAAATGTGGGAAACTCGACTGCATTATTTGTGGTAGTGGGGGACTGTGTTTGTGCTTTCCTCTGGTCAGCTCTGGTAAAAGTCAGATTTCTTTGTCTCAGATCTTCCTCTAGCCTTGTTCTTCTTTCGAGAGTTCCCTTGTGCTGCCTCAGTTGGATCTCCTTCACTTGACAGGGGGGTACCCGAGCAGCGACCCTCCCCAGCTCTAGCCCAAATCCTACTTACCTGCCAGGTGAGATACTATGATCATGAAGGTGCTTCTCCCAGGGCAAGGCTCACCCATTGCACTCTGGGTGTGCTGCTCCTGCGATTTCCCCAAATGTGGGAAACTTGACTGCATAATTTGTGTTTCTCCTGGTCGGCTCTCGTATAATTCAGATCTCTTTGTCTCAGGTCTCTCTCCAGCCTAGTTTGCTGTCTGTTTCCACTTCTCTTTTCTTGAGCTGCTCCCTTCTATGCCCTTGCGCACTATCCTGACTTCTCCCGTCTGCTTACTTTGTGCCTTCCAAACTACAGGTAGTGCTGCAGGGCCCACACCCTTTTACTTGCCGTACAGAGCAGCTCTGGAGCTGTTACAGTGCCCAGCTGCTGCAAGAAATCAGCTTGTATGCTTCAGGGCCTGTGGCATAGCCAACATGAGCCCCACACCGAAGGAGGGTGGAGGTGTTTAATGCGAACTAGGGGTCATCCAAGCGCCGCAAAAGGCCGCCATGCCCTGCACGCCCCTTTTCTCTTTTCATATGCAGACGAGGGTTGAAGCCAACTTTGACCCACTGCTTGGATGACATCACCATATGCAAATCCATCTGCTGCAGGCCTTCCCCCAGGAATGCTTGCACTAGTTGTTGCATTTGGTTTGTTGTTTGGGGGTGCTTCAGTATTAGGCAGCCTTCTGCCCTCCCATGTTCATCTGAAAATATGTGTTCTCCCTGCAGTTGTTGTCCCCAGATGAGAGTTCCCTTGTGCTGCCTCAGTTGAATCTCCTTTACTTGACAGAGATGTGCCTGAGCAGCGGCCCTCCCCAGCCCTATCCCAAATCATACTTATTTTGCATAGGAGATACCATGGTCATGAAGATTGTTCTCCCAGGGTGAGGTTCATTCATTGCATTCTGGGTATGCTGACCCCTGTGATTTCCCCAAATGTGGGAAACTCGACTGCATTATTTGTTGTAGTGGGGGACTGTGTTTGTGTTTTCCTCTGGTCAGCTCTGGTAAAAGTCAGATTTCTTTGTCTCAGATCTTCCTCTAGCCTTGTTCTTCTTTCGAGAGTTCCCTTGTGCTGCCTCAGTTGGATCTCCTTCACTTGACAGGGGGTGCCCGAGCAGCGACCCTCCCCAGCTCTAGCCCAACTCCTACTTACCTGCCAGGTGAGATACTATGATCATGAAGGTGCTTCTCCCAGGGCAAGGCTCACCCATTGCACTCTGGGTGTGCTGCCCCTGCGATTTCCCCAAATGTGGGAAACTTGACTGCAGAATTTGTGTTTCCCCTGGTCGGCTCTCGTATAATTCAGATCTCTTTGTCTCAGGTCTCTCTACAGCCTAGTTTGCTGTCTGTTTCCACTTCTTTTTTCTTGAGCCCCTCCCTTTTATACCCTTGTGCACTATCCTGACTTCTCCTCCTGTCTGCTTACTTTGTGCCTTCCAATGCACAATGCAAACTACAGGTAGTGCTGCAGGGCCCACACCCTTTTACTTGCCTTACAGAGCAGCTCTGGAGCTGTTACAGTGCCAAGCTGCTGCAAGAAATCAGCTTGAATGCTTCAGGGGCTGGGGCATGGCCAACATGAGACCCACACCGAAGGAGGGTGGGGGTGTTTCATGCAAACTAAGTGTCATCCAAGCACCGCAAAAGGCCGCCATGCCCTGCACGCCCCTTTTCTCTTTTCATATGCAGACGAGGGTTGAAGCCAACTTTGACCCACTGCTTGGATGACATGACCATATGCAAATCCATCTGCGGCAGGCCTTCCCCCAGGAATGCTTGCACTAGTTGTTGCATTTGGTTTGTTGTTTGGGGGTGCTTCAGTATTAGGCAGCCTTCTGCCCTCCCATGTTCATCTGAAAATATGTGTTCTCCCTGCAGTTGTTGTCCCCAGATGAGAGTTCCCTTGTGCTGCCTCAGTTGAATCTCCTTTACTTGACAGAGATGTGCCTGAGCAGCGGCCCTCCCCAGCCCTATCCCAAATCATACTTATTTTGCATATGAGATACCATGGTCATGAAGATTATTCTCCCAGGGTGAGGTTCATTCATTGCATTCTGGGTATGCTGACCCCTGTGATTTCCCCAAATGTGGGTAACTCGACTGCATTATTTGTGGTAGTGGGGGACTGTGTTTGTGTTTTCCTCTGGTCAGCTCTGGTAAAAGTCAGATTTCTTTGTTTCAGATCTTCCTCTATCCTTGTTCTTCTTTCGAGAGTTCCCTTGTGCTGCCTCAGTTGGATCTCCTTCACTTGACAGGGGGGTGCCCGAGCAGCGACCCTCCCCAGCTCAAGCCCAACTCCTACTTACCTGCCAGGTGAGATACTATGATCATGAAGGTGCTTCTTCCAGGGCAAGGCTCACCCATTGCACTCTGGGTGTGCTGCCCCTGCGATTTCCCCAAATGTGGGAAACTTGACTGCATAATTTGTGTTTCCCCTGGTCGGCTCTCGTATAATTCAGATCTCTTTGTCTCAGGTCTCTCTCCAGCCTAGTTTGCTGTCTGTTTCCACTTCTTTTTTCTTGAGCCCCTCCCTTTTATACCCTTGTGCACTATCCTGACTTCTCCTCCTGTCTGCTTACTTTGTGCCTTCCAATGCACAATGCAAACTACACACCCTTTTACTTGCCTTACAGAGCAGCTCTGGAGCTGTTACAGTGCCAAGCTGCTGTAAGAAATCAGCTTGAATGCTTCAGGGGCTGGGGCATTGTCAACATGAGCCCCACACCGAAGGAGGGTGGGGGTGTTTAATGCGAACTAAGGGTCATCCAAGCGCCGCAAAAGGCCGCCATGCCCTGCATACCCCTTTTCTCTTTTCATATGCAGATGAGGGATCCAGCCAACTTTGGCCCACTGCTTGGATGACATCACCGTATGCAAATCCGTCTTCTGCAGAACTTCCCCCAGGAATGCTTGTACTAGTTGTTGCATTTGGTTTGTTGTTTGGGGGTGCTTCAGTATTAGGCAGCCTTCTGCCCTCCCATGTTCATCTGAAAATATGTGTTCTCCCTGCAGTTGTTGTCCCCAGATGAGAGTTCCCTTGTGCTGCCTCAGTTGAATCTCCTTTACTTGACAGAGATGTGCCTGAGCAGCGGCCCTCCCCAGCCCTATCCCAAATCATACTTATTTTGCATAGGCGATACCATGGTCATGAAGATTGTTCTCCCAGGGTGAGGTTCATTCATTGCATTCTGGGTATGCTGACCCCTGTGATTTCCCCAAATGTGGGAAACTCGACTGCATTATTTGTGGTAGTGGGGGACTGTGTTTGTGCTTTCCTCTGGTCAGCTCTGGTAAAAGTCAGATTTCTTTGTCTCAGATCTTCCTCTAGCCTTGTTCTTCTTTCGAGAGTTCCCTTGTGCTGCCTCAGTTGGATCTCCTTCATTTGACAGGGGGTGCCCGAGCAGCAATCCTCCACAGCTCTGGCCCAACTCCTACTTACCTGCCAGGTGAGATACTATGATCTTCACTGTTAGGGCAATCAGGATGTGGAATTCCCTGCCAGGGAAGGTGGTAATGGCGGACTCTGTAATTGGATTTAAAAAAGGAATGGATACATTTCTGAATGAAAAAGCTATCCAAGGTTATAATACTTAAAATATCAACATGGTTAATCCGGGGGTAACATGAGTTGTAGTAGCTAACTAGTCATAAAACATTATTCAGCAAGTATGTAGAATCATCACAACTTAAAACAGGTTGAACACGATGGGCAATTTGCCTCTATTCAACCTCAAAAACTATGTTACTATATGTTACTATATTACTATGTTACTGTAGTATACAGAACACCACAATGCAATGAGCAGTGATAGTGAGCACTGATGAGGATACTAGAACTGACACTGAGCAGCAAGATGCAGCACTGGACTATTAGTAATGTACTGTAGTATGCTGAGCACAACAATGCAGCACAAGACAATGAGCAGTGATACTGAGCACTGATGAGGATACTACTGAGAACTGACACTGAGCAGGAGAGACACACTACTAGTATTACTGAGCAGCAATAAGTATCCACTGATACTGAGCACTGATATTGAGATTTCCACTGAGAGAACATAGCCACGTCCTCTCCGCTCTCTCTTCAATGCACGAGTAAAAATGGCGGCAACGCGCAGCTCTTTATATGGAATCCGAATCTCGCGAGAATCCGACAGCGGGATGATGACATTTTCCCTTGTTCAGGTTTTCCGAGTCAGGCGGGAACAACCGAGCCTGCCTCGGAGGAGGAGTTCGTGGGGTTCGTGGGGAATTCGGTTCTCGGAGAACCGAACCCGCTCCTCTCTACCTTATACCCATCAATTTTTTTTATTTTCAATCTAAGCCCCTGCAGTTTTCTGTAAGCATCTGCTTTGCTGTGATGATCAACAAGTCACAAGGGCAAACACTCAGGGCTTGAGGCGTAGATCTTAGGACCAGCTGCTACAAGCATGGCAGAGGTGTCACTATCACTGGTGACACCCAGAGAGGTGGCGAGGGAGATTGTAATGCAGTGCGCGCAGATAAGCAGCGCAATGGTAAAAAGGAGGCATGGTTTCATAGGTAGGGGCGTGGCCTGGTGGCCTGAATCTACATTTTGTTGCTCCGGGTGTCCCGGGGGTTGGGGGCTGCACCGGGGACTAGTGTGTGAGCGGTGCTGGCTCCTGCACAGTGACATGGCATGGCCACTAGAGATGTGCACCGGAAATTTTTCGGGTTTTGTGTTTTGGTTTTGGGTTCGGTTCCGCGGCCGTGTTTTGGGTTCGAACGCGTTTTGGCTAAACCTCACCGAATTTTTTTTGTCGGATTCGGGTGTGTTTTGGATTCGGGTGTTTTTTTCAAAAAACCCTAAAAAACAGCTTAAATCATAGAATTTGGGAGTCATTTTGATCCCAAAGTATTATTAACCTCAATAACCATAATTTCCACTAATTTTCAGTCTATTCTTAACACCTCACACCTCACAATATTATTTTTAGTCCTAAAATTTGCACCGAGGTCGCTGGATGACTAAGCTCAGTGACCCAAGTGGCCGACACAAACACCTGGCCCATCTAGGAGTGGCACTGCAGTGTCACGCATGATGGCCCTTCCAAAAAACACTCCCCAAACAGCACATGACGCAAAGAAAAAAAGAGGCGCAATGAGGTAGCTGTGTGACTAAGCTCAGCGACCCAAGTGGCCGACACAAACACCTGGCCCATCTAGGAGTGGCACTGCAGTGTCACGCAGGATGGCCCTTCCAAAAAACACTCCCCAAACAGCACATGACGCAAAGAAAAAAAGAGGCGCAATGAGGTAGCTGTGTGACTAAGCTCAGCGACCCAAGTGGCCGACACAAACACCTGGCCCATCTAGGAGTGGCACTGCAGTGTCACGCAGGATGGCCCTTCCAAAAACACTCCCCAAACAGCACATGACGCAAAGAAAAAAAGAGGCGCAATGAGGTAGCTGTGTGACTAAGCTCAGCGACCCAAGTGGCCGACACAAACACCTGGCCCATCTAGGAGTGGCACTGCAGTGTCACGCAGGATGGCCCTTCCAAAAAACACTCCCCAAACAGCACATGACGCAAAGAAAAAAAGTGGCGCAATGAGGTAGCTGTGTGACTAAGCTCAGCGACCCAAGTGGACGACACAAACACCTGGCCCATCTAGGAGTGTCACTGCAGTGTCACGCAGGATGGCCCTTCCAAAAAACACTCCCCAAACAGCACATGACGCAAAGAAAAAAAGAGGCGCAATGAGGTAGCTGTGTGACTAAGCTCAGCGACCCAAGTGGCCGACACAAACACCTGGCCCATCTAGGAGTGGCACTGCAGTGTCACGCAGGATGGCCCTTCCAAAAAACACTCCCCAAACAACACATGACGCAAAGAAAAATAAAAGAAAAAAGAGGTGCAAGGTGGAATTGCCTTGGGCCCTCCCACCCACCCTTATGTTGTATAAACAGGACATGCACACTTTAACCAACCCATCATTTCAGTGACAGGGTCTGCCACACGACTGTGACTGAAATGACGGGTTGGTTTGGACCCCCACCAAAAAAGAAGCAATAAATCTCTCCTTGCACAAACTGGCTCTATAGAGGCAAGATGTCCACCTCATCATCATCCTCCGATTCATCACCGTGTACATCCCCCTCCTCACAGATTATCAATTCGTCCCCACTGGAATCCACCATCTCAGCTCCCTGTATACTTTGTGGAGGCAATTGCTGCTGGTCAATGTCTCCACGGAGCAATTGATTATAATTCATTTTAATGAACATCATCTTCTCCACATTTTCTGGAAGTAACCTCGTACGCCGATTGCTGACAAGGTGAGCGGCGGCACTAAACACTCTTTCGGAGTACACACTTGTGGGAGGGCAACTTAGGTAGAATAAAGCCAGTTTGTGCAAGGGCCTCCAAATTGCCTCTTTTTCCTGCCAGTATACGTACGGACTGTCTGACGTGCCTACTTGGATGCGGTCACTCATATAATCCTCCACCATTCTTTCAATGGTGAGAGAATCATATGCAGTGACAGTAGACGACATGTCCGTAATCGTTGGCAGGTCCTTCAGTCCGGACCAGATGTCAGCATCAGCAGTCGCTCCAGACTGCCCTGCATCACCGCCAGCGGGTGGGCTCGGAATTCTGAGCCTTTTCCTCGCACCCCCAATTGCGGGAGAATGTGAAGGAGGAGCTGTTGACCGATCAAGTTCCGCTTGACTTGATAATTTTCTCACCAGCAGGTCTTTGAACCCCTGCAGACTTGTGTCTGCCGGAAAGAGAGATACAACGTAGGTTTTAAATCTAGGATCGAGCACGGTGGCCAAAATGTAGTGCTCTGATTTCAACAGATTGACCACCCGTGAATCCTGGTTAAGCGAATGAAGGGCTCCATCCACAAGTCCCACATGCCTAGCGGAATCGCTCTGTCTTAGCTCCTCCTTCAATGTCTCCAGCTTCTTCTGCAAAAGCCTGATGACGGGAATGACCTGACTCAGGCTGGCAGTGTCTGAACTGACTTCACGTGTGGCAAGTTCAAAAGGTTGCAGAACCTTGCACAACGTTGAAATCATTCTCCACTGCGCTTGAGACAGGTGCATTCCACCTCCTATATCGTGGTCAGATGTATAGGCTTGAATGGCCTTTTGCTGCTCCTCCATCCTCTGAAGCATATAGAGGGTTGAATTCCACCTCGTTTCCACTTCTTGCTTCAGATGATGGCAGGGCAGGTTCAGGCGTTTTTGGTGTTGCTCCAGTCTTCTGTACGTGGTGCCTGTACGCCGAAAGTGTCCCGCAATTCTTGTGGCCACCGACAGCATCTCTTGCACGCCCCTGTCGTTTTTTAAATAATTCTGCACCACCAAATTCAAGGTATGTGCAAAACATGGGACGTGCTGGAATTTGCCCAGATATAATGCACGCACAATATTGCTGGCGTTGTCCGATGCCACAAATCCACAGGAGAGTCCAATTGGGGTAAGCCATTCTGTGATGATCTTCCTCAGTTGCCGTAAGAGGTTTTCATCTGTGTGCGTATTCTGGAAAGCGGTGATACAAAGCGTAGCCTGCCTAGGAAAGAGTTGGCGTTTGCGAGATGCTGCTACTGGTGCCGCCGCTGCTGTTCTTGCGGCGGGAGTCAATACATCTACCCAGTGGGCTGTCACAGTCATATAGTCCTGAGTCTGCCCTGCTCCACTTGTCCACATGTCCGTGGTTAAGTGGACATTGGGTACAACTGCATTTTTTAGGACACTGGTGAGTCTTTTTCTGAGGTCTGTGTACATTTTCGGTATCGCCTGCCTAGAGAAATGGAACCTAGATAGTATTTGGTACCGGGGACACAGTACCTCAATCAAGTCTATAGTTGGCTCTGAAGTAATGATGGATACCGGAACCACGTTTCTCACTGCCCAGGATGCCAAGGCCTCAGTTATCCGCTTTGCAGCAGGATGACTGCTGTGATATTTCATCTTCCTCGCAAAGGACTGTTGGACAGTCAATTGCTTGGTGGAAGTAGTAAAAGTGGTCTTACGACTTCCCCTCTGGGATGACCATCGACTCCCAGCAGCAACAACAGCAGCGCCAGCAGCAGTAGGCGTTACACTCAAGGATGCATCGGAGGAATCCCAGGCAGGAGAGAACTCGTCAGAATTGCCAGTGACATGGCCTGCAGGACTATTGGCATTCCTGGGGAAGGAGGAAATTGACACTGAGGGAGTTGGTGGGGTGGTTTGCGTGAGCTTGGTTACAAGAGGAAGGGATTTACTGGTCAGTGGACTGCTTCCGCTGTCGCCCAAAGTTTTTGAACTTGTCACTGACTTATGATGAATGCGCTGCAGGTGACGTATAAGGGAGGATGTTCCGAGGTGGTTAACGTCCTTACCCCTACTTATTACAGCTTGACAAAGGCAACACACGGCTTGACACCTGTTGTCCGCATTTCTGTTGAAATACTTCCACACCGAAGAGCTGATTTTTTTGGTATTTTCACCAGGCATGTCAATGGCCATATTCCTCCCACGGACAACAGGTGTCTCGCCGGGTGCCTGACTTAAACAAACCACCTCACCATCAGAATCCTCCTTGTCAATTTCCTCCCCAGCGCCAGCAACACCCATATTCTCCTCATCCTGGTGTACTTCAACACTGACATCTTCAATCTGACTATCAGGAACTGGACTGCGGGTGCTCCTTCCAGCACTTGCAGGGGGCGTGCAAATGGTGGAAGGTGCATGCTCTTCACGTCCAGTGTTGGGAAGGTCAGGCATCGCAACCGACACAATTGGACTCTCCTTGTGGATTTGTGAATTTGAAGAACGCACAGTTCTTTGCTGTGCTTTTGCCAGCTTAAGTCTTTTCATTTTTCTAGCGAGAGACTGAGTGCTTCCATCCTCATGTGAAGCTGAACCACTAGCCATGAACATAGGCCAGGGCCTCAGCCGTTCCTTGCCACTCCGTGTGGTAAATGGCATATTGGCAAGTTTACGCTTCTCCTCCGACGATTTTTATTTAGATTTTTGAGTCATTTTTTTACTGATCTTTTGTGTTTTGGATTTTACATGCTCTGTACTATGACATTGGGCATCGGCCTTGGCAGACGACGTTGATGGAATTTCATCGTCTCGGCCATGACTAGTGGCAGCAGCTTCAGCACGAGGTGGAAGTGGATCTTGATCTTTCCCTATTTTTGGAACCTCAACATTTTTGTTCTCCATATTTTAATAGGCACAACTAAAAGGCACCTCAGGTAAACAATGGAGATGGATGGATACTAGTATACTTATGGATGACGAGTGACTGACGACACAGAGGTAGCTACAGCCGTGGACTACCGTACTGCGTCTGCTAGTATAGAGATGATAATTAATGATATAAAAAAAAATATATATATAACTACTGTAGGTATATATAATATAATGACGGACCTGGTGGACACTGTCAGCAGACTGCTAAACTACTAGTATGAAGAAGATAGAAAAAAACTTCCACCACAGGTAGGTAGGTATACAATTATGGACGAGCACTGACGACACAGAGATAGCCACAGCCGTGGCCTACCGTACTGCGTCTGCTAGTATAGAGATGATAATTAATGATATAAAAAAAAATATATATAACTACTGTAGGTATATATAATATAATGACGGACCTGGTGGACACTGTCAGCAGACTGCTAAACTACTAGTATGAAGAAGATAGAAAAAAAAAACCACCACAGTTAGGTATACAATTATGGACGAGTGACGACACAGAGGTAGGTACAGCCGTGGACTACCGTACTGCGTCTGCTAGTATAGATAATATACTAAATATATTACTACTGTAGGTATATAATATAATGACGGACCTGGTGGACACTGTCAGCAGACTCCTAAACTACTAGTATGAAGAAGATAGAAAAAAAACCCCCACCACAGGTAGGTATACAATTATGGACGAGCACTGACGACACAGAGGTAGGTACAGCCGTGGACTACCGTACTGCATCTGCTAGTATAGATAATATAATAAATATATTACTACTGTAGGTATATAATATAATGACGGACCTGGTGGACACTGTCAGCAGACTGCTAAACTACTAGTATGAAGAAGATAAAAAAAAAACCCCACCACAGGTAGTTAGGTATACAATTATGGATGAGCACTGACGACACAGAGATAGCCACAGCCGTGGACTACCGTACTGCGTCTGCTAGTATAGATAATATAATAAATATATTACTACTGTAGGTATATAATATAATGATGGACCTGGTGGACACTGTCAGTAGACTCCTAAACTACTAGTATGAAGAAGATAGAAAAAAAAAACCCACCACAGGTAGGTAGGTATACAATTATGGACGAGCACTGACGACACAGAGATAGCCACAGCCGTGGACTACCGTACTGCGTCTGCTAATATAGAGATGATAAAGATGAAAAAAAAAAATATAACACTACTGCAGGTAAATATGTATATAATATATGTATGACGGACCTGCTGGACACTGTCAGCAGAATGCATTTATAGAATAAAAAAAAAACACCACAGGAGTGTTTAACTTTTTCAGGCAGACAATATACTGGTGGTCACACTGGCAGCAAAAGTGTGCACTGTACTCCTGCTATAACTGCTCCCCAGTCTCCCCCACAATTAAGCTGTGTGAGCAGTGAGCACTCAGCACAGTCAGATATACATAGATGATATATCATGCAGCACACTGAGGCTGAGCACAGATATGGTATGTGTATCGTTTTTTTTCAGGCAGAGAACGGATTATAAATAATAAAACTGGTGGTCACTATCAGCAAAACTCTGCACTACTGAGTACTCCTGACAAGTTCAACTGCTCCCCAAATTAGTAGTAAATCAAATGTCACTCGTCTCTATCTTCTAATCTAAACGGAGAGGACGCCAGCCACGTCCTCTCCCTATCAATCTCAATGCACGTGTGAAAATGGCGGCGACGCGCGGCTCCTTATATAGAATCCAAGTCTCGTGAGAATCCGACAGCGGGATGATGACGTTCGGGCGCGCTCGGGTTAACCGAGCAAGGCGAGAGGATCCGAGTCTGCTCGGACCCGAGCAAAAAAGGGTGAAGTTCGGGCGGGTTCGGATTCCGAGGAACCGAACCCGCTCATCTCTTATGGCCACCCAGCATGACGCCTCCCTTCTTGACCATGCTGTAATTGCAGTCGCACTGCAGTTCAGCGTGATCATAAAAAATGGTGTAGCCTCCTGCTGGTGCAGACTGTATGTGCGCGCAGGAAGCCGCCACCATTTTTGTGATCACAGCGGCTGAATGTGATGTCATACAGCTGCTGTGACCACGCCCCCTGTGTCTCCTCCATTGCAGACCCCATTTTGAAGCCTTGCCCCCGCACCGCTCCATCCCTGACTTGGAAATGGAGTGTTGCTGACCCCCCTCTCCCCCCCTGCCCCGATTGACAGGCAGAGGCGATCGCATTCTCTGCGGGGTGCCGCAGAAAATGCAGGCACATGCGTATGCTCTTAGCAATTTTTGCAGTTGGATCACTTATTGTGATTGCAATCCAACCTGAATCAGGCCCTATTACCTATCACAATGCGCTGCGGGCAGTACAAAATTGGTTTAATATAGGAGAAAAACCCCCAGACCTGTGCTCCTTAACTGTACCTGGTGGCTAGTGGAGCGGCTGCCCAGTAATCAGTGTCCACGCCAGTGCGCACACGGTCCACCCCCTACGGCCACGCTCCCCTTCATCAGCGGCCTCGTGATCCGGAAGGGCGGTGTGTGTGTGACTGACCTTAGGAAGAAACCGGAGCCTCCGCTGCAGTGACCCAGCAACCAGGGCACGGGAGTATACAGCGCCGCTGGGAGTGATGAAGCTGCAGTAAAGATGTCTATTAGACCTAGCCTGCTGCAGCCCTTGTAGATTCTCATAAAACAAGTTCTTCTTTTCTTGTCAAAATGAATAGCTAAGAATTGGCTTCCTGAGGCAGGCCCCTGTTAAGTGGCCTGCTAGTGAAGGCACCAACTACAAACTGAGCTCCCTGTTCATGGAAGCGGGGTTATAGAGGAGGATGCGCTGAGCATCTTGGGAACAGTCAAAAGCTTTGAGTCGGTTGGTGCCTCAGATCAAGATCCTACTCTACACCCCAATGTGAATCCTTGTGGAGTCCTGTGTACCCCACAGAAGAAATTAATGTGTCACACCCATTGGCAGCAACCTTAGAATAGCTGCTGATGGGCACAATTGAGAAAGGAAGGGGGGGGGGGGACATTTGAATCCAGCACATAGATGCAATTCAAATATGTAATTTGTACCTTCCTATTTTAAAATATAATGGATGAACTTCACCCTGTGAGAACAATCTTCATGATCAAGAGATCTCATATGCAAAATAAGTATGAGTTGGGATAGGGCTGGGGAGGGTGGCTGCTCGGGCAGCCCCTCCCCCATCAAGTTAAGGAGATTCAACTGAGGAAGCACAAGGGAACTCTCGTCTGGGGACAACAACTGCAGGGAGACCACATCTTTTCAGATGAACATGGGAGGGCGGAAGGCTGCCTAATACTGAAGCACCATCAAATATCAAACCATATGCAACAACTAGTACAAGCATTCCTGGGGGAAGGTCTGCAGCAGACGGATTTGCATACGGTGATGTCATCCAAGCAGTGGGCCAAAGTTGTCTGGAACCCTCATCTGCATATGAAAAGAGAAAAGGGGCATGCAGGGCATGGCGGCCTTTTGCGGTGCTTGGATGACCCCTAGTTCGCATTAAACACCCCCACCCTCCTTTGGTGTGGGGCTCATGTTGGCTATGCCCCAGCCCCTGAAGCATTCAAGCTGATTTCTTGCAGCAGCTGGGCACTGTAACAGCTCCAGAGCTGCTCTGTAAGGCAACTAAAAGGGTGTGGGCCCTGCAGCACCACCTGTAGTTCGCATTGTGCGTTGGAAGGCACAAAGTAAGCAGACGGGAGAAGTCAGGATAGTGCGCAAGGGCATAGAAGGGAGTGGCTCCAGAAAAGAGAAGTGGAAACAGACAGCAAACTAGGCTGGAGAGAGACCTGAGACAAAGAGATCTGAATTATACGAGAGCCGACCAGGGGAAACACAAATTATGCAATCAAGTTTCCCACATTTGGGGAAATCACAGGAGCAGCACACCCAGAGTGCAATGGGTGAGCCTTGCCCTGGGAGAAGCACCTTCATGATCATAGTATCTCACCTGGCAGGTAAGTAGGAGTTGGGCTAGAGCTGGGGAGGGTCACTGCTCGGGCACCCCCCTGTCAAGTGAAGGAGATCCAACTGAGGCAGCACAAGGGAACTCTCGAAAGAAGAACAAGGCTAGAGGAATATATGAGACAAAGAAATCTGACTTTTACCAGAGCTGACCAGAGGAAAACACAAACACAGTCCCCCACTACCACAAAAAATGCAGGCGAGTTTCCCACATTTGGGGAAATCACAGGGGTCAGCATACCCAGAATGCAATGAATGAACCTCACCCTGGGTGAACAATCTTCATGACCATGGTGTCTCCTATGCAAAATAAGTATGATTTGGGATAGGGCTGGGAGGGCCGCTGCTCAGGCACATCTCTGTCAAGTAAAGGAGATTCAACTGAGGCAGCACAAGGGAACTCTCATCTGGGGACAACAACTGCAGGGAGAACACATATTTTCAGATGAACATGGGAGGGCAGAAGGCTGCCTAATACTGAAGCACCCCCAAACAACAAACCAAATGCAACAACTAGTGCAAGCATTCCTGGGGCAAGGCCTGCAGCAGATGGATTTGCATATGGTGATGTCATCCAAGCAGTGGGTCAAAGTTGGCTTCAACCCTCATCTGCATATGAAAAGAGAAAAGGGGCGTGCAGGGCATGGCGGCCTTTTGCGGTGCTTGGATTACCCCTAGTTCGCATTAAACACCCCCACCCACCTTTGGTGTGGGGCTCATGTTGGCCATGCCCCATCCCCTGAAGCATTCAAGCTGATTTCTTGCAGCAGCAGGGCACTGTAACAGCTCCAGAGCTGCTCTTTAAGGCAAGTAAAAGATTGTGTGGGCCCTGCAGCACTACCTGTAGTTTGCATTGTGCATTGGAAGGCACAAAGTAAGCAGACAGGAGGAGAAGTCAGGATAGTGCACAAGGGTATAGAAGGGAGGGGCTCAAGATAAAAGAAGTGGAAACAGACAGCAAACTAGGCTGGAGAAAGACCTGAGACAAAGAGATCTGAATTATACGAGAGCCGACCAGAGGAAACACAAATTATGCAGTCAAATGTCCCACAATTGGGGAAATCGTAGGAGCAGCACACCCAGAGTGCAATGGGTGAGCCTTGCCCTGGGAGAAGCACCTTCCTGATCATAGTATCTCACCTGGCAGGTAAGTAGGAGTTGGGCTAGAGCTGGGGAGGGTCGCTGCTCGGGCACCCCCCTGTCAAGTGAAGGAGATCCACCAGAGGCAGCACAAGGGAACTCTCGAAAGAAGAACAAGGCTAGAGGAAAATCTGAGACAAAGAAATCTGAGTTTTAACAGAGCTGACCAGAGGAAAGCACAAACACAGTCCCCCACTACCACAAATAATGCAGTCGAGTTTCCCACATTTGGGTAAATCACAGGGGTCAGCATACCCAAAATGCAATGAATGAACCTCACCCTGGGAGAACAATCTTCATGACCATGGTATCTCCTATGCAAAATAAGTATGATTTGGGATAGGGCTGGGGAGGGCCGCTGCTCATGCACATCTCTGTCAAGTAAAGGAGATTCAACTGAGGCAGCACAAGGGAACTCTCATCTGGGGACAACAACTGCAGGGAGAACACATATTTTCAGATGAACATGGGAGGGCAGAAGGCTGCCTAATACTGAAGCACCCCCAAACAACAAACCAAATGCAACAACTAGTGCAAGCATTCCTGGGGGAAGTTCTGCAGAAGACGGATTTGCATACGGTGATGTCATCCAAGCAGAGGGCCAAAGTTGGCTGGAACCCTCATCTGCATATGAAAAGAGAAAAGGGGTATGCAGGGCATGGTGGCCTTTTGCGGCGCTTGGATGACCCTTAGTTCGCATTAAACACCCCCACCCTCCTTCGGTGTGGGGCTCATGTTGGCCATGCCCCATCCCCTGAAGCATTCAAGCTGATTTCTTGCAGCAGCTTGGCACTGTATCAGCTCCAGAGCTGCTCTGTAAGGCAAGTAAAAGGGTGTGGGCCCTGCAGCACTACCTGTAGTTTGCATTGTGCATTGGAAGGCACAAAGTAAGCAGACAGGAGGAGAAGTCAGGATAGTGCACAAGGGTATAAAAGCGAGTTTCCCACATTTGGGAAAATCACAGGGGTCAGCATACCCAGAATGCAATGAATGAACCTCACCCTGGGAGAACAATCTTCATGACCATGGTATCTCCTATGCAAAATAAGTATGATTTGGGATAGGGCTGGGGAGGGCCGCTGCTCAGGCACATCTCTGTCAAGTAAAGGAGATTCAACTGAGGCAGCACAAGGGAACTCTCATCTGGGGACAACAACTGCAGAGAGAACACATATTTTCAGATAAAAATCTTGGTCATGCTCTGGTTTCTCTTCAGAACGAACAAATCTTTCGCCTTTTACTAAAGATTTCCGTGGAGAGGAGCAAAACCGAGTTTTATCTCAATTTTTGCATGCCCCATCTTTTTGGGGTTTCTTTTATCGGTTTAAAGATAGAATGAGTGTGCTTTAATGTAAGCTCATTTGCATAGAAATGACAGTAAATGTTTGTTTCTTTTCAAACAGAACTTTCTTGACCATGCTACTTGCTTGAAAGATCTGGGAGCACATGGAATACAGTACAAACCATGCTTATAGCAAGGAGAAGCCAGGTGAGAAATCTGCTTACTTTCAAGTTGGGCGCTCACTTTGATCTGAATGAGGACTGCTGGCACAGCATTTAGGCGACAGGTGGAATCTTGGTCATGCTCTGGTTTCTCTTCAGAACGAACAAATCTTTCGCCTTTTATTAAAGATTTCTGTGGAGAGGAGCAAAACTGAGTTTTATCTCAATTTTTGCATGCCCCATATTATTGGGGTTTCTTTTATCAGTTTCTTGTTAGCTTTAATGTAAGTTTATTTGCATAACAATGACTATAAATGTCTGTTTCTTTTCAAGCAGAACTTTCTTGACCATTCTAATTGCTTGAAAGATCTGGGAGCACATGGAAAAGAGTACAAACCATGCTTATAGCAAGGGGAAGCCTGGTGAGAAATCTGCTTTCTTTCTTTCAAATTGGGTGCTCACTTTGCGCTGAATGAGGACTGCTGGCATGGCACTCAGGCGACAGGTGGACTCTTGGTCATACTCTGGTTTCTCTTCAAAACGAACAGATCTTTCGCCTTTTACTAAAGATTTCCGTGGAGAGGAGCAAAACTGAGTTTTATCTCAATTTTTGCATGCTCCGTCTTATTGGGGTTTCTTTTATCGGTTTAAAGATAGAACGAGTGTGCTTTAATGTAAGCTCATTTGCATAGAAATGACAGTAAATGTTTGTTTCTTTTCAAACAGAACTTTCTTGACTATACTAAATGCTTGAAAGATCTGGGAGCACATGGAAAAGAGTACAAACCATGTTTATAGCAAGGGGAAGCCTGGTGAGAAATCTGCTTTCTTTCTTTCAAATTGGGTGCTCACTTTGAGCTGAATGAGGACTGCTGGCATGGCACTCAGGCGACAGGTGGAATCTTGGTCATGTTCTGGTTTCTCTTCAGAACGAACAAATCTTTCGCCTTTTACTAAAGATTTCCGTGGAGAGGAGCAAAACTGAGTTTTATCTCAATTTTTGCATGCCCCATCTTATTGGGATTTTATTTTATCGGTTTAAAGATAGAACGAGTGTGCTTTAATGTAAGCTCATTTGCATAGAAATGACAGTAAATGTTTGTTTCTTTTCAAACAGAACTTTCTTGACCACACTAATTGCTTGAAAGATCTGGGAGCACATGGAAAAGAGTACAAACCATGTTTATAGCAAGGGGAAGCCTGGTGAGAAATCTGCTTTCTTTCTTTCAAATTGGGTGCTCACTTTGAGCTGAATGAGGATTGCTGGCATGGCACTCAGGCGACAGGTGGAATCTTGGTCATGCTCTGGTTTCTCTTCAAAACGAACAGATCTTTCGCCTTTTACTAAAGATTTCCGTGGAGAGGAGCAAAACTGAGTTTTATCTCAATTTTTGCATGCTCCGTCTTATTGGGGTTTCTTTTATCGGTTTAAAGATAGAACGAGTGTGCTTTAATGTAAGCTCATTTGCATAGAAATGACAGTAAATGTTTGTTTCTTTTCAAACAGAACTTTCTTGACTATACTAATTGCTTGAAAGATCTGGGAGCACATGGAAAAGAGTACAAACCATGTTTATAGCAAGGGGAAGCCTGGTGAGAAATCTGCTTTCTTTCTTTCAAATTGGGTGCTCACTTTGAGCTAAATGAGGACTGCTGGCATGGCACTCAGGCGACAGGTGGAATCTTGGTCATGTTCTGGTTTCTCTTCAGAACGAACAAATCTTTCGCCTTTTACTAAAGATTTCCGTGGAGAGGAGCAAAACTGAGTTTTATCTCAATTTTTGCATGCCCCATCTTATTGGGGTTTTATTTTATCGGTTTAAAGATAGAACGAGTGTGCTTTAATGTAAGCTCATTTGCATAGAAATGACAGTAAATGTTTGTTTCTTTTCAAACAGAACTTTCTTGACCACACTAATTGCTTGAAAGATCTGGGAGCACATGGAAAAGAGTACAAACCATGTTTATAGCAAGGGGAAGCCTGGTGAGAAATCTGCTTTCTTTCATTCAAATTGGGTGCTCACTTTCAGCTGAATGAGAACTGCTGGCATGGCACTCAGGCGACAGGTGGAATCTTGGTCATGCTCTGGTTTCTCTTCAGAACTAACAAATATTTCGCCTTTTATTAAAGATTTCCGTGGAGAGGAGCAAAACTGAGTTTTATCTCAATTTTTGCATGCCCCATATTATTGGGGTTTCTTTTATCAGTTTAAAGACAGAACGAGTGTGCTTTCTTGTTAGCTTTAATGTAAGTTTATTTGCATAACAATGACAGTAAATGTTGTTTCTTTTCAAACAGAACTTTCTTGACCATGCTACTTGCTTAAAGGTCTGGGAGCACATGGAAAACAGTACAAACCATGCAGTATCACAAGAGCCTTTATTTGATCTTTCATGAAGATAGAGCAGAATTGAGGACACGTCAACAATTTCTGCCGAAGGTGGTTCATCTTTCCACATGGTGCCTTTGGCCACTGACACCTTCGTTGAGTCAAAGTCTCTGGCTGTGGTCAGAACTTTGAAAATGTATGTCACCAGAACGGTTCAGATTAGGAAAACAGAGGCTCTGTTTGTCCTGTATGCTCCCAACAGGATTTGGTGTCCTGCTTCCATGCAGACCATTATGCGCTGGATCTGTGGTAAGATTCAGCATGCTCGTTCCACGGCAGGATTGCCGTTACTGAAGTAGGTGAAGACCCATTCTACTAGAAAGGTGGGTTCATCCTTGGCAGCTGGTCGGGGAGTCTCGGCATTGCAACTTTGCCGAGCAGCTATTTAGTAAACACTTTTGCTAAGTTTTACAAGTTTGATACCTTGGCTGATGATAACCTTAAGTTGGGTCATTCGGTGCTGCAGAGTCGTACGCACTCTCCCACCCGTTCAAGAGCTTTGGTATAACCCCATGGTTCTTAATGTGACCCCA
The DNA here is from genome assembly GCF_028390025.1 of Pseudophryne corroboree. NCBI lineage: Eukaryota > Metazoa > Chordata > Amphibia > Anura > Myobatrachidae > Pseudophryne > Pseudophryne corroboree. The sequence goes on along the minus strand of NW_026968131.1, from coordinate 856,520 downwards.
GCATCCTCTAGGTCGTATGAGAAAATAGGATTTTAATACCTACCGGTAAATCCTTTTCTCTTAGTCTGTAGAGGATGCTGGGCACCCGTCCCAGTCCATACTGTGTCTGCAGTTATTACTTGTGGTTATACACATGTTGTGTTATGGTTCTGGTCAGCTTTTTGCTGCAATTGTTCATGCCGTTGGCTTGTGTTCTGTTGAATGCCACGTTCTGCGGCATGTTTAAGGTGTGAGCTGGTAAGATGCTCACCTTAGTTTAACAATAAATCCTTTCCTCGAAATGTCCGTCTCCCTGGGCACAGTTCCTATAACTGGAGTCTGGAGGAGGGGCATAGAGGGAGGAGCCAGTTCACACCCTTTGAAAGTCTTAAAGTGCCCATGTCTCTTGCGGATCCCGTCTATACCCCATGGTTCTTAATGTGACCCCAGCATCCTCTACGGACTAAGAGAAAAGAATGCCCTTGCGCACTATCCTGACTTCTCCTCCCGTCTGCTTACTTTGTGCCTTCCAACGCACAATGCGAACTACAGGTGGTGCTGCAGGGCCCACACCCTTTTACTTGCCTTACAGAACAGCTCTGGAGCTGTTACAGTGCCCAGCTGCTGCAAGAAATCAGCTTGAATGCTTCAGGGGATGGGGCATGGCCAACATGAGCCCCACACCAAAGGAGGGTGGGGGTGTTTAATGTGAACTAGGGGTCATCCAAGCACTGCAAAAGGCCGCCATGCCCTGCATGCCCCTTTTCTCTTTTCATATGCAGATGAGGGTTCCAGTCAACTTTGGCCCACTGCTTGGATAACATCACCGTATGCAAATCCGTCTGCTGCAGACCTTCCCCCAGGAATGCTTGTACTAGTTGTTGCATATGGTGCTTCAGTATTAGGCAGCCTTCCGCCCTCCCATGTTCATCTGAAAAGATGTGGTCTCCCTGCAGTTGTTGTCCCCAGACGAGAGTTCCCTTGTGCTTCCTCAGTTGAATCTCCTTAACTTGACGGGGGAGGTGCTGCCCGAGCAGCCCTCCCGAGCCCTATCCCAACTCATATTTATTTTGCATATGAGATCTCTTGATCATGAAGATTGTTCTCACAGGGTGAGGTTCATCCATTATATTTTAAAATAGGAAGGTACGAATTACATATTTGAATTGCATCTATGTGCTGGATTCAAATGTCCCCCCCCCCTTCCTTTCTCAATTGTGCCCGTCAGCAGCTATTCTAAGGTTGCTGCCAATGGGTGTGACACATTAATTTCTTCTGTGGGGTACACTGGACTCCACAAGGATTCACATTGGGGTGTAGAGTAGGATCTTGATCTGAGGCACCAACCGGCTCAAAGCTTTTGACTGTTCCCAAGAAGCTCAGTGCATTCTCCTCTATAACCCCGCTTCCATGAACAGGGAGCTCAGTTTGTAGTTGGTGCCTTCAGTAGCAGGCCAATTAACAGGGGCCTGCCTCAGGCAGCCTATTCTTAGCTATTAATTTTGACAAGAAAAGAAGAACTTGTTTTATGAGAATCTACAAGGGCTGCAGCAGGCTAGGTCTAATAGACATCTTTACTGCAGCTTCATCACTCCCAGCGGCGCTGTATACTCCCGTGCCCTGGTTGCTGGGTCACTGCAGCGGAGGCTCCGGTTTCATCCTAAGGTCAGTCACACACACACCACCCTTCCGGATCACGAGGCCGCTGCTGAAGGGGAGCGAGGCCGTAGGGGGTGGGCCGTGTGCGCACTGCGGTGGACACTGATTACTGGGCAGCCGCTCCACTAGCCACCAGGTACAGTTAAGGAGCACAGGTCTGGGGGGTTTTCTCCTATATTAACCCAATTTTGTACTGCCCGCAGCGCATTGTGATAGGTAATAGGGCCTGATTCAGGTTGGATTGCAATCACAATAAGCGATCCAACTGCAAAAATTGCTAAGAGCATACGCATGTGCCTGCATTTTCTGCGGCACCCCGCAGAGAATGTGATCGCCTCTGCCTGTCAATCGGGGCGGGGAAGGGGGGGAGAGGTGGGTCAGCAACACTCCATTTCCAAGTCAGGGATGGAGCGGTGCGGGGGCAAGGCTTCAAAATGGGGTCTGCAACGGAGGAGACACAGGGGGCGTGGTCACAGCGACTGTATGACATCACATTCAGCCGCTGTGATCACAAAAATGGTGGCGGCTTCCTGCGCGCACATACAGTCTGCACCAGCAGGAGCCTACACCATTTTTTATGATCACGCTGAACTGCAGTGCGACTGCAATTACAGCATGGTCAAGAAGGGAGGCGTCATGCTGGGTGGCCATGCCCTGTCACTTTGCAGGAGCCAGCACCGCTCACACACTAGTCCCCGGGTGCAGCCCCCAACCCCCGGGACACCCGGAGCAACAAAATGTAGATTCAGGCCACCAGGCCACGCCCCTACCTATGAAACCATGCCTCCTTTTTACCATTGCACTGCTTATCTGCGCGCACTGCATTACAATCTCCCTCGCCACCTCTCTGGGTGTCACCAGTGATAGTGACACCTCTGCCATGCTTGTAGCAGCTGGTCCTAAGATCTACGCCTCAAACCCTGAGTGTTTGCCCTTGTGACTTGTTGATCATCATAGCGAAGCAGATGCTTACAGAAAACTGCAGGGGCTTAGATTGAAAATAAAAAAATTGATAGGGTATAAGGTAGAGAGGAGCGGGTTCGGTTCTCCGAGAACCGAATTCCCCACGAACTCCACGTGGTTTACACTGGTCCGAGGCAGGCTCGGTTGTTCCCGCCTGACTCGGAAAACCTGAACAAGGGAAAATGTCATCATCCCGCTGTCGGATTCTCGCGAGATTCGGATTCCATATAAAGAGCTGCGCGTTGCTGCCATTTTTACTCGTGCATTGAAGAGAGAGCGGAGAGGACGTGGCTATGTTCTCTCAGTGGAAATCTCAATATCAGTGCTCAGTATCAGTGGTTACTTATTGCTGCTCAGTAATACTAGTAGTGTGTCTCTCCTGCTCAGTGTCAGTTCTCAGTAGTATCCTCATCAGTGCTCAGTATCACTGTTCATTGTCTTGTGCTGCATTGTGTTGCTCAGCATACTACAGTACATTACTAATAGTCCAGTGCTGCATCTTGCTGCTCAGTGTCAGTTCTAGTATCCTCATCAGTGCTCACTATCACTGCTCATTGCATTGTGGTGTTCTGTATACTACAATAACATAGTAATATAGTAACATAGTTTTTGAGGTTGAATAGAGGCAAATTGCCCATCGTGTTCAACCTGTTTTAAGTTGTGATGATTCTACATACTTGCTGAATAATGTTTTATGACTAGTTAGCTACTATAACTCATGTTACCCCCGGATTAACCATGTTGATATTTTAAGTATTATAACCTTGGATAGCTTTTTCATTCAGAAATGTATCCATTCCTTTTTTAAATCCAATTACAGAGTCCGCCATTACCACCTTCCCTGGCAGGGAATTCCACATCCTGATTGCCCTAACAGTGAAGAACCCTTTCCTCCATTGCGTTCTGAACTTTCCTCCAGTCGCAGCGAGTGACCACGTGTTCTTTTAATAAATAATTCCTCTGATAACTCTTTGTTATGTATCTTTACATATTTGAAGATATTAATAATATCTCCTCTTAGGCACCTCTTTTCTAGTGTATAAATATTCAGCCTAGTAAGTCTTTCCTTATAGTCCAGTACTTTTAGGCCTTTAATCAATTTAGTCTTCAGGATCTCTGACACTTCCATGAGCAGCAGAGTAGTGCAATGGAAGCATGCTGGGCCCATAACCCAGAGGTCGATTGATCGAAACTATCCTCTGCTATGTGCATTTTTTTTTTATAATTAAAGTAATCAAAAACTGGGATTGATATTTTGGCACTTTTATTTTTACTTAAAGTACAATAACTTTTATCATTTTAATTTGTTTTAATAGTATATTGACAGCATTGTTTTCTTTAAAAAATCCTCTTAATTTTCTTTACCCTATTACTGAAATGGTAATTGACAAAAACAAACTACATTGTCACCAGAAGAGCAATGCAAAATGTACAAGTGATATATGAAAATCATCTTCCATCTTGAATTTCAATGATGCATTGGGACAACAATTTGTGAGAAACATCTTCACCCATAAAGAAAGATTTTCTTAATTCCTTACCTGTGTGCTGATTAGATATCACCTTGTTTTCACATTAAACAGACTTCCCCATGAGGAAGCAGCAAGGATGCAGTGACGTTTCCTGGTGTCAACCTGTATTATTTCAGTAGACATTGAAATGAGGATGCATATTTGATGCCTTTCCAATGAAGCAAGTTTAATTCAGTAATAGGTGAAAAACCATTCCTACAAAGGTGTTAATCAGAGACTTGGCTTTGTGGACACTTTTCAGAGAGCAAATTTGTTAGCATAAACATAAAATCAGAAAATGAAGAGCTGTTTAATCACTCAATTGGACTTTTCTGCCAGCATAATTTTTTTTCTCTGCAACTCACTGCTAAATTGTGCTTCCTAGCTGTTTTTTTATAAAATCACTTAATCAAATCTAACTCTGATTACATCAGAGAAGGCCAGGTACCCTACACCATAAGGGAGGTTTTTGAAATTTTGACTTGTCTACTTAAAGATCACCAAAATCTGATTACAAGGTCAATGACATCCCTGGGTGGGATTGAACCACCAACCTTTTGGTTAATAGCCAAACATGCTAACCGATTGCGCCACAGAGACACCTTGCGAAAGTCAATACTGACAAAGGCTAATAAGCATTCATCTAGAACGTTTCCTAGAAAAACTTTAAAAAGTCAATAATCTGGAGAATTTTTGTAAGAAACACATTGGTACTTTCCCATGATGAGTGAGTGCTTCAGGATTTCTTGCACTTACATGGGCTATTAACCAAAAGGTTGGTGGTTCAATCCCACCCAGGGATGTAATTGACCTTGTCATCAGATTTTGGTGATCTTTATGTAGACAAGTCAAAATTTCAAACCCCCTCTTATGGTGTAGGGTACCTGGCCTTCTCTGACGTAATCAGAGTTAGATTTAATTAAGTGATTTTATAAAAAACAGCTAGGAAGCACAATTTAGCAGTGGGTTGCAGAGAAAAAAATAACAATTTAAACCTACCGGTAATTTTTTTTTCTCGTAGTCCGTAGAGGATGATGGGGACTCCGTAAGGACCATGGGGGATAGACGGGCTCCGCAGCAGACATGGGCACTTTAAGAAAGACTTTAGATCTGGGTGTGCACTGGCTCCTCCCTCTATGCCCCTCCTCCATACCTCAGTTAGAGAAACTGTGCCCAGAGGAGACGGACAGTACGAGGAAAGGATTTTTGTTAATCCAAGGTCAAGATTCATACCAGCCACACCAATCACACCGTATAACTTGTGATATACTACCCAGTTAACAGTATGAAAACAACATAGCATCAGTCCAAGACCGATGAAAACTAACATATAACCCTTATGTAAGCAATAACTATATACAAGTCTTGCAGAAGTAGACCGCACTTGGGACGGGCACCCAGCATCCTCTACGGACTACGAGAAAAAGATTTACCGGTAGGTTTAAAATCTTATTTTCTCTTACGTCCTAGAGGATGCTGGGGACTCCGAAAGGACCATGGGGATTATACCAAAGCTCCCAAACGGGCAGGAGAGTGCGGATGACTTTGCAGCACCGATTGAGCAAACAGGAGGTCCTCCTCAGCCAGGGTATCAAACTTATAGAACTTTGCAAAGGTGTTTGAACCAACTTTGACCCACTGCTTGGATGACATCACCATATGCAAATCCATCTGCGGCAGGCCTTCCCCCAGGAATGCTTGCACTAGTTGTTGCATTTGGTTTGTTGTTTGGGGGTGCTTCAGTATTAGGCAGCCTTCTGCCCTCCCATGTTCATCTGAAAATATGTGTTCTCCCTGCAGTTGTTGTCCCCAGATGAGAGTTCCCTTGTGCTGCCTCAGTTGAATCTCCTTTACTTGACAGAGATGTGCCTGAGCAGCGGCCCTCCCCAGCCCTATCCCAAATCATACTTATTTTGCATAGGAGATACCATGGTCATGAAGATTGTTCTCCCAGGGTTAGGTTAATTCATTGCATTCTGGGTATGCTGACCCCTGTGATTTCCCCAAATGTGGGAAACTCAACTGCATTATTTGTGGTAGTGGGGGACTGTGTTTGTGCTTTCCTCTGGTCAGCTCTGGTAAAAGTCAGATTTCTTTGTCTCAGATCTTCCTCTAGCCTTGTTCTTCTTTCGAGAGTTCCCTTGTGCTGCCTCAGTTGGATCTCCTTCACTTGACAGGGGGGTGCCCGAGCAGCGACCCTCCCCAGCTCTAGCCCAACTCCTACTTACCTGCCAGGTGAGATACTATGATCATGAAGATGCTTCTCCCAGGGCAAGGCTCACCCATTGCACTCTGGGTGTGCTGCCCCTGCGATTTCCCCAAATGTGGGAAACTTGACTGCATAATTTGTGTTTCCCCTGGTCGGCTCTCATATAATTCAGATCTCTTTGTCTCAGGTCTCTCTCCAGCCTAGTTTGCTGTCTGTTTCCACTTCTTTTTTCTTGAGCCCCTCCCTTCTATACCCTTGTGCACTATCCTGACTTCTCCCGTCTGCTTACTGTGTGCCTTCCAACGCACAATACAAACTACAGGTAGTGCTGCAGGGCCCACACCCTTTTACTTGCTTTACAGAGAAGCTCTGGAGCTGTTACAGTGCCCAGCTGCTGCAAGAAATCAGCTTGAATGCTTCAGGGGCTGGGGCATAGCCAACATGAGCCCCACACCGAAGGAGGGTGGAGGTGTTTAATGCGAACTAGGGGTCATCCAAGCGCCGCAAAAGGCCACCATGCCCTGCACACCCCTTTATTCTTTTCATATGCAGACGAGGGTTGAAGCCAACTTTGACCCACTGCTTGGATGACATCACCATATTCAAATCCATCTGCTGCAGGCCTTCCCCCCGGAATGCTTGCACTAGTTGTTGCATTTGGTTTGTTGTTTGGGGGTGCTTCAGTATTAGGCAGCCTTCTGCCCTCCCATGTTCATCTGAAAATATGTGTTCTCCCTGCAGTTGTTGTCCCCAGATGAGAGTTCCCTTGTGCTGCCTCAGTTGAATCTCCTTTACTTGACAGAGATGTGCCTGAGCAGCGGCCCTCCCCAGCCCTATCCCAAATCATACTTATTTTGCATAGGAGATACCATGGTCATGAAGATTGTTCTCCCAGGGTTAGGTTCATTCATTGCATTCTGGGTATGCTGACCCCTGTGATTTCCCCAAATGTGGGAAACTCAACTGCATTATTTGTGGTAGTGGGGGACTGTGTTTGTGCTTTCCTCTGGTCAGCTCTGGTAAAAGTCAGATTTCTTTGTCTCAGATCTTCCTCTAGCCTTGTTCTTCTTTCGAGAGTTCCCTTGTGCTGCCTCATTTGGATCTCCTTCACTTGACAGGGGGGTGCCCGAGCAGCGACCCTCCCCAGCTCTAGCCCAACTCCTACTTACCTGCCAGGTGAGATACTATGATCATGAAGATGCTTCTCCCAGGGCAAGGCTCACCCATTGCACTCTGGGTGTGCTGCCCCTGCGATTTCCCCAAATGTGGGAAACTTGACTGCATAATTTGTGTTTCCCCTGGTCGGCTCTCATATAATTCAGATCTCTTTGTCTCAGGTCTCTCTCCAGCCTAGTTTGCTGTCTGTTTCCACTTCTTTTTTCTTGAGCCCCTCCCTTCTATACCCTTGTGCACTATCCTGACTTCTCCCGTCTGCTTACTTTGTGCCTTCCAACGCACAATGCAAACTACAGGTAGTGCTGCAGGGCCCACACCCTTTTACTTGCTTTACAGAGCAGCTCTGGAGCTGTTACAGTGCCCAGCTGCTGCAAGAAATCAGCTTGAATGCTTCAGGGGCTGGGGCATAGCCAACATGAGCCCCACACCGAAGGAGGGTGGAGGTGTTTAATGCGAACTAGGGGTCATCCAAGCGCCGCAAAAGGCCGCCATGCCCTGCACACCCCTTTTTTCTTTTCATATGCAGACGAGGGTTGAAGCCAACTTTGACCCACTGCTTGGATGACATCACCATATGCAAATCCATCTGCTGCAGGCCTTCCCCCAGGAATGCTTGCACTAGTTGTTGCATTTGGTTCGTTGTTTGGGGGTGCTTCAGTTTTAGGCAGCCTTCTGCCCTCCCATGTTCATCTGAAAATATGTGTTCTCCCTGCAGTTGTTGTCCCCAGATGAGAGTTCCCTTGTGCTGCCTCAGTTGAATCTCCTTTACTTGACAGAGATGTGCCTGAGCAGTGGCCCTCCCCAGCCCTATCCCAAATCATACTTATTTTGCATAGGAGATACCTTGGTCATGAAGATTGTTCTCCCAGGGTGAGGTTCATTCATTGCATTCTGGGTATGCTGACCCCTGTGATTTCCCCAAATGTGGGAAACTCGACTGCATTATTTGTGGTAGTGGGGGACTGTGTTTGTGCTTTCCTCTGGTCAGCTCTGGTAAAAGTCAGATTTCTTTGTCTTAGATCTTCCTCTAGCCTTGTTCTTCTTTCGAGAGTTCCCTTGTGCTGCCTCAGTTGGATCTCCTTCACTTGACAGGGGGTGCCCAAGCAGCAATCCTCCACAGCTCTAGCCCAACTCCTACTTACCTGCCAGGTGAGATACTATGATCTTCACTGTTAGGGCAATCAGGATGTGGAATTCCCTGCCAGGGAAGGTGGTAATGGCGGACTCTGTAATTGGATTTAAAAAAGGAATGGATACATTTCTGAATGAAAAAGCTATCCAAGGTTATAATACTTAAAATATCAACATGGTTAATCCGGGGGTAACATGAGTTGTAGTAGTTAACTAGTCATAAAACATTATTCAGCAAGTATGTAGAATCATCACAACTTAAAACAGGTTGAACACGATGGGCAATTTGCCTCTTTTCAACCTCAAAAACTATATTACTATATGTTACTATATTACTATGTTACTGTAGTATACAGAACACCACAATGTAATGAGCAGTGATAGTGAGCACTGATGAGGATACTAGAACTGACACTGAGCAGCAAGATGCAGCACTGGACTATTAGTAATGTACTGTAGTATGCTGAGCACCACAATGCAGCACAAGACAATGAGCAGTGATACTGAGCACTGATGAGGATACTACTGAGAACTGACACTGAGCAGGAGAGACACACTACTAGTATTACTGAGCAGCAATAAGTAACCACTGATACTGAGCACTGATATTGAGATTTCCACTGAGAGAACATAGCCACGTCCTCTCCGCTCCCTCTTCAATGCACGAGTAAAAATGGCGGCAACGCGCAGCTCTTTATATGAAATCCGAATCTCGCGAGAATCCGACAGCGGGATGATGACATTTTCCCTTGTTCAGGTTTTCCGAGTCAGGCGGGAACAACCGAGCCTGCCTCGGACCAGTGTAAACCACGTGGAGTTCGTGGGGAATTCGGTTCTCGGAGAACCGAACCCGCTCCTCTCTACCTTATACCCATATATTTTTTTATTTTCAATCTAAGCCCCTGCAGTTTTCTGTAAGCATCTGCTTCGCTATGATGATCAACAAGTCACAAGGGCAAACACTCAGGGCTTGAGGCGTAGATCTTAGGACCAGCTGCTACAAGCATGGCAGAGGTGTCACTATCACTGGTGACACCCAGAGAGGTGGCGAAGGAGATTGTAATGCAGTGCGCGCAGATAAGCAGCGCAATGGTAAAAAGGAGGCATGGTTTCATAGGTAGGGGCGTGGCCTGGTGGCCTGAATCTACATTTTGTTGCTCCGGGTGTCCCGGGGGTTGGGGGCTTCACCCGGGGACTAGTGTGTGAGCGGTGCTGGCTCCTGCACAGTGACAGGACATGGCCACCCAGCATGACGCCTCCCTTCTTGACCAATCTGTAATTGCAGTCGCACTGCAGTTCAGCGTGATCATAAAAAATGGTGTAGCCTCCTGCTGGTGCAGACTGTATGTGCGCGCAGGAAGCCGCCACCATTTTTGTGATCACAGCGGCTGAATGTGATGTCATACAGCCGCTGTGACCACGCCCCCTGTGTCTCCTCCGTTGCAGACCCCATTTTGAAGCCTTGCCCCCGCACCGCTCCATCCCTGACTTGGAAATGGAGTGTTGCTGACCCCCCTCTCCCCCCCTGCCCCGATTGACAGGCAGAGGCGATCGCATTCTCTGCGGGGTGCCGCAGAAAATGCAGGCACATGCGTATGCTCTTAGCAATTTTTGCAGTTGGATCGCTTACTGTGATTGCAATCCAACCTGAATCAGGCCCTATTACCTATCACAATGCGCTGCGGGCAGTACAAAATTGGTTTAATATGGGAGAAAAAACCCCAGACCTGTGCTCCTTAACTGTACCTGGTGGCTCGTGGAGCGGCTGCCCAGTAATCAGTGTCCACGCCAGTGCACACACGGTCCACCCCCTACGGCCACGCTCCCCTTCATCAGCGGCCTCGTGATCCGGAAGGGCGGTGCGTGTGTGACTGACCTTAGGAAGAAACCGGAGCCTCCGCTGCAGTGACCCAGCAACCAGGGCACGGGAGTATACAGCGCCGCTGGGAGTGATGAAGCTGCAGTAAAGATGTCTATTAGACCTAGCCTGCTGCAGCCCTTGTAGATTCTCATAAAACAAGTTCTTCTTTTCTTGTCAAAATTAATAGCTAAGAATAGGCTGCCTGAGGCAGGCCCCTGTTAAGTGGCCTGCTACTGAAGGCACCAACTACAAACTGAGCTCCCTGTTCATGGAAGCGGGGTTATAGAGGAGGATGCGCTGAGCATCTTGGGAACAGTCAAAAGCTTTGAGCCGGTTGGTGCCTCAGATCAAGATCCTACTCTACACCCCAATGTGAATCCTTGTGGAGTCCTGTGTACCCCACAGAAGAAATTAATGTGTCACACCCATTGGCAGCAACCTTAGAATAGCTGCTGACGGGCACAATTGAGAAAGGAAGGGGGGGGGGGGGACATTTGAATCCAGCACATAAATGCAATTCAAATATGTAATTTGTACCTTCCTATTTTAAAATATAATGGATGAACCTCACCCTGTGAGAACAATCTTCATGATCAAGAGATCTCATATGCAAAATAAGTATGAGTTGGGATAGGGCTGGGGAGGGTGGCTGCTCGGGCAGCCCCTCCCCCGTCAAGTTAAGGAGATTCAACTGAGGAAGCACAAGGGAACTCTCGTCTGGGGACAACAACTGCAGGGAGACCACATCTTTTCAGATGAACATGGGAGGGCGGAAGGCTGCCTAATACTGAAGCACCATCAAATATCAAACCATATGCAACAACTAGTACAAGCATTCCTGGGGGAAGGTCTGCAGAAGACGGATTTGCATACGGTGATGTCATCCAAGCAGTGGGCCAAAGTTGGCTGGAACCCTCATTTGCATATGAAAAGAGAAAAGGGGCATGCAGGGCATGGCGGCCTTTTGCAGTGCTTGGATGACCCCTAGTTCGCATTAAACACCCCCACCCTCCTTTGGTGTGGGGCTCATGTTGGCCATGCCCCATCCCCTGAAGCATTCAAGCTGATTTCTTGCAGCAGCTTGGCACTGTAACAGCTCCAGAGCTGCTCTGTAAGGCAAGTAAAAGGGTGTGTAGTTTGCATTGTGCATTGGAAGGCACAAAGTAAGCAGACAGGAGGAGAAGTCAGGATAGTGCACAAGGGTATAAAAGGGAGGGGCTGAAGAAAAAAGAAGTGGAAACAGACAGCAAACTAGGCTGGAGAGAGACCTGAGACAAAGAGATCTGAATTATACGAGAGCCGACCAGGGGAAACACAAATTATGCAGTCAAGTTTCCCACATTTGGGGAAATCGCAGGGGCAGCACACCCAGAGTGCAATGGGTGAGCCTTGCCCTGGGAGAAGCACCTTCATGATCATAGTATCTCACCTGGCAGGTAAGTAGGAGTTGGGCTAGAGCTGGGGAGGGTCGCTGCTCGGGCACCCCCCTGTCAAGTGAAGGAGATCCAACTGAGGCAGCACAAGGGAACTCTCGAAAGAAGAACAAGGCTAGAGGAAGATCTGAGACAAAGAAATCTGACTTTTACCAGAGCTGACCAGAGGAAAACACAAACACAGTCCCCCACTACCACAAATAATGCAGTCGAGTTACCCACATTTGGGGAAATCACAGGGGTCAGCATACCCAGAATGCAATGAATGAACCTCACCCTGGGAGAATAATCTTCATGACCATGGTATCTCCTATGCAAAATAAGTATGATTTGGAATAGGGCTGGGGAGGGCCGCTGCTCAGGCACATCTCTGTCAAGTAAAGGAGATTCAACTGAGGCAGCACAAGGGAACTCTCATCTGGGGACAACAACTGCAGGGAGAACACATATTTTCAGATGAACATGGGAGGGCAGAAGGCTGCCTAATACTGAAGCACCCCCAAACAACAAACCAAATGCAACAACTAGTGCAAGCATTCCTGGGGGAAGGCCTGCCGCAGATGGATTTGCATATGGTGATGTCATCCAAGCAGTGGGTCAAAGTTGGCTTCAACCCTCGTCTGCATATGAAAAGAGAAAAGGGGCGTGCAGGGCATGGCGGCCTTTTGCGGCGCTTGGATGACCCTTAGTTTGCATTAAACACCCCCACCCTCCTTCGGTGTGGGTCTCATGTTGGCCATGCCCCAGCCCCTGAAGCATTCAAGCTGATTTCTTGCGGCAGCTTGGCACTGTAACAGCTCCAGAGCTGCTCTGTAAGGCAAGTAAAAGGTTGTGGGCCCTGCAGCACTACCTGTAGTTTGCATTGTGCATTGGAAGGCACAAAGTAAGCAGACAGGAGGAGAAGTCAGGATAGTGCACAAGGGTATAAAAGGGAGGGGCTCAAGAAAAAAGAAGTGGAAACAGACAGCAAACTAGGCTGGAGAGAGACCTGAGACAAAGAGATCTGAATTACACGAGAGCCGACCAGGGGAAACACAAATTATGCAGTCAAGTTTCCCACATTTGGGGAAATCGCAGGGGCAGCACACCCAGAGTGCAATGGGTGAGCCTTGCCCTGGGAGAAGCACCTTCATGATCATAGTATCTCACCTGGCAGGTAAGTAGGAGTTGGGCTAGAGCTTGGGAGGGTCGCTGCTCGGGCACCCCCCTGTCAAGTGAAGGAGATCCAACTGAGGCAGCACAAGGGAACTCTCGAAAGAAGAACAAGGCTAGAGGAAGATCTGAGACAAAAAAATGTGACTTTTACCAGAGCTGACCAGAGGAAAACACAAACACAGTCCCCCACTACAACAAATAATGCAGTCAAGTTTCCCACATTTGGGGAAATCACAGGGGTCAGCATACCCAGAATGCAATGAATGAACCTCACCCTTGGAGAACAATCTTCATGACCATGGTATCTCCTATGCAAAATAAGTATGATTTGGGATAGGGCTGGGGAGGGCCGCTGCTCAGGCACATCTCTGTCAAGTAAAGGAGATTCAACTGAGGCAGCACAAGGGAACTCTCATCTGGGGACAACAACTGCAGGGAGAACACATATTTTCAGATGAACATGGGAGGGCAGAAGGCTGCCTAATACTGAAGCACCCCCAAACAACAAACCAAATGCAACAACTAGTGCAAGCATTCCTGGGGGAAGGCCTGCAGCAGATGGATTTGCATATGGTGATGTCATCCAAGCAGTGGGTCAAAGTTGGCTTCAACCCTCGTCTGCATATGAAAAGAGAAAAGGGGCGTGCAGGGCATGGCGGCCTTTTGCGGTGCTTGGATGACCCCTAGTTCGCATTAAACACCTCCACCCTCCTTCGGTGTGGGGCTCATGTTGGCTATGCCCCAGCCCCTGAAGCATACAAGCTGATTTCTTGCAGCAGCTGGGCACTGTAACAGCTCTAGAGCTGCTCTGTACGGCAAGTAAAAGGGTGTGGGCCCTGCAGCACTACCTGTAGTTTGCATTGTGCTTTGGAAGGCACAAAGTAAGCAGACGGTAGAAGTAAGGATAGTGCGCAAGGGCATAGAAGGGAGCGGCTCAAGAAAAGAGAAGTGGAAACAGACAGCAAACTAGGCTGGAGAGAGACCTGAGACAAAGAGATCTGAATTATACGAGAGCCGACCAGGGGAAACACAAATTATGCAGTCAAGTTTCCCACATTTGGTGAAATCGCAGGAGCAGCACACCCAGAGTGCAATGGGTGAGCCTTGCCCTGGGAGAAGCACCTTCATGATCATAGTATCTCACCTGGCAGGTAAGTAGGAGTTGGGCTAGAGCTGGGGAGGGTCGCTGCTCGGGTACCCCCCTGTCAAGTGAAGGAGATCCAACTGAGGCAGCACAAGGGAATTCTCGAAAGAAGAACAAGGCTAGAGGAAGATCTGAGACAAAGAAATCTGACTTTTACCAGAGCTGACCAGAGGAAAGCACAAACACAGTCCTCCACTACCACAAATAATGCAGTCGAGTTTCCCACATTTGGGGAAATCACAGGGGTCAGCATACCCAGAATGCAATGAATGAACCTCACCCTGGGAGAACAATCTTCATGACCATGGTATCTCCTATGCAAAATAAGTATGATTTGGGATAGGGCTGGGGAGGGCCGCTGCTCAGGCACATCTCTGTCAAGTAAAGGAGAGATGGTCTGCCAGATTACATAATGCATACCAGAGCCATAACTAGACTTTTTGGTGCCCTGTGACAGATAATTATATGCCCCCCCCCTCCCCATTTTTGCAATATGGACAAAAGGTGCATGCCTTCTGGGGAAGGGGCATAACAAGATTGGTCTCAGAGAAAGCACATGAGATATGAAGATATATCTAGTATACTTGGCACTCAATGGTTTGTGGTATTGCCGGGGTGCACTCCTTAAATGCATATACAGTCACACATGGCATGTTTGTGCAAATGGCATATCAGCAGTCAGCACTAACTGGTGACATGCCATTTGTACAAGTAAGCCATGTGTGACTAATATATAAACATGCTTTATTAAATAACACCTCAAACTATCATACCCAGGATTCAAACCTATAACCTGTTGAATTCTAATCAAACACCCTACCCATTGAGCTACTTGATCCTGCATCTATTCTAACCTCCAAAAACAGATTCAGTTGCATTTTCCAGCGTGTTTTGTTTGCGCCTTTGCAAATGTCTTACATCGACAAACTTATTTAGTACTATTTTGCAAATAGGGTTAGATTGTCGCAACATTGTGTTCCCTAATTGCTTGATTTTTTAAATGCAACAATTGATAAAGACACCTGATAATTGCTCTGTGGAGTCTTATTTTGTGTTTTGTGTTTAGTCTTTAGATCTGAATTTGAATGTACTTGTGAACTAACTTAATTTCCTACTTCTAAATTCATTCCTAAATTCACTACTTACATGAATCCTGTAGTTGGGCATTTTGGGACTTCGATTGTGGGCATTGTTTTGTGTCCAGACCAGCAGCAGGTGGTGTGCATTTGCTGGAAAGGCATCGAAGACCTCCGATATGCTGCATCTCCTGATGTGTGTCTCCCTCAAGTGACAGTCAGCAAATGCCTGCTAGACATGCATCATAGAACAGGCATGCTAGAACATGGGTCTTCAACCTGCGACCCTCCAGCTGCTGTGGAACTACACATCCCAGCATGCCCTGCCTCAGTTTTAGCATACCTTAATAGCAAAACTGTGGCAGGGCATGCTGGGATGTGTAGTTTCACAGCAGCTGGAGGGCCACAGGATGAAGACCCATGTGCTAGAGCCAAGCCAGCTAGAGCTGGGTGGTTGGGTGGGTGGTGTGTCGGAGGTGGAGCACATGCAAATGATTGTGTATCATCCAGCTAGTGAGAGAGAAAACTCATGCAGGAGTGTGCCTGCTTGTCAGTGGGTTATGCACCTTGCCAGACGTTAAATCTACATAGAGCAGCTGGAGGGGACAAGAGCAGGTTTGCAAAATATAGATAGAAGAGCATATATGCTGGCGCATTCTCCATGATTGTGTCAGCTTATGTTTTGGTGCACTGCACTTTCCTCCACTAAGTTTTAGCCATTTTTGTTAAGCTCAAGTGTAGTTGCTTCTCGGCCTTTTGGCTGTGATCTTGTATCGTGGTTGAAGGGTCTGCTGGAGGGAGGGATTGTTTTCTTCATTGGCGAAAGACCAAAGATATTCCAGGATGGAAGGCTTGGGAACACTATCTGTTTTTCAGTTGTGGAAGAGCACAGAGGTCGGATTGGACTACATTCTATAGTAAAGGATATCTTTCTATTTATTGACCCTCCCCTTATATGTGTCTGTGTTACAATAAAGCTTCGGTTTTGTGAATCCCTCACCCTCTTACACTCCACACCCATAGCCTTATTAACTGTTGTATTATTGTATAGTTTAAATGTATAGTGCAGTTCATGATTTATAGTGTAGGCTGGCCTGTGCTGTAGTTCTTGAACTGTACTATACCGTTAGCATTTGTATTGTGTTTTGGCTGTGCTGCAACACTGTATTTATGTGTGTAATGTTTATGTATGTTTTTTTTTATGTCAATAAAGACTGCTTTTTCAAGCCAATATCTGAAAACAATCAATGTTTATCTTTGATGGCAATAAAAGTGGTATGATATTTGATGCTTTTGAAATCCAATATCTGATATGTCCCCTATCTGGGAACCAGGGCCCTCATTCCGAGTTGTTCGCTCGGAGATTTTCATCGCATCGCAGTGAGAATTCTCTTAGTGCGCATGCGCAATGTTCGCACTGCGACTGCGCCAAGTAACTTTACTATGAAGAAAGTAAGTTTACTCACGGCATTTTCATCGCTCCGACGTTCGCATTGTGATTGACAGGAAATGGGTGTTACTGGGCGGATGCACGGCGTTTTAGGGGCGTGTGGCTGGAAACGCTACCGTTTCCGGAAAAAACGCAGGAGTGGCCGGAGAAACGGTGGGAGTGCCTGGGCGAACGCTGGGTGTGTTTATGACGTCAGCCAGGAACGAAAAGCACTGAACTGATCGCACAGGCAGAGTAAGTCTGAAGCTACTCAGAAGCTGCTAACTCGTTTGTAATCGCAATATTGCGCGTACGTCGGTCGCAATTTTAAGAAGCTAAGATTCACTCCCAGTAGGCGGCGGCTTAGCGTGTGTAACTCTGCTACATTCGCCATGCGAGCGAACAACTCGGAATGAGGGCCCATATATTAAATGGCTTTTCAGAAAAGGGAGATGGGAGAAGAGCTTTCAGTACTTGTAGGACCGATGCACATAAAGAAGCAAAAAAACATACATAAACATTACACACATAAGTACCGCGTTGCGGCACAGCCAAAACACAATACAAATGCTGACGGTATAGTACAGTTCAAGAACTACAGCACAGGCCAGCCTACACTATAAATCATGAACTGCACTATACATTTAAACTGTACAATAATACAACAGTTAATAAGGCTATGGGTGTGGAGTGTAAGAGGGTGAGGGAATCACAAGCCCGAAGCTTTATTGAAAGACTGACACATATAAGGGGAGGATTAATAAATAGAAAGACATCCTTTACTATAGAATGTAGTCCAATCCGGTCTTTCAACTCTTCCACAATTGAAAAACGGATAGTGTTCCCAAGCCTTCCATCCTGGAATATCTTTGGTCTTTCGCCAATGAAGAAAGCAATCCCTCCCTCCAGCAGACCCTTCAACCACAATACAAGATCACAGCCAAAAGGCCGAGAAGCAACTACACTTGAGCTTAACAAAAATGGCTAAAACTTAGTGGAGGAAAGTGCAGTGCACCAAAACATAAGCTGACACAATCATGGAGAATGCGCCAGCATATATGCTCTTCTATCTATATTTTGCAAACCTGCTCTTGTCCCCTCCAGCTGCTCTATGTAGATTTAACGTCTGGCAAGGTGCATAACCCACTGACAAGCAGGCACACTCCTGCATGAGTTTTCTCTCTCACTAGCTGGATGATACACAATCATTTGCATGTGCTCCACCTCCGACACACCACCCACCCAACCACCCAGTCACCAGAGCCACCCACAAACCAACTGGCTCCGTGATTTCATTTGCACAGTGTAGTCATCCAGGCAGCATGTCCTTCTCAATGGAAGGATCTCTGGTTCCATGGAATCTTCCGCATTGGAATGCTGCGGAACAAAAAGGATTTAAATATTCAGCTTGCTAGCATTCAATGTACCTGTGGCTTGGCTCTAGCACATGGGTCTTCATCCTGTGGCCCTCCAGCTGCTGTGAAACTACACATCCCAGCATGCCCAGCCACAGTTTTGCTATTAAGGTATGCTAAAACTGAGGCAGGGCATGCTGGGATGTGTAGTTCCACAGCAGCTGGAGGGTCGCAGGTTGAAGACCCATGTTTTAGCATGCCTGTTCTATGATGCATGTTCCGTGATGTCACAATCAGCTTGGAATGGGGTGTCTAGCAGGCATTTGCTGACAGCCACTTGAGGGAGACACACATCAGGAGATGCAGCATATCGGAGGTCTTCGATGCCTTTCCAGCAAATGCACACCACCTGCTGCTGGTCTGGACACAAAACAATGCCCACAATCGAAGTCCCAAAATGCCCAACTACAGGATTCATGTAAGTAGTGAATTTAGGAATGAATTTAGAAGTAGGAAATTAAGTTAGTTCACAAGTACATTCAAATTCAGATCTAAAGTCTAGGTAGGCCTCACGTCCTGGCAGCCGCCAGCATTTAAAAATGCCTTGATTAGAGGTACGGAATTAAATGTAGATAAGAAGTAGACACAAAATAAGACTCCGCAGAGCAGTTATCAGGTGTTTTTATCAATTGTTGCATTTAAAAAATCAAGCAATTAGGGAACACAATGTTGCAACAATGTAACCCTATTTGCAAAATAGTACTAAATAAGTTTGTCGATGTAAGACATTTGCAAAGGCGCATCCAAAACACGCTGGAAAATGCAACTGAATCTGTTTTTGGAGGCTAGAATAGGAAATGTGCATCGGTCCTACAAGTACTGAAAGCTCTTCTCCCATCTCCCTTTTCTGAAAAGCCATTTAATATATGGTTCCCAGATAGGGGACATATCAGATATTGCCTTTCAAAAGCAGCAAATATCATACCACTTCTATTGCCATCAAAGATAAACATTGATTGTTTTCAGATATTGGATTGAAAAAGCAGTCTTTATTGACATAAAGAAGCAAAAAAAACATACATAAACATTACACACATAAGTACTGTGTTGCAGCACAGCCAAAACACAATACAAATGCTGTCGGTATAGTACAGTTCAAGAACTACAGCACAGGCCAGCCTACACTATAAATCATGAACTGCACTATACATTTAAACAATACAATAGTTAATAAGGCTATGGGTGTGGAGTGTAAGAGGGTGACGGAATCACAAGCCCAAAGCTTTATTGAAAGACAGACACATATAAAGGGAGGATTAATAAATACAAAAATACCCTTTACTATAGAATGTAGTCCAATCCGGTCTTTCAACTCTTCCACAACTGAAAAACAGATAGTGTTCCCAAGCCTTCCATCCTGGAATATCTTCAGTCTCTCGCCAATGAAGAAAACAATCCCTCCAGCAGACTCTTCAACCACGATACAATATCACAGCCAAAAGAGCGAGAAGCAACTACACTTGCGTTTAAACAAAATGGCTAAAACTTAGTGGAGGAAAGTGCAGTGCACCAAAACATAAGCTGACACAATCATGGAGAATGCGCCAGCATATATGCTCTTCTGTCTATATTTTCCAAACCTGCTCTTGTCCCCTCCAGTTGCTCCATGTAGATTTGACGTCTGGCAAGGTGCATAACTCACTGACAAGCAGGCACACTCCTGCATTAGTTTTCTCTCTCACTAGCTGGATGATACACATTCATTTGCATGTGCTCCACCTCCGACATACCGCCCACCCAACCACCCAGTCACCAGAGCCACCCACAAGCCAACTAGCTCCGTGATTTAATTTGCACAGTGCAGTCATCCAGGCAGCATGTCCTTCTCAATGGAATAATCTCTGGTTCCATGGAATCTTCCGCATTGGAATGCTGCGGAACAAAAAGGATTTAAACATTCAGCTTGCTAGCATTCAATGTACCTGCGGTTTGGTTCTAGCACATGGGTCTTCATCCTGTGGCCCTCCAGCTGCTGTGAAACTACACATCCCAGCATGCCCTGCCACAGTTTTGCTATTAAGGTATGCTAAAACTGAGGCAGGGCATGCTGGGATATGTAGTTCCACAGCAGCTGGAGGGTCGCAGGTTGAAGACCCATGTTCTAGCATGCCTGTTCTATGATGCATGTTCCGTGATGTCACAATCAGCTTGGAATGGGGTGTCTAGCATGCATTTGCTGACAGCCACTTGAGGCAGACACACATCAGGAGATGCAGCATATCGGAAGTCTTCGATGCCTTTCCAGCAAATGCACACCACCAGCTGCTGGTCTGGACACAAAACAATGCCCACAATTGAAGGCTCAAAATGCCCAACTACAGGATTAATGTAAGTAGTGAATTTAGGAATGAATTTAGAAGTAGGAAATTAAGTTAGTTCACAAGTACATTCAAATTCAGATCTAAAGACTAGGTAGGCCTCACGTCCTGGCAGCGCCCAGCATTTAAAAATGCCTTGATTAGAGGTAGGGAATTAAATGTAGATAAGAAGTAGACACAAAATAAGACTCCACAGAGCAATTATCAGGTGTCTTTATCAATTTTTGCATTTAAAAATTCAAGCAATTAGGGAACACAATGTTGCGACAATGTAACCCTATTTGCAAAATAGTACTAAATAAGTTTGTCGATGTAAGACATTTGCAAAGGCGCAAACAATACACGCTGGAAAATGCAACTGAATCTGTTTTTGGAGGTTAGAATAAATGCAGGATCAAGTAGCTCAATGGGCAGGGTGTTTGATTAGAATTCAACAGGTTATAGGTTTGAATCCTGGGTATGATAGTTTGAGGTGTATGTTTGTATATATTAGTCACACATGGCTTACTTGTACAAATGGCATGTCACCAGTTAGTGCTGACTGCTGATATGCCATTTACACAAACATGCCATGTGTGACTGTATATGCATTTAAGGAGGGCACCCCGGCAATACCACAAACCATTGAGTGTCAAGTATACTAGATATATCTCCATATCTCATGTGCTTTCTCTGAGACCAATCTTGTTATGCCCCTTCCCCACAAGGCATGCACCTTTTGTCCATATTGAAAAAATGGGGAGGGAGGGAGGGAGGGAGGGGGGGGGGCATATAATTCTCTGTCACAGGGAACCAAAAAGTCTAGTTATGGCTCTGGTATGCATTATGTAATCTGGCAGACCATCTCTCCAACACTGGCTGGTTGGAATAGAAATCCGGTTATCTATGTGAGCAAATGACCATCAACGATTTACTCTCAAACACTAAAAAATGGACAAAAATGGTCCCCTAAACAAATTGGTTAAATTTTGGGTTTAACCAATTTGTGTAATGACCATTTTTGACCACTTTTCTAGTGTTTGGGAGCAAATGGCTAATTGACATTTGCTCCAATACATTACCAGATTTTCATTCCATCCATCCAGACTGGATAGATAGCCTGACAGATAATTGTGTAGTGTACGCCCAGGATAACTGTCAGTCATGCTTTATTTTATGACGGCACATAAATGGGTGGGCAGATCCAGGGCAAGCACTGCCCACTCATGCATAGTTGTCAACTGATGTGAAGTTCCAGGGGGCAATCTCAGTTATAAAGAGAAGTATCTGGAAATTGTCCCTAGTTAAAAAAAAAAATTTGATCACCTCCATTTATTTAGTATGATATCCCAGGTGATAGGATGCCAGCAGTCAGAACAACATACTTTATTAAATAACACATCTCAAACTACCATACCCAGGATTCAAACCTATAACCTGTTGAATTCTAATCAAACACCCTACCTATTGAGCTATTTGATCCTGCATAAAAATTGTGAACATTATATGAAGCTATTGGTACTTTGCAAAAAAAAAAGAATCAGCATTACAACGCAGCAGATCCATGCAGTTTGCAGCCACACACTACATGTATCTGCTCAGCCACAATGCTGATTATTTCTTCACAAAGTGCAAGGTGAGCTCCAAACAGAATTCTCTAGCTTAGAATTATACCTTTCTTTGCCAAACCTAGAAGTCGGGCCCCCCACCCTGGGATCCCCCAGAGGGAGGCCTGCACCGTCATGCGGCAGGCTTGTCCGTTTTGGAAGCAGGCTGATGGGCAGCCCAGGATTGCTTCAGTCTGGGCTTGGCAGGTCTGGAAACATGAGCTTGCTTTGGGTATGCCTGACCTTGGGTACGCTTTACCTGGAAGATGAAAGGGCCAAGAAAAGTACTTTTAGCCTTCTGCGTGGTAGGAGTCATACTAGGTAGGCAAGCTGTTTTAGCAGTAGCCAGATCAGCTACAATCTTATTGAGGTCTTCTCCAAAAGGAGATTCAACTGAGGCAGCACAAGGGAACTCTCATCTGGGGACAACAACTGCAGGGAGAACACATATTTTCAGATGAACATGGTAGGGCAGAAGGCTGCCTAATACTGAAGCACCCCCAAACAACAAATCAAATGCAACTTACTTGACAGAGATGTGCCTGAGCAACGGCCCTCCCCAGCCCTATCCCAAATCATACTTATTTTGCATAGGAGATACCATGGTCATGAAGATTGTTCTCCCAGGGTTAGGTTCATTCATTGCATTCTGGGTATGCTGACCCCTGTAATTTCCCCAAATGTGGGAAACTCGACTGCATTATTTGTGGTAGTGGGGGACTGTGTTTGTGCTTTCCTCTGGTCAGCTCTGGTAAAAGTCATATTTCTTTGTCTCAGATCTTCCTCTAGCCTTGTTCTTCTTTCGAGAGTTCCCTTGTGCTGCCTCAGTTGGATCTCCTTCACTTGACAGGGGGGTGCCCGAGCAGCGACCCTCCCAAGCTCTAGCCCAACTCCTACTTACCAGCCAGGTGAGATACTATGATCATGAAGTTGCTTCTCCCAGGGCAAGGCTCACCCATTGCACTCTGGGTGTGCTGCCCCTGCGATTTCCCCAAATGTGGGAAACTTGACTGCATAATTTGAGTGTTCCCTGGTCGGCTCTCATTTAATTCAGATCTCTTTGTCTCAGGTCTCTCTCCAGCCTAGTTTGCTGTCTGTTTCCACTTCTCTTTTCTTGAGCCGCTCCCTTCTATGCCCTTGCGCACTATCCTTACTTCTCCCGTCTGCTTACTTTGTGCCTTCCAATGCACAATGCAAACTACAGGTAGTGCTGCAGGGCCCACACCCTTTTACTTGCCGTACAGAGCAGCTCTGGAGCTGTTACAGAGCCCAGCTACTGCAAGAAATCAGCTTGAATGCTTCAGGGGCTGAGGCATAGCCAACATGAGCCCCACACCGAAGGAGGGTGGAGGTGTTTAATGCGAACTAGGGGTCATCCAAGCGCCGCAAAAGGCCGCCATGCCCTGCACGCCCCTTTTCTCTTTTCACATGCAGACGAGGGTTGAAGCCAACTTTGACCCACTGCTTGGATGACATCACCATATGCAAATCCATCTGCTGCAGGCCTTCCCCCAGGAATGCTTGCACTAGTTGTTGCATTTGGTTTGTTGTTTGGGGGTGCTTCAGTATTAGGCAGCCTTCTGCCCTCCCATGTTCATCTGAAAATATGTGTTCTCCCTGCAGTTGTTGTCCCCAGATGAGAGTTCCCTTGTGCTGCCTCAGTTGAATCTCCTTTACTTGACAGAGATGTGCCTGAGCAGCGGCCCTCCCCAGCCCTATCCCAAATCATACTTATTTTGCATAGGCGATACCATGGTCATGAAGATTGTTTTCCCAGGGTGAGGTTCATTCATTGCATTCTGGGTATGCTGACCCCTGTGATTTCCCCAAATGTGGGAAACTCGACTGCATTATTTGTGGTAGTGGGGGACTGTGTTTGTGCTTTCCTCTGGTCAGCTCTGGTAAAAGTCAGATTTCTTTGTCTCAGATCTTCCTCTAGCCTTGTTCTTCTTTCGAGAGTTCCCTTGTGCTGCCTCAGTTGGATCTCCTTCACTTGACAGGGGGGTACCCGAGCAGCGACCCTCCCCAGCTCTAGCCCAAATCCTACTTACCTGCCAGGTGAGATACTATGATCATGAAGGTGCTTCTCCCAGGGCAAAGCTCACCCATTGCACTCTGGGTGTGCTGCTCCTGCGATTTCCCCAAATGTGGGAAACTTGACTGCATAATTTGTGTTTCCCCTGGTCGGCTCTCGTATAATTCAGATCTCTTTGTCTCAGGTCTCTCTCCAGCCTAGTTTGCTGTCTGTTTCCACTTCTCTTTTCTTGAGCTGCTCCCTTCTATGCCCTTGCGCACTATCCTGACTTCTCCCGTCTGCTTACTTTGTGCCTTCCAAACTACAGGTAGTGCTGCAGGGCCCACACCCTTTTACTTGCCGTACAGAGCAGCTCTGGAGCTGTTACAGTGCCCAGCTGCTGCAAGAAATCAGCTTGTATGCTTCAGGGGCTGTGGCATAGCCAACATGAGCCCCACACCGAAGGAGGGTGGAGGTGTTTAATGCGAACTAGGGGTCATCCAAGCGCCGCAAAAGGCCGCCATGCCCTGCACGCCCCTTTTCTCTTTTCATATGCAGACGAGGGTTGAAGCCAACTTTGACCCACTGCTTGGATGACATCACCATATGCAAATCCATCTGCTGCAGGCCTTCCCCCAGGAATGCTTGCACTAGTTGTTGCATTTGGTTTGTTGTTTGGGGGTGCTTCAGTATTAGGCAGCCTTCTGCCCTCCCATGTTCATCTGAAAATATGTGTTCTCCCTGCAGTTGTTGTCCCCAGATGAGAGTTCCCTTGTGCTGCCTCAGTTGAATCTCCTTTACTTGACAGAGATGTGCCTGAGCAGCGGCCCTCCCCAGCCCTATCCCAAATCATACTTATTTTGCATAGGCGATACCATGGTCATGAAGATTGTTCTCCCAGGGTGAGGTTCATTCATTGCATTCTGGGTATGCTGACCCCTGTGATTTCCCCAAATGTGGGAAACTCGACTGCATTATTTGTTGTAGTGGGGGACTGTGTTTGTGTTTTCCTCTGGTCAGCTCTGGTAAAAGTCAGATTTCTTTGTCTCAGATCTTCCTCTAGCCTTGTTCTTCTTTCGAGAGTTCCCTTGTGCTGCCTCAGTTGGATCTCCTTCACTTGACAGGGGGGTGCCCGAGCAGCGACCCTCCCCAGCTCTAGCCCAACTCCTACTTACCTGCCAGGTGAGATACTATGATCATGAAGGTGCTTCTCCCAGGGCAAGGCTCACCCATTGCACTCTGGGTGTGCTGCCCCTGCGATTTCCCCAAATGTGGGAAACTTGACTGCATAATTTGAGTGTTCCCTGGTCGGCTCTCATGTAATTCAGATCTCTTTGTCTCAGGTCTCTCTCCAGCCTAGTTTGCTGTCTGTTTCCACTTCTCTTTTCTTGAGCCGCTCCCTTCTATGCCCTTGCGCACTATCCTTACTTCTCCCGTCTGCTTACTTTGTGCCTTCCAATGCACAATGCAAACTACAGGTAGTGCTGCAGGGCCCACACCCTTTTACTTGCCGTACAGAGCAGCTCTGGAGCTGTTACAGAGCCCAGCTACTGCAAGAAATCAGCTTGAATGCTTCAGGGGCTGAGGCATAGCCAACATGAGCCCCACACCGAAGGAGGGTGGAGGTGTTTAATGCGAACTAGGGGTCATCCAAGCGCCGCAAAAGGCCGCCATGCCCTGCACGCCCCTTTTCTCTTTTCACATGCAGACGAGGGTTGAAGCCAACTTTGACCCACTGCTTGGATGACATCACCATATGCAAATCCATCTGCTGCAGGCCTTCCCCCAGGAATGCTTGCACTAGTTGTTGCATTTGGTTTGTTGTTTGGGGGTGCTTCAGTATTAGGCAGCCTTCTGCCCTCCCATGTTCATCTGAAAATATGTGTTCTCCCTGCAGTTGTTGTCCCCAGATGAGAGTTCCCTTGTGCTGCCTCAGTTGAATCTCCTTTACTTGACAGAGATGTGCCTGAGCAGCGGCCCTCCCCAGCCCTATCCCAAATCATACTTATTTTGCATAGGCGATACCATGGTCATGAAGATTGTTTTCCCAGGGTGAGGTTCATTCATTGCATTCTGGGTATGCTGACCCCTGTGATTTCCCCAAATGTGGGAAACTCGACTGCATTATTTGTGGTAGTGGGGGACTGTGTTTGTGCTTTCCTCTGGTCAGCTCTGGTAAAAGTCAGATTTCTTTGTCTCAGATCTTCCTCTAGCCTTGTTCTTCTTTCGAGAGTTCCCTTGTGCTGCCTCAGTTGGATCTCCTTCACTTGACAGGGGGGTACCCGAGCAGCGACCCTCCCCAGCTCTAGCCCAAATCCTACTTACCTGCCAGGTGAGATACTATGATCATGAAGGTGCTTCTCCCAGGGCAAGGCTCACCCATTGCACTCTGGGTGTGCTGCTCCTGCGATTTCCCCAAATGTGGGAAACTTGACTGCATAATTTGTGTTTCCCCTGGTCGGCTCTCGTATAATTCAGATCTCTTTGTCTCAGGTCTCTCTCCAGCCTAGTTTGCTGTCTATTTCCACTTCTCTTTTCTTGAGCTGCTCCCTTCTATGCCCTTGCGCACTATCCTGACTTCTCCCGTCTGCTTACTTTGTGCCTTCCAAACTACAGGTAGTGCTGCAGGGCCCACACCCTTTTACTTGCCGTACAGAGCAGCTCTGGAGCTGTTACAGTGCCCAGCTGCTGCAAGAAATCAGCTTGTATGCTTCAGGGGCTGTGGCATAGCCAACATGAGCCCCACACCGAAGGAGGGTGGAGGTGTTTAATGCGAACTAGGGGTCATCCAAGCGCCGCAAAAGGCCGCCATGCCCTGCACGCCCCTTTTCTCTTTTCATATGCAGACGAGGGTTGAAGCCAACTTTGACCCACTGCTTGGATGACATCACCATATGCAAATCCATCTGCTGCAGGCCTTCCCCCAGGAATGCTTGCACTAGTTGTTGCATTTGGTTTGTTGTTTGGGGGTGCTTCAGTATTAGGCAGCCTTCTGCCCTCCCATGTTCATCTGAAAATATGTGTTCTCCCTGCAGTTGTTGTCCCCAGATGAGAGTTCCCTTGTGCTGCCTCAGTTGAATCTCCTTTACTTGACAGAGATGTGCCTGAGCAGCGGCCCTCCCCAGCCCTATCCCAAATCATACTTATTTTGCATAGGAGATACCATGGTCATGAAGATTGTTCTCCCAGGGTGAGGTTCATTCATTGCATTCTGGGTATGCTGACCCCTGTGATTTCCCCAAATGTGGGAAACTCGACTGCATTATTTGTTGTAGTGGGGGACTGTGTTTGTGTTTTCCTCTGGTCAGCTCTGGTAAAAGTCAGATTTCTTTGTCTCAGATCTTCCTCTAGCCTTGTTCTTCTTTCGAGAGTTCCCTTGTGCTGCCTCAGTTGGATCTCCTTCACTTGACAGGGGGGTGCCCGAGCAGCGACCCTCCCCAGCTCTAGCCCAACTCCTACTTACCTGCCAGGTGAGATACTATGATCATGAAGGTGCTTCTCCCAGGGCAAGGCTCACCCATTGCACTCTGGGTGTGCTGCCCCTGCGATTTCCCCAAATGTGGGAAACTTGACTGCAGAATTTGTGTTTCCCCTGGTCGGCTCTCGTATAATTCAGATCTCTTTGTCTCAGGTCTCTCTACAGCCTAGTTTGCTGTCTGTTTCCACTTCTTTTTTCTTGAGCCCCTCCCTTTTATACCCTTGTGCACTATCCTGACTTCTCCTCCTGTCTGCTTACTTTGTGCCTTCCAATGCACAATGCAAACTACAGGTAGTGCTGCAGGGCCCACACCCTTTTACTTGCCTTACAGAGCAGCTCTGGAGCTGTTACAGTGCCAAGCTGCTGCAAGAAATCAGCTTGAATGCTTCAGGGGCTGGGGCATGGCCAACATGAGACCCACACCGAAGGAGGGTGGGGGTGTTTCATGCAAACTAAGGGTCATCCAAGCACCGCAAAAGGCCACCATGCCCTGCACGCCCCGTTTCTCTTTTCATATGCAGACGAGGGTTGAAGCCAACTTTGACCCACTGCTTGGATGACATCACCATATGCAAATCCATCTGCGGCAGGCCTTCCCCCAGGAATGCTTGCACTAGTTGTTGCATTTGGTTTGTTGTTTGGGGGTGCTTCAGTATTAGGCAGCCTTCTGCCCTCCCATGTTCATCTGAAAATATGTGTTCTCCCTGCAGTTGTTGTCCCCAGATGAGAGTTCCCTTGTGCTGCCTCAGTTGAATCTCCTTTACTTGACAGAGATGTGCCTGAGCAGCGGCCCTCCCCAGCCCTATCCCAAATCATACTTATTTTGCATATGAGATACCATGGTCATGAAGATTATTCTCCCAGGGTGAGGTTCATTCATTGCATTCTGGGTATGCTGACCCCTGTGATTTCCCCAAATGTGGGTAACTCGACTGCATTATTTGTGGTAGTGGGGGACTGTGTTTGTGTTTTCCTCTGGTCAGCTCTGGTAAAAGTCAGATTTCTTTGTTTCAGATCTTCCTCTAGCCTTGTTCTTCTTTCGAGAGTTCCCTTGTGCTGCCTCAGTTGGATCTCCTTCACTTGACAGGGGGGTGCCCGAGCAGCGACCTTCCCCAGCTCAAGCCCAACTCCTACTTACCTGCCAGGTGAGATACTATGATCATGAAGGTGCATCTTCCAGGGCAAGGCTCACCCATTGCACTCTGGGTGTGCTGCCCCTGCGATTTCCCCAAATGTGGGAAACTTGACTGCATAATTTGTGTTTCCCCTGGTCGGCTCTCGTATAATTCAGATCTCTTTGTCTCAGGTCTCTCTCCAGCCTAGTTTGCTGTCTGTTTCCACTTCTTTTTTCTTGAGCCCCTCCCTTTTATACCCTTGTGCACTATCCTGACTTCTCCTCCTGTCTGCTTACTTTGTGCCTTCCAATGCACAATGCAAACTACACACCCTTTTACTTGCCTTACAGAGCAGCTTTGGAGCTGTTACAGTGCCAAGCTGCTGTAAGAAATCAGCTTGAATGCTTCAGGGGCTGGGGCATTGTCAACATGAGCCCCACACCGAAGGAGGGTGGGGGTGTTTAATGCGAACTAAGGGTCATCCAAGCGCCGCAAAAGGCCGCCATGCCCTGCATACCCCTTTTCTCTTTTCATATGCAGATGAGGGATCCAGCCAACTTTGGCCCACTGCTTGGATGACATCACCGTATGCAAATCCGTCTTCTGCAGAACTTCCCCCAGGAATGCTTGTACTAGTTGTTGCATTTGGTTTGTTGTTTGGGGGTGCTTCAGTATTAGGCAGCCTTCTGCCCTCCCATGTTCATCTGAAAATATGTGTTCTCCCTGCAGTTGTTGTCCCCAGATGAGAGTTCCCTTGTGCTGCCTCAGTTGAATCTCCTTTACTTGACAGAGATGTGCCTGAGCAGCGGCCCTCCCCAGCCCTATCCCAAATCATACTTATTTTGCATAGGCGATACCATGGTCATGAAGATTGTTTTCCCAGGGTGAGGTTCATTCATTGCATTCTGGGTATGCTGACCCCTGTGATTTCCCCAAATGTGGGAAACTCGACTGCATTATTTGTGGTAGTGGGGGACTGTGTTTGTGCTTTCCTCTGGTCAGCTCTGGTAAAAGTCAGATTTCTTTGTCTCAGATCTTCCTCTAGCCTTGTTCTTCTTTCGAGAGTTCCCTTGTGCTGCCTCAGTTGGATCTCCTTCATTTGACAGGGGGTGCCCGAGCAGCAATCCTCCACAGCTCTGGCCCAACTCCTACTTACCTGCCAGGTGAGATACTATGATCTTCACTGTTAGGGCAATCAGGATGTGGAATTCCCTGCCAGGGAAGGTGGTAATGGCGGACTCTGTAATTGGATTTAAAAAAGGAATGGATACATTTCTGAATGAAAAAGCTATCCAAGGTTATAATACTTAAAATATCAACATGGTTAATCCGGGGGTAACATGAGTTGTAGTAGCTAACTAGTCATAAAACATTATTCAGCAAGTATGTAGAATCATCACAACTTAAAACAGGTTGAACACGATGGGCAATTTGCCTCTATTCAACCTCAAAAACTATGTTACTATATGTTACTATATTACTATGTTACTGTAGTATACAGAACACCACAATGCAATGAGCAGTGATAGTGAGCACTGATGAGGATACTAGAACTGACACTGAGCAGCAAGATGCAGCACTGGACTATTAGTAATGTACTGTAGTATGCTGAGCACAACAATGCAGCACAAGACAATGAGCAGTGATACTGAGCACTGATGAGGATACTACTGAGAACTGACACTGAGCAGGAGAGACACACTACTAGTATTACTGAGCAGCAATAAGTATCCACTGATACTGAGCACTGATATTGAGATTTCCACTGAGAGAACATAGCCACGTCCTCTCCGCTCTCTCTTCAATGCACGAGTAAAAATGGCGGCAACGCGCAGCTCTTTATATGGAATCCGAATCTCGCGAGAATCCGACAGCGGGATGATGACATTTTCCCTTGTTCAGGTTTTCCGAGTCAGGCGGGAACAACCGAGCCTGCCTCGGAGGAGGAGTTCGTGGGGTTCGTGGGGAATTCGGTTCTCGGAGAACCGAACCCGCTCCTCTCTACCTTATACCCATCAATTTTTTTTATTTTCAATCTAAGCCCCTGCAGTTTTCTGTAAGCATCTGCTTTGCTATGATGATCAACAAGTCACAAGGGCAAACACTCAGGGCTTGAGGTGTAGATCTTAGGACCAGCTGCTACAAGCATGGCAGAGGTGTCACTATCACTGGTGACACCCAGAGAGGTGGCGAGGGAGATTGTAATGCAGTGCGCGCAGATAAGCAGCGCAATGGTAAAAAGGAGGCATGGTTTCATAGGTAGGGGCGTGGCCTGGTGGCCTGAATCTACATTTTGTTGCTCCGGGTGTCCCGGGGGTTGGGGGCTGCACCGGGGACTAGTGTGTGAGCGGTGCTGGCTCCTGCACAGTGACATGGCATGGCCACTAGAGATGTGCACCGGAAATTTTTCGGGTTTTGTGTTTTGGTTTTGGGTTCGGTTCCGCGGCCGTGTTTTGGGTTCGAACGCGTTTTGGCTAAACCTCACCGAATTTTTTTTGTCGGATTCGGGTGTGTTTTGGATTCGGGTGTTTTTTTCAAAAAACCCTAAAAAACAGCTTAAATCATAGAATTTGGGAGTCATTTTGATCCCAAAGTATTATTAACCTCAATAACCATAATTTCCACTAATTTTCAGTCTATTCTTAACACCTCACACCTCACAATATTATTTTTAGTCCTAAAATTTGCACCGAGGTCGCTGGATGACTAAGCTCAGTGACCCAAGTGGCCGACACAAACACCTGGCCCATCTAGGAGTGGCACTGCAGTGTCACGCATGATGGCCCTTCCAAAAAACACTCCCCAAACAGCACATGACGCAAAGAAAAAAAGAGGCGCAATGAGGTAGCTGTGTGACTAAGCTCAGCGACCCAAGTGGCCGACACAAACACCTGGCCCATCTAGGAGTGGCACTGCAGTGTCACGCAGGATGGCCCTTCCAAAAAACACTCCCCAAACAGCACATGACGCAAAGAAAAAAAGAGGCGCAATGAGGTAGCTGTGTGACTAAGCTCAGCGACCCAAGTGGCCGACACAAACACCTGGCCCATCTAGGAGTGGCACTGCAGTGTCACGCAGGATGGCCCTTCCAAAAACACTCCCCAAACAGCACATGACGCAAAGAAAAAAAGAGGCGCAATGAGGTAGCTGTGTGACTAAGCTCAGCGACCCAAGTGGCCGACACAAACACCTGGCCCATCTAGGAGTGGCACTGCAGTGTCACGCAGGATGGCCCTTCCAAAAAACACTCCCCAAACAGCACATGACGCAAAGAAAAAAAGTGGCGCAATGAGGTAGCTGTGTGACTAAGCTCAGCGACCCAAGTGGACGACACAAACACCTGGCCCATCTAGGAGTGCCACTGCAGTGTCACGCAGGATGGCCCTTCCAAAAAACACTCCCCAAACAGCACATGACGCAAAGAAAAAAAGAGGCGCAATGAGGTAGCTGTGTGACTAAGCTCAGCGACCCAAGTGGCCGACACAAACACCTGGCCCATCTAGGAGTGGCACTGCAGTGTCACGCAGGATGGCCCTTCCAAAAAACACTCCCCAAACAGCACATGACGCAAAGAAAAATAAAAGAAAAAAGAGGTGCAAGGTGGAATTGCCTTGGGCCCTCCCACCCACCCTTATGTTGTATAAACAGGACATGCACACTTTAACCAACCCATCATTTCAGTGACAGGGTCTGCCACACGACTGTGACTGAAATGACGGGTTGGTTTGGACCCCCACCAAAAAAGAAGCAATAAATCTCTCCTTGCACAAACTGGCTCTATAGAGGCAAGATGTCCACCTCATCATCATCCTCCGATTCATCACCATGTACATCCCCCTCCTCACAGATTATCAATTCGTCCCCACTGGAATCCACCATCTCAGCTCCCTGTATACTTTGTGGAGGCAATTGCTGCTGGTCAATGTCTCCACGGAGCAATTGATTATAATTCATTTTAATGAACATCATCTTCTCCACATTTTCTGGAAGTAACCTCGTACGCCGATTGCTGACAAGGTGAGCGGCGGCACTAAACACTCTTTCGGAGTACACACTTGTGGGAGGGCAACTTAGGTAGAATAAAGCCAGTTTGTGCAAGGGCCTCCAAATTGCCTCTTTTTCCTGCCAGTATACGTACGGACTGTCTGACGTGCCTACTTGGATGCGGTCACTCATATAATCCTCCACCATTCTTTCAATGGTGAGAGAATCATATGCAGTGACAGTAGACGACATGTCCGTAATCGTTGGCAGGTCCTTCAGTCCGGACCAGATGTCAGCATCAGCAGTCGCTCCAGACTGCCCTGCATCACCGCCAGCGGGTGGGCTCGGAATTCTGAGCCTTTTCCTCGCACCCCCAATTGCGGGAGACTGTGAAGGAGGAGCTGTTGACCGATCAAGTTCCGCTTGACTTGATAATTTTCTCACCAGCAGGTCTTTGAACCCCTGCAGACTTGTGTCTGCCGGAAAGAGAGATACAACGTAGGTTTTAAATCTAGGATCGAGCACGGTGGCCAAAATGTAGTGCTCTGATTTCAACAGATTGACCACCCGTGAATCCTGGTTAAGCGAATGAAGGGCTCCATCCACAAGTCCCACATGCCTAGCGGAATCGCTCTGTCTTAGCTCCTCCTTCAATGTCTCCAGCTTCTTCTGCAAAAGCCTGATGACGGGAATGACCTGACTCAGGCTGGCAGTGTCTGAACTGACTTCACGTGTGGCAAGTTCAAAAGGTTGCAGAACCTTGCACAACGTTGAAATCATTCTCCACTGCGCTTGAGACAGGTGCATTCCACCTCCTATATCGTGGTCAGATGTATAGGCTTGAATGGCCTTTTGCTGCTCCTCCATCCTCTGAAGCATATAGAGGGTTGAATTCCACCTCGTTTCCACTTCTTGCTTCAGATGATGGCAGGGCAGGTTCAGGCGTTTTTGGTGTTGCTCCAGTCTTCTGTACGTGGTGCCTGTACGCCGAAAGTGTCCCGCAATTCTTGTGGCCACCGACAGCATCTCTTGCACGCCCCTGTCGTTTTTTAAATAATTCTGCACCACCAAATTCAAGGTATGTGCAAAACATGGGACGTGCTGGAATTTGCCCAGATATAATGCACGCACAATATTGCTGGCGTTGTCCGATGCCACAAATCCACAGGAGAGTCCAATTGGGGTAAGCCATTCTGTGATGATCTTCCTCAGTTGCCGTAAGAGGTTTTCATCTGTGTGCGTATTCTGGAAAGCGGTGATACAAAGCGTAGCCTGCCTAGGAAAGAGTTGGCGTTTGCGAGATGCTGCTACTGGTGCCGCCGCTGCTGTTCTTGCGGCGGGAGTCAATACATCTACCCAGTGGGCTGTCACAGTCATATAGTCCTGAGTCTGCCCTGCTCCACTTGTCCACATGTCCGTGGTTAAGTGGACATTGGGTACAACTGCATTTTTTAGGACACTGGTGAGTCTTTTTCTGAGGTCTGTGTACATTTTCGGTATCGCCTGCCTAGAGAAATGGAACCTAGATAGTATTTGGTACCGGGGACACAGTACCTCAATCAAGTCTATAGTTGGCTCTGAAGTAATGATGGATACCGGAACCACGTTTCTCACTGCCCAGGATGCCAAGGCCTCAGTTATCCGCTTTGCAGCAGGATGACTGCTGTGATATTTCATCTTCCTCGCAAAGGACTGTTGGACAGTCAATTGCTTGGTGGAAGTAGTAAAAGTGGTCTTACGACTTCCCCTCTGGGATGACCATCGACTCCCAGCAGCAACAACAGCAGCGCCAGCAGCAGTAGGCGTTACACTCAAGGATGCATCGGAGGAATCCCAGGCAGGAGAGAACTCGTCAGAATTGCCAGTGACATGGCCTGCAGGACTATTGGCATTCCTGGGGAAGGAGGAAATTGACACTGAGGGAGTTGGTGGGGTGGTTTGCGTGAGCTTGGTTACAAGAGGAAGGGATTTACTGGTCAGTGGACTGCTTCCGCTGTCGCCCAAAGTTTTTGAACTTGTCACTGACTTATGATGAATGCGCTGCAGGTGACGTATAAGGGAGGATGTTCCGAGGTGGTTAACGTCCTTACCCCTACTTATTACAGCTTGACAAAGGCAACACACGGCTTGACACCTGTTGTCCGCATTTCTGTTGAAATACTTCCACACCGAAGAGCTGATTTTTTTGGTATTTTCACCAGGCATGTCAATGGCCATATTCCTCCCACGGACAACAGGTGTCTCGCCGGGTGCCTGACTTAAACAAACCACCTCACCATCAGAATCCTCCTTGTCAATTTCCTCCCCAGCGCCAGCAACACCCATATTCTCCTCATCCTGGTGTACTTCAACACTGACATCTTCAATCTGACTATCAGGAACTGGACTGCGGGTGCTCCTTCCAGCACTTGCAGGGGGCGTGCAAATGGTGGAAGGTGCATGCTCTTCACGTCCAGTGTTGGGAAGGTCAGGCATCGCAACCGACACAATTGGACTCTCCTTGTGGATTTGTGATTTTGAAGAACGCACAGTTCTTTGCTGTGCTTTTGCCAGCTTAAGTCTTTTCATTTTTCTAGCGAGAGGCTGAGTGCTTCCATCCTCATGTGAAGCTGAACCACT
Source organism: Pseudophryne corroboree (assembly GCF_028390025.1). NCBI lineage: Eukaryota > Metazoa > Chordata > Amphibia > Anura > Myobatrachidae > Pseudophryne > Pseudophryne corroboree. The sequence continues at coordinate 821,265 of NW_026968131.1, read as the reverse complement.
AGCCATGAAGATAGGCCAGGGCCTCAGCCGTTCCTTGCCACTCCGTGTGGTAAATGGCATATTGGCAAGTTTACGCTTCTCCTCCGACGATTTTTATTTAGATTTTTGAGTCATTTTTTTACTGATCTTTTGTGTTTTGGATTTTACATGCTCTGTACTATGACATTGGGCATCGGCCTTGGCAGACGACGTTGATGGAATTTCATCGTCTCGGCCATGACTAGTGGCAGCAGCTTCAGCACGAGGTGGAAGTGGATCTTGATCTTTCCCTATTTTTGGAACCTCAACATTTTTGTTCTCCATATTTTAATAGGCACAACTAAAAGGCACCTCAGGTAAACAATGGAGATGGATGGATACTAGTATACTTATGGATGACGAGTGACTGACGACACAGAGGTAGCTACAGCCGTGGACTACCGTACTGCGTCTGCTAGTATAGAGATGATAATTAATGATATAAAAAAAATATATATATAACTACTGTAGGTATATATAATATAATGACGGACCTGGTGGACACTGTCAGCAGACTGCTAAACTACTAGTATGAAGAAGATAGAAAAAAACTTCCACCACAGGTAGGTAGGTATACAATTATGGACGAGCACTGACGACACAGAGATAGCCACAGCCGTGGCCTACCGTACTGCATCTGCTAGTATAGAGATGATAATTAATGATATAAAAAAAAATATATATATAACTACTGTAGGTATATATAATATAATGACGGACCTGGTGGACACTGTCAGCAGACTGCTAAACTACTAGTATGAAGAAGATAGAAAAAAAAAACCACCACAGTTAGGTATACAATTATGGACGAGTGACGACACAGAGGTAGGTACAGCCGTGGACTACCGTACTGCGTCTGCTAGTATAGATAATATACTAAATATATTACTACTGTAGGTATATAATATAATGACGGACCTGGTGGACACTGTCAGCAGACTCCTAAACTACTAGTATGAAGAAGATAGAAAAAAAAACCCCACCACAGGTAGGTATACAATTATGGACGAGCACTGACGACACAGAGGTAGGTACAGCCGTGGACTACCGTACTGCATCTGCTAGTATAGATAATATAATAAATATATTACTACTGTAGGTATATAATATAATGACGGACCTGGTGGACACTGTCAGCAGACTGCTAAACTACTAGTATGAAGAAGATAAAAAAAAAAACCCACCACAGGTAGGTAGGTATACAATTATGGACGAGCACTGACGACACAGAGATAGCCACAGCCGTGGACTACCGTACTGCGTCTGCTAGTATAGATAATATAATAAATATATTACTACTGTAGGTATATAATATAATGATGGACCTGGTGGACACTGTCAGTAGACTCCTAAACTACTAGTATGAAGAAGATAGAAAAAAAAAACCCACCACAGGTAGGTAGGTATACAATTATGGACGAGCACTGACGACACAGAGATAGCCACAGCCGTGGACTACCGTACTGCGTCTGCTAATATAGAGATGATAAAGATGAAAAAAAAAATATAACACTACTGCAGGTAAATATTTATATAATATATGTATGACGGACCTGCTGGACACTGTCAGCAGAATGCATTTATAGAATAAAAAAAAAACACCACAGGAGTGTTTAACTTTTTCAGGCAGACAATATACTGGTGGTCACACTGGCAGCAAAAGTGTGCACTGTACTCCTGCTATAACTGCTCCCCAGTCTCCCCCACAATTAAGCTGTGTGAGCAGTGAGCACTCAGCACAGTCAGATATACATAGATGATATATCATGCAGCACACTGAGGCTGAGCACAGATATGGTATGTGTATCGGTTTTTTTCAGGCAGAGAACGGATTATAAATAATAAAACTGGTGGTCACTATCAGCAAAACTCTGCACTACTGAGTACTCCTGACAAGTTCAACTGCTCCCCAAATTAGTAGTAAATCAAATGTCACTCGTCTCTATCTTCTAATCTAAACGGAGAGGACGCCAGCCACGTCCTCTCCCTATCAATCTCAATGCACGTGTGAAAATGGCGGCGACGCGCGGCTCCTTATATAGAATCCAAGTCTCGTGAGAATCCGACAGCGGGATGATGACGTTCGGGCGCGCTCGGGTTAACCGAGCAAGGCGAGAGGATCCGAGTCTGCTCGGACCCGAGCAAAAAAGGGTGAAGTTCGGGCGGGTTCGGATTCCGAGGAACCGAACCCGCTCATCTCTTATGGCCACCCAGCATGACGCCTCCCTTCTTGACCATGCTGTAATTGCAGTCGCACTGCAGTTCAGCGTGATCATAAAAAATGGTGTAGCCTCCTGCTGGTGCAGACTGTATGTGCGCGCAGGAAGCCGCCACCATTTTTGTGATCACAGCGGCTGAATGTGATGTCATACAGCTGCTGTGACCACGCCCCCTGTGTCTCCTCCATTGCAGACCCCATTTTGAAGCCTTGCCCCCGCACCGCTCCATCCCTGACTTGGAAATGGAGTGTTGCTGACCCCCCTCTCCCCCCCTGCCCCGATTGACAGGCAGCCCCGCAGAAAATGCAGGCACATGCGTATGCTCTTAGCAATTTTTGCAGTTGGATCACTTATTGTGATTGCAATCCAACCTGAATCAGGCCCTATTACCTATCACAATGCGCTGCGGGCAGTACAAAATTGGTTTAATATAGGAGAAAAACCCCCAGACCTGTGCTCCTTAACTGTACCTGGTGGCTAGTGGAGCGGCTGCCCAGTAATCAGTGTCCACGCCAGTGCACACACGGTCCACCCCCTACGGCCACGCTCCCCTTCATCAGCGGCCTCGTGATCCGGAAGGGCGGTGTGTGTGTGACTGACCTTAGGAAGAAACCGGAGCCTCCGCTGCAGTGACCCAGCAACCAGGGCACGGGAGTATACAGCGCCGCTGGGAGTGATGAAGCTGCAGTAAAGATGTCTATTAGACCTAGCCTGCTGCAGCCCTTGTAGATTCTCATAAAACAAGTTCTTCTTTTCTTGTCAAAATGAATAGCTAAGAATTGGCTTCCTGAGGCAGGCCCCTGTTAAGTGGCCTGCTACTGAAGGCACCAACTACAAACTGAGCTCCCTGTTCATGGAAGCGGGGTTATAGAGGAGGATGCGCTGAGCATCTTGGGAACAGTCAAAAGCTTTGAGTCGGTTGGTGCCTCAGATCAAGATCCTACTCTACACCCCAATGTGAATCCTTGTGGAGTCCTGTGTACCCCACAGAAGAAATTAATGTGTCACACCCATTGGCAGCAACCTTAGAATAGCTGCTGATGGGCACAATTGAGAAAGGAAGGGGGGGGGGACATTTGAATCCAGCACATAGATGCAAGTCAAATATGTAATTTGTACCTTCCTATTTTAAAATATAATGGATGAACTTCACCCTGTGAGAACAATCTTCATGATCAAGAGATCTCATATGCAAAATAAGTATGAGTTGGGATAGGGCTGGGGAGGGTGGCTGCTCGGGCAGCCCCTCCCCCATCAAGTTAAGGAGATTCAACTGAGGAAGCACAAGGGAACTCTCGTCTGGGGACAACAACTGCAGGGAGACCACATCTTTTCAGATGAACATGGGAGGGCGGAAGGCTGCCTAATACTGAAGCACCATCAAATATCAAACCATATGCAACAACTAGTACAAGCATTCCTGGGGGAAGGTCTGCAGCAGACAGATTTGCATACGGTGATGTCATCCAAGCAGTGGGCCAAAGTTGGCTGGAACCCTCATCTGCATATGAAAAGAGAAAAGGGGCATGCAGGGCATGGCGGCCTTTTGCGGTGCTTGGATGACCCCTAGTTCGCATTAAACACCCCCACCCTCCTTTGGTGTGGGGCTCATGTTGGCTATGCCCCAGCCCCTGAAGCATTCAAGCTGATTTCTTGCAGCAGCTGGGCACTGTAACAGCTCCAGAGCTGCTCTGTAAGGCAACTAAAAGGGTGTGGGCCCTGCAGCACTACCTGTAGTTCGCATTGTGCGTTGGAAGGCACAAAGTAAGCAGACGGGAGAAGTCAGGATAGTGCGCAAGGGCATAGAAGGGAGTGGCTCCAGAAAAGAGAAGTGGAAACAGACAGCAAACTAGGCTGGAGAGAGACCTGAGACAAAGAGATCTGAATTATACGAGAGCCGACCAGGGGAAACACAAATTATGCAATCAAGTTTCCCACATTTGGGGAAATCACAGGAGCAGCACACCCAGAGTGCAATGGGTGAGCCTTGCCCTGGGAGAAGCACCTTCATGATCATAGTATCTCACCTGGCAGGTAAGTAGGAGTTGGGCTAGAGCTGGGGAGGGTCACTGCTCGGGCACCCCCCTGTCAAGTGAAGGAGATCCAACTGAGGCAGCACAAGGGAACTCTCGAAAGAAGAACAAGGCTAGAGGAATATATGAGACAAAGAAATCTGACTTTTACCAGAGCTGACCAGAGGAAAACACAAACACAGTCCCCCACTACCACAAAAAATGCAGGCGAGTTTCCCACATTTGGGGAAATCACAGGGGTCAGCATACCCAGAATGCAATGAATGAACCTCACCCTGGGTGAACAATCTTCATGACCATGGTGTCTCCTATGCAAAATAAGTATGATTTGGGATAGGGCTGGGAGGGCCGCTGCTCAGGCACATCTCTGTCAAGTAAAGGAGATTCAACTGAGGCAGCACAAGGGAACTCTCATCTGGGGACAACAACTGCAGGGAGAACACATATTTTCAGATGAACATGGGAGGGCAGAAGGCTGCCTAATACTGAAGCACCCCCAAACAACAAACCAAATGCAACAACTAGTGCAAGCATTCCTGGGGCAAGGCCTGCAGCAGATGGATTTGCATATGGTGATGTCATCCAAGCAGTGGGTCAAAGTTGGCTTCAACCCTCATCTGCATATGAAAAGAGAAAAGGGGCGTGCAGGGCATGGCGGCCTTTTGCGGTGCTTGGATTACCCCTAGTTCGCATTAAACACCCCCACCCACCTTTGGTGTGGGGCTCATGTTGGCCATGCCCCATCTCCTGAAGCATTCAAGCTGATTTCTTGCAGCAGCTGGGCACTGTAACAGCTCCAGAGCTGCTCTTTAAGGCAAGTAAAAGATTGTGTGGGCCCTGCAGCACTACCTGTAGTTTGCATTGTGCATTGGAAGGCACAAAGTAAGCAGACGGGAGGAAAAGTCAGGATAGTGCACAAGGGTATAGAAGGGAGGGGCTCAAGATAAAAGAAGTGGAAACAGACAGCAAACTAGGCTGGAGAAAGACCTGAGACAAAGAGATCTGAATTATACGAGAGCCGACCAGAGGAAACACAAATTATGCAGTCAAGTGTCCCACATTTGGGGAAATCGTAGGAGCAGCACACCCAGAGTGCAATGGGTGAGCCTTGCCCTGGGTGAAGCACCTTCCTGATCATAGTATCTCACCTGGCAGGTAAGTAGGAGTTGGGCTAGAGCTGGGGAGGGTCGCTGCTCGGGCACCCCCCTGTCAAGTGAAGGAGATCCACCTGAGGCAGCACAAGGGAACTCTCGAAAGAAGAACAAGGCTAGAGGAAAATCTGAGACAAAGAAATCTGAGTTTTAACAGAGCTGACCAGAGGAAAGCACAAACACAGTCCCCCACTACCACAAATAATGCAGTCGAGTTTCCCACATTTGGGTAAATCACAGGGGTCAGCATACCCAAAATGCAATGAATGAACCTCACCCTGGGAGAACAATCTTCATGACCATGGTATCTCCTATGCAAAATAAGTATGATTTGGGATAGGGCTGGGGAGGGCCGCTGCTCATGCACATCTCTGTCAAGTAAAGGAGATTCAACTGAGGCAGCACAAGGGAACTCTCATCTGGGGACAACAACTGCAGGGAGAACACATATTTTCAGATGAACATGGGAGGGCAGAAGGCTGCCTAATACTGAAGCACCCCCAAACAACAAACCAAATGCAACAACTAGTGCAAGCATTCCTGGGGGAAGTTCTGCAGAAGACGGATTTGCATACGGTGATGTCATCCAAGCAGTGGGCCAAAGTTGGCTGGAACCCTCATCTGCATATGAAAAGAGAAAAGGGGTATGCAGGGCATGGCGGCCTTTTGCGGCGCTTGGATGACCCTTAGTTCGCATTAAACACCCCCACCCTCCTTCGGTGTGGGGCTCATGTTGGCCATGCCCCATCCCCTGAAGCATTCAAGCTGATTTCTTGCAGCAGCTTGGCACTGTATCAGCTCCAGAGCTGCTCTGTAAGGCAAGTAAAAGGGTGTGGGCCCTGCAGCACTACCTGTAGTTTGCATTGTGCATTGGAAGGCACAAAGTAAGCAGACAGGAGGAGAAGTCAGGATAGTGCACAAGGGTATAAAAGCGAGTTTCCCACATTTGGGAAAATCACAGGGGTCAGCATACCCAGAATGCAATGAATGAACCTCACCCTGGGAGAACAATCTTCATGACCATGGTATCTCCTATGCAAAATAAGTATGATTTGGGATAGGGCTGGGGAGGGCCGCTGCTCAGGCACATCTCTGTCAAGTAAAGGAGATTCAACTGAGGCAGCACAAGGGAACTCTCATCTGGGGACAACAACTGCAGGGAGAACACATATTTTCAGATAAAAATCTTGGTCATGCTCTGGTTTCTCTTCAGAACGAACAAATCTTTCGCCTTTTATTAAAGATTTCCGTGGAGAGGAGCAAAACCGAGTTTTATCTCAATTTTTGCATGCCCCATCTTTTTGGGGTTTCTTTTATCGGTTTAAAGATAGAATGAGTGTGCTTTAATGTAAGCTCATTTGCATAGAAATGACAGTAAATGTTTGTTTCTTTTCAAACAGAACTTTCTTGACCATGCTACTTGCTTGAAAGATCTGGGAGCACATGGAATACAGTACAAACCATGCTTATAGCAAGGAGAAGCCAGGTGAGAAATCTGCTTACTTTCAAGTTGGGCGCTCACTTTGATCTGAATGAGGACTGCTGGCACAGCATTTAGGCGACAGGTGGAATCTTGGTCATGCTCTGGTTTCTCTTCAGAACGAACAAATCTTTCGCCTTTTATTAAAGATTTCTGTGGAGAGGAGCAAAACTGAGTTTTATCTCAATTTTTGCATGCCCCATATTATTGGGGTTTCTTTTATCAGTTTCTTGTTAGCTTTAATGTAAGTTTATTTGCATAACAATGACTATAAATGTCTGTTTCTTTTCAAGCAGAACTTTCTTGACCATTCTAATTGCTTGAAAGATCTGGAAGCACATGGAAAAGAGTACAAACCATGCTTATAGCAAGGGGAAGCCTGGTGAGAAATCTGCTTTCTTTCTTTCAAATTGGGTGCTCACTTTGCGCTGAATGAGGACTGCTGGCATGGCACTCAGGCGACAGGTGGAATCTTAGTCATACTCTGGTTTCTCTTCAAAACGAACAGATCTTTCGCCTTTTACTAAAGATTTCCGTGGAGAGGAGCAAAACTGAGTTTTATCTCAATTTTTGCATGCTCCGTCTTATTGGGGTTTCTTTTATCGGTTTAAAGATAGAACGAGTGTGCTTTAATGTAAGCTCATTTGCATAGAAATGACAGTAAATGTTTGTTTCTTTTCAAACAGAACTTTCTTGACTATACTAAATGCTTGAAAGATCTGGGAGCACATGGAAAAGAGTACAAACCATGTTTATAGCAAGGGGAAGCCTGGTGAGAAATCTGCTTTCTTTCTTTCAAATTGGGTGCTCACTTTGAGCTGAATGAGGACTGCTGGCATGGCACTCAGGCGACAGGTGGAATCTTGGTCATGTTCTGGTTTCTCTTCAGAACGAACAAATCTTTCGCCTTTTACTAAAGATTTCCGTGGAGAGGAGCAAAACTGAGTTTTATCTCAATTTTTGCATGCCCCATCTTATTGGGATTTTATTTTATCGGTTTAAAGATAGAACGAGTGTGCTTTAATGTAAGCTCATTTGCATAGAAATGACAGTAAATGTTTGTTTCTTTTCAAACAGAACTTTCTTGACCACACTAATTGCTTGAAAGATCTGGGAGCACATGGAAAAGAGTACAAACCATGTTTATAGCAAGGGGAAGCCTGGTGAGAAATCTGCTTTCTTTCTTTCAAATTGGGTGCTCACTTTGAGCTGAATGAGGATTGCTGGCATGGCACTCAGGCGACAGGTGGAATCTTGGTCATGCTTTGGTTTCTCTTCAAAACGAACAGATCTTTCGCCTTTTACTAAAGATTTCCGTGGAGAGGAGCAAAACTGAGTTTTATCTCAATTTTTGCATGCTCCGTCTTATTGGGGTTTCTTTTATCGGTTTAAAGATAGAACGAGTGTGCTTTAATGTAAGCTCATTTGCATAGAAATGACAGTAAATGTTTGTTTCTTTTCAAACAGAACTTTCTTGACTATACTAATTGCTTGAAAGATCTGGGAGCACATGGAAAAGAGTACAAACCATGTTTATAGCAAGGGGAAGCCTGGTGAGAAATCTGCTTTCTTTCTTTCAAATTGGGTGCTCACTTTGAGCTGAATGAGGACTGCTGGCATGGCACTCAGGCGACAGGTGGAATCTTGGTCATGTTCTGGTTTCTCTTCAGAACGAACAAATCTTTCGCCTTTTACTAAAGATTTCCGTGGAGAGGAGCAAAACTGAGTTTTATCTCAATTTTTGCATGCCCCATCTTATTGGGGTTTTATTTTATCGGTTTAATGATAGAACGAGTGTGCTTTAATGTAAGCTCATTTGCATAGAAATGACAGTAAATGTTTGTTTCTTTTCAAACAGAACTTTCTTGACCACACTAATTGCTTGAAAGATCTGGGAGCACATGGAAAAGAGTACAAACCATGTTTATAGCAAGGGGAAGCCTGGTGAGAAATCTGCTTTCTTTCATTCAAATTGGGTGCTCACTTTCAGCTGAATGAGAACTGCTGGCATGGCACTCAGGCGACAGGTGGAATCTTGGTCATGCTCTGGTTTCTCTTCAGAACTAACAAATATTTCGCCTTTTATTAAAGATTTCCGTGGAGAGGAGCAAAACTGAGTTTTATCTCAATTTTTGCATGCCCCATATTATTGGGGTTTCTTTTATCAGTTTAAAGACAGAACGAGTGTGCTTTCTTGTTAGCTTTAATGTAAGTTTATTTGCATAACAATGACAGTAAATGTTGTTTCTTTTCAAACAGAACTTTCTTGACCATGCTACTTGCTTAAAGGTCTGGGAGCACATGGAAAACAGTACAAACCATGCAGTATCACAAGAGCCTTTATTTGATCTTTCATGAAGATAGAGCAGAATTGAGGACACGTCAACAATTTCTGCCGAAGGTGGTTCGCTTTCCACATGGTGCCTTTGGCCACTGACACCTTCGTTGAGTCAAAGTCTCTGGCTGTGGTCAGAACTTTGAAAATGTATGTCACCAGAACGGTTCAGATTAGGAAAACAGAGGCTCTGTTTGTCCTGTATGCTCCCAACAGGATTTGGTGTCCTGCTTCCATGCAGACCATTATGCGCTGGATCTGTGGTAAGATTCAGCATGCTCGTTCCACGGCAGGATTGCCGTTACTGAAGTAGGTGAAGACCCATTCTACTAGAAAGGTGGGTTCATCCTTGGCAGCTGGTCGGGGAGTCTCGGCATTGCAACTTTGCCGAGCAGCTATTTAGTAAACACTTTTGCTAAGCTTTACAAGTTTGATACCTTGGCTGATGATAACCTTAAGTTGGGTCATTCGGTGCTGCAGAGTCGTACGCACTCTCCCACCCGTTCAAGAGCTTTGGTATAACCCCATGGTTCTTAATGTGACCCCAGCATCCTCTAGGTCGTATGAGAAAATAGGATTTTAATACCTACCGGTAAATCCTTTTCTCTTAGTCTGTAGAGGATGCTGGGCACCCGTCCCAGTCCATACTGTGTCTGCAGTTATTACTTGTGGTTATACACATGTTGTGTTATGGTTCTGGTCAGCTTTTTGCTGCAATTGTTCATGCCGTTGGCTTGTGTTCTGTTGAATGCCACGTTCTGCGGCATGTTTAAGGTGTGAGCTGGTAAGATGCTCACCTTAGTTTAACAATAAATCCTTTCCTCGAAATGTCCGTCTCCCTGGGCACAGTTCCTATAACTGGAGTCTGGAGGAGGGGCATAGAGGGAGGAGCCAGTTCACACCCTTTGAAAGTCTTAAAGTGCCCATGTCTCTTGCGGATCCCGTCTATACCCCATGGTTCTTAATGTGATCCCAGCATCCTCTACGGACTAAGAGAAAAGAATGCCCTTGCGCACTATCCTGACTTCTCCTCCCGTCTGCTTACTTTGTGCCTTCCAACGCACAATGCGAACTACAGGTGGTGCTGCAGGGCCCACACCCTTTTACTTGCCTTACAGAACAGCTCTGGAGCTGTTACAGTGCCCAGCTGCTGCAAGAAATCAGCTTAAATGCTTCAGGGGATGGGGCATGGCCAACATGAGCCCCACACCAAAGGAGGGTGGGGGTGTTTAATGTGAACTAGGGGTCATCCAAGCACTGCAAAAGGCCGCCATGCCCTGCATGCCCCTTTTCTCTTTTCATATGCAGATGAGGGTTCCAGTCAACTTTGGCCCACTGCTTGGATAACATCACCGTATGCAAATCCGTCTGCTGCAGACCTTCCCCCAGGAATGCTTGTACTAGTTGTTGCATATGGTGCTTCAGTATTAGGCAGCCTTCCGCCCTCCCATGTTCATCTGAAAAGATGTGGTCTCCCTGCAGTTGTTGTCCCCAGACGAGAGTTCCCTTGTGCTTCCTCAGTTGAATCTCCTTAACTTGACGGGGGAGGTGCTGCCCGAGCAGCCCTCCCCAGCCCTATCCCAACTCATATTTATTTTGCATATGAGATCTCTTGATCATGAAGATTGTTCTCACAGGGTGAGGTTCATCCATTATATTTTAAAATAGGAAGGTACGAATTACATATTTGAATTGCATCTATGTGCTGGATTCAAATGTCCCCCCCCCCTTCCTTTCTCAATTGTGCCCGTCAGCAGCTATTCTAAGGTTGCTGCCAATGGGTGTGACACATTAATTTCTTCTGTGGGGTACACTGGACTCCACAAGGATTCACATTGGGGTGTAGAGTAGGATCTTGATCTGAGGCACCAACCGGCTCAAAGCTTTTGACTGTTCCCAAGAAGCTCAGTGCATTCTCCTCTATAACCCCGCTTCCATGAACAGGGAGCTCAGTTTGTAGTTGGTGCCTTCAGTAGCAGGCCACTTAACAGGGGCCTGCCTCAGGCAGCCTATTCTTAGCTATTAATTTTGACAAGAAAAGAAGAACTTGTTTTATGAGAATCTACAAGGGCTGCAGCAGGCTAGGTCTAATAGACATCTTTACTGCAGCTTCATCACTCCCAGCGGCGCTGTATACTCCCGTGCCCTGGTTGCTGGGTCACTGCAGCGGAGGCTCCGGTTTCATCCTAAGGTCAGTCACACACACACCACCCTTCCGGATCACGAGGCCGCTGCTGAAGGGGAGCGAGGCCGTAGGGGGTGGGCCGTGTGCGCACTGCGGTGGACACTGATTACTGGGCAGCCGCTCCACTAGCCACCAGGTACAGTTAAGGAGCACAGGTCTGGGGGTTTTTCTCCTATATTAACCCAATTTTGTACTGCCCGCAGCGCATTGTGATAGGTAATAGGGCCTGATTCAGGTTGGATTGCAATCACAATAAGCGATCCAACTGCAAAAATTGCTAAGAGCATACGCATGTGCCTGCATTTTCTGCGGCACCCCGCAGAGAATGTGATCGCCTCTGCCTGTCAATCGGGGCGGGGAAGGGGGGGAGAGGTGGGTCAGCAACACTCCATTTCCAAGTCAGGGATGGAGCGGTGCGGGGGCAAGGCTTCAAAATGGGGTCTGCAACGGAGGAGACACAGGGGGCGTGGTCACAGCGACTGTATGACATCACATTCAGCCGCTGTGATCACAAAAATGGTGGCGGCTTCCTGCGCGCACATACAGTCTGCACCAGCAGGAGCCTACACCATTTTTTATGATCACGCTGAACTGCAGTGCGACTGCAATTACAGCATGGTCAAGAAGGGAGGCGTCATGCTGGGTGGCCATGCCCTGTCACTTTGCAGGAGCCAGCACCGCTCACACACTAGTCCCCGGGTGCAGCCCCCAACCCCCGGGACACCCGGAGCAACAAAATGTAGATTCAGGCCACCAGGCCACGCCCCTACCTATGAAACCATGCCTCCTTTTTACCATTGCACTGCTTATCTGCGCGCACTGCATTACAATCTCCCTCGCCACCTCTCTGGGTGTCACCAGTGATAGTGACACCTCTGCCATGCTTGTAGCAGCTGGTCCTAAGATCTACGCCTCAAACCCTGAGTGTTTGCCCTTGTGACTTGTTGATCATCATAGCGAAGCAGATGCTTACAGAAAACTGCAGGGGCTTAGATTGAAAATAAAAAAATTGATAGGGTATAAGGTAGAGAGGAGCGGGTTCGGTTCTCCGAGAACCGAATTCCCCACGAACTCCACGTGGTTTACACTGGTCCGAGGCAGGCTCGGTTGTTCCCGCCTGACTCGGAAAACCTGAACAAGGGAAAATGTCATCATCCCGCTGTCGGATTCTCGCGAGATTCGGATTCCATATAAAGAGCTGCGCGTTGCTGCCATTTTTACTCGTGCATTGAAGAGAGAGCGGAGAGGACGTGGCTATGTTCTCTCAGTGGAAATCTCAATATCAGTGCTCAGTATCAGTGGTTACTTATTGCTGCTCAGTAATACTAGTAGTGTGTCTCTCCTGCTCAGTGTCAGTTCTCAGTAGTATCCTCATCAGTGCTCAGTATCACTGTTCATTGTCTTGTGCTGCATTGTGTTGCTCAGCATAATACAGTACATTACTAATAGTCCAGTGCTGCATCTTGCTGCTCAGTGTCAGTTCTAGTATCCTCATCAGTGCTCACTATCACTGCTCATTGCATTGTGGTGTTCTGTATACTACAATAACATAGTAATATAGTAACATAGTTTTTGAGGTTGAATAGAGGCAAATTGCCCATCGTGTTCAACCTGTTTTAAGTTGTGATGATTCTACATACTTGCTGAATAATGTTTTATGACTAGTTAGCTACTATAACTCATGTTACCCCCGGATTAACCATGTTGATATTTTAAGTATTATAACCTTGGATAGCTTTTTCATTCAGAAATGTATCCATTCCTTTTTTAAATCCAATTACAGAGTCCGCCATTACCACCTTCCCTGGCAGGGAATTCCACATCCTGATTGCCCTAACAGTGAAGAAACCTTTCCTCCATTGCGTTCTGAACTTTCCTCCAGTCACAGCGAGTGACCACGTGTTCTTTTAATAAATAATTCCTCTGATAACTCTTTGTTATGTATCTTTACATATTTGAAGATATTAATAATATCTCCTCTTAGGCACCTCTTTTCTAGTGTATAAATATTCAGCCTAGTAAGTCTTTCCTTATAGTCCAGTACTTTAAGGCCTTTAATCAATTTAGTCTTCAGGATCTCTGACACTTCCATGAGCAGCAGAGTAGTGCAATGGAAGCATGCTGGGCCCATAACCCAGAGGTCGATTGATCGAAACTATCCTCTGCTATGTGCATTTTTTTTTTTATAATTAAAGTAATCAAAAACTGGGATTGATATTTTGGCACTTTTATTTTTACTTAAAGTACAATAACTTTTATCATTTTAATTTGTTTTAATAGTATATTGACAGCATTGTTTTCTTTAAAAAATCCACTTAATTTTCTTTACCCTATTACTGAAATGGTAATTGACAAAAACAAACTACATTGTCACCAGAAGAGCAATGCAAAATGTACAAGTGATATATGAAAATCATCTTCCATCTTGAATTTCAATGATGCATTGGGACAACAATTTGTGAGAAACATCTTCACCCATAAAGAAAGATTTTCTTAATTCCTTACCTGTGTGCTGATTAGATATCACCTTGTTTTCACATTAAACAGACTTCCCCATGAGGAAGCAGCAAGGATGCAGTGACGTTTCCTGGTGTCAACCTGTATTATTTCAGTAGACATTGAAATGAGGATGCATCTTTGATGCCTTTCCAATGAAGCAAGTTTAATTCAGTAATAGGTGAAAAACCATTCCTACAAAGGTGTTAATCAGAGACTTGGCTTTGTGGACACTTTTCAGAGAGCAAATTTGTTAGCATAAACATAAAATCAGAAAATGAAGAGCTGTTTAATCACTCAATTGGACTTTTCTGCCAGCATAATTTTTTTTCTCTGCAACTCACTGCTAAATTGTGCTTCCTAGCTGTTTTTTTATAAAATCACTTAATCAAATCTAACTCTGATTACATCAGAGAAGGCCAGGTACCCTACACCATAAGGGGGGTTTTTGAAATTTTGACTTGTCTACTTAAAGATCACCAAAATCTGATTACAAGGTCAATTACATCCCTGGGTGGGATTGAACCACCAACCTTTTGGTTAATAGCCAAACATGCTAACCGATTGCGCCACAGAGACACCTTGCGAAAGTCAATACTGACAAAGGCTAATAAGCATTCATCTAGAACGTTTCCTAGAAAAACTTTAAAAAGTCAATAATCTGGAGAATTTTTGTAAGAAACACATTGGTACTTTCCCATGATGAGTGAGTGCTTCAGGATTTCTTGCACTTACATGGGCTATTAACCAAAAGGTTGGTGGTTCAATCCCACCCAGGGATGTAATTGACCTTGTCATCAGATTTTGGTGATCTTTAAGTAGACAAGTCAAAATTTCAAACCCCCTCTTATGGTGTAGGGTACCTGGCCTTCTCTGACGTAATCAGAGTTAGATTTAATTAAGTGATTTTATAAAAAACAGCTAGGAAGCACAATTTAGCAGTGGGTTGCAGAGAAAAAAATAACATTTTAAACCTACCGGTAATTTTTTTCTCTCGTAGTCCGTAGAGGATGATGGGGACTCCGTAAGGACCATGGGGGATAGACGGGCCCCGCAGCAGACATGGGCACTTTAAGAAAGACTTTAGATCTGGGTGTGCACTGGCTCCTCCCTCTATGCCCCTCCTCCATACCTCAGTTAGAGAAACTGTGCCCAGAGGAGACGGACAGTACGAGGAAAGGATTTTTGTTAATCCAAGGTCAAGATTCATACCAGCCACACCAATCACACCGTATAACTTGTGATATACTACCCAGTTAACAGTATGAAAACAACATAGCATCAGTCCAAGACCGATGAAAACTAACATATAACCCTTATGTAAGCAATAACTATATACAAGTCTTGCAGAAGTAGACCGCACTTGGGACGGGCACCCAGCATCCTCTACGGACTACGAGAAAAAGATTTACCGGTAGGTTTAAAATCTTATTTTCTCTTACGTCCTAGAGGATGCTGGGGACTCCGTAAGGACCATGGGGATTATACCAAAGCTCCCAAACGGGCAGGAGAGTGCGGATGACTTTGCAGCACCGATTGAGCAAACAGGAGGTCCTCCTCAGCCAGGGTATCAAACTTATAGAACTTTGCAAAGGTGTTTGAACCAACTTTGACCCACTGCTTGGATGACATCACCATATGCAAATCCATCTGCGGCAGGCCTTCCCCCAGGAATGCTTGCACTAGTTGTTGCATTTGGTTTGTTGTTTGGGGGTGCTTCAGTATTAGGCAGCCTTCTGCCCTCCCATGTTCATCTGAAAATATGTGTTCTCCCTGCAGTTGTTGTCCCCAGATGAGAGTTCCCTTGTGCTGCCTCAGTTGAATCTCCTTTACTTGACAGAGATGTGCCTGAGCAGCGGCCCTCCCCAGCCCTATCCCAAATCATACTTATTTTGCATAGGAGATACCATGGTCATGAAGATTGTTCTCCCAGGGTTAGGTTAATTCATTGCATTCTGGGTATGCTGACCCCTGTGATTTCCCCAAATGTGGGAAACTCAACTGCATTATTTGTGGTAGTGGGGGACTGTGTTTGTGCTTTCCTCTGGTCAGCTCTGGTAAAAGTCAGATTTCTTTGTCTCAGATCTTCCTCTAGCCTTGTTCTTCTTTCGAGAGTTCCCTTGTGCTGCCTCAGTTGGATCTCCTTCACTTGACAGGGGGGTGCCCGAGCAGCGACCCTCCCCAGCTCTAGCCCAACTCCTACTTACCTGCCAGGTGAGATACTATGATCATGAAGATGCTTCTCCCAGGGCAAGGCTCACCCATTGCACTCTGGGTGTGCTGCCCCTGCGATTTCCCCAAATGTGGGAAACTTGACTGCATAATTTGTGTTTCCCCTGGTCGGCTCTCATATAATTCAGATCTCTTTGTCTCAGGTCTCTCTCCAGCCTAGTTTGCTGTCTGTTTCCACTTCTTTTTTCTTGAGCCCCTCCCTTCTATACCCTTGTGCACTATCCTGACTTCTCCCGTCTGCTTACTTTGTGCCTTCCAACGCACAATACAAACTACAGGTAGTGCTGCAGGGCCCACACCCTTTTACTTGCTTTACAGAGCAGCTCTGGAGCTGTTACAGTGCCCAGCTGCTGCAAGAAATCAGCTTGAATGCTTCAGGGGCTGGGGCATAGCCAACATGAGCCCCACACCGAAGGAGGGTGGAGGTGTTTAATGCGAACTAGGGGTCATCCAAGCGCCGCAAAAGGCCGCCATGCCCTGCACACCCCTTTATTCTTTTCATATGCAGACGAGGGTTGAAGCCAACTTTGACCCACTGCTTGGATGACATCACCATATTCAAATCCATCTGCTGCAGGCCTTCCCCCAGGAATGCTTGCACTAGTTGTTGCATTTGGTTTGTTGTTTGGGGGTGCTTCAGTATTAGGCAGCCTTCTGCCCTCCCATGTTCATCTGAAAATATGTGTTCTCCCTGCAGTTGTTGTCCCCAGATGAGAGTTCCCTTGTGCTGCCTCAGTTGAATCTCCTTTACTTGACAGAGATGTGCCTGAGCAGCGGCCCTCCCCAGCCCTATCCCAAATCATACTTATTTTGCATAGGAGATACCATGGTCATGAAGATTGTTCTCCCAGGGTTAGGTTCATTCATTGCATTCTGGGTATGCTGACCCCTGTGATTTCCCCAAGTGTGGGAAACTCAACTGCATTATTTGTGGTAGTGGGGGACTGTGTTTGTGCTTTCCTCTGGTCAGCTCTGGTAAATGTCAGATTTCTTTGTCTCAGATCTTCCTCTAGCCTTGTTCTTCTTTCGAGAGTTCCCTTGTGCTGCCTCAGTTGGATCTCCTTCACTTGACAGGGGGGTGCCCGAGCAGCGACCCTCCCCAGCTCTAGCCCAACTCCTACTTACCTGCCAGGTGAGATACTATGATCATGAAGATGCTTCTCCCAGGGCAAGGCTCACCCATTGCACTCTGGGTGTGCTGCCCCTGCGATTTCCCCAAATGTGGGAAACTTGACTGCATAATTTGTGTTTCCCCTGGTCGGCTCTCATATAATTCAGATCTCTTTGTCTCAGGTCTCTCTCCAGCCTAGTTTGCTGTCTGTTTCCACTTCTTTTTTCTTGAGCCCCTCCCTTCTATACCCTTGTGCACTATCCTGACTTCTCCCATCTGCTTACTTTGTGCCTTCCAACGCACAATGCAAACTACAGGTAGTGCTGCAGGGCCCACACCCTTTTACTTGCTTTACAGAGCAGCTCTGGAGCTGTTACAGTGCCCAGCTGCTGCAAGAAATCAGCTTGAATGCTTCAGGGGCTGGGGCATAGCCAACATGAGCCCCACACCGAAGGAGGGTGGAGGTGTTTAATGCGAACTAGGGGTCATCCAAGCGCCGCAAAAGGCCGCCATGCCCTGCACACCCCTTTTTTCTTTTCATATGCAGACGAGGGTTGAAGCCAACTTTGACCCACTGCTTGGATGACATCACCATATGCAAATCCATCTGCTGCAGGCCTTCCCCCAGGAATGCTTGCACTAGTAGTTGCATTTGGTTCGTTGTTTGGGGGTGCTTCAGTTTTAGGCAGCCTTCTGCCCTCCCATGTTCATCTGAAAATATGTGTTCTCCCTGCAGTTGTTGTCCCCAGATGAGAGTTCCCTTGTGCTGCCTCAGTTGAATCTCCTTTACTTGACAGAGATGTGCCTGAGCCGCGGCCCTCCCCAGCCCTATCCCAAATCATACTTATTTTGCATAGGAGATACCTTGGTCATGAAGATTGTTCTCCCAGGGTGAGGTTCATTCATTGCATTCTGGGTATGCTGACCCCTGTGATTTCCCCAAATGTGGGAAACTCGACTGCATTATTTGTGGTAGTGGGGGACTGTGTTTGTGCTTTCCTCTGGTCAGCTCTGGTAAAAGTCAGATTTCTTTGTCTCAGATCTTCCTCTAGCCTTGTTCTTCTTTCGAGAGTTCCCTTGTGCTGCCTCAGTTGGATCTCCTTCACTTGACAGGGGGTGCCCAAGCAGCAATCCTCCACAGCTCTAGCCCAACTCCTACTTACCTGCCAGGTGAGATACTATGATCTTCACTGTTAGGGCAATCAGGATGTGGAATTCCCTGCCAGGGAAGGTGGTAATGGCGGACTCTGTAATTGGATTTAAAAAAGGAATGGATACATTTCTGAATGAAAAAGCTATCCAAGGTTATAATACTTAAAATATCAACATGGTTAATCCGGGGGTAACATGAGTTGTAGTAGTTAACTAGTCATAAAACATTATTCAGCAAGTATGTAGAATCATCACAACTTAAAACAGGTTGAACACGATGGGCAATTTGCCTCTTTTCAACCTCAAAAACTATATTACTATATGTTACTATATTACTATGTTACTGTAGTATACAGAACACCACAATGTAATGAGCAGTGATAGTGAGCACTGATGAGGATACTAGAACTGACACTGAGCAGCAAGATGCAGCACTGGACTATTAGTAATGTACTGTAGTATGCTGAGCACCACAATGCAGCACAAGACAATGAGCAGTGATACTGAGCACTGATGAGGATACTACTGAGAACTGACACTGAGCAGGAGAGACACACTAATAGTATTACTGAGCAGCAATAAGTAACCACTGATACTGAGCACTGATATTGAGATTTCCACTGAGAGAACATAGCCACGTCCTCTCCGCTCCCTCTTCAATGCACGAGTAAAAATGGCGGCAACGCGCAGCTCTTTATATGAAATCCGAATCTCGCGAGAATCCGACAGCGGGATGATGACATTTTCCCTTGTTCAGGTTTTCCGAGTCAGGCGGGAACAACCGAGCCTGCCTCGGACCAGTGTAAACCACGTGGAGTTCGTGGGGAATTCGGTTCTCGGAGAACCGAACCCGCTCCTCTCTACCTTATACCCATATATTTTTTTATTTTCAATCTAAGCCCCTGCAGTTTTCTGTAAGCATCTGCTTCGCTATGATGATCAACAAGTCACAAGGGCAAACACTCAGGGCTTGAGGCGTAGATCTTAGGACCAGCTGCTACAAGCATGGCAGAGGTGTCACTATCACTGGTGACACCCAGAGAGGTGGCGAAGGAGATTGTAATGCAGTGCGCGCAGATAAGCAGCGCAATGGTAAAAAGGAGGCATGGTTTCATAGGTAGGGGCGTGGCCTGGTGGCCTGAGTCTACATTTTGTTGCTCCGGGTGTCCCGGGGGTTGGGGGCTGCACCCGGGGACTAGTGTGTGAGCGGTGCTGGCTCCTGCACAGTGACAGGACATGGCCACCCAGCATGACGCCTCCCTTCTTGACCAATCTGTAATTGCAGTCGCACTGCAGTTCAGCGTGATCATAAAAAATGGTGTAGCCTCCTGCTGGTGCAGGCTGTATGTGCGCGCAGGAAGCCGCCACCATTTTTGTGATCACAGCGGCTGAATGTGATGTCATACAGCCGCTGTGACCACGCCCCCTGTGTCTCCTCCGTTGCAGACCCCATTTTGAAGCCTTGCCCCCGCACCGCTCCATCCCTGACTTGGAAATGGAGTGTTGCTGACCCCCCTCTCCCCCCCTGCCCCGATTGACAGGCAGAGGCGATCGCATTCTCTGCGGGGTGCCGCAGAAAATGCAGGCACATGCGTATGCTCTTAGCAATTTTTGCAGTTGGATCGCTTACTGTGATTGCAATCCAACCTGAATCAGGCCCTATTACCTATCACAATGCGCTGCGGGCAGTACAAAATTGGTTTAATATGGGAGAAAAAACCCCAGACCTGTGCTCCTTAACTGTACCTGGTGGCTCGTGGAGCGGCAGCCCAGTAATCAGTGTCCACGCCAGTGCGCACACGGTCCACCCCCTACGGCCACGCTCCCCTTCATCAGCGGCCTCGTGATCCGGAAGGGCGGTGCGTGTGTGACTGACCTTAGGAAGAAACCGGAGCCTCCGCTGCAGTGACCCAGCAACCAGGGCACGGGAGTATACAGCGCCGCTGGGAGTGATGAAGCTGCAGTAAAGATGTCTATTAGACCTAGCCTGCTGCAGCCCTTGTAGATTCTCATAAAAAAAGTTCTTATTTTCTTGTCAAAATTAATAGCTAAGAATAGGCTGCCTGAGGCAGGCCCCTGTTAAGTGGCCTGCTACTGAAGGCACCAACTACAAACTGAGCTCCCTGTTCATGGAAGCGGGGTTATAGAGGAGAATGCGCTGAGCATCTTGGGAACAGTCAAAAGCTTTGAGCCGGTTGGTGCCTCAGATCAAGATCCTACTCTACACCCCAATGTGAATCCTTGTGGAGTCCAGTGTACCCCACAGAAGAAATTAATGTGTCACACCCGTTGGCAGCAACCTTAGAATAGCTGCTGACGGGCACAATTGAGAAAGGAAGGGGGGGGGGACATTTGAATCCAGCACATAGATGCAATTCAAATATGTAATTTGAACCTTCCTATTTTAAAATATAATGGATGAACTTCACCCTGTGATAACAATCTTCATGATATAGAGATCTCATATGCAAAATAAGTATGAGTTGGGATAGGGCTGGGGAGGGTGGCTGCTCGGGCAAGCCCCTCCCCCGTCAAGTTAAGGAGATTCAACTGAGGAAGCACAAGGGAACTCTCGTCTGGGGACAACAACTGCAGGGAGACCACATTTTTTCAGATGAACATGGGAGGGCGGAAGGCTGCCTAATACTGAAGCACCATCAAATATCAAACCATATGCAATAACTAGTACAAGCATTCCTGGGGGAAGGTCTGCAGGAGACGAATTTGCATACGGTGATGTCATCCAAGCAGTGGGCCAAAGTTGGCTGGAACCCTCATCTGCATATGAAAAGAGAAAAGGGTTATGCAGGGCATGGCGGCCTTTTGCGGCGCTTGGATGACCCCTAGTTCGCATTAAACACCTCCACCCTCCTTCGGTGTGGGGCTCATGTTGGCTATGCCCCAGCCCCTGAAGCATTCAAGCTGATTTCTTGCAGCAGCTGGGCACTGTAACAGCTCCAGAGCTGCTCTGTAAGGCAAATAAAAGGGTGTGGGCCCTGCAGCACTACCTGTAGTTCGCATTGTGCGTTGGAAGGCACAAAGTAAGCAGACGGGAGAAGTCAGGATAGTGCGCAAGGGCATAGAAGGGAGCGGCTCAAGAAAAGAGAAGTGGAAACAGACAGCAAACTAGGCTGGAGAGAGACCTGAGACAAAGAGATCTGAATTATACGAGAGCCGACCAGGGGAAACACAAATTATGCAGTCAAGTTTCCCATATTTGGGGAAATCGCAGGGGCAGCACACCCAGAGTGCAATGGTTGAGCCTTGCCCTGGGAGAAGCACCTTCAAGATCATAGTATCTCACCTGGCAGGTAAGTAGGAGTTGGGCTAGAGCTGGGGAGGGTCGCTGCTCGGGCACCCCCCTGTCAAGTGAAGGAGATCCAACTGAGGCAGCACAATGGAACTCTCGAAAGAAGAACAAGGCTAGAGGAAGATCTGAGACAAAGAAATCTGACTTTTACCAGAGCTGACCAGCGGAAAACACAAACACAGTCCCCAACTACCACAAATAATGCAGGCGAGTTTCCCACATTTGGGTAAATCACAGGGGTCAGCATACCCAGAATGCAATGAATGAACCTCACCCTGGGTGAACAATTTTCATGACCATGGTGTCTCCTATGCAAAATAAGTATGATTTGGGATAGGGCTGGGGAGGGCCGCTGCTCAGGCACATCTCTGTCAAGTAAAGGAGATTCAACTGAGGCAGCACAAGGGAACTCTCATATGGGGACAACAACTGCAGGGAGAACACATATTTTCAGATGAACATGGGAGGGCAGAAGGCTGCCTAATACTGAAGCACCCCCAAACAACAAACCAAATGCAACAACTAGTGCAAGCATTCCTGGGGGAAGGCCTGCAGCAGATGGATTTGCATATGGTGATGTTATCCAAGCAGTGGGTCAAAGTTGGCTTCAACCCTCATCTGCATATGAAAAGAGAAAAGGGGCGTGCAGGGCATGGCGGCCTTTTGCGGTGCTTGGATGACCCCTAGATCGCATTAAACACCCCCACCCTCCTTTGGTGTGGGGCTCATGTTGGCCATGCCCCATCCCATGAAGCATTCAAGCTGATTTCTTGCAGCAGCTGGGCACTGTAACAGCTCCAGAGCTGCTCTGTAAGGCAAGTAAAAGGGTGTGGGCCCTGCAGCACTACCTGTAGTTTGCATTGTGCATTGGAAGGCACAAAGTAAGCAGACGGGAGGAGAAGTCAGGATAGTGCACAAGGGTATAGAAGTCAGGATAGTGCACAAGGGTATAGAAGCACCTTCCTGATTATAGTATCTCACCTGGGTGTGCTGCCCCTGCGATTTCCCCAAATGTGGGAAACTTGACTGCATAATTTGTGTTTCCCCTGGTCGGCTCTCATATAATTCAGATCTCTTTGTCTCAGGTCTATCTCCAGCCTAGTTTGCTGTCTGTTTCCACTTCTTTTTTCTTGAGCCCCTCCCTTCTATACCCTTGTGGACTATCCTGACTTCTCCTCCTGTCTGCTTACTTTGTGCCTTCCAATGCACAATGCAAACTACAGGTAGTGCTGCAGGGCCCACACCCTTTTACTTGCCTTACAGAGCAGCTCTGGAGCTGTTACAGTGCCAAGCTGCTGCAAGAAATCAGCTTGAATGCTTCAGGGGCTGGGGCATGGCCAACATGAGCCCCACACCGAAGGAGGGTGGGGGTGTTTAATGCGAACTAAGGGTCATCCAAGCGCCG
Source organism: Pseudophryne corroboree (assembly GCF_028390025.1). Lineage (NCBI taxonomy): Eukaryota > Metazoa > Chordata > Amphibia > Anura > Myobatrachidae > Pseudophryne > Pseudophryne corroboree. Next base: position 798,138 of record NW_026968131.1, on the reverse strand, counting down.
CAAAAGGCCGCCATGCCCTGCATACCCCTTTTCTCTTTTCATATGCAGATGAGGGTTCCAGCCAACTTTGGCCCACTGCTTGGATGACATCACTATATGCATATCCGTCTTCTGCAGACCTTCCCCCAGGAATGCTTGTACTAGTTGTTGCATTTGGTTTGTTGTTTGGGGGTGCTTCAGTATTAGGCAGCCTTCTGCCCTCCCATGTTCATCTGAAAATATGTGTTCTCACTGCAGTTGTTGTCCCCAGATGAGAGTTCCCTTGTGCTGCCTCAGTTGAATCTCCTTTACTCTAAAACTTGTAAAACTTAGCAAAAGTGTTTACTAAATAGCTGCTCGGCAAAGTTGCAATGCCGAGACTCCCCGACCAGCTGCCCAGGATGAACCCACCTTTCTAGTAGAATGGGTCTTCACCTAATTCAGTAACGGCAATCCTGCCGTGGAATGAGCATGCTGAATCTTACCACAGATCCAGCGCATAATTGTCTACATGGAAGCAGGACACCCAATCCTGTTGGGAGCATACAGGACAAACAGAGCCTCTGTTTTCCTAATCTGAACCGTTCTGGTGACATAAATTTTCAAAGTTCTGACCACAGCCAGAGACTTTGACTCAACGAAGGTGTCAGTGGCCAAAGGCACCATGTGGAAAGATGAACCACCTTCGGCAGAAATAGTTGACGTGTCCTCAATTCTGCTCTATCTTCATGAAATATCAAATAAAGGCTCTTGTGATACTGCATGGTTTGTACTGTTTTCCATGTGCTCCCAGATCTTTCAAGCAAGAAGCATGGTCAAGAAAGTTCTGTTTGAAAAGAAACAACATTTACTGTCATTGTTATAGAATTTGGGAGAAAAAACAAGAAGAAATCTGCACTGTTGACGCACTGGACAGAATGAATGAATCATAAAATATAACCTTTATTAAGTATGTATTAAAATTGGATAATTATTAATATTATTATCCCAAACTGCAGTGAAACATAAAGGTTAAAATCACAGAACTAACATACATGTGCATAAGAAGAATAAAGAGATGTGAAAAAAAAGTTTAAAAAGCGTGTCCGTGTGTGATTATTTTTGAAGGCACAACCCTGGCGGGGTTGTTTATATAGATATATATGTTGCTAATAATCACTTTCTAGCGTAATGTTATTAAATAGCTGTTAGTATCTATGTCGTCAGGTACCACTGGGTCGTATCCTATATACTCCTGTGGGAAACTTGACTGCATAATTTGTGTTTCCCCTGGTCGGCTCTCGTATAATTCAGATCTCTTTGTCTCAGGTCTCTCTCCAGCCTAGTTTGCTGTCTGTTTCCACTTCTCTTTTCTTGAGCCGCTGCCTTCTATGCCCTTGTGCACTCTCCAGACTTCTCCTGTCTGCTTACTTTGTGCCTTCCAACGCACAATGCAAACTACAGGTAGTGCTGCAGGGCCCACACCCTTTTACTTGCCTTACAGAGCAGCTCTGGAGCTGTTACAGTGCCCAGCTGCAGCAAGAAATCAGCTTGAATGCTTCAGGGGCTGGGGCATAGCCAACATGAGCCCCACACCGACGGAGGGTGGAGGTGTTTAATGCAAACTAGGGGTCAGCCAAGCGCCGCAAAAGGCCGCCATGCCCTGCATGCCCCTTTTCTCTTTTCATATGCAGACGAGGGTTGAAGCCAACTTTGACCCACTGCTTGGATGACATCACCATATGCAAATCCATCTGCGGCAGGCCTTCCCCCAGGAATGCTTGCACTAGTTGTTGCATTTGGTTTGTTGTTTGGGGGTGCTTCAGTATTAGGCAGCCTTCTGCCCTCCCATGTTCATCTGAAAATATGTGTTCTCCCTGCAGTTGTTGTCCCCAGATGAGAGTTCCCTTGTGCTGCCTCAGTTGAATCTCCTTTACTTGACAGAGATGTGCCTGAGCAGCGGCCCTCCCCAGCCCTATCCCAAATCATACTTATTTTGCATAGGAGATACCATGGTCATGAAGATTGTTCTCCCAGGGTTAGGTTCATTCATTGCGTTCTGGGTATGCTGACCTCTGTGATTTCCCCAAATGTGGGAAACTCAACTGCATTATTTGTGGTAGTGGTGGACTGTGTTTGTGCTTTCCTCTGGTCAGCTCTGGTAAAAGTCAGATTTCTTTGTCTCAGATCTTCCTCTAGCCTTGTTCTTCTTTCAAGAGTTCCCTTGTGCTGCCTCAGTTGGATCTCCTTCACTTGACAGGGGGGTGCCCGAGCAGCGACCCTCCCCAGCTCTAGCCCAACTCCTACTTACCTGCCAGGTGAGATACTATGATCATGAAGTTGCTTCTCCCAGGGCAAGGCTCACCCATTGCACTCTGGGTGTGCTGCCCCTGCGATTTCCCCAAATATGGGAAACTTGATTGCATAATTTGTGTTTCCCCTAGTCGGCTCTCATATAATTCAGATCTCTTTGTCTCAGGTCTCTCTCCAGCCTAGTTTGCTGTCTGTTTCCACTTCTTTTTTCTTGAGCCCCTCCCTTCTATACCCTTGTGCACTATCCTGACTTCTCCTCCTGTCTGCTTACTTTGTGCCTTCCGATGCACAATGCAAACTACAGGTAGTGCTGCAGGGCCCACACCCTTTTACTTGCCTTACAGAGCAGCTCTGGAGCTGTTACAGTGCCAAGCTGCTGCAAGAAATCAGCTTGAATGCTTCAGGGGCTGGGGCATGGCCAACATGAGCCCCACACCGAAGTAGGGTGGGGGTGTTTAATGCGAACTAAGGGTCATCCAAGCGCCGCAAAAGGCCGCCATGCCCTGCATACCCCTTTTCTCTTTTCATATGCAGATGAGGGTTCCAGCCAACTTTGGCCCACTGCTTGGATGACATCACTGTATGCAAATCCGTCTTCTGCAGACCTTCCCCCAGGAATGCTTGTACTAGTTGTTGCATTTGGTTTGTTGTTTGGGGGTGCTTCAGTATTAGGCAGCCTTCTGCCCTCCCATGTTCATCTGAAAATATGTGTTCTCCCGGCAGTTGTTGTCCCCAGATGAGAGTTCCCTTGTGCTGCCTCAGTTGAATCTCCTTTACTTGACAGAGATGTGCCTGAGCAGCGGCCCTCCCCAGCCCTATCCCAAATCATACTTATTTTGCATAGGAGATACCATGGTCATAAAGATTGTTCTCCCAGTGTGAGGTTCATTCATTGCATTCTGGGTATGCTGACCCCTGTGATTTCCCCAAATGTGGGAAACTCAACTGCATTATTTGTGGTAGTGGGGGACTGTGTTTGTGTTTTCCTCTGGTCAGCTCTGGTAAAAGTCAGATTTCTTTGTCTCAGATCTTCCTCTAGCCTTGTTCTTCTTTCGAGAGTTCCATTGTGCTGCCTCAGTTTGATCTCCTTCACTTGACAGGGGGGTACCCGAGCAGCGACCCTCCCCAGCTCTAGCCCAACTCCTACATAACTGCCAGGTGAGATACTATGATCATGAAGGTGCTTCTCCCAGGGCAAGGCTCACCCATTGCACTCTGGGTGTGCTGCTCCTGCGATTTCCCCAAATGTGGGAAACTTGACTGCATAATTTGTGTTTCCCCTGGTCGGCTCTCGTATAATTCAGATCTCTTTGTCTCAGGTCTCTCTCCAGCCTAGTTTGCTGTCTGTTTCCACTTCTCTTTTCTTGAGCCGCTGCCTTCTATGCCCTTGTGCACTCTCCTGACTTCTCCTGTCTGCTTACTTTGTGCCTTCCAACGCACAATGCAAACTACAGGTAGTGCTGCAGGGCCCACACCCTTTTACTTGCCTTTCAGAGCAGCTCTGGAGCTGTTACAGTGCCCAGCTGCTGCAAGAAATCAGCTTGAATGCTTCAGGGGCTGGGGCATAGCCAACATGAGCCCCACACCGACGGAGGGTGGAGGTGTTTAATGCGAACTAAGGGTCATCCAAGCGCCGCAAAAGGCCGCCATGCCCTGCATACCCCTTTTCTCTTTTCATATGCAGATGAGGGTTCCAGCCAACTTTGGCCCACTGCTTGGATGACATCACCGTATGCAAATACGTCTTCTGCAGACCTTCCCCCAGGAATGCTTGTACTAGTTGTTGCATTTGGTTTGTTGTTTGGGGTGCTTCAGTATTAGGCAGCCTTCTGCTCTCCCATGTTCATCTGAAAATATGTGTTCTCCCTGCAGTTGTTGTCCCCAGATGAGAGTTCTCTTGTGCTGCCTCAGTTGAATCTCCTTTACTTGACAGAGATGTGCCTGAGCAGCGGCCCTCCCCAGCCCTATCCCAAATCATACTTATTTTGCATGGTCATGAAGATTGTTCTTCCAGGGTGAGGTTCATTCATTGCATTCTGGGTATGCTGACCCCTGTGATTTCCCCAAATGTGGGAAACTCGACTGCATTATTTGTGGTAGTGGGGGACTGTGTTTGTGCTTTCCTCTGGTCAGCTCTGGTAAAAGTCAGATTTCTTTGTCTCAGATCTTCCTCTAGCCTTGTTCTTTTTTTGAGAGTTTCCTTGTGCTGCCTCAGTTGGATTTCCTTCACTTGACAGGGGGGTGCCCGAGCAGCGACCCTCCCCAGCTCTAGCCCAACTCCTACTTACCTGCCAGGTGAGATACTATGATCAGGAAGGTGCTTCTCCCAGGGCAAGGCTCACCCATTGCACTCTGGGTGTGCTGCTCCTACGATTTCCCCAAATGTGGGACACTTGACTACATAATTTGTGTTTCCTCTGGTCGGCTACTCGTATAATTCAGATCTCTTTGTCTCAGGTCTCTCTCCAGCCTAGTTTGCTGTCTGTTTCCACTTCTCTTTTCTTGAGCCCCTGCCCTTGCCCTTGTGCACTCTCCTGACTTCTCCTGTCTGCTTACTTTGTGCCTTCCAACGCACAATGCAAACTACAGGTAGTGCTGCAGGGCCAACACCCTTTTACTTGCCTTACAGAGCAGCTCTGGAGCTGTTACAGTGCCCAGCTGCTGCAAGAAATCAGCTTGAATGCTTCAGGGGCTGGGGCATAGCCAACATGAGCCCCACACCGACGGAGGGTGGAGGTGTTTAATGCGAACTAAGGGTCATCCAAGCGCCGCAAAAGGCCGCCATGCCCTGCATACCCCTTTTCTCTTTTCATATGCAGATGAGGGTTCCAGCCAACTTTGGCCCACTGCTTGGATGACATCACCGTATGCAAATCCGTCTTCTGCAGACCTTTTCCCAGGAATGCTTGTACTAGTTGTTGCATTTGGTTTGTTGTTTGGGGGTGCTTCAGTATTAGGCAGCCTTCTGCTCTCCCATGTTCATCTGAAAATATGTTTTCTCCCTGCAGTTGTTGTCCCCAGATGAGAGTTCCCTTGTGCTGCCTCAGTTGAATCTCCTTTACTTGACAGAGATGTGCCTGAGCAGCGGCCCTCCCCAGCCCTATCCCAAATCATATTTATTTTGCATAGGAGATACCATTGTCATGAAGATTGTTCTCCCAGGGTGAGGTTCATTCATTGCATTCTGGGTATGCTGACCCCTGTCATTTCCCCAAATGTGGGAAACTCGACTGCATTATTTGTGGTAGTGGGGGACTGTGTTTGTGCTTTCCTCTGGTCAGCTCTGGTAAAAGTCAGATTTCTTTGTCTCAGATCTTCCTCTAGCCTTGTTCTTTTTTCGAGAGTTTCCTTGTGCTGCCTCAGTTGGATCTCCTTCACTTGACAGGGGGGTGCCCGAACAGCGACCCTCCCCAGCTCTAGCCCAACTCCTACTTACTTGCCAGGTGAGATACTATGATCAGGAAGGTGCTTCTCCCAGGGCAAGGCTCACCCAATGCACTCTGGGTGTGCTGCTCCTACGATTTCCCCAAATGTGGGACACTTGATTACATAATTTGTGTTTCCTCTGGTCGGCTCTCGTATAATTCAGATCTCTTTGTCTCAGGTCTCTCTCCAGCCTAGTTTGCTGTCTGTTTCCACTTCTCTTTTCTTGAGCCGCTCCCTTCTATGCCCTTGTGCACTATCCTGACTTCTCCCGTCTGCTTACTTTGTGCCTTCCAACGCACAATGCAAACTACAGGTAGTGCTGCAGGGCCCACACCCTTTTACTTGCTTTACAGAGCAGCTCTGGAGCTGTTACAGTGCCCAGCTGCTGCAAGAAATCAGCTTGAATGCTTCAGGGGCTGGGGCATAGCCAACATGAGCCCCACACCGAAGGAAGGTGGAGGTGTTTAATGCAAACTAGGGGTCATCCAAGCGCCGCAAAAGGCCGCCATGCCCTGCACACCCCTTTTTTATTTTCATATGCAGACGAGGGTTGAAGCCAACTTTGACCCACTGCTTGGATGACATCACCATATGCAAATCCATCTGCTGCAGGCCTTCCCCCAGGAATGCTTGCACTAGTAGTTGCATTTGGTTTGTTGTTTGGGGGTGCTTCAGTGTTAGGCAGCCTTCTGCCCTCCCATGTTCATCTGAAAATATGTGTTCTCCCTGCAGTTGTTGTCCCCAGATGAGAGTTCCCTTGTGTTGCCTCAGTTGAATCTCCTTTACTTGACAGAGATGTGCCTGAGCAGCGGCCCTCCCCAGCCCTATCCCAAATCATACTTATTTTGCATAGGAGATACCATGGTCATGAAGATTGTTCTCCCAGGGTGAGGTTCATTCATTGCACTCTGGGTATGCTGACCCCTGTGATTTCCCCAAATGTGGGAAACTCGACTGCATTATTTGTGGTAGTGGGGGACTGCGTTTGTGCTTTCCTCTGGTCAGCTCTGGTAAAAGTCAGATTTCTTTGTCTCAGATCTTCCTCTAGCCTTGTTCTTCTTTCGAGAGTTCCCTTGTGCTGCCTCAGTTGGATCTCCTTCACTTGACAGGGGGTGCCCGAGCAGCAATCCTCCACAGCTCTAGCCCAACTCCTACTTACCTGCCAGGTGAGATACTATGATGTTCACTGTTAGGGCAATCAGGATGTGGAATTCCCTGCCAGGGAAGGTGGTAATGGCGGACTCTGTAATTGGATTTAAAAAAGGAATGGATACATTTCTGAATGAAAAAGCTATCCAAGGTTATAATACTTAAAATATCAACATGGTTAATCCGGGGGTAACATGAGTTATAGTAGCTAACTAGTCATAAAACATTATTCAGCAAGTATGTAGAATCATCACAACTTAAAACAGGTTGAACACGATGGGCAATTTGCCTCTATTCAACCTCAAAAACTATGTTACTATATGTTACTATATTACTATGTTACTGTAGTATACAGAACACCACAATGTAATGAGCAGTGATAGTGAGCACTGATGAGGATACTAGAACTGACACTGAGCAGCAAGATGCAGCACTGGACTATTAGTAATGTACTGTAGTATGCTGAGCACCACAATGCAGCACAAGACAATGAGCAGTGATACTGAGCACTGATGAGGATACTACTGAGAACTGACACTGAGCAGGAGAGACACACTACTAGTATTACTGAGCAGCAATAAGTAACCACTGATACTGAGCACTGATATTGAGATTTCCACTGAGAGAACATAGCCACGTCCTCTCCGCTCTCTCTTCAATGCACGAGTAAAATTGGCGGCAACGCGCAGCTCTTTATATGGAATCCGAATCTCGAGAGAATCCGACAGCGGGATGATGACATTTTCCCTTGTTCAGGTTTTCCGAGTCAGGCGGGAACAACCGAGCCTGCCTCGGACCAGTGTAAACCACGTGGAGTTCATCGGGAATTCGGTTCTCGGAGAACCGAACCCGCTCCTCTCTACCTTATACCCATCAATTTTTTTATTTTCAATCTAAGCCCCTGCAGTTTTCTGTAAGCATCTGCTTCGCTATGATGATCAACAAGTCACAAGGGCAAACACTCAGGGCTTGAGGCGTAGATCTTAGGACCAGCTGCTACAAGCATGGCAGAGGTGTCACTATCACTGGTGACACCCAGAGAGGTGGCGAAGGAGATTGTAATGCAGTGCGCGCAGATAAGCAGCGCAATGGTAAAAAGGAGGCATGGTTTCATAGGTAGGGGCGTGGCCTGGTGGCCTGAATCTACATTTTGTTGCTCCGGGTGTCCCGGGGGTTGGGGGCTGCACCCGGGGACTAGTGTGTGTGCGGTGCTGGCTCCTGCACAGTGACAGGGCATGGCCACCCAGCATGACGCCTCCATTCTTGACCATGCTGTAATTGCAGTCGCACTGCAGTTCAGCGTGATCATAAAAAATGGTGTAGCCTCCTGCTGGTGCAGACTGTATGTGCGCGCAGGAAGCCGCCACCATTTTTGTGATCACAGCGGCTGAATGTGATGTCATACAGCCGCTGTGACCACGCCCCCTGTGTCTCCTCCGTTGCAGACCCCATTTTGAAGCCTTGCCCCCGCACCGCTCCATCCCTGACTTGGAAATGGAGTGTTGCTGACCCCCCTCTCCCCCCCCCCCCGCCCCGATTGACAGGCAGAGGCGATCGCATTCTCTGCGGGGTGCCGCAGAAAATGCAGGCACATGCGTATGCTGTTAGCAATTTTTGCAGTTGGATCGCTTATTGTGATTGCATTCCAACCTGAATCAGGCCCTATTACCTATCACAATGCGCTGCGGGCAGTACAAAATTGGGTTAATATAGGAGTAAAACTCCCAGACCTGTGCTCCTTAACTGTACCTGGTGGCTAGTGGAGCGGCTGCCCAGTAATCAGTGTCCACGCCAGTGCGCACACGGTCCACCCCCTACGGCCACGCTCCCCTTCATCAGCGGCCTCGTGATCCGGAAGGGCGGTGTGTGTGTGACTGACCTTAGGAAGAAACTGGAGCCTCCGCTGCAGTGACCCAGCAACCAGGGCACGGGAGTATACAGCGCCGCTGGGAGTGATGAAGCTGCAGTAAAGATGTCTATTAGACCTAGCCTGCTGCAGCCCTTGTAGATTCTCATAAAACAAGTTCTTCTTTTCTTGTCAAAATTAATAGCTAAGAATAGGCTGCCTGAGGCAGGCCCCTGTTAAGTGGCCTGCTACTGAAGGCACCAACTACAAACTGAGCTCCCTGTTCATGGAAGCGGGGTTATAGAGGAGGATGCGCTGAGCATCTTGGGAACAGTCAAAAGCTTTGAGCCGGTTGGTGCCTCAGATCAAGATCCTACTCTACACCCCAATGTGAATCCTTGTGGAGTCCAGTGTACCCCACAGAAGAAATTAATGTGTCACACCCATTGGCAGCAACCTTAGAATAGCTGCTGACGGGCACAATTGAGAAAGGAAGGGGGGGGGGGGGACATTTGAATCCAGCACATAGATGCAATTCAAATATGTAATTTGTACCTTCCTATTTTAAAATATAATGGATGAACCTCACCCTGTGAGAACAATCTTCATGATCAAGAGATCTCATATGCAAAATAAGTATGAGTTGGGATAGGGCTGGGGAGGGTGGCTGCTCGGGCAGCCCCTCCCCCGTCAAGTTAAGGAGATTCAACTGAGGACGCACAAGGGAACTCTCGTCTGGGGACAACAACTGCAGGGAGACCACATCTGTTCAGATGAACATGGGAGGGTGGAAGGCTGCCTAATATTGAAGCACCATCAAATATCAAACCATATGCAACAACTAGTACAAGCATTCCTGGGGGAAGGTCTGCAGAAGACGGATTTGCATACGGTGATGTCATCCAAGATGTGGGCCAAAGTTGGCTGGAACCCTCATCTGCATATGAAAAGAGAAAAGGGGCATGCAGGGCATGGCGGCCTTTTGCGGTGCTTGGATGACCCCTAGTTCGCATTAAACACCCCCACCCTCCTTTGGTGTGGGGCTCATGTTGGCCATGCCCCATCCCCTGAAGCATTCAAGCTGATTTCTTGCAGCAGCTGGGCACTGTAACAGCTCCAGAGCTGTTCTGTAAGGCAAGTAAAAGGGTGTGGGCCCTGCAGCACCACCTGTAGTTCGCATTGTGCGTTGGAAGGCACAAAGTAAGCAGACGGGAAGAGAAGTCAGGATAGTGCGCAAGGGCATCCTTTTCTCTTAGTCCGTAGAGGATGCTGGGGTCACATTAAGAACCATGGGGTATAGACGGGATCCGCAAGAGACATGGGCACTTTAAGACTTTCAAAGGGTGTGAACTGGCTCCTCCCTCTATGCCCCTCCTCCAGACTCCAGTTATAGGAACTGTGCCCAGGGAGACGGACATTTCGAGGAAAGGATTTATTGTTAAACTAAGGTGAGCATCTTACCAGCTCACACCTTAAGCATGCCGCAGAACGTGGCATTCAACAGAACACAAGCCAACGGCATGAACAATTGCAGCAAAAAGCTGACCAGAACCATAACATAACATGTGTATAACCACAAGTAATAACTGCAGACACAGTATGGACTGGGACGGGTGCCCAGCATCCTCTACGGACTAAGAGAAAAGGATTTACCGGTAGGTATTAAAATCCTATTTTCTCATACGACCTAGAGGATGCTGGGGTCACATTAAGAACCATGGGGTTATACCAAAGCTCTTGAACGGGTGGGAGAGTGCGTACGACTCTGCAGCACCGAATGACCCAACTTGAGGTTATCATCAGCCAAGGTATCAAACTTGTAAAACTTAGCAAAAGTGTTTACTAAATAGCTGCTCGGCAAAGTTGCAATGCCGAGACTCCCCGACCAGCTGCCCAGGATGAACCCACCTTTCTAGTAGAATGGGTCTTCACCTAATTCAGTAACGGCAATCCTGCCATGGAATGAGCATGCTGAATCTTACCACAGATCCAGCGCATAATGGTCTACATGGAAGCAGGACACCCAATCCTGTTGGGAGCATACAGGACAAACAGAGCCTCTGTTTTCCTAATCTGAACCGTTCTGGTGACATAAATTTTCAAAGTTCTGACCACAGCCAGAGACTTTGACTCAACGAAGGTGTCAGTGGCCAAAGGCACCATGTGGAAAGATGAACCACCTTCGGCAGAAATTGTTGACGTGTCCTCAATTCTGCTCTATCTTCATGAAAGATCAAATAAAGGCTCTTGTGATACTGCATGGTTTGTACTGTTTTCCATGTGCTCCCAGATCTTTCAAGCAAGTAGCATGGTCAAGAAAGTTCTGTTTGAAAAGAAACAACATTTACTGTCATTGTTATAGAATTTGGGAGAAAAAACAAGAAGAAATCTGCACTGTTGACGCACTGGACAGAATGAATGAATCATAAAATATAACCTTTATTAAGTATGTATTAAAATTGGATAAATATTAATATTATTATCCCAAACTGCAGTGAAACATAAAGGTTAAAATCACAGAACTAACATACATGTGCATAAGAAGAATAAAGAGATGTGAAAAAAAGGTTTAAAAAGCGTGTCCGTGTGTGATTATTTTTGAAGGCACAACCCTGGCGGGGTTGTTTATATAGATATATATGTTGCTAATAATCACTTTCTAGCGTAATGTTATTAAATAGCTGTTAGTATCTATGTCGTCAGGTACCACTGGGTCGTATCCTATATACTCCCTTCACTCAATAGGGGTTACCTCCCGGGAAGCCATCCCCATTGGCGAATTTGTGGGGGTGATTGAGTATAACCGGTAAGCTAACCTCCAATTTGTGGGGTGCTTAGGTAGATGGGGATCACTTATTTCTCTGTGTCCCCTAAGACTATATTCCTAAATTCAATACCACAGGGGGATAGCTTTCTATATCGGATAAGGAATCACTTGATAGGGAAATCTCTATGCATCATGGAAAGATCATATTTATTAATATCCAAACTAAAAAAATGATGAATAGCTTTAATTTAGCTGTTTAGATATAGTTAATTGGCGAGATATACCAACAGGTGCGGTTGCCTTAAGGAATATGGCAATTCCAATATAAATAGCAGCCCTCCTTCATATAATCAGCCAGATCTTATTAAATCTGGTCCAGATATAGCCGTTCAGATATACTTAATTGACAACATATATCAATCGGTGGGGTTGCCTTAAGGAATATAGCAATTCCAATTCTCATATAAATAGCAACCTTCCTTCATATATTCAGCCAGATCTTATTTAATCTGATCTAGGCGTAGGCAATAATGCTTTCCTTAGAGGTATAGCCACCTCAATTCTTATTAGGAAGCAAAGTGTCTGTCATAATGGTTTATCCAATTCATCTAAGAAATAATATATTCCATGTGTCAGAGATTCATTACTCTCTATTTACACTGTTAAAGAGTTAATTCTTATTATGTTACAGTGTAATGAAATTATCATATAGGGAGATGTGGCAATTCCATGTGCTATATATATAATAACCCTTAGTGGTCCAGATTCCACAATGAGGAATTTTCTTATAAACCGCTGAAACACACAGCTGTTTGACTGACTTCCAAATATATCTATCTCACTTTGTAACAGTCTTATGATAGAGAAACTGTTACATATTCGGTCACTTAGTTATCTAAAGGTAAACAGACTCAGTGTGAGGGTAATATAATATATCAAATGCGCTGTCAATAATCGTGGTAACTGGTGTAATAATGTGGTATATTGAGTATGCTAGTAAGGCATATAACTGCTCTCCAGCCTTTAAGTGTTACCAATCAATTTGTTACACTGTAAAGGATTTATGGTGTCCTGTTAGGACATGCAGCTGCTAGGCTGACTCAAAGATTTATCCATTTGTAACAATTATGTAACAGTTATATACATGTTACTGGTATTACATAGAAATAGTATGACACAGGCCAGCAGTCCCATGTGTCTAGATTCCACAATAGGAGATTTTCTTTGTCTTATAAACTGCTGGAACACACAGCTGCTAGACTGACTTCAAATATATATATTACTTTGTAACAGTCTTATAGTAAAGAGACTGTTACACACTGTCATTTAGTTATCTCAAGGTTAGCAGATTCTGTGTGAGGATAGTGTTCTGTTAGAACATGCAGCTGCTAGGCTGACTCATAGAAAATGTATCCATTTGTAACAAATGACACATACAGCATTAAATTAATATCTATAGCAGCCCATGTGACATCTCTACTCTTATCATAATTGTCTGGTTATTGCCAATCTGGACAGCAGGAGTGATATATATTCACTAGTCCCAATATCCCATCATATAAATATACCCACACTGATATACTTTCTTATCAAGAGTTATTAGTAGCTATCTGTATGCACTTTAGACATTGTATCTGCTAAGTGACATCATATCTAGTGTATTCCTTTCTTATAGCTCAGCTTCTATTCCCTATTAGTGGAGACTAACAGCTAACATCATAATCATATATTTTTGTTTTATAACATTTCACATGAGTCAAATACACGCGGACACGCCGTGCCCTACACGTGTGTTTCACTGCATCTATGGCAACTTACATTAAAGCTAACAAGAAAGCACACTCGTTCTGTCTTTAAACTGATAAAAGAAACCCCAATAATATGGGGCATGCAAAAATTGAGATAAAACTCAGTTTTGCTCCTCTCCACGGAAATCTTTAATAAAAGGCGAAATATTTGTTAGTTCTGAAGAGAAACCAGAGCATGACCAAGATTCCACCTGTCGCCTGAGTGCCATGCCAGCAGTTCTCATTGAGCTCAAAGTGAGCACCCAATTTGAAAGAAAGATAGCAGATTTCTCACCAGGCTTCCCCTAGCTATAAACATGGTTTGTACTCTTTTCCATGTGTTCCCAGATCTTTCAAGCAATTAGTATAGTCAAGAAAGTTCTGTTTGAAAAGAAACAAACATTTACTGTCATTTCTATGCAAATGAGCTTACATTAAAGCACACTCGTTCTATCTTTAAACAGATAAAATAAAACCCCAATAAGATGGGGAATGCAAAATTTGAGATAAAACTCAGTTTTGCTCCTCTCCACGGAAATCTTTAGTAAAAGGCGAAAGATTTGTTCGTTCTGAAGAGAAACCAGAGCATGACCAAGATTCCACCTGTCGCCTGAGTGCCATGCCAGCAGTCCTCATTCAGCTCAAAGTGAGCACCCAATTTGAAAGAAAGAAAGCAGATTTCTCACCAGGCTTCCCCTTGCTATAAGCATGGTTTGTACTCTTTTCCATGTGCTCCCAGATCTTTCAAGCAAGTAGCATGGTCAAGAAAGTTCTGTTTGAAAAGAAACAGACATTTACTGTCATTGTTATACAAATAAACTTACATTAAAGCCAACAAGAAAGCACACTCATTCTGTCCTTAAACTGATAAAAGAAACCCCAATAATATGGGGCATGCAAAAATTGAGATAAAACTCAGTTTTGCTCCTCTCCACGGAAATCTTTAATAAATGGCGAAAGATTTGTTCATTCTGAAGAGAAACCAGAGCATGACCAAGATTCCACCTGTCGCCTGAGTGCCATGCCAGCAGTCCTCATTCAGATCAAAGTGAGCGCCCAATTTGAAAGAAAGCAGATTTCTCACCTGGCTTCTCCTTGCTATAAGCATGGTTTGTACTGTATTCCATGTGCTCCCAGATCTTTCAAGCAAGTAGCATGGTCAAGAAAGTTCTGTTTGAAAAGAAACAAACATTTACTGTAATTTCTATGCAAATGAGCTTTCATTAAAGCACACTCATTCTATCTTTAAACCGATAAAAGAAAATCCAAAAAGATGGGGCATGCAAAAATTGAGGTAAAACTCAGTTTTGCTCCTCTCCACGGAAATCTTTAGTAAAAGGCGAAAGATTTGTTCGTTCTGAAGAGAAACCAGAGCATGACCAAGATTTTCATCTGAAAATATGTGTTCTCCCTGCAGTTGTTGTCCCCAGATGAGAGTTCCCTTGTGCTGCCTCAGTTGAATCTCCTTTACTTGACAGAGATGTGCCTGAGCAGCGGCCCTCCCCAGCCCTATCCCAAATCATACTTATTTTGCATAGGAGATACCATGGTCATGAAGATTGTTCTCCCAGGGTGAGGTTCATTCATTGCATTCTGGGTATGCTGACCCCTGTGATTTCCCCAATGTGGGAAACTCGACTGCATTATTTGTGGTAGTGGGGGACTGTGTTTGTGCTTTCCTCTGGTCAGCTCTGGTAAAAGTCAGATTTCTTTGTCTCAGATCTTCCTCTAGCCTTGTTCTTCTTTCGAGAGTTCCCTTGTGCTGCCTCAGTTGGATCTCCTTCACTTGACAGGGGGTGCCCGAGCAGCAATCCTCCACAGCTCTAGCCCAACTCCTACTTACCTGCCAGGTGAGATACTATGATCTTCACTGTTAGGGCAATCAGGATGTGGAATTCCCTGCCAGGGAAGGTGGTAATGGCGGACTCTGTAATTGGATTTAAAAAAGGAATGGATACATTTCTGAATGAAAAAGCTATCTAAGGTTATAATACTTAAAATATCAACATGGTTAATCCGGGGGTAACATGAGTTATAGTAGCTAACTAGTCATAAAACATTATTCAGCAAGTATGTAGAATCATCACAACTTAAAACAGGTTGAACACGATGGGCAATTTGCCTCTATTCAACCTCAAAAACTATGTTACTATATGTTACTATATTACTATGTTACTGTAGTATACAGAAAACCAAAATGCAATGAACAGTGATAGTGAGCACTGATGAGGATACTAGAACTGACACTGAGCAGCAAGATGCAGCACTGGACTATTAGTAATGTACTGTAGTATGCTGAGCACCACAATGCAGCACAAGACAATGAGCAGTGATACTGAGCACTGATGAGGATACTACTGAGAACTGACACTGAGCAGGAGAGACACACTACTAGTATTACTGAGCAGCAATAAGTAACCACTGATACTGAGCACTGATATTGAGATTTCCACTGAGAGAACATAGCCACGTCCATTCCGCTCTCTCTTCAATGCACGAGTAAAAATGGCGGCAACGCGCAGCTCTTTATATGGAATCCGAATCTCGCGAGAATCCGACAGCGGGATGATGACATTTTCCCTTGTTCAGGTTTTGCGAGTCAGGCGGGAACAACCGAGCCTGCCTCGGACCAGTGTAAACAACGTGGAGTTCGTGGGGAATTCGGTTCTCGGAGAACCGAACCCGCTCCTCTCTACGTTATACCAATCAATTTTTTTTATTTTCAATCTAAGCCCCTGCAGTTTTCTGTAAGCATCTGCTTCGCTATGATGATCAACAAGTCACAAGGGCAAACACTCAGGGCTTGAGGCGTAGATCTTAGGACCAGCTGCTACAAGCATGGCAGAGGTGTCACTATCACTGGTGACACCCAGAGAGGTGGCGAGGGAGATTGTAATGCAGTGCGCGCAGATAAGCAGCGCAATGGTAAAAAGGAGGCATGGTTTCATAGGTAGGGGCGTGGCCTGGTGGCCTGAATCTACATTTTGTTGCTCCGGGTGTCCCGGGGGTTGGGGGCTGCACCCGGGGACTAGTGTGTGAGCGGTGCTGGCTCCTGCACAGTGAAAGGGCATGGCCACCCAGCATGACGCCTCCCTTCTTGACCATGCTGTAATTGCAGTCGCACTGCAGTTCAGCGTGATCATAAAAAATGGTGTAGCCTCCTGCTGGTGCAGACTGTATGTGCGCGCAGGAAGCCGCCACCATTTTTGTGATCACAGCGGCTGAATGTGATGTCATACAGCCGCTGTGACCACGCCCCCTGTGTCTACTCCGTTGCAGACCCCATTTTGAAGCCTTGCCCCCGCACCGCTCCATCCCTGACTTGGAAATGGAGTGTTGCTGACCCACCTATCCCCCCCCGCCCCGATTGACAGGCAGAGGCGATCGCATTCTCTGCGGGGTGCCGCAGAAAATGCAGGCACATGCGTATGCTCTTAGCAATTTTTGCAGTTGGATCGCTTATTGTGATTGCAATCCAACCTGAATCAGGCCCTATTACCTATCACAATGCGCTGCGGGCAGTACAAAATTGGGTTAATACAGGAGAAAAACCCCCAGACCTGTGCTCCTTAACTGTACCTGGTGGCTAGTGGAGCGGCTGCCCAGTAATCAGTGTCCACGCCAGTGCGCACACGGTCCACCCCCTACGGCCACGCTCCCCTTCATCAGCGGCCTCGTGATCCGGAAGGGTGGTGTGTGTGTGACTGACCTTAGGATGAAACCGGACCCTCCGCTGCAGTGACCCAGCAACCAGGGCACGGGAGTATACAGCGCCGCTGGGAGTGATGAAGCTGCAGTAAAGATGTCTATTAGACCTAGCCTGCTGCAGCCCTTGTAGATTCTCATAAAACAAGTTCTTCTTTTCTTGTCAAAATGTATAGCTAAGAATAGGCTGCCTGAGGCAGGCCCCTGTTAAGTGGCCTGCTACTGAAGGCACCAACTACAAACTGAGCTCCCTGTTCATGGAAGCGGGGTTATAGAGGAGAATGCACTGAGCATCTTGGGAACAGTCAAAAGCTTTGAGCCGGTTGGTGCCTCAGATCAAGATCCTACTCTACACCCCAATGTGAATCCTTGTGGAGTCCAGTGTACCCCACAGAAGAAATTAATGTGTCACACCCATTGGCAGCAACCTTAGAATAGCTGCTGACGGGCACAATTGAGAAAGGAAGGGGGGGGGGGGGACATTTGAATCCAGCACATAAATGCAATTCAAATATGTAATTTGTACCTTCCTATTTTAAAATATAATGGATGAACCTCACCCTGTGAGAACAATCTTCATGATCAAGAGATCTCATATGCAAAATAAGTATGAGTTGGGATAGGGCTGGGGAGGGTGGCTGCTCGGGCAGCCCCTCCCCCGTCAAGTTAAGGAGATTCAACTGAGGAAGCACAAGGGAACTCTCGTCTGGGGACAACAACTGCAGGGAGACCACATCTTTTCAGATGAACATGGGAGGGCGGAAGGCTGCCTAATACTGAAGCACCATCAAATATCAAACCATATGCAACATCTAGTACAAGCCTTCCTGGGGGAAGGTCTGCAGCAGACGGATTTGCATACAGTGATGTTATTCAAGCAGTGGGCCAAAGTTGGCTGGAACCCTCATCTGCATATGAAAAGAGAAAAGGGGCGTGCAGGGCATGGCGGCCTTTTGCAGTGCTTGGATGACCCCTAGTTCTCATTAAACACCCCCACCCTCCTTTGGTGTGGGCTCATGTTGGCCATGCCCCATCCCCTGAAGCATTCAAGCTGATTTCTTGCAGCAGCTGGGCACTGTAACAGCTCCAGAGCTGTTCTGTAAGGCAAGTAAAAGGGTGTGGGCCCTGCAGCACCACCTGTAGTTTGCATTGTGCGTTGGAAGGCACAAAGTAAGCAGACGGGAGGAGAAGTCAGGATAGTGCGCAAGGGCATCCTTTTCTCTTAGTCCGTAGAGGATGCTGGGGTCACATTAAGAACCATGGGGTATAGACGGGATCCGCAAGAGACATGGGCACTTTAAGACTATCAAAGGGTGTGAACTGGCTCCTCCCTCTATGCCCCTCCTCCAGACTCCAGTTATAGGAACTGTGCCCATGGAGACGGACATTTCGAGGAAAGGATTTATTGTTAAACTAAGGTGAGCATCTTACCAGCTCACACCTTAAGCATGCCGCAGAACGTGGCATTCAACAGAACACAAGCCAACGGCATGAATAATTGCAGCAAAAAGCTGACCAGAACCATAACACAACATGTGTATAACCACAAGTAATAACTGCAGACACAGTATGGACTGGGACGGGTGCCCAGCATCCTCTACAGACTAAGAGAAAAGGATTTACCGGTAGGTATTAAAATCCTATTTTCTCATACGACCTAGAGGATGCTGGGGTCACATTAAGAACCATGGGGTTATACCAAAGCTCTTGAACGGGTGGAAGAGTGCGTACGACTCTGCAGCACCGAATGACCCAACTTGAAGTTATCATCGGCCAAGGTATCAAACTTGTAAAACTTAGCAAAAGTGTTTACTAAATAGCTGCTCGGCAAAGTTGCAATGCCGAGACTCCCCGACCAGCTGCCCAGGATGAACCCACCTTTCTAGTAGAATGGGTCTTCACCTAATTCAGTAACGGCAATCCTGCCATGGAATGAGCATGCTGAATCTTACCACAGATCCAGCGCATAATGGTCTGCATGGAAGCAGGACACCCAATCCTGTTGGGAGCATACAGGACAAACAGAGCCTCTGTTTTCCTAATCTGAACCGTTCTGGTGACATAAATTTTCAAAGTTCTGACCACAGCCAGAGACTTTGACTCAACGAAGGTGTCAGTGGCCAAAGGCACCATGTGGAAAGATGAACCACCTTCGGCAGAAATTGTTGACGTGTCCTCAATTCTGCTCTATCTTCATGAAAGATCAAATAAAGGCTCTTGTGATACTGCATGGTTTGTACTGTTTTCCATGTGCTCCCAGATCTTTCAAGCAAGTAGCATGGTCAAGAAAGTTCTGTTTGAAAAGAAACAAACATTTACTGTCATTGTTATGCAAATAAACTTACATTAAAGCTAACCAGAAAGCACACTCGTTCTGTCTTTAAACTGATAAAAGAAACCCCAATAATATGGGCATACCTCCCAACTTTGTCGGCTCGCAAAGAGGGACACACGCGCGGCGAAGTCGCACGCGCTCCCAAAAAGGGCGTGGCCTAAGTAAAAAGGGGCATGGCTTCGCGGGAGGACCCGCGATCGCGAGTCACGCCCCCGTTTTCGGCACTGAGGGGGCATGCCCAGCGCTCTGTGAGCCGCTGGCATGCCACCTCTCCCTCTGACTTCAGTGAATAGACGCTGTGCGCACAGCGACTATTCACCGCTGCTCTGCTAAGCAGGGCAGCGACAGACAGAGCCTCCCAACTGTCCTCCCCACCGCGGGACACTGCGGCCCGCAGGTGGGACAGCGGGACAGTCCCCAAAAAACGGGACTGTCCCGCGAAAATCGGGACAGTTGGGAGGTATGATATGGGGCATGCAAAAATTGAGATAAAACTCAGTTTTGCTCCTCTCCACGGAAATCTTTAGTAAAAGGCGAAAGATTTGTTAGTTCTGAAGAGAAACCAGAGCATGACCAAGATTCCACCTGTCGCCTGAGTGCCATGCCAGCAGTCCTCATTCAGCTCAAAGTGAGCACCCAATTTGAAAGAAAGAAAGCAGATTTCTCACCAGGCTTCCCCTTGCTATAAACATGGTTTGTACTCTTTTCCATGTGCTCCCAGATCTTTCAAGCAATTAGTATGGTCAAGAAAGTTCTGCTTGAAAAGAAACAGACATTTATTGTCATTGTTATGCAAATAAACTTACATTAAAGCTAACAAGAAAGCACACTCGTTCTGTCTTTAAACTGATAAAAGAAACCCCAATAATATGGG
This sequence comes from Pseudophryne corroboree, assembly GCF_028390025.1. NCBI lineage: Eukaryota > Metazoa > Chordata > Amphibia > Anura > Myobatrachidae > Pseudophryne > Pseudophryne corroboree. The sequence continues at coordinate 777,978 of NW_026968131.1, read as the reverse complement.
GCATGCAAAAATTGAGATAAAACTCAGTTTTGCTCCTCTCCACGGATAATCTTTAATAAAAGGCGAAAGATTTGTTCGTTCTGAAGAGAAACCAGAGCATGACCAAGATTCCACCTGTCGCCTGAGTGCTGTGCCAGCAGTCCTCATTCAGATCAAAGTGAGCGCCCAATTTGAAAGAAAGCAGATTTCTCACCTGGCTTCTCCTTGCTATAAGCATGGTTTGTACTGTATTCCATGTGCTCCCAGATCTTTAAAGCAAGTAGCATGGTCAAGAAAGTTCTGTTTGAACATAAATAAACATTTACTGTCATTTCTATGCAAATGAGCTTACATTAAAGCACACTCATTCTATCTTTAAACCGGTAAAAGAAACCCCAAAAAGATGGGGCATGCAAAAATTGAGATAAAACTCGGTTTTGCTCCTCTCCACGGAAATCTTTAGTAAGAGGCGAAAGATTTGTTCGTTCTGAAGAGAAACCAGAGCATGACCAAGATTTTTATCTGAAAATATGTGTTCTCCCTGCAGTTGTTGTCCCCAGATGAGAGTTCCCTTGTGCTGCCTCAGCTGAATCTCCTTTACTTGACAGAGATGTGCCTGAGCAGCGGCCCTCCCCAGCCCTATCCCAAATCATACTTATTTTGCATAGGCGATACCATGGTCATGAAGATTGTTCTCCCAGGGTGAGGTTCATTCATTGCATTCTGGGTATGCTGACCCCTGTGATTTCCCCAAATGTGGGAAACTCGACTGCATTATTTGTGGTAGTGGGGGACTGTGTTTGTGCTTTCCTCTGGTCAGCTCTGGTAAAAGTCAGATTTATTTGTCTCAGATCTTCCTCTAGCCTTGTTCTTCTTTCGAGAGTTCCCTTGTGCTGCCTCAGTTGGATCTCTTTCACTTGACAGGGGGGTGCCCGAGTAGCGACCCTCCCCAGCTCTAGCCCAACTCCTACTTACCTGCCAGGTGAGATACTATGATCATGAAGGTGCTTTTCCCAGGGCAAGGCTCACCCATTGCACTCTGGGTGTGGTGCCCCTGCGATTTCCCCAAATGTGGGAAGCTTGACTGCATAATTTGTGTTTCCCCTGGTCGGCTCTCGTATAATTCAGATCTCTTTGTCTCAGGTCTCTCTCCAGCCTAGTTTGCTGTCTGTTTCCACTTCTTTTTTCATGAGCCCCTCCCTTTTATACCCTTGTGCACTATCCTGACTTCTCCTCTTGTCTGCTTATTTTGTGCCTTCCAATGCACAATGCAAACTACAGGTAGTGCTGCAGGGCCCACACCCTTTTACTTGCCGTACAGAGCAGCTCTGGAGCTGTTACAGTGCCCAGCTGCTGCAAGAAATCAGCTTGAATGCTTCAGGGGCTGGGGCATAGCCAACATGAGCCCCACACCGAAGGAGGGTGGAGGTGTTTAATGCGAACTAGGGGTCATCCAAGCGCCGCAAAAGGCCGCTATGCCCTGCACGCCCCTTTTCTCTTTTCATATGCAGACGAGGGTTGAAGCCAACTTTGACCCACTGCTTGGATGACATCACCGTATGCAAATCCATCTGCTGCAGGCCTTCCCCCAGGAATGCTTGCACTAGTTGTTGCATTTGGTTTGTTGTTTGGGGGTGCTTCATTATTAGGCAGCCTTCTGCCCTCCCATGTTCATCTGAAAATATGTGTTCTCCCTGCAGTTGTTGTCCCCAGATGAGAGTTCCCTTGTGCTGCCTCAGTTGAATCTCCTTTACTTGACAGAGATGTGCCTGAGCAGCGGCCCTCCCCAGCCCTATCCCAAATCATACTTATTTTGCATAGGAGATACCATGGTCATGAAGATTGTTCTCCCAGGGTGAGGTTCATTCATTGCATTCTGGGTATGCTGACCCCTGTGATTTCCCCAAATGTGGGAAACTCGACTGCATTATTTGTGGTAGTGGGGGACTGTGTTTGTGCTTTCCTCTGGTCAGCTCTGGTAAAAGTCAGATTTATTTGTCTCAGATCTTCCTCTAGCCTTGTTCTTCTTTCGAGAGTTCCCTTGTGCTGCCTCAGTTGAATCTCCTTCACTTGACAGGGGGGTACCCGAGCAGCGACCCTCCCCAGCTCTAGCCCAACTTCTACTTACCTGGCAGGTGAGATACTATGATCATGTAGGTGCTTCTCCCAGGGCAAGGCTCACCCATTGCACTCTGGGTGTGCTGCTCCTGCGATTTCCCCAAATGTGGGAAACTTGACTGCATAATTTGTGTTTCCCCTGGTCGGCTCTCGTATAATTCAGATCTCTTTGTCTCAGGTCTCTCTCCAGCCTAGTTTGCTGTCTGTTTCAACTTCTCTTTTCTTGAGCCGCTCCCTTCTATGCCCTTGCGCACTATCCTGACTTCTCCCGTCTGCTTACTTTGTGCCTTCCAATGCACAATGCAAACTACAGGTAGTGCTGCAGGGCCCACACCCTTTTACTTGCCGTTCAGAGCAGCTCTGGAGCTGTTACAGTGCCCAGCTGCTGCAAGAAATCAGCTTGAATGCTTCAGGGGCTGGGGCATAGCCAACATGAGCCCCACACCGAAGGAGGGTGGAGGTGTTTAATGCGAACTAGGGGTCATCCAAGCGCCGCAAAAGGCCGCCATGCCCTGCACGCCCCTTTTCTCTTTTCATATGCAGACGAGGGTTGAAGCCAACTTTGACCCACTGCTTGGATGACATCACCATATGCAAATCCATCTGCTGCAGGCCTTCCCCCAGGAATGCTTGTACTAGTTGTTGCATTTGGTTTGTTGTTTGGGGGTGCTTCAGTATTAGGCAGCCTTCGGCCCTCCCATGTTTATCTGAAAATATGTGTTCTCCCTGCAGTTGTTGTCCCCAGATGAGAGTTCCCTTGTGCTGCCTCAGTTGAATCTCCTTTACTTGACAGAGATGTGCCTGAGCAGCGGCCCTCCCCAACCCTATCCCAAATCATACTTATTTTGCATAGGCGATACCATGGTCATGAAGATTGTTCTCCCAGGGTGAGGGTCATTCATTGCATTCTGGGTATGCTGACCCCTGTGATTTCCCCAAATGTGAGAAACTCGACTGCATTATTTGTGGTAGTGGGGGACTGTGTTTGTGCTTTCCTCTGGACAGCTCTGGTAAAAGTCAGATTTCTTTGTCTCAGATCTTCCTCTAGCCTTGTTCTTCTTTCGAGAGTTCCCTTGTGCTGCCTCAGTTGGATCTCTTTAACTTGACAGGGGGGTGCCCGAGCAGCGACCCTCCCCAGCTCTAGCCCAACTCCTACTTACTTGCCAGGTGAGATACTATGATCATGAAGGATCTTCTCCCAGGGCAAGGCTCACCCATTGCACTCTGGGTGTGGTGCCCCTGCGATTTCCCCAAATGTGGGAAGCTTGACTGCATAATTTGTGTTTCCCCTGGTCGGCTCTCGTATAATTCAGATCTCTTTGTCTCAGGTCTCTCTCCAGCCTAGTTTGCTGTCTGTTTCCACTTCTTTTTTCATGAGCCCCTCCCTTTTATACCCTTGTGCACTATCCTGACTTCTCCTCCTGTCTGCTTACTTTGTGCCTTCCAATGCACAATGCAAACTACAGGTAGTGCTGTAGGGCCCACACCCTTTTACTTGCCGTACAGAGCAGCTCTGGAGCTGTTACAGTGCCCAGCTACAGCAAGAAATCAGCTTGAATGCTTCAGGGGCTGGGGCACAGCCAACATGAGCCCCACACCGAAGGAGGGTGGAGGTGTTTAATGTGAACTAGGGGTCATCCAAGCACCGCAAAAGGCCGCCATGCCCTGCACGCCCCTTTTCTCTTTTCATATGCAGACGAGGGTTGAAGCCAACTTTGACCCACTGCTTGGATGACATCACCGTATGCAAATCCATCTGCTGCAGGCCTTCCCCCAGGAATGCTTGCACTAGTTGTTGCATTTGGTTTGTTGTTTGGGGGTGCTTCAGTATTAGGCAGCCTTCTGCCCTCCCATGTTCATCTGAAAATATGTGTTCTCCCTGCAGTTGTTGTCCCCAGATGAGAGTTCCCTTGTGCTGCCTCAGTTGAATCTCCTTTACTTGACAGAGATGTGCCTGAGCAGCGGCCCTCCCCAGCCCTATCCCAAATCATACTTATTTTGCATAGGAGATACCATGGTCATGAAGATTGTTCTCCCAGGGTGAGGTTCATTCATTGCATTCTGGGTATGCTGACCCCTGTGATTTCCCCAAATGTGGGAAACTCGACTGCATTATTTGTGGTAGTGGGGGACTGTGTTTGTGCTTTCCTCTGGTCAGCTCTGGTAAAAGTCAGATATATTTGTCTCAGATCTTCCTCTAGCCTTGTTCTTCTTTCGAGAGTTTCCTTGTGCTGCCTCAGTTGGATCTCTTTCACTTGACAGGGGGGTGCCCGAGCAGCGACCCTCCCCAGCTCTAGCCCAACTCCTACTTACCTGCCAGGTGAGATACTATGATCATGAAGGTGCTTCTCCCAGGGCAAGGCTCACCCATTGCACTCTGATTTCCCCAAATGTGGGAAGCTTGACTGCATAATTTGTGTTTCCCCTGGTCGGCTCTCGTATAATTCAGATCTCTTTGTCTCAGGTCTCTCTCCAGCTTAGTTTGCTGTCTGTTTCCACTTCTTTTTTCATGAGCCCCTCCCTTTTATACCCTTGTGCACTATCCTGACTTCTCCTCCTGTCTGCTTACTTTGTGCCTTCCAATGCACAATGCAAACTACAGGTAGTGCTGCAGGGCCCACACCCTTTTACTTGCCGTACAGAGCAGCTCTGGAGCTGTTACAGTGCCCAGCTGCTGCAAGAAATCAGCTTGAATGCTTCAGGGGCTGGGGCATAGCCAACATGAGCCCCACACCGAAGGAGGGTGGAGGTGTTTAATGCGAACTAGGGGTCATCCAAGCGCCGCAAAAGGCCGCCATGCCCTGCACGCCCCTTTTCTCTTTTCATATGCAGACGAGGGTTGAAGCCAACTTTGACCCACTGCTTGGATGACATCACCGTATGCAAATCCATCTGCTGCAGGCCTTCCCCCAGGAATGCTTGCACTAGTTGATGCATTTGGTTTGTTGTTTGGGGGTGCTTCAGTATTAGGCAGCCTTCTGCCCTCCCATGTTCATCTGAAAATATGTGTTCTCCCTGCAGTTGTTGTCCCCAGATGAGAGTTCCCTTGTGCTGCCTCAGTTGAATCTCCTTTACTTGACAGAGATGTGCCTGAGCAGCGGCCCTCCCCAGCCCTATCCCAAATCATACTTATTTTGCATAGGAGATACCATGGTCATGAAGATTGTTCTCCCACGGTGAGGTTCATTCATTGCATTCTGGGTATGCTGACCCCTGTGATTTCCCCAAATGTGGGAAACTCGACTGCTTTATTTGTGGTAGTGGGGGACTGTGTTTGTTCTTTCCTCTGGTCAGCTCTGGTAAAAGTCAGATTTCTTTGTCTCAGATCTTCCTTTAGCTTTGTTCTTCTTTCGAGAGTTCCCTTGTGCTGCCTCAGTTGGATCTCCTTCACTTGACAGGGGGGTACCCGAGCAGCGACCCTCCCCAGCTCTAGCCCAACTTCTACTTACCTGGCAGGTGAGATACTATGATCATGTAGGTGCTTCTCCCAGGGCAAGGCTCACCCATTGCACTCTGGGTGTGCTGCTCCTGCGATTTCCCCAAATGTGGGAAACTTGACTGCATAATTTGTGTTTCCACTGGTCGGCTCTCGTATAATTCAGATCTCTTTGTCTCAGGTCTCTCTCCAGCCTAGTTTGCTGTCTGTTTCAACTTCTCTTTTCTTGAGCCGCTCCCTTCTATGCCCTTGCGCACTATCCTGACTTCTCCCGTCTGCTTACTTTGTGCCTTCCAATGCACAATGCAAACTACAGGTAGTGCTGCAGGGCCCACACCCTTTTACTTGCCGTACAGAGCTGCTCTGGAGCTGTTACAGTGCCCAGCTGCTGCAATAAATCAGCTTGAATGCTTCAGGGGATGGGGCATGGCCAACATGAGCCCCACACCAAAGGAGGGTGGGGTGTTTAATGCGAACTAGGGGTCATCCAAGCACCGCAAAAGGCCGCCATGCCCTGCACGCCCCTTTTCTCTTTTCATATGCAGATGAGGGTTGAAGCCAACTTTGACCCACTGCTTGGATGACATCACCATATGCAAATCCGTCTTCTGCAGAACTTCCCCCAGGAATGCTTGCACTAGTTGTTGCATTTGGTTTGTTGTTTGGGGGTGCTTCAGTATTAGGCAGCCTTCTGCCCTCCCATGTTCATCTGAAAATATGTGTTCTCCCTGCAGTTGTTGTCCCCAGATGAGAGTTCCCTTGTGCTGCCTCAGTTGAATCTCCTTTACTTGACAGAGATGTGCATGAGCAGCGGCCCTCCCCAGCCCTATCCCAAATCATACTTATTTTGCATAGGAGATACCATGGTCATGAAGATTACTCTCCCAGGGTGAGGTTCATTCATTGCATTCTGGGTATGCTGACCCCTGTGATTTCCCCAAATGTGGGAAACGTGACTGCTTTATTTGTTGGTAGTGGGGGACTGTGTTTGTGTTTTCCTCTGATCTCTGGTAAAAGTCAGATTTCTTTGTTTCAGATCTTCCTCTAGCCTTGTTCTTCTTTCGAGAGTTTCCTTGTGCTGCCTCAGTTGGATCTCCTTCACTTGACAGGGGGGTGCCCGAGCAGCGACCCTCCCCAGCTCTAGCCCAACTCCTACTTACCTGCCAGGTGAGATACTATGATCATGAAGGTGCTTCTCCCAGGGCAAGGCTCACCCATTGCACTCTGGGTGTGCTGCCCCTGCGATTTCCCCAAATGTGGGAAACTTGACTGCATAATTTGTGTTTCCCCTGGTCAGGTCTCGTATAATTCAGATCTCTTTGTCTCAGGTCTCTCTCCAGCCTAGTTTGCTGTCTGTTTCCACTTCTCTTTTCTTGAGCCGCTCCCTTCTATGCCCTTGCGCACTATCCTGACTTCTCCTCCTTTCTGCTTACTTTGTGCCTTCCAACGCACAATGCGAACTACAGGTAGTGCTGCAGGGCCCACACCCTTTTACTTGCCTTACAGAGCAGCTCTGGAGCTGTTACAGTGCCCAGCTGCTGCAAGAAATCAGCTTGAATGCTTCAGGGGCTGGGGCATAGCCAACATGAGCCCCACACCGAAGGAGGGTGGAGGTGTTTAATGCAAACTAGGGGTCAGCCAAGTGCTGCAAAAGGCCACCATGCCCTGCACGCCCCTTTTCTCTTTTCATATGCAGACGAGGGTTGAAGCCAACTTTGACCCACTGCTTGGATGACATCACCATATGCAAATCTATCTGCTGCAGGCCTTCCCCCAGGAATGCTTGCACTAGTTGTTGCATTTGGTTTGTTGTTTGGGGGTGCTTCAGTATTAGGCAGCCTTCTGCCCTCCCATGTTCATCTGAAAATATGTGTTCTCCCTGCAGTTGTTGTCCCCAGATGAGAGTTCCCTTGTGCTGCCTCAGTTGAATCTCCTTTACTTGACAGAGATGTGCCTGAGCAGCGGCCCTCCCCAGCCATATCCCAAATCATACTTATTTTGCATAGGAGATACCATTGTTATGAAGATTGTTCTCCCAGGGTGCGGTTCATTCATTGCACTCTGGGTATGCTGACCCCTGTGATTTCCCCAAATGTGGGAAACTCGACTGCATTATTTGTGGTAGTGGTGGACTGTGTTTGTGCTTTCCTCTGGTCAGCTCTGGTAAAAGTCAGATTTATTTGTCTCAGATCTTCCTCTAGCCTTGTTCTTCTTTCGAGAGTTCCTTTGTGCTGCCTCAGTTGGATCTCCTTCACTTGACAGGGGGGTGCCCGAGCAGCGACCCTCCCCAGCTCTAGCCCAACTCCTACTTACCTGCCAGGTGAGATACTATGATCATGAAGGTGCTTCTCCAAGGGCAAGGCTCACCCATTGCACTCTGGGTGTGCTGCTCCTGCGATTTCCCCAAATGTGGGAAACTTGACTGCATAATTTGTGTTTCCCCTGGTCAGGTCTCGTATAATTCAGATATCTTTGTCTCAGGTCTCTCTCCAGCCTAGTTTGCTGTCTGTTTCCACTTCTCTTTTCTTGAGCCGCTCCCTTCTATGCCCTTGCGCACTATCCTGACTTCTCCTCCTTTCTGCTTACTTTGTGCCTTCCAACGCACAATGCGAACTACAGGTAGTGCTGCAGGGCCCACACCCTTTTACTTGCCTTACAGAGCAGCTCTGGAGCTGTTACAGTGCCCAGCTGCTGCAAGAAATCAGCTTGAATGCTTCAGGGGCTGGGGCATAGCCAACATGAGCCCCACACCGAAGGAGGGTGGAGGTGTTTAATGCAAACTAGGGGTCAGCCAAGTGCCGCAAAAGGCCACCATGCCCTGCACGCCCCTTTTCTCTTTTCATATGCAGACGAGGGTTGAAGCCAACTTTGACCCACTGCTTGGATGACATCACCATATGCAAATCTATCTGCTGCAGGCCTTCCCCCAGGAATGCTTGCACTAGTTGTTGCATTTGGTTTGTTGTTTGGGGGTGCTTCAGTATTAGGCAGCCTTCTGCCCTCCCATGTTCATCTGAAAATATGTGTTCTCCCTGCAGTTGTTGTCCCCAGATGAGAGTTCCCTTGTGCTGCCTCAGTTGAATCTCCTTTACTTGACAGAGATGTGCCTGAGCAGCGGCCCTCCCCAGCCATATCCCAAATCATACTTATTTTGCATAGGAGATACCATTGTTATGAAGATTGTTCTCCCAGGGTGCGGTTCATTCATTGCACTCTGGGTATGCTGACCCCTGTGATTTCCCCAAATGTGGGAAACTCGACTGCATTATTTGTGGTAGTGGTGGACTGTGTTTGTGCTTTCCTCTGGTCAGCTCTGGTAAAAGTCAGATTTCTTTGTCTCAGATCTTCCTCTAGCCTTGTTCTTTCGAGAGTTCCTTTGTGCTGCCTCAGTTGGATCTCCTTCACTTGACAGGGGGGTGCCCGAGCAGCGACCCTCCCCAGCTCTAGCCCAACTCCTACTTACCTGCCAGGTGAGATACTATGATCATGAAGGTGCTTCTCCCAGGGCAAGGCTCACCCATTGCACTCTGGGTGTGCTGCCCCTGCGATTTCCCCAAATGTGGGAAACTTGACTGCATAATTTGTGTTTCCCCTGGTCGGCTCTCGTATAATTCAGATCTCTTTGTCTCAGGTCTCTCTCCAGCCTAGTTTGCTGTCTGTTTCCACTTCTCTTTTCTTGAGCCGCTCCCTTCTATGCCCTTGCGCACTATCCTGACTTCTCCCGTCTGCTTACTTTGTGCCTTCCAACGCACAATGCGAACTACAGGTAGTGCTGCAGGGCCCACACCCTTTTATTTGCCTTACAGAGCAGCTCTGGAGCTGTTACAGTGCCCAGCTGCTGCAAGAAATCAGCTTGAATGCTTCAGGGGCTGGGGCATAGTCAACATGAGCCCCACACCGAAGGAGGGTGGAGGTGTTTAATGCGAACTAGGGGTCATCCAAGCGCCGCAAAATGCCGCCATGCCCTGCATAACCCTTTTCTCTTTTCATATGCAGATGAGGGTTCCAGCCAACTTTGGCCCACTGCTTGGATGACATCACCGTATGCAAATTCGTCTCCTGCAGACCTTCCCCCAGGAATGCTTGTACTAGTTATTGCATATGGTTTGATATTTGATGGTGCTTCAGTATTAGGCAGCCTTCCGCCCTCCCATGTTCATCTGAAAAGATGTGGTCTCCCTGCAGTTGTTGTCCCCAGACGAGAGTTCCCTTGTGCTTCCTCAGTTGAATCTCCTTAACTTGACGGGGGAGGGGCTGCCCGAGCAGCCACCCTCCCCAGCCCTATCCCAACTCATACTTATTTTGCATATGAGATCTCTATATCATGAAGATTGTTCTCACAGGGTGAGGTTCATCCATTATATTTTAAAATAGGAAGGTTCAAATTACATATTTGAATTGCATCTATGTGCTGGATTCAAATGTCCCCCCCCCTTCCTTTCTCAATTGTGCCCATCAGCAGCTATTCTAAGGTTGCTGCCAATGGGTGTGACACATTAATTTCTTCTGTGGGGTACACTGGACTCCACAAGGATTCACATTGGGGTGTAGAGTAGGATCTTGATCTGAGGCACCAACCGGCTCAAAGCTTTTGACTGTTCCCAAGATGCTCAGCGCATTCTCCTCTATAACCCCGCTTCCATGAACAGGGAGCTCAGTTTGTAGTTGTTGCCTTCAGTAGCAGGCCACTTAACAGGGGCCTGCCTCAAGCAGCCTATTCTTAGCTATTAATTTTGACAAGAAAAGAAGAACTTTTTTTATGAGAATCTACAAGGGCTGCAGCAGGCTAGGTCTAATAGACATCTTTACTGCAGCTTCATCACTCCCAGCGGCACTGTATACTCCCGTGCCCTGGTTGCTGGGTCACTGCAGCGGAGGCTCCGGTTTCTTCCTAAGGTCAGTCACACACAATGTAACACCCCGGTATAACAAGTGTGTAAACTATGTGGAACAGGTCAGGGATACCTTGATGGACTATTCCTCCTTCAGCAGCAGCTCTTCTCTATTCCTGGCAGAGAGGCAAGGTTTCCCCAGACACAAAGAAAGGCAGGCAGGGCTTTGTATGAAAGAATAAATGGTTTACCACATAACTCAGAAATGGAACTGATTACAGTAGGGAAGGGAAAGATTTGATTCAAGCAACTTAAACACAGACACCATATACACTTTAAGTCATTACACAAATGGTAATATAACTAAATCTGAGATTAATACTATGTTGCTTAGTAATAGAAATCAACTTATGCAGACAATATTTAAGTCCCAGATAACATTGGTGTCACTGCAGGGAGTCTCTATGTGCACGTTGGGGCCCGGTTATGTTGTTACATAGTTATATGCAGCTATTGTCTCCTTTAGCTGTGAACAAAATATTGTAGCTCTGTGTAGTAAAGATGATTGTTTAAAACAAACTGGAGCTGCTTCCCATGTAAATCGCTGCATAGGTATAGTAAATATAGGATAATGTCCTTTGCAGTGGAGTAGGTTTCAGTATAAATATGGATTTATCTCACCCAGTCAATAGATGTTTCTGAGGCAGTTTCCCCTCAGATGTAGGCCAGTCAGCATTGGTATAAAGGCTTTATACTCTCCTGTCTCTGACACTTGCTGTGCACTCTCTTGGCTGAGAGTGTCATGGCGTTCTTACTTGTTAATTGCTGCACTTCCACTGCTGTATTTTGCACTACTGCTTACTCTCTCATGCAATTTTCAGCTTATTTGTCTCCCCTCTCTCAGCTGCTCATCTCTGCGTAATGGCGTCGCCAGCTCTTTCCTCACCATGGCTCCAACTGACTTCTCAAACTGCTGTTCAATTTTCTTTTAAATAAACTTTATTTAAAATGGCACAGGCAACTACACTGTTGTCAAAAATGTCCTTGTTGTTATGGGATATCACACGTGCCCCCCCCCAAAACATGCGTGTCCTCACGCATTTTGGTTTTATCCCTATATAAACTTCTCACTATATCCAGTCACATTCATTAGTGAACACAGATTATGTCTGAAACATTAACATTTATCAACATTTTTAACATCAGTATCTGATAGGTATAATTCCTTTTGTGCTATAGTACATTAACACATGCTCCTGGAGCAATCGGTTGAAATCTGGACAGTATATGGTCTTGAAAAGTTTGTCTAGGAAACCTCAACCCCCCTGCCATGGATGAGTATTGAACTCATTCTAAACTGTCTTTGGGACATGCTGTACAAAACTGCAGCTGACTATGGTGGTTTTCTGTTTTGCAAGCCCTAGTCTTCTTGCCTCCTTGTCGGTGACAAACCACCTTAGTCTGCTGTAAATACATTATATGAGCCTCTTCCATTCCATCTTGGGATTCAGTATCACAGCTGGTTTGGGACAATGGATTCTGGAGAGAAAGAGGCAGCAAGGTTCTTCTTACAGAACAGGTTGGACAGTTTCGGCACCATCTCTTGATGTCTTCCCTCATTTCAACCCAAAAGAACTTTTTCCAGATGCTTGTTTCCATCCTTTTGCACCCAGGGTGACCTGACTTGTCGTGATATTCTTCAAGCACATAACAAGCACTTTGTCTTGGAATTACAAGTTGACTGATCCTATAATGAGTATTAGGATCCACACTACATCGAACCAACTGTCCTTTCTCTTCAAACAGCCTTTCTCGCTGTCTCAACAACTTCAGGAGTTCTGGCGAGGATTCTTGCCTTTGTCGCTTGGTCAGGTATTTCCCAATCTTCAGTAAGGCTTTGAGGTGTCTTATCATCTGACTTTTATCTTGCAGGTGGTCAAAACTGGTTCCTTGAATAGGTTGCTCACAGTTTCTAGAACTGGATGCTATATTATTCATGCCTAACATTGAAGCATTCTTTCGGATAATCTGGACACTGGAGATGGGCATTTCTATCATTATTTGGCTAGCCTTATTTTTTTCATGTTCCTCTCTTACAGATAATTCTGTTATCATTCTTCCCTTTTGTTTGGCTATCCCAGGTTGAAGGCCTTGTTTCTCCTGGAGCTTGTCAGTTTGAAACTCTCCTTGGAGTGCTGCTACGAGCTCCTCACAGCAGTTCCGCAACACATTCATGCCCACTATCACTGGAGGCAATCCATCATCTTGGGCAGTGGTGATGCCTTGCTGTGGTAGCACTGTTCGTCCGATTTGAATTTCAGCTTCCCAGTATCCTTTGCAAGGGATGCAGTGCCCATTGCTTGCAATCGGGTTTATCAATGTGGAAGTTGACGGAAACATCTGTTCCTCAGTCCAATGCTGCTCAAACTGTGTTGCTTGTATTGTGGTCACTTGTGATCCAGTGTCTAAGAGAGTGGGCATTGAGACTCCATTGATGCAAACTTGAACCACCGGGCATTGGCTAACATAACGGGTTAACCACATGAATTTGGAGTTTAAATGATCTGGCTGCTCAAATTCTCTCTTAATTTGTCCGCTTCCTTCACAGCTTTGAAAAATGGGTCGCCTTTGGGAGGCAAAGTGGTTGGAAAAAAGTGTCTCCCTGTTTCTATGTAGGTCCCATTGGGAACTGTTCAGTGGTCTCCTCTCCTGGCACCATTCCATTTCTTCATGGAGCAGTGCCTGCTGTCTCTTCAGAATCTGCAGGTCTCTGCGCATCTCTGTCACACCACGTGTCAGTTCAGCCAGCAGACTTCGTAACTCACTAGAAGAGTCAAATATGCATGTCTTTGAACATGGCACTGTCACTCCTTTTACTGTAGGTGGGTAAGTAGCTCCTTTAAAACTTGACTCCTGGGCATCAGAATTCTCTTGATACCGTGGCATCTCTGGAATAGACTCTTGTGGAACAGCCCCTGAAGTAAGACTGGAGCCTAGAACTTTAATCGCAGCCTCTTTAAAATCCAGGAATGTGCTTCCAGGCTTCTGCAATCTCAATAGTCGCAGCTGAGTTTTTACAAATTCGCCCCTTGCACCTTCAGTGAACTGGTCCAATAACATTTTCTCTTTGTCATGCACTTCCTCAGGGTCTGCTTGCTGAACATCTCTGAGTGCTTCCTGAAAGCTGAGGGCATAGCCCCGTAGTGACTCTCCTGGTTGTTGCTTTCGAGCAAAGAAGTGCATTTTAAGTTCTGACACTGTCCTTGTGTCAAATGTGGTAGCAAGCCTGTTGAGGATCTGGTCCACAGTCTTCTTCTCTTCAGTAGGCCAGGAAGTAACCTCTCTAAGTGCAAGCCCTTTCAACTGTCCCATCAAGATCTCCACCTTTTGCTGCTCTTTCAGCGGGTACAGACGAAACAAAGACTGCAGTAGTATCCTCATCAGTTTATTTTTGTCAATTACCATTTTAATAATCGGGTAAAGAAAATTAAGTGGATTTTTGAAAGAAAACAATACTGTCAATATACTATTAAAACAAATTAAAATGGTAAAAGTTATTGTACTTTAAGTAAAAATAAAAGAGCAAAAATATCAATCCCAGTTTTGGATTACTTTAATTAACAAAAAAAAATGCATATAGCAGAGGATAGTTTCAATCTGCCTACCTCTGGGCTATGGACCCAGCATGCTTCCATTACAGTACTCTGCTGCACATGTAATTGCAAGAGATCCTGAAGCACTCACTCATCATGGGAAAGTACCAATGTGTTTCTTCATTGGTTGATGGAAGAAACATCTTACAAAAACTCTCCAGATTATTGACTATTTAAAGTTTTTCTTGGAAACGTTCTAGATGAATGCTTATCAGCCTTTGTCAGTATATACTTTTGCAAAGTGTCGCTGTTGCGCAATCAGTTAGTGTGTACGGCTATTAACCAAAAGGTTGGTGGTTCAATCCCACCCAGGGACGTAATTGACCTTGTTATCAGATTTTGGTGATCTTTAAGTAGACAAGTCAAAATTTCAAAAACCCCTCTTATGGTGTAGGGTACCTGGCCTTCTCTGATGTAATCAGAGTTAGATTTGATTCAGTGATTTTATAAAAACAGCTAGGAAGCACAATTTAGCAGTGGTTTGCAGAGAAAAAGAAATATGCTGGCAAAAAAATCCAATTGAGTGATTAAACAGCTCTTCATTTTCTGGCTTTACTTTTATGCTAACAAATTTGTTCTCTGAAAAGTGTCCACAAAGCCAAATATCTGATTAACATCTTTGTAGGGATGGTTTTTCACCTATTACTAAATTAAACTTGCTTCATTGGAAAGGCAGCAAGATGCATCCTCATTTCAATATCTACTGAAATAATACAGGTTGACACCAGGAAACATTAACGCCACTGCATCCTTGCTGCTTTCTCATGTGGAAGTCTGTTTAATGTGAAAACAAGGTGATATCTAATTAGCACACAGGTAAGGAATTAAGAAAATCTTTATTTAAGGGTGAAGATGTTTCTCACAAAATCGTTGCCCCAATGCATCATTGAAATTCAAGCTGGAAAGATGATTTTAATATATCACTTGTACATTTTGTATTGCTCTTCTGGTGACAATGTAGTTTGTTTTTGTCAATTACCATTTTAATAATAGGGTAAAGAAAATTAAGTGGATTTTTGAAAGAAAACAATACTGTCAATATACTATTAAAACAAATTAAAATGGTAAAAGTTATTGTACTTTAAGTAAAAATAAAAGCTAAAATATCAATCCCAGTTTTGGATTACTTTAATGAACAAAAAAAAATGCATATAGCAAAGGATAGTTTCAATCTGCCTACCTCTGGGTTATGGACCCAGCATGCTTCCATTACAGTACTCTGCTGCACATGTAAGTGCAAGAGATCCTGAAGCACTCACTCATCATGCGAAAGTACCAATGTGTTTCTTCATTGGTTGCTGGAAGAAACATCTTACAAAAACTCTCCAGATTATTGACTTTTTAAAGTTTTTCTAGGAAACGTTCTAGATGAATGCTTATTAGTCTTTGTCAGTATTTACTTTTTGCAAAGTGTGTCTGTGGCGCAATCGGTTAGTGTGTTCAGCTATTAATCAAAAGGTTGCTGGTTCAATCCCACCCAGGGACGTGATTGACCTTGTGATCAGATTTTGGTGATATTTAAGTAGACAAGTCAAAATTGCAAACCCCCTCTTATGGTGTAGGGTACCTGGCCTTCTCTGATGTAATCAGAGTTAGATTTGATTAAGTGATTTTATAAAAAAAACAGCTAGGAAGCACAATTTAGCAGTGAGTTGCAGAGAAAAAGAAAAATGCTGGCAGAAAAATCCAATTGAGTGATTAAACAGCTCTTCATTTTCTGGCTTTATTTTTATGATAACAAATTTGTTCTCTGAAAAGTGTCCACAAAGCCAAGTATCTGATTAACATCTTTGTAGGGATGGTTTTTCACCTATTACTAAATTAAACTTGCTTCATTGGAAAGGCAGCAAGATGCATCCTCATTTCAATATCTACGGAAATAATACAGGTTGACACCATGAAACATTAACGCCACTGCATCTTTGCTGTTTTCTCATGTGGAAGTCTGTTTAATGTGAAAACAAGGTGATATCTAATTAGCACACAGGTAAGGAATTAAGAAAATCTTTATTTAAGGGTGAAGATGTTTCTCACAAAATCGTTGCCCCAATGCATCATTGAAATCCAAGCTGGAAAGATGATTTTAATATATTACTTGAACATTTTATATTGCTCTTCTGGTGATAATGTAGTTTGTTTTTGTCAATTACCATTTTAATAATCGGGTAAAGAAAATTAAGTGGATTTTTGAAAGAAAACAATATTGTCAATATACTATTAAAACAAATTAAAATGGTAAAAGTTATTGTACTTTAAGTAAAAATAAAAGAGCAAAAATATCAATCCCAGTTTTGGATTACTTTAATTAACAAAAAAAAAATGCATATAGCAGAGGATAGTTTCAATCTGCCTACCTCTGGGTTATGGACCCAGCATGCTCCCATTACAGTACTCTGCTGCACATGTAAGTGCAAGAGATCCTGAAGCACTCACTCATCATGGGAAAGTACCAATGTGTTTCTTCATTGGTTGATGGAAGAAACATCTTACAAAAACTCTCCACATTATTGACTTTTTAAAATGTTTCTAGGAATCGTTCTAGATGAATGCTTATTAGCCTTTGTCAGTATGGACTTTCGCAAAGTGTTGCTGTGGTGCAATCAGTTACTGTGTAAGGCTATTAACCAAAAGGTTGGTGGTTCAATCCCACCCAGGGACGTAATTGACCTCGTTATCAGATTTTGGTGATCTTTATGTAGACAAGTCAAAATTTCGAAAACCCCTGTTATGGTGTAGGGTACCTGGCCTTCTCTGATGTAATCAGAGTTAGATTTGATTCAGTGATTTTATAAAAACAGCTAGGAAGCACAATTTAGCAGTGGGTTGCAGAGAAAAAGAAATATGCTGGCAAAAAAAATCCAATTGAGTGATTAAATAGCTCTTCATTTTCTGGCTTTATTTTTATGCTAACAAATTTGTTCTCTGAAAAGTGTCCACAAAGCCAAGTATCTGATTAACATCTTTGTAGGGATGGTTTTTCACCTATTACTAAATTAAACTTGCTTCATTGGAAAGGCAACAAGATGCATCCTCATTTCAATATCTACTGAAATAATACAGGTTGACACCAGGAAACATTAACGCCACTGCATCCTTGCTGCTTTCTCATGTGGAAGTCTGTTTAATGTGAAAACAAGGTGATATCTAATTAGCACACATGTAAGGAATTAAGAAAATCTTTATTTAAGGGTGAAGATGTTTCTCACAAAATCGTTGCCCCAATGCATCATTTAAATTCAAGCTGGAAAGATGATTTTAATATATCATTTGTACATTTTGTATTGCTCTTCTGGTGACAATGTAGTTTGTTTTTGTCAATTACCATTTTAATAATCGGGTAAAGAAAATTAATTGGATTTTTGAAAGAAAACAATACTGTCAATATACTATTAAAACAAATTAAAATGGTAAAAGTTATTGTACTTTAAGTAAAAATAAAAGAGCAAAAATATCAATCCCAGTTTTGGATTACTTTAATTAACAAAAAAAAATGCATATAGCAGAGGATAGTTTCAATCTGCCTACCTCTGGGTTATGGACCCAGCATGCTTCCATTACAGTACTCTGCTGCACATGTAAGTGCAAGAGATCCTGAAGCACTCACTCATCATGGGAAAGTACCAATGTGTTTCTTCATTGGTTGATGGAAGAAACATCTTACAAAAACTCTCCACATTATTGACTTTTTAAAATGTTTCTAGGAATCGTTCTAGATGAATGCTTATTAGCCT
Source organism: Pseudophryne corroboree (assembly GCF_028390025.1). Taxonomy (NCBI): domain Eukaryota; kingdom Metazoa; phylum Chordata; class Amphibia; order Anura; family Myobatrachidae; genus Pseudophryne; species Pseudophryne corroboree. The sequence goes on along the minus strand of NW_026968131.1, from coordinate 760,229 downwards.
TTGTCAGTATGGACTTTCGCAAAGTGTTGCTGTGGCGCAATCAGTTACTGTGTAAGGCTATTAACCAAAAGGTTGGTGGTTCAATCCCACCCAGGGATGTAATTGACCTTGTTATCAGATTTTGGTGATCTTTATGTAGACAAGTCAAAATTTCAAACCCCCTCTTATGGTGTAGGGTACCTGGCCTTCTCTGATGTAATCAGAGTTAGATTTGATTCAGTGATTTTATAAAAACAGCTAGGAAGCACAATTTAGCAGTGGGTTGCTGAGAAAAAGAAATATGCTGGCAAAAAAATCCAATTGAGTGATTAAACAGCTCTTCATTTTCTGGCTTTATTTTTATGATAACAAATTTGTTCTCTGAAAAGTGTCCACAAAGCCAAGTATCTGATTAACATCTTTGTAGGGATGGTTTTTCACCTATTACTAAATTAAACTTGCTTCATTGGAAAGGCAGCAAGATGCATCCTCATTTCAATATCTACGGAAATAATACAGGTTGACACCATGAAACATTAACGCCACTGCATCTTTGCTGTTTTCTCATGTGGAAGTCTGTTTAATGTGAAAACAAGGTGATATCTAATTAGCACACAGGTAAGGAATTAAGAAAATCTTTATTTAAGGGTGAAGATGTTTCTCACAAAATCGTTGCCCCAATGCATCATTGAAATCCAAGCTGGAAAGATGATTTTAATATATTACTTGAACATTTTATATTGCTCTTCTGGTGATAATGTAGTTTGTTTTTGTCAATTACCATTTTAATAATCGGGTAAAGAAAATTAAGTGGATTTTTGAAAGAAAACAATATTGTCAATATACTATTAAAACAAATTAAAATGGTAAAAGTTATTGTACTTTAAGTAAAAATAAAAGAGCAAAAATATCAATCCCAGTTTTGGATTACTTTAATTAACAAAAAAAAAATGCATATAGCAGAGGATAGTTTCAATCTGCCTACCTCTGGGTTATGGACCCAGCATGCTCCCATTACAGTACTCTGCTGCACATGTAAGTGCAAGAGATCCTGAAGCACTCACTCATCATGGGAAAGTACCAATGTGTTTCTTCATTGGTTGATGGAAGAAACATCTTACAAAAACTCTCCACATTATTGACTTTTTAAAATGTTTCTAGGAATCGTTCTAGATGAATGCTTATTAGCCTTTGTCAGTATGGACTTTTGCAAAGTGTTGCTGTGGTGCAATCAGTTACTGTGTAAGGCTATTAACCAAAAGGTTGGTGGTTCAATCCCACCCAGGGACGTAATTGACCTCGTTATCAGATTTTGGTGATCTTTATGTAGACAAGTCAAAATTTCGAAAACCCCTGTTATGGTGTAGGGTACCTGGCCTTCTCTGATGTAATCAGAGTTAGATTTGATTCAGTGATTTTATAAAAACAGCTAGGAAGCACAATTTAGCAGTGGGTTGCAGAGAAAAAGAAATATGCTGGCAAAAAAATCCAATTGAGTGATTAAATAGCTCTTCATTTTCTGGCTTTATTTTTATGCTAACAAATTTGTTCTCTGAAAAGTGTCCACAAAGCCAAGTATCTGATTAACATCTTTGTAGGGATGGTTTTTCACCTATTACTAAATTAAACTTGCTTCATTGGAAAGGCAACAAGATGCATCCTCATTTCAATATCTACTGAAATAATACAGGTTGACACCAGGAAACATTAACGCCACTGCATCCTTGCTGCTTTCTCATGTGGAAGTCTGTTTAATGTGAAAACAAGGTGATATCTAATTAGCACACATGTAAGGAATTAAGAAAATCTTTATTTAAGGGTGAAGATGTTTCTCACAAAATCGTTGCCCCAATGCATCATTTAAATTCAAGCTGGAAAGATGATTTTAATATATCATTTGTACATTTTGTATTGCTCTTCTGGTGACAATGTAGTTTGTTTTTGTCAATTACCATTTTAATAATCGGGTAAAGAAAATTAATTGGATTTTTGAAAGAAAACAATACTGTCAATATACTATTAAAACAAATTAAAATGGTAAAAGTTATTGTACTTTAAGTAAAAATAAAAGAGCAAAAATATCAATCCCAGTTTTGGATTACTTTAATTAACAAAAAAAAATGCATATAGCAGAGGATAGTTTCAATCTGCCTACCTCTGGGTTATGGACCCAGCATGCTTCCATTACAGTACTCTGCTGCACATGTAAGTGCAAGAGATCCTGAAGCACTCACTCATCATGGGAAAGTACCAATGTGTTTCTTCATTGGTTGATGGAAGAAACATCTTACAAAAACTCTCCACATTATTGACTTTTTAAAATGTTTCTAGGAATCGTTCTAGATGAATGCTTATTAGCCTTTGTCAGTATGGACTTTCGCAAAGTGTTGCTGTGGCGCAATCAGTTACTGTGTAAGGCTATTAACCAAAAGGTTGGTGGTTCAATCCCACCCAGGGATGTAATTGACCTTGTTATCAGATTTTGGTGATCTTTATGTAGACAAGTCAAAATTTCAAACCCCCTCTTATGGTGTAGGGTACCTGGCCTTCTCTGATGTAATCAGAGTTAGATTTGATTCAGTGATTTTATAAAAACAGCTAGGAAGCACAATTTAGCAGTGGGTTGCTGAGAAAAAGAAATATGCTGGCAAAAAAATCCAATTGAGTGATTAAACAGCTCTTCATTTTCTGGCTTTATTTTTATGCTAACAAATTTGTTCTCTGAAAAGTGTCCACAAAGCCAAGTTTCTGATTAACACCTTTGTTGGGATGGTTTTTCACCTATTACTAAATTAAACTTGCTTCATTGGAAAGGCAGCAAGATGCATCCTCATTTGAATATCTACTGAAATAATACAGGTTGACACCAGGAAACATTAACGCCACTGCATCCTTGCTGCTTTCTCATGTGGAAGTCTGTTTAATGTGAAAACAAGGTGATATCTAATTAGCACACAGGTAAGGAATTAAGAAAATCTTTATTTAAGGGTGAAGATGTTTCTCACAAAATCGTTGCCCCAATGCATCATTGAAATTCAAGCTGGAAAGATGATTTTAATATATCACTTGTACATTTTGTATTGCTCTTCTGGTGACAATGTAGTTTGTTTTTGTCAATTACCATTTTAATAATCGGGTAAAGAAAATTAAGTGGATTTTTGAAAGAAAACAATACTGTCAATATACTATTAAAACAAATGAAAATGGTAAAAGTTATTGTACTTTAAGTAAAAATAAAAGAGCAAAAATATCAATCCCAGTTTTGGATTACTTTAATTAACAAAAAAAAACAACACATATAGCAGAGGATAGTTTCAATCTGCCTACCTCTGGGCTATGGACCCAGCATGCTTCCATTACAGTACTCTGCTGCACATGTAATTGCAAGAGATCCTGAAGTACTCACTCATCATGGGAAAGTACCAATGTGTTTCTTCATTGGTTGATGGAAGAAACATCTTACAAAAACTCTCCAGATTATTGACTATTTAAAGTTTTTCTAGGAAACGTTCTAGATGAATGCTTATTAGCCTTTGTCAGTACGTACTTTTGCAAAGTGTCGCTGTGGCGCAATCAGTTAGTGTGTACGGCTATTAACCAAAAGGTTGGTGGTTCAATCCCACCCAGGGATGTATTTGACCTTGTTATCAGATTTTGGTGATCTTTAAGTAGACAAGTCAAAATTTCAAAAACCCCTGTTATGGTGTAGGGTACCTGGCCTTCTCTGATGTAATCAGAGTTAGATTTGATTCAGTGATTTTATAAAAACAGCTAGGAAGCACAATTTAGCAGCGGTTTGCAGAGAAAAAGAAATATGCTTGCAAAAAAATCCAATTGAGTGATTAAACAGCTCTTCATTTTCTGGCTTTATTTTTATGCTAACAAATTTGTTCTCTGAAAAGTGTCCACAAAGCCAAGTATCTGATTAACATCTTTGTAGGGATGGTTTTTCACCTATTGCTAAATTAAACTTGCTTTATTGGAAAGGCAGCAAGATGCATCCTCATTTCAATATCTACTGAAATAATACAGGTTGACACCAGGAAACATTAACGCCACTGCATCCTTGCTGCTTTCTCATGTGGAAGTCTGTTTAATGTGAAAACAAGGTGATATCTAATTAGCACACAGGTAAGGAATTAAGAAAATCTTTATTTAAGGGTGAAGATGTTTCTCACAAAATCGTTGCCCCAATGCATCATTGAAATTCAAGCTGGAAAGATGATTTTAATATATCACTTGTACATTTTGTATTGCTCTTCTGGTGACAATGTAGTTTGTTTTTGTCAATTACCATTTTAATAATAGGGTAAAGAAAATTAAGTGGATTTTTGAAAGAAAACAATACTGTCAATGTACTATTAAAACAAATTAAAATGGTAAAAGTTATTGTACTTTAAGTAAAAATAAAAGAGCAAAAATATCAATCCCAGTTTTGGATTACTTTAATTAACAAAAAAAAAATGCATATAGCAGAGGATAGTTTCAATCTGCCTACCTCTGGGTTAAGGGGCCCAGCATGCTTCCATTGCAGTACTCTGCTGCACATGTAAGTGCAAGAGATTCTGAAGCACTCACTCATCATGGGAAAGTACCAATGTGTTTCTTCATTGGTTGATGGAAGAAACATCTTACAAAAACTCTCCAGATTATTGACTTTTTAAAGTTTTCTAGGAAAACGTTCTAGATGAATGCTTATTAGCCTTTGTCAGTATGTATTTTTGCAAAGTGTCTCTGTGGTGCAATCGGTTAGTGTGTTTGGTTATTAACCAAAGGGTTGGTGGTTCAATCCCACCCAGGGATGTTATTGACCTTGTCATCAGATTTTGGTGATCTTTAAGTAGACAAGTCAAAATTTCAAACCCGCTCTTATGGTGTAGGGTACCTGGCCTACTCTGATGTAATCAGAGTTAGATTTGATTAAGTGATTTTATCAAAAAACAGCTAGGAAGCACAATTTAGCAGTGGTTTGCAGAGAAAATGAAATATGCTGGCAGAAAAATCCAATTGAGTGATTAAACAGCTCTTCATTTTCTGGCTTTATTTTTATGCTAACTAATTTATTCTCTGAAAAGTGTCCACAAAGCCAAGTATCGGATTAACATCTTTGTAGGGATGGTTTTTCACCTATTACTAAATTAAACTTGCTTCATTGGAAAGGCAGCAAGATGCATCCTCATTTCAATATCTACTGAAATAATACAGGTTGACAACAGGAAACATTAACGCCACTGCATCCTTGCTGCTTTCTCATGTGGAAGTCTGTTTAATGTGAAAACAAGGTGATATCTAATTAGCACACAGGTAAGGAATTAAGAAAATCTTTATTTAAGGGTAAGATGTTTCTCACAAAATCGTTGCCCCAATGCATCATTGAAATTCAAGCTGGAAAGATGATTTTAATATATCACTTGTACATTTTGTATTGCTCTTCTGGTGACAATGTAGTTTGTTTTTGTCAATTACCATTTTAATAATCGGGTAAAGAAAATTAAGTGGATTTTTGAAAGAAAACAATACTGTCTATATACTATTAAAACAAATTAAAAAGGTAAAAGTTATTGTACTTTAAGTAAAATAAAAAGAGCAAAAATATCAATCCCAGTTTTGGATTACTTTAATTAACAAAAAAAAAAATGCATATAGCAGAGGATAATTTCAATCTGCCTACCTCTGGGTTATGGACCCAGCATGCTTCCATTAGAGTACTCTGCTGCACATGTAAGTGCAAGAGATCCTGAAGCACTCACTCATCATGGGAAAGTACCAATGTGTTTCTTCATTGGTTGATGGAAGAAACATCTTACAAAAACTCTCCAGATTATTGACTATTTAAAGTTTTTCTAGGAAACGTTCTAGATGAATGCTTATTAGCCTTTGTCAGTATGTACTTTCACAAAGTGTCGCTGTAGCGCAATCAGTTAGTGTGTACGGCTATTAACCAAAAAGTTGGTGGTTCAATCCCACCCAGGGACGTAATTGACCTTGTGATCAGATTTTGGTGATATTTAAGTAGACAAGTCAAAATTTCAAACCCTCTCTTATGGTGTAGGGTACCTGGCCTACTCTGATGTAATCAGTTAGATTTGATTAAGTGATTTTATAAAAAAAACAGCTAGGAAGCACAATTTAGCAGTGGGTTGCAGAGAAAAAGAAATATGCTGGCAGAAAAATCCAATTGAGTGATTAAACAGCTCTTCATTTTCTGGCTTTATTTTTATGCTAACAAATTTGTTCTCTGAAAAGAGTCCACAAAGCCAAGTATCTGATTAACACCTTTGTAGGGATGGTTTTTCACCTATTACTAAATTAAACATGCTTCATTGGAAAGGCAGCAAGATGCATCCTCATTTCAATATCTACTGAAATAATACAGGTTGACACCAGGAAACATTAACGCCACTGCATCCTTGCTGCTTTCTCATGTGGAAGTCTGTTTAATGTGAAAACAAGGTGATATCTAATTAGCACACAGGTAAGGAATTAAGAAAATCTTTATTTAAGGGTGAAGAGGTTTCTCACAAAATCGTTGCCCCAATGCATCATTGAAATTCAAGCTGGAAAGATGATTTTAATATATCACTTGTACATTTTGTACAGCTCTTCTGGTGACAATGTAGTTTGTTTTTGTCAATTACCATTTGAATAATAGGGTAAAGAAAATTAAGTGGATTTTTGAAAGAAAACAATACTGTCAATATACTATTAAAACAAATTAAAATAATAAAAGTTATTGTACTTTAAGTAAAAATAAAAGAGCAAAAATATCAATCCCAGTTTTGGATTACTTTAATTAACAAAAAAAAAATGCATATAGCAGAGGATAGTTTCAATCTGCCTACCTCTGGGTTATGGGCCCAGCATGCTTCCATTGCAGTACTCTGCTGCACATGTAAGTGCAAGAGATCCTGAAGCACTCACTCATCATGGGAAAGTACCAATGTGTTTCTTCATTGGTTGATGGAAGAAACATCTTACAAAAACTCTCCAGATTATTGACTTTTTAAAGTTTTTCTAGGAAACGTTCTAGATGAATGCTTATTAGCCTTTGTCAGTATATGCTTTTGCAATGTGTCTCTGTGGCGCAATCAGTTAGCGTGTTCAGTTATTAACCAAAAGGTTGGTGGTTCAATCCTACCCAGGGACGTAATTTACCTTGTTATCAGATTTTGGTGATCTTTAAGTAGACAAGTCAAAATTTCAAACCCCCTCTTATGGTGTAAGGTACCTGGCCTTCTCTGATGTAATCAGAGTTAGATTTGATTAAGTGATTTTATAAAAGAACAGCTAGGAAGCACAACTTAGCAGTGGGTTGCAGAGAAAAAGAAATACGCTTGCAGAAAAATCCAATTGAGTGATTAAACAGCTCTTCATTTTCTGGCTTTATTTTTATGCTAACAAATTTGTTCTCTGAAAAGTGTCCACAAAGCCAAGTATCTGATTAACACCTTTGTAGGGATGGTTTTTCACCTATTACTAAATTAAACTTGCTTCATTGGAAAGGCAGCAAGTGATGTCATCCAAGCAGTGGGTCAAAGTTGGCTTCATCCCTCGTCTGCTTATGAAAAGAGAAAAGGGATATGCAGGGCATGGCGGCCTTTTGCGACGCTTGGATGACCCCTAGTTCGCAATAAACACCCCCACCCTCCTTCGGTGTGGGGCTCATGTTGGCCATGCCCCAGGCCCTAAAGCATTCAAGCTGATTTCTTGCAGCAGCTGGGTACTGTAACAGCTCCAGAGCTGCTCTGTAAGGCAAGTAAAAGGGTGTGGGCCCTGCAGCACTACCTGTAGTTTGCATTGTGCATTGGAAGGCACAAAGTAAGCAGACGGGAGGAGAAGTCAGGATAGTGCACAAGGTTATAGAAGGGATGGGCTCAAGAAAAGAGAAGTTGAAACAGACAGCATACTAGGCTGGAGAGAGACCTGAGACAAAGAGATCTGAATTATACGAGAGCCGTCCAGGGGAAACACAAATTATGCAGTCAAGTTTCCCACATTTGGGGAAATCGCAAGGGGCAGCACACCCAGAGTGCAATGGGTGAGCCTTGCCCTGGGAGAAGCACCTTCATGATCATAGTATCTCACCTGGCAGGTTAGTAGGAGTTGGGCTAGAGCTGGGGAGGGTCGCTGCTCGGGCACTACCTTTCAAGTGAAGGAGATCCAACTGAGGCAGCACAAGGGAACTCTCAAAAGAAGAACAAGGCTAGAGGAAGATCTGAGACAAAGAAATCTGACTTTTACCAGAGCTGACCAGAGGAAAGCACAAACACAGTCCACCACTACCACAAATAATGCAGTCGAGTTTCCCACATTTGGGGAAATCACAGGGGTCAGCATACCCAGAATGCAATGAATGAACCTCACCCTGGGAGAACAATCTTCATGACAATAGTATCTCCTATGCAAAATAAGTATGATTTGGGATAGGGCTGGGGAGGGCCGCTGCTCAGGCACATCTCTGTCAAGTAAAGGAGATTCAACTGAGGCAGCACAAGGGAACTCTCATCTGGGGACAACAACTGCAGGGAGAACACATATTTTCAGATGAACATGGGGTGGCAGAAGGCTGCCTAATACTGAAGCACCCCCAAACAACAAACCAAATGCAACAACTAGTGCAAGCATTCCTGGGGGATGGCCTGCAGCAGATGGATTTGAATATGGTGATGTCATCCAAGCAGTGGGTCAAAGTTGGCTTCAACCCTCGTCTGCATATGAAAAGAGAAAAGGAGCGTGCAGGGCATGGAGGCCTTTTGTGGTGCTTGGATGACCCCTAGTTCGCATTAAGCACACCCACCCTCCTTCGGTGTGGGGCTCATGTTGGCCATTCCCCAGCCCCTGAAGCATTCAAGCTGATTTCTTGCAGCAGCTGGGCACTGTAACAGCTCCAGAGCTGCTCTGTAAAGCAAGTAAAAGGGTGTGGGCCCTGCAGCACTACCCGTAGTTTGCATTGTGCATTGGGAGGCATAAAGTAAGCAGACGGGAGGAGAAGTCAGGATAGTGCACAAGGGTATAGAAGGGAGGGGCTCAAGAAAAAAGAAGTGGAACCAGACAGCAAACTAGGCTGGAGAGAGACCTGAGACAAAGAGATCTGAATTACATGAGAGCCGACCAGGGAAAACTCAAATTATGCAGTCAAGTTTCCCACATTTGGGGAAATCGCAGGGGCAGCACACCCAGAGTGCAATGGGTGAGCCTTGCCCTGGGAGAAGCAACTTCATGATCATAGTATCTCACCTGGCAACTAAGTAGGAGTTGGGCTAGAGCTGGGGAGGGTCGCTGCTCGGGCACCCCCCTGTCAAGTGAAGGAGATCCAACTGAGGCAGCACAAGGGAACTCTCGAAAGAAGAACAAGGCTAGAGGAAGATCTGAGACAAAGAAATCTGACTTTTACCAGAGCTGACCAGAGGAAAGCACAAACACAGTCCCCCACTACCACAAATAATGCAGTCGAGTTTCCCACATTTGGGGAAATCACAGGGGTCAGCATACCCAGAATGCAATGAATGAACCTAACCCTGGGAGAACAATCTTCATGACCATGGTATCTCCTATGCAAAATAAGTATGATTTGGGCTAGGGCTGGGGAGGGCCCTTGCTCAGGCACATCTCTGTCAAGTAAGTTGCATTTGATTTGTTGTTTGGGGGTGCTTCAGTATTAGGCAGCCTTCTGCCCTACCATGTTCATCTGAAAATATGTGTTCTCCCTGCAGTTGTTGTCCCCAGATGAGAGTTCCCTTGTGCTGCCTCAGTTGAATCTCCTTTTGGAGAAGACCTCAATAAGATTGTAGCTGATCTGGCTACTGCTAAAACAGCTTGCCTACCTAGTATGACTCCTACCACGCAGAAGGCTAAAAGTACTTTTCTTGGCCCTTTCATCCTCCAGGTAAAGCGTACCCAAGGTCAGGCATACCCAAAGCAAGCTCATGTTTCCAGACCTGCCAAGCCCAGACTGAAGCAATCCTGGGCTGCCCATCAGCCTGCTTCCAAAACGGACAAGCCTGCCGCATGACGGTGCAGGCCTCCCTCTGGGGGATCCCAGGGTGGGGGGCCCGACTTCTAGGTTTGGCAAAGAAAGGTATAATTCTAAGCTAGAGAATTCTGTTTGGAGCTCACCTTGTACTTTGTGAAGAAATAATCAGCATTGTGGCTGAGCAGATACATGTAGTGTGTGGCTGCAAACTGCATGGATCTGCTGCGTTGTAATGCTGATTCTTTTTTTTTGCAAAGTACCAATAGCTTCATATAATGTTCACAATTTTTATGCAGGATCAAATAGCTCAATAGGTAGGGTGTTTGATTAGAATTCAACAGGTTATAGGTTTGAATCCTGGGTATGGTAGTTTGAGATGTGTTATTTAATAAAGTATGTTGTTCTGACTGCCGGCATCCTATCACCTGGGATATCATACTAAATAAATGGAGTTGATCAAATTTTTTTTTTTTAACTAGGGACAATTTCCAGATACTTCTCTTTATAACTGAGATTGCCCCCTGGAACTTCACATCAGTTGACAACTATGCATGAGTGGGCAGTGCTTGCCCTGGATCTGTCCACCCATTTATGTGCCGCCATAAAATAAAGCATGACTAACAGTTATCCTGGGCGTACACTACACAATTATCTGTCAGGCTATCTATCCAGTCTGGATGGATGGAATGAAAATCTGGTAATGTATAGGAGCAAATGTCAATTAACCATTTGCTCCCAAACACTAGAAAAGTGGTCAAAAATGGTCATTACACAAATTGGTTAAACCCAAAATTTAACCAATTTGTTTAGGGGACCATTTTTGTCCATTTTTTAGTGTTTGAGAGTAAATCGTTGATGGTCATTTGCTCACATAGATAACCGGATTTCTATTCCAACCAGCCAGTGTTGGAGAGATGGTCTGCCAGATTACATAATGCATACCAGAGCCATAACTAGACTTTTTGGTGCCCTGTGACAGAGAATTATATGCCCTCCCCCCCATTTTTGCAATATGGACAAAAGGCGCATGCCTTGTGGGGAAGGGGCATAACAAGATTGATCTCAGAGAAAGCACATGAGATATGAAGATATATCTAGTATACTTGACACTCAATGGTTTGTGGTATTGCAGGGGTGCCCTCCTTAAATGCATATACAGTCACACATGGCATGTTTGTGTAAATGGCATATCAGCAGTCAGCACTAACTGGTGACGTGCCATTTGTACAAGTAAGCCATGTGTGACTAATATATAAACATACTTTATTAAATAACACCTCAAACTATCATACCCAGGATTCAAACCTATAACCTGTTAAATTCTAATCAAACACCCTACCCATTGAGCTACTTGATCCTGCATCTATTCTAACCTCCAAAAACAGATTCAGTTGCATTTTCCAGCGTGTTTTGTTTGCGCCTTTGCAAATGTCTTACATCGACAAACTTATTTAGTACTATTTTGCAAATAGGGTTACATTGTCGCAACATTGTGTTCCCTAATTGCTTGATTTTTTAAATGCAAAAATTGATAAAGACACCTGATAATTGCTCTGTGGAGTCTTCTTTTGTGTCTACTTCTTATCTACATTTAATTCCCTACCTATAATCAAGGCATTTTTAAATGCTGGGTGCTGCCAGGACGTGAGGCCTACCTAGTCTTTAGATCTGAATTTGAATCTACTTGTGAACTAACTTAATTTCCTACTTCTAAACTCATTCCTAAATTCACTACTTACATTAATCCTGTAGTTGGGCATTTTGAGCCTTCAATTGTGGGCATTGTTTTGTGTCCAGACCAGCAGCTGGTGGTGTGCATTTGCTGGAAAGGCATCGAAGACCTCCGATATGCTGCATCTCCTGATGTGTGTCTGCCTCAAGTGGCAGTCAGCAAATGCATGCTAGACACCCCATTCCAAGCTGATTGTGACATCACGGAACATGCATCATAGAACAGGCATGCTAGAACATGGGTCTTCAACCTGCGACCCTCCAGCTGCTGTGGAACTACATATCCCAGCATGCCCTGCCTCAGTTTTAGCATACCTTAATAGCAAAACTGTGGCAGGGCATGCTGGGATGTGTAGTTTCACAGCAGCTGGAGGGCCACAGGATGAAGACCCATGTGCTAGAACCAAACCGCAGGTACATTGAATGCTAGCAAGCTGAACGTTTAAATCCTTTTTGTTCCGCAGCATTCCAATGTGGAAGATTCCATGGAACCAGAGATTATTCCATTGAGAAGGACATGCTGCCTGGATGACTGCACTGTGCAAATTAAATCACGGAGCCAGTTGGCTTGTGGGTGGCTCTGGTTACTGGGTGGTTAGGTGGGCGGTGTGTCGGAGGTGGAGCACATGCAAATGAATGTGTATCATCCAGCTAGTGAGAGAGAAAACTCATGCAGGAGTGTGCCTGCTTGTCAGTGAGTTATGCACCTTGCCAGACGTCAAATCTACATGGAGCAACTGGAGGGGACAAGAGCAGGTTTGGAAAATATAGACAGAAGAGCATATATGCTGGCGCATTCTCCATGATTGTGTCAGCTTATGTTTTGGTGCACTGCACTTTCCTCCACTAAGTTTTAGCCATTTTGTTTAAACGCAAGTGTAGTTGCTTCTCGCTCTTTTGGCTGTGATATTGTATTGTGGTTGAAGAGTCTGCTGGAGGGATTGTTTTCTTCATTGGCGAGAGACTGAAGATATTCCAGGATGGAAGGCTTGGGAACACTATCCGTTTTTCAGTTGTGGAAGAGTTGAAAGACCGGATTGGACTACATTCTATAGTAAAGGGTATCTTTGTATTTATTAATCCTCCCTTTATATGTGTCTGTCTTTCAATAAAGCTTTGGGCTTGTGATTCCGTCACCCTCTTACACTCCACACCCATAGCCTTATTAACTATTGTATTGTTTAAATGTATAGTGCAGTTCATGATTTATAGTGTAGGCTGACCTGTGCTGTAGTTCTTGAACTGTACTATACCGACAGCATTTGTATTGTGTTTTGGCTGTGCTGCAACACAGTACTTATGTGTGTAATGTTTATGTATGTTTTATGGCTTCTTTATGTCAATAAAGACTGCTTTTTCAATCCAATATCTGAAAACAATCAATGTTTATCTTTGATGGCAATAGAAGTGGTATGATATTTGCTGCTTTTGAAAGGCAATATCTGATATGTCCCCTATCTGGGAACCATATATTAAATGGCTTTTCAGAAAAGGGAGATGGGAGAAGAGCTTTCAGTACTTGTAGGACCGATGCACATTTCCTATTCTAGCCTCCAAAAACAGATTCAGTTGCATTTTCCAGCGTGTTTTGGATGCGCCTTTGCAAATGTCTTACATCGACAAACTTATTTAGTACTATTTTGCAAATAGGGTTACATTGTTGCAACATTGTGTTCCCTAATTGCTTGATTTTTTAAATGCAACAATTGATAAAAACACCTGATAACTGCTCTGCGGAGTCTTATTTTGTGTCTACTTCTTATCTACATTTAATTCCGTACCTCTAATCAAGGCATTTTTAAATGCTGGCGGCTGCCAGGACGTGAGGCCTACCTAGACTTTAGATCTGAATTTGAATGTACTTGTGAACTAACTTAATTTCCTACTTCTAAATTCATTCCTAAATTCACTACTTACATGAATCCTGTAGTTGGGCATTTTGGGACTTCGATTGTGGGCATTGTTTTGTGTCCAGACCAGCAGCAGGTGGTGTGCATTTGCTGGAAAGGCATCGAAGACCTCCGATATGCTGCATCTCCTGATGTGTGTCTCCCTCAAGTGGCTGTCAGCAAATGCCTGCTAGACACCCCATTCCAAGCTGATTGTGACATCATGGAACATGCATCATAGAACAGGCATGCTAAAACATGGGTCTTCAACCTGCGACCCTCCAGCTGCTGTGGAACTATACATCCCAGCATGCCCTGCCTCAGTTTTAGCATACCTTAATAGCAAAACTGTGGCAAGCTTTCTAAAGGAGCTATATCAATCAAAGTGCAATCTGTGTGGAGTTTACACTTGCTTGCTCATAGAGTAATTGTTTTAATTATTGTTTTATGGTAATATGAAATTTATTGGCTAATGAATTTGCCTTACTGTCTATATAAGATTGATTTTTAATCAGTAATTTTAATAAACTAGATAAATTGTATCAAAGAAGCAGTCGGTTATCATATTGTGCGCCTTCACTCATATTTTTTTTTAGGTACACATTTGATGTTTAGTAGATTTCCAGGTCCATTTTGTGTAGGCAGCCTACTTTGGGTTGTTCTCTATGTTAAGAGGCTACAGTTGGGAAAAACTTAGCGCCAGACACACACATTCTTTTTTCGTGTTGCGCTGTCAGCAAATGCCTGCTAGACACCCCATTCCAAGCTGATTGTGACATCACGGAACATGCATCATAGAACAGGCATGCTAAAACATGGGTCTTCAACCTGCGACCCTCCAACTGCTGTGGAACTACACATCCCAGCATGCCCTGCCTTAGTTTTAGCATACCTTATAGCAAAACTGTGGCAGGGCATGCTGGGATGTGTAGTTTCACAGCAGCTGGAGGGCCACAGGATGAAGACCCATGTGCTAGAGCCAAGCCGCAGGTACATTGAATGCTAGCAAGCTGAATATTTAAATCCTTTTTGTTCCGCAGCATTCCAATGCGGAAGATTCCATGGAACCAGAGATCCTTCCATTGAGAAGGACATGCTGCCTGGATGACTACACTGTGCAAATTAAATCACGGAGCCAGTTGGTTTGTGGGTGGCTCTGGTGACTGGGTGGTTGGGTGGGTGGTGTGTCGGAGGTGGAGCACATGCAAATGATTGTGTATCATCCAGCTAGTGAGAGTGAAAACTCATGCAGGAGTGTGCCTGCTTGTCAGTGGGTTATGCACCTTGCCAGACGTTAAATCTACATAGAGCAGCTGGAGGGGACAAGAGCATGTTTGCAAAATATAGATAGAAGAGCATATATGCTGGCGCATTCTCCATGATTGTGTCAGCTTATGTTTTGGTGCACTGCACTTTCCTCCACTAAGTTTTAGCCATTTTTGTTAAGCTCAAGTGTAGTTGCTTCTCGGCCTTTTGGCTGTGATCTTGTATTGTGGTTGAAGGGTCTGCTGGAGGGAGGGATTGCTTTCTTCATTGGCGAAAGACCAAAGATATTCCAGGATGGAAGGCTTGGGAACACTATCCGTTTTTCAATTGTGGAAGAGTTGAAAGACCGGATTGAACTACATTCTATAGTAAAGGATGTCTTTCTATGTATTAATCCTCCCCTTATATGTGTCAGTCTTTCAATAAAGCTTCGGGCTTGTGATTCCCTCACCCTCTTACACTCCACACCCATAGCCTTATTAACTGTTGTATTATTGTACAGTTTAAATGTATAGTGCAGTTCATGATTTATAGTGTAGGCTGGCCTGTGCTGTAGTTCTTGAACTGTACTATACCGTCAGCATTTCTATTGTGTTTTGGCTGTGCCGCAACGCGGTACTTATGTGTGTAATGTTTATGTATGTTTTTTTGCTTCTTTATGTGCATCGGTCCTACAAGTACTGAAAGCTCTTCTCCCATCTCCCTTTTCTGAAAAGCCATTTAATATATGGTTCCCAGATAGGGGACATATCAGATATTGGATTTCAAAAGCATCAAATATCATACCACTTTTATTGCCATCAAAGATAAACATTGATTGTTTTCAGATATTGGCTTGAAAAAGCAGTCTTTATTGACATAAAAAAAAACATACATAAACATTGCACACATAAATACAGTGTTGCAGCACAGCCAAAACACAATACAAATGCTGACGGTATAGTACAGTTCAAGAACTACAGCACAGGCCAGTCTACACTATAAATCATGAACTGCACTATACATTTAAACTATACAATAATACAACAGTTAATAAGGCTATGGGTGTGGAGTGTAAGAGGGTCAGGGATTCACAAAACCGAAGCTTTATTGTAACACAGACACATATAAGGGGAGGGTCAATAAATAGAAAGATATCCTTTACTATAGAATGTAGTCCAATCCGACCTCTGTGCTCTTCCACAACTGAAAAACAGATAGTGTTCCCAAGCCTTCCATCCTGGAATATCTTTGGTCTTTCGCCAATGAAGAAAACAATCCCTCCCTCCAGCAGACCCTTCAACCACGATACAAGATCACAGCCAAAAGGCCGAGAAGAAACTACACTTGAGCTTAACAAAAATGGCTAAAACTTAGTGGAGGAAAGTGCAGTGCACCAAAACATAAGCTGACACAATCATGGAGAATGCGCCAGCATATATGCTCTTCTATCTATATTTTGCAAACCTGCTCTTGTCCCCTCCAGCTGCTCTATGTAGATTTAACGTCTGGCAAGGTGCATAACCCACTGACAAGCAGGCACACTCCTGCATGAGTTTTCTCTCTCACTAGCTGGATGATACACAATCATTTGCATGCGCTCCACTTCCGACACACCACCCACCCAACCACCCAGTCACCAGAGCCACCCACAAGCCAACTGGCTCCGTGATTTAATTTGCACAGTGTAGTCATCCAGGCAGCATGTCCTTCTCAATGGAAGGATCTCTGGTTCCATGGAATCTTCCGCATTGGAATGCTGCGGAACAAAAAGGATTTAAATATTCAGCTTGCTAGCATTCAATGTACCTGCGGCTTGGCTCTAGCACATGGGTCTTCATCCTGTGGCCCTCCAGCTGCTGTGAAACTACACATCCCAGCATGCCCTGCCACAGTTTTGCTATTAAGGTATGCTAAAACTGAGGCAGGGCATGCTGGGATGTATAGTTCCACAGCAGTTGGAGGGTCGCAGGTTGAAGACCCATGTTTTAGCATGCCTGTTCTATGATGCATGTTCCATGATGTCACAATCAGCTTGGAATGGGGTGTCTAGCAGGCATTTGCTGACAGCCACTTGAGGGAGACACACATCAGGAGATGCAGCATATCGGAGGTCTTCGATGCCTTTCCAGCAAATGCACACCACCTGCTGCTGGTCTGGACACAAAACAATGCCCACAATCGAAGTCCCAAAATGCCCAACTACAGGATTCATGTAAGTAGTGAATTTAGGAATGAATTTAGAAGTAGGAAATTAAGTTAGTTCACAAGTACATTCAAATTCAGATCTAAAGACTAAACACAAAACACAAAATAAGACTCCACAGAGCAATTATCAGGTGTCTTTATCAATTGTTGCATTTAAAAAATCAAGCAATTAGGGAACACAATGTTGCGACAATGTAACCCTATTTGCAAAATAGTACTAAATAAGTTTGTCGATGTAAGACATTTGCAAAGGCGCAAACAAAACACGCTGGAAAATGCAACTGAATCTGTTTTTGGAGGTTAGAAAAGATGTAGGATCAAGTAGCTCCATGGGTAGGGTGTTTGATTAAAATTCAACAGGTTATAGGTTTGAATCCTGGGTATGATAGTTTGAGGTGTTATTTAATAAAGCATGTTTATATATTAGTCACACATGGCTTACTTGTACAAATGGCATGTCACCAGTTAGTGCTGACTGCTGATATGCCATTTGCACTAAAACAAATGAAAATGGTAAAAGTTATTGTACTTTAAGTAAAAATAAAAGAGCAAAAATATCAATCCCAGTTTTGGATTACTTGAATTAACAAAAAAAAATGCATTTAGCAGAGGATAGTTTCAATCTGCTTACCTCTGGGCTATGGACCCAGCATGCTTCCATTACAGTACTCTGCTGCACATGTAATTGCAAGAGATCCTGAAGCACTCACTCATCATGGGAAAGTACCAATGTGTTTCTTCATTGGTTGATGGAAGAAACATCTTACAAAAACTCTCCAGATTATTGACTATTTAAAGTTTTTCTAGGAAACGTTCTAGATGAATGCTTATTAGCCTTTGTCAGTATGTACTTTTGCAAAGTGTCGCTGTGGCGCAATCAGTTAGTGTGTACGGCTATTAACCAAAAGGTTGGTGGTTCAATCCCACCCAGGGATGTAATTGACCTTGTTATCAGATTTTGGTGATCTTTAAGTAGACAAGTCAAAATTTCAAAAACCCCTGTTATGGTGTAGGGTACCTGGCCTTCTCTGATGTAATCAGAGTTAGATTTTATTCAGTGATTTTATAAAAACAGCTAGGAAGCACAATTTAGCAGTGGTTTGCAGAGAAAAAGAAATATGCTGGCAAAAAAATCCAATTGAGTGATTAAACAGCTCTTCATTTTCTGGCTTTATTTTTATGCTAACAAATTTGTTCTTTGAAAAGTGTCCACAAAGCCAAGTATCTGATTAACATCTTTGTAGGGATGGTTTTTCACCTATTACTAAATTAAACTTGCTTCATTGGAAAGGCAGCAAGATGCATCCTCATTTCAATATCTACTGAAATAATACAGGTTGACACCAGGAAACATTAACGCCACTGCATCCTTGCTGCTTTCTCATGTGGAAGTCTGTTTAATGTGAAAACAAGGTGATATCTAATTAGCACACAGGTAAGGAATTAAGAAAATCTTTATTTAAGGGTGAAGATGTTTCTCACAAAATCGTTGCCCCAATGCATCATTGAAATTCAAGCTGGAAAGATGATTTTAATATATCACTTGTACATTTTGTATTGCTCTTCTGGTGACAATGTAGTTTGTTTTTGTCAATTACCATTTTAATAATAGGGTAAAGAAAATTAAGTGGATTTTTGAAAGAAAACAATACTGTCAATATACTATTAAAACAAATTAAAATGGTAAAAGTTATTGTACTTTAAGTAAAAATAAAAGAGCAAAAATATCAATCCCAGTTTTGGATTACTTTAATTAACAAAAAAAAAATGCATATAGCAGAGGATAGTTTCAATCTGCCTACCTCTGGGTTAAGGGGCCCAGCATGCTTCAATTGCAGTACTCTGCTGCACATGTAAGTGCAAGAGATCCTGAAGCACTCACTCATCATGGGAAAGTACCAATGCGTTTCTTCATTGGTTGATGGAAGAAACATCTTACAAAAACTCTCCAGATTATTGACTTTTTAAAGTTTTCTAGGAAACGTTCTAGATGAATGCTTATTAGCCTTTGTCAGTATGTACTTTTGCAAAGTGTCTCTGTGGTGCAATCGGTTAGTGTGTTTGGTTATTAACCAAAGGGTTGGTAGTTCAATCCCACCCAGGGATGTTATTGACCTTGTCATCAGATTTTGGTGATCTTTAAGTAGACAAGTCAAAATTTCAAACCCCCTCTTATGGTGTAGGGTACCTGGCCTACTCTGATGTAATCAGAGTTAGATTTGATTAAGTGATTTTATCAAAAAACAGCTAGGAAGCACAATTTAGCAGTGGGTTGCAGAGAAAATGAAATATGCTGGCAGAAAAATCCAATTGAGTGATTAAACAGCTCTTCATTTTCTGGCTTTATTTTTATGCTAACTAATTTGTTCTCTGAAAAGTGTCCACAAAGCCAAGTATCGGATTAACATCTTTGTAGGGATGGTTTTTCACCTATTACTAAATTAAACTTGCTTCATTGGAAAGGCAGCAAGATGCATCCTCATTTCAATATCTACTGAAATAATACAGGTTGACACCAGGAAACATTAACGCCACTGCATCCTTGCTGCTTTCTCATGTGGAAGTCTGTTTAATGTGAAAACAAGGTGATATCTAATTAGCACACAGGTAAGGAATTAAGAAAATCTTTATTTAAGGGTAAGATGTTTCTCACAAAATCGTTGCCCCAATGCATCATTGAAATTCAAGCTGGAAAGATGATTTTAATATATCACTTGTACATTTTGTATTGCTCTTCTGGTGACAATGTAGTTTGTTTTTGTCAATTACCATTTTAATAATCGGGTAAAGAAAATTAAGTGGATTTTTGAAAGAAAACAATACTGTCTATATACTATTAAAACAAATTAAAAAGGTAAAAGTTATTGTACTTTAAGTAAAATAAAAAGAGCAAAAATATCAATCCCAGTTTTGGATTACTTTAATTAACAAAAAAAAATGCATATAGCAGAGGATAATTTCAATCTGCCTACCTCTGGGTTATGGACCCAGCATGCTTCCATTACAGTACTCTGCTGCACATGTAAGTGCAAGAGATCCTGAAGCACTCACTCATCATGGGAAAGTACCAATGTGTTTCTTCATTGGTTGATGGAAGAAACATCTTACAAAAACTCTCCAGATTATTGACTATTTAAAGTTTTTCTAGGAAACGTTCTAGATGAATGCTTATTAGCCTTTGTCAGTATGTACTTTTGCAAAGTGTCGCTGTAGCGCAATCAGTTAGTGTGTACGGCTATTAACCAAAAAGTTGGTGGTTCAATCCCACCCAGGGACGTAATTGACCTTGTGATCAGATTTTGGTGATATTTAAGTAGACAAGTCAAAATTTCAAACCCTCTCTTATGGTGTAGGGTACCTGGCCTACTCTGATGTAATCAGAGTTAGATTTGATTAAGTGATTTTATAAAAAAAACAGCTAGGAAGCACAATTTAGCAGTGGGTTGCAGAGAAAAAGAAATATGCTGGCAGAAAAATCCAATTGAGTGATTAAACAGCTCTTCATTTTCTGACTTTATTTTTATGCTAACAAATTTGTTCTCTGAAAAGAGTCCACAAAGACAAGTATCTGATTAACACCTTTGTAGGGATGGTTTTTCACCTATTACTAAATTAAAAATGCTTCATTGGAAAGGCAGCAAGATGCATCCTCATTTCAAGATCTACTGAAATAATACAGGTTGACACCAGGAAACATTAACGCCACTGCATCCTTGCTGCTTTCTCATGTGGAAGTCTGTTTAATGTGAAAACAAGGTGATATCTAATTAGCACACAGGTAAGGAATTAAGAAATTCTTTATTTAATGGTAAGATGTTTCTCACAAAATCGTTGCCCCAATGCATCATTGAAATTCAAGCTGGAAAGATGATTTTAATATATCACTTGTACATTTTGTATTGCTCTTCTGGTGACAATGTAGTTTGTTTTTGTCAATTACCATTTTAATAATCGGGTAAAGAAAATTAAGTGGATTTTTGAAAGAAAACAATACTGTCTATATACTATTAAAACAAATTAAAAAGGTAAAAGTTATTGTACTTTAAGTAAAATAAAAAGAGCAAAAATATCAATCCCAGTTTTGGATTACTTTAATTAACAAAAAAAAATGCATATAGCAGAGGATAATTTCAATCTGCCTACCTCTGGGTTATGGACCCAGCATGCTTCCATTACAGTACTCTGCTGCACATGTAAGTGCAAGAGATCCTGAAGCACTCACTCATCATGGGAAAGTACCAATGTGTTTCTTCATTGGTTGATGGAAGAAACATCTTACAAAAACTCTCCAGATTATTGACTATTTAAAGTTTTTCTAGGAAACGTTCTAGATGAATGCTTATTAGCCTTTGTCAGTATGTACTTTTGCAAAGTGTCGCTGTAGCGCAATCAGTTAGTGTGTACGGCTATTAACCAAAAAGTTGGTGGTTCAATCCCACCCAGGGACGTAATTGACCTTGTGATCAGATTTTGGTGATATTTAAGTAGACAAGTCAAAATTTCAAACCCTCTCTTATGGTGTAGGGTACCTGGCCTACTCTGATGTAATCAGAGTTAGATTTGATTAAGTGATTTTATAAAAAAAACAGCTAGGAAGCACAATTTAGCAGTGGGTTGCAGAGAAAAAGAAATATGCTGGCAGAAAAATCCAATTGAGTGATTAAACAGCTCTTCATTTTCTGGCTTTATTTTTATGCTAACAAATTTGTTCTCTGAAAAGAGTCCACAAAGCCAAGTATCTGATTAACACCTTTGTAGGGATGGTTTTTCACCTATTACTAAATTAAACATGCTTCATTGGAAAGGCAGCAAGATGCATCCTCATTTCAATATCTACTGAAATAATACAGGTTGACACCAGGAAACATTAACGCCACTGCATCCTTGCTGCTTTCTCATGTGGAAGTCTGTTTAATGTGAAAACAAGGTGATATCTAATTAGCACACAGGTAAGGAATTAAGAAAATCTTTATTTAAGGGTGAAGAGGTTTCTCACAAAATCGTTGCCCCAATGCATCATTGAAATTCAAGCTGGAAAGATGATTTTAATATATCACTTGTACATTTTGTATTGCTCTTCTGGTGACAATGTAGTTTGTTTTTGTCAATTACCATTTGAATAATAGGGTAAAGAAAATTAAGTGGATTTTTGAAAGAAAACAATACTGTCAATATACTATTAAAACAAATTAAAATAATAAAAGTTATTGTACTTTAAGTAAAAATAAAAGAGCAAAAATATCAATCCCAGTTTTGGATTACTTTAATTAACAAAAAAAAATGCATATAGCAGAGGATAGTTTCAATCTGCCTACCTCTGGGTTATGGGCCCAGCATGCTTCCATTGCAGTACTCTGCTGCACATGTAAGTGCAAGAGATCCTGAAGCACTCATTCATCATGGGAAAGTACCAATGTGTTTCTTCATTGGTTGATGGAAGAAACATCTTACAAAAACTCTCCAGATTATTGACTTTTTAAAGTTTTTCTAGGAAACGTTCTAGATGAATGCTTATTAGCCTTTGTCAGTATATACTTTTGCAATGTGTCTCTGTGGCGCAATCAGTTAGCGTGTTCGGTTATTAACCAAAAGGTTGGTGGTTCAATCCTACCCAGGGACGTAATTTACCTTGTTATCAGATTTTGGTGATCTTTAAGTAGACAAGTCAAAATTTCAAACCCCCTCTTATGGTGTAGGGTACCTGGCCTTCTCTGATGTAATCAGAGTTAGATTTGATTAAGTGATTTTATAAAAGAACAGCTAGGAAGCACAACTTAGCAGTGGGTTGCAGAGAAAAAGAAATACGCTTGCAGAAAAATCCAATTGAGTGATTAAACAGCTCTTCATTTTCTGGCTTTATTTTTATGCTAACAAATTTGTTCTCTGAAAAGTGTCCACAAAGCCAAGTATCTGATTAACACCTTTGTAGGGATGGTTTTTCACCTATTACTAAATTAAACTTGCTTCATTGGAAAGGCAGCAAGTGATGTCATCCAAGCAGTGGGTCAAAGTTGGCTTCAACCCTCGTCTGCTTATGAAAAGAGAAAAGGGATATGCAGGGCATGGCGGCCTTTTGCGACGCTTGGATGACCCCTAGTTCGCATTAAACACCCCCACCCTCCTTCGGTGTGGGGCTCATGTTGGCCATGCCCCAGCCCCTGAAGCATTCAAGCTGATTTCTTGCAGCAGCTGGGTACTGTAACAGCTCCAGAGCTGCTCTGTAAGGCAAGTAAAAGGGTGTGGGCCCTGCAGCACTACCTGTAGTTTGCATTGTGCATTGGAAGGCACAAAGTAAGCAGACGGGAGGAGAAGTCAGGATAGTTCACAAGGTTATAGAAGGGAGGGGCTCAAGAAAAGAGAAGTGGAAACAGACAGCATACTAGGCTGGAGAGAGACCTGAGACAAAGAGATCTGAATTATACGAGAGCCGTCCAGGGGAAACACAAATTATGCAGTCAAGTTTCCCACATTTGGGGAAATCGCAAGGGACAGCACTCCCAGAGTGCAATGGGTGAGCCTTGCCCTGGGAGAAGCACCTTCATGATCATAGTATCTCACCTGGCAGGTTAGTAGGAGTTGGGTTAGAGCTGGGGAGGGTCGCTGCTCGGGCACTACCTTTCAAGTGAAGGAGATCCAACTGAGGCAGCACAAGGGAACTCTCAAAAGAAGAACAAGGCTAGAGGAAGATCTGAGACAAAGAAATCTGACTTTTACCAGAGCTGACCAGAGGAAAGCACAAACACAGTCCACCACTACCACAAATAATGCAGTCGAGTTTCCCACATTTGGGGAAATCACAGGGGTCAGCATACCCAGAATGCAATGAATGAACCTCACCCTGGGAGAACAATCTTCATGACAATAGTATCTCCTATGCAAAATAAGTATGATTTGGGATAGGGCTGGGGAGGGCCGCTGCTCAGGCACATCTCTGTCAAGTAAAGGAGATTCAACTGAGGCAGCACAAGGGAACTCTCATCTGGGGACAACAACTGCAGGGAGAACACATATTTTCAGATGAACATGGGGTGGCAGAAGGCTGCCTAATACTGAAGCACCCCCAAACAACAAACCAAATGCAACAACTAGTGCAAGCATTCCTGGGGGATGGCCTGCAGCAGATGGATTTGAATATGGTGATGTCATCCAAGCAGTGGGTCAAAGTTGGCTTCAACCCTCGTCTGCATATGAAAAGAGAAAAGGAGCGTGCAGGGCATGGAGGCCTTTTGTGGTGCTTGGATGACCCCTAGTTCGCATTAAGCACCCCCACCCTCCTTCGGTGTGGGGCTCATGTTGGCCATTCCCCAGCCCCTGAAGCATTCAAGCTGATTTCTTGCTGCAGCTGGGCACTGTAACAGCTCCAGAGCTGCTCTGTAAAGCAAGTAAAAGGGTGTGGGCCCTGCAGCACTACCCGTAGTTTGCATTGTGCATTGGGAGGCACAAAGTAAGCAGACGGGAGGAGAAGTCAGGATAGTGCACAAGGGTATAGAAGGGAGGGGCTCAAGAAAAAAGAAGTGGAACCAGACAGCAAACTAGGCTGGAGAGAGACCTGAGACAAAGAGATCTGAATTACATGAGAGCCGACCAGGGAAAACTCAAATTATGCAGTCAAGTTTCCCACATTTGGGGAAATCGCAGGGGCAGCACACCCAGAGTGCAATGGGTGAGCCTTGCCCTGGGAGAAGCAACTTCATGATCATAGTATCTCACCTGGCAGGTAAGTAGGAGTTGGGCTAGAGCTGGGGAGGGTCGCTGCTCGGGCACCCCCCTGTCAAGTGAAGGAGATCCAACTGAGGCAGCACAAGGGAACTCTCGAAAGAAGAACAAGGCTAGAGGAAGATCTGAGACAAAGAAATCTGACTTTTACCAGAGCTGACCAGAGGAAAGCACAAACACAGTCCCCCACTACCACAAATAATGCAGTCGAGTTTCCCACATTTGGGGAAATCACAGGGGTCAGCATACCCAGAATGCAATGAATGAACCTAACCCTGGGAGAACAATCTTCATGACCATGGTATCTCCTATGCAAAATAAGTATGATTTGGGATAGGGCTGGGGAGGGCCGTTGCTCAGGCACATCTCTGTCAAGTAAGTTGCATTTGATTTGTTGTTTGGGGGTGCTTCAGTATTAGGCAGCCTTCTGCCCTACCATGTTCATCTGAAAATATGTGTTCTCCCTGCAGTTGTTGTCCCCAGATGAGAGTTCCCTTGTGCTGCCTCAGTTGAATCTCCTTTTGGAGAAGACCTCAATAAGATTGTAGCTGATCTGGCTACTGCTAAAACAGCTTGCCTACCTAGTATGACTCCTACCACGCAGAAGGCTAAAAGTACTTTTCTTGGCCCTTTCATCCTCCAGGTAAAGCGTACCCAAGGTCAGGCATACCCAAAGCAAGCTCATGTTTCCAGACCTGCCAAGCCCAGACTGAAGCAATCCTGGGCTGCCCATCAGCCTGCTTCCAAAACGGACAAGCCTGCCGCATGACGGTGCAGGCCTCCCTCTGGGGGATCCCAGGGTGGGGGGCCCGACTTCTAGGTTTGGCAAAGAAAGGTATAATTCTAAGCTAGAGAATTCTGTTTGGAGCTCACCTTGTACTTTGTGAAGAAATAATCAGCATTGTGGCTGAGCAGATACATGTAGTGTGTGGCTGCAAACTGCATGGATCTGCTGCGTTGTAATGCTGATTCTTTTTTTTTGCAAAGTACCAATAGCTTCATATAATGTTCACAATTTTTATGCAGGATCAAATAGCTCAATAGGTAGGGTGTTTGATTAGAATTCAACAGGTTATAGGTTTGAATCCTGGGTATGGTAGTTTGAGATGTGTTATTTAATAAAGTATGTTGTTCTGACTGCCGGCATCCTATCACCTGGGATATCATACTAAATAAATGGAGTTGATCAAATTTTTTTTTTTTTTTTTAACTAGGGACAATTTCCAGATAATTCTCTTTATAACTGAGATTGCCCCCTGGAACTTCACATCAGTTGACAACTATGCATGAGTGGGCAGTGCTTGCCCTGGATCTGTCCACCCATTTATGTGCCGCCATAAAATAAAGCATGACTAACAGTTATCCTGGGCGTACACTACACAATTATCTGTCAGGCTATCTATCCAGTCTGGATGGATGGAATGAAAATCTGGTAATGTATAGGAGCAAATGTCAATTAACCATTTGCTCCCAAACACTAGAAAAGTGGTCAAAAATGGTCATTACACAAATTGGTTAAACCCAAAATTTAACCAATTTGTTTAGGGGACCATTTTTGTCCATTTTTTAGTGTTTGAGAGTAAATCGTTGATGGTCATTTGCTCACATAGATAACCGGATTTCTATTCCAACCAGCCAGTGTTGGAGAGATGGTCTGCCAGATTACATAATGCATACCAGAGCCATAACTAGACTTTTTGGTGCCCTGTGACAGAGAATTATATGCCCTCCCCCCCATTTTTGCAATATGGACAAAAGGCGCATGCCTTGTGGGGAAGGGGCATAACAAGATTGGTCTCAGAGAAAGCACATGAGATATGAAGATATATCTAGTATACTTGACACTCAATGGTTTGTGGTATTGCAGGGGTGCCCTCCTTAAATGCATATACAGTCACACATGGCATGTTTGTGTAAATGGCATATCAGCAGTCAGCACTAACTGGTGACATGCCATTTGTACAAGTAAGCCATGTGTGACTAATATATAAACATACTTTATTAAATAACACCTCAAACTATCATACCCAGGATTCAAACCTATAACCTGTTAAATTCTAATCAAACACCCTACCCATTGAGCTACTTGATCCTGCATCTATTCTAACCTCCAATAACAGATTCAGTTGCATTTTCCAGCGTGTTTTGTTTGCGCCTTTGCAAATGTCTTACATCGACAAACTTATTTAGTACTATTTTGCAAATAGGGTTACATTGTCGCAACATTGTGTTCCCTAATTGCTTGATTTTTTAAATGCAAAAATTGATAAAGACACCTGATAATTGCTCTGTGGAGTCTTCTTTTGTGTCTACTTCTTATCTACATTTAATTCCCTACCTATAATCAAGGCATTTTTAAATGCTGGGTGCTGCCAGGACGTGAGGCCTACCTAGTCTTTAGATCTGAATTTGAATGTACTTGTGAACTAACTTAATTTCCTACTTCTAAATTCATTCCTAAATTCACTACTTACATTAATCCTGTAGTTGGGCATTTTGGGACTTCAATTGTGGGCATTGTTTTGTGTCCAGACCAGCAGCTGGTGGTGTGCATTTGCTGGAAAGGCATCGAAGACCTCCGATATGCTGCATCTCCTGATGTGTGTCTGCCTCAAGTGGCTGTCAGCATATGCATGCTAGACACCCCATTCCAAGCTGATTGTGACATCACGGAACATGCATCATAGAACAGGCATGCTAGAACATGGGTCTTCAACCTGCGACCCTCCAGCTGCTGTGGAACTACATATCCCAGCATGCCCTGCCTCAGTTTTAGCATACCTTAATAGCAAAACTGTGGCAGGGCATGCTGGGATGTGTAGTTTCACAGCAGCTGGAGGGCCACAGGATGAAGACCCATGTGCTAGAACCAAACCGCAGGTACATTGAATGCTAGCAAGCTGAATGTTTAAATCCTTTTTGTTCCGCAGCATTCCAATGCGGAAGATTCCATGGAACCAGAGATTATTCCATTGAGAAGGACATGCTGCCTGGATGACTGCACTGTGCAAATTAAATCACGGAGCCAGTTGGCTTGTGGGTGGCTCTGGTGACTGGGTGGTTGGGTGGGCGGTGTGTCGGAGGTGGAGCACATGCAAATGAATGTGTATCATCCAGCTAGTGAGAGAGAAAACTCATGCAGGAGTGTGCCTGCTTGTCAGTGAGTTATGCACCTTGCCAGACGTCAAATCTACATGGAGCAACTGGAGGGGACAAGAGCAGGTTTGGAAAATATAGACAGAAGAGCATATATGCTGGCGCATTCTCCATGATTGTGTCAGCTTATGTTTTGTTGCACTGCACTTTCCTCCACTAAGTTTTAGCCATTTTGTTTAAACGCAAGTGTAGTTGCTTCTCGCTCTTTTGGCTGTGATATTGTATTGTGGTTGAAGAGTCTGCTGGAGGGATTGTTTTCTTCATTGGCGAGAGACTGAAGATATTCCAGGATGGAAGGCTTGGGAACACTATCCGTTTTTCAGTTGTGGAAGAGTTGAAAGACCGGATTGGACTACATTCTATAGTAAAGGGTATCTTTGTATTTATTAATCCTCCCTTTATATGTGTCTGTCTTTCAATAAAGCTTTGGGCTTGTGATTCCGTCACCCTCTTACACTCCACACCCATAGCCTTATTAACTATTGTATTGTTTAAATGTATAGTGCAGTTCATGATTTATAGTGTAGGCTGACCTGTACTGTAGTTCTTGAACTGTACTATACCGACAGCATTTGTATTGTGATTTGGCTGTGCTGCAACACAGTACTTATGTGTGTAATGTTTATATATGTTTTTTTGCTTCTTTATGTCAATAAAGACTGCTTTTTCAATCCAATATCTGAAAACAATCAATGTTTATCTTTGATGGCAATAGAAGTGGTATGATATTTGCTGCTTTTGAAAGGCAATATCTGATATGTCCCCTATCTGGGAACCATATATTAAATGGCTTTTCAGAAAAGGGAGATGGGAGAAGAGCTTTCAGTACTTGTAGGACCGATGCACATTTCCTATTCTAGCCTCCAAAAACAGATTCAGTTGCATTTTCCAGCGTGTTTTGGATGCGCCTTTGCAAATGTCTTACATCGACAAACTTATTTAGTACTATTTTGCAAATAGGGTTACATTGTTGCAACATTGTGTTCCCTAATTGCTTGATTTTTTAAATGCAACAATTGATAAAAACACCTGATAACTGCTCTGCGGAGTCTTATTTTGTGTCTACTTCTTATCTACATTTAATACCGTACCTCTAATCAAGGCATTTTTAAATGCTGGCGGCTGCCAGGACGTGAGGCCTACCTAGACTTTAGATCTGAATTTGAATGTACTTGTGAACTAACTTAATTTCCTACTTCTAAATTCATTCCTAAATTCACTACTTACATGAATCCTGTAGTTGGGCATTTTGGGACTTCGATTGTGGGCATTGTTTTGTGTCCAGACCAGCAGCAGGTGGTGTGCATTTGCTGGAAAGGCATCGAAGACCTCCGATATGCTGCATCTCCTGATGTTTGTCTCCCTCAAGTGGCTGTCAGCAAATGCCAGCTAGACACCCCATTCCAAGCTGATTGTGACATCACGGAACATGCATCATAGAACAGGCATGCTAAAACATGGGTCTTCAACCTGCGACCCTCCAGCTGCTGTAGAATTACACATCCCAGCATGCCCTGCCTCAGTTTTAGCATACCTTATAGCAAAACTGTGGCAGGGCGTGCTGGGATGTGTAGTTTCACAGCAGCTGGAGCTCCACAGGATGAAGACCCATGTGCTAGAGCCAAGCCGCAGGTACATTGAATGCTAGCAAGCTGAATATTTAAATCCTTTTTGTTCCGCAGCATTCCAATGCGGAAGATTCCATGGAACCAGAGATCCTTCCATTGAGAAGGACATGCTGCCTGGATGACTACACTGTGCAAATTAAATCACGGAGCCAGTTGGTTTGTGGGTGGCTCTGGTGACTGGGTGGTTGGGTGGGTGGTGTGTCGGAGGTGGAGCACATGCAAATGATTGTGTATCATCCAGCTAGTGAGAGTGAAAACTCATGCAGGAGTGTGCCTGCTTGTCAGTGGGTTATGCACCTTGCCAGACGTTAAATCTACATAGAGCAGCTGGAGGGGACAAGAGCATGTTTGCAAAATATAGATAGAAGAGCATATATGCTGGCGCATTCTCCATGATTGTGTCAGCTTATGTTTTGGTGCACTGCACTTTCCTCCACTAAGTTTTAGCCATTTTTGTTAAGCTCAAGTGTAGTTGCTTCTCGGCCTTTTGGCTGTGATCTTGTATTGTGGTTGAAGGGTCTGCTGGAGGGAGGGATTGCTTTCTTCATTGGCGAAAGACCAAAGATATTCCAGGATGGAAGGCTTGGGAACACTATCCGTTTTTCAATTGTGGAAGAGTTGAAAGACCGGATTGGACTACATTCTATAGTAAAGGATGTCTTTCTATTTATTAATCCTCCCTTTATATGTGTCAGTCTTTCAATAAAGCTTCGGGCTTGTGATTCCCTCACCCTCTTACACTCCACACCCATAGCCTTATTAACTGTTGTATTATTGTACAGTTTAAATGTATAGTGCAGTTCATGATTTATAGTGTAGGCTGGCCTGTGCTGTAGTTCTTGAACTGTACTATACCATCAGCATTTCTATTGTGTTTTGGCTGTGCCGCAACGCGGTACTTATGTGTGTAATGTTTATGTATGTTTTTTTGCTTCTTTATGTGCATCGGTCCTACAAGTACTGAAAGCTCTTCTCCCATCTCCCTTTTCTGAAAAGCCATTTAATATATGGTTCCCAGATAGGGGACATATCAGATATTGGATTTCAAAAGCATCAAATATCATACCACTTTTATTGCCATCAAAGATAAACATTGATTGTTTTCAGATATTGGCTTGAAAAAGCAGTCTTTATTGACATAAAAAAAAACATACATAAACATTGCACACATAAATACAGTGTTGCAGCACAGCCAAAACACAATACAAATGCTGACGGTATAGTACAGTTCAAGAACTACAGCACAGGCCAGTCTACACTATAAATCATGAACTGCACTATACATTTAAACTATACAATAATACAACAGTTAATAAGGCTATGGGTGTGGAGTGTAAGAGGGTGAGGGATTCACAAAACCGAAGCTTTATTGTAACACAGACACATATAAGGGGAGGGTCAATAAATAGAAAGATATCCTTTACTATAGAATGTAGTCCAATCCGACCTCTGTGCTCTTCCACAACTGAAAAACAGATAGTGTTCCCAAGCCTTCCATCCTGGAATATCTTTGGTTTTTCGCCAATGAAGAAAACAATCCCTCCCTCCAGCAGACCCTTCAACCACGATACAAGATCACAGCCAAAAGGCCGAGAAGCAACTACACTTGAGCTTAACAAAAATGGCTAAAACTTAGTGGAGGAAAGTGCAGTGCACCAAAACATAAGCTGACACAATCATGGAGAATGCGCCAGCATATATGCTCTTCTATCTATATTTTGCAAACCTGCTCTTGTCCCCTCCAGCTGCTCTATGTAGATTTAACGTCTGGCAAGGTGCATAACCCACTGACAAGCAGGCACACTCCTGCATGAGTTTTCTCTCTCACTAGCTGGATGATACACAATCATTTGCATGCGCTCCACTTCCGACACACCACCCACCCAACCACCCAGTCACCAGAGCCACCCACAAGCCAACTGGCTCCGTGATTTAATTTGCACAGTGTAGTCATCCAGGCAGCATGTCCTTCTCAATGGAAGGATCTCTGGTTCCATGGAATCTTCCGCATTGGAATGCTGCGGAACAAAAAGGATTTAAATATTCAGCTTGCTAGCATTCAATGTACCTGCGGCTTGGCTCTAGCACATGGGTCTTCATCCTGTGGCCCTCCAGCTGCTGTGAAACTACACATCCCAGCATGCCCTGCCACAGTTTTGCTATTAAGGTATGCTAAAACTGAGGCAGGGCATGCTGGGATGTGTAGTTCCACAGCAGCTGGAGGGTCGCAGGTTGAAGACCCATGTTTTAGCATGCCTGTTCTATGATGCATGTTCCATGATGTCACAATCAGCTTGGAATGGGGTGTCTAGCAGGCATTTGCTGACAGCCACTTGAGGGAGACACACATCAGGAGATGCAGCATATCGGAGGTCTTCGATGCCTTTCCAGCAAATGCACACCACCTGCTGCTGGTCTGGACACAAAACAATGCCCACAATCGAAGTCCCAAAATGCCCAACTACAGGATTCATGTAAGTAGTGAATTTAGGAATGAATTTAGAAGTAGGAAATTAAGTTAGTTCACAAGTACATTCAAATTCAGATCTAAAGACTAAACACAAAACACAAAATAAGACTCCACAGAGCAATTATCAGGTGTCTTTATCAATTGTTGCATTTAAAAAATCAAGCAATTAGGGAACACAATGTTGCGACAATGTAACCCTATTTGCAAAATAGTACTAAATAAGTTTGTCGATGTAAGACATTTGCAAAGGCGCAAACAAAACACGCTGGAAAATGCAACTGAATCTGTTTTTGGAGGTTAGAAAAGATGCAGGATCAAGTAGCTCCATGGGTAGGGTGTTTGATTAGAATTCAACAGGTTATAGGTTTGAATCCTGGGTATGATAGTTTGAGATGTTATTTAATAAAGCATGTTTATATATTAGTCACACATTGCTTACTTGTACAAATGGCATGTCACCAGTTAGTGCTGACTGCTGATATGCCATTTGCACTAAAACAAATTAAAATGGTAAAAGTTATTGTACTTTAAGTAAAAATAAAAGCTAAAATATCAATCCCAGTTTTGGATTACTTTAATGAACAAAAAAAAAATGCATATAGCAAAGGATAGTTTCAATCTGCCTACCTCTGGGTTATGGACCCAGCATGCTTCCATTACAGTACTCTGCTGCACATGTAAGTGCAAGAGATCCTGAAGCACTCACTCATCATGGGAAAGTACCAATGTGTTTCTTCATTGGTTGATGGAAGAAACATCTTACAAAAACTCTCCACATTATTGACTTTTTAAAATGTTTCTAGGAATCGTTCTAGATGAATGCTTATTAGCCTTTGTCAGTATGGACTTTTACAAAGTGTTGCTGTGGCGCAATCAGTTACTGTGTAAGGCTATTAACCAAAAGGTTGGTGGTTCAATCCCACCCAGGGACGTAATTGACCTTGTTATCAGATTTTGGTGATCTTTATGTAGACAAGTCAAAATTTCAAACCTCCTCTTATGGTGTAGGGTACCTGGCCTTCTCTGATGTAATCAGAGTTAGATTTGATTCAGTGATTTTATAAAAACAGCTAGGAAGCACAATTTAGCAGTGGGTTGCAGAGAAAAAGAAATATGCTGGCAAAAAAATCCAATTGAGTGATTAAACAGCTCTTCATTTTCTGGCTTTATTTTTATGCTAACAAATTTGTTCTCTGAAAAGTGTCCACAAAGCCAAGTTTCTGATTAACACCTTTGTAGGGATGGTTTTTAACCTATTACTAAATTAAACTTGCTTCATTGGAAAGGCAGCAAGATGCATCCTCATTTCAATATCTACTGAAATAATACAGGTTGACACCAGGAAACATTAACGCCACTGCATCCTTTGTGCTTTCTCATGTGGAAGTCTGTTTAATGTGAAAACAAGGTGATATCTAATTAGCACACAGGTAAGGAATTAAGAAAATCTTTATTTAAGGGTGAAGATGTTTCTCACAAAATCGTTGCCCCAATGCATCATTGAAATTCAAGCTGGAAAGATGATTTTAATATATCACTTGTACATTTTGTATTGCTCTTCTGGTGACAATGTAGTTTGTTTTTGTCAATTACCATTTTAATAATCGGGTAAAGAAAATTAAGTGGATTTTTGAAAGAAAACAATACTGTCAATATACTATTAAAACAAATGAAAATGGTAAAAGTTATTGTACTTTAAGTAAAAATAAAAGAGCAAAAATATCAATCCCAGTTTTGGATTACTTTAATTAACAAAAAAAAAACGCATATAGCAGAGGATAGTTTCAATCTGCCTACCTCTGTGCTATGGACCCAGCATGCTTCCATTACAGTACTCTGCTGCACATGTAACTGCAAGAGATCCTGAAGCACTCACTCATCATGGGAAAGTACCAATGTGTTTCTTCATTGGTTGATGGAAGAAACATCTTACAAAAACTCTCCAGATTATTGACTATTTAAAGTTTTTCAAGGAAACGTTCTAGATGAATGCTTATTAGCCTTTGTCAGTATACACTTTTGCAAAGTGTCGCTGTGGCGCAATCAGTTAGTGTGTACGGCTATTAACCAAAAGGTTGGTGGTTCAATCCCACCCAGGGATGTAATTGACCTTGTTATCAGATTTTGGTGATCTTTAAGTAGACAAGTCAAAATTTCAAAAACCCCTGTTATGGTGTAGGGTACCTGGCCTTCTCTGATGTAATCAGAGTTAGATTTGATTCAGTGATTTTATAAAAACAGCTAGGAAGCACAATTTAGCAGTGGTTTGCAGAGAAAAAGAAATATGCTGGCAAAAAAATCCAATTGAGTGATTAAACAGCTCTTCATTTTCTGGCTTTATTTTTATGCTAACAAATTTGTTCTCTGAAAAGTGTCCACAAAGCCAAGTATCTGATTAACATCTTTGTAGGGATGGTTTTTCACCTATTACTAAATTAAACTTGCTTCATTGGAAAGGCAGCAAGATGCATCCTCATTTCAATATCTCCTGAAATAATACAGGTTGACACCAGGAAACATTAACGCCACTGCATCCTTGCTGCTTTCTCATGTGGAAGTCTGTTTAATGTGAAAACAAGGTGATATCTAATTAGCACACAGGTAAGGAATTAAGAAAATCTTTATTTAAGGGTGAAGATGTTTCTCACAAAATCGTTGCCCCAATGCATCATTGAAATTCAAGCTGGAAAGATGATTTTAATATATCACTTGTACATTTTGTATTGCTCTTCTGGTGACAATGTAGTTTGTTTTTGTCAATTACCATTTTAATAATAGGGTAAAGAAAATTAAGTGGATTTTTGAAAGAAAACAATACTGTCAATATACTATTAAAACAAATTAAAATGGTAAAAGTTATTGTACTTTAAGTAAAAATAAAAGAGCAAAAATATCAATCCCAGTTTTGGATTACTTTAATTAACAAAAAAAAATGCATATAGCAGAGGATAGTTTCAATCTGCCTACCTCTGGGTTAAGGGGCCCAGCATGCTTCCATTGCAGTACTCTGCTGCACATGTAAGTGCAAGAGATCCTGAAGCACTCACTCATCATGGGAAAGTACCAATGCGTTTCTTCATTGGTTGATGGAAGAAACATCTTACAAAAACTCTCCAGATTATTGACTTTTTAAAGTTTTCTAGGAAACGTTCTAGATGAATGCTTATTAGCCTTTGTCAGTATGTACTTTTGCAAAGTGTCTCGGTGGTGCAATCGGTTAGTGTGTTTGGTTATTAACCAAAGGGTTGGTGGTTCAATCCCACCCAGGGATGTTATTGACCATGTCATCAGATTTTGGTGATCTTTAAGTAGACAAGTCAAAATTTCAAACCCCCTCTTATGGTGTAGGGTACCTGGCCTACTCTGATGTAATCAGAGTTAGATTTGATTAAGTGATTTTATAAAAGAACAGCTAGGAAGCACAACTTAGCAGTGGGTTGCAGAGAAAAAGAAATACGCTTGCAGAAAAATCCAATTGAGTGATTAAACAGCTCTTCATTTTCTGGCTTTATTTTTATGCTAACTAATTTGTTCTCTGAAAAGTGTCCACAAAGCCAAGTATCTGATTAACACCTTTGTAGGGATGGTTTTTCACCTATTACTAAATTAAACTTGCTTCATTGGAAAGGCAGCAAGTGATGTCATCCAAGCAGTGGGTCAAAGTTGGCTTCAACCCTCGTCTGCTTATGAAAAGAGAAAAGGGATATGCAGGGCATGGCAGCCTTTTGCGACGCTTGGATGACCCCTAGTTCGCATTAAACACCCCCACCCTCCTTCGGTGTGGGGCTCATGTTGGCCATGCCCCAGCCCCTGAAGCATTCAAGCTGATTTCTTGCAGCAGCTGGGTACTGTAACAGCTCCAGAGCTGCTCTGTAAGGCAAGTAAAAGGGTGTGGGCCCTGCAGCACTACCTGTAGTTTGCATTGTGCATTGGAAGGCACAAAGTAAGCAGACGGGAGGAGAAGTCAGGATAGTGCACAAGGTTATAGAAGGGAGGGGCTCAAGAAAAGAGAAGTGGAAACAGACAGCATACTAGGCTGGAGAGAGACCTGAGACAAAGAGATCTGAATTATACGAGAGCCGTCCAGGGGAAACACAAATTATGCAGTCAAGTTTCCCACATTTGGGGAAATCGCAAGGGGCAGCACACCCAGAGTGCAATGGGTGAGCCTTGCCCTGGGAGAAGCACCTTCATGATCATAGTATCTCACCTGGCAGGTTAGTAGGAGTTGGGCTAGAGCTGGGGAGGGTCGCTGCTCGGGCACTACCTTTCAAGTGAAGGAGATCCAACTGAGGCAGCACAAGGGAACTCTCAAAAGAAGAACAAGGCTAGAGGAAGATCTGAGACAAAGAAATCTGACTTTACCAGAGCTGACCAGAGGAAAGCACAAACACAGTCCACCACTACCACAAATAATGCAGTCGAGTTTCCCACATTTGGGGAAATCACAGGGGTCAGCATACCCAGAATGCAATGAATGAACCTCACCCTGGGAAAACAATCTTCATGACAATAGTATCTCCTATGCAAAATAAGTATGATTTGGGATAGGGCTGGGGAGGGCTGCTGCTCAGGCACATCTCTGTCAAGTAAAGGAGATTCAACTGAGGCAGCACAAGGGAACTCTCATCTGGGGACAACAACTGCAGGGAGAACACATATTTTCAGATGAACATGGGGTGGCAGAAGGCTGCCTAATACTGAAGCACCCCCAAACAACAAACCAAATGCAACAACTAGTGCAAGCATTCCTGGGGGATGGCCTGCAGCAGATGGATTTGAATATGGTGATGTCATCCAAGCAGTGGGTCAAAGTTGGCTTCAACCCTCGTCTGCATATGAAAAGAGAAAAGGAGCGTGCAGGGCATGGAGGCCTTTTGTGGTGCTTGGATGACCCCTAGTTCGCATTAAGCACCCCCACCCTCCTTCGGTGTGGGGCTCATGTTGGCCATTCACCAGCCCCTGAAGCATTCAAGCTGATTTCTTGCAGCAGCTGGGCACTGTAACAGCTCCAGAGCTGCTCTGTAAAGCAAGTAAAAGGGTGTGGGCCCTGCAGCACTACCCGCAGTTTGCATTGTGCATTGGGAGGCACAAAGTAAGCAGACGGGAGGAGAAGTCAGGATAGTGCACAAGGGTATAGAAGGGAGGGGCTCAAGAAAAAAGAAGTGGAACCAGACAGCAAACTAGGCTGGAGAGAGACCTGAGACAAAGAGATCTGAATTACATGAGAGCCGACCAGGGAAAACTCAAATTATGCAGTCAAGTTTCCCACATTTGGGGAAATCGCAGGGGCAGCACACCCAGAGTGCAATGGGTGAGCCTTGCCCTGGGAGAAGCAACTTCATGATCATAGTATCTCACCTGGCAGGTAAGTAGGAGTTGGGCTAGAGCTGGGGAGGGTCGCTGCTCGGGCACCCCCCTGTCAAGTGAAGGAGATCCAACTGAGGCAGCACAAGGGAACTCTCGAAAGAAGAACAAGGCTAGAGGAAGATCTGAGACAAAGAAATCTGAATTTTACCAGAGCTGACCAGAGGAAAGCACAAACACAGTCCCCCACTACCACAAATAATGCAGTCGAGTTTCCCACATTTGGGGAAATCACAGGGGTCAGCATACCCAGAATGCAATGAATGAACCTAACCCTGGGAGAACAATCTTCATGACCATGGTATCTCCTATGCAAAATAAGTATGATTTGGGATAGGGCTGGGGAGGGCCGTTGCTCAGGCACATCTCTGTCAAGTAAGTTGCATTTGATTTGTTGTTTGGGGGTGCTTCAGTATTAGGCAGCCTTCTGCCCTACCATGTTCATCTGAAAATATGTGTTCTCCCTGCAGTTGTTGTCCCCAGATGAGAGTTCCCTTGTGCTGCCTCAGTTGAATCTCCTTTTGGAGAAGACCTCAATAAGATTGTAGCTGATCTGGCTACTGCTAAAACAGCTTGCCTACCTAGTATGACTCCTACCACGCAGAAGGCTAAAAGTACTTTTCTTGGCCCTTTCATCCTCCAGGTAAAGCGTACCCAAGGTCAGGCATACCCAAAGCAAGCTCATGTTTCCAGACCTGCCAAGCCCAGACTGAAGCAATCCTGGGCTGCCCATCAGCCTGCTTCCAAAACGGACAAGCCTGCCGCATGACGGTGCAGGCCTCCCTCTGGGGGATCCCAGGGTGGGGGGCCCGACTTCTAGGTTTGGCAAAGAAAGGTATAATTCTAAGCTAGAGAATTCTGTTTGGAGCTCACCTTGTACTTTGTGAAGAAATAATCAGCATTGTGGCTGAGCAGATACATGTAGTGTGTGGCTGCAAACTGCATGGATCTGCTGCGTTGTAATGCTGATTCTTTTTTTTTGCAAAGTACCAATAGCTTCATATAATGTTCACAATTTTTATGCAGGATCAAATAGCTCAATAGGTAGGGTGTTTGATTAGAATTCAACAGGTTATAGGTTTGAATCCTGGGTATGGTAGTTTGAGATGTGTTATTTAATAAAGTATGTTGTTCTGACTGCCGGCATCCTATCACCTGGGATATCATACTAAATAAATGGAGTTGATCAAATTTTTTTTTTTTAACTAGGGACAATTTCCAGATACTTCTCTTTATAACTGAGATTGCCCCCTGGAACTTCACATCAGTTGACAACTATGCATGAGTGGGCAGTGCTTGCCCTGGATCTGTCCACCCATTTATGTGCCGCCATAAAATAAAGCATGACTAACAGTTATCCTGGGCGTACACTACACAATTATCTGTCAGGCTATCTATCCAGTCTGGATGGATGGAATGAAAATCTGGTAATGTATAGGAGCAAATGTCAATTAACCATTTGCTCCCAAACACTAGAAAAGTGGTCAAAAATGGTCATTACACAAATTGGTTAAACCCAAAATTTAACCAATTTGTTTAGGGGACCATTTTTGTCCATTTTTTAGTGTTTGAGAGTAAATCGTTGATGGTCATTTGCTCACATAGATAACCGGATTTCTATTCCAACCAGCCAGTGTTGGAGAGATGGTCTGCCAGATTACATAATGCATACCAGAGCCATAACTAGACTTTTTGGTGCCCTGTGACAGAGAATTATATGCCCTCCCCCCCATTTTTGCAATATGGACAAAAGGCGCATGCCTTGTGGGGAAGGGGCATAACAAGATTGGTCTCAGAGAAAGCACATGAGATATGAAGATATATCTAGTATACTTGACAATCAATGGTTTGTGGTTTTGCAGGGGTGCCCTCCTTAAATGCATATACAGTCACACATGGCATGTTTGTGTAAATGGCATATCAGCAGTCAGCACTAACTGGTGACATGCCATTTGTACAAGTAAGCCACGTGTGACTAATATATAAACATACTTTATTAAATAACACCTCAAACTATCATACCCAGGATTCAAACCTATAACCTGTTAAATTCTAATCAAACACCCTACCCATTGAGCTACTTGATCCTGCATCTATTCTAACCTCCAAAAACAGATTCAGTTGCATTTTCCAGCGTGTTTTGTTTGCGCCTTTGCAAATGTCTTACATCGACAAACTTATTTAGTACTATTTTGCAAATAGGGTTACATTGTCGCAACATTGTGTTCCCTAATTGCTTGATTTTTTAAATGCAAAAATTGATAAAGACACCTGATAATTGCTCTGTGGAGTCTTCTTTTGTGTCTACTTCTTATCTACATTTAATTCCCTACCTATAATCAAGGCATTTTTAAATGCTGGGTGCTGCCAGGACGTGAGGCCTACCTAGTCTTTAGATCTGAATTTGAATGTACTTGTGAACTAACTTAATTTCCTACTTCTAAATTCATTCCTAAATTCACTACTTACATTAATCCTGTAGTTGGGCATTTTGAGCCTTCAATTGTGGGCATTGTTTTGTGTCCAGACCAGCAGCTGGTGGTGTGCATTTGCTGGAAAGGCATCGAAGACCTCCGATATGCTGCATCTCCTGATGTGTGTCTGCCTCAAGTGGCTGTCAGCAAATGCATGCTAGACACCCCATTCCAAGCTGATTGTGACATCACGGAACATGCATCATAGAACAGGCATGCTAGAACATGGGTCTTCAACCTGCGACCCTCCAGCTGCTGTGGAACTACATATCCCAGCATGCCCTGCCTCAGTTTTAGCATACCTTAAAAGCAAAACTGTAGCAGGGCATGCTGGGATGTGTAGTTTCACAGCAGCTGGAGGGCAACAGGATGAAGACCCATGTGCTAGAACCAAACCGCAGGTACATTGAATGCTAGCAAGCTGAATGTTTAAATCCTTTTTGTTCCGCAGCATTCCAATGCGGAAGATTCCATGGAACCAGAGATTATTCCATTGAGAAGGACATGCTGCCTGGATGACTGCACTGTGCAAATTAAATCACGGAGCCAGTTGGCTTGTGGGTGGCTCTGGTGACTGGGTGGTTGGGTGGGCGGTGTGTCGGAGGTGGAGCACATGCAAATGAATGTGTATCAT
Source organism: Pseudophryne corroboree (assembly GCF_028390025.1). Taxonomy (NCBI): domain Eukaryota; kingdom Metazoa; phylum Chordata; class Amphibia; order Anura; family Myobatrachidae; genus Pseudophryne; species Pseudophryne corroboree. Next base: position 719,759 of record NW_026968131.1, on the reverse strand, counting down.
CCAGCTAGTGAGAGAGAAAACTCATGCAGGAGTGTGCCTGCTTGTCAGTGAGTTATGCACCTTGCCAGACGTCAAATCTACATGGAGCAACTGGAGGGGACAAGAGCAGGTTTGGAAAATATAGACAGAAGAGCATATATGCTGGCGCATTCTCCATGATTGTGTCAGCTTATGTTTTGGTGCACTGCACTTTCACTAAGTTTTAGCCATTTTGTTTAAACGCAAGTGTAGTTGCTTCTCGCTCTTTTGGCTGTGATATTGTATTGTGGTTGAAGAGTCTGCTGGAGGGATTGTTTTCTTCATTGGCGAGAGACTGAAGATATTCCAGGATGGAAGGCTTGGGAACACTATCCGTTTTTCAGTTGTGGAAGAGTTGAAAGACCGGATTGGACTACATTCTATAGTAAAGGGTATCTTTGTATTTATTAATCCTCCCTTTATATGTGTCTGTCTTTCAATAAAGCTTTGGGCTTGTGATTCCGTCACCCTCTTACACTCCACACCCATAGCCTTATTAACTATTGTATTGTTTAAATGTATAGTGCAGTTCATGATTTATAGTGTAGGCTGACCTGTGCTGTAGTTCTTGAACTGTACTATACCGACAGCATTTGTATTGTGTTTTGGCTGTGCTGCAACACAGTACTTATGTGTGTAATGTTTATGTATGTTTTTTTGCTTCTTTATGTCAATAAAGACTGCTTTTTCAATCCAATATCTGAAAACAATCAATGTTTATCTTTGATGGCAATAGAAGTGGTATGATATTTGCTGCTTTTGAAAGGCAATATCTGATATGTCCCCTATCTGGGAACCATATATTAAATGGCTTTTCAGAAAAGGGAGATGGGAGAAGAGCTTTCAGTACTTGTAGGACCGATGCACATTTCCTATTCTAGCCTCCAAAAACAGATTCAGTAGCATTTTCCAGCGTGTTTTGGATGCGCCTTTGCAAATGTCTTACATCGACAAACTTATTTAGTACTATTTTGCAAATAGGGTTACATTGTTGCAACATTGTGTTCCCTAATTGCTTGATTTTTTAAATGCAACAATTGATAAAAACACCTGATAACTGCTCTGCGGAGTCTTATTTTGTGTCTACTTCTTATCTACATTTAATTCCGTACCTCTAATCAAGGCATTTTTAAATGCTGGCGGCTGCCAGGACGTGAGGCCTACCTAGACTTTAGATCTGAATTTGAATGTACTTGTGAACTAACTTAATTTCCTACTTCTAAATTCATTCCTAAATTCACTACTTACATGAATCCTGTAGTTGGGCATTTTGGGACTTCGATTGTGGGCATTGTTTTGTGTCCAGACCAGCAGCAGGTGGTGTGCATTTGCTGGAAAGGCATCGAAGACCTCCGATATGCTGCATCTCCTGATGTGTGTCTCCCTCAAGTGGCTGTCAGCAAATGCCTGCTAGACACCCCATTCCAAGCTGATTGTGACATCACGGAACATGCATCATAGAACAGGCATGCTAGAACATGGGTCTTCAACCTGCGACCCTCCAGCTGCTGTGGAACTACACATCCCAGCATGCCCTGCCTCAGTTTTAGCATACCTTATAGCAAAACTGTGGCAGGGCATGCTGGGATGTGTAGTTTCACAGCAGCTGGAGGGCCACAGGATGAAGACCCATGTGCTAGAGCCAAGCCGCAGGTACATTGAATGCTAGCAAGCTGAATATTTAAATCCTTTTTGTTCCGCAGCATTCCAATGCGGAAGATTCCATGGAACCAGAGATCCTTCCATTGAGAAGGACATGCTGCCTGGATGACTACACTGTGCAAATTAAATCACGGAGCCAGTTGGTTTGTGGGTGGCTCTGGTGACTGGGTGGTTGGGTGGGTGGTGTGTCGGAGGTGGAGCACATGCAAATGATTGTGTATCATCCAGCTAGTGAGAGTGAAAACTCATGCAGGAGTGTGCCTGCTTGTCAGTGGGTTATGCTCCTTGCCAGACGTTAAATCTACATAGAGCAGCTGGAGGGGACAAGAGCATGTTTGCAAAATATAGATAGAAGAGCATATATGCTGGCGCTTTCTCCATGATTGTGTCAGCTTATGTTTTGGTGCACTGCACTTTCCTCCACTAAGTTTTAGCCATTTTTGTTAAGCTCAAGTGTAGTTGCTTCTCGGCCTTTTGGCTGTGATCTTGTATTGTGGTTGAAGGGTCTGCTGGAGGGAGGGATTGCTTTCTTCATTGGCGAAAGACCAAAGATATTCCAGGATGGAAGGCTTGGGAACACTATCCGTTTTTCAATTGTGGAAGAGTTGAAAGACCGGATTGGACTACATTCTATAGTAAAGGATGTCTTTCTATTTATTAATCCTCCCCTTATATGTGTCAGTCTTTCAATAAAGCTTCGGGCTTGTGATTCCCTCACCCTCTTACACTCCACACCCATAGCCTTATTAACTGTTGTATTATTGTACAGTTTAAATGTATAGTGCAGTTCATGATTTATAGTGTAGGCTGGCCTGTGCTGTAGTTCTTGAACTGTACTATACCATCAGCATTTCTATTGTGTTTTGGCTGTGCCGCAACGCGGTACTTATGTGTGTAATGTTTATGTATGTTTTTTTGCTTCTTTATGTGCATCGGTCCTACAAGTACTGAAAGCTCTTCTCCCATCTCCCTTTTCTGAAAAGCCATTTAATATATGGTTCCCAGATAGGGGACATATCAGATATTGGATTTCAAAAGCATCAAATATCATACCACTTTTATTGCCATCAAAGATAAACATTGATTGTTTTCAGATATTGGCTTGAAAAAGCAGTCTTTATTGACATTAAAAAAAACATACATAAACATTGCACACATAAATACAGTGTTGCAGCACAGCCAAAACACAATACAAATGCTGACGGTATAGTACAGTTCAAGAACTACAGCACAGGCCAGTCTACACTATAAATCATGAACTGCACTATACATTTAAACTATACAATAATACAACAGTTAATAAGGCTATGGGTGTGGAGTGTAAGAGGGTGAGGGATTCACAAAACCGAAGCTTTATTGTAACACAGACACATATAAGGGGAGGGTCAATAAATAGAAAGATATCCTTTACTATAGAATGTAGTCCAATCCGACCTCTGTGCTCTTCCACAACTGAAAAACAGATAGTGTTCCCAAGCCTTCCATCCTGGAATATCTTTGGTCTTTCGCCAATGAAGAAAACAATCCCTCCCTCCAGCAGACCCTTCAACCACGATACAAGATCACAGCCAAAAGGCCGAGAAGCAACTACACTTGAGCTTAACAAAAATGGCTAAAACTTAGTGGAGGAAAGTGCAGTGCACCAAAACATAAGCTGACACAATCATGGAGAAAGCGCCAGCATATATGCTCTTCTATCTATATTTTGCAAACCTGCTCTTGTCCCCTCCAGCTGCTCTATGTAGATTTAACGTCTGGCAAGGTGCATAACCCACTGACAAGCAGGCACACTCCTGCATGAGTTTTCTCTCTCACTAGCTGGATGATACACAATCATTTGCATGCGCTCCACTTCCGACACACCACCCACCCAACCACCCAGTCACCAGAGCCACCCACAAGCCAACTGGCTCCGTGATTTAATTTGCACAGTGTAGTCATCCAGGCAGCATGTCCTTCTCAATGGAAGGATCTCTGGTTCCATGGAATCTTCCGCATTGGAATGCTGCGGAACAAAAAGGATTTAAATATTCAGCTTGCTAGCATTCAATGTACCTGCGGCTTGGCTCTAGCACATGGGTCTTCATCCTGTGGCCCTCCAGCTGCTGTGAAACTACACATCCCAGCCTGCCCTGCCACAGTTTTGCTATTAAGGTATGCTAAAACTGAGGCAGGGCATGCTGGGATGTGTAGTTCCACAGCAGCTGGAGGGTCGCAGGTTGAAGACCCATGTTTTAGCATGCCTGTTCTATGATGCATGTTCCATGATGTCACAATCAGCTTGGAATGGGGTGTCTAGCAGGCATTTGCTGACAGCCACTTGAGGGAGACACACATCAGGAGATGCAGCATATCGGAGGTCTTCGATGCCTTTCCAGCAAATGCACACCACCTGCTGCTGGTCTGGACACAAAACAATGCCCACAATCGAAGTCCCAAAATGCCCAACTACAGGATTCATGTAAGTAGTGAATTTAGGAATGAATTTAGAAGTAGGAAATTAAGTTAGTTCACAAGTACATTCAAATTCAGATCTAAAGACTAAACACAAAACACAAAATAAGACTCCACAGAGCAATTATCAGGTGTCTGCATTGTTGCATTTAAAAAATCAAGCAATTAGGGAACACAATGTTGCGACAATGTAACCCTATTTGCAAAATAGTACTAAATAAGTTTGTCGATGTAAGACATTTGCAAAGGCGCAAACAAAACACGCTGGAAAATGCAACTGAATCTGTTTTTGGAGGTTAGAAAAGATGCAGGATCAAGTAGCTCCATGGGTAGGGTGTTTGATTAGAATTCAACAGGTTATAGGTTTGAATCCTGGGTATGATAGTTTGAGGTGTTATTTAATAAAGTATGTTTATATATTAGTCACACATGGCTTACTTGTACAAATGGCATGTCACCAGTTAGTGCTGACTGCTGATATGCCATTTGCACTAAAACAAATTAAAATGGTAAAAGTTATTGTACTTTAAGTAAAAATAAAAGCTAAAATATCAACCCCAGTTTTGGATTACTTTAATGAACAAAAAAAAATGCATATAGCAAAGGATAGTTTCAATCTGCCTACCTCTGGGTTATGGGCCCAGCATGCTTCCATTGCAGTACTCTGCTGCACATGTAAGTGCAAGAGATCCTGAAGCACTCACTCATCATGCGAAAGTACCAATGTGTTTCTTCATTGGTTGCTGGAAGAAACATCTTACAAAAACTCTCCAGATTATTGACTTTTTAAAGTTTTTCTAGGAAACGTTCTAGATGAATGCTTATTAATCTTTGTCAGTATGTACTTTTCGCAAAGTGTCTCTGTGGCGCAATCGGATAGTGTGTTCAGCTATTAATCAAAAGGTTGGTGGTTCAATCCCACCCAGGGACGTAATTGACCTTGTAATCAGATTTTGGTGATATTTAAGTAGACAAGTCAAAATTGCAAACCCCCTCTTATGGTGTAGGGTACCTGGCCTTCTCTGATGTAATCAGATTTGATTAAGTGATTTTATAAAAAAACAGCTAGGAAGCACAATTTAGCAGTGGGTTGCAGAGAAAAAGAAAAATGCTGGCAGAAAAATCCAATTGAGTGATTAAACAGCTCTTCATTTTCTGGCTTTATTTTTATGATAACAAATTTGTTCTCTGAAAAGTGTCCACAAAGCCAAGTATCTGATTAACATCTTTGTAGGGATGTTTTTTCACCTATTACTAAATTAAACTTGCTTCATTGGAAAGGCAGCAAGATGCATCCTCATTTCAATATCTACGGAAATAATACAGGTTGACACCAGGAAACATTAACGCCACTGCATCTTTGCTGTTTTCTCATGTGGAAGTCTGTTTAATGTGAAAACAAGGTGATATCTAATTAGCACACAGGTAAGGAATTAAGAAAATCTTTATTTAAGGGTGAAGATGTTTCTCACAAAATCGTTGCCCCAATGCATCATTGAAATTCAATCTGGAAAGATGATTTTAATATATCACTTGTACATTTTGTATTGCTCTTCTGGTGACAATGTAGTTTGTTTTTGTCAATTACCATTTTAATAATAGGGTAAAGAAAATTAAGTGGATTTTTGAAAGAAAACAATACTGTCAATATACTATTAAAACAAATTAAAATGGTAAAAGTTATTGTACTTTAAGTAAAAATAAAAGCTAAAATATCAATCCCAGTTTTGGATTACTTTAATGAACAAAAAAAAATGCATATAGCAAAGGATAGTTTCAATCTGCCTACCTCTGGGTTATGGGCCCAGCATGCTTCCATTGCAGTACTCTGCTGCACATGTAAGTGCAAGAGATCCTGAAGCACTCACTCATCATGCAAAAGTACCAATGTGTTTCTTCATTGGTTGCTGGAAGAAACATCTTACAAAAACTCTCCAGATTATTGACTTTTTAAAGTTTTTCTAGGAAACGTTCTAGATGAATGCTTATTAGTCTTTGTCAGTATGGACTTTTTGCAAAGTGTCTCTGTGGCGCAATCGGTTAGTGTGTTCAGCTATTAATCAAAACGTTGGTGGTTCAATCCCACCCAGGGACGTAATTGACCTTGTGATCAGATTTTGGTGATATTTAAGTAGACAAGTCAAAATTGCAAACCCCCTCTTATGGTGTAGGGTACCTGGCCTTCTCTGATGTAATCAGAGTTAGATTTGATTAAGTGATTTTATAAAAAATCAGCTAGGAAGCACAATTTAGCAGTGGGTTGCAGAGAAAAAGAAAAATGCTGGCAGAAAAATCCAATTGAGTGATTAAACAGCTCTTCATTTTCTGGCTTTATTTTTATGATAACAAATTTGTACTCTGAAAAGTGTCCACAAAGCCAAGTATCTGATTAACATCTTTGTAGGGATGGTTTTTCACCTATTACTAAATTAAACTTGCTTCATTGGAAAGGCAGCAAGATGCATCCTCATTTCAATATCTACGGAAATAATACAGGTTGACACCAGGAAACATTAACGCCACTGCATCTTTGCTGTTTTCTCATGTGGAAGTCTGTTTAATGTGAAAACAAGGTGATATCTAATTAGCACACAGGTAAGGAATTAAGAAAATCTTTATTTAAGGGTGAAGATGTTTCTCACAAAATCGTTGCCCCAATGCATCATTGAAATTCAAGCTGGAAAGATGATTTTAATATATCACTTGTACATTTTGTATTGCTCTTCTGGTGACAATGTAGTTTGTTTTTGTCAATTACCATTTTAATAATCGGGTAAAGAAAATTAATTGGATTTTTGAAAGAAAACAATACTGTCAATATACTATTAAAACAAATTAAAATGGTAAAAGTTATTGTACTTTAAGTAAAAATAAAAGAGCAAAAATATCAATCCCAGTTTTGGATTACTTTAATTAACAAAAAAAATGCATATAGCAGAGGATAGTTTCAATCTGCCTACCTCTGGGTTATGGACCCAGCATGCTTCCATTACAGTACTCTGCTGCACATGTAAGTGCAAGAGATCCTGAAGCACTCACTCATCATGGGAAAGTACCAATGTGTTTCTTCATTGGTTGATGGAAGAAACATCTTACAAAAACTCTCCACATTATTGACTTTTTAAAATGTTTCTAGGAATCGTTCTAGATGAATGCTTATTAGCCTTTGTCAGTATATACTTTTGCAAAGTGTCGCGGTGGCGCAATCAGTTAGTGTGTAAGGCTATTAACCAAAAGGTTGGTGGTTCAATCCCACCCAGGGACTTAATTGACCTTGTTATCAGATTTTGGTGATCTTTAAGTAGACAAGTCAAAATTTCAAACCCCCTGTTATGGTGTAGGGTACCTGGCCTTCTCTGATGTAATCAGAGTTAGATTTGATTCAGTGATTTTATAAAAACAGCTAGGAAGCACAATTTAGCAGTGGGTTGCAGAGAAAAAGAAATATGCTGGCAGAAAAATCCAATTGAGTGATTAAACAGCTCTTCATTTTCTGGCTTTATTTTTATGCTAACTAATTTGTTCTCTGAAAAGAGTCCACAAAGCCAAGTATCTGATTAACATATTTGTAGGGATGGTTTTTCACCTATTACTAAATTAAACTTGCTTCATTGGAAAGGCAGCAAGATGCATCCTCATTTCAATATCTACTGAAATAATACAGGTTGACACCAGGAAACATTAACGCTACTGCATCCTTGCTGCTTTCTCATGTGGAAGTCTGTTTAATGTGAAAACAAGGTGATATCTAATTAGCACACAGGTAAGGAATTAAGAAAATCTTTATTTAAGGGTGAAGATGTTTCTCACAAAATCGTTGCCCCAATGCATCATTGAAATTCAAGCTGGAAAGATGATTTTAATATATCACTTGTACATTTTGTATTGCTCTTCTGGTGACAATGTAGTTTGTTTTTGTCAATTACCATTTTAATAATAGGGTAAAGAAAATTAAGTTGATTTTTGAAAGAAAACAATACTGTCAATATACTATTAAAACAAATTAAAATGGTAAAAGTTATTGTACTTTAAGTAAAAATAAAAGCTAAAATATCAATCCCAGTTTTGGATTACTTTAATGAACAAAAAAAATGCATATAGCAAAGGATAGTTTCAATCTGCCTACCTCTGGGTTATAGGCCCAGCATGCTTCCATTGCAGTACTCTGCTGCACATGTAAGTGCAAGAGATCCTGAAGCACTCACTCATCATGCGAAAGTACCAATGTGTTTCTTCATTGGTTGCTGGAAGAAACATCTTACAAAAACTCTCCAGATTATTGACTTTTTAAAGTTTTTCTAGGAAACGTTCTAGATGAATGCTTATTAGTCTTTGTCAGTATGTACTTTTTGCAAAGTGTCTCTGTGGCGCAATCGGTTAGTGTGTTCAGCTATTAATCAAAAGGTTGGTGGTTCAATCCCACCCAGGGACGTAATTGACCTTGTGATCAGATTTTGGTGATATTTAAGTAGACAAGTCAAAATTGCAAACCCCCTCTTATGGTGTAGGGTACCTGGCCTTCTCTGATGTAATCAGAGTTAGATTTGTTTAAGTGATTTTATAAAAAATCAGCTAGGAAGCACAATTTAGCAGTGGGTTGCAGAGAAAAAGAAAAATGCTGGCAGAAAAATCCAATTGAGTGATTAAACAGCTCTTCATTTTCTGGCTTTATTTTTATGATAACAAATTTGTTCTCTGAAAAGTGTCCACAAAGCCAAGTATCTGATTAACATCTTTGTAGGGATGGTTTTTCACCTATTACTAAATTAAACTTGCTTCATTGGAAAGGCAGCAAGATGCATCCTCATTTCAATATCTACGGAAATAATACAGGTTGACACCAGGAAACATTAACGCCACTGCATCTTTGCTGTTTTCTCATGTGGAAGTCTGTTTAATGTGAAAACAAGGTGATATCTAATTAGCACACAGGTAAGGAATTAAGAAAATCTTTATTTAAGGGTGAAGATGTTTCTCACAAAATCGTTGCCCCAATGCATCATTGAAATTCAAGCTGGAAAGATGATTTTAATATATCACTTGTACATTTTGTATTGCTCTTCTGGTGACAATGTAGTTTGTTTTTGTCAATTACCATTTTAATAATCGGGTAAAGAAAATTAATTGGATTTTTGAAAGAAAACAATACTGTCAATATACTATTAAAACAAATTAAAATGGTAAAAGTTATTGTACTTTAAGTAAAAATAAAAGAGCAAAAATATCAATCCCAGTTTTGGATTACTTTAATTAACAAAAAAAATTGCATATAGCAGAGGATAGTTTCAATCTGCCTACCTCTGGGTTATGGACCCAGCATGCTTCCATTACAGTACTCTGCTGCACATGTAAGTGCAAGAGATCCTGAAGCACTCACTCATCATGGGAAAGTACCAATGTGTTTCTTCATTGGTTGATGGAAGAAACATCTTACAAAAACTCTCCACATTATTGACTTTTTAAAATGTTTCTAGGAATCGTTCTAGATGAATGCTTATTAGCCTTTGTCAGTATGTACTTTTGCAAAGTGTCGCTGTGGCGCAATCAGTTAGTGTGTAAGGCTATTAACCAAAAGGTTGGTGGTTCAATCCCACCCAGGGACTTAATTGACCTTGTTATCAGATTTTGGTGATCTTTAAGTAGACAAGTCAAAATTTCAAACCCCCTGTTATGGTGTAGGGTACCTGGCCTTCTCTGATGTAATCAGAGTTAGATTTGATTCAGTAATTTTATAAAAACAGCTAGGAAGCACAATTTAGCAGTGGGTTGCAGAGAAAAAGAAATATGCTGGCAGAAAAATCCAATTGAGTGATTAAACAGCTCTTCATTTTCTGGCTTTATTTTTATGCTAACTAATTTGTTCTCTGAAAAGTGTCCACAAAGCCAAGTATCTGATTAACATCTTTGTAGGGATGGTTTTTCACCTATTACTAAATTAAACTTGCTTCATTGGAAAGGCAGCAAGATGCATCCTCATTTCAATATCTACTGAAATAATACAGGTTGACACCAGGAAACATTAACGCCACTGCATCCTTGCTGCTTTCTCATGTGGAAGTCTGTTTAATGTGAAAACAAGGTGATATCTAATTAGCACACAGGTAAGGAATTAAGAAAATCTTTATTTAAGGGTGAAGATGTTTCTCACAAAATCGTTGCCCCAATGCATCATTGAAATTCAAGCTGGAAAGATGATTTTAATATATCACTTGTACATTTTGTATTGCTCTTCTGGTGACAATGTAGTTTGCTTTTGTCAATTACCATTTTAATAATCGGGTAAAGAAAATTAATTGGATTTTTGAAAGAAAACAATACTGTCAATATACTATTAAAACAAATTAAAATGGTAAAAGTTATTGTACTTTAAGTAAAAATAAAAGAGCAAAAATATCAATCCCAGTTTTGGATTACTTTAATTAACAAAAAAAAAATGCATATAGCAGAGGATAGTTTCAATCTGCCTACCTCTGGGTTATGGACCCAGCATGCTTCCATTACAGTACTCTGCTGCACATGTAAGTGCAAGAGATCCTGAAGCACTCACTCATCATGGGAAAGTACCAATGTGTTTCTTCATTGGTTGATGGAAGAAACATCATACAAAAACTCTCCACATTATTGACTTTTTAAAATGTTTCTAGGAATCGTTCTAGATGAATGCTTATTAGCCTTTGTCAGTACGTACTTTTGCAAAGTGTCGCTGTGGCGCAATCAGTTAGTGTGTAAGGCTATTAACCAAAAGGTTGGTGGTTCAATCCCACCCAGGGACTTAATTGACCTTGTTATCAGATTTTGGTGATCTTTAAGTAGACAAGTCAAAATTTCAAACCCCCTGTTATGGTGTAGGGTACCTGGCCTTCTCTGATGTAATCAGAGTTAGATTTGATTCAGTGATTTTATAAAAACAGCTAGGAAGCACAATTTAGCAGTGGGTTGCAGAGAAAAAGAAATATGCTGGCAGAAAAATCCAATTGAGTGATTAAACAGCTCTTCATTTTCTGGCTTTATTTTTATGCTAACTAATTTGTTCTCTGAAAAGTGTCCACAAAGCCAAGTATCTGATTAACATATTTGTAGGGATGGTTTTTCACCTATTACTAAATTAAACTTGCTTCATTGGAAAGGCAGCAAGATGCATCCTCATTTCAATATCTACTGAAATAATACAGGTTGACACCAGGAAACATTAACGCCACTGCATCCTTGCTGCTTTCTCATGTGGAAGTCTGTTTAATGTGAAAACAAGGTGATATCTAATTAGCACACAGGTAAGGAATTAAGAAAATCTTTATTTAAGGGTGAAGATGTTTCTCACAAAATCGTTGCCCCAATGCATCATTGAAATTCAAGCTGGAAAGATGATTTTAATATATCACTTGTACATTTTGTATTGCTCTTCTGGTGACAATGTAGTTTGTTTTTGTCAATTACCATTTTAATAATAGGGTAAAGAAAATTAAGTGGATTTTTGAAAGAAAACAATACTGTCAATATACTATTAAAACAAATTAAAATGGTAAAAGTTATTGTACTTTAAGTAAAAATAAAAGAGCAAAAATATCAATCCCAGTTTTGGATTACTTTAATTAACAAAAAAAAAATGCATATAGCAGAGGATAGTTTCAATCTGCCTACCTCTGGGTTAAGGGGCCCAGCATGCTTCCATTGCAGTACTCTGCTGCACATGTAAGTGCAAGAGATTCTGAAGCACTCACTCATCATGGGAAAGTACCAATGTGTTTCTTCATTGGTTGATGGAAGAAACATCTTACAAAAACTCTCCAGATTATTGACTTTTTAAAGTTTTCTAGGAAAACGTTCTAGATGAATGCTTATTAGCCTTTGTCAGTATGTACTTTTGCAAAGTGTCTCTGTGGTGCAATCGGTTAGTGTGTTTGGTTATTAACCAAAGGGTTGGTGGTTCAATCCCACCCAGGGATGTTATTGACCTTGTCATCAGATTTTGGTGATCTTTAAGTAGACAAGTCAAAATTTCAAACCCCCTCTTATGGTGTAGGGTACCTGGCCTACTCTGATGTAATCAGAGTTAGATTTGATTAAGTGATTTTATCAAAAAACAGCTAGGAAGCACAATTTAGCAGTGGTTTGCAGAGAAAATGAAATATGCTGGCAGAAAAATCCAATTGAGTGATTAAACAGCTCTTCATTTTCTGGCTTTATTTTTATGCTAACTAATTTATTCTCTGAAAAGTGTCCACAAAGCCAAGTATCGGATTAACATCTTTGTAGGGATGGTTTTTCACCTATTACTAAATTAAACTTGCTTCATTGGAAAGGCAGCAAGATGCATCCTCATTTCAATATCTACTGAAATAATACAGGTTGACACCAGGAAACATTAACGCCACTGCATCCTTGCTGCTTTCTCATGTGGAAGTCTGTTTAATGTGAAAACAAGGTGATATCTAATTAGCACACAGGTAAGGAATTAAGAAAATCTTTATTTAAGGGTAAGATGTTTCTCACAAAATCGTTGCCCCAATGCATCATTGAAATTCAAGCTGGAAAGATGATTTTAATATATCACTTGTACATTTTGTATTGCTCTTCTGGTGACAATGTAGTTTGTTTTTGTCAATTACCATTTTAATAATCGGGTAAAGAAAATTAAGTGGATTTTTGAAAGAAAACAATACTGTCTATATACTATTAAAACAAATTAAAAAGGTAAAAGTTATTGTACTTTAAGTAAAATAAAAAGAGCAAAAATATCAATCCCAGTTTTGGATTACTTTAATTAACAAAAAAAAAAATGCATATAGCAGAGGATAATTTCAATCTGCCTACCTCTGGGTTATGGACCCAGCATGCTTCCATTAGAGTACTCTGCTGCACATGTAAGTGCAAGAGATCCTGAAGCACTCACTCATCATGGGAAAGTACCAATGTGTTTCTTCATTGGTTGATGGAAGAAACATCTTACAAAAACTCTCCAGATTATTGACTATTTAAAGTTTTTCTAGGAAACGTTCTAGATGAATGCTTATTAGCCTTTGTCAGTATGTACTTTCACAAAGTGTCGCTGTAGCGCAATCAGTTAGTGTGTACGGCTATTAACCAAAAAGTTGGTGGTTCAATCCCACCCAGGGACGTAATTGACCTTGTGATCAGATTTTGGTGATATTTAAGTAGACAAGTCAAAATTTCAAACCCTCTCTTATGGTGTAGGGTACCTGGCCTACTCTGATGTAATCAGTTAGATTTGATTAAGTGATTTTATAAAAAAAACAGCTAGGAAGCACAATTTAGCAGTGGGTTGCAGAGAAAAAGAAATATGCTGGCAGAAAAATCCAATTGAGTGATTAAACAGCTCTTCATTTTCTGGCTTTATTTTTATGCTAACAAATTTGTTCTCTGAAAAGAGTCCACAAAGCCAAGTATCTGATTAACACCTTTGTAGGGATGGTTTTTCACCTATTACTAAATTAAACATGCTTCATTGGAAAGGCAGCAAGATGCATCCTCATTTCAATATCTACTGAAATAATACAGGTTGACACCAGGAAACATTAACGCCACTGCATCCTTGCTGCTTTCTCATGTGGAAGTCTGTTTAATGTGAAAACAAGGTGATATCTAATTAGCACACAGGTAAGGAATTAAGAAAATCTTTATTTAAGGGTGAAGAGGTTTCTCACAAAATCGTTGCCCCAATGCATCATTGAAATTCAAGCTGGAAAGATGATTTTAATATATCACTTGTACATTTTGTATTGCTCTTCTGGTGACAATGTAGTTTGTTTTTGTCAATTACCATTTTAATAATCGGGTAAAGAAAATTAAGTGGATTTTTGAAAGAAAACAATACTGTCAATATACTATTAAAACAAATGAAAATGGTAAAAGTTATTGTACTTTAAGTAAAAATAAAAGAGCAAAAATATCAATCCCAGTTTTGGATTACTTTAATTAACAAAAAAAAACGCATATAGCAGAGGATAGTTTCAATCTGCCTACCTCTGGGTTATGGACCCAGCATGCTTCCATTACAGTACTCTGCTGCACATGTAAGTGCAAGAGATCCTGAAGCACTCACTCATCATGGGAAAGTACCAATGTGTTTCTTCATTGGTTGATGGAAGAAACATCTTACAAAAACTCTCCACATTATTGACTTTTTAAAATGTTTCTAGGAATCGTTCTAGATGAATGCTTATTAGCCTTTGTCAGTATGTACTTTTGCAAAGTGTCGCTGTGGCGCAATCAGTTAGTGTGTAAGGCTATTAACCAAAAGGTTGGTGGTTCAATCCCACCCAGGGACTTAATTGACCTTGTTATCAGATTTTGGTGATCTTTAAGTAGACAAGTCAAAATTTCAAACCCCCTGTTATGGTGTAGGGTACCTGGCCTTCTCTGATGTAATCAGAGTTAGATTTGATTCAGTAATTTTATAAAAACAGCTAGGAAGCACAATTTAGCAGTGGGTTGCAGAGAAAAAGAAATATGCTGGCAGAAAAATCCAATTGAGTGATTAAACAGCTCTTCATTTTCTGGCTTTATTTTTATGCTAACTAATTTGTTCTCTGAAAAGTGTCCACAAAGCCAAGTATCTGATTAACATCTTTGTAGGGATGGTTTTTCACCTATTACTAAATTAAACTTGCTTCATTGGAAAGGCAGCAAGATGCATCCTCATTTCAATATCTACTGAAATAATACAGGTTGACACCAGGAAACATTAACGCCACTGCATCCTTGCTGCTTTCTCATGTGGAAGTCTGTTTAATGTGAAAACAAGGTGATATCTAATTAGCACACAGGTAAGGAATTAAGAAAATCTTTATTTAAGGGTGAAGATGTTTCTCACAAAATCGTTGCCCCAATGCATCATTGAAATTCAAGCTGGAAAGATGATTTTAATATATCACTTGTACATTTTGTATTGCTCTTCTGGTGACAATGTAGTTTGCTTTTGTCAATTACCATTTTAATAATCGGGTAAAGAAAATTAATTGGATTTTTGAAAGAAAACAATACTGTCAATATACTATTAAAACAAATTAAAATGGTAAAAGTTATTGTACTTTAAGTAAAAATAAAAGAGCAAAAATATCAATCCCAGTTTTGGATTACTTTAATTAACAAAAAAAAAATGCATATAGCAGAGGATAGTTTCAATCTGCCTACCTCTGGGTTATGGACCCAGCATGCTTCCATTACAGTACTCTGCTGCACATGTAAGTGCAAGAGATCCTGAAGCACTCACTCATCATGGGAAAGTACCAATGTGTTTCTTCATTGGTTGATGGAAGAAACATCATACAAAAACTCTCCACATTATTGACTTTTTAAAATGTTTCTAGGAATCGTTCTAGATGAATGCTTATTAGCCTTTGTCAGTACGTACTTTTGCAAAGTGTCGCTGTGGCGCAATCAGTTAGTGTGTAAGGCTATTAACCAAAAGGTTGGTGGTTCAATCCCACCCAGGGACTTAATTGACCTTGTTATCAGATTTTGGTGATCTTTAAGTAGACAAGTCAAAATTTCAAACCCCCTGTTATGGTGTAGGGTACCTGGCCTTCTCTGATGTAATCAGAGTTAGATTTGATTCAGTGATTTTATAAAAACAGCTAGGAAGCACAATTTAGCAGTGGGTTGCAGAGAAAAAGAAATATGCTGGCAGAAAAATCCAATTGAGTGATTAAACAGCTCTTCATTTTCTGGCTTTATTTTTATGCTAACTAATTTGTTCTCTGAAAAGTGTCCACAAAGCCAAGTATCTGATTAACATATTTGTAGGGATGGTTTTTCACCTATTACTAAATTAAACTTGCTTCATTGGAAAGGCAGCAAGATGCATCCTCATTTCAATATCTACTGAAATAATACAGGTTGACACCAGGAAACATTAACGCCACTGCATCCTTGCTGCTTTCTCATGTGGAAGTCTGTTTAATGTGAAAACAAGGTGATATCTAATTAGCACACAGGTAAGGAATTAAGAAAATCTTTATTTAAGGGTGAAGATGTTTCTCACAAAATCGTTGCCCCAATGCATCATTGAAATTCAAGCTGGAAAGATGATTTTAATATATCACTTGTACATTTTGTATTGCTCTTCTGGTGACAATGTAGTTTGTTTTTGTCAATTACCATTTTAATAATAGGGTAAAGAAAATTAAGTGGATTTTTGAAAGAAAACAATACTGTCAATATACTATTAAAACAAATTAAAATGGTAAAAGTTATTGTACTTTAAGTAAAAATAAAAGAGCAAAAATATCAATCCCAGTTTTGGATTACTTTAATTAACAAAAAAAAAATGCATATAGCAGAGGATAGTTTCAATCTGCCTACCTCTGGGTTAAGGGGCCCAGCATGCTTCCATTGCAGTACTCTGCTGCACATGTAAGTGCAAGAGATTCTGAAGCACTCACTCATCATGGGAAAGTACCAATGTGTTTCTTCATTGGTTGATGGAAGAAACATCTTACAAAAACTCTCCAGATTATTGACTTTTTAAAGTTTTCTAGGAAAACGTTCTAGATGAATGCTTATTAGCCTTTGTCAGTATGTACTTTGCAAAGAGTCTCTGTGGTGCAATCGGTTAGTGTGTTTGGTTATTAACCAAAGGGTTGGTGGTTCAATCCCACCCAGGGATGTTATTGACCTTGTCATCAGATTTTGGTGATCTTTAAGTAGACAAGTCAAAATTTCAAACCCCCTCTTATGGTGTAGGGTACCTGGCCTACTCTGATGTAATCAGAGTTAGATTTGATTAAGTGATTTTATCAAAAAACAGCTAGGAAGCACAATTTAGCAGTGGTTTGCAGAGAAAATGAAATATGCTGGCAGAAAAATCCAATTGAGTGATTAAACAGCTCTTCATTTTCTGGCTTTATTTTTATGCTAACTAATTTATTCTCTGAAAAGTGTCCACAAAGCCAAGTATCGGATTAACATCTTTGTAGGGATGGTTTTTCACCTATTACTAAATTAAACTTGCTTCATTGGAAAGGCAGCAAGATGCATCCTCATTTCAATATCTACTGAAATAATACAGGTTGACACCAGGAAACATTAACGCCACTGCATCCTTGCTGCTTTCTCATGTGGAAGTCTGTTTAATGTGAAAACAAGGTGATATCTAATTAGCACACAGGTAAGGAATTAAGAAAATCTTTATTTAAGGGTAAGATGTTTCTCACAAAATCGTTGCCCCAATGCATCATTGAAATTCAAGCTGGAAAGATGATTTTAATATATCACTTGTACATTTTGTATTGCTCTTCTGGTGACAATGTAGTTTGTTTTTGTCAATTACCATTTTAATAATCGGGTAAAGAAAATTAAGTGGATTTTTGAAAGAAAACAATACTGTCTATATACTATTAAAACAAATTAAAAAGGTAAAAGTTATTGTACTTTAAGTAAAATAAAAAGAGCAAAAATATCAATCCCAGTTTTGGATTACTTTAATTAACAAAAAAAAAAATGCATATAGCAGAGGATAATTTCAATCTGCCTACCTCTGGGTTATGGACCCAGCATGCTTCCATTAGAGTACTCTGCTGCACATGTAAGTGCAAGAGATCCTGAAGCACTCACTCATCATGGGAAAGTACCAATGTGTTGCTTCATTGGTTGATGGAAGAAACATCTTACAAAAACTCTCCAGATTATTGACTATTTAAAGTTTTTCTAGGAAACGTTCTAGATGAATGCTTATTAGCCTTTGTCAGTATGTACTTTCACAAAGTGTCGCTGTAGCGCAATCAGTTAGTGTGTACGGCTATTAACCAAAAAGTTGGTGGTTCAATCCCACCCAGGGACGTAATTGACCTTGTGATCAGATTTTGGTGATATTTAAGTAGACAAGTCAAAATTTCAAACCCTCTCTTATGGTGTAGGGTACCTGGCCTACTCTGATGTAATCAGTTAGATTTGATTAAGTGATTTTATAAAAAAAACAGCTAGGAAGCACAATTTAGCAGTGGGTTGCAGAGAAAAAGAAATATGCTGGCAGAAAAATCCAATTGAGTGATTAAACAG
Organism: Pseudophryne corroboree; assembly: GCF_028390025.1. NCBI lineage: Eukaryota > Metazoa > Chordata > Amphibia > Anura > Myobatrachidae > Pseudophryne > Pseudophryne corroboree. The sequence continues at coordinate 701,609 of NW_026968131.1, read as the reverse complement.
CTCTTCATTTTCTGGCTTTATTTTTATGCTAACAAATTTGTTCTCTGAAAAGAGTCCACAAAGCCAAGTATCTGATTAACACCTTTGTAGGGATGGTTTTTCACCTATTACTAAATTAAACATGCTTCATTGGAAAGGCAGCAAGATGCATCCTCATTTCAATATCTACTGAAATAATACAGGTTGACACCAGGAAACATTAACGCCACTGCATCCTTGCTGCTTTCTCATGTGGAAGTCTGTTTAATGTGAAAACAAGGTGATATCTAATTAGCACACAGGTAAGGAATTAAGAAAATCTTTATTTAAGGGTGAAGAGGTTTCTCACAAAATCGTTGCCCCAATGCATCATTGAAATTCAAGCTGGAAAGATGATTTTAATATATCACTTGTACATTTTGTACAGCTCTTCTGGTGACAATGTAGTTTGTTTTTGTCAATTACCATTTGAATAATAGGGTAAAGAAAATTAAGTGGATTTTTGAAAGAAAACAATACTGTCAATATACTATTAAAACAAATTAAAATAATAAAAGTTATTGTACTTTAAGTAAAAATAAAAGAGCAAAAATATCAATCCCAGTTTTGGATTACTTTAATTAACAAAAAAAAAAATGCATATAGCAGAGGATAGTTTCAATCTGCCTACCTCTGGGTTATGGGCCCAGCATGCTTCCATTGCAGTACTCTGCTGCACATGTAAGTGCAAGAGATCCTGAAGCACTCACTCATCATGGGAAAGTACCAATGTGTTTCTTCATTGGTTGATGGAAGAAACATCTTACAAAAACTCTCCAGATTATTGACTTTTTAAAGTTTTTCTAGGAAACGTTCTAGATGAATGCTTATTAGCCTTTGTCAGTATATGCTTTTGCAATGTGTCTCTGTGGCGCAATCAGTTAGCGTGTTCAGTTATTAACCAAAAGGTTGGTGGTTCAATCCTACCCAGGGACGTAATTTACCTTGTTATCAGATTTTGGTGATCTTTAAGTAGACAAGTCAAAATTTCAAACCCCCTCTTATGGTGTAGGGTACCTGGCCTTCTCTGATGTAATCAGAGTTAGATTTGATTAAGTGATTTTATAAAAGAACAGCTAGGAAGCACAACTTAGCAGTGGGTTGCAGAGAAAAAGAAATACGCTTGCAGAAAAATCCAATTGAGTGATTAAACAGCTCTTCATTTTCTGGCTTTATTTTTATGCTAACAAATTTGTTCTCTGAAAAGTGTCCACAAAGCCAAGTATCTGATTAACACCTTTGTAGGGATGGTTTTTCACCTATTACTAAATTAAACTTGCTTCATTGGAAAGGCAGCAAGTGATGTCATCCAAGCAGTGGGTCAAAGTTGGCTTCATCCCTCGTCTGCTTATGAAAAGAGAAAAGGGATATGCAGGGCATGGCGGCCTTTTGCGACGCTTGGATGACCCCTAGTTCGCAATAAACACCCCCACCCTCCTTCGGTGTGGGGCTCATGTTGGCCATGCCCCAGCCCCTAAAGCATTCAAGCTGATTTCTTGCAGCAGCTGGGTACTGTAACAGCTCCAGAGCTGCTCTGTAAGGCAAGTAAAAGGGTGTGGGCCCTGCAGCACTACCTGTAGTTTGCATTGTGCATTGGAAGGCACAAAGTAAGCAGACGGGAGGAGAAGTCAGGATAGTGCACAAGGTTATAGAAGGGATGGGCTCAAGAAAAGAGAAGTGGAAACAGACAGCATACTAGGCTGGAGAGAGACCTGAGACAAAGAGATCTGAATTATACGAGAGCCGTCCAGGGGAAACACAAATTATGCAGTCAAGTTTCCCACATTTGGGGAAATCGCAAGGGGCAGCACACCCAGAGTGCAATGGGTGAGCCTTGCCCTGGGAGAAGCACCTTCATGATCATAGTATCTCACCTGGCAGGTTAGTAGGAGTTGGGCTAGAGCTGGGGAGGGTCGCTGCTCGGGCACTACCTTTCAAGTGAAGGAGATCCAACTGAGGCAGCACAAGGGAACTCTCAAAAGAAGAACAAGGCTAGAGGAAGATCTGAGACAAAGAAATCTGACTTTTACCAGAGCTGACCAGAGGAAAGCACAAACACAGTCCACCACTACCACAAATAATGCAGTCGAGTTTCCCACATTTGGGGAAATCACAGGGGTCAGCATACCCAGAATGCAATGAATGAACCTCACCCTGGGAGAACAATCTTCATGACAATAGTATCTCCTATGCAAAATAAGTATGATTTGGGATAGGGCTGGGGAGGGCCGCTGCTCAGGCACATCTCTGTCAAGTAAAGGAGATTCAACTGAGGCAGCACAAGGGAACTCTCATCTGGGGACAACAACTGCAGGGAGAACACATATTTTCAGATGAACATGGGGTGGCAGAAGGCTGCCTAATACTGAAGCACCCCCAAACAACAAACCAAATGCAACAACTAGTGCAAGCATTCCTGGGGGATGGCCTGCAGCAGATGGATTTGAATATGGTGATGTCATCCAAGCAGTGGGTCAAAGTTGGCTTCAACCCTCGTCTGCATATGAAAAGAGAAAAGGAGCGTGCAGGGCATGGAGGCCTTTTGTGGTGCTTGGATGACCCCTAGTTCGCATTAAGCACACCCACCCTCCTTCGGTGTGGGGCTCATGTTGGCCATTCCCCAGCCCCTGAAGCATTCAAGCTGATTTCTTGCAGCAGCTGGGCACTGTAACAGCTCCAGAGCTGCTCTGTAAAGCAAGCAAAAGGGTGTGGGCCCTGCAGCACTACCCGTAGTTTGCATTGTGCATTGGGAGGCATAAAGTAAGCAGACGGGAGGAGAAGTCAGGATAGTGCACAAGGGTATAGAAGGGAGGGGCTCAAGAAAAAAGAAGTGGAACCAGACAGCAAACTAGGCTGGAGAGAGACCTGAGACAAAGAGATCTGAATTACATGAGAGCCGACCAGGGAAAACTCAAATTATGCAGTCAAGTTTCCCACATTTGGGGAAATCGCAGGGGCAGCACACCCAGAGTGCAATGGGTGAGCCTTGCCCTGGGAGAAGCAACTTCATGATCATAGTATCTCACCTGGCAACTAAGTAGGAGTTGGGCTAGAGCTGGGGAGGGTCGCTGCTCGGGCACCCCCCTGTCAAGTGAAGGAGATCCAACTGAGGCAGCACAAGGGAACTCTCGAAAGAAGAACAAGGCTAGAGGAAGATCTGAGACAAAGAAATCTGACTTTTACCAGAGCTGACCAGAGGAAAGCACAAACACAGTCCCCCACTACCACAAATAATGCAGTCGAGTTTCCCACATTTGGGGAAATCACAGGGGTCAGCATACCCAGAATGCAATGAATGAACCTAACCCTGGGAGAACAATCTTCATGACCATGGTATCTCCTATGCAAAATAAGTATGATTTGGGCTAGGGCTGGGGAGGGCCCTTGCTCAGGCACATCTCTGTCAAGTAAGTTGCATTTTATTTGTTGTTTGGGGGTGCTTCAGTATTAGGCAGCCTTCTGCCCTACCATGTTCATCTGAAAATATGTGTTCTCCCTGCAGTTGTTGTCCCCAGATGAGAGTTCCCTTGTGCTGCCTCAGTTGAATCTCCTTTTGGAGAAGACCTCAATAAGATTGTAGCTGATCTGGCTACTGCTAAAACAGCTTGCCTACCTAGTATGACTCCTACCACGCAGAAGGCTAAAAGTACTTTTCTTGGCCCTTTCATCCTCCAGGTAAAGCGTACCCAAGGTCAGGCATACCCAAAGCAAGCTCATGTTTCCAGACCTGCCAAGCCCAGACTGAAGCAATCCTGGGCTGCCCATCAGCCTGCTTCCAAAACGGACAAGCCTGCCGCATGACGGTGCAGGCCTCCCTCTGGGGGATCCCAGGGTGGGGGGCCCGACTTCTAGGTTTGGCAAAGAAAGGTATAATTCTAAGCTAGAGAATTCTGTTTGGAGCTCACCTTGTACTTTGTGAAGAAATAATCAGCATTGTGGCTGAGCAGATACATGTAGTGTGTGGCTGCAAACTGCATGGATCTGCTGCGTTGTAATGCTGATTCTTTTTTTTTGCAAAGTACCAATAGCTTCATATAATGTTCACAATTTTTATGCAGGATCAAATAGCTCAATAGGTAGGGTGTTTGATTAGAATTCAACAGGTTATAGGTTTGAATCCTGGGTATGGTAGTTTGAGATGTGTTATTTAATAAAGTATGTTGTTCTGACTGCCGGCATCCTATCACCTGGGATATCATACTAAATAAATGGAGTTGATCAAATTTTTTTTTTTTTAACTAGGGACAATTTCCAGATACTTCTCTTTATAACTGAGATTGCCCCCTGGAACTTCACATCAGTTGACAACTATGCATGAGTGGGCAGTGCTTGCCCTGGATCTGTCCACCCATTTATGTGCCGCCATAAAATAAAGCATGACTAACAGTTATCCTGGGCGTACACTACACAATTATCTGTCAGGCTATCTATCCAGTCTGGATGGATGGAATGAAAATCTGGTAATGTATAGGAGCAAATGTCAATTAACCATTTGCTCCCAAACACTAGAAAAGTGGTCAAAAATGGTCATTACACAAATTGGTTAAACCCAAAATTTAACCAATTTGTTTAGGGGACCATTTTTGTCCATTTTTTAGTGTTTGAGAGTAAATCGTTGATGGTCATTTGCTCACATAGATAACCGGATTTCTATTCCAACCAGCCAGTGTTGGAGAGATGGTCTGCCAGATTACATAATGCATACCAGAGCCATAACTAGACTTTTTGGTGCCCTGTGACAGAGAATTATATGCCCTCCCCCCCATTTTTGCAATATGGACAAAAGGCGCATGCCTTGTGGGGAAGGGGCATAACAAGATTGATCTCAGAGAAAGCACATGAGATATGAAGATATATCTAGTATACTTGACACTCAATGGTTTGTGGTATTGCAGGGGTGCCCTCCTTAAATGCATATACAGTCACACATGGCATGTTTGTGTAAATGGCATATCAGCAGTCAGCACTAACTGGTGACGTGCCATTTGTACAAGTAAGCCATGTGTGACTAATATATAAACATACTTTATTAAATAACACCTCAAACTATCATACCCAGGATTCAAACCTATAACCTGTTAAATTCTAATCAAACACCCTACCCATTGAGCTACTTGATCCTGCATCTATTCTAACCTCCAAAAACAGATTCAGTTGCATTTTCCAGCGTGTTTTGTTTGCGCCTTTGCAAATGTCTTACATCGACAAACTTATTTAGTACTATTTTGCAAATAGGGTTACATTGTCGCAACATTGTGTTCCCTAATTGCTTGATTTTTTAAATGCAAAAATTGATAAAGACACCTGATAATTGCTCTGTGGAGTCTTCTTTTGTGTCTACTTCTTATCTACATTTAATTCCCTACCTATAATCAAGGCATTTTTAAATGCTGGGTGCTGCCAGGACGTGAGGCCTACCTAGTCTTTAGATCTGAATTTGAATGTACTTGTGAACTAACTTAATTTCCTACTTCTAAACTCATTCCTAAATTCACTACTTACATTAATCCTGTAGTTGGGCATTTTGAGCCTTCAATTGTGGGCATTGTTTTGTGTCCAGACCAGCAGCTGGTGGTGTGCATTTGCTGGAAAGGCATCGAAGACCTCCGATATGCTGCATCTCCTGATGTGTGTCTGCCTCAAGTGGCAGTCAGCAAATGCATGCTAGACACCCCATTCCAAGCTGATTGTGACATCACGGAACATGCATCATAGAACAGGCATGCTAGAACATGGGTCTTCAACCTGCGACCCTCCAGCTGCTGTGGAACTACATATCCCAGCATGCCCTGCCTCAGTTTTAGCATACCTTAATAGCAAAACTGTGGCAGGGCATGCTGGGATGTGTAGTTTCACAGCAGCTGGAGGGCCACAGGATGAAGACCCATGTGCTAGAACCAAACCGCAGGTACATTGAATGCTAGCAAGCTGAACGTTTAAATCCTTTTTGTTCCGCAGCATTCCAATGTGGAAGATTCCATGGAACCAGAGATTATTCCATTGAGAAGGACATGCTGCCTGGATGACTGCACTGTGCAAATTAAATCACGGAGCCAGTTGGCTTGTGGGTGGCTCTGGTTACTGGGTGGTTAGGTGGGCGGTGTGTCGGAGGTGGAGCACATGCAAATGAATGTGTATCATCCAGCTAGTGAGAGAGAAAACTCATGCAGGAGTGTGCCTGCTTGTCAGTGAGTTATGCACCTTGCCAGACGTCAAATCTACATGGAGCAACTGGAGGGGACAAGAGCAGGTTTGGAAAATATAGACAGAAGAGCATATATGCTGGCGCATTCTCCATGATTGTGTCAGCTTATGTTTTGGTGCACTGCACTTTCCTCCACTAAGTTTTAGCCATTTTGTTTAAACGCAAGTGTAGTTGCTTCTCGCTCTTTTGGCTGTGATATTGTATTGTGGTTGAAGAGTCTGCTGGAGGGATTGTTTTCTTCATTGGCGAGAGACTGAAGATATTCCAGGATGGAAGGCTTGGGAACACTATCCGTTTTTCAGTTGTGGAAGAGTTGAAAGACCGGATTGGACTACATTCTATAGTAAAGGGTATCTTTGTATTTATTAATCCTCCCTTTATATGTGTCTGTCTTTCAATAAAGCTTTGGGCTTGTGATTCCGTCACCCTCTTACACTCCACACCCATAGCCTTATTAACTATTGTATTGTTTAAATGTATAGTGCAGTTCATGATTTATAGTGTAGGCTGACCTGTGCTGTAGTTCTTGAACTGTACTATACCGACAGCATTTGTATTGTGTTTTGGCTGTGCTGCAACACAGTACTTATGTGTGTAATGTTTATGTATGTTTTATGGCTTCTTTATGTCAATAAAGACTGCTTTTTCAATCCAATATCTGAAAACAATCAATGTTTATCTTTGATGGCAATAGAAGTGGTATGATATTTGCTGCTTTTGAAAGGCAATATCTGATATGTCCCCTATCTGGGAACCATATATTAAATGGCTTTTCAGAAAAGGGAGATGGGAGAAGAGCTTTCAGTACTTGTAGGACCGATGCACATTTCCTATTCTAGCCTCCAAAAACAGATTCAGTTGCATTTTCCAGCGTGTTTTGGATGCGCCTTTGCAAATGTCTTACATCGACAAACTTATTTAGTACTATTTTGCAAATAGGGTTACATTGTTGCAACATTGTGTTCCCTAATTGCTTGATTTTTTAAATGCAACAATTGATAAAAACACCTGATAACTGCTCTGCGGAGTCTTATTTTGTGTCTACTTCTTATCTACATTTAATTCCGTACCTCTAATCAAGGCATTTTTAAATGCTGGCGGCTGCCAGGACGTGAGGCCTACCTAGACTTTAGATCTGAATTTGAATGTACTTGTGAACTAACTTAATTTCCTACTTCTAAATTCATTCCTAAATTCACTACTTACATGAATCCTGTAGTTGGGCATTTTGGGACTTCGATTGTGGGCATTGTTTTGTGTCCAGACCAGCAGCAGGTGGTGTGCATTTGCTGGAAAGGCATCGAAGACCTCCGATATGCTGCATCTCCTGATGTGTGTCTCCCTCAAGTGGCTGTCAGCAAATGCCTGCTAGACACCCCATTCCAAGCTGATTGTGACATCATGGAACATGCATCATAGAACAGGCATGCTAAAACATGGGTCTTCAACCTGCGACCCTCCAGCTGCTGTGGAACTATACATCCCAGCATGCCCTGCCTCAGTTTTAGCATACCTTAATAGCAAAACTGTGGCAAGCTTTCTAAAGGAGCTATATCAATCAAAGTGCAATCTGTGTGGAGTTTACACTTGCTTGCTCATAGAGTAATTGTTTTAATTATTGTTTTATGGTAATATGAAATTTATTGGCTAATGAATTTGCCTTACTGTCTATATAAGATTGATTTTTAATCAGTAATTTTAATAAACTAGATAAATTGTATCAAAGAAGCAGTCGGTTATCATATTGTGCGCCTTCACTCATATTTTTTTTTAGGTACACATTTGATGTTTAGTAGATTTCCAGGTCCATTTTGTGTAGGCAGCCTACTTTGGGTTGTTCTCTATGTTAAGAGGCTACAGTTGGGAAAAACTTAGCGCCAGACACACACATTCTTTTTTCGTGTTGCGCTGTCAGCAAATGCCTGCTAGACACCCCATTCCAAGCTGATTGTGACATCACGGAACATGCATCATAGAACAGGCATGCTAAAACATGGGTCTTCAACCTGCGACCCTCCAACTGCTGTGGAACTACACATCCCAGCATGCCCTGCCTTAGTTTTAGCATACCTTATAGCAAAACTGTGGCAGGGCATGCTGGGATGTGTAGTTTCACAGCAGCTGGAGGGCCACAGGATGAAGACCCATGTGCTAGAGCCAAGCCGCAGGTACATTGAATGCTAGCAAGCTGAATATTTAAATCCTTTTTGTTCCGCAGCATTCCAATGCGGAAGATTCCATGGAACCAGAGATCCTTCCATTGAGAAGGACATGCTGCCTGGATGACTACACTGTGCAAATTAAATCACGGAGCCAGTTGGTTTGTGGGTGGCTCTGGTGACTGGGTGGTTGGGTGGGTGGTGTGTCGGAGGTGGAGCACATGCAAATGATTGTGTATCATCCAGCTAGTGAGAGTGAAAACTCATGCAGGAGTGTGCCTGCTTGTCAGTGGGTTATGCACCTTGCCAGACGTTAAATCTACATAGAGCAGCTGGAGGGGACAAGAGCATGTTTGCAAAATATAGATAGAAGAGCATATATGCTGGCGCATTCTCCATGATTGTGTCAGCTTATGTTTTGGTGCACTGCACTTTCCTCCACTAAGTTTTAGCCATTTTTGTTAAGCTCAAGTGTAGTTGCTTCTCGGCCTTTTGGCTGTGATCTTGTATTGTGGTTGAAGGGTCTGCTGGAGGGAGGGATTGCTTTCTTCATTGGCGAAAGACCAAAGATATTCCAGGATGGAAGGCTTGGGAACACTATCCGTTTTTCAATTGTGGAAGAGTTGAAAGACCGGATTGAACTACATTCTATAGTAAAGGATGTCTTTCTATGTATTAATCCTCCCCTTATATGTGTCAGTCTTTCAATAAAGCTTCGGGCTTGTGATTCCCTCACCCTCTTACACTCCACACCCATAGCCTTATTAACTGTTGTATTATTGTACAGTTTAAATGTATAGTGCAGTTCATGATTTATAGTGTAGGCTGGCCTGTGCTGTAGTTCTTGAACTGTACTATACCGTCAGCATTTGTATTGTGTTTTGGCTGTGCCGCAACGCGGTACTTATGTGTGTAATGTTTATGTATGTTTTTTTGCTTCTTTATGTGCATCGGTCCTACAAGTACTGAAAGCTCTTCTCCCATCTCCCTTTTCTGAAAAGCCATTTAATATATGGTTCCCAGATAGGGGACATATCAGATATTGGATTTCAAAAGCATCAAATATCATACCACTTTTATTGCCATCAAAGATAAACATTGATTGTTTTCAGATATTGGCTTGAAAAAGCAGTCTTTATTGACATAAAAAAAAACATACATAAACATTGCACACATAAATACAGTGTTGCAGCACAGCCAAAACACAATACAAATGCTGACGGTATAGTACAGTTCAAGAACTACAGCACAGGCCAGTCTACACTATAAATCATGAACTGCACTATACATTTAAACTATACAATAATACAACAGTTAATAAGGCTATGGGTGTGGAGTGTAAGAGGGTGAGGGATTCACAAAACCGAAGCTTTATTGTAACACAGACACATATAAGGGGAGGGTCAATAAATAGAAAGATATCCTTTACTATAGAATGTAGTCCAATCCGACCTCTGTGCTCTTCCACAACTGAAAAACAGATAGTGTTCCCAAGCCTTCCATCCTGGAATATCTTTGGTCTTTCGCCAATGAAGAAAACAATCCCTCCCTCCAGCAGACCCTTCAACCACGAAACAAGATCACAGCCAAAAGGCCGAGAAGAAACTACACTTGAGCTTAACAAAAATGGCTAAAACTTAGTGGAGGAAAGTGCAGTGCACCAAAACATAAGCTGACACAATCATGGAGAATGCGCCAGCATATATGCTCTTCTGTCTATATTTTCCAAACCTGCTCTTGTCCCCTCCAGTTGCTCCATGTAGATTTAACGTCTGGCAAGGTGCATAACCCACTGACAAGCAGGCACACTCCTGCATGAGTTTTCTCTCTCACTAGCTGGATGATACACAATCATTTGCATGCGCTCCACTTCCGACACACCACCCACCCAACCACCCAGTCACCAGAGCCACCCACAAGCCAACTGGCTCCGTGATTTAATTTGCACAGTGTAGTCATCCAGGCAGCATGTCCTTCTCAATGGAAGGATCTCTGGTTCCATGGAATCTTCCGCATTGGAATGCTGCGGAACAAAAAGGATTTAAATATTCAGCTTGCTAGCATTCAATGTACCTGCGGCTTGGCTCTAGCACATGGGTCTTCATCCTGTGGCCCTCCAGCTGCTGTGAAACTACACATCCCAGCATGCCCTGCCACAGTTTTGCTATTAAGGTATGCTAAAACTGAGGCAGGGCATGCTGGGATGTATAGTTCCACAGCAGTTGGAGGGTCGCTGGTTGAAGACCCATGTTTTAGCATGCCTGTTCTATGATGCATGTTCCATGATGTCACAATCAGCTTGGAATGGGGTGTCTAGCAGGCATTTGCTGACAGCCACTTGAGGGAGACACACATCAGGAGATGCAGCATATCGGAGGTCTTCGATGCCTTTCCAGCAAATGCACACCACCTGCTGCTGGTCTGGACACAAAACAATGCCCACAATCGAAGTCCCAAAATGCCCAACTACAGGATTCATGTAAGTAGTGAATTTAGGAATGAATTTAGAAGTAGGAAATTAAGTTAGTTCACAAGTACATTCAAATTCAGATCTAAAGACTAAACACAAAACACAAAATAAGACTCCACAGAGCAATTATCAGGTGTCTTTATCAATTGTTGCATTTAAAAAATCAAGCAATTAGGGAACACAATGTTGCGACAATGTAACCCTATTTGCAAAATAGTACTAAATAAGTTTGTCGATGTAAGACATTTGCAAAGGCGCAAACAAAACACGCTGGAAAATGCAACTGAATCTGTTTTTGGAGGTTAGAAAAGATGTAGGATCAAGTAGCTCCATGGGTAGGGTGTTTGATTAAAATTCAACAGGTTATAGGTTTGAATCCTGGGTATGATAGTTTGAGGTGTTATTTAATAAAGCATGTTTATATATTAGTCACACATGGCTTACTTGTACAAATGGCATGTCACCAGTTAGTGCTGACTGCTGATATGCCATTTGCACTAAAACAAATGAAAATGGTAAAAGTTATTGTACTTTAAGTAAAAATAAAAGAGCAAAAATATCAATCCCAGTTTTGGATTACTTGAATTAACAAAATAAAAATGCATTTAGCAGAGGATAGTTTCAATCTGCTTACCTCTGGGCTATGGACCCAGCATGCTTCCATTACAGTACTCTGCTGCACATGTAATTGCAAGAGATCCTGAAGCACTCACTCATCATGGGAAAGTACCAATGTGTTTCTTCATTGGTTGATGGAAGAAACATCTTACAAAAACTCTCCAGATTATTGACTATTTAAAGTTTTTCTAGGAAACGTTCTAGATGAATGCTTATTAGCCTTTGTCAGTATGTACTTTTGCAAAGTGTCGCTGTGGCGCAATCAGTTAGTGTGTACGGCTATTAACCAAAAGGTTGGTGGTTCAATCCCACCCAGGGATGTAATTGACCTTGTTATCAGATTTTGGTGATCTTTAAGTAGACAAGTCAAAATTTCAAAAACCCCTGTTATGGTGTAGGGTACCTGGCCTTCTCTGATGTAATCAGAGTTAGATTTTATTCAGTGATTTTATAAAAACAGCTAGGAAGCACAATTTAGCAGTGGTTTGCAGAGAAAAAGAAATATGCTGGCAAAAAAATCCAATTGAGTGATTAAACAGCTCTTCATTTTCTGGCTTTATTTTTATGCTAACAAATTTGTTCTCTGAAAAGTGTCCACAAAGCCAAGTATCTGATTAACATCTTTGTAGGGATGGTTTTTCACCTATTACTAAATTAAACTTGCTTCATTGGAAAGGCAGCAAGATGCATCCTCATTTCAATATCTACTGAAATAATACAGGTTGACACCAGGAAACATTAACGCCACTGCATCCTTGCTGCTTTCTCATGTGGAAGTCTGTTTAATGTGAAAACAAGGTGATATCTAATTAGCACACAGGTAAGGAATTAAGAAAATCTTTATTTAAGGGTGAAGATGTTTCTCACAAAATCGTTGCCCCAATGCATCATTGAAATTCAAGCTGGAAAGATGATTTTAATATATCACTTGTACATTTTGTATTGCTCTTCTGGTGACAATGTAGTTTGTTTTTGTCAATTACCATTTTAATAATAGGGTAAAGAAAATTAAGTGGATTTTTGAAAGAAAACAATACTGTCAATATACTATTAAAACAAATTAAAATGGTAAAAGTTATTGTACTTTAAGTAAAAATAAAAGAGCAAAAATATCAATCCCAGTTTTGGATTACTTTAATTAACAAAAAAAAAATGCATATAGCAGAGGATAGTTTCAATCTGCCTACCTCTGGGTTAAGGGGCCCAGCATGCTTCAATTGCAGTACTCTGCTGCACATGTAAGTGCAAGAGATCCTGAAGCACTCACTCATCATGGGAAAGTACCAATGCGTTTCTTCATTGGTTGATGGAAGAAACATCTTACAAAAACTCTCCAGATTATTGACTTTTTAAAGTTTTCTAGGAAACGTTCTAGATGAATGCTTATTAGCCTTTGTCAGTATGTACTTTTGCAAAGTGTCTCTGTGGTGCAATCGGTTAGTGTGTTTGGTTATTAACCAAAGGGTTGGTGGTTCAATCCCACCCAGGGATGTTATTGACCTTGTCATCAGATTTTGGTGATCTTTAAGTAGACAAGTCAAAATTTCAAACCCCCTCTTATGGTGTAGGGTACCTGGCCTACTCTGATGTAATCAGAGTTAGATTTGATTAAGTGATTTTATCAAAAAACAGCTAGGAAGCACAATTTAGCAGTGGGTTGCAGAGAAAATGAAATATGCTGGCAGAAAAATCCAATTGAGTGATTAAACAGCTCTTCATTTTCTGGCTTTATTTTTATGCTAACTAATTTGTTCTCTGAAAAGTGTCCACAAAGCCAAGTATCGGATTAACATCTTTGTAGGGATGGTTTTTCACCTATTACTAAATTAAACTTGCTTCATTGGAAAGGCAGCAAGATGCATCCTCATTTCAATATCTACTGAAATAATACAGGTTGACACCAGGAAACATTAACGCCACTGCATCCTTGCTGCTTTCTCATGTGGAAGTCTGTTTAATGTGAAAACAAGGTGATATCTAATTAGCACACAGGTAAGGAATTAAGAAAATCTTTATTTAAGGGTAAGATGTTTCTCACAAAATCGTTGCCCCAATGCATCATTGAAATTCAAGCTGGAAAGATGATTTTAATATATCACTTGTACATTTTGTATTGCTCTTCTGGTGACAATGTAGTTTGTTTTTGTCAATTACCATTTTAATAATCGGGTAAAGAAAATTAAGTGGATTTTTGAAAGAAAACAATACTGTCTATATACTATTAAAACAAATTAAAAAGGTAAAAGTTATTGTACTTTAAGTAAAATAAAAAGAGCAAAAATATCAATCCCAGTTTTGGATTACTTTAATTAACAAAAAAAAATGCATATAGCAGAGGATAATTTCAATCTGCCTACCTCTGGGTTATGGACCCAGCATGCTTCCATTACAGTACTCTGCTGCACATGTAAGTGCAAGAGATCCTGAAGCACTCACTCATCATGGGAAAGTACCAATGTGTTTCTTCATTGGTTGATGGAAGAAACATCTTACAAAAACTCTCCAGATTATTGACTATTTAAAGTTTTTCTAGGAAACGTTCTAGATGAATGCTTATTAGCCTTTGTCAGTATGTACTTTTGCAAAGTGTCGCTGTAGCGCAATCAGTTAGTGTGTACGGCTATTAACCAAAAAGTTGGTGGTTCAATCCCACCCAGGGACGTAATTGACCTTGTGATAAGATTTTGGTGATATTTAAGTAGACAAGTCAAAATTTCAAACCCTCTCTTATGGTGTAGGGTACCTGGCCTACTCTGATGTAATCAGAGTTAGATTTGATTAAGTGATTTTATAAAAAAAACAGCTAGGAAGCACAATTTAGCAGTGGGTTGCAGAGAAAAAGAAATATGCTGGCAGAAAAATCCAATTGAGTGATTAAACAGCTCTTCATTTTCTGACTTTATTTTTATGCTAACAAATTTGTTCTCTGAAAAGAGTCCACAAAGCCAAGTATCTGATTAACACCTTTGTAGGGATGGTTTTTCACCTATTACTAAATTAAACATGCTTCATTGGAAAGGCAGCAAGATGCATCCTCATTTCAAGATCTACTGAAATAATACAGGTTGACACCAGGAAACATTAACGCCACTGCATCCTTGCTGCTTTCTCATGTGGAAGTCTGTTTAATGTGAAAACAAGGTGATATCTAATTAGCACACAGGTAAGGAATTAAGAAAATCTTTATTTAAGGGTGAAGAGGTTTCTCACAAAATCGTTGCCCCAATGCATCATTGAAATTCAAGCTGGAAAGATGATTTTAATATATCACTTGTACATTTTGTATTGCTCTTCTGGTGACAATGTAGTTTGTTTTTGTCAATTACCATTTGAATAATAGGGTAAAGAAAATTAAGTGGATTTTTGAAAGAAAACAATACTGTCAATATACTATTAAAACAAATTAAAATAATAAAAGTTATTGTACTTTAAGTAAAAATAAAAGAGCAAAAATATCAATCCCAGTTTTGGATTACTTTAATTAACAAAAAAAAATGCATATAGCAGAGGATAGTTTCAATCTGCCTACCTCTGGGTTATGGGCCCAGCATGCTTCCATTGCAGTACTCTGCTGCACATGTAAGTGCAAGAGATCCTGAAGCACTCATTCATCATGGGAAAGTACCAATGTGTTTCTTCATTGGTTGATGGAAGAAACATCTTACAAAAACTCTCCAGATTATTGACTTTTTAAAGTTTTTCTAGGAAACGTTCTAGATGAATGCTTATTAGCCTTTGTCAGTATATACTTTTGCAATGTGTCTCTGTGGCGCAATCAGTTAGCGTGTTCGGTTATTAACCAAAAGGTTGGTGGTTCAATCCTACCCAGGGACGTAATTTACCTTGTTATCAGATTTTGGTGATCTTTAAGTAGACAAGTCAAAATTTCAAACCCCCTCTTATGGTGTAGGGTACCTGGCCTTCTCTGATGTAATCAGAGTTAGATTTGATTAAGTGATTTTATAAAAGAACAGCTAGGAAGCACAACTTAGCAGTGGGTTGCAGAGAAAAAGAAATACGCTTGCAGAAAAATCCAATTGAGTGATTAAACAGCTCTTCATTTTCTGGCTTTATTTTTATGCTAACAAATTTGTTCTCTGAAAAGTGTCCACAAAGCCAAGTATCTGATTAACACCTTTGTAGGGATGGTTTTTCACCTATTACTAAATTAAACTTGCTTCATTGGAAAGGCAGCAAGTGATGTCATCCAAGCAGTGGGTCAAAGTTGGCTTCAACCCTCGTCTGCTTATGAAAAGAGAAAAGGGATATGCAGGGCATGGCGGCCTTTTGCGACGCTTGGATGACCCCTAGTTCGCATTAAACACCCCCACCCTCCTTCGGTGTGGGGCTCATGTTGGCCATGCCCCAGCCCCTGAAGCATTCAAGCTGATTTCTTGCAGCAGCTGGGTACTGTAACAGCTCCAGAGCTGCTCTGTAAGGCAAGTAAAAGGGTGTGGGCCCTGCAGCACTACCTGTAGTTTGCATTGTGCATTGGAAGGCACAAAGTAAGCAGACGGGAGGAGAAGTCAGGATAGTTCACAAGGTTATAGAAGGGAGGGGCTCAAGAAAAGAGAAGTGGAAACAGACAGCATACTAGGATGGAGAGAGACCTGAGACAAAGAGATCTGAATTATACGAGAGCCGTCCAGGGGAAACACAAATTATGCAGTCAAGTTTCCCACATTTGGGGAAATCGCAAGGGACAGCACTCCCAGAGTGCAATGGGTGAGCCTTGCCCTGGGAGAAGCACCTTCATGATCACAGTATCTCACCTGGCAGGTTAGTAGGAGTTGGGTTAGAGCTGGGGAGGGTCGCTGCTCGGGCACTACCTTTCAAGTGAAGGAGATCCAACTGAGGCAGCACAAGGGAACTCTCAAAAGAAGAACAAGGCTAGAGGAAGATCTGAGACAAAGAAATCTGACTTTTACCAGAGCTGACCAGAGGAAAGCACAAACACAGTCCACCACTACCACAAATAATGCAGTCGAGTTTCCCACATTTGGGGAAATCACAGGGGTCAGCATACCCAGAATGCAATGAATGAACCTCACCCTGGGAGAACAATCTTCATGACAATAGTATCTCCTATGCAAAATAAGTATGATTTGGGATAGGGCTGGGGAGGGCCGCTGCTCAGGCACATCTCTGTCAAGTAAAGGAGATTCAACTGAGGCAGCACAAGGGAACTCTCATCTGGGGACAACAACTGCAGGGAGAACACATATTTTCAGATGAACATGGGGTGGCAGAAGGCTGCCTAATACTGAAGCACCCCCAAACAACAAACCAAATGCAACAACTAGTGCAAGCATTCCTGGGGGATGGCCTGCAGCAGATGGATTTGAATATGGTGATGTCATCCAAGCAGTGGGTCAAAGTTGGCTTCAACCCTCGTCTGCATATGAAAAGAGAAAAGGAGCGTGCAGGGCATGGAGGCCTTTTGTGGTGCTTGGATGACCCCTAGTTCGCATTAAGCACCCCCACCCTCCTTCGGTGTGGGGCTCATGTTGGCCATTCCCCAGCCCCTGAAGCATTCAAGCTGATTTCTTGCTGCAGCTGGGCACTGTAACAGCTCCAGAGCTGCTCTGTAAAGCAAGTAAAAGGGTGTGGGCCCTGCAGCACTACCCGTAGTTTGCATTGTGCATTGGGAGGCACAAAGTAAGCAGACGGGAGGAGAAGTCAGGATAGTGCACAAGGGTATAGAAGGGAGGGGCTCAAGAAAAAAGAAGTGGAACCAGACAGCAAACTAGGCTGGAGAGAGACCTGAGACAAAGAGATCTGAATTACATGAGAGCCGACCAGGGAAAACTCAAATTATGCAGTCAAGTTTCCCACATTTGGGGAAATCGCAGGGGCAGCACACCCAGAGTGCAATGGGTGAGCCTTGCCCTGGGAGAAGCAACTTCATGATCATAGTATCTCACCTGGCAGGTAAGTAGGAGTTGGGCTAGAGCTGGGGAGGGTCGCTGCTCGGGCACCCCCCTGTCAAGTGAAGGAGATCCAACTGAGGCAGCACAAGGGAACTCTCGAAAGAAGAACAAGGCTAGAGGAAGATCTGAGACAAAGAAATCTGACTTTTACCAGAGCTGACCAGAGGAAAGCACAAACACAGTCCCCCACTACCACAAATAATGCAGTCGAGTTTCCCACATTTGGGGAAATCACAGGGGTCAGCATACCCAGAATGCAATGAATGAACCTAACCCTGGGAGAACAATCTTCATGACCATGGTATCTCCTATGCAAAATAAGTATGATTTGGGATAGGGCTGGGGAGGGCCGTTGCTCAGGCACATCTCTGTCAAGTAAGTTGCATTTGATTTGTTGTTTGGGGGTGCTTCAGTATTAGGCAGCCTTCTGCCCTACCATGTTCATCTGAAAATATGTGTTCTCCCTGCAGTTGTTGTCCCCAGATGAGAGTTCCCTTGTGCTGCCTCAGTTGAATCTCCTTTTGGAGAAGACCTCAATAAGATTGTAGCTGATCTGGCTACTGCTAAAACAGCTTGCCTACCTAGTATGACTCCTACCACGCAGAAGGCTAAAAGTACTTTTCTTGGCCCTTTCATCCTCCAGGTAAAGCGTACCCAAGGTCAGGCATACCCAAAGCAAGCTCATGTTTCCAGACCTGCCAAGCCCAGACTGAAGCAATCCTGGGCTGCCCATCAGCCTGCTTCCAAAACGGACAAGCCTGCCGCATGACGGTGCAGGCCTCCCTCTGGGGGATCCCAGGGTGGGGGGCCCGACTTCTAGGTTTGGCAAAGAAAGGTATAATTCTAAGCTAGAGAATTCTGTTTGGAGCTCACCTTGTACTTTGTGAAGAAATAATCAGCATTGTGGCTGAGCAGATACATGTAGTGTGTGGCTGCAAACTGCATGGATCTGCTGCGTTGTAATGCTGATTCTTTTTTTTTGCAAAGTACCAATAGCTTCATATAATGTTCACAATTTTTATGCAGGATCAAATAGCTCAATAGGTAGGGTGTTTGATTAGAATTCAACAGGTTATAGGTTTGAATCCTGGGTATGGTAGTTTGAGATGTGTTATTTAATAAAGTATGTTGTTCTGACTGCCGGCATCCTATCACCTGGGATATCATACTAAATAAATGGAGTTGATCAAATTTTTTTTTTTTTTTTTAACTAGGGACAATTTCCAGATAATTCTCTTTATAACTGAGATTGCCCCCTGGAACTTCACATCAGTTGACAACTATGCATGAGTGGGCAGTGCTTGCCCTGGATCTGTCCACCCATTTATGTGCCGCCATAAAATAAAGCATGACTAACAGTTATCCTGGGCGTACACTACACAATTATCTGTCAGGCTATCTATCCAGTCTGGATGGATGGAATGAAAATCTGGTAATGTATAGGAGCAAATGTCAATTAACCATTTGCTCCCAAACACTAGAAAAGTGGTCAAAAATGGTCATTACACAAATTGGTTAAACCCAAAATTTAACCAATTTGTTTAGGGGACCATTTTTGTCCATTTTTTAGTGTTTGAGAGTAAATCGTTGATGGTCATTTGCTCACATAGATAACCGGATTTCTATTCCAACCAGCCAGTGTTGGAGAGATGGTCTGCCAGATTACATAATGCATACCAGAGCCATAACTAGACTTTTTGGTGCCCTGTGACAGAGAATTATATGCCCTCCCCCCCATTTTTGCAATATGGACAAAAGGCGCATGCCTTGTGGGGAAGGGGCATAACAAGATTGGTCTCAGAGAAAGCACATGAGATATGAAGATATATCTAGTATACTTGACACTCAATGGTTTGTGGTATTGCAGGGGTGCCCTCCTTAAATGCATATACAGTCACACATGGCATGTTTGTGTAAATGGCATATCAGCAGTCAGCACTAACTGGTGACATGCCATTTGTACAAGTAAGCCATGTGTGACTAATATATAAACATACTTTATTAAATAACACCTCAAACTATCATACCCAGGATTCAAACCTATAACCTGTTAAATTCTAATCAAACACCCTACCCATTGAGCTACTTGATCCTGCATCTATTCTAACCTCCAATAACAGATTCAGTTGCATTTTCCAGCGTGTTTTGTTTGCGCCTTTGCAAATGTCTTACATCGACAAACTTATTTAGTACTATTTTGCAAATAGGGTTACATTGTCGCAACATTGTGTTCCCTAATTGCTTGATTTTTTAAATGCAAAAATTGATAAAGACACCTGATAATTGCTCTGTGGAGTCTTCTTTTGTGTCTACTTCTTATCTACATTTAATTCCCTACCTATAATCAAGGCATTTTTAAATGCTGGGTGCTGCCAGGACGTGAGGCCTACCTAGTCTTTAGATCTGAATTTGAATGTACTTGTGAACTAACTTAATTTCCTACTTCTAAATTCATTCCTAAATTCACTACTTACATTAATCCTGTAGTTGGGCATTTTGAGCCTTCAATTGTGGGCATTGTTTTGTGTCCAGACCAGCAGCTGGTGGTGTGCATTTGCTGGAAAGGCATCGAAGACCTCCGATATGCTGCATCTCCTGATGTGTGTCTGCCTCAAGTGGCTGTCAGCATATGCATGCTAGACACCCCATTCCAAGCTGATTGTGACATCACGGAACATGCATCATAGAACAGGCATGCTAGAACATGGGTCTTCAACCTGCGACCCTCCAGCTGCTGTGGAACTACATATCCCAGCATGCCCTGCCTCAGTTTTAGCATACCTTAATAGCAAAACTGTGGCAGGGCATGCTGGGATGTGTAGTTTCACAGCAGCTGGAGGGCCACAGGATGAAGACCCATGTGCTAGAACCAAACCGCAGGTACATTGAATGCTAGCAAGCTGAATGTTTAAATCCTTTTTGTTCCGCAGCATTCCAATGCGGAAGATTCCATGGAACCAGAGATTATTCCATTGAGAAGGACATGCTGCCTGGATGACTGCACTGTGCAAATTAAATCACGGAGCCAGTTGGCTTGTGGGTGGCTCTGGTGACTGGGTGGTTGGGTGGGCGGTGTGTCGGAGGTGGAGCACATGCAAATGAATGTGTATCATCCAGCTAGTGAGAGAGAAAACTCATGCAGGAGTGTGCCTGCTTGTCAGTGAGTTATGCACCTTGCCAGACGTCAAATCTACATGGAGCAACTGGAGGGGACAAGAGCAGGTTTGGAAAATATAGACAGAAGAGCATATATGCTGGCGCATTCTCCATGATTGTGTCAGCTTATGTTTTGTTGCACTGCACTTTCCTCCACTAAGTTTTAGCCATTTTGTTTAAACGCAAGTGTAGTTGCTTCTCGCTCTTTTGGCTGTGATATTGTATTGTGGTTGAAGAGTCTGCTGGAGGGATTGTTTTCTTCATTGGCGAGAGACTGAAGATATTCCAGGATGGAAGGCTTGGGAACACTATCCGTTTTTCAGTTGTGGAAGAGTTGAAAGACCGGATTGGACTACATTCTATAGTAAAGGGTATCTTTGTATTTATTAATCCTCCCTTTATATGTGTCTGTCTTTCAATAAAGCTTTGGGCTTGTGATTCCGTCACCCTCTTACACTCCACACCCATAGCCTTATTAACTATTGTATTGTTTAAATGTATAGTGCAGTTCATGATTTATAGTGTAGGCTGACCTGTACTGTAGTTCTTGAACTGTACTATACCGACAGCATTTGTATTGTGATTTGGCTGTGCTGCAACACAGTACTTATGTGTGTAATGTTTATATATGTTTTTTTGCTTCTTTATGTCAATAAAGACTGCTTTTTCAATCCAATATCTGAAAACAATCAATGTTTATCTTTGATGGCAATAGAAGTGGTATGATATTTGCTGCTTTTGAAAGGCAATATCTGATATGTCCCCTATCTGGGAACCATATATTAAATGGCTTTTCAGAAAAGGGAGATGGGAGAAGAGCTTTCAGTACTTGTAGGACCGATGCACATTTCCTATTCTAGCCTCCAAAAACAGATTCAGTTGCATTTTCCAGCGTGTTTTGGATGCGCCTTTGCAAATGTCTTACATCGACAAACTTATTTAGTACTATTTTGCAAATAGGGTTACATTGTTGCAACATTGTGTTCCCTAATTGCTTGATTTTTTAAATGCAACAATTGATAAAAACACCTGATAACTGCTCTGCGGAGTCTTATTTTGTGTCTACTTCTTATCTACATTTAATTCCGTACCTCTAATCAAGGCATTTTTAAATGCTGGCGGCTGCCAGGACGTGAGGCCTACCTAGACTTTAGATCTGAATTTGAATGTACTTGTGAACTAACTTAATTTCCTACTTCTAAATTCATTCCTAAATTCACTACTTACATGAATCCTGTAGTTGGGCATTTTGGGACTTCGATTGTGGGCATTGTTTTGTGTCCAGACCAGCAGCAGGTGGTGTGCATTTGCTGGAAAGGCATCGAAGACCTCCGATATGCTGCATCTCCTGATGTGTGTCTCCCTCAAGTGGCTGTCAGCAAATGCCAGCTAGACACCCCATTCCAAGCTGATTGTGACATCACGGAACATGCATCATAGAACAGGCATGCTAAAACATGGGTCTTCAACCTGCGACCCTCCAGCTGCTGTAGAATTACACATCCCAGCATGCCCTGCCTCAGTTTTAGCATACCTTATAGCAAAACTGTGGCAGGGCGTGCTGGGATGTGTAGTTTCACAGCAGCTGGAGGGCCACAGGATGAAGACCCATGTGCTAGAGCCAAGCCGCAGGTACATTGAATGCTAGCAAGCTGAATATTTAAATCCTTTTTGTTCCGCAGCATTCCAATGCGGAAGATTCCATGGAACCAGAGATCCTTCCATTGAGAAGGACATGCTGCCTGGATGACTACACTGTGCAAATTAAATCACGGAGCCAGTTGGTTTGTGGGTGGCTCTGGTGACTGGGTGGTTGGGTGGGTGGTGTGTCGGAGGTGGAGCACATGCAAATGATTGTGTATCATCCAGCTAGTGAGAGTGAAAACTCATGCAGGAGTGTGCCTGCTTGTCAGTGGGTTATGCACCTTGCCAGACGTTAAATCTACATAGAGCAGCTGGAGGGGACAAGAGCATGTTTGCAAAATATAGATAGAAGAGCATATATGCTGGCGCATTCTCCATGATTGTGTCAGCTTATGTTTTGGTGCACTGCACTTTCCTCCACTAAGTTTTAGCCATTTTTGTTAAGCTCAAGTGTAGTTGCTTCTCGGCCTTTTGGCTGTGATCTTGTATTGTGGTTGAAGGGTCTGCTGGAGGGAGGGATTGCTTTCTTCATTGGCGAAAGACCAAAGATATTCCAGGATGGAAGGCTTGGGAACACTATCCGTTTTTCAATTGTGGAAGAGTTGAAAGACCGGATTGGACTACATTCTATAGTAAAGGATGTCTTTCTATTTATTAATCCTCCCTTTATATGTGTCAGTCTTTCAATAAAGCTTCGGGCTTGTGATTCCCTCACCCTCTTACACTCCACACCCATAGCCTTATTAACTGTTGTATTATTGTACAGTTTAAATGTATAGTGCAGTTCATGATTTATAGTGTAGGCTGGCCTGTGCTGTAGTTCTTGAACTGTACTATACCATCAGCATTTCTATTGTGTTTTGGCTGTGCCGCAACGCGGTACTTATGTGTGTAATGTTTATGTATGTTTTTTTGCTTCTTTATGTGCATCGGTCCTACAAGTACTGAAAGCTCTTCTCCCATCTCCCTTTTCTGAAAAGCCATTTAATATATGGTTCCCAGATAGGGGACATATCAGATATTGGATTTCAAAAGCATCAAATATCATACCACTTTTATTGCCATCAAAGATAAACATTGATTGTTTTCAGATATTGGCTTGAAAAAGCAGTCTTTATTGACATAAAAAAAAACATACATAAACATTGCACACATAAATACAGTGTTGCAGCACAGCCAAAACACAATACAAATGCTGACGGTATAGTACAGTTCAAGAACTACAGCACAGGCCAGTCTACACTATAAATCATGAACTGCACTATACATTTAAACTATACAATAATACAACAGTTAATAAGGCTATGGGTGTGGAGTGTAAGAGGGTGAGGGATTCACAAAACCGAAGCTTTATTGTAACACAGACACATATAAGGGGAGGGTCAATAAATAGAAAGATATCCTTTACTATAGAATGTAGTCCAATCCGACCTCTGTGCTCTTCCACAACTGAAAAACAGATAGTGTTCCCAAGCCTTCCATCCTGGAATATCTTTGGTTTTTCGCCAATGAAGAAAACAATCCCTCCCTCCAGCAGACCCTTCAACCACGATACAAGATCACAGCCAAAAGGCCGAGAAGCAACTACACTTGAGCTTAACAAAAATGGCTAAAACTTAGTGGAGGAAAGTGCAGTGCACCAAAACATAAGCTGACACAATCATGGAGAATGCGCCAGCATATATGCTCTTCTATCTATATTTTGCAAACCTGCTCTTGTCCCCTCCAGCTGCTCTATGTAGATTTAACGTCTGGCAAGGTGCATAACCCACTGACAAGCAGGCACACTCCTGCATGAGTTTTCTCTCTCACTAGCTGGATGATACACAATCATTTGCATGCGCTCCACTTCCGACACACCACCCACCCAACCACCCAGTCACCAGAGCCACCCACAAGCCAACTGGCTCCGTGATTTAATTTGCACAGTGTAGTCATCCAGGCAGCATGTCCTTCTCAATGGAAGGATCTCTGGTTCCATGGAATCTTCCGCATTGGAATGCTGCGGAACAAAAAGGATTTAAATATTCAGCTTGCTAGCATTCAATGTACCTGCGGCTTGGCTCTAGCACATGGGTCTTCATCCTGTGGCCCTCCAGCTGCTGTGAAACTACACATCCCAGCATGCCCTGCCACAGTTTTGCTATTAAGGTATGCTAAAACTGAGGCAGGGCATGCTGGGATGTGTAGTTCCACAGCAGCTGGAGGGTCGCAGGTTGAAGACCCATGTTTTAGCATGCCTGTTCTATGATGCATGTTCCATGATGTCACAATCAGCTTGGAATGGGGTGTCTAGCAGGCATTTGCTGACAGCCACTTGAGGGAGACACACATCAGGAGATGCAGCATATCGGAGGTCTTCGATGCCTTTCCAGCAAATGCACACCACCTGCTGCTGGTCTGGACACAAAACAATGCCCACAATCGAAGTCCCAAAATGCCCAACTACAGGATTCATGTAAGTAGTGAATTTAGGAATGAATTTAGAAGTAGGAAATTAAGTTAGTTCACAAGTACATTCAAATTCAGATCTAAAGACTAAACACAAAACACAAAATAAGACTCCACAGAGCAATTATCAGGTGTCTTTATCAATTGTTGCATTTAAAAAATCAAGCAATTAGGGAACACAATGTTGCGACAATGTAACCCTATTTGCAAAATAGTACTAAATAAGTTTGTCGATGTAAGACATTTGCAAAGGCGCAAACAAAACACGCTGGAAAATGCAACTGAATCTGTTTTTGGAGGTTAGAAAAGATGCAGGATCAAGTAGCTCCATGGGTAGGGTGTTTGATTAGAATTCAACAGGTTATAGGTTTGAATCCTGGGTATGATAGTTTGAGATGTTATTTAATAAAGCATGTTTATATATTAGTCACACATTGCTTACTTGTACAAATGGCATGTCACCAGTTAGTGCTGACTGCTGATATGCCATTTGCACTAAAACAAATTAAAATGGTAAAAGTTATTGTACTTTAAGTAAAAATAAAAGCTAAAATATCAATCCCAGTTTTGGATTACTTTAATGAACAAAAAAAAAATGCATATAGCAAAGGATAGTTTCAATCTGCCTACCTCTGGGTTATGGACCCAGCATGCTTCCATTACAGTACTCTGCTGCACATGTAAGTGCAAGAGATCCTGAAGCACTCACTCATCATGGGAAAGTACCAATGTGTTTCTTCATTGGTTGATGGAAGAAACATCTTACAAAAACTCTCCACATTATTGACTTTTTAAAATGTTTCTAGGAATCGTTCTAGATGAATGCTTATTAGCCTTTGTCAGTATGGACTTTTACAAAGTGTTGCTATGGCGCAATCAGTTACTGTGTAAGGCTATTAACCAAAAGGTTGGTGGTTCAATCCCACCCAGGGACGTAATTGACCTTGTTATCAGATTTTGGTGATCTTTATGTAGACAAGTCAAAATTTCAAACCCCCTCTTATGGTGTAGGGTACCTGGCCTTCTCTGATGTAATCAGAGTTAGATTTGATTCAGTGATTTTATAAAAACAGCTAGGAAGCACAATTTAGCAGTGGGTTGCAGAGAAAAAGAAATATGCTGGCAAAAAAATCCAATTGAGTGATTAAACAGCTCTTCATTTTCTGGCTTTATTTTTATGCTAACAAATTTGTTCTCTGAAAAGTGTCCACAAAGCCAAGTTTCTGATTAACACCTTTGTAGGGATGGTTTTTAACCTATTACTAAATTAAACTTGCTTCATTGGAAAGGCAGCAAGATGCATCCTCATTTCAATATCTACTGAAATAATACAGGTTGACACCAGGAAACATTAACGCCACTGCATCCTTTGTGCTTTCTCATGTGGAAGTCTGTTTAATGTGAAAACAAGGTGATATCTAATTAGCACACAGGTAAGGAATTAAGAAAATCTTTATTTAAGGGTGAAGATGTTTCTCACAAAATCGTTGCCCCAATGCATCATTGAAATTCAAGCTGGAAAGATGATTTTAATATATCACTTGTACATTTTGTATTGCTCTTCTGGTGACAATGTAGTTTGTTTTTGTCAATTACCATTTTAATAATCGGGTAAAGAAAATTAAGTGGATTTTTGAAAGAAAACAATACTGTCAATATACTATTAAAACAAATGAAAATGGTAAAAGTTATTGTACTTTAAGTAAAAATAAAAGAGCAAAAATATCAATCCCAGTTTTGGATTACTTTAATTAACAAAAAAAAAACGCATATAGCAGAGGATAGTTTCAATCTGCCTACCTCTGTGCTATGGACCCAGCATGCTTCCATTACAGTACTCTGCTGCACATGTAACTGCAAGAGATCCTGAAGCACTCACTCATCATGGGAAAGTACCAATGTGTTTCTTCATTGGTTGATGGAAGAAACATCTTACAAAAACTCTCCAGATTATTGACTATTTAAAGTTTTTCAAGGAAACGTTCTAGATGAATGCTTATTAGCCTTTGTCAGTATATACTTTTGCAAAGTGTCGCTGTGGCGCAATCAGTTAGTGTGTACGGCTATTAACCAAAAGGTTGGTGGTTCAATCCCACCCAGGGATGTAATTGACCTTGTTATCAGATTTTAGTGATCTTTAAGTAGACAAGTCAAAATTTCAAAAACCCCTGTTATGGTGTAGGGTACCTGGCCTTCTCTGATGTAATCAGAGTTAGATTTGATTCAGTGATTTTATAAAAACAGCTAGGAAGCACAATTTAGCAGTGGTTTGCAGAGAAAAAGAAATATGCTGGCAAAAAAATCCAATTGAGTGATTAAACAGCTCTTCATTTTCTGGCTTTATTTTTATGCTAACAAATTTGTTCTCTGAAAAGTGTCCACAAAGCCAAGTATCTGATTAACATCTTTGTAGGGATGGTTTTTCACCTATTACTAAATTAAACTTGCTTCATTGGAAAGGCAGCAAGATGCATCCTCATTTCAATATCTCCTGAAATAATACAGGTTGACACCAGGAAACATTAACGCCACTGCATCCTTGCTGCTTTCTCATGTGGAAGTCTGTTTAATGTGAAAACAAGGTGATATCTAATTAGCACACAGGTAAGGAATTAAGAAAATCTTTATTTAAGGGTGAAGATGTTTCTCACAAAATCGTTGCCCCAATGCATCATTGAAATTCAAGCTGGAAAGATGATTTTAATATATCACTTGTACATTTTGTATTGCTCTTCTGGTGACAATGTAGTTTGTTTTTGTCAATTACCATTTTAATAATAGGGTAAAGAAAATTAAGTGGATTTTTGAAAGAAAACAATACTGTCAATATACTATTAAAACAAATTAAAATGGTAAAAGTTATTGTACTTTAAGTAAAAATAAAAGAGCAAAAATATCAATCCCAGTTTTGGATTACTTTAATTAACAAAAAAAAATGCATATAGCAGAGGATAGTTTCAATCTGCCTACCTCTGGGTTAAGGGGCCCAGCATGCTTCCATTGCAGTACTCTGCTGCACATGTAAGTGCAAGAGATCCTGAAGCACTCACTCATCATGGGAAAGTACCAATGCGTTTCTTCATTGGTTGATGGAAGAAACATCTTACAAAAACTCTCCAGATTATTGACTTTTTAAAGTTTTCTAGGAAACGTTCTAGATGAATGCTTATTAGCCTTTGTCAGTATGTACTTTTGCAAAGGGTCTCGGTGGTGCAATCGGTTAGTGTGTTTGGTTATTAACCAAAGGGTTGGTGGTTCAATCCCACCCAGGGATGTTATTGACCATGTCATCAGATTTTGGTGATCTTTAAGTAGACAAGTCAAAATTTCAAACCCCCTCTTATGGTGTAGGGTACCTGGCCTACTCTGATGTAATCAGAGTTAGATTTGATTAAGTGATTTTATAAAAGAACAGCTAGGAAGCACAACTTAGCAGTGGGTTGCAGAGAAAAAGAAATACGCTTGCAGAAAAATCCAATTGAGTGATTAAACAGCTCTTCATTTTCTGGCTTTATTTTTATGCTAACTAATTTGTTCTCTGAAAAGTGTCCACAAAGCCAAGTATCTGATTAACACCTTTGTAGGGATGGTTTTTCACCTATTACTAAATTAAACTTGCTTCATTGGAAAGGCAGCAAGTGATGTCATCCAAGCAGTGGGTCAAAGTTGGCTTCAACCCTCGTCTGCTTATGAAAAGAGAAAAGGGATATGCAGGGCATGGCAGCCTTTTGCGACGCTTGGATGACCCCTAGTTCGCATTAAACACCCCCACCCTCCTTCGGTGTGGGGCTCATGTTGGCCATGCCCCAGCCCCTGAAGCATTCAAGCTGATTTCTTGCAGCAGCTGGGTACTGTAACAGCTCCAGAGCTGCTCTGTAAGGCAAGTAAAAGGGTGTGGGCCCTGCAGCACTACCTGTAGTTTGCATTGTGCATTGGAAGGCACAAAGTAAGCAGACGGGAGGAGAAGTCAGGATAGTGCACAAGGTTATAGAAGGGAGGGGCTCAAGAAAAGAGAAGTGGAAACAGACAGCATACTAGGCTGGAGAGAGACCTGAGACAAAGAGATCTGAATTATACGAGAGCCGTCCAGGGGAAACACAAATTATGCAGTCAAGTTTCCCACATTTGGGGAAATCGCAAGGGGCAGCACACCCAGAGTGCAATGGGTGAGCCTTGCCCTGGGAGAAGCACCTTCATGATCATAGTATCTCACCTGGCAGGTTAGTAGGAGTTGGGCTAGAGCTGGGGAGGGTCGCTGCTCGGGCACTACCTTTCAAGTGAAGGAGATCCAACTGAGGCAGCACAAGGGAACTCTCAAAAGAAGAACAAGGCTAGAGGAAGATCTGAGACAAAGAAATCTGACTTTACCAGAGCTGACCAGAGGAAAGCACAAACACAGTCCACCACTACCACAAATAATGCAGTCGAGTTTCCCACATTTGGGGAAATCACAGGGGTCAGCATACCCAGAATGCAATGAATGAACCTCACCCTGGGAAAACAATCTTCATGACAATAGTATCTCCTATGCAAAATAAGTATGATTTGGGATAGGGCTGGGGAGGGCCGCTGCTCAGGCACATCTCTGTCAAGTAAAGGAGATTCAACTGAGGCAGCACAAGGGAACTCTCATCTGGGGACAACAACTGCAGGGAGAACACATATTTTCAGATGAACATGGGGTGGCAGAAGGCTGCCTAATACTGAAGCACCCCCAAACAACAAACCAAATGCAACAACTAGTGCAAGCATTCCTGGGGGATGGCCTGCAGCAGATGGATTTGAATATGGTGATGTCATCCAAGCAGTGGGTCAAAGTTGGCTTCAACCCTCGTCTGCATATGAAAAGAGAAAAGGAGCGTGCAGGGCATGGAGGCCTTTTGTGGTGCTTGGATGACCCCTAGTTCGCATTAAGCACCCCCACCCTCCTTCGGTGTGGGGCTCATGTTGGCCATTCACCAGCCCCTGAAGCATTCAAGCTGATTTCTTGCAGCAGCTGGGCACTGTAACAGCTCCAGAGCTGCTCTGTAAAGCAAGTATAAGGGTGTGGGCCCTGCAGCACTACCCGCAGTTTGCATTGTGCATTGGGAGGCACAAAGTAAGCAGACGGGAGGAGAAGTCAGGATAGTGCACAAGGGTATAGAAGGGAGGGGCTCAAGAAAAAAGAAGTGGAAACAGACAGCAAACTAGGCTGGAGAGAGACCTGAGACAAAGAGATCTGAATTACATGAGAGCCGACCAGGGAAAACTCAAATTATGCAGTCAAGTTTCCCACATTTGGGGAAATCGCAGGGGCAGCACACCCAGAGTGCAATGGGTGAGCCTTGCCCTGGGAGAAGCAACTTCATGATCATAGTATCTCACCTGGCAGGTAAGTAGGAGTTGGGCTAGAGCTGGGGAGGGTCGCTGCTCGGGCACCCCCCTGTCAAGTGAAGGAGATCCAACTGAGGCAGCACAAGGGAACTCTCGAAAGAAGAACAAGGCTAGAGGAAGATCTGAGACAAAGAAATCTGAATTTTACCAGAGCTGACCAGAGGAAAGCACAAACACAGTCCCCCACTACCACAAATAATGCAGTCGAGTTTCCCACATTTGGGGAAATCACAGGGGTCAGCATACCCAGAATGCAATGAATGAACCTAACCCTGGGAGAACAATCTTCATGACCATGGTATCTCCTATGCAAAATAAGTATGATTTGGGATAGGGCTGGGGAGGGCCGTTGCTCAGGCACATCTCTGTCAAGTAAGTTGCATTTGATTTGTTGTTTGGGGGTGCTTCAGTATTAGGCAGCCTTCTGCCCTACCATGTTCATCTGAAAATATGTGTTCTCCCTGCAGTTGTTGTCCCCAGATGAGAGTTCCCTTGTGCTGCCTCAGTTGAATCTCCTTTTGGAGAAGACCTCAATAAGATTGTAGCTGATCTGGCTACTGCTAAAACAGCTTGCCTACCTAGTATGACTCCTACCACGCAGAAGGCTAAAAGTACTTTTCTTGGCCCTTTCATCCTCCAGGTAAAGCGTACCCAAGGTCAGGCATACCCAAAGCAAGCTCATGTTTCCAGACCTGCCAAGCCCAGACTGAAGCAATCCTGGGCTGCCCATCAGCCTGCTTCCAAAACGGACAAGCCTGCCGCATGACGGTGCAGGCCTCCCTCTGGGGGATCCCAGGGTGGGGGGCCCGACTTCTAGGTTTGGCAAAGAAAGGTATAATTCTAAGCTAGAGAATTCTGTTTGGAGCTCACCTTGTACTTTGTGAAGAAATAATCAGCATTGTGGCTGAGCAGATACATGTAGTGTGTGGCTGCAAACTGCATGGATCTGCTGCGTTGTAATGCTGATTCTTTTTTTTTGCAAAGTACCAATAGCTTCATATAATGTTCACAATTTTTATGCAGGATCAAATAGCTCAATAGGTAGGGTGTTTGATTAGAATTCAACAGGTTATAGGTTTGAATCCTGGGTATGGTAGTTTGAGATGTGTTATTTAATAAAGTATGTTGTTCTGACTGCCGGCATCCTATCACCTGGGATATCATACTAAATAAATGGAGTTGATCAAATTTTTTTTTTTTAACTAGGGACAATTTCCAGATACTTCTCTTTATAACTGAGATTGCCCCCTGGAACTTCACATCAGTTGACAACTATGCATGAGTGGGCAGTGCTTGCCCTGGATCTGTCCACCCATTTATGTGCCGCCATAAAATAAAGCATGACTAACAGTTATCCTGGGCGTACACTACACAATTATCTGTCAGGCTATCTATCCAGTCTGGATGGATGGAATGAAAATCTGGTAATGTATAGGAGCAAATGTCAATTAACCATTTGCTCCCAAACACTAGAAAAGTGGTCAAAAATGGTCATTACACAAATTGGTTAAACCCAAAATTTAACCAATTTGTTTAGGGGACCATTTTTGTCCATTTTTTAGTGTTTGAGAGTAAATCGTTGATGGTCATTTGCTCACATAGATAACCGGATTTCTATTCCAACCAGCCAGTGTTGGAGAGATGGTCTGCCAGATTACATAATGCATACCAGAGCCATAACTAGACTTTTTGGTGCCCTGTGACAGAGAATTATATGCCCTCCCCCCCATTTTTGCAATATGGACAAAAGGCGCATGCCTTGTGGGGAAGGGGCATAACAAGATTGGTCTCAGAGAAAGCACATGAGATATGAAGATATATCTAGTATACTTGACAATCAATGGTTTGTGGTTTTGCAGGGGTGCCCTCCTTAAATGCATATACAGTCACACATGGCATGTTTGTGTAAATGGCATATCAGCAGTCAGCACTAACTGGTGACATGCCATTTGTACAAGTAAGCCACGTGTGACTAATATATAAACATACTTTATTAAATAACACCTCAAACTATCATACCCAGGATTCAAACCTATAACCTGTTAAATTCTAATCAAACACCCTACCCATTGAGCTACTTGATCCTGCATCTATTCTAACCTCCAAAAACAGATTCAGTTGCATTTTCCAGCGTGTTTTGTTTGCGCCTTTGCAAATGTCTTACATCGACAAACTTATTTAGTACTATTTTGCAAATAGGGTTACATTGTCGCAACATTGTGTTCCCTAATTGCTTGATTTTTTAAATGCAAAAATTGATAAAGACACCTGATAATTGCTCTGTGGAGTCTTCTTTTGTGTCTACTTCTTATCTACATTTAATTCCCTACCTCTAATCAAGGCATTTTTAAATGCTGGGTGCTGCCAGGACGTGAGGCCTACCTAGTCTTTAGATCTGAATTTGAATGTACTTGTGAACTAACTTAATTTCCTACTTCTAAATTCATTCCTAAATTCACTACTTACATTAATCCTGTAGTTGGGCATTTTGAGCCTTCAATTGTGGGCATTGTTTTGTGTCCAGACCAGCAGCTGGTGGTGTGCATTTGCTGGAAAGGCATCGAAGACCTCCGATATGCTGCATCTCCTGATGTGTGTCTGCCTCAAGTGGCTGTCAGCAAATGCATGCTAGACACCCCATTCCAAGCTGATTGTGACATCACGGAACATGCATCATAGAACAGGCATGCTAGAACATGGGTCTTCAACCTGCGACCCTCCAGCTGCTGTGGAACTACATATCCCAGCATGCCCTGCCTCAGTTTTAGCATACCTTAAAAGCAAAACTGTAGCAGGGCATGCTGGGATGTGTAGTTTCACAGCAGCTGGAGGGCAACAGGATGAAGACCCATGTGCTAGAACCAAACCGCAGGTACATTGAATGCTAGCAAGCTGAATGTTTAAATCCTTTTTGTTCCGCAGCATTCCAATGCGGAAGATTCCATGGAACCAGAGATTATTCCATTGAGAAGGACATGCTGCCTGGATGACTGCACTGTGCAAATTAAATCACGGAGCCAGTTGGCTTGTGGGTGGCTCTGGTGACTGGGTGGTTGGGTGGGCGGTGTGTCGGAGGTGGAGCACATGCAAATGAATGTGTATCATCCAGCTAGTGAGAGAGAAAACTCATGCAGGAGTGTGCCTGCTTGTCAGTGAGTTATGCACCTTGCCAGACGTCAAATCTACATGGAGCAACTGGAGGGGACAAGAGCAGGTTTGGAATATATAGACAGAAGAGCATATATGCTGGCGCATTCTCCATGATTGTGTCAGCTTATGTTTTGGTGCACTGCACTTTCACTAAGTTTTAGCCATTTTGTTTAAACGCAAGTGTAGTTGCTTCTCGCTCTTTTGGCTGTGATATTGTATTGTGGTTGAAGAGTCTGCTGGAGGGATTGTTTTCTTCATTGGCGAGAGACTGAAGATATTCCAGGATGGAAGGCTTGGGAACACTATCCGTTTTTCAGTTGTGGAAGAGTTGAAAGACCGGATTGGACTACATTCTATAGTAAAGGGTATCTTTGTATTTATTAATCCTCCCTTTATATGTGTCTGTCTTTCAATAAAGCTTTGGGCTTGTGATTCCGTCACCCTCTTACACTCCACACCCATAGCCTTATTAACTATTGTATTGTTTAAATGTATAGTGCAGTTCATGATTTATAGTGTAGGCTGACCTGTGCTGTAGTTCTTGAACTGTACTATACCGACAGCATTTGTATTGTGTTTTGGCTGTGCTGCAACACAGTACTTATGTGTGTAATGTTTATGTATGTTTTTTTGCTTCTTTATGTCAATAAAGACTGCTTTTTCAATCCAATATCTGAAAACAATCAATGTTTATCTTTGATGGCAATAGAAGTGGTATGATATTTGCTGCTTTTGAAAGGCAATATCTGATATGTCCCCTATCTGGGAACCATATATTAAATGGCTTTTCAGAAAAGGGAGATGGGAGAAGAGCTTTCAGTACTTGTAGGACCGATGCACATTTCCTATTCTAGCCTCCAAAAACAGATTCAGTAGCATTTTCCAGCGTGTTTTGGATGCGCCTTTGCAAATGTCTTACATCGACAAACTTATTTAGTACTATTTTGCAAATAGGGTTACATTGTTGCAACATTGTGTTCCCTAATTGCTTGATTTTTTAAATGCAACAATTGATAAAAACACCTGATAACTGCTCTGCGGAGTCTTATTTTGTGTCTACTTCTTATCTACATTTAATTCCGTACCTCTAATCAAGGCATTTTTAAATGCTGGCGGCTGCCAGGACGTGAGGCCTACCTAGACTTTAGATCTGAATTTGAATGTACTTGTGAACTAACTTAATTTCCTACTTCTAAATTCATTCCTAAATTCACTACTTACATGAATCCTGTAGTTGGGCATTTTGGGACTTCGATTGTGGGCATTGTTTTGTGTCCAGACCAGCAGCAGGTGGTGTGCATTTGCTGGAAAGGCATCGAAGACCTCCGATATGCTGCATCTCCTGATGTGTGTCTCCCTCAAGTGGCTGTCAGCAAATGCCTGCTAGACACCCCATTCCAAGCTGATTGTGACATCACGGAACATGCATCATAGAACAGGCATGCTAGAACATGGGTCTTCAACCTGCGACCCTCCAGCTGCTGTGGAACTACACATCCCAGCATGCCCTGCCTCAGTTTTAGCATACCTTATAGCAAAACTGTGGCAGGGCATGCTGGGATGTGTAGTTTCACAGCAGCTGGAGGGCCACAGGATGAAGACCCATGTGCTAGAGCCAAGCCGCAGGTACATTGAATGCTAGCAAGCTGAATATTTAAATCCTTTTTGTTCCGCAGCATTCCAATGCGGAAGATTCCATGGAACCAGAGATCCTTCCATTGAGAAGGACATGCTGCCTGGATGACTACACTGTGCAAATTAAATCACGGAGCCAGTTGGTTTGTGGGTGGCTCTGGTGACTGGGTGGTTGGGTGGGTGGTGTGTCGGAGGTGGAGCACATGCAAATGATTGTGTATCATCCAGCTAGTGAGAGTGAAAACTCATGCAGGAGTGTGCCTGCTTGTCAGTGGGTTATGCTCCTTGCCAGACGTTAAATCTACATAGAGCAGCTGGAGGGGACAAGAGCATGTTTGCAAAATATAGATAGAAGAGCATATATGCTGGCGCTTTCTCCATGATTGTGTCAGCTTATGTTTTGGTGCACTGCACTTTCCTCCACTAAGTTTTAGCCATTTTTGTTAAGCTCAAGTGTAGTTGCTTCTCGGCCTTTTGGCTGTGATCTTGTATTGTGGTTGAAGGGTCTGCTGGAGGGAGGGATTGCTTTCTTCATTGGCGAAAGACCAAAGATATTCCAGGATGGAAGGCTTGGGAACACTATCCGTTTTTCAATTGTGGAAGAGTTGAAAGACCGGATTGGACTACATTCTATAGTAAAGGATGTCTTTCTATTTATTAATCCTCCCCTTATATGTGTCAGTCTTTCAATAAAGCTTCGGGCTTGTGATTCCCTCACCCTCTTACACTCCACACCCATAGCCTTATTAACTGTTGTATTATTGTACAGTTTAAATGTATAGTGCAGTTCATGATTTATAGTGTAGGCTGGCCTGTGCTGTAGTTCTTGAACTGTACTATACCATCAGCATTTCTATTGTGTTTTGGCTGTGCCGCAACGCGGTACTTATGTGTGTAATGTTTATGTATGTTTTTTTGCTTCTTTATGTGCATCGGTCCTACAAGTACTGAAAGCTCTTCTCCCATCTCCCTTTTCTGAAAAGCCATTTAATATATGGTTCCCAGATAGGGGACATATCAGATATTGGATTTCAAAAGCATCAAATATCATACCACTTTTATTGCCATCAAAGATAAACATTGATTGTTTTCAGATATTGGCTTGAAAAAGCAGTCTTTATTGACATAAAAAAAAACATACATAAACATTGCACACATAAATACAGTGTTGCAGCACAGCCAAAACACAATACAAATGCTGACGGTATAGTACAGTTCAAGAACTACAGCACAGGCCAGTCTACACTATAAATCATGAACTGCACTATACATTTAAACTATACAATAATACAACAGTTAATAAGGCTATGGGTGTGGAGTGTAAGAGGGTGAGGGATTCACAAAACCGAAGCTTTATTGTAACACAGACACATATAAGGGGAGGGTCAATAAATAGAAAGATATCCTTTACTATAGAATGTAGTCCAATCCGACCTCTGTGCTCTTCCACAACTGAAAAACAGATAGTGTTCCCAAGCCTTCCATCCTGGAATATCTTTGGTCTTTCGCCAATGAAGAAAACAATCCCTCCCTCCAGCAGACCCTTCAACCACGATACAAGATCACAGCCAAAAGGCCGAGAAGCAACTACACTTGAGCTTAACAAAAATGGCTAAAACTTAGTGGAGGAAAGTGCAGTGCACCAAAACATAAGCTGACACAATCATGGAGAAAGCGCCAGCATATATGCTCTTCTATCTATATTTTGCAAACCTGCTCTTGTCCCCTCCAGCTGCTCTATGTAGATTTAACGTCTGGCAAGGTGCATAACCCACTGACAAGCAGGCACACTCCTGCATGAGTTTTCTCTCTCACTAGCTGGATGATACACAATCATTTGCATGCGCTCCACTTCCGACACACCACCCACCCAACCACCCAGTCACCAGAGCCACCCACAAGCCAACTGGCTCCGTGATTTAATTTGCACAGTGTAGTCATCCAGGCAGCATGTCCTTCTCAATGGAAGGATCTCTGGTTCCATGGAATCTTCCGCATTGGAATGCTGCGGAACAAAAAGGATTTAAATATTCAGCTTGCTAGCATTCAATGTACCTGCGGCTTGGCTCTAGCACATGGGTCTTCATCCTGTGGCCCTCCAGCTGCTGTGAAACTACACATCCCAGCATGCCCTGCCACAGTTTTGCTATTAAGGTATGCTAAAACTGAGGCAGGGCATGCTGGGATGTGTAGTTCCACAGCAGCTGGAGGGTCGCAGGTTGAAGACCCATGTTTTAGCATGCCTGTTCTATGATGCATGTTCCATGATGTCACAATCAGCTTGGAATGGGGTGTCTAGCAGGCATTTGCTGACAGCCACTTGAGGGAGACACACATCAGGAGATGCAGCATATCGGAGGTCTTCGATGCCTTTCCAGCAAATGCACACCACCTGCTGCTGGTCTGGACACAAAACAATGCCCACAATCGAAGTCCCAAAATGCCCAACTACAGGATTCATGTAAGTAGTGAATTTAGGAATGAATTTAGAAGTAGGAAATTAAGTTAGTTCACAAGTACATTCAAATTCAGATCTAAAGACTAAACACAAAACACAAAATAAGACTCCACAGAGCAATTATCAGGTGTCTGCATTGTTGCATTTAAAAAATCAAGCAATTAGGGAACACAATGTTGCGACAATGTAACCCTATTTGCAAAATAATAATAATAATAATAATAATAATTTTATTTATATAGCGCTCTTTCTCCAATAGGACTCAAGGCGCTTAACAGATACACAGCATAATATAGTACAGAAAAATAATGAAGTACATTTTTCATAAAATACAGAAGCATGAAGATACTAAAAGAGACACTATGGAAATGCTTGAGTAAACAGGAAAGTCTTGAGTCTACTTTTGAAGGATTCTATAGTTGGGGCCTCTCGCACTGTGCGGGGAAGTGAGTTCCATAGAGTCGGAGCCGCATGACTAAAAGCTCGACCCCCAGATGAATTACGGTAGATTCTAGGTACTGCTAAAAGTCCTTCATCTACAGATCGCAGTAATCGAGTGGGGCAGTATGGGATCAGAAGCTGTTTCAGGTACCTTGGGCCTTGGTCGTGTAATGCTTTGAAACTCAGTAAGCCAATCTTGAAGAGGATTCGCCATCTTACAGGCAGCCAGTGAAGGGAGTAGAGGATGGGTGTTATGTGGCTGGAACGGGGCTGGTTGGTTAACAGCCTGGCAGCTGTGTTTTGCACCAGCTGTAAGCGTTGCAATTCTTTTGCTGGTAGACCAAGGTAGAGGGCATTACAGTAGTCTAATCGAGATGATACAAATGCATGTATGACTTTTGGCATATCATCTGAGGGAATTAAGTGCTTGATTCTGGCTATGTTCCTCAGGTGAAAGAATGAGGATTTGATTGTGGCTGATATCTGATGTTTAAGTGTCAAGCCATCATCCAGGACAACGCCAAGATTCCGCACATGATCACTGGTCTGTAATTCTGAATCCCCGAGTGTAAGTCCAGTTGGTTGGCTATGCTGCAGTCTTGTCCTTTGATGTTGCGGTCGTATTATAAGGACCTCTGTTTTATCCGGGTTCAGTCGCAGCCAACTGGCGCTCATCCACTCCTGTAGTTCAGCTAGACAGCCATTCAGGGTTGCTACTGGGTTATCAGTGCCCGGAGCAAAGGACAAGTACAGTTGTGTATCATCTGCATAGCAGTGGTAGACCAGGCCATGGCGCCTGATTATTTCGCCCAATGGGAGCATGTATACTGCAAAAAGCATGGGGGATAGTATAGAACCTTGTGGGACACCACATGGCAATGGCACTGGTGGTGATGAGTATAATCCAGATGATACTCTCTGTGACCTGCCTGTGAGAAATGATTTGAACCAGTTTAGGACTGTGCCATCCAGACCACAGAAGTGTATCAGTCGCTCAATCAGAAGCCCGTGGTCCACGGTATCAAATGCTGCCGAGAGATCCAGAAGGATTAATATTGAACAGTCACCTCTGTCTTTTGCCATCAGAAGATCATTTAACACACACACCAGGGCTGTTTCAGTGCTATGTCTTCTCCTGAATCCTGATCCTGAATCCTGAATCCTGAATAGTACTAAATAAGTTTGTCGATGTAAGACATTTGCAAAGGCGCAAACAAAACACGCTGGAAAATGCAACTGAATCTGTTTTTGGAGGTTAGAAAAGATGCAGGATCAAGTAGCTCCATGGGTAGGGTGTTTGATTAGAATTCAACAGGTTATAGGTTTGAATCCTGGGTATGATAGTTTGAGGTGTTATTTAATAAAGTATGTTTATATATTAGTCACACATGGCTTACTTGTACAAATGGCATGTCACCAGTTAGTGCTGACTGCTGATATGCCATTTGCACTAAAACAAATTAAAATGGTAAAAGTTATTGTACTTTAAGTAAAAATAAAAGCTAAAATATCAACCCCAGTTTTGGATTACTTTAATGAACAAAAAAAAAATGCATATAGCAAAGGATAGTTTCAATCTGCCTACCTCTGGGTTATGGGCCCAGCATGCTTCCATTGCAGTACTCTGCTGCACATGTAAGTGCAAGAGATCCTGAAGCACTCACTCATCATGCGAAAGTACCAATGTGTTTCTTCATTGGTTGCTGGAAGAAACATCTTACAAAAACTCTCCAGATTATTGACTTTTTAAAGTTTTTCTAGGAAACGTTCTAGATGAATGCTTATTAATCTTTGTCAGTATGTACTTTTCGCAAAGTGTCTCTGTGGCGCAATCGGATAGTGTGTTCAGCTATTAATCAAAAGGTTGGTGGTTCAATCCCACCCAGGGACGTAATTGACCTTGTAATCAGATTTTGGTGATATTTAAGTAGACAAGTCAAAATTGCAAACCCCCTCTTATGGTGTAGGGTACCTGGCCTTCTCTGATGTAATCAGATTTGATTAAGTGATTTTATAAAAAAACAGCTAGGAAGCACAATTTAGCAGTGGGTTGCAGAGAAAAAGAAAAATGCTGGCAGAAAAATCCAATTGAGTGATTAAACAGCTCTTCATTTTCTGGCTTTATTTTTATGATAACAAATTTGTTCTCTGAAAAGTGTCCACAAAGCCAAGTATCTGATTAACATATTTGTAGGGATGTTTTTTCACCTATTACTAAATTAAACTTGCTTCATTGGAAAGGCAGCAAGATGCATCCTCATTTCAATATCTACGGAAATAATACAGGTTGACACCAGGAAACATTAACGCCACTGCATCTTTGCTGTTTTCTCATGTGGAAGTCTGTTTAATGTAAAAACAAGGTGATATCTAATTAGCACACAGGTAAGGAATTAAGAAAATCTTTATTTAAGGGTGAAGATGTTTCTCACAAAATCGTTGCCCCAATGCATCATTGAAATTCAATCTGGAAAGATGATTTTAATATATCACTTGTACATTTTGTATTGCTCTTCTGGTGACAATGTAGTTTGTTTTTGTCAATTACCATTTTAATAATAGGGTAAAGAAAATTAAGTGGATTTTTGAAAGAAAACAATACTGTCAATATACTATTAAAACAAATTAAAATGGTAAAAGTTATTGTACTTTAAGTAAAAATAAAAGCTAAAATATCAATCCCAGTTTTGGATTACTTTAATGAACAAAAAAAAAATGCATATAGCAAAGGATAGTTTCAATCTGCCTACCTCTGGGTTATGGGCCCAGCATGCTTCCATTGCAGTACTCTGCTGCACATGTAAGTGCAAGAGATCCTGAAGCACTCACTCATCATGCAAAAGTACCAATGTGTTTCTTCATTGGTTGCTGGAAGAAACATCTTACAAAAACTCTCCAGATTATTGACTTTTTAAAGTTTTTCTAGGAAACGTTCTAGATGAATGCTTATTAGTCTTTGTCAGTATGGACTTTTTGCAAAGTGTCTCTGTGGCGCAATCGGTTAGTGTGTTCAGCTATTAATCAAAACGTTGGTGGTTCAATCCCACCCAGGGACGTAATTGACCTTGTGATCAGATTTTGGTGATATTTAAGTAGACAAGTCAAAATTGCAAACCCCCTCTTATGGTGTAGGGTACCTGGCCTTCTCTGATGTAATCAGAGTTAGATTTGATTAAGTGATTTTATAAAAAATCAGCTAGGAAGCACAATTTAGCAGTGGGTTGCAGAGAAAAAGAAAAATGCTGGCAGAAAAATCCAATTGAGTGATTAAACAGCTCTTCATTTTCTGGCTTTATTTTTATGATAACAAATTTGTACTCTGAAAAGTGTCCACAAAGCCAAGTATCTGATTAACATCTTTGTAGGGATGGTTTTTCACCTATTACTAAATTAAACTTGCTTCATTGGAAAGGCAGCAAGATGCATCCTCATTTCAATATCTACGGAAATAATACAGGTTGACACCAGGAAACATTAACGCCACTGCATCTTTGCTGTTTTCTCATGTGGAAGTCTGTTTAATGTGAAAACAAGGTGATATCTAATTAGCACACAGGTAAGGAATTAAGAAAATCTTTATTTAAGGGTGAAGATGTTTCTCACAAAATCGTTGCCCCAATGCATCATTGAAATTCAAGCTGGAAAGATGATTTTAATATATCACTTGTACATTTTGTATTGCTCTTCTGGTGACAATGTAGTTTGTTTTTGTCAATTACCATTTTAATAATCGGGTAAAGAAAATTAATTGGATTTTTGAAAGAAAACAATACTGTCAATATACTATTAAAACAAATTAAAATGGTAAAAGTTATTGTACTTTAAGTAAAAATAAAAGAGCAAAAATATCAATCCCAGTTTTGGATTACTTTAATTAACAAAAAAAAAGCATATAGCAGAGGATAGTTTCAATCTGCCTACCTCTGGGTTATGGACCCAGCATGCTTCCATTACAGTACTCTGCTGCACATGTAAGTGCAAGAGATCCTGAAGCACTCACTCATCATGGGAAAGTACCAATGTGTTTCTTCATTGGTTGATGGAAGAAACATCTTACAAAAACTCTCCACATTATTGACTTTTTAAAATGTTTCTAGGAATCGTTCTAGATGAATGCTTATTAGCCTTTGTCAGTATATACTTTTGCAAAGTGTCGCGGTGGCGCAATCAGTTAGTGTGTAAGGCTATTAACCAAAAGGTTGGTGGTTCAATCCCACCCAGGGACTTAATTGACCTTGTTATCAGATTTTGGTGATCTTTAAGTAGACAAGTCAAAATTTCAAACCCCCTGTTATGGTGTAGGGTACCTGGCCTTCTCTGATGTAATCAGAGTTAGATTTGATTCAGTGATTTTATAAAAACAGCTAGGAAGCACAATTTAGCAGTGGGTTGCAGAGAAAAAGAAATATGCTGGCAGAAAAATCCAATTGAGTGATTAAACAGCTCTTCATTTTCTGGCTTTATTTTTATGCTAACTAATTTGTTCTCTGAAAAGAGTCCACAAAGCCAAGTATCTGATTAACATATTTGTAGGGATGGTTTTTCACCTATTACTAAATTAAA
Source organism: Pseudophryne corroboree (assembly GCF_028390025.1). Classification (NCBI taxonomy): domain Eukaryota; kingdom Metazoa; phylum Chordata; class Amphibia; order Anura; family Myobatrachidae; genus Pseudophryne; species Pseudophryne corroboree. The sequence continues at coordinate 659,338 of NW_026968131.1, read as the reverse complement.
CTTGCTTCATTGGAAAGGCAGCAAGATGCATCCTCATTTCAATATCTACGGAAATAATACAGGTTGACACCAGGAAACATTAACGCCACTGCATCTTTGCTGTTTTCTCATGTGGAAGTCTGTTTAATGTGAAAACAAGGTGATATCTAATTAGCACACAGGTAAGGAATTAAGAAAATCTTTATTTAAGGGTGAAGATGTTTCTCACAAAATCGTTGCCCCAATGCATCATTGAAATTCAAGCTGGAAAGATGATTTTAATATATCACTTGTACATTTTGTATTGCTCTTCTGGTGACAATGTAGTTTGTTTTTGTCAATTACCATTTTAATAATCGGGTAAAGAAAATTAATTGGATTTTTGAAAGAAAACAATACTGTCAATATACTATTAAAACAAATTAAAATGGTAAAAGTTATTGTACTTTAAGTAAAAATAAAAGAGCAAAAATATCAATCCCAGTTTTGGATTACTTTAATTAACAAAAAAAATTGCATATAGCAGAGGATAGTTTCAATCTTCCTACCTCTGGGTTATGGACCCAGCATGCTTCCATTACAGTACTCTGCTGCACATGTAAGTGCAAGAGATCCTGAAGCACTCACTCATCATGGGAAAGTACCAATGTGTTTCTTCATTGGTTGATGGAAGAAACATCTTACAAAAACTCTCCACATTATTGACTTTTTAAAATGTTTCTAGGAATCGTTCTAGATGAATGCTTATTAGCCTTTGTCAGTATGTACTTTTGCAAAGTGTCGCTGTGGCGCAATCAGTTAGTGTGTAAGGCTATTAACCAAAAGGTTGGTGGTTCAATCCCACCCAGGGACTTAATTGACCTTGTTATCAGATTTTGGTGATCTTTAAGTAGACAAGTCAAAATTTCAAACCCCCTGTTATGGTGTAGGGTACCTGGCCTTCTCTGATGTAATCAGAGTTAGATTTGATTCAGTAATTTTATAAAAACAGCTAGGAAGCACAATTTAGCAGTGGGTTGCAGAGAAAAAGAAATATGCTGGCAGAAAAATCCAATTGAGTGATTAAACAGCTCTTCATTTTCTGGCTTTATTTTTATGCTAACTAATTTGTTCTCTGAAAAGTGTCCACAAAGCCAAGTATCTGATTAACATCTTTGTAGGGATGGTTTTTCACCTATTACTAAATTAAACTTGCTTCATTGGAAAGGCAGCAAGATGCATCCTCATTTCAATATCTACTGAAATAATACAGGTTGACACCAGGAAACATTAACGCCACTGCATCCTTGCTGCTTTCTCATGTGGAAGTCTGTTTAATGTGAAAACAAGGTGATATCTAATTAGCACACAGGTAAGGAATTAAGAAAATCTTTATTTAAGGGTGAAGATGTTTCTCACAAAATCGTTGCCCCAATGCATCATTGAAATTCAAGCTGGAAAGATGATTTTAATATATCACTTGTACATTTTGTATTGCTCTTCTGGTGACAATGTAGTTTGCTTTTGTCAATTACCATTTTAATAATCGGGTAAAGAAAATTAATTGGATTTTTGAAAGAAAACAATACTGTCAATATACTATTAAAACAAATTAAAATGGTAAAAGTTATTGTACTTTAAGTAAAAATAAAAGAGCAAAAATATCAATCCCAGTTTTGGATTACTTTAATTAACAAAAAAAAAATGCATATAGCAGAGGATAGTTTCAATCTGCCTACCTCTGGGTTATGAACCCAGCATGCTTCCATTACAGTACTCTGCTGCACATGTAAGTGCAAGAGATCCTGAAGCACTCACTCATCATGGGAAAGTACCAATGTGTTTCTTCATTGGTTGATGGAAGAAACATCATACAAAAACTCTCCACATTATTGACTTTTTAAAATGTTTCTAGGAATCGTTCTAGATGAATGCTTATTAGCCTTTGTCAGTACGTACTTTTGCAAAGTGTCGCTGTGGCGCAATCAGTTAGTGTGTAAGGCTATTAACCAAAAGGTTGGTGGTTCAATCCCACCCAGGGACTTAATTGACCTTGTTGTCAGATTTTGGTGATCTTTAAGTAGACAAGTCAAAATTTCAAACCCCCTGTTATGGTGTAGGGTACCTGGCCTTCTCTGATGTAATCAGAGTTAGATTTGATTCAGTGATTTTATAAAAACAGCTAGGAAGCACAATTTAGCAGTGGGTTGCAGAGAAAAAGAAATATGCTGGCAGAAAAATCCAATTGAGTGATTAAACAGCTCTTCATTTTCTGGCTTTATTTTTATGCTAACTAATTTGTTCTCTGAAAAGTGTCCACAAAGCCAAGTATCTGATTAACATATTTGTAGGGATGGTTTTTCACCTATTACTAAATTAAACTTGCTTCATTGGAAAGGCAGCAAGATGCATCCTCATTTCAATATCTACTGAAATAATACAGGTTGACACCAGGAAACATTAACGCCACTGCATCCTTGCTGCTTTCTCATGTGGAAGTCTGTTTAATGTGAAAACAAGGTGATATCTAATTAGCACACAGGTAAGGAATTAAGAAAATCTTTATTTAAGGGTGAAGATGTTTCTCACAAAATCGTTGCCCCAATGCATCATTGAAATTCAAGCTGGAAAGATGATTTTAATATATCACTTGTACATTTTGTATTGCTCTTCTGGTGACAATGTAGTTTGTTTTTGTCAATTACCATTTTAATAATCGGGTAAAGAAAATTAATTGGATTTTTGAAAGAAAACAATACTGTCAATATACTATTAAAACAAATTAAAATGGTAAAAGTTATTGTACTTTAAGTAAAAATAAAAGAGCAAAAATATCAATCCCAGTTTTGGATTACTTTAATTAACAAAAAAAAATGCATATAGCAGAGGATAGTTTCAATCTGCCTACCTCTGGGTTATGGACCCAGCATGCTTCCATTACAGTACTCTGCTGCACATGTAAGTGCAAGAGATCCTGAAGCACTCACTCATCATGGGAAAGTACCAATGTGTTTCTTCATTGGTTGATGGAAGAAACATCTTACAAAAACTCTCCAGATTATTGACTATTTAAAGTTTTTCTAGGAAACGTTCTAGATGAATGCTTATTAGTCTTTGTCAGTATGTACTTTTTGCAAAGTGTCTCTGTGGCGCAATCGGTTAGTGTGTTCAGCTATTAATCAAAAGGTTGGTGGTTCAATCCCACCCAGGGACGTAATTGACCTTGTAATCAGATGTTGGTGATATTTAAGTAGACAAGTCAAAATTTCGAAAACCCCTGTTATGGTGTAGGGTACCTGGCCTTCTCTGATGTAATCAGAGTTAGATTTGATTCAGTGATTTTATAAAAACAGCTAGGAAGCACAATTTAGCAGTGGGTTGCAGAGAAAAAGAAATATGCTGGCAAAAAAATCCAATTGACTGATTAAACAGCTCTTCATTTTCTGGCTTTATTTTTATGCTAACAAATTTGTTCTCTGAAAAGTGTCCACAAAGCCAAGTATCTGATTAACATCTTTGTAGGGATGGTTTTTCACCTATTACTAAATTAAACTTGCTTCATTGGAAAGGCAGCAAGATGCATCCTCATTTCAATATCTACTGAAATAATACAGGTTGACACCAGGAAACATTAACGCCACTGCATCCTTGCTGCTTTCTCATGTGGAAGTCTGTTTAATGTGAAAACAAGGTGATATCTAATTAGCACACAGGTAAGGAATTAAGAAAATCTTTATTTAAGGGTGAAGATGTTTCTCACAAAATCGTTGCCCCAATGCATCATTGAAATTCAAGCTGGAAAGATGATTTTAATATATCACTTGTACATTTTGTATTGCTCTTCTGGTGACAATGTAGTTTGCTTTTGTCAATTACCATTTTAATAATCGGGTAAAGAAAATTAATTGGATTTTTGAAAGAAAACAATACTGTCAATATACTATTAAAACAAATTAAAATGGTAAAAGTTATTGTACTTTAAGTAAAAATAAAAGAGCAAAAATATCAATCCCAGTTTTGGATTACTTTAATTAACAAAAAAAAAATGCATATAGCAGAGGATAGTTTCAATCTGCCTACCTCTGGGTTATGGACCCAGCATGCTTCCATTACAGTACTCTGCTGCACATGTAAGTGCAAGAGATCCTGAAGCACTCACTCATCATGGGAAAGTACCAATGTGTTTCTTCATTGGTTGATGGAAGAAACATCATACAAAAACTCTCCACATTATTGACTTTTTAAAATGTTTCTAGGAATCGTTCTAGATGAATGCTTATTAGCCTTTGTCAGTATGTACTTTTGCAAAGTGTCACTGTGGCGCAATCAGTTAGTGTGTAAGGCTATTAACCAAAAGGTTGGTGGTTCAATCCCACCCAGGGACTTAATTGACATTGTTATCAGATTTTGGTGATCTTTAAGTAGACAAGTCAAAATTTCAAACCCCCTGTTATGGTGTAGGGTACCTGGCCTTCTCTGATGTAATCAGAGTTAGATTTGATTCAGTGATTTTATAAAAACAGCTAGGAAGCACAATTTAGCAGTGGGTTGCAGAGAAAAAGAAATATGCTGGCAGAAAAATCCAATTGAGTGATTAAACAGCTCTTCATTTTCTGGCTTTATTTTTATGCTAACTAATTTGTTCTCTGAAAAGTGTCCACAAAGCCAAGTATCTGATTAACATATTTGTAGGGATGGTTTTTCACCTATTACTAAATTAAACTTGCTTCATTGGAAAGGCAGCAAGATGCATCCTCATTTCAATATCTACTGAAATAATACAGGTTGACACCAGGAAACATTAACGCCACTGCATCCTTGCTGCTTTCTCATGTGGAAGTCTGTTTAATGTGAAAACAAGGTGATATCTAATTAGCACACAGGTAAGGAATTAAGAAAATCTTTATTTAAGGGTGAAGATGTTTCTCACAAAATCGTTGCCCCAATGCATCATTGAAATTTAAGCTGGAAAGATGATTTTAATATATCACTTGTACATTTTGTATTGCTCTTCTGGTGACAATGTAGTTTGTTTTTGTCAATTACCATTTTAATAATCGGGTAAAGAAAATTAATTGGATTTTTGAAAGAAAACAATACTGTCAATATACTATTAAAACAAATTAAAATGGTAAAAGTTATTGTACTTTAAGTAAAAATAAAAGAGCAAAAATATCAATCCCAGTTTTGGATTACTTTAATTAACAAAAAAAAATGCATATAGCAGAGGATAGTTTCAATCTGCCTACCTCTGGGTTATGGACCCAGCATGCTTCCATTACAGTACTCTGCTGCACATGTAAGTGCAAGAGATCCTGAAGCACTCACTCATCATGGGAAAGTACCAATGTGTTTCTTCATTGGTTGATGGAAGAAACATCTTACAAAAACTCTCCAGATTATTGACTATTTAAAGTTTTTCTAGGAAACGTTCTAGATGAATGCTTATTAGTCTTTGTCAGTATGTACTTTTTGCAAAGTGTCTCTGTGGCGCAATCGGTTAGTGTGTTCAGCTATTAATCAAAAGGTTGGTGGTTCAATCCCACCCAGGGACGTAATTGACCTTGTGATCAGATTTTGGTGATATTTAAGTAGACAAGTCAAAATTTCGAAAACCCCTGTTATGGTGTAGGGTACCTGGCCTTCTCTGATGTAATCAGAGTTAGATTTGATTCAGTGATTTTATAAAAACAGCTAGGAAGCACAATTTAGCAGTGGGTTGCAGAGAAAAAGAAATATGCTGGCAAAAAAATCCAATTGACTGATTAAACAGCTCTTCATTTTCTGGCTTTATTTTTATGCTAACAAATTTGTTCTCTGAAAAGTGTCCACAAAGCCAAGTATCTGATTAACATCTTTGTAGGGATGGTTTTTCACCTATTACTAAATTAAACTTGCTTCATTGGAAAGGCAGCAAGATGCATCCTCATTTCAATATCTACTGAAATAATACAGGTTGACACCAGGAAACATTAACGCCACTGCATCCTTGCTGCTTTCTCATGTGGAAGTCTGTTTAATGTGAAAACAAGGTGATATCTAATTAGCACACAGGTAAGGAATTAAGAAAATCTTTATTTAAGGGTGAAGATGTTTCTCACAAAATCGTTGCCCCAATGCATCATTGAAATTCAAGCTGGAAAGATGATTTTAATATATCACTTGTACATTTTGTATTGCTCTTCTGGTGACAATGTAGTTTGCTTTTGTCAATTACCATTTTAATAATCGGGTAAAGAAAATTAATTGGATTTTTGAAAGAAAACAATACTGTCAATATACTATTAAAACAAATTAAAATGGTAAAAGTTATTGTACTTTAAGTAAAAATAAAAGAGCAAAAATATCAATCCCAGTTTTGGATTACTTTAATTAACAAAAAAAAAATGCATATAGCAGAGGATAGTTTCAATCTGCCTACCTCTGGGTTATGGACCCAGCATGCTTCCATTACAGTACTCTGCTGCACATGTAAGTGCAAGAGATCCTGAAGCACTCACTCATCATGGGAAAGTACCAATGTGTTTCTTCATTGGTTGATGGAAGAAACATCATACAAAAACTCTCCACATTATTGACTTTTTAAAATGTTTCTAGGAATCGTTCTAGATGAATGCTTATTAGCCTTTGTCAGTATGTACTTTTGCAAAGTGTCACTGTGGCGCAATCAGTTAGTGTGTAAGGCTATTAACCAAAAGGTTGGTGGTTCAATCCCACCCAGGGACTTAATTGACATTGTTATCAGATTTTGGTGATCTTTAAGTAGACAAGTCAAAATTTCAAACCCCCTGTTATGGTGTAGGGTACCTGGCCTTCTCTGATGTAATCAGAGTTAGATTTGATTCAGTGATTTTATAAAAACAGCTAGGAAGCACAATTTAGCAGTGGGTTGCAGAGAAAAAGAAATATGCTGGCAGAAAAATCCAATTGAGTGATTAAACAGCTCTTCATTTTCTGGCTTTATTTTTATGCTAACTAATTTGTTCTCTGAAAAGTGTCCACAAAGCCAAGTATCTGATTAACATATTTGTAGGGATGGTTTTTCACCTATTACTAAATTAAACTTGCTTCATTGGAAAGGCAGCAAGATGCATCCTCATTTCAATATCTACTGAAATAATACAGGTTGACACCAGGAAACATTAACGCCACTGCATCCTTGCTGCTTTCTCATGTGGAAGTCTGTTTAATGTAAAAACAAGGTGATATCTAATTAGCACACAGGTAAGGAATTAAGAAAATCTTTATTTAAGGGTGAAGATGTTTCTCACAAAATCGTTGCCCCAATGCATCATTGAAATTCAAGCTGGAAAGATGATTTTAATATATCACTTGTACATTTTGTATTGCTCTTCTGGTGACAATGTAGTTTGTTTTTGTCAATTACCATTTTAATAATAGGGTAAAGAAAATTAAGTGGATTTTTGAAAGAAAACAATACTGTCAATATACTATTAAAACAAATTAAAATGGTAAAAGTTATTGTACTTTAAGTAAAAATAAAAGCTAAAATATCAATCCCAGTTTTGGATTACTTTAATGAACAAAAAAAAAATGCATATAGCAAAGGATAGTTTCAATCTGCCTACCTCTGGGTTATGGACCCAGGATGCTTCCATTGCAGTACTCTGCTGCACATGTAAGTGCAAGAGATCCTGAAGCACTCACTCATCATGCGAAAGTACCAATGTGTTTCTTCATTGGTTGCTGGAAGAAACATCTTACAAACACTCTCCAGATTATTGACTTTTTAAAGATTTTCTAGGAAACGTTCTAGATGAATGCTTATTAGTCTTTGTCAGTATATACTTTTCGCAAAGTGTCTCTGTGGCGCAATCGGTTAGTGTGTTCAGCTATTGATCAAAAGGTTGGTGGTTCAATCCCACCCAGGGACGTAATTGACCTTGTGATCAGATTTTGGTGATATTTAAGTAGACAAGTCAAAATTGCAAACCCCCTCTTATGGTGTAGGGTACCTGGCCTTCTCTGATGTAATCAGAGTTAGATTTGATTCAGTGATTTTATAAAAACAGCTAGGAAGCACAATTTAGCAGTGGGTTGCAGAGAAAAAGAAATATGCTGGCAAAAAAATCCAATTGACTGATTAAACAGCTCTTCATTTTCTGGCTTTATTTTTATGCTAACAAATTTGTTCTCTGAAAAGTGTCCACAAAGCCAAGTATCTGATTAACATCTTTGTAGGGATGGTTTTTCACCTATTACTAAATTAAACTTGCTTCATTGGAAAGGCAGCAAGATGCATCCTCATTTCAATATCTACTGAAATAATACAGGTTGACACCAGGAAACATTAACGCCACTGCATCCTTGCTGCTTTCTCATGTGGAAGTCTGTTTAATGTGAAAACAAGGTGATATCTAATTAGCACACAGGTAAGGAATTAAGAAAATCTTTATTTAAGGGTGAAGATGTTTCTCACAAAATCGTTGCCCCAATGCATCATTGAAATTCAAGCTGGAAAGATGATTTTAATATATCACTTGTACATTTTGTATTGCTCTTCTGGTGACAATGTAGTTTGCTTTTGTCAATTACCATTTTAATAATCGGGTAAAGAAAATTAATTGGATTTTTGAAAGAAAACAATACTGTCAATATACTATTAAAACAAATTAAAATGGTAAAAGTTATTGTACTTTAAGTAAAAATAAAAGAGCAAAAATATCAATCCCAGTTTTGGATTACTTTAATTAACAAAAAAAAAATGCATATAGCAGAGGATAGTTTCAATCTGCCTACCTCTGGGTTATGGACCCAGCATGCTTCCATTACAGTACTCTGCTGCACATGTAAGTGCAAGAGATCCTGAAGCACTCACTCATCATGGGAAAGTACCAATGTGTTTCTTCATTGGTTGATGGAAGAAACATCATACAAAAACTCTCCACATTATTGACTTTTTAAAATGTTTCTAGGAATCGTTCTAGATGAATGCTTATTAGCCTTTGTCAGTATGTACTTTTGCAAAGTGTCACTGTGGCGCAATCAGTTAGTGTGTAAGGCTATTAACCAAAAGGTTGGTGGTTCAATCCCACCCAGGGACTTAATTGACATTGTTATCAGATTTTGGTGATCTTTAAGTAGACAAGTCAAAATTTCAAACCCCCTGTTATGGTGTAGGGTACCTGGCCTTCTCTGATGTAATCAGAGTTAGATTTGATTCAGTGATTTTATAAAAACAGCTAGGAAGCACAATTTAGCAGTGGGTTGCAGAGAAAAAGAAATATGCTGGCAGAAAAATCCAATTGAGTGATTAAACAGCTCTTCATTTTCTGGCTTTATTTTTATGCTAACTAATTTGTTCTCTGAAAAGTGTCCACAAAGCCAAGTATCTGATTAACATATTTGTAGGGATGGTTTTTCACCTATTACTAAATTAAACTTGCTTCATTGGAAAGGCAGCAAGATGCATCCTCATTTCAATATCTACTGAAATAATACAGGTTGACACCAGGAAACATTAACGCCACTGCATCCTTGCTGCTTTCTCATGTGGAAGTCTGTTTAATGTAAAAACAAGGTGATATCTAATTAGCACACAGGTAAGGAATTAAGAAAATCTTTATTTAAGGGTGAAGATGTTTCTCACAAAATCGTTGCCCCAATGCATCATTGAAATTCAAGCTGGAAAGATGATTTTAATATATCACTTGTACATTTTGTATTGCTCTTCTGGTGACAATGTAGTTTGTTTTTGTCAATTACCATTTTAATAATAGGGTAAAGAAAATTAAGTGGATTTTTGAAAGAAAACAATACTGTCAATATACTATTAAAACAAATTAAAATGGTAAAAGTTATTGTACTTTAAGTAAAAATAAAAGCTAAAATATCAATCCCAGTTTTGGATTACTTTAATGAACAAAAAAAAAATGCATATAGCAAAGGATAGTTTCAATCTGCCTACCTCTGGGTTATGGACCCAGGATGCTTCCATTGCAGTACTCTGCTGCACATGTAAGTGCAAGAGATCCTGAAGCACTCACTCATCATGCGAAAGTACCAATGTGTTTCTTCATTGGTTGCTGGAAGAAACATCTTACAAACACTCTCCAGATTATTGACTTTTTAAAGATTTTCTAGGAAACGTTCTAGATGAATGCTTATTAGTCTTTGTCAGTATATACTTTTCGCAAAGTGTCTCTGTGGCGCAATCGGTTAGTGTGTTCAGCTATTGATCAAAAGGTTGGTGGTTCAATCCCACCCAGGGACGTAATTGACCTTGTGATCAGATTTTGGTGATATTTAAGTAGAGAAGTCAAAATTGCAAACCCCCTCTTATGGTGTAGGGTACCTGGCCTTCTCTGATGTAGTTAGATTTGATTAAGTGATTTTATAAAAAAAACAGCTAGGAAGCACAATTTAGCAGTGGGTTGCAGAGAAAAAGAAAAATGCTGGCAGAAAAATCCAATTGAGTGATTAAACAGCTCTTCATTTTCTGGCTTTATTTTTATGATAACAAATTTGTTCTCTGAAAAGTGTCCACAAAGCCAAGTATCTGATTAACATCTTTGTAGGGATGGTTTTTCACCTATTACTAAATTAAACTTGCTTCATTGGAAAGGCAGCAAGATGCATCCTCATTTCAATATCTACGGAAATAATACAGGTTGACACCAGGAAACATTAACGCCACTGCATCTTTGCTGTTTTCTCATGTGGAAGTCTGTTTAATGTGAAAACAAGGTGATATCTAATTAGCACACAGGTAAGGAATTAAGAAAATCTTTATTTAAGGGTGAAGATGTTTCTCACAAAATCGTTGCCCCAATGCATCATTGAAATTTAAGCTGGAAAGATGATTTTAATATATCACTTGTACATTTTGTATTGCTCTTCTGGTGACAATGTAGTTTGTTTTTGTCAATTACCATTTTAATAATCGGGTAAAGAAAATTAATTGGATTTTTGAAAGAAAACAATACTGTCAATATACTATTAAAACAAATTAAAATGGTAAAAGTTATTGTACTTTAAGTAAAAATAAAAGAGCAAAAATATCAATCCCAGTTTTGGATTACTTTAATTAACAAAAAAAAAATGCATATAGCAGAGGATAGTTTCAATCTGCCTACCTCTGGGTTATGGACCCAGCATGCTTCCATTACAGTACTCTGCTGCACATGTAAGTGCAAGAGATCCTGAAGCACTCACTCATCATGGGAAAGTACCAATGTGTTTCTTCATTGGTTGATGGAAGAAACATCTTACAAAAACTCTCCAGATTATTGACTATTTAAAGTTTTTATAGGAAACGTTCTAGATGAATGCTTATTAGCCTTTGTCAGTATGTACTTTTGCAAAGTGTCGCTGTGGCGCAATCACTTAGTGTGTACGGCTATTAACCAAAAGGTTGGTGGTTCAATCCCACCCAGGGACGTAATTGACCTTGTTATCAGATTTTTTTGATCTTTAAGTAGACAAGTCAAAATTTCGAAAACCCCTGTTATGGTGTAGGGTACCTGGCCTTCTCTGATGTAATCAGAGTTAGATTTGATTCAGTGATTTTATAAAAACAGCTAGGAAGCACAATTTAGCAGTGGGTTGCAGAGAAAAAGAAATATGCTGGCAGAAAAATCCAATTGAGTGATTAAACAGCTCTTCATTTTCTGGCTTTATTTTTATGATAACAAATTTGTTCTCTGAAAAGTGTCCACAAAGCCAAGTATCTGATTAACATCTTTGTAGGGATGGTTTTTCACCTATTACTAAATTAAACTTGCTTCATTGGAAAGGCAGCAAGATGCATCCTCATTTCAATGTCTACGGAAATAATACAGGTTGACACCAGGAAACATTAACGCCACTGCATCTTTGCTGTTTTCTCATGTGGAAGTCTGTTTAATGTGAAAACAAGGTGATATCTAATTAGCACACAGGTAAGGAATTAAGAAAATCTTTATTTAAGGGTGAAGATGTTTCTCACAAAATCGTTGCCCCAATGCATCATTGAAATTCAAGCTGGAAAGATGATTTTAATATATCACTTGTACATTTTGTATTGCTCTTCTGGTGACAATGTAGTTTGTTTTTTGTCAATTACCATTTTAATAATCGGGTAAAGAAAATTAAGTGGATTTTTGAAAGAAAACAATACTGTCAATTATAAGGGCACGGTCGTGCCCTTATATTAAGGCTGAATCGAACAAACGGAATTCTCCTATAGGGAACTTCTGAGATGGGGGCATGGTGTTTGAGGGGCTACACCTCAAAACTGATAGGACGTACTGAGCTGAAATTTGGCATGGACGCGTAGAATCGTCACCCGCTGCTGCAGGCCAAATTTCAGGGCAAAATAATAAAAAATGAGGAATTGGGAGTAAGCTAAAGTTCCAACTGTCAGTTTTTTTCTGCCACTCCCTCTGTGGCTTTTTGACAACGTTTTCCTATAGAGTGAATGAAGATTTTTTTGGGAAGGCATAACTCAGGATAGAGGACGAATTAAGACTTGGGGTTTGTTTTACTAGATAGAGTATGCCCCAGTGTAGTGCCTTTTGGGGTTGTGGTTTTTCAGAAAGTTATAGGGTTTTTTTAATTAAGAGAAATATGCCCCATTATAGAGATAGGGCATTTCAATTTATTGCGCCTGCGCAGTGACCGCCAGCAGGGGGTGTACAGAGAGTAGCTCTGGCAGTTGGGCACGAGGAGACAGAGCGGGAAGGAGTCACGTGGAGCTGCAGGAGGACAGCCAGCGGTTCCCGGCGTGTGAGTTCATTGAGGTCCATGAAGCGGGAGGAGATCGCCGGAGCTGCGTAGCACTGGGTGAGTTCTGTCAGGCAGCCCACCGCTGTGTACCCAGCTTCCACTTCTCCCCCGCGTGTCCGGCCACCCTCCCCTCTCGCCCGCCCGGCCACCCTCCCCTCCCGCCCGCCCGCTCGCCCGCTCGCCCGCCCGCTTGCCCGCTGTGTGCCCGGCCGCCCGCCGGACCTTCCCTGGTGGCTGCCTGCGTCTCCTCCCCGCGTCTGTGGTGCGGCTGGCAGTAGGAGGCGTCTCGGGCAGCTGTGTCCGGCCACTCCTCCCTCCTCCTCCTCCCGCTGTGTCCGGCCCTCCCTCCCTGCAGTATGCGGTATTTATCAAGGTCTCTATGGTCACCAGTCACCCCCCCTTCCCCCTCTCGCCCTCCCTGCTGTGTGTCCGTCTCCCCCCCCTGCTGTGTGTCCGTCGCCCCCCCCTTGCCCTCCCTGCTGTGTGTCCCCCCCCTCCTCCCTGCAGTGTGTTCCCCCCCGCGCCCTCCCTGCTGTGTGTCCGGCCACCCTCCCCTCCTCCCGCTGTGTCCGGCCACCCTCCCCTCCTCCCGCTGTGTCCGGCCACCCCCCCTCCCGCTGTGTCCGCCCCCCCCCCCTCTCGCTGTGTCCGTCCACCCCCTACCTCCCGCTGTGTCCGGCCACCCCCCCCTCCCGCTGTGACCGGCCACCCCCCCCCCACTCCCGCTGTGTCTGGCCACCCCCCCCCCCTCCCGCTGTGTCCGGCCACCCTCCCCTCCTCCCGCTGTGTCCGGCCACCCTCCCCTCCTTCCGCTGTGTCTGGCCACCCCCCCCTCCCGCTGTGTCCGGCCACCCCCCCCTCCCGCTGTGTCCGTCCACCCCCCCCTCCCGCTGTGTCCGGCCACCCCCCCCTCCCGCTGTGTCCGGCCACCCCCCCCTCCTCCCGCTGTGTCCGGCCACCCCCCCTCCTCCCGCTGTGTCCGGCCACCCCCCCTCCTCCCGCTGTGTCCGTCCACCCCCCCTCCTCCTCTCTGCTGTGTGTCCGTTCTCCCCCCGCCCTCCCTGCTGTGTGTCCGTCCCCCCCCGCCCTCCCTGCAGCGCCTGACACACGCACACGCAGCGCCTGACACACACGCACACACGCAGCACCTGACACACACACACAGACGCAGCACCTGACACTCACACGGACCTGACACACACGCACACACTCACACGCAGCGCCTGACACACACAGACACGCAGCGCCTGACACACACAGACACGCAGCGCCTGACACACACACACTCACGCACCTGACACACACACTCACGCACCTGACACACACACACACACTCACGCACCTGACACACACACACTCACGCACCTGACACACACACACACAGCACCTGACACACACACACACACGCAGCACCTGACACACAGACATGCAGCGCCTGACACACACACGCAGACACGCAGCACCTGACACACACACGCAGACACGCAGCACCTGACACACACACACACACGCAGCACCTGACACACACACGCAGACATGCAGCACCTGACACACACACGCAGACACGCAGCACCTGACACACACATGCAGACACGCAGCACCTGACACAGACACGCAGCACCTGACACACACACACATACGCAGCACCTGACACACACACACAGCACCTGACACACACACACACGCAGCACCTGACACAGACATGCAGCGCCTGACACACACACGCAGACATGCAGCACCTGACACACACATGCAGCACCTGACAGACACACACACACACACACACACACACACACATGCAGCACCTGACACACCCACACACACAGACATGCAGCACCTGACACACCCACACACACACGCAGCACCTGACACACATACATACATGTGGCATTTAACGCACACACGCACAGCACCTGACACACAATCATATACACTCAGAGCACCTAACACACACATACACTCGCAGCACCTCACACACACTCGTATACACACGCAGCACCTGCCACTCACACATATATACACATGTAGCACCTGCCACTCCCACATACATGAACAGCACCTAACACACACATATATACATGCAGCACCTGACACACACATACACGTGCAGCACCTGACAGTCACACACATACAGATGCGACACAAACACATACACGCTCAACACCTGACACCCACGTGGCAGCTGACACATACAAATGCAGCACCTGAGATACACACATATACACGTGCAGCACCTGAGACACACACATACACGTACAGCACCTGACACACACACATGTATGTACACGCGCGGCTCCAGGCACACACATACGTACGTACACACGCGGAATTTAAAACACACACACACTTACACGTGCGGCACCTGACACACATGTACGAACATGCGTGGCTCCTGACACACACACACGCGTGGCTCCTGACACACACACACACACACACACACATGTACGAACACGCTCGGCTCCTGACACACACACGTATATACGTATACGCACGGCACCTGACACCTACACGTATGTACGTATACACACGGCTCCTGACACCCATACGCATGTACACGCGCGGCTCCTGGCACACACACACACACACACACACGTACGTACACGCGCGGCACCTGACACACGCCTGTACGTACACACATGCACAGCACCTGACATACACACATGTAGGTACGCGCCACCTGACACACACACACACACACACACGTACACGCACGACACTTGACACACACGTACGTACACGCACGGCACTGACACGTATGTACGCGCACGGCACCTGACACTCACGTACATACTAGTGATGAGTGGGTTCGGTTCGTCGGAATCCGAACCCCCCGAACTTCACCCATTTTACACGGGTCCGAGGCAGGTTCGAACCTTCCCGCCTTGCTCGGCTAGCCCGAGCGCGCACGAACGTCATCATCCCGCTGTCGGATTCTCACGAGATTCGGATGTCTGCATTCGTGGAAAGGGATCCCATGTGTAAACATGGGACCCCTTTCAGTCCGTCTGGTCCGGGTGTTCGGTTTGTTGTTTTGCCAAGTACGTGGATTTAATCTGGAACCTGGATCAGGTGAGTATAATTATCTTTTATTTTCAGGTACCCGTGGATTCTACTTGGAGAAGAGGACCGACTGCTTCATGTCAACATAGGTAAGTATGTGTGTGTCGGCAGGTGGGAAATAAAGTTATACTTTCACGGTGTCTGTGTCCTGTTTTTATTTGGGTATTTTTCCCCCAGTAGAACTACAGGTACCAGCGGGCCCGTTTTTCTCCTGCATGCTGGTACTTGTGGTTCTCCAAGTACCAGCTTGCGGGGGAGGCTTGCTGGGACTTGTAGTACTACTAGAAAAAACAATATTCTTTAAATTTTCTCAAGGCTATCAGCCTCCCATCCGCAGCCCTTGGATGGGGGGGACAGCCTCGGGCTTCACCCCTGGCCCTTAGGTGGCTGGGGGGGGGACCCCTTGATTGAAGGGGTCCCCACTCCCCCAGGGTACCCCGGCCAGGGGTGACTAGTTGGATATTTAATGCCACGGCCGCAGGGCACTGTATAAAAGTGACCCCCGGCTGTGGCATTATCTGTCCAGCTAGTGGAGCCCGATGCTGGTGTAAAAAATACGGGGGACCCCTACTCTTTTTGTCCCCCGTATTTTTTGCACCAGCACCAGGCGCAGAGCCCGGTGCTGGTTTTAAAAATACGGGGGATCCCCTGTCCGTTTTCCCCCCGGATTTTTAGAACCAGGACCGGCTCGAAGAGCCCGAGGCTGGTTATGCTTTGGAGGGGGGACCCACGCAATTTTTTTTTCGGGTTTTTCACATTCCATTTAAAAAATAAATAATATTTTAAAAAATATATAAATAATACTTGTGCCTCCAAAAAAGACAAACCAAGTACCTAATCCCTTCTAATATAAATAGATATGCTATTACCAAAAAAAAAAAACTGCAAAAAAAAAACATGTTTTTAAATTTTTTTTATTAGATTCCGCCAGCAAAGTGTGGCGGATTGAAAATGACGAATTTACTGTTTAAAAGCACTGTTGTCGAATTTACAAACTTCAATTGAATATACTTTTGTCGAATTGCCGCATTTGTACCATTGCAGAAAAGTCGAATTTGTCAAATGTCGAATTTTAAAGTCGAATTTTGAAAGCCTGTAAGAATAGGCTCCGTCCCCTTCTACCCCTGTACCTTGCTCTCTCCTGTCTGTGCTCTCTCCCGTCTGTAGGACTAGGCCCCGCCCCCTTCTTACCCTCCTGTGACTGCTCTCTCCTGACAAGTGGACCAGGCCTGCCCCCTACACGCTGCTGGTGTCTTCATTGTTACTTGGTCTGGAGCTCCGTTGGGGAGAGAACGCACGTGAGCTCATTAAGAATGAGGAACTGGGATGTTTTAATTTTATTGTGAGTAGTGTAGTGTGGTGATGTAGTATGTTGTATGGGGGGTATAGTGTAATTATGAAGTGCAGCATATGGGAGGGCTGTAGCATAGTGATGTAGTGTGGCATATGGGGGGTGGTAGCGCATAGGCGTGCGTACAGGGGGTGCCTGGTGCGCACAGGCACTCCCTAATGTCCAGCACCGCTGCACGCCACGCTTGAGTAGCACAGTGATCGCTGAGTGTGTGATCGGTGGAGCCTAGCCTGCAGCTCATTTCCGTACCTCCCACCACCGCTGCACCCGACCCCCCTCTGCCTGCTGCTAATACTATGCTGAGTGCATTCGTCGGCGGCCTCACTGGGGGGACTGGCGTCACCTTGCAATGTGACGTGGTGATGTCCGCCCATGCTCTCCTCCCGCCCACCTGTGCTTTCCTCCTGCTGCGGTCTCTCAGTCCTAGTGTGCCGCGGCCGCCACACCACTGGCAGTGTTCCTCTAGGAGGGACTGGGAGCTGCTGGCAGACACATTCTGCTGAGACTTACTTGTCAGTGCGGGTTCCGGACGGCAGGCGGCGGGTGGGAGGGCAGACGGGGAGCAGGTGTCACAAGGAGTGTGTGGGTAACTAATTAACAATACTTCCGCTCAACGTGGCACTGCTGGTCCTTCATCTCCCATGTCTCTTCACCAGGTGGCGGGCGGCCCGGAAATTAAGTGATGTGTTGTGCAGCAGTCAGTGTGAAGTGACTGTGAGTAACACTGGTGGTGCTGATGATGCTGCTGCAGAATCTGGAAGCAATTAATTCATAAATATAATGTACTCTATCAGTGTTTCTCTGACGTCCTAGTGGATGCTGGGAACTCCGTAAGGACCATGGGGATTAGCGGCTCCGCTGGAGACTGGGCACAAAAGTAAAGCTTTAGGACTACCTGGTGTGCACTGGCTCCTCCCCCTATGACAATCCTCCAAGCCTCAGTTAGATTTTTGTGCCCGGCCGAGAAGGGTGCACACTAGGGGCTCTCCTGAGCTTCTTAGTGAAAGTTTAGTTTTAGGTTTTTTATTTTCAGTGAGACCTGCTGGCAACAGGCTCACTGCATCGAGGGACTAAGGGGAGAAGAAGCGAACTCACCTGCGTGCAGAGTGGATTGGGCTTCTTAGGCTACTGGACACCATTAGCTCCAGAGGGACCGAACACAGGCCCAGCCTCGGAGCTCGGTCCCAGAGCCGCGCCGCCGGCCCCCTTACAGAGCCAGAAGCAAGAAGAGGTCCGGAAAATCGGCGGCAGAAGACATCCTGTCTTCACCAAGGTAGCGCACAGCACTGCAGCTGTGCGCCATTGCTCCTCAGCACACTTCACACTTCGGTCACTGAGGGTGCAGGGCGCTAGGGGGGGGCGCCCTGAGCAGCAATAGAAACACCTTGGCTGGCGAAAATACATCACATATAGCCCCCAGGGCTATATGGATGAATTTTAACCCCTGGCAGATTCCACAGAAAAACGGGAGAAAAGGCCGCAGAGAAGGGGGCGGAGCCTATCTCCTCAGCACACTGGCGCCATTTTCTCTCACAGCGCCGTTGGAGGGAAACTCCCTGGCTCTCCCCTGCAATTACTACACTACAGAAAGGGGTTAAAAAAGAGAGGGGGCACTAATTAGGCGTAGTATAACAATACAGCAGCTATAAGGGGAAAAACACTTATATAAGGTTATCCCTGTATATATATATATATATAGCGCTCTGGTGTGTGCTGGCATACTCTCCCTCTGTCTCCCCAAAGGGATAGTGGGGTCCTGTCCTCTATCAGAGCATTCCCTGTGTGTGTGCTGTGTGTCGGTACGATTGTGTCGACATGTATGAGGAGGAAAATGGTGTGGAGGCGGAGCAATTGCCTGTAATGGAGTTGTCACCCCCTAGGGAGTCGACACCTGAGTGGCTGAGCTTATGGAAGGAATTACGTAACAGTGTCAGCTCTTTACAAAAGATTGATGACATGAGACAGCCGGCTACTCAGCCTGTGCCTGTCCAGGTGTCTCAAAAGCCATCAGGGGCTCTAAAACGCCCGTTACCGCAGATGGCAGATACAGACGCCGACACGGATACTGATTCCAGTGTCGACGATTAAGAGACGAATGTGACTTCCAGTAGGGCCACACGTTACATGATTGAGGCTATGGAAAATGTTTTTACACATTTCTGATAATACCAGTACCACTAAAAAGGGTATTATGTTGGGTGAGAAAAAACTGCCTGTAGTTTTTCCTGCATCTGAGGAATTAAATGAAGTGTGTGATGATGCGTGGGTTTCCCCCGATAAAAACTGTTAATTCCTAAAAAGTTATTAGCATCATACCCCTTCCCGCCAGAGGATAGGGCACATTGGGAAACACCCCCTAGGGTGAATAAAGCGCTCACACGCTTGTCTAAACAGGTGGCACTACCGTCCCCGGATACGGCCGCCCTTAAGGAACCTGCTGACAGAAAGCAGTAAAATATCCTAAAATGTATATACACTCACACGGGTGTGATACTGCGACCAGCAATCGCCTCAGCCTGGATGTGCAGTGCTGGGGTGGCTTGGTCGGATTCCCTGACTGACAATATTGATACCCTAGATAGGGACAGTATATTACTGACTATAGAGCATTTAAAAGATGCTTTCTATATATGCGTGATGCACAGAGGGATATTTGCCGACTGGCATCAAGAGTAAGTGCGCTGTCCATTTCTGCCAGAAGAGGGTTATGGACAAGACAGTGGTCAGGTGATGCTGATTCCAAAAGGCATACGGAAGTATCGCCTTATAAAAGGGAGGAGTTATTTGGGGTAGGTCTAACAGACCTGGTGGCCACGGCAACGGCTGGGAAATCCACATTTTTACCCCAGGTAGCCTCTCAACATAAGAAGACGCCGTATTATCAGGCGCAGTCCTTTGGGCCCCATAAGGGCAAGCGGGCAAAAGGCTCCTCATTTCTGCCCCGTGGCAGAGGGAGAGGAAAAAGGCTGCAGCAAACAGCCAGTTCCCAGGAACAGAAACGGTGGGGGCCCATCTCATAAATTTCAGCGTGCAGTGGGCTCACTCACAGGTGGACCCCTGGATCCTTCAGGTGGTATCTCAGGGGTACAAATTGGAATTTGAGACGTCTCCCCTTCGCCGTTTTCCTAAAGTCTGCTTTACCGACGTCTCCCTCCGACAGGGAGGCGGTATGGGAAGCCATTCACAAGCTGTATTCCCAGCAGGTGATAATCAAGGTACCCCTCCTACAACAGGGAAAGGGGTATTATTCCACGCTGTTTGTGGTACCGAAGCCGGACGGCTCGGTGAGACCTAATTTAAATCTGAAATCCTTGAACACTTACATACAAAGGTTCAAATTCAAGATGGAGTCACTCAGAGCGGTGATGGCAAACCGGGAAGAAGGGGATTATATGGTGTCTCTGGACATCAAGGATGCTTATCTCCATGTCCCAAATTACCCTTCTCACCAAGGGTACCTCAGGTTTGTGGTACAGAACTGTCACTATCAGTTTCAGACGCTGCCGTTTGGTTTGTCCACGGCACCCCGGGTCTTTACCAAAGTAATGGCCGAAATGATGATACTCCTTCGAAGGAAGGGAGTTTTAATTATCCCTTACTTGGACGATCTCCGGATAAGGGCAAGATCCAGGGAACAGTTGGTAGTCGGGGTAGCACTATCTCAGGTAGTGTTGCGGCAGCACGGTTGGATTCTTAATATTCCAAAATCGCAGCTGATTCCGACGACACGTCTTCTATTCCTAAGGATGATCCTGGACACAGTCCAGAAAATAAGAATTTACTTACCGATAATTCTATTTCTCATAGTCCGTAGTGGATGCTGGGGACTCCGAAAGGACCATGGGGAATAGCGGCTCCGCAGGAGACTGGGCACAAAGTAAAAGCTTTAGGACTAGCTGGTGTGCACTGGCTCCTCCCCCTATGACCCTCCTCCAAGCCTCAGTTAGGATACTGTGCCCGGACGAGCGTACACAATAAGGAAGGATTTTGAATCCCGGGTAAGACTCATACCAGCCACACCAATCACACCGTACAACTTGTGATCTGAACCCAGTTAACAGCATGATAACAGAAGGAGCCTCTGAAAAGATGGCTCACAACAACAATAACCCGATTTTTGTAACAATAACTATGTACAAGTAATGCAGACAATCCGCACTTGGGATGGGCGCCCAGCATCCACTACAGACTATGAGAAATAGAATTATCGGTAAGTAAATTCTTATTTTCTCTAACGTCCTAGTGGATGCTGGGGACTCCGAAAGGACCATGGGGATTATACCAAAGCTCCCAACCGGGTGGGAGAGTGCGGATGACTCTGCAGCACCGAATGAGAGAACTCCAGGTCCTCCTCAGCCAGGGTATCAAATTTGTAGAATTTAGCAAACATGTTTTCCCCTGACCAAGTAGCTGCTCGGCAAAGTTGTAAAGCCGAGACCCCTCGGGCAGCCGCCCAAGATGAGCCCACTTTCCGTGTGGAATGGGCTTTTACAGATTTTGGCTGTGGCAGGCCTGCCACAGAATGTGCAAGCTGAATTGTACTACAAATCCAACGAGCAATCGTCTGCTTAGAAGCAGGAGCACCCAGCTTGCTGGGTGCATACAGGATAAACAGCGAATCAGATTTTCTGACTCCAGCCGTCCTGGAAACATATATTTTCAGGGCCCTGACTACGTCCAGCAACTTGGAATCCTCCAAGTCCCTAGTAGCCGCAGGCACCACATATGAAAAATTAGGTAAGGGCTTTTATAGGATAAAGCCGCCAATTCTGAGACACGATGTACAGAGAGCCAACGTAAAAAATAACAATGTTTATTAATAAAACATATAAAAAGATTAATTGTCAAATAACCGGTGAAAAATATATATAAATATATATAAGAACATTCTACCTTTGAGAAAGTCACGTGAACGTGACGAAACGCGTCAGGACCCGCCCCTATCCACACTCAGCTCAGGTGAAATCTTCCAGGTGTTCCTTGGTCCCCGCTGCACCCTCCTTCTACAGCATCCGACATCAGCGGCTTCAGCGCACACGCCGCCACGACCGGGTTGTGAGAGAGACGATCCATTCCTTTCCGCTGCACAGCGTATATGGGCATTGCAGGACATTGAAGCCGAGGACGCTCGGCTCTTACCAGCCCATTTTGGAAAGGTATTGAATATCAATTTCAACTGAGGGACTTTTTTATTCATTAGGATCCTACCAACACACCTGGTATTTATCAACTATCTAACAAGTGAATCACGGAACTTTTCACCCCAATAAGCTGAGTCATTACAATATACCACTAGTTCACGTCTAGTGACTGTTCTTATATATATTTGTATATATTTTTCACCGGTTATTTGACAATTAATCTTTTTATATGTTTTATTAATAAACATTGTTATTTTTTACGTTGGCTCTCTGTACATCATGTTTCGTTCCTGATATTCAGCGCAGCCGTTTGTTCTTTTTCTATGCTATCACCACAATACTACACATAGTATTCCGGCAAGCGCAGACTATCAGGAACATAAAATTGTGATTATTTAATTCTATGAAACACGTATTGGTTTTCACTTTTTATTTTGATGATTAGGCACTCGTTTGTTGCAGTTTTTTGTTTTGGTCAATTCTGAGACACGCCTGGCTGAAGCCAGGGCTAACAGCATTACCACTTTCCATGTGAGATATTTTAAGTCCACAGTGGTGAGTGGTTCAAACCAATGTGATTTTAGGAATCCCAAAACTACATTGAGATCCCAAGGTGCCACTGGAGGCACAAAAGGAGGCTGTATATGCAGTACTCCCTTGACAAACGTCTGAACTTCAGGAACAGAAGCCAGTTCTTTTTGGAAGAATATTGACAGGGCCGAAATTTGAACCTTAATGGACCCTAATTTGAGGCCCATAGACAGTCCTGTTTGCAGGAAATGCAGGAAACGACCCAGTTGAAATTCCTCTGTAGTGGCCTTCCTGGCCTCGCACCACGCAACATATTTACGCCAAATACGGTGATAATGTTGTATGGTTACATCCTTCCTGGCTTTGATCAGGGTAGGGATGACTTCATCCGGAATGCCTTTTTCCTTCAGGATCCGGCGTTCAACCGCCATGCCGTCAAACGCAGCCGCGGTAAGTCTTGGAACAGACATGGTCCCTGCTGGAGCAGGTCCTTTCTTAGAGGTAGAGGCCACGGGTCTTCCGTGAGCATCTCTTGAATTTCCGGGTACCAAGTCCTTCTTGGCCAATCCGGAGCCACGAGTATAGTCTTTACTCCTCTCCTTCTTATGATTCTCAGTACTTTTGGTATGAGAGGAAGAGGAGGGAACACATACACTGACTGGTACACCCACGGTGTTACCAGAGAGTCCACAGCTATTGCCTGAGGGTCCCTTGACCTGGCGCAATATCTGTCCAGTTTTTTGTTGAGGCGGGACGCCATCATGTCCACCCTTTGGTTTTTCCCAACGGTTCACAATCATGTGGAAGACTTCTGGGTGAAGTCCCCACTCCCCCGGGTGAAGATCGTGTCTGCTGAGGAAGTCTGCTTCCCAGTTGTCCACTCCCGGAATGAACACTGCTGACAGTGCTATCACATGATTCTCCGCCCAGCGAAGAATCCTTGCCACTTCCATCATTGCCCTCCTGCTTCTTGTGCCGCCCTGTCTGTTTACGTGGGCGACTGCCGTGATGTTGTCCGACTGGATCAACACCGGCTGACCCTGAAGCAGAGGTCTTGCCTGACTTAGGGCATTGTAAATGGCCCTTAGTTCCTGGATATTTATGTGAAGTGACGTTTCCATGCTTGACCACAAGCCCTGGAAATTTCTTCCCTGTGTGACTGCTCCCCAGCCTCTCAGGCTGGCATCCGTGGTCACCAGGACCCAATCCTGAATGCCGAATCTGCGGCCCTCTAGGAGATGAGCACTCTGTAACCACCACAGGAGAGACACCCTTGTCCTTGGAGACAGGGTTATCCGCTGATGCATTTGAAGATGCGATCCGGACCATTTGTCCAGCAGATCCCCCTGAAAAGTTCTTGCGTGGAATCTGCCGAATGGAATCGCTTCGTAAGAAGCCACCATCTTTCCCAGGACCATTGTGCATTGATGTACTGACACTTGGCCTGGTCTTAGGAGGTTCCTGACTATGTCGGATAACTCCTTGGCTTTCTCCTCCGGGAGAAACACCTTTTTCTGTACTGTGTCCAGAATCATCCCTAGGAACAGCAGACGTGTCGTCGGAATCAGCTGCGATTTTGGAATATTTAGAATCCATCCGTGCTGTCGTAGTACTACTTGAGATAGTGCTACTCCGACCTCTAACTGTTCTCTGGACCTTGCCTGCTTACTTTGTGCCTTCCAATGCACAATGCAAACTACAGGTAGTGCTGCAGGGCCCACACCCTTTTACTTGCCGTACAGAGCAGCTCTGGAGCTGTTACAGTGCCCAGCTGCTGCAAGAAATCAGCTTGAATGCTTCAGGGGCTGGGGCATAGCCAACATGAGCCCCACACCGAAGGAGGGTGGAGGTGTTTAATGCGAACTAGGGGTCATCCAAGCGCCGCAAAAGGCCGCCATGCCCTGCACGCCCCTTTTCTCTTTTCATATGCAGACGAGGGTTGAAGCCAACTTTGACCCACTGCTTGGATGACATCACCGTATGCAAATCCATCTGCTGCAGGCCTTCCCCCAGGAATGCTTGCACTAGTTGTTGCATTTGGTTTGTTGTTTGGGGGTGCTTCATTATTAGGCAGCCTTCTGCCCTCCCATGTTCATCTGAAAATTTGTGTTCTCCCTGCAGTTGTTGTCCCCAGATGAGAGTTCCCTTGTGCTGCCTCAGTTGAATCTCCTTTACTTGACAGAGATGTGCCTGAGCAGCGGCCCTCCCCAGCCCTATCCCAAATCATACTTATTTTGCATAGGAGATACCATGGTCATGAAGATTGTTCTCCCTGGGTGAGGTTCATTCATTGCATTCTGGGTATGCTGACCCCTGTGATTTCCCCAAATGTGGGAAACTCGACTGCATTATTTGTGGTAGTGGGGGACTGTGTTTGTGCTTTCCTCTGGTCAGCTCTGGTAAAAGTCAGATTTATTTGTCTCAGATCTTCCTCTAGCCTTGTTCTTCTTTCGAGAGTTCCCTTGTGCTGCCTCAGTTGGATCTCCTTCACTTGACAGGGGGGTACCCGAGCAGCGACCCTCCCCAGCTCTAGCCCAACTTCTACTTACCTGGCAGGTGAGATACTATGATCATGTAGGTGCTTCTCCCAGGGCAAGGCTCACCCATTGCACTCTGGGTGTGCTGCTCCTGCGATTTCCCCAAATGTGGGAAACTTGACTGCATAATTTGTGTTTCCCCTGGTCGGCTCTCATATAATTCAGATCTCTTTGTCTCAGGTCTCTCTCCAGCCTAGTTTGCTGTCTGTTTCAACTTCTCTTTTCTTGAGCCGCTCCCTTCTATGCCCTTGCACACTATCCTGACTTCTCCCGTCTGCTTACTTTGTGCCTTCCAATGCACAATGCAAACTACAGGTAGTGCTGCAGGGCCCACACCCTTTTACTTGCCGTTCAGAGCAGCTCTGGAGCTGTTACAGTGCCCAGCTGCTGCAAGAAATCAGCTTGAATGCTTCAGGGGCTGGGGCATAGCCAACATGAGCCCCACACCGAAGGAGGGTGGAGGTGTTTAATGCGAACTAGGGGTCATCCAAGCGCCGCAAAAGTCCGCCATGCCCTGCACGCCCCTTTTCTCTTTTCATATGCAGACGAGGGTTGAAGCCAACTTTGACCCACTGCTTGGATGACATCACCATATGCAAATCCATCTGCTGCTGGCCTTCCCCCAGGAATGCTTGTACTAGTTGTTGCATTTGGTTTGTTGTTTGGGGGTGCTTCAGTATTAGGCAGCCTTCTGCCCTCCCATGTTTATCTGGAAATATGTGTTCTCCCTGCAGTTGTTGTCCCCAGATGAGAGTTCCCTTGTGCTGCCTCAGTTGAATCTCCTTTACTTGACAGAGATGTGCCTGAGCAGCGGCCCTCCCCAGCCCTATCCCAAATCATACTTATTTTGCATAGGCGATACCATGGTCATGAAGATTGTTCTCCCAGGGTGAGGTTCATTCATTGCATTCTGGGTATGCTGACCCCTGTGATTTCCCCAAATGTGGGAAACACGACTGCATTATTTGTGGTAGTGGGGGACTGTGTTTGTGCTTTCCTCTGGACAGCTCTGGTAAAAGTCAGATTTATTTGTCTCAGATCTTCCTCTAGCCTTGTTCTTCTTTCGAGAGTTCCCTTGTGCTGCCTCAGTTGGATCTCTTTCACTTGACAGGGGGGTGCCAGAGCAGCGACCCTCCCCAGCTCTAGCCCAACTCCTACTTACCTGCCAGGTGAGATACTTTGATCATGAAGGTGCTTCTCCCAGGGCAAGGCTCACCCATTGCACTCTGGGTGTGGTGCCCCTGCGATTTCCCCAAATGTGGGAAGCTTGACTGCATAATTTGTGTTTCCCCTGGTCGGCTCTCGTATAATTCAGATCTCTTTGTCTCAGGTCTCTCTCCAGCCTAGTTTGCTGTCTGTTTCCACTTCTTTTTTCATGAGCCCCTCCCTTTTATACCCTTGTGCACTATCCTGACTTCTCCTCCTGTCTGCTTACTTTGTGCCTTCCAATGCACAATGCAAACTACAGGTAGTGCTGCAGGGCCCACACCCTTTTACTTGCCGTACAGAGCAGCTCTGGAGCTGTTACAGTGCCCAGCTGCTGCAAGAAATCAGCTTGAATGCTTCAGGGGCTGGGGCATAGCCAACATGAGCCCCACACCGAAGGAGGGTGGAGGTGTTTAATGCGAACTAGGGGTCATCCAAGCGCCGCAAAAGGCCGCCATGCCCTGCACGCCCCTTTTCTCTTTTCATATGCAGACGAGGGTTGAAGCCAACTTTGACCCACTGCTTGGATGACATCACCGTATGCAAATCCATCTGCTGCAGGCCTTCCCCCAGGAATGCTTGCACTAGTTGTTGCATTTGGTTTGTTGTTTGGGGGTGCTTCAGTATTAGGCTGCCTTCTGCCCTCCCATGTTCATCTGAAAATATGTGTTCTCCCTGCAGTTGTTGTCCCCAGATGAGAGTTCCCTTGTGCTGCCTCGGTTGAATCTCCTTTACTTGACAGAGATGTGCCTGAGCAGCGGCCCTCCCCAGCCCTATCCCAAATCATACTTATTTTGCATAGGAGATACCATGATCATGAAGATTGTTCTCCCAGGGTGAGGTTCATTCATTGCATTCTGGGTATGCTGACCCCTGTGATTTTCCCAAATTTGGGAAACTCGACTGCATTACTTGTGGTAGTGGGGGACTGTGTTTGTGCTTTCCTCTGGTCAGCTCTGGTAAAAGTCAGATTTCTTTGTCTCAGATCTTCCTCTAGCCTTGTTCTTCTTTCGAGAGTTTCCTTGTGCTGCCTCAGTTGGATCTCCTTCACTTGACAGGGGGGTGCCCGAGCAGCGACCCTCCCAAGCTCTAGCCCAACTCCTACTTACCTGCCAGGTGAGATACTATAATCAGGAAGGTGCTTCTCCCAGGGCAAGGCTCACCCATTGCACTCTGGGTGTGCTGCTCCTGCGATTTCCCCAAATGTGGGAAACTTGACTGCATAATTTGTGTTTCCCCTGGTCGGCTCTCGTATAATTCAGATCTCTTTGTCTCAGGTCTCTCTCCAGCCTAGTTTGCTGTCTGTTTCAACTTCTCTTTTCTTGAGCCGCTCCCTTCTATGCCCTTGCGCACTATCCTGACTTCTCCCGTCTGCTAACTTTGTGCCTTCCAATGCACAATGCAAACTACAGGTAGTGCTGCAGGGCCCACACCCTTTTACTTGCCGTTCAGAGCAGCTCTGGAGCTGTTACAGTGCCCAGCTGCTGCAATAAATCAGCTTGAATGCTTCAGGGGATGGGGCATGGCCAACATGAGCCCCACACCAAAGGAGGGTGGGGGTGTTTAATGCGAACAAGGGGTCATCCAAGCACCGCAAAAGGCCGCCATGCCCTGCACGCCCCTTTTCTCTTTTCATATGCAGATGAGGGTTGAAGCCAACTTTGACCCACTGCTTGGATGACATCACCATATGCAAATCCGTCTTCTGCAGAACTTCCCCCAGGAATGCTTGCACTAGTTGTTGCATTTGGTTTGTTGTTTGGGGGTGCTTCAGTATTAGGCAGCCTTCTGCCCTCCCATGTTCATCTGAAAATATGTGTTCTCCCTGCAGTTGTTGTCCCCAGATGAGAGTTCCCTTGTGCTGCCTCAGTTGAATCTCCTTTACTTGACAGAGATGTGCATGAGCAGCGGCCCTCCCCAGCCCTATCCCAAATCATACTTCTTTTGCATAGGAGATACCATGGTCATGAAGATTACTCTCCCAGGGTGAGGTTCATTCATTGCATTCTGGGTATGCTGACCCCTGTGATTTCCCCAAATGTGGGAAACGCGACTGCTTTATTTGTTGGTAGTGGGGGACTGTGTTTGTGTTTTCCTCTGGTCAGCTCTGGTAAAAGTCAAATTTCTTTGTTTCAGATCTTCCTCTAGCCTTGTTCTTCTTTCGAGAGTTTCCTTGTGCTGCCTCAGTTGGATCTCCTTCACTTGACAGGGGGGTGCCCGAGCAGCGACCCTCCCCAGCTCTAGTCCAACTCCTACTTACCTGCCAGGTGAGATACTATGATCATGAAGGTGCTTCTCCCAGGGCAAGGCTCACCCATTGCACTCTGGGTGTGCTGCCCCTGCGATTTCCCCAAATGTGGGAAACTTGACTGCATAATTTGTGTTTCCCCTGGTCAGGTCTCGTATAATTCAGATCTCTTTGTCTCAGGTCTCTCTCCAGCCTAGTTTGCTGTCTGTTTCAACTTCTCTTTTCTTGAGCCGCTCCCTTTTATACCCTTGTGCACTATCCTGACTTCTCCTCCTGTCTGCTTACTTTGTGCCTTCCAATGCGCAATGCAAACTACAGGTAGTGCTGCAGGGCCCACACCCTTTTACTTGCCTTACTGAACAGCTCTGGAGCTGTTACAGTGCCAAGCTGCTGCAAGAAATCAGCTTGAATGCTTCAGGGGATGGGGCATGGCCAACATGAGCCCCACACCGAAGGAGGGTGGAGGTGTTTAATGCGAACTAAGGGTCATCCAAGCGCCGCAAAAGGCCGCCATGCCCTGCATACCCCTTTTCTCTTTTCATATGCAGATGAGGGTTCCAGCCAACTTTGGCCCACTGCTTGGATGACATCACCGTATGCAATTCCGTCTTCTGCAGAACTTCCCCCAGGAATGCTTGTACTAGTTGTTGCATTTGGTTTGTTGTTTGGGGGTGCTTCAGTATTAGGCAGCCTTCTGCCCTCCCATGTTCATCTGAAAATATGTGTTCTCCCTGCAGTTGTTGTCCCCAGATGAGAGTTTCCTTGTGCTGCCTCAGTTGGATCTCATTCACTTGACAGGGGGGTGCCCGAACAGAGACTTTCCCCAGCTCTAGCCCAACTCCTACTTACCTGCCAGGTGAGATACTATGATCATGAAGGTGCTTCTCCCAGGGCAAGGCTCACCCATTGCACTCTGGGTGTGCTGCCCCTGCGATTTCCCCAAATGTGGGAAACTTGACTGCATAATTTGTGTTTCCCCTGGTCGGCTCTCGTATAATTCAGATCTCTTTGTCTCAGGTCTCTCTCCAGCCTAGTTTGCTGTCTGTTTCCACTTCTCTTTTCTTCAGCCGCTCCCTTCTATACCCTTGTGCACTATCCTGACTTCTCCTCCCGTCTGCTTACTTTGTGCCTTCCAATGCACAATGCAAACTACAGGTAGTGCTGCAGGGCCCACACCCTTTTACTTGCCTTACAGAGCAGCTCTGGAGCTGTTACAGTGCCCAGCTGCTGCAAGAAATCAGCTTGAATGCTTCAGGGGATGGGGCATGGCCAACATGAGCCCCACACCAAAGGAGGGTGGAGGTGTTTAATGCGAACTAGGGGTCATCCAAGCACCGCAAAAGGCCGCCATGCCCTGCACGCCCCTTTTCTCTTTTCATATGCAGATGAGGGTTGAAGCCAACTTTGACCCACTGCTTGGATGACATCACCGTATGCAAATCCGTCTTCTGCAGAACTTCCCCCAGGAATGCTTGCACTAGTTGTTGCATTTGGTTTGTTGTTTGGGGGTGCTTCAGTATTAGGCAGCCTTTTGCCCTCCCATGTTCATCTGAAAATATGTGTTCTCCCTGCAGTTGTTGTCCCAAGATGAGAGTTCCCTTGTGCTGCCTCAGTTGAATCTCCTTTACTTGACAGAGATGTGCATGAGCAGCGGCCCTCCCCAGCCCTATTCCAAATCATACTTATTTTGCATAGGAGATACCATGGTCATGAAGATTTTTCTCCCAGGGTGAGGTTCATTCATTGCATTTTGGGTATGCTGACCCCTGTGATTTCCCCAAATGTGGGAAACTTGACTGCATTATTTGTGGTAGTGGGAGACTGTGTTTGTGCTTTCCTCTGGTCAGCTCTGGTAAAAGTCAGATTTCTTTGTCTCAGATTTTCCTTTAGCCTTGTTCTTCTTTCGAGAGTTCCCTTGTGCTGCCTCAGTTGGATCTCCTTCACTTTACAGGGGGGTACCCGAGCAGCGACCCTCCCCAGCTCTAGCCCAACTCCTACTTACCTGCCAGGTGAGATACTATGATCATGAAGGTGCTTCTCCCAGGGCAAGGCTAACCCATTGTACTCTGGGTGTGCTGCTCCTGCGATTTCCCCAAATGTGGGAAACTTGACTGCATAATTTGTGTTTCCCCTGGTCGGCTCTCGTATAATTCAGATCTCTTTGTCTCAGGTCTCTCTCCAGCCTAGTTTGCTGTCTGTTTCCACTTCTCTTTTCTTCAGCCGCTCCCTTCTATACCCTTGTGCACTATCCTGACTTCTCCTCCCGTCTGCTTACTTTGTGCCTTCCAATGCACAATGCAAACTACAGGTAGTGCTGCAGGGCCCACACCCTTTTACTTGCCTTACAGAGCAGCTCTGGAGCTGTTACAGTGCCCAGCTGCTGCAAGAAATCAGCTTGAATGCTTCAGGGGCTGGGGCATAGCCAACATGAGCCCCACACCGAAGGAGGGTGGAGGTGTTTAATGCAAACTAGGGGTCAGACAAGCGCCGCAAAAGGCCACCATGCCCTGCACGCCCCTTTTCTGTTTTCATATGCAGACGAGGGTTGAAGCCAACTTTGACCCACTGCTTGGATGACATCACCATATGCAAATCCATCTGCGGCAGGCCTTCCCCCAGGAATGCTTGCACTAGTTGTTGCATTTGGTTTGTTGTTTGGAGGTGCTTCAGTATTAGGCAGCCTTCTGCCCTCCCATGTTCATCTGAAAATATGTGTTCTCCC
Source organism: Pseudophryne corroboree (assembly GCF_028390025.1). Lineage (NCBI taxonomy): Eukaryota > Metazoa > Chordata > Amphibia > Anura > Myobatrachidae > Pseudophryne > Pseudophryne corroboree. The sequence continues at coordinate 627,855 of NW_026968131.1, read as the reverse complement.
TGCAGTTGTTGTCCCAAGATGAGAGTTCCCTTGTGCTGCCTCAGTTGAATCTCCTTTACTTGACAGAGATGTGCATGAGCAGCGGCCCTCCCCAGCCCTATTCCAAATCATACTTATTTTGCATAGGAGATACCATGGTCATGAAGATTTTTCTCCCAGGGTGAGGTTCATTCATTGCATTTTGGGTATGCTGACCCCTGTGATTTCCCCAAATGTGGGAAACTTGACTGCATTATTTGTGGTAGTGGGAGACTGTGTTTGTGCTTTCCTCTGGTCAGCTCTGGTAAAAGTCAGATTTCTTTGTCTCAGATTTTCCTTTAGCCTTGTTCTTCTTTCGAGAGTTCCCTTGTGCTGCCTTAGTTGGATCTCCTTCACTTTACAGGGGGGTACCCGAGCAGCGACCCTCCCCAGCTCTAGCCCAACTCCTACTTACCTGCCAGGTGAGATACTATGATCATGAAGGTGCTTCTCCCAGGGCAAGGCTCACCCATTGTACTCTGGGTGTGCTGCTCCTGCGATTTCCCCAAATGTGGGAAACTTGACTGCATAATTTGTGTTTCCCCTGGTCGGCTCTCGTATAATTCAGATCTCTTTGTCTCAGGTCTCTCTCCAGCCTAGTTTGCTGTCTGTTTCCACTTCTCTTTTCTTCAGCCGCTCCCTTCTATACCCTTGTGCACTATCCTGACTTCTCCTCCCGTCTGCTTACTTTGTGCCTTCCAATGCACAATGCAAACTACAGGTAGTGCTGCAGGGCCCACACCCTTTTACTTGCCTTACAGAGCAGCTCTGGAGCTGTTACAGTGCCCAGCTGCTGCAAGAAATCAGCTTGAATGCTTCAGGGGATGGGGCATGGCCAACATGAGCCCCACACCAAAGGAGGGTGGAGGTGTTTAATGCGAACTAGGGGTCATCCAAGCACCGCAAAAGGCCGCCATGCCCTGCACGCCCCTTTTCTCTTTTCATATGCAGATGAGGGTTGAAGCCAACTTTGACCCACTGCTTGGATGACATCACCGTATGCAAATCCGTCTTCTGCAGAACTTCCCCCAGGAATGCTTGCACTAGTTGTTGCATTTGGTTTGTTGTTTGGGGGTGCTTCAGTATTAGGCAGCCTTCTGCCCTCCCATGTTCATCTGAAAATATGTGTTCTCCCTGCAGTTGTTGTCCCAAGATGAGAGTTCCCTTGTGCTGCCTCAGTTGAATCTCCTTTACTTGACAGAGATGTGCATGAGCAGCGGCCCTCCCCAGCCCTATTCCAAATCATACTTATTTTGCATAGGAGATACCATGGTCATGAAGATTTTTCTCCCAGGGTGAGGTTCATTCATTGCATTTTGGGTATGCTGACCCCTGTGATTTCCCCAAATGTGGGAAACTTGACTGCATTATTTGTGGTAGTGGGAGACTGTGTTTGTGCTTTCCTCTGGTCAGCTCTGGTAAAAGTCAGATTTCTTTGTCTCAGATTTTCCTTTAGCCTTGTTCTTCTTTCGAGAGTTCCCTTGTGCTGCCTCAGTTGGATCTCCTTCACTTTACAGGGGGGTACCCGAGCAGCGACCCTCCCCAGCTCTAGCCCAACTCCTACTTACCTGCCAGGTGAGATACTATGATCATGAAGGTGCTTCTCCCAGGGCAAGGCTCACCCATTGTACTCTGGGTGTGCTGCTCCTGCGATTTCCCCAAATGTGGGAAACTTGACTGCATAATTTGTGTTTCCCCTGGTCGGCTCTCGTATAATTCAGATCTCTTTGTCTCAGGTCTCTCTCCAGCCTAGTTTGCTGTCTGTTTCCACTTCTCTTTTCTTCAGCCGCTCCCTTCTATACCCTTGTGCACTATCCTGACTTCTCCTCCCGTCTGCTTACTTTGTGCCTTCCAATGCACAATGCAAACTACAGGTAGTGCTGCAGGGCCCACACCCTTTTACTTGCCTTACAGAGCAGCTCTGGAGCTGTTACAGTGCCCAGCTGCTGCAAGAAATCAGCTTGAATGCTTCAGGGGATGGGGCATGGCCAACATGAGCCCCACACCAAAGGAAGGTGGAGGTGTTTAATGCGAACTAGGGGTCATCCAAGCACCGCAAAAAGCCGCCATGCCCTGCACGCCCCTTTTCTCTTTTCATATGCAGATGAGGGTTGAAGCCAACTTTGACCCACTGCTTGGATGACATCACCGTATGCAAATCCGTCTTCTGCAGAACTTCCCCCAGGAATGCTTGCACTAGTTGTTGCATTTGGTTTGTTGTTTGGGGGTGCTTCAGTATTAGGCAGCCTTCTGCCCTCCCATGTTCATCTGAAAATATGTGTTCTCCCTGCAGTTGTTGTCCCCAGATGAGAGTTCCCTTGTGCTGCCTCAGTTGAATCTCCTTAACTTGACAGAGATGTGCCTGAGCAGCGGCCCACCCCAGCTCTATCCCAAATCATACTTATTTTGCATAGGACATACCATGGTCATGAAGATTATTCTCCCAGGGTGAGGTTCATTCATTGCATTCTGGGTATGCTGACCCCTGTGATTTCCCCAAATGTGGGAAACTCGACTGCTTTATTTGTGGTAGTGGGGGACTGTGTTTGTGTTTTCCTCTGGTCAGCTCTGGTAAAAGTCAGATTTCTTTGTTTCAGATCTTCCTCTAGCCTTGTTCTTCTTTTGAGAGTTCCCTTGTGCTGCCTCAGTTGGATCTCCTTCACTTGACAGGGGGGTGCCCGAGCAGAGACCCTCCCCAGCTCTAGCCCAACTCCTACTTACCTGCCAGGTGAGATACTATGATCATGATGGTGCTTCTCCCAGGGCAAGGCTCACCCATTGCACTCTGGGTGTGCTGCCCCTGCGATTTCCCCAAATGTGGGAAACTTGACTGCATAATTTGTGTTTCCCCTGGTCGGCTCTCGTATAATTCAGATCTCTTTGTCTCAGGTCTCTCTCCAGCCTAGTTTGCTGTCTGTTTCCACTTCTCTTTTCTTCAGCCGCTCCCTTCTATAACCTTGTGCACTATCCTGACTTCTCCTCCCGTCTGCTTACTTTGTGCCTTCCAATGCACAATGCAAACTACAGGTAGTGCTGCAGGGCCCACACCCTTTTACTTGCCTTACAGAGCAGCTCTGGAGCTGTTACAGTGCCCAGCTGCTGCAAGAAATCTGCTTTAATGCTTCAGGGGATGGGGCATGGCCAACATGAGCCCCACACCAAAAGAGGGTGGAGGTGTTTAATGCGAACTAGGGGTCATCCAAGCACCGCAAAAGGCCGCCATGCCCTGCACGCCCCTTTTCTCTTTTCATATGCAGACGAGGGTTGAAGCCAACTTTGACCCACTGCTTGGATGACATCACCATATGCAAATCCATCTGCGGCAGGCCTTCCCCCAGGAATGCTTGCACTAGTTGTTGCATTTGGTTTGTTGTTTGGGGGTGCTTCAGTATTAGGCAGCCTTCTGCCCTCCCATGTTCATCTGAAAATATATGTTCTCCCTGCAGTTGTTGTCCCCAGATGAGAGTTCCCTTGTGTTGCCTCAGTTAAATCTCCTTTACTTGACAGAGATGTTCATGAGCAGCGGCCCTCCCCAGCCCTATTCCAAATCATACTTATTTTGCATAGGAGATACCATGGTCATGAAGATTTTTCTCCCAGGGTGAGGTTTATTCATTGCATTTTGGGTATGCTGACCCCTGTGATTTCCCCAAATGTGGGAAACTTGACTGCATTATTTGTGGTAGTGGGAGGCTGTGTTTGTGATTTCTTCTGGTCAGCTCTGGTAAAAGTCAGATTTCTTTGTCTCAGATTTTCCTTTAGCCTTGTTCTTCTTTCGAGAGTTCCCTTGTGCTGCCTCAGTTGGATCTCCTTCACTTTACAGGGGGGTACCCGAGCAGCGACCCTCCCCAGCTCTAGCCCAACTCCTACTTACCTGCCAGGTGAGATACTATGATCATGAAGGTGCTTCTCCCAGGGCAAGGCTCACCCATTGTACTCTGGGTGTGCTGCTCCTGCGATTTCCCCAAATGTGGGAAACTTGACTGCATAATTTGTGTTTCCCCTGGTCGGCTCTCGTATAATTCAGATCTCTTTGTCTCAGGTCTCTCTTCAGCCTAGTTTGCTGTCTGTTTCCACTTCTCTTTTTTTCAGCCGCTCCCTTCTATACCCTTGTGCACTATCCTGACTTCTCCTCCCGTCTGCTTACTTTGTGCCTTCCAATGCACAATGCAAACTACAGGTAGTGCTGCAGGGCCCACACCCTTTTACTTGCCTTACAGAGCAGCTCTGGAGCTGTTACAGTGGCCAGCTGCTGCAAGAAATCAGCTTGAATGCTTCAGGGGCTGGGGCATAGCCAACATGAGCCCCACACCGAAGGAGGGTGGAGGTGTTTAATGCAAACTAGGGGTCAGTCAAGCGCCGCAAAAGGCCACCATGCCCTGCACGCCCCTTTTCTGTTTTTATATGCAGACGAGGGTTGAAGCCACCTTTGACCCACTGCTTGGATGACATCACCATATGCAAATCCATCTGCGGCAGGCCTTCCCCCAGGAATGCTTGCACTAGTTGTTGCATTTGGTTTGTTGTTTGGGGGTGCTTCAGTATTAGGCAGCCTTCTGCTCCACCCTCCTTTGGTGTGGGGCTCATGTTGGCCATGTCCCATCCCCTGAAGCATTCAAGCAGATTTCTTGCAGCAGCTGGGCACTGTAACAGCTCCAGAGACGCTCTGTAAGGCAAGTAAAAGGGTGTGGGCCCTGCAGCACTACCTGTAGTTTGCATTGTGCATTGGAAGGCACAAAGTAAGCAAACGGGAGGAGAAGTCAGGATAGTGCACAAGGGTATAGAAGGGAGCGGCTGAAGAAAAGAGAAGTGGAAACAGACAGCAAACTAGGCTGGAGAGAGATCTGAGACAAAGAGATCTGAATTATACGAGAGCCGACCAGGGGAAACACAAATTATGCAGTCAAGTTTCCCACATTTGGGGAAATCGCAGGGGCAGCACACCCAGAGTGCAATGGGTGAGCCTTGCCCTGGGAGAAGCACCTTCATGATCATAGTATCTCACCTGGCAGGTAAGTAGGAGTTGGGCTAGAGCTAGGGAGGGTCGCTGCTCGGGCACCCCCCTGTTAAGTGAAGGAGATCCAACTGAGGCAGCACAAGGGAACTCTCGAAAGAAGAACAAGGCTAAAGGAAAATCTGAAACAAAGAAATCTGACTTTTACCAGAGCTGACCAGAAGAAATCACAAACACAGCCTCCCACTACCACAAATAATGCAGTCGAGTTTCCCACATTTGGGGAAATCACAGGGGTCAGCATACCCAAAATGCAATGAATGAACCTCACCCTGGGAGAAAAATCTTCATGACCATGGTATCTCCTATGCAAAATAAGTATGATTTGGAAGAGGGCTGGGGAGGGCCGCTGCTCATGCACATCTCTGTCAAGTAAAGGAGATTCAACTGAGGCAGCACAAGGGAACTCTCATCTTGGGACAACAACTGCAGGGAGAACATATATTTTCAGATGAACATGGGAGGGCAGAAGGCTGCCTAATACTGAAGCACCCCCAAACAACAAACCAAATGCAACAACTAGTGCAAGCATTCCTGGGGGAAGGCCTGCCGCAGATGGATTTGCATATGGTGATGTCATCCAAGCAGTTGGTCAAAGTTGGCTTCAACCCTCGTCTGCATATGAAAAGAGAAAAGGGGCGTGCAGGGCATGGTGGCCTTTTGCGGCGCTTGGCTGACCCCTAGTTTGCATTAAACACCTCCACCCTCCTTTGGTGTGGGGCTCATGTTGGCTATGCCCCAGCCCCTGAAGCATTCAAGCTGAATTCTTGCAGCAGCTGGGCACTGTAACAGCTCCAGAGCTGCTCTGTAAGGCAAGTAAAAGGGTGTGGGCCCTGCAGCACTACCTGTAGTTCGCATTGTGCGTTGGAAGGCACAAAGTAAGCAGACAGGAGGAGAAGTCAGGATAGTGCGCAAGGGCATAGAAGGGAGCGGCTCAAGAAAAGAGAAGTGGAAACAGACAGCAAACTAGGCTGGAGAGAGACCTGAGACAAAGAGATCTGAATTATACGAGAGCCGACCAGGGGAAACACAAATTATGCAGTCAAGTTTCCCACATTTGGGGAAATCGCAGGAGCAGCACACCCAGAGTGCAATGGGTGAGCCTTGCCCTGGGAGAAGCACCTTCATGATCATAGTATCTCACCTGGCAGGTAAGTAGGAGTTGGGCTAGAGCTGGGGAGGGTCGCTGCTCGGGTACCCCCCTGTAAAGTGAAGGAGATCCAACTGAGGCAGCACAAGGGAACTCTCGAAAGAAGAACAAGGCTAGAGGAAAATCTGAGACAAAGAAATCTGACTTTTACCAGAGCTGACCAGAGGAAAGCACAAACACAGTCCCCCACTACCACAAATAATGCAGTCAAGTTTCCCACATTTGGGGAAATCACAGAGGTCAGCATACCCAAAATGCAATGAATGAACCTCACCCTGGGAGAACAATCTTCATGACCATGGTATCTCCTATGCAAAATAAGTATGATTTGGAATAGGGCTGGGAAGGGCCGCTGCTCATGCACATCTCTGTCAAGTAAAGGAGATTCAACTGAGGCAGCACAAGGGAACTCTCATCTGGGGACAACAACTGCAGGGAGAACACATATTTTCAGATGAACATGGGAGGGCAGAAGGCTGCCTAATACTGAAGCACCCCCAAACAACAAACCAAATGCAACAACTAGTGCAAGCATTCCTGGGGGAAGTTCTGCAGAAGATGGATTTGCATACGGTGATGTCATCCAAGCAGTGGGTCAAAGTTGGCTTCAACCCTCATCTGCATATGAAAAGAGAAAAGGGGCGTGCAGGGCATGGCGGCCTTTTGCGGTGCTTGGATGACCCCTAGTTCGCATTAAACACCTCCACCCTCCTTCGGTGTGGGGCTCATGTTGGCTATGCCCCAGCCCCTGAAGCATTCAAGCTGATTTCTTGCAGCAGCTGGGCACTGTAACAGCTCCAGAGCTGCTCTGTAAGGCAAGTAAAAGGGTGTGGGCCCTGCAGCACTACCTGTAGTTTGCATTGTGCATTGGAAGGCACAAAGTAAGCAGATGGGAGGAGAAGTCAGGATAGTGCACAAGGGTATAGAAGGGAGCGGCTGAAGAAAAGAGAAGTGGAAACAGACAGCAAACTAGGCTGGAGAGAGACCTGAGACAAAGAGATCTGAATTATACGTGAGCCGACCAGGGGAAACACAAATTATGCAGTCAAGATTCCCACATTTGGGGAAATCGCAGGAGCATCACACCCAGAGTACAATGGGTGAGCCTTGCCCTGGGAGAAGCACCTTCATGATCATAGTATCTCACCTGGCAGGTAAGTAGGAGTTGGGCTAGAGCTGGGGAGGGTCGCTGCTCGGGTACCCCCCTGTAAAGTGAAGGAGATCCAACTGAGGCAGCACAAGGGAACTCTCGAAAGAAGAACAAGGCTAAAGGAAAATCTGAGACAAAGAAATCTGACTTTTACCAGAGCTGACCAGAGGAAAGCACAAACACAGTCTCCCACTACCACAAATAATGCAGTCAAGTTTCCGACATTTGGGGAAATCACAGGGGTCAGCATACCCAAAATGCAATGAATGAACCTCACCCTGGGAGAAAAATCTTCATGACCATGGTATCTCCTATGCAAAATAAGTATGATTTGGAATAGGGCTGGGGAGGGCCGCTGCTCATGCACATCTCTGTCAAGTAAAGGAGATTCAACTGAGGCAGCACAAGGGAACTCTCATCTTGGGACAACAACTGCAGGGAGAACATATATTTTCAGATGAACATGGGAGGGCAGAAGGCTGCCTAATACTGAAGCACCCCCAAACAACAAACCAAATGCAACAACTAGTGCAAGCATTCCTGGGGGAAGGCCTGCCGCAGATGGATTTGCATATGGTGATGTCATCCAAGCAGTGGGTCAAAGTTGGCTTCAATCCTCGTCTGCATATGAAAAGAGAAAAGGGGCGTGCAGGGCATGGTGGCCTTTTGCGGCGCTTGGCTGACCCCTAGTTTGCATTAAACACCTCCACCCTCCTTTGGTGTGGGGCTCATGTTGGCTATGCCCCAGCCCCTGAAGCATTCAAGCTGATTTCTTGCAGCAGCTGGGCACTGTAACAGCTCCAGAGCTGCTCTGTAAGGCAAGTAAAAGGGTGTGGGCCCTGCAGCACTACCTGTAGTTTGCATTGTGCATTGGAAGGCACAAAGTAAGCAGACGGGAGGAGAAGTCAGGATAGTGCACAAGGGTATAGAAGGGAGCGGCTGAAGAAAAGAGAAGTGGAAACAGACAGCAAACTAGGCTGGAGAGAGACCTGAGACAAAGAGATCTGAATTATACGAGAGCCGACCAGGGGAAACACAAATTATGCAGTCAAGTTTCCCACATTTGGGGAAATCGCAGGGGCAGCACACCCAGAGTGCAATGGGTGAGCCTTGCCCTGGGAGAAGCACCTTCATGATCATAGTATCTCACCTGGCAGGTAAGTAGGAGTTGGGCTAGAGCTGGGGAGGGTCGCTGCTCGGGTTCCCCCCTGTGAAGTGAAGGAGATCCAACTGAGGCAGCACCAGGGAACTCTCGAAAGAAGAACAAGGCTAGAGGAAGATCTGAGACAAAGAAATCTGACTTTTACCAGAGCTGACCAGAGGAAAGCACAAACACAGTCCCCCACTACCACAAATAATGCAGTCGAGTTTCCCACATTTGGGAAAATCACAGGGGTCAGCATACCCAGAATGCAATGAATGAACCTCACCCTGGGAGAACAATCTTCATGACCATGGTATCTCCTATGCAAAATAAGTATGATTTGGGATAGGGCTGGTGAGGGCCGCTGCTCAGGCACATCTCTGTCAAGCAAAGGAGATTCAACTGAGGCAGCACAAGGGAACTCTCATCTGGGGACAACAACTGCAGGGAGACCACATCTTTTCAGATGAACATGGGAGGGCGGAAGGCTGCCTAATACTGAAGCACCATCAAATATCAAACCATATGCAACAACTAGTACAAGCACTCCTGGGGGAAGGTCTGCAGCAGACGGATTTGCATATGGTGATGTTATCCAAGCAGTGGGCCAAAGTTGACTGGAACCCTCATCTGCATATGAAAAGAGAAAAGGGGCATGCAGGGCATGGCGGCCTTTTGCAGTGCTTGGATGACCCCTAGTTCGCATTAAACACCCCCACCCTCCTTTGGTGTGGGGCTCATGTTGGCCATGCCCCATCCCCTGAAGCATTCAAGCTGATTTCTTGCAGCAGCTGGGCACTGTAACAGCTCCAGAGCTGCTCTGTAAGGCAAGTAAAAGGGTGTGGGCCCTGAAGCACTACCTGTAGTTTGCATTGTGCATTGGAAGGCACAAAGTAAGCAGACGGGAGGAGAAGTCAGGATAGTGCACAAGGGTATAGAAGGGAGCGGCTGAAGAAAAGAGAAGTGGAACAGACAGCAAACTAGGCTGGAGAGAGACCTGAGACAAAGAGATCTGAATTATACGAGAGCCGACCAAGGGAAACACAAATTATGCAGTCAAGTTTCCCACATTTGGGGAAATCGCAGGGGCAGCACACCCAGAGTGCAATGGGTGAGCCTTGCCCTGGGAGAAGCACCTTCATGATCATAGTATCTCACCTGGCAGGTAAGTAGGAGTTGGGCTAGAGCTGGGGAGGGTCGCTGCTCGGGTACCCCCCTGTAAAGTGAAGGAGATCCAACTGAGGCAGCACAAGGGAACTCTCGAAAGAAGAACAAGGCTAGAGGAAAATCTGAGACAAAGAAATCTGACTTTTACCAGAGCTGACCAGAGGAAAGCACAAACACAGTCCCCCACTACCACAAATAATGCAGTCAAGTTTCCCACATTTGGGGAAATCACAGGGGTCAGCATACCCAAAATGCAATGAATGAACCTCACCCTGGGAGAACAATCTTCATGACCATGGTATCTCCTATGCAAAATAAGTATGATTTGGAATAGGGCTGGGGAGGGCCGCTGCTCATGCACATCTCTGTCAAGTAAAGGAGATTCAACTGAGGCAGCACAAGGGAACTTTCATCTGGGGACAACAACTGCAGGGAGAACACATATTTTCAGATGAACATGGGAGGGCAGAAGGCTGCCTAATACTGAAGCACCCCCAAACAACAAACCAAATGCAACAACTAGTGCAAGCATTCCTGGGGGAAGTTCTGCAGAAGACGGATTTGCATACGGTGATGTCATCCAAGCAGTGGGTCAAAGTTGGCTTCAACCCTCATCTGCATATGAAAAGAGAAAATGGGCGTGCAGGGCATGGCGGCCTTTTGCGGTGCTTGGATGACCCCTAGTTCGCATTAAACACCTCCACCCTCCTTTGGTGTGGGGCTCATGTTGGCCATGCCCCATCCCCTGAAGCATTCAAGCTGATTTCTTGCAGCAGCTGGGCACTGTAACAGCTCCAGAGCTGCTCTGTAAGGCAAGTAAAAGGGTGTGGGCCCTGCAGCACTTCCTGTAGTTTGCATTGTGCATTGGAAGGCACAAAGTAATCAGACTGGAGGAGAAGTCAGGATAGTGCACAAGGGTATAGAAGGGAGCGGCTGAAGAAAAGAGAAGTGGAAACAGACAGCAAACTAGGCTGGAGAGAGACCTGAGACAAAGAGATCTGAATTATACGAGAGCCGACCAGGGGAAACACAAATTATGCAGTCAAGTTTCCCACATTTGGGGAAATCGCAGGGGCAGCACACCCAGAGTGCAATGGGTGAGCCTTGCCCTGGGAGAAGCACCTTCATGATCATAGTATCTCACCTGGCAGGTAAGTAGGAGTTGGGCTAGAGCTGGGGAGGGTCGCTGCTCGGGTTCCCCCCTGTGAAGTGAAGGAGATCCAACTGAGGCAGCACCAGGGAACTCTCGAAAGAAGAACAAGGCTAGAGGAAGATCTGAGACAAAGAAATCTGACTTTTACCAGAGCTGACCAGAGGAAAGCACAAACACAGTCCCCCACTACCACAAATAATGCAGTCGAGTTTCCCACATTTGGGAAAATCACAGGGGTCAGCATACCCAGAATGCAATGAATGAACCTCACCCTGGGAGAACAATCTTCATGACCATGGTATCTCCTATGCAAAATAAGTATGATTTGGGATAGGGCTGGTGAGGGCCGCTGCTCAGGCACATCTCTGTCAAGTAAAGGAGATTCAACTGAGGCAGCACAAGGGAACTCTCATCTGGGGACAACAACTGCAGGGAGACCACATCTTTTCAGATGAACATGGGAGGGCGGAAGGCTGCCTAATACTGAAGCACCATCAAATATCAAACCATATGCAACAACTAGTACAAGCACTCTTGGGGGAAGGTCTGCAGCAGACGGATTTGCATATGGTGATGTTATCCAAGCAGTGGGCCAAAGTTGACTGGAACCCTCATCTGCATATGAAAAGAGAAAAGGGGCATGCAGGGCATGGCGGCCTTTTGCAGTGCTTGGATGACCCCTAGTTCGCATTAAACACCCCCACCCTCCTTTGGTGTGGGGCTCATGTTGGCCATGCCCCATCCCCTGAAGCATTCAAGCTGATTTCTTGCAGCAGCTGGGCACTGTAACAGCTCCAGAGCTGTTCTGTAAGGCAAGTAAAAGAGTGTGGGCCCTGCAGCACCACCTGTTGTTCGCATTGTGCGTTGGAAGGCACAAATTAAGCAGACGGGAGGAGAAGTCAGGATAGTGCTCAAGGGCATTCTTTTCTCTTAGTCCGGGGGCAAGGCTTCAAAATGGGGTCTGCAACGGAGGAGACACAGGGGGCGTGGTCACAGCAGCTTTTCTCTACAGTCTGCACCAGCAGGAGCCTACACCATTTTTTATGATCACGCTGAACTGCAGTGCGACTGCAATTACAGCATGGTCAAGAAGGGAGGCGTCATGCTGGGTGGCCATGCCCTGTCACTGTGCAGGAGCCAGCACCGCTCACACACTAGTCCCCGGGTGCAGCCCCCAACCCCCGGGACTCCCGGAGCAACAAAATGTAGATTCAGGCCACCAGGCCACGCCCCTACCTATGAAACCATGCCTCCTTTTTACCATTGCGCTGTTTATCTGCGCGCACTGCATTACAATCTCCCTCGCCACCTCTCTGGGTCTCACCAGTGACACCTCTGCCATGCTTGTAGCAGCTGGTCCTAAGATCTACGCCTCAAGCCCTGAGTGTTTGCCCTTGTGACTTGTTGATCATCATAGCGAAGCAGATGCTTACAGAAAACTGCAGGGGCTTAGACTGAAAATAAAAAAATTGATGGGTATAAGGTAGAGAGGAGCGGGTTCGGTTCTCCGAGAACCGAATTCCCCACGAACTCCACGTAGTTAACACTGGTCCGAGGCAGGCTCGGTTGTTCCCGCCTGACTCGGAAAACCTGAACAAGGGAAAATGTCATCATCCCGCTGTCGGATTCTCGCGAGATTCGGATTCCATATAAAGAGCTGCGCGTTGCTGCCATTTTTACTCGTGCATTGAAGAGAGAGCGGAGAGGACGTGGCTATGTTCTCTCAGTGGAAATCTCAATATCAGTGCTCAGTATCAGTGGTTACTTATTGCTGCTCAGTAATACTAGTAGTGTGTCTCTCCTGCTCAGTGTCAGTTCTCAGTAGTATCCTCATCAGTGCTCAGTATCACTGCTCATTGTCTTGTGCTGCATTGTGGTGCTCAGCATACTACAGTACATTACTAATAGTCCAGTGCTGCATCTTGCTGCTCAGTGTCAGTTCTAGTATCCTCATCAGTGCTCACTATCACTGCTCATTGCATTGTGGTGTTCTGTATACTACAGTAACATAGTAATATAGTATATATAGAGGAGCGGGTTCGGTTCTCAGAGAACCGAATTCCCGACGAACTCCACGTGGTTTACACTGGTCCGAGGCAGGCTCGGTTGTTCCCGCCTGACTCGGAAAAACTGAACAAGGGAAAATGTCATCATCCCGCTGTCGGATTCTCGCGAGATTCGGATTCCATATAAAGAGCTGCGCGTTGCCGCCATTTTTACTCGTGCATTGAAGAGAGAGCGGAGAGGACGTGGCTATGTTCTCTCAGTGGAAATCTCCATATCAGTGCTCAGTATCAGTGGTTACTTATTGCTGCTCAGTAATACTAGTAGTGTGTCTCTCCTGCTCAGTGTCAGTTCTCAGTAGTATCCTCATCAGTGCTCAGTATCACTGCTCATTGTCTTGTGCTGCATTGTGGTGCTCAGCATACTACAGTACATTACTAATAGTCCAGTGCTGCATCTTGCTGCTCAGTGTCAGTTTTAGTATCCTCATCAGTGCTCACTATCACTGCTCATTACATTGTGGTGTTCTGTATACTACAGTAACATAGTAATATAGTAACATATAGTAACATAGTTTTTGAGGTTGAATAGAGGCAAATTGCCCATCGTGTTCAACCTGTTTTAAGTTGTGATGATTCTACATACTTGCTGAATAATGTTTTATGACTAGTTAGCTACTATAACTCATGTTACCCCCGGATTAACCATGTTGATATTTTAAGTATTATAACCTTGGATAGCTTTTTCATTCAGAAATGTATCCATTCCTTTTTTAAATCCAATTACAGAGTCCGCCATTACCACCTTCCCTGGCAGGGAATTCCACATCCTGATTGCCCTAACAGTGAAGATCATAGTATCTCACCTGGCAGGTAAGTAGGAGTTGGGCTAGAGCTGTGGAGGATTGCTGCTCGTGCACCCCCTGTCAAGTGAAGGAGATCCAACTGAGGCAGCACAAGGGAACTCTCGAAAGAAGAACAAGGCTAGAGGAAGATCTGAGACAAAGAAATCTGACTTTTACCAGAGCTGACCAGAGGAAAGCACAAACACAGTCCCCCACTACCACAAATAATGCAGTCGAGTTTCCCACATTTGGGGAAATCACAGGGGTCAGCATACCCAGAATGCAATGAATGAACCTCACCCTGGGAGAACAATCTTCATGACCATGGTATCTCCTATGCAAAATAAGTATGATTTGGGATAGGGCTGGGGAGGGCCGCTGCTCAGGCACATCTCTGTCAAGTAAAGGAGATTCAACTGAGGCAGCACAAGGGAACTCTCATCTGGGGACAACAACTGCAGGGAGAACACATATTTTCAGATAAACATGGGAGGGCAGAAGGCTGCCTAATACTGAAGCACCCCCAAAAAACAAACCAAATGCAACTACTAGTGCAAGCATTCCTGGGGGAAGGCCTGCAGCAGATGGATTTGCATATGGTGATGTCATCCAAGCAGTGGGTCAAAGTTGGCTTCAACCCTCGTCTGCATATGAAAATAAAAAAGGGGTGTGCAGGGCATGGCGGCCTTTTGCGGCGCTTGGATGACCCCTAGTTCGCATTAAACACCTCCACCCTCCTTCGGTGTGGGGCTCATGTTGGCTATGCCCAAGCCCCTGAAGCATTCAAGCTGATTTCTTGCAGCAGCTGGGCACTGTAACAGCTCCAGAGCTGCTCTGTAAAGCAAGTAAAAGGGTGTGGGCCCTGCAGCACTACCTGTATTTTGCATTGTGCGTTGGAAGGCACAAAGTAAGCAGACGGGGAAGTCAGGATAGTGCACAAGGGCATAGAAGGGAGCGGCTCAAGAAAAGAGAAGTGGAAACAGGCAGCAAACTAGGCTGGAGAGGGACCTGAGACAAAGAGATCTAAATTATATGAGAGCCGACCAGGGGAAACACAAATTATGCAGTCAAGTGTCCCACATTTGGGGAAATCGCAGGAGCAGCACACCCAGAGTGCAATGGGTGAGCCTTGCCCTGGGAGAAGCACCTTCATGATCATAGTATCTCACCTGGCAGGTAAGTAGGAGTTGGGCTAGAGCTGGGGAGGGTTGCTGCTCGGGTACCCCCCTGTCAAGTGAAGGAGATCCAACTGAGGCAGCACAAGGGAACTCTCGAAAGAAGAACAAGGCTAGAGGAAAATCTGAGACAAAGAAATCTGACTTTTACCAGAGCTGACCAGAGGAAAGCACAAACACAGTCCCCCACTACCACAAATAATGCAGTCGAGTTTCCCACATTTGGGGAAATCACAGGGGTCAGCATACCCAAAATGCAATGAATGAACCTCACCCTCGGAGAACAATCTTCATGACCATGGTATCTCCTATGCAAAATAAGTATGATTTGGGATAGGGCTGGGGAGGGCCGCTGCTCAGGCACATCTCTGTCAATTAAAGGAGATTCAACTGAGGCAGCATAAGGGAACTCTCACTGGGGACAACAACTGCAGGGAGAACACATATTTTCAGATGAACATGGGAGGGCAGAAGGCTGCCTAATACTGAGGCACCCCCAAACAACAAACCAAATGCAACAACTAGTGCAAGCATTCCTGGGGGAAGGCCTGCAGCAGATGGATTTGCATATGGTGATGTCATCCAAGCAGTGGGTCAAAGTTGGCTTCAACCCTCGTCTGCATATGAAAAGAGAAAAGGGGCGTGCAGGGCATGGCGGCCTTTTGCGGCGCTTGGATGACCCCTAGTTCGCATTAAACACCTCCACCCTCCTTCGGTGTGGGGCTCATGTTGGCTATGCCCCAGCCCCTGAAGCATTCAAGCTGATTTCTTGCAGTAGCTGGGCACTGTAACAGCTCCAGAGCTGCTCTGTACGGCAAGTAAAAGGGTGTGGGCCCTGCAGCACTACCTGTAGTTTGCATTGTGCATTGGAAGGCACAAAGTAAGCAGACGGGAGAAGTAAGGATAGTGCGCAAGGCCATAGAATGGAGCGGCTTAAGAAAAGAGAAGTGGAAACAGACAGCAAACTAGGCTGGAGAGAGACCTGAGACAAAGAGATCTGAATTATACGAGAGCCGACCAGGGGAAACACAAATTATGCAGTCAAGTTTCCCACATTTGGGGAAATCGCAGGAGCAGCACACCCAGAGTGCAATGGGTGAGCCTTGCCCTGGGAGAAGCACCTACGTGATCATAGTATCTCACCTGGCAGGTAAGTAGGAGTTGGGCTAGAGCTGGGGAGGGTCGCTGCTCGGGTACCCCCCTGTCAAGTGAAGGAGATCCAACTGAGGCAGCACAAGGGAATTCTCGAAAGAAGAACAAGGCTAGAGGAAGATCTGAGACAAAGAAATCTGACTTTTACCAGAGCTGACCAGAGGAAAACACAAACACAGTCCCCCACTACCACAAATAATGCTGTCGAGTTTCCCACATTTGGGGAAATCACAGGGGTCAGCATACCCAGAATGCAATGAATGAACCTCACACTGGGAGAATAATCTTCATGACCATGGTATCTCCTATGCAAAATAAGTATGATTTGGGATAGGGCTGGGGAGGGCCGCTGCTCAGGCACATCTCTGTCAAGTAAAGGAGATTCAACTGAGGCAGCATAAGGGAACTCTCATCTGGGGACAACAACTGCAGGGAGAACACATATTTTCAGATGAACATGGGAGGGCAGAAGGCTGCCTAATACTGAAGCACCCCCAAACAACAAACCAAATGCAACAACTAGTGCAAGCATTCCTGGGGGAAGGCCTGCAGCAGATGGATTTGCATATGGTGATGTCATCCAAGCAGTGGGTCAAAGTTGGCTTCAACCCTCGTCTGCATATGAAAAGAGAAAAGGGGCGTGCAGGGCATGGCGGCCTTTTGCGGCGCTTGGATGACCCCTAGTTCGCATTAAACACCTCCATTCTCCTTCGGTGTGGGGCTCATGTTGGCTATGCCCCAGCCCCTGAAGCATTCAAGCTGATTTCTTGCAGTAGCTGGGCACTGTAACAGCTCCAGAGCTGCTCTGTACGGCAAGTAAAAGGGTGTGGGCCCTGCAGCACTACCTGTAGTTTGCATGGTGTATTGGAAGGCACAAAGTAAGCAGACGGGAGAAGTAAGGATAGTGCGCAAGGCCATAGAATGGAGCGGCTTAAGAAAAGAGAAGTGGAAACAGACAGCAAACTAGGCTGGAGAGAGACCTGAGACAAAGAGATCTGAATTATACGAGAGCCGACCAGGGGAAACACAAATTATGCAGTCAAGTTTCCCACATTTGGGGAAATCGCAGGGGCAGCACATCCAGAGTGCAATGGGTGAGCCTTGCCCTGGGAGAAGCACCTTCATGATTATACTATCTCACCTGGCAGGTAAGTAGAAGTTGGGCTAGAGCTGGGGAGGGTCGCTGCTCGGGCACACCCCTGTCAAGTGAAGGAGATCCAACTGAGGCAGCACAAGGGAACTCTCGAAAGAAGAACAAGGCTAGAGGAAGATCTGAAACAAATAAATCTGACTTTTACCAGAGCTGACCAGAGGAAAGCACAAATACAGTCCCCCACTACCACAAATAATGCAGTTGAGTTTCCCACATTTGGGGAAATCACAGGGGTCAGCATACCCAGAATGCAATGAATGAACCTCACCCTGGGAGAACAATCTTCAAGACCATGGTCTCTCCTATGCAAAATAAGTATGATTTGGGATAGGGCTGGGGAGGGCCGCTGCTCAGGCGCATCTCTGTCAAGTAAAGGAGATTCAACTGAGGCAGCACAAGGGAACTCTCATCTGGGGACAACAACTGCAGGGAGAACACATATTTTCAGATGAACATGGGAGGGCAGAAGGCTGCCTAATACTGAAGCACCCCCAAACAACAAACCAAATGCAACAACTAGTGCAAACATTCCTGGGGGAAGGCCTGCAGCAGATGGATTTGCATATGGTGATGCCATCCAAGCAGTGGGTCAAAGTTGGCTTCAACCCTCGTCTGCATATGAAAAGAGAAAAGGGGCGTGCAGGGCATGGCGGCCTTTTGCGGCGCTTGGCTGACCCCTAGTTCGCATTACACACCTCCACCCTCCTTCGGTGTGGGGCTCATGTTGGCTATGCCCCAGCCCCTGAAGCATTCAAGCTGATTTCTTGCAGCAGCTGGGCACTGTAACTGCTCCAGAGCTGCTCTGTACGGCAAGTAAAAGGGTGTGGGCCCTGCAGCACTACCTGTAGTTTGCATTGTGCGTTGGAAGGCACGAAGTAAGCAGACGGGAGAAGTCAGGATAGTGCGCAAGGGCATAGAAGGGAGCGGCTCAAGAAAAGAGAAGTGGAAACAGACAGCAAACTAGGCTGGAGAGAGACCTGAGACAAAGAGATCTGAATTATACGAGAGCCGACCAAGGGAAACACAAATTATGCAGTCAAGTTTCCCACATTTGGGGAAATCGCAGGGGCAGCACAACCAGAGTGCAATGGGTGAGCCTTGCCCTGGGAGAAGCACCTACATGATCATAGTATCTCACCTGGCAGGTAAGTAGGAGTTGGGCTAGAGCTGGGGAGGGTCGCTGCTCGGGTACCCCCCTGTCAAGTGAAAGAGATCCAACTGAGGCAGCACAAGGGAACTCTCGAAAGAAGAACAAGGCTAGAGGAAGATCTGAGATAAAGAAATCTGATTTTTACCCGAGCTGACCAGAGGAAAGCACAAACACAGTCCCCCACTACCACAAATAATGCAGTCGAGTTTCCCACATTTGGGAAAATCACAGGGGTCAGCATACCCAGAATGCAATGAATGAACCTCACACTGGGAGAACAATCTTCATGACCATGGTATCGCCTATGCAAAATAAGTATGATTTGGGATAGGGCTGGGGAGGGCCGCTGCTCAGGCACATCTCTGTCAAGTAAAGGAGATTCAACTGAGGCAGCACAAGGGAACTCTCATCTGGGGACAACAACTGCAGGGAGAACACATATTTTCAGATGAACATGGGAGGGCAGAAGGCTGCCTAATACTGAAGCACCCCCAAACAACAAACCAAATGCAACAACTAGTGCAAGCATTCCTGGGGGAAGGCCTGCAGCAGATGGATTTGCATATGGTGATGTCATCCAAACAGTGGGTCAAAGTTGGCTTCAACCCTCGTCTGCATATGAAAAGAGACAAGGGGCGTGCAGGGCATGGCGGCCTTTTGCGGCGCTTGGATGACCCCTAGTTCGCATTACACACCTCCACCCTCCTTCGGTGTGGGGCTCATGTTGGCTATGCCCCAGCCCCTGAAGCATTCAAGCTGATTTCTTGCAGCAGCTGGGCACTGTAACTGCTCCAGAGACGCTCTGTAAGGCAAGTAAAAGGGTGTGGGCCCTGCAGCACTACCTGTAGTTTGCATTGTGCGTTGGAAGGCACGAAGTAAGCAGACGGGAGAAGTCAGGATAGTGCGCAAGGGCATAGAAGGGAGCGGCTCAAGAAAAGAGAAGTGGAAACAGACAGCAAACTAGGCTGGAGAGAGACCTGAGACAAAGAGATCTGAATTATACGAGAGCCGACCAGGGGAAACACAAATTATGCAGTCAAGTTTCCCACATTTGGGGAAATCGCAGAAGCAGCACACCCAGAGTGCAATGGGTGAGTCTTGCCCTGGGAGAAGCACCTTCATGATCATAGTATCTCACCTGGCAGGTAAGTAGGAGTTGGGCTAGAGCTGGGGAGGGTCGCTGCTCGAGCATCCCCCTGTCAAGTAAAGGAGATTCAACTGAGTCAGCACAAAGGAACTCTCATCTGGGGACAACAACTGCAGGGAGAACACATATTTTCAGATAAAAATCTTGGTCATGCTCTGGTTTCTCTTCAGAACGAACAAATCTTTCGCCTTTTACTAAAGATTTCCGTGGAGAGGAGCAAAACCGAGTTTTATCTCAATTTTTGCATGCCCCATCTTTTTGGGGTTTCTTTTATCGGTTTAAAGATAGAATGAGTGTGCTTTAATGTAAGCTCATTTGCATAGAAATGACAGTAAATGTTTGTTTCTTTTCAAACAGAACTTTCTTGACCATGCTACTTGATTGAAAGATCTGGGAGCACATGGAATACAGTACAAACCATGCTTATAGCAAGGAGAAGACAGGTGAGAAATCTGCTTTCTTTCAAATTGGGCGCTCACTTTGATCTGAATGAGGACTGCTGGCACGGCACTCAGGCGACAGGTGGAATCTTGGTCATGCTCTGGTTTCTCTTCAGAACGAACAAATCTTTCGCCTTTTACTAAAGATTTCTGTGGAGAGGAGCAAAACTGAGCTTTATCTCAATTTTTGCATGCCCCATATTATTGGGGTTTCTTTTATCAGATTAAAGACAGAACGAGTGTGCTTTCTTGTTAGCTTTAATGTAAGTTTATTTGCATAACAATGACAATAAATGTCTGTTTCTTTTCAAGCAGAACTTTCTTGACCATACTAATTGCTTGAAAGATCTGGGAGCACATGGAAAAGAGTACAAACCATGCTTATAGCAAGGGGAAGTCTGGTGAGAAATCTGCTTTCTTTCTTTCAAATTGGGTGCTCACTTTGAGCTGAATGAGGACTGCTGGCATGGCACTCAGGCGACAGGTGGAATCTTAGTCATGCTCTGGTTTCTCTTCAGAACGAACAAATCTTTCGCCTTTTATTAAAGATTTCCTTGGAGAGGAGCAAAACTGAGTTTTATCTCAATTTTTGCATGCCCCGTCTTATTGGGGTTTTATTTTATCGGTTTAAAGATAGAACGAGTGTGCTTTAATGTAAGCTCATTTGCATAGAAATGACAGTAAATGTTTGTTTCTTTTCAAACAGAACTTTCTTGACCACACTAATTGTTTGAAAGATCTAGGAGCACATGGAAAAGAGTACAAACCATGTTTATAGCAAGGGGAAGCCTGGTGAGAAATCTGCTTTCTTTCATTCAAATTGGGTGCTCACTTTGAGCTGAATGAGAACTGCTGGCATGGCACTCAGGCGACAGGTGGAATCTTGGTCATGCTCTGGTTTCTCTTCAGAACTAACAAATATTTCGCCTTTTATTAAAGATTTCCGTGGAGAGGAGCAAAACTGAGTTTTATCTCAATTTTTGCATGCCCCATATTATTGGGGTTTCTTTTATCAGTTTAAAGACAGAACGAGTGTGCTTTCTTGTTAGCTTTAATGTAAGTTTATTTGCATAACAATGACAGTAAATGTTTGTTTCTTTTCAAACAGAACTTTCTTGACCATGCTACTTGCTTGAAAGATCTGGGAGCACATGGAAAACAGTACAAACCATGCAGTATCACAAGAGCCTTTATTTGATCTTTCATGAAGATAGAGCAGAATTGAGGACACGTCAACAATTTCTGCCAAAGGTGGTTCATCTTTCCACATGGTGTCTTTGGCCACTGACACCTTCGTTGAGTCAAAGTCTCTGGCTGTGGTCAGAACTTTGAAAATTTATGTCACCAGAACGGTTCAGATTAGGAAAACAGAGGCTCTGTTTGTCCTGTATGCTCCCAACAGGATTGGGTGTCCTGCTTCCATGCAGACCATTATGCGCTGGATCTGTGGTAAGATTCAGCATGCTCATTCCACGGCAGGATTGCCGTTACTGAATTAGGTGAAGACCCATTCTACTAGAAAGGTGGGTTCATCCTGGGCAGCTGGTCGGGGAGTCTCGGCATTGCAACTTTGCAGAGCAGCTATTTAGTAAACACTTTTGCTGAGTTTTACAAGTTTGATACCTTGGCTGATGATAACCTCAAGTTGGGTCATTCGGTGCTGCAGAGTCGTACGCACTCTCCCACCCGTTCAAGAGCTTTGGTATAACCCCATGGTTCTTAATGTGACCCCAGCATCCTCTAGGTCGTATGAGAAAATAGGATTTTAATACCTACCGGTAAATCCTTTTC
Source organism: Pseudophryne corroboree (assembly GCF_028390025.1). Classification (NCBI taxonomy): domain Eukaryota; kingdom Metazoa; phylum Chordata; class Amphibia; order Anura; family Myobatrachidae; genus Pseudophryne; species Pseudophryne corroboree. Next base: position 606,203 of record NW_026968131.1, on the reverse strand, counting down.
TCTTAGTACGTAGAGGATGCTGGGCACCCGTCCCAGTCCATACTGTGTCTGCAGTTATTACTTGTGGTTATACACATGTTGTGTTACGGTTCTGGTCAGCTTTTTGCTGCAATTGTTCATGCCGTTGGCTTGTGTTCTGTTGAATGCCACGTTCTGCGGCATGCTTAAGGTGTGAGCTGGTAAGATGCTCACCTTAGTTTAACAATAAATCCTTTCCTCGAAATGTCCGTCTCCCTGGGCACAGTTCCTATAACTGGATTCTGGAGGAGGGGCAAAGAGGGAGGAGCCAGTTCACACCCTTTGAAAGTCTTAAAGTGCCCATGTCTCTTGCGGATCCCGTCTATACCCCATGGTTCTTAATGTGACCCCAGCATCCTCTATGGACTAAGAAAAAAGGATGCCCTTGTGTACTATCCTGACTTCTCCTCCCGTCTGCTTACTTTGTGCCTTCCAACGCACAATGCGAACTACAGGTGGTGCTGCAGGGCCCACACCCTTTTACTTGCCTTACAGAGCAGCTCTGGAGCTGTTACAGTGCCCAGCTGTTGCAAGAAATCAGCATGAATGCTTCAGGGGATGGGGCATGGCCAACATGAGCCCCACACCAAAGGAGGGTGGGGGTGTTTAATGCGAACTAGGGGTCATCCAAGCACTGCAAAAGGCCGCCATGCCCTGCATGCCCCTTTTCTCTATTTATATGCAGATGAGGGTTCCAGCCAACTTTGGCCCACTGCTTGGATGACATCACCGTATGCAAATCCGTCTGCTGCAGACCTTCCCCCAGGAATGCTTGTACTAGTTGTTGGATATGGTTTGATATTTGATGGTGCTTAAGTATTAGGCAGCCTTCCGCCCTCCCATGTTCATCTGAAAAGATGTGGTCTCCCTGCAGTTGTTGTCCCCAGACGAGAGTTCCCTTGTGCTTCCTCAGTTGAATCTCCTTAACTTGACGGGGGAGGGGCTGCCCGAGCTGCCACCCTCCCCAGCCCTATCCCAACTCATACTTATTTTACATATTAGATCTCTTGATCATGAAGATTGTTCTCACAGGGTGAGGTTCATCCATTATATTTTAAAATAGGAAGGTACAAATTACATATTTGAATTGCATCTATGTGCTGGATTCAAATGCCCCCCCCCCTTCCTTTCTCAATTGTGCCCGTCAGCAGCTATTCTTAGGTTGCTGCCAATGGGTGTGACACATTAATTTCTTCTGTGGGGTACACTGGACTACACAAGGATTCACATTGGGGTGTAGAGTAGGATCTTGATCTGAGGCACCAACCGGCTCAAAGCTTTTGACTGTTCCCAAGATGCTCAGCGCATCCTCCTCTATAACCCCGCTTCCATGAACAGGGAGCTCAGTTTGTAGTTGGTGCCTTCAGTAGCAGGCCACTTAACAGGGGCCTGCCTCAGGCAGCCTATTCTTAGCTATTAATTTTGACAAGAAAAGAAGAACTTGTTTTATGATAATCTACAAGGGCTGCAGCAGGCTAGGTCTAATAGACATCTTTACTGCAGCTTCATCACTCCCAGCGGCGCTGTATACTCCCGTGCCCTGGTTGCTGGGTCACTGCAGCGGAGGCTCCGGTTTCTTCCTAAGGTCAGTCACACACACACACCGCCCTTCCGGATCACGAGGCCGCTGATAAAGGGGAGCGTGGCCGTAGGGGGTGGGCCGTGTGCGCACTGGGGTGGACACTGATTACTGGGCAGCCGCTCCACTAGCCACCAGGTACAGTTAAGGAGCACAGGTCTGGGGGTTTTTCTCCTATATTAACCCAATTTTGTACTGCCCGCAGCGCATTGTGATTGGTAATAGGGCCTGATTCAGGTTGGATTGCAATCACAATAAGCGATCCAACTGCAAAAATTGCTAAGAGCATATGCATGTGCCTGCATGCGATCGCCTCTGCCTGTCAATCGGGGCAGGGGGGGAGAGTGGGGTCAGCAACACTCCATTTCCAAGTCAGGGATGGAGCAGTGCGGGGGCAAGGCTTCAAAATGGGGTCTGCAATGGAGGAGACACAGGGGGCGTGGTCACAGCGGCTGTATGACATCACATTCAGCCGCTGTGATCACAAAAATGGTGGCGGCTTCCTGCGCGCACATACAGTCTGCACCAGCAGGAGGCTACACCATTGTTTATGATCACGCTGAACTGCAGTGCGACTGCAATTACAGCATGGTCAAGAAGGGAGGTGTCATACTGGGTGGCCATGCCCTGTCACTGTGCAGGAGCCAGCACCGCTTACACACTAGTCCCCGGGTGCAGCCCCCAACCCCCGGGACACCCGGAGCAACAAAATGTAGATTCAGGCCACCAGGCCACGCCCCTACCTATGAAATCATGCCTCCTTTTTACCATTGCGCTGCTTATTTGCACGCACTGCATTACAATCTCCCTCGCCACCTCTCTGGGTGTCACCAGTGATAGTGACACCTCTGCCATGCTTGTAGCAGCTGGTCCAAAGATCTATGCCTCAAGCCCTGAGTGTTTGCCCTTGTGACTTGTTGATCATGATAGCGAAGCAGATGCTTACAGAAAACTGCAGGGGCTTAGATTGAAAATAAAAAAAATTGATGGGTATAAGGTAGAGAGGAGCGGGTTCGGTTCTCCGAGAACCGAATTCCCCACGAACTCCACGTTGTTTACACTGGTCTGAGGCAGGCTCGGTTGTTCCCGCCAGACTCGGAAAACCTGAACAAGGGAAAATGTCATCATCCCGCTGTCGGATTCTCGCGAGATTTGGATATTATATATAGAGCTGCACGTTGCCGCCATTTTTACTCGTGCATTGAAGAGAGAGCGGAGAGGACGTGGCTATGTTCTCTCAGTGGAAATCTCAATATCAGTGCTCAGTATCAGTGGTTACTTATTGCTGCTCAGTAATACTAGTAGTGTGTCTCTCCTGCTCAGTGTCAGTTCTCAGTAGTATCCTCATCAGTGCTCAGTATCACTGCTCATTGTCTTGTGCTGCATTGTGGTGCTCAGCATACTACAGTACATTACTAATAGTCCAGTGCTGCATCTTGCTGCTCAGTGTCAGTTCTAGTATCCTCATCAGTGCTCACTATCACTGCTCATTGCATTGTGGTGTTCTGTATACTACAGTAATATAGTAACATATAGTAACATAGTTTTTGAGGTTGAATAGAGGCAAATTGCCCATCGTGTTCAACCTGTTTTAAGTTGTGATGATTCTACATACTTGCTGAATAATGTTTTATGACTAGTTAGCTACTATAACTCATGTTACCCCCGGATTAACCTTGTTGATATTTTAAGTATTATAACCTTGGATAGCTTTTTCATTCAGAAATGTATCCATTCCTTTTTTAAATCCAATTACAGAGTCCTCCATTACCACCTTCCCTGGCAGGGAATTCCACATCCTGATTGCCCTAACAGTTAAGAACCCTTTCCTCAATTGCGTTCTGAACTTTCCTCCAGTCGCAGCGAGTGACCACGTGTTCTTTTAATAAATAATTCCTCTGATAACTCTTTGTTATGTATCTTTACATATTTGAAGATATTAATAATATCTCCTCTTAGGCACCTCTTTTCTAGTGTATACATATTCAGCCTAGTAAGTATTTCCTTATAGTCCAGTACTTTTAGGCCTTTAATCAATTTAGTCTTCAGGATCTCTCGGACTTCCATGAGCGGCAGAGTAGTGCAATGGAAGGATGCTAGGCCCATAACCCAGAGGTCGATTGATCGAAACTATCCTCTGCTATGTGCATTTTTTTTTTATAATTAAAGTAATCAAAAACTGGGATTGATATTTTGGCTCTTTTATTTTTACTTAAAGTACAATAACTTTTATCATTTTAATTTGTTTTAATAGTATATTGACAGCATTGTTTTCTTTAAAAAATGCACTTAATTTTCTTTACCCTATTACTGAAATGGTAATTGACAAAAACAAACTACATTGTCACCAGAAGAGCAATGCAAAATGTACAAGTGATATATTAAAATCATCTTCCATCTTGAATTTCAATGATGCATTGGGACAACAATTTTGTGAGAAACATCTTCACCCATAAAGAAAGATTTTCTTAATTCCTTACCTGTGTGCTGATTAGATATTACCTTGTTTTCACATTAAACAGACTTCCACATGAGAAAGCAGCAAGGATGCAGTAACGTTTATGTTTCCTGGTGTCAACCTGTATTATTTCAGTAGACATTGAAATGAGGATGCATCTTGCTGCCTTTCCAATGTAGCAAGTTTAATTCAGTAATAGGTGAAAAAACATTCCTACAAAGGTGTTAATCAGAGACTTGGCTTTGTGGACACTTTTCAGAGAGCAAATTTGTTAGCATAAAAATAAAGTCAGAAAATGAAGAGCTGTTTAATCACTCAATTGGACTTTTCTGCCAGCATAATTTTTTTTTCTCTGCAACCCACTGCTAAATTGTGCTTCCTAGCTGTTTTTTATAAAATCACTTAATCAAATCTAACTCTGATTACATCAGAGAAGGCCAGGTACCCTACATCATAAGAGGGGGTTTGAAATTTTGACTTGTCTACTTAAAGATCACCAAAATCTGATCACAAGGTCAATTACATCCCTGGGTGGGATTGAACCACCAACCTTTTGGTTAATAGCCAAACATGCTAACGGATTGCACCACAGAGACACCTCGTAAAAGTTTATTCTGACAAAGGCTAATAAGCATCAATCTAGAACGTTTCCTAGAAAAACTTTAAAAAGTCAATAATCTGGAGAGTTTTTGTAAGAAACACATTGCTACTTTCCCATGATGAGTGAGTGCTTCAGGATCTCTTGCACTTACATAAGCAGCAGAGTACTGCAACGGAAGCATGCTGGGCCCATAACCCAGAGGTAGGCAGATTGAAACTATCTTCTGCTATATGCATTGTTTTTTGTTAATTAAAGTAATCCAAAACTGGGATTGATATTTTGGCTCTTTTATTTTTACTTAAAGTACAATAACTTTTACCATTTTAATTTGTTTTAATAGTATATTGACAGTATTGTTTTCTTTCAAAAATCCACTTAATTTTCTTTACCCTATTATTAAAATGGTAATTGACAAAAACAAACTACATTGTCACCAGAAGAGCAGTACAAAATGTACAAGTGATATATTAAAATCATCTTTCCAGCTTGAATTTCAATGATGCTTTGGTGCAACAATTTTTTGAGAAACATCTTCACCCATAAAGAAAGATTTTCTTAATTCCTTACCTGTGTGCTGATTAGATATCACCTTGTTTTCACATTAAACAGACTTCCCCATGAGGAAGCAGCAAGGATGCAGTGACGTTTATGTTTCCTGGTGTCAACCTGTATTATTTCAGTAGACATTGAAATGAGGATGCATCTTGCTGCCTTTCCAATGAAGCAAGTTTAATTCAGTAATAGGTGAAAAACCATTCCTACAAAGGTGTTAATCAGAGACTTGGCTTTGTGGACACTTTTCAGAGAGCAAATTTGTTAGCATAAACATAAAATCAGAAAATGAAGAGCTGTTTAATCACTCAATTGGACTTTTCTGCCAGCATATTTTTTTTTCTCTGCAACCCACTGCTAAATTGTGCTTCCTAGCTGTTTTTTATAAAATCACTTAATCAAATCTAACTCTGATTACATCAGAGAAGGCCAGGTACCCTACACCATAAGAGGGAGTTTGACATTTTGACTTGTCTACTTAAAGATTACCAAAATCTAATAACAAGGTCAATTACATCCATGGGTGGGATTGAACCACCAACCTTTTGGTTAATAGCCAAACATGCTAACCGATTGCACCACAGAGACACCTCGTAAAAGTATATACTGACAAAGGCTAATAAGCATTCATCTAGAACGTTTCCCAGAAAAACTTTAAAAAGTCAATAATCTGGAGAGTTTTTGTAAGAAACACATTGGTACTTTCCCATGATGAGTGAGTGCTTCAGGATCTCTTGCACTTACATGAGCAGCAAAGTACTGCAACGGAAGCATGCTGGGCCCATAACCCAGAGGTAGGCAGATTGAAACTATCCTCTGCTATATGCATTGTTTTTTGTTAATTAAAGTAATCCAAAACTGGGATTGATATTTTGGCTCTTTTATTTTTACTTAAAGTACAATAACTTTTACCATTTTAATTTGTTTTAATAGTATATTGACAGTATTGTTTTCTTTCAAAAATCCACTTAATTTTCTTTACCCTATTATTAAAATGGTAATTGACAAAAACAAACTACATTGTCACCAGAAGAGCAGTACAAAATGTACAAGTGATATATTAAAATCATCTTTCCAGCTTGAAATTCAATGATGCTTTGGTGCAACAATTTTGTGAGAAACATCTTCACCCATAAAGAAAGATTTTCTTAATTCCTTACCTGTGTGCTGATTAGATATCACCTTGTTTTCACATTAAACAGACTTCCCCATGAGGAAGCAGCAAGGATGCAGTGACGTTTATGTTTCCTGGTGTCAACCTGTATTATTTCAGTAGACATTGAAATGAGGATGCATCTTGCTGCCTTTCCAATGAAGCAAGTTTAATTCAGTAATAGGTGAAAAACCATTCCTACAAAGGTGTTAATCAGAGACTTGGCTTTGTGGACACTTTTCATAGAGCAAATTTGTTAGCATAAACATAAAATCAGAAAATGAAGAGCTGTTTCGTCACTCAATTGGACTTTTCTGCCAGCATAATTTTTTTTCTCTGCAACCCACTGCTAAATTGTGCTTCCTAGCTGTTTTTTTATAAAATCACTTAATCAAATCTAACTCTGATTACATCAGAGAAGGCCAGGTACCCTACACCATAAGAGGGGGTTTGAAATTTTGACTTGTCTACTTAAAGATCACCAAAATCTGATTACAAGGTCAAATACATCCCTGGGTGGGATTGAACCACCAACCTTTTGGTTAAAAGCCAAACATGCTAACCGATTGCGCCACATAGACACCTTGCAAAAGTAGATACTGACAAAGGCTAATAAGCATTCATCTAGAACGTTTCCTAGAAAAACTTTAAAAAGTCAATAATCTGGAGAATTTTTGTAAGAAACACATTGGTACTTTCCCATGATGAGTGAGTGCTTCAGGATCTCTTTCACTTACATGGGCTATTAACCAAAAGGTTGGTGGTTCAATCCCACCCAGGGATGTAATTGACCTTGTGATCAGATTTTGGTGATCTTTAAGTAGACAAGTCAAAATTTCAAACCCCTTCTTATGGTGTAGGGTACCTGGCCTTCTCTGACATAATCAGAGTTAGATTTAATTAAGTGATTTTATAAAAAACAGCTAGGAAGCACAATTTAGCAGTGGGTTGCAGAGAAAAAAATAACATTTTAAACCTACCGGTAAAAATTTTTTCTCGTAGTCCGTAGAGGATGATGGGGACTCCGTAAGGACCATGGGGGATAGACGGGCTCCGCAGCAGACATGGGCACTTTAAGAAAGACTTTAGATCTGGGTGTGCACTGGCTCCTCCCTCTATGCCCCTCCTCCATACCTCAGTTAGAGAAACTGTGCCCAGAGGAGACGGACAGTACGAGGAAAGGATTTTTGTTAATCCAAGGTCAAGATTCATACCAGCCACACCAATCACACCGTATAACTTGTGATATACTACCCAGTTAACAGTATGAAAACAACATAGCATCAGTCCAAGACCGATGAAAACTAACATATAACCCTTATGTAAGCAATAACTATATACAAGTCTTGCAGAAGTAGTCCGCACTTGGGACGGGCACCCAGCATCCTCTACGGACTACGAGAAAAAGATTTACCGGTAGGTTTAAAATCTTATTTTCTCTTACGTCCTAGAGGATGCTGGGGACTCCGTAAGGACCATGGGGATTATACCAAAGCTCCCAAACGGGCTCCTGCGGATGACTCTGCAGCACCGATTGAGCAAACAGGAGGTCCTCCTCAGCCAGGGTATCAAACTTATAGAACTTTGCAAAGGTGTTTGAACCCGACCAAGTAGCAGCTCGGCACAGCTGTAGTGCCGAGACCCCTCGGGCAGCTGCCCAAGAAGAGCCCACCTTCCTAGTGGAATGGGCCTTGACTGAATTAGGCAACGGCAATCCCGCCATAGAATGCGCCTGCTGAATCGTGTTACAGATCCAGAGAGCAATAGTCTGCTTTGAAGCAGGGGTGCCAATCTTGTTGGCTGCATACAGGACAAACAGTGCTTCTGTTTTTCTGACTCTAGCCGTTCTGGCCACGTAAATTTTCAAAGCCCTGACCACATCAAGGGACTCGGAATCCTCCAAGTCACGCGTAGCCACAGGCATCACGATAGGTTGGTTCATATGAAAGGATGAGTCCACTTTTAGCAGGAATTGAGGACGGGTCTGCAATTCCGCTCTATCCATATGGAAAACCAGATAGGGGATTTTATGTGATAAAGCTGCTAATTCCGACACTCGCCTAGCGGAAGCCAAGGCTAATAACATGACCACCTTCCAAGTGAGATATTTAAACTCCACCATTTTAAGTGGTTCAAACCATAACCTTAACACCACGTTAAGGTCCCAAGGGACCACCGGAGGTACAAAAGGAGGCTGAATATGCAGTACTCCCTTCACAAAAGTTTGTACTTACTTCAGGAAGAGAGGCCAATTCCTTTTGAAAGAAAATGGATAAGGCCAAAATCTGAACCTTAATAGAGCCTAATTTTAGGCCCAAATTCACTCCAGTTTGTAGGAAGTGAAGGAAGTGGCCCAGGTGGAATTCTTCCGTATGAGCATTCCTGGCCTCACACCAAGAAACATATTTTCGCCATATACAGTGATAATGTTTAGATGTCACGTCCTTCCTAGCCTTTATTAGCGTAGGAATGACCTCATCTGGAATACCCTTTTCCGCTAGGATCCGGCGTTCAACCGCCATGCCGTCAAACGCAGCCGCGGTAAGTCTTGGAACAGACAGGGCCCCTGTTGCAACAGGTCCTGTCTTAGAGGAAGTGGCCACGGATCTTCTGTGAGCATTTCCTGCAGATCTGGATACCAGGTCCTTCGCGGCCAATCTGAAACAATGAGAATTGTTCTTACTCCTCTTTTTCTTACTATTATCAACACCTTGGGCATGAGAGGTAGAGGAGGAAATACATAGACCGACCGGAACACCCACGGTGTCACTAGGGCGTCTACAGCTACTGCCTGAGGGTCTCTTGACCTGGTGCAATACCTCTGTAGCTTTTTGTTGAGGCGGGACGCCATCATATCTATCTGGAACAGTCCCCACCGACTTGCAATCTGTGCGAAGACTTCCTGATGGAGTCCCCACTCTCCTGGATGTAGGTTGTGTCTGCTGAGGAAGTCTGCTTCCCAGTTGTCCACTCCCGGAATGAACACTGCTGACAGTGCGCTTACATGATTCTCCGCCCAGCGAAGAATTCTGGTGGCTTCCGCCATCGCCACTCTGCTCCTTGTGCCGCCTTGGCGGTTTACATGAACTACTGCGGTGACGTTGTCTGACTGGATCAGAACTGGTTGGTCGCGAAGTAAGGTCTCTGCTTGACATAGGGCGTTGTATATGGCCCTTAGCTCCAGGATGTTGATGTGAAGACAAGTCTCCTGACTTGACCAAAGACCTTGGAAATTTCTTCCCTGTGTGGCTGCTCCCCAACCTCGGAGGCTCGCGTTCGTGGTCACCAGGATCCAGTCCTGAATGCCGAACCTGCGGCCCTCTAGAAGGTGAGCACTCTGCAGCCACCACAGGAGAGATACCCTGGCCCTGGGGGACAGGGTGATCAACTGATGAATCTGTAGATGTGACCCGGACCACTTGTCCAGTAGGTCCCATTGCAAGATCCTCGCATAGAACCTGCCGAAGGGAATGGCCTCGTATGATGCCACCATCATTCCCAGGACTCGAGTGCAGTGATGCACTGACACCTGTTTTGGTTTCAATAGGTTCCTGACCAGAGTCATGAGTTCCTGGGCCTTTTCTATCGGAAGATAAACCCTTTTCTGGTCCGTATCCAGAATAATGCCCAAGCAAAGTCAGACGAGTCGTAGGAACCAACTGCGACTTCGGGATATTGAGAATCCAGCCGTGTTGCTGTAACACCTTCAGTGAAAGTTATACGCTGTTCAGCAACTGCTCTCTTGATCTCGCTTTTATGAGGAGATCGTTCAAGTACGGGATAATTGTGACACCTTGCTTTCGCAGGAGCACCATAATTTCCGTCATTACCTTGGTGAAAATTCTTGGAGAAAATTCTGGAGAGACCAAACGGCAACGTCTGAAATTGGTAATGACAATACTGTACCGCAAATCTTAGGTACGCCTGATGAGGTGGATAAATGAGTACATGAAGGTATGCATCCTTTATGTCCAGAGATATCATAAAATCCCCCCCTTCTAGGCTGGCGATGACCGCTCTTAGCGATTCCATCTTGAACTTGAACCTTTTCAAGTATAGGTTCAGGGATTTTAAATTTAATATGGGTCTGACCAAACCGTCCGGTTTTGGGACTACAAACAGGGTCGAATAATTTCCCTTTCCTTGTTGAAGCAGGGGAACCTTGACCACCACCTGTTGAAGATACAATTTGTGAATTGCATTTAACACTATCTCCCTTTCCTGGGGAGAAGATGGTAGGGCCGATTTGAAAAACCGGCGAGGAGGCACCTCTTCGAATTTCAGCTTGTAACCCTGAGAAACAATTTCTATTGCCTAGGGATCCACCTGCGAATGAACCCAGATGTGGCTGAAAACTCGAAGACGTGCCCCCAACTGGGCGGACTCCTTTAGCGGAGCCCCAGCGTCATGCAGTGGATTTTGTAGAGGCCGGGGAGGACTTCTGTTCCTGGGAACTAGCTGTGTTGTGCAGCTTCTTCCCTCTGCCCTTACCTCTGGCAAGAAACGACGCACCTCGTACTTTCTTGTTTCTCTGTGATCGAAAGGACTGCATTTGATAATGTGGTGCTTTCTTAGGCTGTGAGGGAATATAAGGCAAAAAATTTGATTTACCAGCTGTAGCTGTGGAGACTAGGTCCGAGAGACCTTCCCCAAACAATTCCTCACCCCTGTAAGGTAAAACCTCCATATGCCTTTTTGAGTCGGCATCACCTGTCCATTGCCGGGTCCATAGGACTCATCTAGCAGAAATCGACATAGCGTTTATTCTAGAACCCAGTAGACTAATGTCACTTTGAGCATCTCTCATATATAGGACAGCATCTTTTATATGCCCTATGGTCAATAACATAGCATCCTTATCTAGGGTCTCAATCTCTGCTGATAAGGTATCTGTCCATGCTGCCACCGCGCTACAACCCCGGCCGACGCAATTGCCGGTCTGAGTAAGGTACCAGAATGTGTGTAAATGGACTTTAGGGTAACCTCCTGCTTGCGGTCAGCAGGGTCCCTGATGGTAGCCGTATCCTGGGATGGCAGCGCTACCTTTTTGGATAAGCGTGTCAATGCTTTATCCACCCTAGGGGAGGATTCCCACCGTATCCTGTCCATTGGCGGGAAAGGATACGCCATAAGAATCCTTTTGGGAATCTGCAGCTTTTTGTCTGGAGATTCCCAAGCTTTTTCACATAATTCGTTCAACTCATGTGAGGGGGGAAAGGTTATCTCAGGTTTCTTTCCCTTATACATGTGTACCCTCGTGTCAGGGACAGGGGACTCTGTGATGTGCAAAACATCTTTTAGTGCAATAATCATATATCGAATACATTTAGCCAATTTTGGCTGTAACTTTGCATCATAGTAGTCGACACTGGAGTCAGAATCCGTGTCGGTATCTGTGTCAACTATTTGGGATAGTGGGCGCTTTTGAGACCCGAAGGTCCCTGCGACATAGGGACAGGCATGGGTTGACTCCCTGACTGTTCCCTAGCTTCAGCTTTGTCTAATCTCTTGTGTAATAAGTTTACATTAGCACTTAAAACATTCCACATATCCATCCAGTCAGGTGTCGGCGTTGTCGATGGAGACACCACATTAATTTGCTCCTGCTCCTCTCTAGGAGAGCCTTCTACCTCAGACATGTCGACACACGTGTACCGACACACCATACACTCAGGGAATCCTCTTATCTGAGGACAGTTCCCCAACAAGGCCCTTTGGAGAGACAGAGAGAGAGAGTATGCCAGCACACACCCCAGCGCTATATGACCCAGGAAAAAAACACAATAATTTTATGTTTACCCAGTAGCGCTGTATTTCCATATATATATGCGCCTAATTATGTGCCCCCCTCTTCTTTAAGACCCTCTTTCTACCGTGGTATAAGCAGGGGAGAGTCCGTGGAGCTTCCCCTCAGCGGTGCCGTGGAGAAAATGGCGCTGGTGAGTGCTGAGGGAGAAGCCCCACCCCCTCAGCGACGGGCTTCTGTCCCGCTCAAATATAGTAAAAAAATGGCGGGGGCTCTTATATATATATATATACAGTGCCTAGCTGCATATATATTTAATTTGCCAAAGAGAGGTCTATATTGCTGCCCAGGGCGTCCCCCCTGCGCCCTTCACCCTTACACTGACTGCCGTGTGAGAGGTGTATGGGAGCAATGGAGCACAGCTTTACTGCTGTGCGTTACCTCAGTGAAGCTCATGAAGTCTTCCGCCGCCTCTGAAGTCTTCTTTTCTTCTCATACTCACCCGGCTTCTATCTTCCGGCTCTGCGAGGGGGACGGCGGCGCGGCGCTGGGACGGACGGCGAGGGTGAGACCTGCGTACCGATCCCTCTGGAGCTAATGCTGTACAGTAGCCTAAGAAGCAGAGCCTATCAACTCACAGAAGTAGGTGTGCATCTCTCCCCTCCGCCCCTCGATGCAGAGAGTCTGTTGCCAGCAGGCTCCCTGAAAATAAAAAAATCTAACAAATATACTTTCTGTCAGGAAACTCAGGAGAGCTCCCTGAAAAGCACCCAGTCTCCTCTGGGCACAGTAGTAAACTGAGGTCTGGAGGAGGGGCATAGAGGGAGGAGCCAGTGCACACCCAGATCTAAAGTCTTTCTTAAAGTGCCCATGTCTCCTGCGGAGCCCGTCTATCCCCCATGGTCCTTACGGAGTCCCCAGCATCCTCTAGGACGTAAGAGAAAAATTATGCTGGCAGAAAAATCCAATTGAGTGATTAAACAGCTTCAGAGCTGCTCTGTAAGGCAAGTAAAAGGGTGTGGGCCCTGCAGCACTACCTGTAGTTTGCATTGTGCATTGGAAGCCTAGTTTGCTGTCTGTTTCCACTTCTTTTTTCTTGAGCCCCTCCCGTCTATACCCTTGTGCACTATCCTGACTTCTCCTCCCCTCTGCTTACTTTGTGCCTTCCAAAGCACAATGCAAACTACAGGTAGTGCTGCAGGGCCCACACCCTTTTACTTGCCTTACAGAGCAGCTCTTGAGCTGTTACAGTGCCCAGCTGCTGCAAGAAATCAGCGTGAATGCTTCAGGGGCTGGGGCATGGCCAACATGAGCCCCACACCGAAGGAGGGTGGGGGTGTTTAATGCGAACTAGGGGTCTCGCACAATGCGAACTACAGGTAGTGCTGCAGGGCCCACACCCTTTTACTTGCCTTACAGAGCAGCTCTGGAGCTGTTACAGTGCCCAGCTGCTGCAAGAAATGTGAACTAGGGGTCATCCAAGTGCCGCAAAAGGCCGCCATGCCCTGCACGCCCCTTTTCTCTTTTCATATGCAGACGAGGGTTGAAGCCAACTTTGACCCACTGCTTGGATGACATCGCCATATGCAAATCCATCTGCTGCAGGCCTTCCCCAAGGAATGCTTGCACTAGTTGTTGCATTTGGTTTGTTGTTTGGGGGTGCTTCAGTATTAGGCAGCCTTCTGCCCTCCCATGTTCATCTGAAAATATGTGTTCTCCCTGCAGTTGTTGTCCCCAGATGAGAGTTCCCTTGTGCTGCCTCAGTTGAATCTCCTTTACTTGACAGAGATGTGCCTGAGCAGAGGCCCTCCCCAGCCCTATCCCAAATCATACTTATTTTGCATAGGAGATACCATGGTCATGAAGACTGTTCTCCCAGGGAGCGGTTCATTCATTGCATTCTTGGTATGCTGACCCCTGTGATTTCCCCAAATGTGGGAAACTCGACTGCATTATTTAATGCGAACTAGGGGTCATCCAAGCACCGCAAAAGGCCGCCATGCCCTGCATACCCCTTTTCTCTTTTCATAAGCAGACGAGGTTTGAAGCCAACTTTGACCCACTGCTTGGATGACATCACTTGCTGCCTTTCCAATGAAGCAAGTTTAATTTAATAATAGGTGAAAAACCATCCCTACAAAGGTGTTAATCAGATACTTGGCTTTGTGGACACTTTTCAGAGCACAAATTTGTTAGCATAAAATAAAGCCAGAAAATGAAGAGCTGTTTAATCACTCAATTGGATTTTTCTGCCAGCATATTTCTTTTTCTCTGCAACCCACTGCTAAATTGTGCTTCCTAGCTGTTTTTATAAATTCACTGAATCAAATCTAACTCTGATTACATCAGAGAAGGCCAGGTACCCTACACCATAACAGGGGGTTTGAAATTTTGACTTGTCTACTTAAAGATCACCAAAATCTGATAACAAGGTCAATTAAGTCCCTGGGTGGGATAGAACCACCAACCTTTTGGTTAATAGCCTTACACACTAACTGATTGCGCCACAGCAACACTTTGCAAAAGTCCATACTGACAAAGGCTAATAAGCATTCATCTAGAACGATTCCTAGAAACATTTTAAAAAGTCAATAATGTGGAGAGTTTTTGTAAGATGTTTCTTCCATCAACCAATGAAGAAACACATTGGTACTTTCCCATGATGAGTGAGTGCTTCAGGATCTCTTGCACTTACATGTGCAGCAGAGTACTGTAATGGAAGCATGCTGGGTCCATAACCCAGAGGTAGGCAGATTTAAACTATCCTCTGCTATATGCATTTTTTTTTGTTAATTAAAGTAATCCAAAACTGGGATTGAAATTTTTGGTCTTTTATTTTTACTTAAAGTACAATAACTTTTACCATTTTAATTTGTTTTAATAGTATATTGACAGTATTGTTTTCTTTCAAAAATCCAATTAATTTTCTTTACCCGATTATTAAAATGGTAATTGACAAAAACAAACTACATTGTCACCAGAAGAGCAATACAAAATGTACAAGTGATATATTAAAATCATCTTTCCAGCTTGAATTTCAATGATGCATTGGGGCAACGATTTTGTGAGAAACATCTTCACCCTTAAATAAAGATTTTCTTAATTCCTTACCTGTGTGCTAATTAGATATCACCTTGTTTTCACATTAAACAGACTTCCACATGAGAAAACAGCAAAGATGCAGTGGCGTTAATGTTTCCTGGTGTCAACCTGTATTATTTCCGTAGATATTGAAATGAGGATGCATCTTGCTGCCTTTCCAATGAAGCAAGTTTAATTTAGTAATAGGTGAAAAACCATCCCTACAAAGATGTTAATCAGATACTTGGCTTTGTGGACACTTTTCTGAGAACAAATTTGTTATCATAAAAATAAAGCCAGAAAATGAAGAGCTGTTTAATCACTCAATTGGATTTTTCTGCCAGCATTTTTCTTTTTCTCTGCAACCCACTGCTAAATTGTGCTTCCTAGCTGTTTTTTTTTATAAAATCACTTAATCAAATCTAACTCTGATTACATCAGAGAAGGCCAGGTACCCTACACCATAAGAGGGGGTTTGCAATTTTGACTTGTCTACTTAAATATCACCAAAATCTGATCACAAAGTCAATTACGTCCCTGGGTGGGATTGAACCACCAACCTTTTGATAAATAGCTGAACACACTAACCAATTGCGCCACAGAGACACTTTGCAAAAAGTACATACTGACAAAGACTAATAAGCATTCATCTAGAACGTTTCCTAGAAAAACTTTAAAAAGTCAATAATCTGGAGAGTTTTTGTAAGATGTTTCTTCCAGCAACCAATGAAGAAACACATTGGTACTTTTGCATGATGAGTGAGTGCTTCAGGATCTCTTGCACTTACATGTGCAGCAGAGTACTGCAATGGAAGCATGCTGGGCCCATAACCCAGAGGTAGGCAGATTGAAACTATCCTTTGCTATATGCATTATTTTTTTGTTCATTAAAGTAATCCAAAACTGGGATTGATATTTTAGCTTTTATTTTTACTTAAAGTACAATAACTTTTACCATTTTAATTTGTTTTAATAGTATATTGACAGTATTGTTTTCTTTCAAAAATCCAAGCCACTGCATCTTTGCTGTTTTCTCATATGGAAGTCTGTTTAATGTGAAAACAAGGTGATATCTAATTAGCACACAGGTAAGGAATTAAGAAAATCTTTATTTAAGGGTGAAGATGTTTCTCACAAAATCGTTGCCCCAATGCGTCATTGAAATTCAAGCTGGAAAGATGATTTTAATATATCACTTGTACATTTTGTATTGCTCTTCTGGTGACAATGTAGTTTGTTTTTGTCAATTACCATTTTAATAATCGGGTAAAGAAAATTAATTGGATTTTTGAAAGAAAACAATACTGTCAATATACTATTAAAACAAATTAAAATGGTAAAAGTTATTGTACTTTAAGTAAAACTAAAAGCTAAAATATCAATCCCAGTTTTGGATTACTTTAATGAACAAAAAAAAATGCATATAGCAAAGGATAGTTTCAATCTGCCTACCTCTGGGTTATGGGCCCAGCATGCTTCCAGTGCAGTACTCTGCTACACATGTAAGTGCAAGAGATCCTGAAGCACTCACTCATCATGCGAAAGTACCAATGTGTTTCTTCATTGGTTGCTGGAAGAAACATCTTACAAAAACTCTCCAGATTATTGACTTTTTAAAGTTTTTCTAGGAAACGTTCTAGATGAATGCTTATTAGTCTTTGTCAGTATGTACTTTTTGCAAAGTGTCTCTGTGGCGCAATCGGTTAGTGTGTTCAGCTATTAATCAAAAGGTTGGTGGTTTAATCCCACCCAGGGACGTAATTGACCTTGTGATCAGATTTTGGTGATATTTAAGTAGACAAGTCAAAATTGCAAACCCCCTCTTATGGTGTAGGGTACCTGGCCTTCTCTGATGTAATCAGAGTTAGATTTGATTAAGTGATTTTATAAAAAAACAGCTAGGAAGCACAATTTAGCAGTGGGTTGCAGAGAAAAAGAAAAATGCTGGCAGAAAAATCCAATTGAGTGATTAAACAGCTCTTCATTTTCTGGCTTTATTTTTATGATAACAAATTTGTTCTCTGAAAAGTGTCCACAAAGCCAAGTATCTGATTAACATCTTTGTAGGGATGGTTTTTCACCTATTACTAAATTAAACTTGCTTCATTGGAAAGGCAGCAAGATGCATCCTCATTTCAGTATCTACGGAAATAATACAGGTTGACACCAGGAAACATTAACGCCACTGCATCTTTGCTGTTTTCTCATGTGGAAGTCTGTTTAATGTGAAAACAAGGTGATATCTAATTAGCACACAGGTAAGGAATTAAGAAAAATCTTTATTAAAGGGTGAAGATGTTTCTCACAAAATCGTTGCCCCAATGCATCATTGAAATTCAAGCTGGAAAGATGATTTTAATATATCACTTGTACATTTTGTATTGCTCTTCTGGTGACAATGTAGTTTGTTTTTGTCAATTACCATTTTAATAATCGGGTAAAGAAAATTAATTGGATTTTTGAAAGAAAACAATACTGTCAATATACTATTAAAACAAATTAAAATGGTAAAAGTTATTGTACTTTAAGTAAAAATAAAAGAGCAAAAATGTCAATCCCAGTTTTGGATTACTTTAATTAACAAAAAAAAATGCATATAGCAGAGGATAGTTTCAATCTGCCTACCTCTGGGTTATGGACCCAGCATGCTTCCATTACAGTACTCTGCTGCACATGTAAGTGCAAGAGATCCTGAAGCACTCACTCATCATGGGAAAGTACCAATGTGTTTCTTCATTGGTTGATGGAAGAAACATCTTACAAAAACTCTCCAGATTATTGACTATTTAAATTTTTTATAGGAAACGTTCTAGATGAATGCTTATTAGCCTTTGTCAGTATGTACTTTTGAAAAGTATCGCTGTGGCGCAATCAGTTAGTGTGTACGGCAATTAACCAAAAGGTTGGTGGTTCAATCCCACCCAGGGACGTAATTGACCTTGTTATCAGATTTTGTTGATCTTTAAGTAGACAAGTCAAAATTTCAAAAACCCCTGTTATGGTGTAGGGTACCTGGCCTTCTCTGATGTAATCAGAGTTAGATTTGATTCAGTGATTTTATAAAAACAGCTAGGAAGCACAATTTAGCAGTGGGTTGCAGAGAAAAAGAAATATGCTGGCAAAAAAATCCAATTGAGTGATTAAACAGCTCTTCATTTTCTGGCTTTATTTTTATGCTAACAAATTTGTTCTCTGAAAAGTGTCCACAAAGCCAAGTATCTGATTAACATCTTTGTAGGGATGGTTTTTCACCTATTACTAAATTAAACTTGCTTAATTGGAAAGGCAGCAAGATGCATCCTCATTTCAATATCTACTGAAATAATACAGGTTGACACCAGGAAACATCAACGCCACTGCATCCTTGCTGCTTTCTCATGTGGAAGTCTGTTTAATGTGAAATCAAGGAGATATCTAATTAGCACACAGGTAAGGAATTAAGAAAATCTTTATTTAAGGGTGAAGATGTTTCTCACAAAATCGTTGCCCCAATGCATCATTGAAATTCAAGCTGGAAAGATGATTTTAATATATCACTTGTACATTTTGTATTGCTCTTCTGGTGACAATGTAGTTTGCTTTTGTCAATTACCATTTTAATAATCGGGTAAAGAAAATTAATTGGATTTTTGAAAGAAAACAATACTGTCAATATACTATTAAAACAAATTAAAATGGTAAAAGTTATTGTACTTTAAGTAAAAATAAAAGAGCAAAAATATCAATCCCAGTTTTGGATTACTTTAATTAACAAAAAAAAATGCATATAGCAGAGGATAGTTTCAATCTGCCTACCTCTGGGTTATGGACCCAGCATGCTTCCATTACAGTACTCTGCTGCACATGTAAGTGCAAGAGATCCTGAAGCACTCACTCATCATGGGAAAGTACCAATGTGTTTCTTCATTGGTTGATGGAAGAAACATCTTACAAAAACTCTCCACATTATTGACTTTTTAAAATGTTTCTAGGAATCGTTCTAGATGAATGCTTATTAGCCTTTGTCAGTAACTACTTTTGCAAAGTGTCGCTGTGGCGCAATCAGTTAGTGTGTAAGGCTATTAACCAAAAGGTTGGTGGTTCAATTCCACCCAGGGACTTAATTGACCTCGTTATCAGATTTTGGTGATCTTTAAGTAGACAAGTCAAAATTTCAAACCCCCTGTTATGGTGTAGGGTACCTGGCCTTCTCTGATGTAATCAGAGTTAGATTTGATTCAGTGATTTTATAAAAACAACTAGGAAGCACAATTTAGCAGTGGGTTGCAGAGAAAAAGAAATATGCTGGCAGAAAAATCCAATTGAGTGATTAAACAGCTCTTCATTTCCTGGCTTTATTTTTATGCTAACTAATTTGTTCTCTGAAAAGTGTCCACAAAGCCAAGTATCTGATTAACATATTTGTAGGGATGGTTTTTCACCTATTACTAAATTAAACTTGCTTCATTGGAAAGGCAGCAAGATGCATCCTCATTTCAATATCTACTGAAATAATACAGGTTGACACCAGGAAACATTAACGCCACTGCATCCTTGCTGCTTTCTCATGTGGAAGTCTGTTTAATGTGAAAACAAGGTGATATCTAATTAGCACACAGGTAAGGAATTAAGAAAATCTTTATTTAAGGGTGAAGATGTTTCTCACAAAATCGTTGCCCCAATGCATCATTGAAATTCAAGCTGGAAAGATGATTTTAATATATCACTTGTACATTTTGTATTGCTCTTCTGGTGACAATGTAGTTTGTTTTTGTCAATTACCATTTTAATAATCGGGTAAAGAAAATTAAGTGGATTTTTGAAAGAAAACAATACTGTCAATTATAAGGGCACGGTCGTGCCCTTATATTAAGGCTGAATCGAACAAACGGAATTCTCCCATAGGGAACTTCTGAGATGGGGGCATGGTGTTTGAGGGGCTACACCTCAAAACTGATTGGACGTACTGAGCTGAAATTTGGCATGGACGCGTAGAATCGTCACCCGCTGCTGCAGGACAAATTTCAGGGCAAAATAATAAAAAATGAGGAATTGGGAGTAAGCTAAAGTTCCAACTGTCAGTTTTTTTCTGCCACTCCCTCTGTGGCTTTTTGACAACGTTTTCCCATAGAGTGAATGAAGATTTTTTTGGGAAGGCATAACTCAGGATAGAGGACGAATTAAGACTTGGGGTTTGTTTTACTAGATAGAGTATGCCCCAGTGTAGTGCCTTTTGGGGTTGTGGTTTTTCAGAAAGTTATAGGGTTTTTTTAATTAAGAGAAATATGCCCCATTATAGACATAGGGCATTTCAATTTGTTGCGCCTGCGCAGTGACCGCCAGCAGGGGGTGTACAGAGAGTAGCTCTGGCAGTTGGGCACGAGGAGACAGAGCGGGAAGGAGTCACGTGGAGCTGCAGGAGGACAGCCAGCGGTTCCCGGCGTGTGAGTTCATTGAGGTCCATGAAGCGGGAGGAGATCGTAGCACTGGGTGAGTTCTGTCAGGCAGCCCACCGCTGTGTACCCAGCTTCCACTTCTCCCCCGCGTGTCCGGCCACCCTCCCCTCCCGCCCGCCCGGCCACCCTCCCCTCCCGCCCGCCCGCCCGCTCGCTCGCCCGCCCGCTCGCCCGCTGTGTGCCCGGCCGCCCGCCGGACCTTCCCTGGTGGCTGCCTGCGTCTCCTCCCCGCGTCTGTGGTGCGGCTGGCAGTAGGAGGCGCGTCGGGCAGCTGTGTCCGGCCACTCCTCCCTCCTCCTCCTCCCGCTGTGTCCGGCCCTCCCTCCCTGCAGTATGCGGTATTTATCAAGGTCTCTATGGTCACCAGTCACCCCCCCCTCCCCCTCTCGCCCTCCCTGCTGTGTGTCCGTCTCCCTCCCCCCCCCCCTGCTGTGTGTCCGTCGCCCCCCCCCCTTGCCCTCCCTGCTGTGTGTCCCCCCCCTCCTCCCTGCAGTGTGTTACCCCCCGCGCCCTCCCTGCTGTGTGTCCGGCCACCCTCCCCTCCTCCCGCTGTGTCCGGCCACCCTCCCCTCCTCCCGCTGTGTCCGGCCACCCTCCCCTCCTCCCGCTGTGTCCGGCCCCCCCCCCTCCCGCTGTGTCCGTCCACCCCCCCCTCCCGCTGTGTCTGGCCACCCCCCCCTCCCGCTGTGTCCGGCCACCCCCCCTCCTCCCGCTGTGTCCGGCCACCCCCCCTCCTCCCGCTGTGTCCGGCCACCCCCCTCCTCCCGCTGTGTCCGGCCACCCCCCCTCCTCCCGCTGTGTCCGGCCACCCCCCCTCCTCCTCTCTGCTGTGTGTCCGTTCTCCCCCCGCCTTCCCTGCTGTGTGTCCGTCCCCCCCCGCCCTCCCTGCTGTCCGTCCCCCCCGCCCTCCCTGCAGCGCCTGACACACGCACACGCAGCGCCTGACACACACGCACACACGCAGCACCTGACACACACACACAGACGCAGCACCTGACACTCACACGGACCTGACACACACGCACACACTCACACGCAGCGCCTTACACACACAGACACGCAGCGCCTGACACACACAGACACGCAGCGCCTGACACACACACACTCAAGCACCTGACACACACACTCACGCACCTGACACACACACACACTCACGCACCTGACACACACACACTCACGCACCTGACACACGCACACTCACGCACCTGACACACGCACACGGCACGCAGCACCTGACACACACACACAGCACCTGACACACACACACGCAGCACCTGACACACAGACATGCAGCGCCTGACACACACACGCAGACACGCAGCACCTGACACACACACACACACACACGCAGCACCTGACACACACACGCAGACACGCAGCACCTGACACACACACGCAGACACGCAGCACCTGACACACACACGCAGACACGCAGCACCTGACACACACACGCAGACACGCAGCACCTGACACAGACATGCAGCACCTGACACACACACACATACGCAGCACCTGACACACACACACAGCACCTGACACACACACACGCAGCACCTGACACAGACATGCAGCGCCTGACACACACGCAGACATGCAGCACCTGACACACACATGCAGCACCTGACAGACACACACACACACATGCAGCACCTGACACACCCACACACACAGACATGCAGCACCTGACACACCCACACACACACGCAGCACCTGACACACATACATACATACATGTGGCATTTAACGCACACACGCACAGCACCTGACACACAATCATATACACTCAGAGCACCTAACACACACATACACTCGCAGCACCTCACACACACTCGTATACACACGCAGCACCTGCCACTCACACATATATACACATGTAGCACCTGCCACTCCCACATACATGAACAGCACCTAACACACACATATATACATGCAGCACCTGACACACACATACACGTGCAGCACCTGACAGTCACACACATACAGATGCGACACAAACACATACACGCTCAACACCTGACACCCACGTGGCAGCTGACGCATACAAATGCAGCACCTGAGATACACACATATACACGTGCAGCACCTGAGACACACACATACACGTACAGCACCTGACACACACACACATGTATGTACACGCGCGGCTCCAGGCACACACATACGTACGTACACACGCGGAATTTAACACACACACACACACATACACGTGCGGCACCTGACACACATGTACGAACACGCGCGGCTCCTGACACACACACACACACACACGCGTGCCTCCTGACACACACACACACATGTACGAACACGCGCGGCTCCTGACACACACACGTATGTACGTATACGCACGGCACCTGACACCTACACGTATGTACGTATACGCACGGCTCCTGACACCCACACGCATGTACACGCGCGGCTCCTGGCACACACACACACGTACGTACATGCGCGGCACCTGACACACGCCTGTACGTACACACATGCACAGCACCTGACATACACATATGTAGGTATGCGCCACCTGACACACACACACACACACATACACGCACGACACTTGACACACACGTACGTACACGCACGGCACTGACACGTATGTACGCGCACGGCACCTGACACTCACGTACATACTAGTGATGAGTGGGTTCGGTTCGTCGGAATCCGAACCCCCCGAACTTCACCCATTTTACACGGGTCCGAGGCAGGTTCGAACCTTCCCGCCTTGCTCGGCTAGCCCGAGCGCGCACGAACGTCATCATCCCGCTGTCGGATTCTCGCGAGATTCGGATGTCTGCATTCGTGGAAAGGGATCCCATGTGTAAACATGGGACCCCTTTCAGTCCGTCTGGTCCGGGTGTTCGGTTTGTTGTTTTGCCAAGTACGTGGATTTAATCTGGAACCTGGATCAGGAGAGTATAATTATCTTTTATTTTCAGGTACCCGTGGATTCTACTTGGAGAAGAGGACCGACTGCTTCATGTCAACATAGGTAAGTATGGGTGTGTCGGCAGGTGGGAAATAAAGTTATATTTTTACGGTGTCTGTGTCCTGTTTTTATTTGGGTATTTTTTCCCCAGTAGAACTACAGGTACCAGCGGGCCCGTTTTTCTCCTGCATGCTGGTACTTGTGGTTCTCCAAGTACCAGCTTGCGGGGGAGGCTTGCTGGGACTTGTAGTACTACTAGAAAAAACAATATTATTTAAATTTTCTCAAGGCTATCAGCCTCCCATCCGCAGCCCTTGGATGGGGGGGACAGCCTCGGGCTTCACCCCTGGCCCTTGGGTGGCTGGGGGTCCCCACTCCCCAAGGGTACCCCGGCCAGGGGTGACTAGTTGGATATTTAATGCCACGGCCGCAGGGCACTGTATAAAAGTGACCCCCGGCTGTGGCATTATCTGTCCAGCTAGTGGAGCCCGATGCTGGTGTAAAAAATACGGGGGACCCCTACTCTTTTTGTTCCCCGTATTTTTTGCACCAGCACCAGGCGCAGAGCCCGGTGCTGGTTTTAAAAATACGGGGGATCCCCTGTCCGTTTTCCCCCCAGATTTTTAGAACCAGGACCGGCTCGAAGAGCCCGAGGCTGGTTATGCTTTGGAGGGAGGACCCACGCAATTTTTTTTCCGGGTTTTTCACATTCCATTTAAAAAATAAATAATATTTTAAAAAATATATAAATTATACTTGTGCCTCCAAAAAAGACAAACCAAGTACCTAATCCCTTCTAATATAAATAGATATGCTATTACCAAAAAAAAAAAACTGCAAAAAAAAACATGTTTTTAATTTTTTTTTATTAGATTCCGCCAGCAAAGTGTGGCGGATTGAAAATGACGAATTTACTGTTTAAAAGCACTGTTGTCGAATTTACAAACTTCAATTGAATATACTTTTGTCGAATTGCCGCATTTGTACCATTGCAGAAAAGTCGAATTTGTCAAATGTCGAATTTTAAAGTCGAATTTTGAAAGCCTGTAAGAATAGGCTCCGTCCCCTTCTACCCCTGTACCTTGCTCTCTCCTGTCTGTGCTCTCTCCCGTCTGTAGGACTAGGCCCCGCCCCCTTCTTACCCTCCTGTGACTGCTCTCTCCTGACAAGTGGACCAGGCCTGCCCCCTACACGCTGCTGGTGTCTTCATTGTTACTTGGTCTGGAGCTCCATTGGGGAGAGAACTCACGTGAGCTCATTAAGAATGAGGAACTGGGATGTTTTAATTTTATTGTGAGTAGTGTAGTGTGGTGATGTAGTATGTTGTATGGTGGGTATAGTGTAATTATGAAGTGCAGCATATGGGAGGGCTGTAGCATAGTGATGTAGTGTGGCATATGGGTGGTGGTAGCGCATAGGCGTGCGTACAGGGGGTGCCAGGTGCGCACAGGCACTCCCTCATGTCCAGCACCGCTGCACGCCACGCTTGCTGTAGCACAGTGATCGCTGAGTGTGTGATCGGTGGAGCCTAGCCTGCAGCTCATTTCCGTACCTCCCACCACCGCTGCACCCGACCCCCCTCTGCCTGCTGCTAATACTATGCTGAGTGCATTCGTCGGCGGCCTCACTGGGGGGACTGGCGTCACCTTGCAATGTGACATGGTGATGTCCGCCCATGCTCTCCTCCCGCCCACCTGTGCTTTCCTCCTGCTGCGGTCTCTCAGTCCTAGTGTGCCGCGGCCGCCACACCACTGGCAGTGTTCCTCTAGGAGGGACTGGGAGCTGCTGGCAGACACATTCTGCTGAGACTTACTTGTCAGTGCGGGTTCCGGACGGCAGGCGGCGGGTGGGAGGGCAGACGGGGAGCAGGTGTCACAAGGAGTGTGTGGGTAACTAATTCACAATACTTCCGCTCAACGTGGCACTGCTGGTCCTTCATCTCCCATGTCTCTTCACCAGGTGGCGGGCGGCCCGGAAATTAAGTGATGTGTTGTGCAGCAGTCAGTGTGAAGTGACTGTGAGTAACACTGGTGGTGCTGATGATGCTGCTGCAGAATCTGGAAGCAATTAATTCATAAATATAATGTACTCTATCAGTGTTTCTCTGACGTCCTAGTGGATGCTGGGAACTCCGTAAGGACCATGGGGATTAGCGGCTCCGCTGGAGACTGGGCACAAAAGTAAAGCTTTAGGACTACCTGGTGTGCACTGGCTCCTCCCCCTATGACAATCCTCCAAGCCTCAGTTAGATTTTTGTGCCCGGCCGAGAAGGGTGCACACTAGGGGCTCTCCTGAGCTTCTTAGTGAAAGTTTAGTTTTAGGTTTTTTATTTTCAGTGAGACCTGCTGGCAACAGGCTCACTGCATCGAGGGACTAAGGGGAGAAGAAGCGAACTCACCTGCGTGCAGAGTGGATTGGGCTTCTTAGGCTACTGGACACCATTAGCTCCAGAGGGACCGAACACAGGCCCAGCCTCGGAGCTCGGTCCCAGAGCCGCGCCGCCGGCCCCCTTACAGAGCCAGAAGCAAGAAGAGGTCCGGAAAATCGGCGGCAGAAGACATCCTGTCTTCACCAAGGTAGCGCACAGCACTGCAGCTGTGCGCCATTGCTCCTCAACACACTTCACACTTCGGTCACTGAGGGTGCAGGGCGCTAGGGGGGGGCGCCCTGAGCAGCAATAGAAACACCTTGGCTGGCGAAAATACATCACATATAGCCCCCAGGGCTATATGGATGAATTTTAACCCCTGCCAGATTCCACAGAAAAACGGGAGAAAAGGCCGCCGAGAAGGGGGCGGAGCCTATCTCCTCAGCACACTGGCGCCATTTTCTCTCACAGCTCCGTTGGAGGGAAGCTCCCTGGCTCTCCCCTGCAGTTACTACACTACAGAAAGGGGTTAAAAAAGAGAGGGAGCACTAATTAGGCGTAGTATAACAATACAGCAGCTATAAGGGGAAAAACACTTATATAAGGTTATCCCTGTATATATATTATTAGCGCTCTGGTGTGTGCTGGCATACTCTCCCTCTGTCTCCCCAAAGGGCTAGTGGGGTCCTGTCCTCTATCAGAGCATTCACTGTGTGTGTGCTGTGTGTCGGTACGATTGTGTCGACATGTATGAGGAGGAAAATGGTGTGGAGGCGGAGCAATTGCCTGTAATGGAGTTGTCACCCCCTAGGGAGTCGACACCTGAGTGGCTGAGCTTATGGAAGGAATTACGTGACAGTGTCAGCTCTTTACAAAAGATTGATGACATGAGACAGCCGGCTACTCAGCCTGTGCCTGTCCAGGTGTCTCAAAAGCCATCAGGGGCTCTAAAACGCCCGTTACCGCAGATGGCAGATACAGACGCCGACACGGATACTGATTCCAGTGTCGACGATTAAGAGACGAATGTGACTTCCAGTAGGGCCACACGTTACATGATTGAGGCTATGGAAAATGTTTTTACACATTTCTGATAATACCAGTACCACTAAAAAGGGTATTATGTTGGGTGAGAAAAAACTGCCTGTAGTTTTTCCTGCATCTGAGGAATTAAATGAAGTGTGTGATGATGCGTGGGTTTCCCCCGATAAAAACTGTTAATTCCTAAAAAGTTATTAGCATCATACCCCTTCCCGCCAGAGGATAGGGCACATTGGGAAACACCCCCTAGGGTGAATAAAGCGCTCACACGCTTGTCTAAACAGGTGGCACTACCGTCCCCGGATACGGCCGCCCTTAAGGAACCTGCTGACAGAAAGCAGTAAAATATCCTAAAATGTATATACACTCACACGGGTGTGATACTGCGACCAGCAATCGCCTCAGCCTGGATGTGCAGTGCTGGGGTGGCTTGGTCGGATTCCCTGACTGACAATATTGATACCCTAGATAGGGACAGTATATTACTGACTATAGAGCATTTAAAAGATGCTTTCTATATATGCGTGATGCACAGAGGGATATTTGCCGACTGGCATCAAGAGTAAGTGCGCTGTCCATTTCTGCCAGAAGAGGGTTATGGACAAGACAGTGGTCAGGTGATGCTGATTCCAAAAGGCATATGGAAGTATCGCCTTATAAAAGGGAGGAGTTATTTGGGGTAGGTCTAACAGACCTGGTGGCCACGGCAACAGCTGGGAAATCCACATTTTTACCCCAGGTAGCCTCTCAACATAAGAAGACGCCGTATTATTAGGCGCAGTCCTTTGGGACCCATAACGGCAAGCGGGCAAAAGGCTCCTCATTTCTGCCCCGAGGCAGAGGGAGAGGAAAAAGGCTGCAGCAAACAGCCAGTTCCCAGGAATAGAAACGGTGTGGGCCCGTCTCATAAATTTCAGCGTGCAGTGGGCTCACTCACAGGTGGACCCCTGGATCCTTCAGGTGGTATCTCAGGGGTACAAATTGGAATTCGAGACGTCTCCCCTTCGCCGTTTTCCTAAAGTCTGCTTTACCGACGTCTCCCTCCGACAGGGAGGCGGTATGGGAAGCCATTCACAAGCTGTATTCCCAGCAGGTGATAATCAAGGTACCCCTCCTACAACAGGGAAAGGGGTATTATTCCACGCTGTTTGTGGTACCGAAGCCGGACGGCTCGGTGAGACCTAATTTAAATCTGAAATCCTTGAACACTTACATACAAAGGTTCAAATTCAAGATGGAGTCACTCAGAGCGGTGATGGCAAACCGGGAAGAAGGGGATTATATGGTGTCTCTGGACATCAAGGATGCTTATCTCCATGTCCCAAATTACCCTTCTCACCAAGGGTACCTCAGGTTTGTGGTACAGAACTGTCACTATCAGTTTCAGACGCTGCCGTTTGGTTTGTCCACGGCACCCCGGGTCTTTACCAAAGTAATGGCCGAAATGATGATACTCCTTCGAAGGAAGGGAGTTTTAATTATCCCTTACTTGGACGATCTCCGGATAAGGGCAAGATCCAGGGAACAGTTGGTAGTCGGGGTAGCACTATCTCAGGTAGTGTTGCGGCAGCACGGTTGGATTCTTAATATTCCAAAATCGCAGCTGATCCCGAAGACACGTCTTCTATTCCTAAGGATGATCCTGGACACAGTCCAGAAAATAAGAATTTACTTACCGATAATTCTATTTCTCATAGTCCGTAGTGGATGCTGGGGACTCCGAAAGGACCATGGGGAATAGCGGCTCCGCAGGAGACTGGGCACAAAGTAAAAGCTTTAGGACTAGCTGGTGTGCACTGGCTCCTCCCCCTATGACCCTCCTCCAAGCCTCAGTTAGGATACTGTGCCCGGACGAGCGCACACAATAAGGAAGGATTTTGAATCCCGGGTAAGACTCATACCAGCCACACCAATCACACCGTACAACTTGTGATCTGAACCCAGTTAACAGCATGATAACAAATAGATAGGCATTGGAAAATTCAGGGCTATAACGTGTAGATGAAGCACTAACAGGAGGCTTTACAATTTTCATTCTAGTGTCTTTCGTTTGGGAGAAAAATGCAAAGGTACAATACAGCTTTTCCTTGCCGATATCTCTCTTTTGCAAAGAGATAGGCATTGGAAAATTCAGGGCTATAACGTGTAGATGAAGCACTAACAGGAGGCTTTAAAATTTTCATTCTAGTGTCTTTCGTTTGGGAGAAAAATGCAAAAGTACAATGCAGCTTTTCCTTGCCGATATCTCTCTTTTGCAAAGAGCTAGGCATTGGAAAATGCAGGGCTATAACGTGTAGATGAAGCACTAACAGGAGGCTTTAAAATTTTCATTCTAGTGTCTTTCGTTTGGGAGAAAAATGCAAAAGTACAATGCAGCTTTTCCTTGCCGATATCTCTCTTTTGCAAAGAGATAGGCATTGGAAAATGCAGGGCTATAACGTGTAGATGAAGCACTAACAGGAGGCTTTAAAATTTTCATTCTAGTGTCTTTCGTTTGGGAGAAAAATGCAAAGGTACAATACAGCATTTCCTTGCCGATATCTCTCTTTTGCAAAGAGATAGGCATTGGAAAATTCAGGGCTATAACGTGTAGATTAAGCACTAACAGGAGGCTTTAAAATTTTCATTCTAGTGTCCTTCGTTTGGGAGAAAAATGCAAAGGTACAATACAGCTTTTCCTTGCCGATATCTCTCTTTTGCAAAGAGATAGGCATTGGAAAATTCAGGGCTATAACGTGTAGATGAAGCACTAATAGGAGGCTTTAAAATTTTCATTCTAGTGTCCTTCGTTTGGGAGAAAAAGGCAAAGGTACAATACAGCTTTTCCTTGCCGATATCTCTCTTTTGCAAAGAGATAGGCATTGGAAAATTCAGGGCTATAACGTGTAGATGAAGCATTAACAGGAGGCTTTAAAATTTTCATTCTATTGTCCTTCGTTTGGGAGAAAAATGCAAAGGTACAATACAGCTTTTCCTTGCCGATATCTCTCTTTTGCAAAGAGATAGGCATTGGAAAATTCATTGCTATAACGTGTAGATGAAGCACTAACAGGAGGCTTTTAAATTTTTATTCTAGTGTCCTTCGTTTGGGAGAAAAGTGCAAAGGTACAATACAGCTTTTCCTTGCCGATATCTCTCTTTTGCAAAGAGATAGGCATTGGAAAATTCAGGGCTATAACGTGTAGATGAAGCACTAACAGGAGGCTTTAAAATTTTCATTCTAGTGTCTTTCGTTTGGGAGAAAAATGCAAAAGTACAATGCAGCTTTTCCTTGCCGATATCTCTCTATTGCAAAGAGATAGGCATTGGAAAATGCAGGGCTATAACGTGTAGATGAAGCACTAACAGGAGGCTTTAAAATTTTCATTCTAGTTTCTTTCGTTTGGGAGAAAAATGCAAAAGTACAATGCACCTTTTCCTTGCCGATATCTCTCTTTTGCAAAGAGATAGGCATTGGAAAATGCAGGGCTATAACGTGTAGATGAAGCACTAACAGGAGGCTTTAAAATTTTCATTCTAGTGTCTTTCGTTTGGGAGAAAAATGCAAAGGTACAATACAGCATTTCCTTGCCGATATCTCTCTTTTGCAAAGAGATAGGCATTGGAAAATTCAGGGCTATAACGTGTAGATTAAGCACTAACAGGAGGCTTTAAAATTTTCATTCTAGTGTCCTTCGTTTGGGAGAAAAATGCAAAGGTACAATACAGCTTTTCCTTGCCGATATCTCTCTTTTGCAAAGAGATAGGCATTGGAAAATGCAGGGCTATAACGTGTAGATGAAGCACTAATAGGAGGCTTTCAAATTTTCATTCTAGTGTCCTTCGTTTGGGAGAAAAAGGCAAAGGTACAATACAGCTTTTCCTTGCCGATATCTCTCTTTTGCAAAGAGATAGGCATTGGAAAATTCAGGGCTATAACGTGTAGATGAAGCACTAACAGGAGGCTTTAAAATTTTCATTCTAGTGTCTTTCGTTTGGGAGAAAAATGCAAAAGTACAATGCAGCTTTTCCTTGCCGATATCTCTCTTTTGCAAAGAGATAGGCATTGGAAAATGCAGGGCTATAACGTGTAGATGAAGCACTAACAGGAGGCTTTAAAATGTTCATTCTAGTGTCTTTCGTTTGGGAGAAAAATGCAGAGGTACAATACAGCATTTCCTTGCCGATATCTCTCTTTTGCAAAGAGCTAGGCATTGGAAAATTCAGGGCTATTACGTGTAGATGAAGCACTAACAGGAGGCTTTAAAATTTTCATTCTAGTGTCTTTCGTTTGGGAGAAAAATGCAAAAGTACAATGCAGCTTTTCCTTGCCGATATCTCTCTTTTGCAAAGAGATAGGCATTGGAAAATGCAGCGCTATAACGTGTAGATGAAGCACTAACAGGAGGCTTTAAAATTTTCATTCTAGTGTCTTTCGTTTGGGAGAAAAATGCAAAGGTACAATACAGCTTTTCCTTGCCGATATCTCTCTTTTGCAAAGAGATAGGCATTGGAAAATTCAGGGCTATAACGTGTAGATGAAGCACTAATAGGAGGCTTTAAAATTTTCATTCTAGTGTCCTTCGTTTGGTAGAAAAATGCAAAGGTACAATACAGCTTTTCCTTGCCGATATCTCTCTTTTGCAAAGAGATAGGCATTGGAAAATTCAGGGCTATAACGTGTAGATGAAGCACTAACAGGAGGCTTTAAAATTTTCATTCTAGTGTCTTTCGTTTGGGAGAAAAATGCAAAGGTACAATACAGCTTTTCCTTGCCGATATCTCTCTTTTGCAAAGAGCTAGGCATTGGAAAATTCAGAGCTATAACGTGTAGATGAAGCACTAACAGGAGGCTTTAAAATTTTCATTCTAGTGTCTTTCGTTTGGGAGAAAAATGCAAAAGTACAAAGCAGCTTTTCCTTGCCGATATCTCTCTTTTGCAAAGAGATAGGCATTGGAAAATGCAGGGCTATAACGTGTAGATGAAGCACTAACAGGAGGCTTTAAAATTTTCATTCTATTGTCTTTCGTTTGGGAGAAAAATGCAAAGGTACAATACAGCTTTTCCTTGCCAATATCTCTCTTTTGCAAAGAGATAGGCTTTGGAAAATGCAGGGCTATAACGTGTAGATGAAGCACTAACAGGAGGCTTTAAAATTTTCATTCTAGTGTCTTTCGTTTGGGAGAAAAATGCAAAGGTACAATACAGCTTTTCCTTGCCGATATCTCTCTTTTGCAAAGAGCTAGGCATTGGAAAATTCAGGGCTATAACGTGTAGATGAAGCACTAACAGGAGGCTTTAAAATTTTCATTCTAGTGTCCTTCGTTTGGGAGAAAAATGCAAAGGTACAATACAGCTTTTCCTTGCCAATATCTCTCTTTTGCAAAGAGCTAGGCATTGGAAAATTCAGGGCTATACCGTGTAGATGAAGCACTAACAGGAGGCTTTTAAATTTTCATTCTAGTGTCCTTCGTTTGGGAGAAAAATGCAAAGGTACAATACAGCTTTTCCTTGCCGATATCTCTCTTTTGCAAAGAGATAGGCATTGGAAAATTCAGGGCTATAACGTGTAGATGAAGCACTAACAGGAGGCTTTAAAATTTTCATTCTAGTGTCTTTCGTTTGGGAGAAAAATGCAAAGGTACAATACAGCTTTTCCTTGCCGATATCTCTCTTTTGCAAAGAGCTAGGCATTGGAAAATTCAGGGCTATAACGTGTAGATGAAGCACTAACAGTAGGCTTTAAAATTTTCATTCTAGTGTCTTTCGTTTGGGAGAAAAATGCAAAGGTACAATACAGTTTTTCCTTGCCGATATCTCTCTTTTGCAAAGAGATAGGCATTGGAAAATTCAGGGCTATAACGTGTAGATGAAGCACTAACAGGAGGCTTTAAAATTTTC
Organism: Pseudophryne corroboree; assembly: GCF_028390025.1. Taxonomy (NCBI): domain Eukaryota; kingdom Metazoa; phylum Chordata; class Amphibia; order Anura; family Myobatrachidae; genus Pseudophryne; species Pseudophryne corroboree. The sequence continues at coordinate 573,364 of NW_026968131.1, read as the reverse complement.
ATTCTAGTGTCCTTCGTTTGGGAGAAAAATGCAAAGGTACAATACAGCTTTTCCTTGCCAATATCTCTCTTTTGCAAAGAGCTAGGCATTGGAAAATTCAGGGCTATACCGTGTAGATGAAGCACTAACAGGAGGCTTTTAAATTTTCATTCTAGTGTCCTTCGTTTGGGAGAAAAATGCAAAGGTACAATACAGCTTTTCCTTGCCGATATCTCTCTTTTGCAAAGAGATAGGCATTGGAAAATTCAGGGCTATAACGTGTAGATGAAGCACTAACAGGAGGCTTTAAAATTTTCATTCTAGTGTCTTTCGTTTGGGAGAAAAATGCAAAGGTACAATACAGCTTTTCCTTGCCAATATCTCTCTTTTGCAAAGAGCTAGGAATTGGAAAATTCAGGGCTATAACGTGTAGATGAAGCACTAACAGGAGGCTTTAAAATTTTCATTCTAGTGTCTTTCGTTTGGGAGAAAAATGCAAAAGTACAATGCAGCTTTTCCTTGCCGATATCTCTCTTTTGCAAAGAGATAGGCATTGGAAAATGCAGGGCTATAACATGTAGATGAAGCACTAACAGGAGGCTTTAAAATTTTCATTCTAGTGTCTTTCGTTTGGGAGAAAAATGCAAAGGTACAATACAGATTTTCCTTGCCGATATCTCTCTTTTGCAAAGAGATAGGCATTGGAAAATTCAGGGCTATAACGTGTAGATGAAGCACTAATAGGAGGCTTTAAAATTTTCATTCTAGTGTCCTTCGTTTGGTAGAAAAATGCAAAGGTACAATACAGCTTTTCCTTGCCGATATCTCTCTTTTGCAAAGAGATAGGCATTGGAAAATTCAGGGCTATAACGTGTAGATGAAGCACTAACAGGAGGCTTTAAAATTTTCATTCTAGTGTCTTTCGTTTGGGAGAAAAATGCAAAGGTACAATACAGCTTTTCCTTGCCGATATCTCTCTTTTGCAAAGAGCTAGGCATTGGAAAATTCAGAGCTATAACGTGTAGATGAAGCACTAACAGTAGGCTTTAAAATTTTCATTCTAGTGTCTTTCGTTTGGGAGAAAAATGCAAAGGTACAATACAGCTTTTCCTTGCCAATATCTCTCTTTTGCAAAGAGATAGGCATTGGAAAATGCAGGGCTATAACGTGTAGATGAAGCACTAACAGGAGGCTTTAAAATTTTCATTCTAGTGTCTTTCGTTTGGGAGAAAAATGCAAAGGTACAATACAGCTTTTCCTTGCCGATATCTCTCTTTTGCAAAGAGCTAGGCATTGGAAAATTCAGGGCTATAACGTGTAGATGAAGCACTAACAGGAGGCTTTAAAATTTTCATTCTAGTGTCCTTCGTTTGGGAGAAAAATGCAAAGGTACAATACAGCTTTTCCTTGCCAATATCTCTCTTTTGCAAAGAGCTAGGCATTGGAAAATTCAGGGCTATACCGTGTAGATGAAGCACTAACAGGAGGCTTTTAAATTTTCATTCTAGTGTCCTTCGTTTGGGAGAAAAATGCAAAGGTACAATACAGCTTTTCCTTGCCGATATCTCTCTTTTGCAAAGAGATAGGCATTGGAAAATTCAGGGCTATAACGTGTAGATGAAGCACTAACAGGAGGCTTTAAAATTTTCATTCTAGTGTCTTTCGTTTGGGAGAAAAATGCAAAGGTACAATACAGCTTTTCCTTGCCGATATCTCTCTTTTGCAAAGAGCTAGGCATTGGAAAATTCAGGGCTATAACGTGTAGATGAAGCACTAACAGGAGGCTTTAAAATTTTCATTCTAGTGTCCTTCGTTTGGGAGAAAAATGCAAAGGTACAATACAGCTTTTCCTTGCCAATATCTCTCTTTTGCAAAGAGCTAGGCATTGGAAAATTCAGGGCTATACCGTGTAGATGAAGCACTAACAGGAGGCTTTTAAATTTTCATTCTAGTGTCCTTCGTTTGGGAGAAAAATGCAAAGGTACAATACAGCTTTTCCTTGCCGATATCTCTCTTTTGCAAAGAGATAGGCATTGGAAAATTCAGGGCTATAACGTGTAGATGAAGCACTAATAGGAGGCTTTAAAATTTTCATTCTAGTGTCTTTCGTTTGGGAGAAAAATGCAAAGGTACAATACAGCTTTTCCTTGCCGATATCTCTCTTTTGCAAAGAGCTAGGCATTGGAAAATTCAGGGCTATAACGTGTAGATGAAGCACTAACAGTAGGCTTTAAAATTTTCATTCTAGTGTCTTTCGTTTGGGAGAAAAATGCAAAGGTACAATACAGTTTTTCCTTGCCGATATCTCTCTTTTGCAAAGAGATAGGCATTGGAAAATTCAGGGCTATAACGTGTAGATGAAGCACTAACAGGAGGCTTTAAAATTTTCATTCTAGTGTCCTTCGTTTGGGAGAAAAATGCAAAGGTACAATACAGCTTTTCCTTGCCAATATCTCTCTTTTGCAAAGAGCTAGGCATTGGAAAATTCAGGGCTATACCGTGTAGATGAAGCACTAACAGGAGGCTTTTAAATTTTCATTCTAGTGTCCTTCGTTTGGGAGAAAAATGCAAAGGTACAATACAGCTTTTCCTTGCCGATATCTCTCTTTTGCAAAGAGATAGGCATTGGAAAATTCAGGGCTATAACGTGTAGATGAAGCACTAACAGGAGGCTTTAAAATTTTCATTCTAGTGTCTTTCGTTTGGGAGAAAAATGCAAAGGTACAATACAGCTTTTCCTTGCCAATATCTCTCTTTTGCAAAGAGCTAGGAATTGGAAAATTCAGGGCTATAACGTGTAGATGAAGCACTAACAGGAGGCTTTAAAATTTTCATTCTAGTGTCTTTCGTTTGGGAGAAAAATGCAAAAGTACAATGCAGCTTTTCCTTGCCGATATCTCTCTTTTGCAAAGAGATAGGCATTGGAAAATGCAGGGCTATAACATGTAGATGAAGCACTAACAGGAGGCTTTAAAATTTTCATTCTAGTGTCTTTCGTTTGGGAGAAAAATGCAAAGGTACAATACAGCATTTCCTTGCCGATATCTCTCTTTTGTAAAGAGATAGGCATTGGAAAATTCAGGGCTATTACGTGTAGATGAAGCACTAACAGGAGGCTTTAAAATTTTCATTCTAGTGTCTTTCGTTTGGGAGAAAAATGCAAAAGTACAATGCAGCTTTTCCTTGCCGATATCTCACTTTTGCAAAGAGATAGGCATTGGAAAATGCAGGGCTATAACGTGTAGATGAAGCACTAACAGGAGGCTTTAAAATTTTCATTCTAGTGTCTTTCGTTTGGGAGAAAAATGCAAAAGTACAATGCAGCTTTTCCTTGCCGATATCTCTTTTGCAAAGAGGTAGGCATTGGAAAATGCAGGGCTATAACGTGTAGATGAAGCACTAACAGGAGGCTTTAAAATTTTCATTCTAGTGTCTTTCGTTTGGGAGAAAAATGCAAAGGTACAATACAGCATTTCCTTGCCGATATCTCTCTTTTGCAAAGAGATAGGCATTGGAAAATTCAGGGCTATAACGTGTAGATGAAGCACTAACAGGAGGCTTTAACATTTTTATTCTAGTGTCCTTCGTTTGGGAGAAAAATGCAAAGGTACAATACAGTTTTTCCTTGCCGATATCTCTCTTTTGCAAAGAGATAGGCATTGGAAAATTCAGGGCTATAACGTGTAGATGAAGCACTAACAGGAGGCTTTAAAATTTTCATTCTAGTGTCTTTCGTTTGGGAGAAAAATGCAAAAGTACAATGCAGCTTTTCCTTGCCGATATCTCTCTTTTGCAAAGAGATAGGCATTGGAAAATGCAGGGCTATAACGTGTAGATGAAGCACTAACAGGAGGCTTTAAAATTTTCATTCTAGTGTCTTTCGTTTGGGAGAAAAATGCAAAAGTACAATGCAGCTTTTCCTTGCCGATATCTCTCTTTTGCAAAGAGATAGGCATTGGAAAATGCAGGGCTATAACGTGTAGATGAAGCACTAACAGGAGGCTTTAAAATTTTCATTCTAGTGTCTTTCGTTTGGGAGAAAAATGCAAAGGTACAATACAGCATTTCCTTGCCGATATCTCTCTTTTGCAAAGAGATAGGCATTGGAAAATTCAGGGCTATAACGTGTAGATTAAGCACTAACAGGAGGCTTTAAAATTTTCATTCTAGTGTCCTTCGTTTGGGAGAAAAATGCAAAGGTACAATACAGCTTTTCCTTGCCGATATCTCTCTTTTGCAAAGAGATAGGCATTGGAAAATTCAGGGCTATAACGTGTAGATGAAGCACTAATAGGAGGCTTTAAAATTTTCATTCTAGTGTCCTTCGTTTGGGAGAAAAAGGCAAAGGTACAATACAGCTTTTCCTTGCCGATATCTCTCTTTTGCAAAGAGATAGGCATTGGAAAATTCAGGGCTATAACGTGTAGATGAAGCACTAACAGGAGGCTTTAAAATTTTCATTCTAGTGTCTTTCTTTTGGGAGAAAAATGCAAAAGTACAATGCAGCTTTTCCTTGCCGATATCTCTCTTTTGCAAAGAGATAGGCATTGGAAAATGCAGGGCTATAACGTGTAGATGAAGCACTAACAGGAGGCTTTAAAATTTTCATTCTAGTGTCTTTCGTTTGGGAGAAAAATGCAAAGGTACAATACAGCATTTCCTTGCCGATATCTCTCTTTTGCAAAGAGATAGGCATTGGAAAATTCAGGGCTATAACGTGTAGATGAAGCACTAATAGGAGGCTTTAAAATTTTCATTCTAGTGTCCTTCGTTTGGGAGAAAAATGCAAAGGTACAATACAGCTTTTCCTTGCCGATATCTCTCTTTTGCAAAGAGATAGGCATTGGAAAATTCAGGGCTATAACGTGTAGATGAAGCACTAACAGGAGGCTTTAAAATTTTCATTCTAGTGTCTTTCGTTTGGGAGAAAAATGCAAAGGTACAATACAGCTTTTCCTTGCCGATATCTCTCTTTTGCAAAGAGCTAGGCATTGGAAAATTCAGAGCTATAACGTGTAGATGAAGCACTAACAGTCGGCTTTAAAATTTTCATTCTAGTGTCTTTCGTTTGGGAGAAAAATGCAAAGGTACAATACAGCTTTTCCTTGCCAATATCTCTCTTTTGCAAAGAGATAGGCATTGGAAAATGCAGGGCTATAACGTGTAGATGAAGCACTAACAGGAGGCTTTAAAATTTTCATTCTAGTGTCTTTCGTTTGGGAGAAAAATGCAAAGGTACAATACAGCTTTTCCTTGCCGATATCTCTCTTTTGCAAAGAGCTAGGCATTGGAAAATTCAGGGCTATAACGTGTAGATGAAGCACTAACAGGGGGCTTTAAAATTTTCATTCTAGTGTCCTTCGTTTGGGAGAAAAATGCAAAGGTACAATACAGCTTTTCCTTGCCAATATCTCTCTTTTGCAAAGAGCTAGGCATTGGAAAATTCAGGGCTATACCGTGTAGATGAAGCACTAACAGGAGGCTTTTAAATTTTCATTCTAGTGTCCTTCGTTTGGGAGAAAAATGCAAAGGTACAATACTGCTTTTCCTTGCCGATATCTCTCTTTTGCAAAGAGATAGGCATTGGAAAATTCAGGGCTATAACGTGTAGATGAAGCACTAACAGGAGGCTTTAAAATTTTCATTCTAGTGTCTTTCGTTTGGGAGAAAAATGCAAAGGTACAATACAGCTTTTCCTTGCCGATATCTCTCTTTGGCAAAGAGATAGGCATTGGAAAATTCAGGGCTATAACGTGTAGATGAAGCACTAACAGGAGGCTTTAAAATTTTCATTCTAGTGTCTTTCGTTTGGGAGAAAAATGCAAAGGTACAATACAGCTTTTCCTTGCCAATATCTCTCTTTTGCAAAGAGCTAGGCATTGGAAAATTCAGGGCTATAACGTGTAGATGAAGCACTAATAGGAGGCTTTAAAATTTTCATTCTAGTGTCCTTCGTTTGGTAGAAAAATGCAAAGGTACAATACAGCTTTTCCTTGCCGATATCTCTCTTTTGCAAAGAGATAGGCATTGGAAAATTCAGGGCTATAACGTGTAGATGAAGCACTAACAGGAGGCTTTAAAATTTTCATTCTAGTGTCTTTCGTTTGGGAGAAAAATGCAAAGGTACAATACAGCTTTTCCTTGCCGATATCTCTCTTTTGCAAAGAGCTAGGCATTGGAAAATTCAGAGCTATAACGTGTAGATGAAGCACTAACAGTAGGCTTTAAAATTTTCATTCTAGTGTCTTTCGTTTGGGAGAAAAATGCAAAGGTACAATACAGCTTTTCCTTGCCAATATCTCTCTTTTGCAAAGAGATAGGCATTGGAAAATGCAGGGCTATAACGTGTAGATGAAGCACTAACAGGAGGCTTTAAAATTTTCATTCTAGTGTCTTTCGTTTGGGAGAAAAATGCAAAGGTACAATACAGCTTTTCCTTGCCGATATCTCTCTTTTGCAAAGAGCTAGGCATTGGAAAATTCAGGGCTATAACGTGTAGATGAAGCACTAACAGGAGGCTTTAAAATTTTCATTCTAGTGTCCTTCGTTTGGGAGAAAAATGCAAAGGTACAATACAGCTTTTCCTTGCCAATATCTCTCTTTTGCAAAGAGCTAGGCATTGGAAAATTCAGGGCTATACCGTGTAGATGAAGCACTAACAGGAGGCTTTTAAATTTTCATTCTAGTGTCCTTCGTTTGGGAGAAAAATGCAAAGGTACAATACAGCTTTTCCTTGCCGATATCTCTCTTTTGCAAAGAGATAGGCATTGGAAAATTCAGGGCTATAACGTGTAGATGAAGCACTAACAGGAGGCTTTAAAATTTTCATTCTAGTGTCTTTCGTTTGGGAGAAAAATGCAAAGGTACAATACAGCTTTTCCTTGCCGATATCTCTCTTTTGCAAAGAGCTAGGCATTGGAAAATTCAGGGCTATAACGTGTAGATGAAGCACTAACAGGAGGCTTTAAAATTTTCATTCTAGTGTCCTTCGTTTGGGAGAAAAATGCAAAGGTACAATACAGCTTTTCCTTGCCAATATCTCTCTTTTGCAAAGAGCTAGGCATTGGAAAATTCAGGGCTATACCGTGTAGATGAAGCACTAACAGGAGGCTTTTAAATTTTCATTCTAGTGTCCTTCGTTTGGGAGAAAAATGCAAAGGTACAATACAGCTTTTCCTTGCCGATATCTCTCTTTTGCAAAGAGATAGGCATTGGAAAATTCAGGGCTATAACGTGTAGATGAAGCACTAATAGGAGGCTTTAAAATTTTCATTCTAGTGTCTTTCGTTTGGGAGAAAAATGCAAAGGTACAATACAGCTTTTCCTTGCCGATATCTCTCTTTTGCAAAGAGCTAGGCATTGGAAAATTCAGGGCTATAACGTGTAGATGAAGCACTAACAGTAGGCTTTAAAATTTTCATTCTAGTGTCTTTCGTTTGGGAGAAAAATGCAAAGGTACAATACAGTTTTTCCTTGCCGATATCTCTCTTTTGCAAAGAGATAGGCATTGGAAAATTCAGGGCTATAACGTGTAGATGAAGCACTAACAGGAGGCTTTAAAATTTTCATTCTAGTGTCCTTCGTTTGGGAGAAAAATGCAAAGGTACAATACAGCTTTTCCTTGCCAATATCTCTCTTTTGCAAAGAGCTAGGCATTGGAAAATTCAGGGCTATACCGTGTAGATGAAGCACTAACAGGAGGCTTTTAAATTTTCATTCTAGTGTCCTTCGTTTGGGAGAAAAATGCAAAGGTACAATACAGCTTTTCCTTGCCGATATCTCTCTTTTGCAAAGAGATAGGCATTGGAAAATTCAGGGCTATAACGTGTAGATGAAGCACTAACAGGAGGCTTTAAAATTTTCATTCTAGTGTCTTTCGTTTGGGAGAAAAATGCAAAGGTACAATACAGCTTTTCCTTGCCAATATCTCTCTTTTGCAAAGAGCTAGGAATTGGAAAATTCAGGGCTATAACGTGTAGATGAAGCACTAACAGGAGGCTTTAAAATTTTCATTCTAGTGTCTTTCGTTTGGGAGAAAAATGCAAAAGTACAATGCAGCTTTTCCTTGCCGATATCTCTCTTTTGCAAAGAGATAGGCATTGGAAAATGCAGGGCTATAACATGTAGATGAAGCACTAACAGGAGGCTTTAAAATTTTCATTCTAGTGTCTTTCGTTTGGGAGAAAAATGCAAAGGTACAATACAGCATTTCCTTGCCGATATCTCTCTTTTGTAAAGAGATAGGCATTGGAAAATTCAGGGCTATTACGTGTAGATGAAGCACTAACAGGAGGCTTTAAAATTTTCATTCTAGTGTCTTTCGTTTGGGAGAAAAATGCAAAAGTACAATGCAGCTTTTCCTTGCCGATATCTCACTTTTGCAAAGAGATAGGCATTGGAAAATGCAGGGCTATAACGTGTAGATGAAGCACTAACAGGAGGCTTTAAAATTTTCATTCTAGTGTCTTTCGTTTGGGAGAAAAATGCAAAAGTACAATGCAGCTTTTCCTTGCCGATATCTCTTTTGCAAAGAGGTAGGCATTGGAAAATGCAGGGCTATAACGTGTAGATGAAGCACTAACAGGAGGCTTTAAAATTTTCATTCTAGTGTCTTTCGTTTGGGAGAAAAATGCAAAGGTACAATACAGCATTTCCTTGCCGATATCTCTCTTTTGCAAAGAGATAGGCATTGGAAAATTCAGGGCTATAACGTGTAGATGAAGCACTAACAGGAGGCTTTAACATTTTTATTCTAGTGTCCTTCGTTTGGGAGAAAAATGCAAAGGTACAATACAGTTTTTCCTTGCCGATATCTCTCTTTTGCAAAGAGATAGGCATTGGAAAATTCAGGGCTATAACGTGTAGATGAAGCACTAACAGGAGGCTTTAAAATTTTCATTCTAGTGTCTTTCGTTTGGGAGAAAAATGCAAAAGTACAATGCAGCTTTTCCTTGCCGATATCTCTCTTTTGCAAAGAGATAGGCATTGGAAAATGCAGGGCTATAACGTGTAGATGAAGCACTAACAGGAGGCTTTAAAATTTTCATTCTAGTGTCTTTCGTTTGGGAGAAAAATGCAAAAGTACAATGCAGCTTTTCCTTGCCGATATCTCTCTTTTGCAAAGAGATAGGCATTGGAAAATGCAGGGCTATAACGTGTAGATGAAGCACTAACAGGAGGCTTTAAAATTTTCATTCTAGTGTCTTTCGTTTGGGAGAAAAATGCAAAGGTACAATACAGCATTTCCTTGCCGATATCTCTCTTTTGCAAAGAGATAGGCATTGGAAAATTCAGGGCTATAACGTGTAGATTAAGCACTAACAGGAGGCTTTAAAATTTTCATTCTAGTGTCCTTCGTTTGGGAGAAAAATGCAAAGGTACAATACAGCTTTTCCTTGCCGATATCTCTCTTTTGCAAAGAGATAGGCATTGGAAAATTCAGGGCTATAACGTGTAGATGAAGCACTAATAGGAGGCTTTAAAATTTTCATTCTAGTGTCCTTCGTTTGGGAGAAAAAGGCAAAGGTACAATACAGCTTTTCCTTGCCGATATCTCTCTTTTGCAAAGAGATAGGCATTGGAAAATTCAGGGCTATAACGTGTAGATGAAGCACTAACAGGAGGCTTTAAAATTTTCATTCTAGTGTCTTTCTTTTGGGAGAAAAATGCAAAAGTACAATGCAGCTTTTCCTTGCCGATATCTCTCTTTTGCAAAGAGATAGGCATTGGAAAATGCAGGGCTATAACGTGTAGATGAAGCACTAACAGGAGGCTTTAAAATTTTCATTCTAGTGTCTTTCGTTTGGGAGAAAAATGCAAAGGTACAATACAGCATTTCCTTGCCGATATCTCTCTTTTGCAAAGAGATAGGCATTGGAAAATTCAGGGCTATAACGTGTAGATGAAGCACTAATAGGAGGCTTTAAAATTTTCATTCTAGTGTCCTTCGTTTGGGAGAAAAATGCAAAGGTACAATACAGCTTTTCCTTGCCGATATCTCTCTTTTGCAAAGAGATAGGCATTGGAAAATTCAGGGCTATAACGTGTAGATGAAGCACTAACAGGAGGCTTTAAAATTTTCATTCTAGTGTCTTTCGTTTGGGAGAAAAATGCAAAGGTACAATACAGCTTTTCCTTGCCGATATCTCTCTTTTGCAAAGAGCTAGGCATTGGAAAATTCAGAGCTATAACGTGTAGATGAAGCACTAACAGTCGGCTTTAAAATTTTCATTCTAGTGTCTTTCGTTTGGGAGAAAAATGCAAAGGTACAATACAGCTTTTCCTTGCCAATATCTCTCTTTTGCAAAGAGATAGGCATTGGAAAATGCAGGGCTATAACGTGTAGATGAAGCACTAACAGGAGGCTTTAAAATTTTCATTCTAGTGTCTTTCGTTTGGGAGAAAAATGCAAAGGTACAATACAGCTTTTCCTTGCCGATATCTCTCTTTTGCAAAGAGCTAGGCATTGGAAAATTCAGGGCTATAACGTGTAGATGAAGCACTAACAGGGGGCTTTAAAATTTTCATTCTAGTGTCCTTCGTTTGGGAGAAAAATGCAAAGGTACAATACAGCTTTTCCTTGCCAATATCTCTCTTTTGCAAAGAGCTAGGCATTGGAAAATTCAGGGCTATACCGTGTAGATGAAGCACTAACAGGAGGCTTTTAAATTTTCATTCTAGTGTCCTTCGTTTGGGAGAAAAATGCAAAGGTACAATACTGCTTTTCCTTGCCGATATCTCTCTTTTGCAAAGAGATAGGCATTGGAAAATTCAGGGCTATAACGTGTAGATGAAGCACTAACAGGAGGCTTTAAAATTTTCATTCTAGTGTCTTTCGTTTGGGAGAAAAATGCAAAGGTACAATACAGCTTTTCCTTGCCGATATCTCTCTTTGGCAAAGAGATAGGCATTGGAAAATTCAGGGCTATAACGTGTAGATGAAGCACTAACAGGAGGCTTTAAAATTTTCATTCTAGTGTCTTTCGTTTGGGAGAAAAATGCAAAGGTACAATACAGCTTTTCCTTGCCAATATCTCTCTTTTGCAAAGAGCTAGGCATTGGAAAATTCAGGGCTATAACGTGTAGATGAAGCACTAATAGGAGGCTTTAAAATTTTCATTCTAGTGTCCTTCGTTTGGGAGAAAAAGGCAAAGGTACAATACAGCTTTTCCTTGCCGATATCTCTCTTTTGCAAAGAGATAGGCATTGGAAAATTCAGGGCTATAACGTGTAGATGAAGCACTAACAGGAGGCTTTAAAATTTTCATTCTAGTGTCTTTCGTTTGGGAGAAAAATGCAAAGGTACAATACAGCTTTTCCTTGCCGATATCTCTCTTTTGCAAAGAGATAGGCATTGGAAAATTCAGGGCTATAACGTGTAGATTAAGCACTAACAGGAGGCTTTAAAATTTTCATTCTAGTGTCCTTCGTTTGGGAGAAAAATGCAAAGGTACAATACAGCTTTTCCTTGCCGATATCTCTCTTTTGCAAAGAGATAGGCATTGGAAAATTCAGGGCTATAACGTGTAGATGAAGCACTAATAGGAGGCTTTAAAATTTTCATTCTAGTGTCCTTCGTTTGGGAGAAAAAGGCAAAGGTACAATACAGCTTTTCCTTGCCGATATCTCTCTTTTGCAAAGAGATAGGCATTGGAAAATTCAGGGCTATAACTTGTAGATGAAGCACTAACAGGAGGCTTTAAAATTTTCATTCTAGTGTCTTTCGTTTGGGAGAAAAATGCAAAAGTACAATGCAGCTTTTCCTTGCCGATATCTCTCTTTTGCAAAGAGATAGGCATTGGAAAATGCAGGGCTATAACGTGTAGATGAAGCACTAACAGGAGGCTTTAAAATTTTCATTCTAGTGTCTTTCGTTTGGGAGAAAAATGCAAAGGTACAATACAGCATTTCCTTGCCGATATCTCTCTTTTGCAAAGAGATAGTTATTGGAAAATTCAGGGCTATAACGTGTAGATGAAGCACTAACAGGAGGCTTTAACATTTTTATTCTAGTGTCCTTCGTTTGGGAGAAAAATGCAAAGGTACAATACAGCTTTTCCTTGCCGATATCTCTCTTTTGCAAAGAGATAGGCATTGGAAAATTCAGGGCTATAACGTGTAGATGAAGCACTAACAGGAGGCTTTAAAATTTTCATTCTAGTGTCTTTCGTTTGGGAGAAAAATGCAAAAGTACAATGCAGCTTTTCCTTGCCGATATCTCTCTTTTGCAAAGAGATAGGCATTGGAAAATGCAGGGCTATAACGTGTAGATGAAGCACTAACAGGAGGCTTTAAAATTTTCATTCTAATGTCTTTCGTTTGGGAGAAAAATGCAAAAGTACAATGCAGCTTTTCCTTGCCGATATCTCTCTTTTGCAAAGAGATAGGCATTGGAAAATGCAGGGCTATAACGTGTAGATGAAGCACTAACAGGAGGCTTTAAAATTTTCATTCTAGTGTCTTTCGTTTGGGAGAAAAATGCAAAGGTACAATACAGCATTTCCTTGCCGATATCTCTCTTTTGCAAAGAGATAGGCATTGGAAAATTCAGGGCTATAACGTGTAGATTAAGCACTAACAGGAGGCTTTAAAATTTTCATTCTAGTGTCCTTCGTTTGGGAGAAAAATGCAAAGGTACAATACAGCTTTTCCTTGCCGATATCTCTCTTTTGCAAAGAGATAGGCATTGGAAAATTCAGGGCTATAACGTGTAGATGAAGCACTAATAGGAGGCTTTAAAATTTTCATTCTAGTGTCTTTCGTTTGGGAGAAAAAGGCAAAGGTACAATACAGCTTTTCCTTGCCGATATCTCTCTTTTGCAAAGAGATAGGCATTGGAAAATTCAGGGCTATAACGTGTAGATGAAGCACTAACAGGAGGCTTTAAAATTTTCATTCTAGTGTCTTTCGTTTGGGAGAAAAATGCAAAAGTACAATGCAGCTTTTCCTTGCCGATATCTCTCTTTTGCAAAGAGATAAGCATTGGAAAATGCAGGGCTATAACGTGTAGATGAAGCACTAACAGGAGGCTTTAAAATTTTCATTCTAGTGTCTTTCGTTTGGGAGAAAAATGCAAAGGTACAATACAGCATTTCCTTGCCGATATCTCTCTTTTGCAAAGAGATAGGCATTGGAAAATTCAGGGCTATTACGTGTAGATGAAGCACTAACAGGAGGCTTTAAAATTTTCATTCTAGTGTCTTTCGTTTGGGAGAAAAATGCAAAAGTACAATGCAGCTTTTCCTTGCCGATATCTCTCTTTTGCAAAGAGATAGGCATTGGAAAATGCAGCGCTATAACGTGTAGATGAAGCACTAACAGGAGGCTTTAAAATTTTCATTCTAGTGTCTTTCGTTTGGGAGAAAAATGCAAAGGTACAATACAGCTTTTCCTTGCCGATATCTCTCTTTTGCAAAGAGATAGGCATTGGAAAATTCAGGGCTATAACGTGTAGATGAAGCACTAATAGGAGGCTTTAAAATTTTCATTCTAGTGTCTTTCGTTTGGGAGAAAAATGCAAAGGTACAATACAGCTTTTCCTTGCCAATATCTCTCTTTTGCAAAGAGATAGGCATTGGAAAATTCAGGGCTATAACGTGTAGATGAAGCACTAACAGGAGGCTTTAAAATTTTCATTCTAGTGTCTTTCGTTTGGGAGAAAAATGCAAAGGTACAATACAGCTTTTCCTTGCCGATATCTCTCTTTTGCAAAGAGCTAGGCATTGGAAAATTCAGGGCTATAACGTGTAGATGAAGCACTAACAGTAGGCTTTAAAATTTTCATTCTAGTGTCTTTCGTTTGGGAGAAAAATGCAAAGGTACAATACAGTTTTTCCCTGCCGATATCTCTCTTTTGCAAAGAGCTAGGCATTGGAAAATTCAGGGCTATAACGTGTAGATGAAGCACTAACAGTAGGCTTTAAAATTTTCATTCTAGTGTCTTTCGTTTGGGAGAAAAATGCAAAGGTACAATACAGTTTTTCCTTGCCGATATCTCTCTTTTGCAAAGAGATAGGCATTGGAAAATTCAGGGCTATAACGTGTAGATGAAGCACTAACAGGAGGCTTTAAAATGTTCATTCTAGTTCCCTTCGTTTGGGAGAAAAATGCAAAGGTACAATACAGCTTTTCCTTGCCAATATCTCTCTTTTGCAAAGAGCTAGGCATTGGAAAATTCAGGGCTATACCGTGTAGATGAAGCACTAACAGGAGGCTTTTAAATTTTCATTCTAGTGTCCTTCGTTTGGGAGAAAAATGCAAAGGTACAATACAGCTTTTCCTTGCCGATATCTCTCTTTTGCAAAGAGATAGGCATTGGAAAATTCAGGGCTATAACGTGTAGATGAAGCACTAACAGGAGGCTTTAAAATTTTCATTCTAGTGTCTTTCGTTTGGGAGAAAAATGCAAAGGTACAATACAGTTTTTCCTTGCCGATATCTCTCTTTGGCAAAGAGATAGGCATTGGAAAATTCAGGGCTATAACGTGTAGATGAAGCACTAACAGGAGGCTTTAAAATTTTCATTCTAGTGTCTTTCGTTTGGGAGAAAAATGCAAAGGTACAATACAGCTTTTCCTTGCCAATATCTCTCTTTTGCAAAGAGCTAGGCATTGGAAAATTCAGGGCTATAACGTGTAGATGAAGCACTAATAGGAGGCTTTAACATTTTCATTCTAGTGTCCTTCGTTTGGGAGAAAAAGGCAAAGGTACAATACAGCTTTTCCTTGCCGATATCTCTCTTTTGCAAAGAGATAGGCATTGGAAAATTCAGGGCTATAACGTGTAGATTAAGCACTAACAGGAGGCTTTAAAATTTTCATTCTAGTGTCCTTCGTTTGGGAGAAAAATGCAAAGGTACAATACAGCTTTTCCTTGCCGATATCTCTCTTTTGCAAAGAGATAGGCATTGGAAAATTCAGGGCTATAACGTGTAGATGAAGCACTAATAGGAGGCTTTAAAATTTTCATTCTAGTGTCCTTCGTTTGGGAGAAAAAGGCAAAGGTACAATACAGCTTTTCCTTGCCGATATCTCTCTTTTGCAAAGAGATAGGCATTGGAAAATTCAGGGCTATAACGTGTAGATGAAGCACTAACAGGAGGCTTTAAAATTTTCATTCTAGTGTCTTTCGTTTGGGAGAAAAATGCAAAAGTACAATGCAGCTTTTCCTTGCCGATATCTCTCTTTTGCAAAGAGATAGGCATTGGAAAATGCAGGGCTATAACGTGTAGATGAAGCACTAACAGGAGGCTTTAAAATTTTCATTCTAGTGTCTTTCGTTTGGGAGAAAAATGCAAAGGTACAATACAGCATTTCCTTGCCGATATCTCTCTTTTGCAAAGAGATAGGCATTGGAAAATTCAGGGCTATTACGTGTAGATGAAGCACTAACAGGAGGCTTTAAATTTTTCATTCTAGTGTCTTTCGTTTGGGAGAAAAATGCAAAAGTACAATGCAGCTTTTCCTTGCCGATATCTCTCTTTTGCAAAGAGATAGGCATTGGAAAATGCAGCGCTATAACGTGTAGATGAAGCACTAACAGGAGGCTTTAAAATTTTCATTCTAGTGTCTTTCGTTTGGGAGAAAAATGCAAAGTTACAATACAGCTTTTCCTTTCCGATATCTCTCTTTTGCAAAGAGATAGGCATTGGAAAATTCAGGGCTATAACGTGTAGATGAAGCACTAATAGGAGGCTTTAAAATTTTCATTCTAGTGTCCTTCGTTTGGGAGAAAAATGCAAAGGTACAATACAGCTTTTCCTTGCCAATATCTCTCTTTTGCAAAGAGATAGGCATTGGAAAATTCAGGGCTATAACGTGTAGATGAAGCACTAACAGGAGGCTTTAAAATTTTCATTCTAGTGTCTTTCGTTTGGGAGAAAAATGCAAAGGTACAATACAGCATTTCCTTGCCGATATCTCTCTTTTGCAAAGAGATAGGCATTGGAAAATTCAGGGCTATTACGTGTAGATGAAGCACTAACAGGAGGCTTTAAATTTTTCATTCTAGTGTCTTTCGTTTGGGAGAAAAATGCAAAAGTACAATGCAGCTTTTCCTTGCCGATATCTCTCTTTTGCAAAGAGATAGGCATTGGAAAATGCAGCGCTATAACGTGTAGATGAAGCACTAACAGGAGGCTTTAAAATTTTCATTCTAGTGTCTTTCGTTTGGGAGAAAAATGCAAAGTTACAATACAGCTTTTCCTTTCCGATATCTCTCTTTTGCAAAGAGATAGGCATTGGAAAATTCAGGGCTATAACGTGTAGATGAAGCACTAATAGGAGGCTTTAAAATTTTCATTCTAGTGTCCTTCGTTTGGGAGAAAAATGCAAAGGTACAATACAGCTTTTCCTTGCCAATATCTCTCTTTTGCAAAGAGATAGGCATTGGAAAATTCAGGGCTATAACGTGTAGATGAAGCACTAACAGGAGGCTTTAAAATTTTCATTCTAGTGTCTTTCGTTTGGGAGAAAAATGCAAAGGTACAATACAGCTTTTCCTTGCCAATATCTCTCTTTTGCAAAGAGATAGGCATTGGAAAATGCAGGGCTATAACGTGTAGATGAAGCACTAACAGGAGGCTTTAAAATTTTCATTCTAGTGTCTTTCGTTTGGGAGAAAAATGCAAAGGTACAATACAGCTTTTCCTTGCCGATATCTCTCTTTTGCAAAGAGCTAGGCATTGGAAAATTCAGGGCTATAACGTGTAGATGAAGCACTAACAGGAGGCTTTAAAATTTTCATTCTAGTGTCCTTCGTTTGGGAGAAAAATGCAAAGGTACAATACAGCTTTTCCTTGCCAATATCTCTCTTTTGCAAAGAGCTAGGCATTGGAAAATTCAGGGCTATACCGTGTAGATGAAGCACTAACAGGAGGCTTTTAAATTTTCATTCTAGTGTCCTTCGTTTGGGAGAAAAATGCAAAGGTACAATACAGCTTTTCCTTGCCGATATCTCTCTTTTGCAAAGAGATAGGCATTGGAAAATTCAGGGCTATAACGTGTAGATGAAGCACTAACAGGAGGCTTTAAAATTTTCATTCTAGTGTCTTTCGTTTGGGAGAAAAATGCAAAGGTACAATACAGCTTTTCCTTGCCGATATCTCTCTTTTGCAAAGAGCTAGGCATTGGAAAATTCAGGGCTATAACGTGTAGATGAAGCACTAACAGTAGGCTTTAAAATTTTCATTCTAGTGTCTTTCGTTTGGAAGAAAAATGCAAAGGTACAATACAGTTTTTCCTTGCCGATATCTCTCTTTTGCAAAGAGATAGGCATTGGAAAATTCAGGGCTATAACGTGTAGATGAAGCACTAACAGGAGGCTTTAAAATTTTTATTCTAGTTTCCTTCGTTTGGGAGAAAAATGCAAAGGTACAATACAGCTTTTCCTTGCCAATATCTCTCTTTTGCAAAGAGCTAGGCATTGGAAAATTCAGGGCTATACCGTGTAGATGAAGCACTAACAGGAGGCTTTTAAATTTTCATTCTAGTGTCCTTCGTTTGGGAGAAAAATGCAAAGGTACAATACAGCTTTTCCTTGCCGATATCTCTCTTTTGCAAAGAGATAGGCATTGGAAAATTCAGGGCTATAACGTGTAGATGAAGCACTAACAGGAGGCTTTAAAATTTTCATTCTAGTGTCTTTCGTTTGGGAGAAAAATGCAAAGGTACAATACAGTTTTTCCTTGCCGATATCTCTCTTTGGCAAAGAGATAGGCATTGGAAAATTCAGGGCTATAACGTGTAGATGAAGCACTAACAGGAGGCTTTAAAATTTTCATTCTAGTGTCTTTCGTTTGGGAGAAAAATGCAAAGGTACAATACAGCTTTTCCTTGCCAATATCTCTCTTTTGCAAAGAGCTAGGAATTGGAAAATTCAGGGCTATAACGTGTAGATGAAGCACTAACAGGAGGCTTTAAAATTTTCATTCTAGTGTCTTTCGTTTGGGAGAAAAATGCAAAAGTACAATGCAGCTTTTCCTTGCCGATATCTCTCTTTTGCAAAGAGATAGGCATTGTAAAATGCAGGGCTATAACGTGTAAATGAAGCACTAACAGGAGGCTTTAAAATTTTCATTCTAGTGTCTTTCGTTTGGGAGAAAAATGCAAAGGTACAATACAGCATTTCCTTGCCGATATCTCTCTTTTGTAAAGAGATAGGCATTGGAAAATTCAGGGCTATTACGTGTAGATGAAGCACTAACAGGAGGCTTTAAAATTTTCATTCTAGTGTCTTTCGTTTGGGAGAAAAATGCAAAAGTACAATGCAGCTTTTCCTTGCCGATATCTCTCTTTTGCAAAGAGATAGGCATGGGAAAATGCAGGGCTATAACGTGTAGATGAAGCACTAACAGGAGGCTTTAAAATTTTCATTCTAGTGTCTTTCGTTTGGGAGAAAAATGCAAAGGTACAATACAGCTTTTCCTTGCCAATATCTCTCTTTTGCAAAGAGCTAGGCATTGGAAAATTCAGGGCTATAACGTGTAGATGAAGCACTAATAGGAGGCTTTAACATTTTCATTCTAGTGTCCTTCGTTTGGGAGAAAAATGCAAAGGTACAATACAGCTTTTCCTTGCCGATATCTCTCTTTTGCAAAGAGATAGGCATTGGAAAATTCAGGGCTATAACGTGTAGATGAAGCACTAACAGGAGGCTTTAAAATTTTCATTCTAGTGTCTTTCGTTTGGGAGAAAAATGCAAAAGTACAATGCAGCTTTTCCTTGCCGATATCTCTCTTTTGCAAAGAGATAGGCATTGGAAAATTCAGGGCTATAACGTGTAGATGAAGCACTAACAGGAGGCTTTAAAATTTTCATTCTAGTGTCTTTCGTTTGGGAGAAAAATGCAAAGGTACAATACAGTTTTTCCTTGCCGATATCTCTCTTTTGCAAAGAGATAGGCATTGGAAAATTCAGGGCTATAACGTGTAGATGAAGCACTAACAGGAGGCTTTAAAATTTTCATTCTAGTGTCTTTCGTTTGGGAGAAAAATGCAAAAGTACAATGCAGCTTTTCCTTGCCGATATCTCTCTTTTGCAAAGAGATAGGCATGGGAAAATGCAGGGCTATAACGTGTAGATGAAGCACTAACAGGAGGCTTTAAAATTTTCATTCTAGTGTCTTTCGTTTGGGAGAAAAATGCAAAGGTACAATACAGCTTTTCCTTGCCAATATCTCTCTTTTGCAAAGAGCTAGGCATTGGAAAATTCAGGGCTATAACGTGTAGATGAAGCACTAATAGGAGGCTTTAACATTTTCATTCTAGTGTCCTTCGTTTGGGAGAAAAAGGCAAAGGTACAATACAGCTTTTCCTTGCCGATATCTCTCTTTTGCAAAGAGATAGGCATTGGAAAATTCAGGGCTATAACGTGTAGATTAAGCACTAACAGGAGGCTTTAAAATTTTCATTCTAGTGTCCTTCGTTTGGGAGAAAAATGCAAAGGTACAATACAGCTTTTCCTTGCCGATATCTCTCTTTTGCAAAGAGATAGGCATTGGAAAATTCAGGGCTATAACGTGTAGATGAAGCACTAATAGGAGGCTTTAAAATTTTCATTCTAGTGTCCTTCGTTTGGGAGAAAAAGGCAAAGGTACAATACAGCTTTTCCTTGCCGATATCTCTCTTTTGCAAAGAGATAGGCATTGGAAAATTCAGGGCTATAACGTGTAGATGAAGCACTAACAGGAGGCTTTAAAATTTTCATTCTAGTGTCTTTCGTTTGGGAGAAAAATGCAAAAGTACAATGCAGCTTTTCCTTGCCGATATCTCTCTTTTGCAAAGAGATAGGCATTGGAAAATGCAGGGCTATAACGTGTAGATGAAGCACTAACAGGAGGCTTTAAAATTTTCATTCTAGTGTCTTTCGTTTGGGAGAAAAATGCAAAGGTACAATACAGCATTTCCTTGCCGATATCTCTCTTTTGCAAAGAGATAGGCATTGGAAAATTCAGGGCTATTACGTGTAGATGAAGCACTAACAGGAGGCTTTAAATTTTTCATTCTAGTGTCTTTCGTTTGGGAGAAAAATGCAAAAGTACAATGCAGCTTTTCCTTGCCGATAACTCTCTTTTGCAAAGAGATAGGCATTGGAAAATGCAGCGCTATAACGTGTAGATGAAGCACTAACAGGAGGCTTTAAAATTTTCATTCTAGTGTCTTTCGTTTGGGAGAAAAATGCAAAGTTACAATACAGCTTTTCCTTTCCGATATCTCTCTTTTGCAAAGAGATAGGCATTGGAAAATTCAGGGCTATAACGTGTAGATGAAGCACTAATAGGAGGCTTTAAAATTTTCATTCTAGTGTCCTTCGTTTGGGAGAAAAATGCAAAGGTACAATACAGCTTTTCCTTGCCAATATCTCTCTTTTGCAAAGAGATAGGCATTGGAAAATTCAGGGCTATAACGTGTAGATGAAGCACTAACAGGAGGCTTTAAAATTTTCATTCTAGTGTCTTTCGTTTGGGAGAAAAATGCAAAGGTACAATACAGCTTTTCCTTGCCGATATCTCTCTTTTGCAAAGAGCTAGGCATTGGAAAATTCAGAGCTATAACGTGTAGATGAAGCACTAACAGTAGGCTTTAAAATTTTCATTCTAGTGTCTTTCGTTTGGGAGAAAAATGCAAAGGTACAATACAGCTTTTCCTTGCCAATATCTCTCTTTTGCAAAGAGATAGGCATTGGAAAATGCAGGGCTATAACGTGTAGATGAAGCACTAACAGGAGGCTTTAAAATTTTCATTCTAGTGTCTTTCGTTTGGGAGAAAAATGCAAAGGTACAATACAGCTTTTCCTTGCCGATATCTCTCTTTTGCAAAGAGCTAGGCATTGGAAAATTCAGGGCTATAACGTGTAGATGAAGCACTAACAGGAGGCTTTAAAATTTTCATTCTAGTGTCCTTCGTTTGGGAGAAAAATGCAAAGGTACAATACAGCTTTTCCTTGCCAATATCTCTCTTTTGCAAAGAGCTAGGCATTGGAAAATTCAGGGCTATACCGTGTAGATGAAGCACTAACAGGAGGCTTTTAAATTTTCATTCTAGTGTCCTTCGTTTGGGAGAAAAATGCAAAGGTACAATACAGCTTTTCCTTGCCGATATCTCTCTTTTGCAAAGAGATAGGCATTGGAAAATTCAGGGCTATAACGTGTAGATGAAGCACTAACAGGAGGCTTTAAAATTTTCATTCTAGTGTCTTTCGTTTGGGAGAAAAATGCAAAGGTACAATACAGCTTTTCCTTGCCGATATCTCTCTTTTGCAAAGAGCTAGGCATTGGAAAATTCAGGGCTATAACGTGTAGATGAAGCACTAACAGTAGGCTTTAAAATTTTCATTCTAGTGTCTTTCGTTTGGGAGAAAAATGCAAAGGTACAATACAGTTTTTCCTTGCCGATATCTCTCTTTTGCAAAGAGATAGGCATTGGAAAATTCAGGGCTATAACGTGTAGATGAAGCACTAACAGGAGGCTTTAAAATTTTCATTCTAGTTTCCTTCGTTTGGGAGAAAAATGCAAAGGTACAATACAGCTTTTCCTTGCCAATATCTCTCTTTTGCAAAGAGCTAGGCATTGGAATATTCAGGGCTATACCGTGTAGATGAAGCACTAACAGGAGGCTTTTAAATTTTCATTCTAGTGTCCTTCGTTTGGGAGAAAAATGCAAAGGTACAATACAGCTTTTCCTTGCCGATATCTCTCTTTTGCAAAGAGATAGGCATTGGAAAATTCAGGGCTATAACGTGTAGATGAAGCACTAACAGGAGGCTTTAAAATTTTCATTCTAGTGTCTTTCGTTTGGGAGAAAAATGCAAAGGTACAATACAGTTTTTCCTTGCCGATATCTCTCTTTGGCAAAGAGATAGGCATTGGAAAATTCAGGGCTATAACGTGTAGATGAAGCACTAACAGGAGGCTTTAAAATTTTCATTCTAGTGTCTTTCGTTTGGGAGAAAAATGCAAAGGTACAATACAGCTTTTCCTTGCCAATATCTCTCTTTTGTAAAGAGATAGGCATTGGAAAATTCAGGGCTATTACGTGTAGATGAAGCACTAACAGGAGGCTTTAAAATTTTCATTCTAGTGTCTTTCGTTTGGGAGAAAAATGCAAAAGTACAATGCAGCTTTTCCTTGCCGATATCTCTCTTTTGCAAAGAGATAGGCATGGGAAAATGCAGGGCTATAACGTGTAGATGAAGCACTAACAGGAGGCTTTAAAATTTTAATTCTAGAGTCCTTCGTTTGGGAGAAAAATGCAAAGGTACAATACAGCTTTTCCTTGCCGATATCTCTCTTTTGCAAAGAGATAGGCATTGGAAAATTCAGGGCTATAACGTGTAGATGAAGCACTAATAGGAGGCTTTAAAATTTTCATTCTAGTGTCCTTCGTTTGGGAGAAAAATGCAAAGGTACAATACAGCTTTTCCTTGCCGATATCTCTCTTTTGCAAAGAGATAGGCATTGGAAAATTCAGGGCTATAACGTGTAGATGAAGCACTAACAGGAGGCTTTAAAATTTTCATTCTAGTGTCTTTCGTTTGGGAGAAAAATGCAAAGGTACAATACAGCTTTTCCTTGCCGATATCTCTCTTTTGCAAAGAGCTAGGCATTGGAAAATTCAGGGCTATAACGTGTAGATGAAGCATTAACAGTAGGCTTTAAAATTTTCATTCTAGTGTCTTTCGTTTGGGAGAAAAATGCAAAGGTACAATACAGCTTTTCCTTGCCAATATCTCTCTTTTGCAAAGAGATAGGCATTGGAAAATTCAGGGCTATAACGTGTAGATGAAGCACTAATAGGAGGCTTTAAAATTTTCATTCTAGTGTCCTTCGTTTGGGAGAAAAAGGCAAAGGTACAATACAGCTTTTCCTTGCCGATATCTCTCTTTTGCAAAGAGATAGGCATTGGAAAATTCAGGGCTATAACGTGTAGATGAAGCACTAACAGGAGGCTTTAAAATTTTCATTCTAGTGTCTTTCGTTTGGGAGAAAAATGCAAAAGTACAATGCAGCTTTTCCTTGCCGATATCTCTCTTTTGCAAAGAGATAGGCATTGGAAAATGCAGGGCTATAACGTGTAGATGAAGCACTAACAGGAGGCTTTAAAATTTTCATTCTAGTGTCTTTCGTTTGGGAGAAAAATGCAAAGGTACAATACAGCATTTCCTTGCCGATATCTCTCTTTTGCAAAGAGATAGGCATTGGAAAATTCAGGGCTATTACGTGTAGATGAAGCACTAACAGGAGGCTTTAAATTTTTCATTCTAGTGTCTTTCGTTTGGGAGAAAAATGCAAAAGTACAATGCAGCTTTTCCTTGCCGATATCTCTCTTTTGCAAAGAGATAGGCATTGGAAAATGCAGCGCTATAACGTGTAGATGAAGCACTAACAGGAGGCTTTAAAATTTTCATTCTAGTGTCTTTCGTTTGGGAGAAAAATGCAAAGTTACAATACAGCTTTTCCTTTCCGATATCTCTCTTTTGCAAAGAGATAGGCATTGGAAAATTCAGGGCTATAACGTGTAGATGAAGCACTAATAGGAGGCTTTAAAATTTTCATTCTAGTGTCCTTCGTTTGTTAGAAAAATGCAAAGGTACAATACAGCTTTTCCTTGCCAATATCTCTCTTTTGCAAAGAGATAGGCATTGGAAAATTCAGGGCTATAACGTGTAGATGAAGCACTAACAGGAGGCTTTAAAATTTTCATTCTAGTGTCTTTCGTTTGGGAGAAAAATGCAAAGGTACAATACAGCTTTTCCTTGCCGATATCTCTCTTTTGCAAAGAGCTAGGCATTGGAAAATTCAGAGCTATAACGTGTAGATGAAGCACTAACAGTAGGCTTTAAAATTTTCATTCTAGTGTCTTTCGTTTGGGAGAAAAATGCAAAGGTACAATACAGCTTTTCCTTGCCAATATCTCTCTTTTGCAAAGAGATAGGCATTGGAAAATGCAGGGCTATAACGTGTAGATGAAGCACTAACAGGAGGCTTTAAAATTTTCATTCTAGTGTCTTTCGTTTGGGAGAAAAATGCAAAGGTACAATACAGCTTTTCCTTGCCGATATCTCTCTTTTGCAAAGAGCTAGGCATTGGAAAATTCAGGGCTATAACGTGTAGATGAAGCACTAACAGGAGGCTTTAAAATTTTCATTCTAGTGTCCTTCGTTTGGGAGAAAAATGCAAAGGTACAATACAGCTTTTCCTTGCCAATATCTCTCTTTTGCAAAGAGCTAGGCATTGGAAAATTCAGGGCTATACCGTGTAGATGAAGCACTAACAGGAGGCTTTTAAATTTTCATTCTAGTGTCCTTCGTTTGGGAGAAAAATGCAAAGGTACAATACAGCTTTTCCTTGCCGATATCTCTCTTTTGCAAAGAGATAGGCATTGGAAAATTCAGGGCTATAACGTGTAGATGAAGCACTAACAGGAGGCTTTAAAATTTTCATTCTAGTGTCTTTCGTTTGGGAGAAAAATGCAAAGGTACAATACAGCTTTTCCTTGCCGATATCTCTCTTTTGCAAAGAGCTAGGCATTGGAAAATTCAGGGCTATAACGTGTAGATGAAGCACTAACAGTAGGCTTTAAAATTTTCATTCTAGTGTCTTTCGTTTGGGAGAAAAATGCAAAGGTACAATACAGTTTTTCCTTGCCGATATCTCTCTTTTGCAAAGAGATAGGCATTGGAAAATTCAGGGCTATAACGTGTAGATGAAGCACTAACAGGAGGCTTTAAAATTTTCATTCTAGTTTCCTTCGTTTGGGAGAAAAATGCAAAGGTACAATACAGCTTTTCCTTGCCAATATCTCTCTTTTGCAAAGAGCTAGGCATTGGAAAATTCAGGGCTATACCGTGTAGATGAAGCACTAACAGGAGGCTTTTAAATTTTCATTCTAGTGTCCTTCGTTTGGGAGAAAAATGCAAAGGTACAATACAGCTTTTCCTTGCCGATATCTCTCTTTTGCAAAGAGATAGGCATTGGAAAATTCAGGGCTATAACGTGTAGATGAAGCACTAACAGGAGGCTTTAAAATTTTCATTCTAGTGTCTTTCGTTTGGGAGAAAAATGCAAAGGTACAATACAGTTTTTCCTTGCCGATATCTCTCTTTGGCAAAGAGATAGGCATTGGAAAATTCAGGGCTATAACGTGTAGATGAAGCACTAACAGGAGGCTTTAAAATTTTCATTCTAGTGTCTTTCGTTTGGGAGAAAAATGCAAAGGTACAATACAGCTTTTCCTTGCCAATATCTCTCTTTTGCAAAGAGCTAGGAATTGGAAAATTCAGGGCTATAACGTGTAGATGAAGCACTAACAGGAGGCTTTAAAATTTTCATTCTAGTGTCTTTCGTTTGGGAGAAAAATGCAAAAGTACAATGCAGCTTTTCCTTGCCGATATCTCTCTTTTGCAAAGAGATAGGCATTGGAAAATGCAGGGCTATAACGTGTAAATGAAGCACTAACAGGAGGCTTTAAAATTTTCATTCTAGTGTCTTTCGTTTGGGAGAAAAATGCAAAGGTACAATACAGCATTTCCTTGCCGATATCTCTCTTTTGTAAAGAGATAGGCATTGGAAAATTCAGGGCTATTACGTGTAGATGAAGCACTAACAGGAGGCTTTAAAATTTTCATTCTAGTGTCTTTCGTTTGGGAGAAAAATGCAAAAGTACAATGCAGCTTTTCCTTGCCGATATCTCTCTTTTGCAAAGAGATAGGCATGGGAAAATGCAGGGCTATAACGTGTAGATGAAGCACTAACAGGAGGCTTTAAAATTTTAATTCTAGAGTCCTTCGTTTGGGAGAAAAATGCAAAGGTACAATACAGCTTTTCCTTGCCGATATCTCTCTTTTGCAAAGAGATAGGCATTGGAAAATTCAGGGCTATAACGTGTAGATGAAGCACTAATAGGAGGCTTTAAAATTTTCATTCTAGTGTCCTTCGTTTGGGAGAAAAATGCAAAGGTACAATACAGCTTTTCCTTGCCGATATCTCTCTTTTGCAAAGAGATAGGCATTGGAAAATTCAGGGCTATAACGTGTAGATGAAGCACTAACAGGAGGCTTTAAAATTTTCATTCTAGTGTCTTTCGTTTGGGAGAAAAATGCAAAGGTACAATACAGCTTTTCCTTGCCGATATCTCTCTTTTGCAAAGAGCTAGGCATTGGAAAATTCAGGGCTATAACGTGTAGATGAAGCATTAACAGTAGGCTTTAAAATTTTCATTCTAGTGTCTTTCGTTTGGGAGAAAAATGCAAAGGTACAATACAGCTTTTCCTTGCCAATATCTCTCTTTTGCAAAGAGCTAGGCATTGGAAAATTCAGGGCTATAACGTGTAGATGAAGCACTAACAGGAGGCTTTAAAATTTTCATTCTAGTGTCTTTCGTTTAGGAGAAAAATGCAAAGGTACAATACAGTTTTTCCTTGCCAATATATCTCTTTTGCAAAGAGATAGGCATTGGAAAATTCAGGGCTATAACGTGCAGATGAAGCACTAACAGGAGGCTTTAAAATTTTCATTCTAGTGTCCTTCGTTTGGGAGAAAAATGCAAAGGTACAATACAGCTTTTCCTTGCCAATATCTCTCTTTTGCAAAGAGCTAGGCATTGGAAAATTCAGGGCTATACCGTGTAGATGAAGCACTAACAGGAGGCTTTTAAATTTTCATTCTAGTGTCCTTCGTTTGGGAGAAAAATGCAAAGGTACAATACAGCTTTTCCTTGCCGATATCTCTCTTTTGCAAAGAGATAGGCATTGGAAAATTCAGGGCTATAACGTGTAGATGAAGCACTAACAGGAGGCTTTAAAATTTTCATTCTAGTGTCTTTCGTTTGGGAGAAAAATGCAAAGGTACAATACAGCTTTTCCTTGCCAATATCTCTCTTTTGCAAAGAGCTAGGAATTGGAAAATTCAGGACTATAACGTGTAGATGAAGCACTAACAGGAGGCTTTAAAATTTTCATTCTAGTGTCTTTCGTTTGGGAGAAAAATGCAAAAGTACAATGCAGCTTTTCCTTGCCGATATCTCTCTTTTGCAAAGAGATAGGCATTGGAAAATGCAGGGCTATAACATGTAGATGAAGCACTAACAGGAGGCTTTAAAATTTTCATTCTAGTGTCTTTCGTTTGGGAGAAAAATGCAAAGGTACAATACAGCATTTCCTTGCCGATATCTCTCTTTTGTAAAGAGATAGGCATTGGAAAATTCAGGGCTATTACGTGTAGATGAAGCACTAACAGGAGGCTTTAAAATTTTCATTCTAGTGTCTTTCGTTTGGGAGAAAAATGCAAAAGTACAATGCAGCTTTTCCTTGCCGATATCTCTCTTTTGCAAAGAGATAGGCATTGGAAAATGCAGGGCTATAACATGTAGATGAAGCACTAACAGGAGGCTTTAAAATTTTCATTCTAGTGTCTTTCGTTTGGGAGAAAAATGCAAAAGTACAATGCAGCTTTTCCTTGCCGATATCTCTCTTTTGCAAAGAGATAGGCATTGGAAAATTCAGGGCTATAACGTGTAGATGAAGCACTAATAGGAGGCTTTAAAATTTTCATTCTAGTGTCCTTCGTTTGTGAGAAAAAGGCAAAGGTACAATACAGCTTTTCCTTGCCGATATCTCTCTTTTGCAAAGAGATAGGCATTGGAAAATTCAGGGCTATAACGTGTAGATGAAGCACTAACAGGAGGCTTTAAAATTTTCATTCTAGTGTCTTTCGTTTGGGAGAAAAATGCAAAAGTACAATGCAGCTTTTCCTTGCCGATATCTCTCTTTTGCAAAGAGATAGGCATTGGAAAATGCAGGGCTATAACATGTAGATGAAGCACTAACAGGAGGCTTTAAAATTTTCATTCTAGTGTCTTTCGTTTGGGAGAAAAATGCAAAGGTACAATACAGCATTTCCTTGCCGATATCTCTCTTTTGTAAAGAGATAGGCATTGGAAAATTCAGGGCTATTACGTGTAGATGAAGCACTAACAGGAGGCTTTAAAATTTTCATTCTAGTGTCTTTCGTTTGGGAGAAAAATGCAAAAGTACAATGCAGCTTTTCCTTGCCGATATCTCTCTTTTGCAAAGAGATAGGCATTGGAAAATGCAGGGCTATAACGTGTAGATGAAGCACTAACAGGAGGCTTTAAAATTTTCATTCTAGTGTCTTTCGTTTGGGAGAAAAATGCAAAGGTACAATACAGCATTTCCTTGCCGATATCTCTCTTTTGCAAAGAGATAGGCATTGGAAAATTCAGGGCTATAACGTGTAGATTAAGCACTAACAGGAGGCTTTAAAATTTTCATTCTAGTGTCCTTCGTTTGGGAGAAAAATGCAAAGGTACAATACAGCTTTTCCTTGCCGATATCTCTCTTTTGCAAAGAGATAGGCATTGGAAAATTCAGGGCTATAACGTGTAGATGAAGCACTAATAGGAGGCTTTAAAATTTTCATTCTAGTGTCCTTCGTTTGTGAGAAAAAGGCAAAGGTACAATACAGCTTTTCCTTGCCGATATCTCTCTTTTGCAAAGAGATAGGCATTGGAAAATTCAGGGCTATAACGTGTAGATGAAGCACTAACAGGAGGCTTTAAAATTTTCATTCTAGTGTCTTTCGTTTGGGAGAAAAATGCAAAGGTACAATACAGCTTTTCCTTGCCGATATCTCTCTTTTGCAAAGAGCTAGGCATTGGAAAATTCAGAGCTATAACGTGTAGATGAAGCACTAACAGTAGGCTTTAAAATTTTCATTCTAGTGTCTTTCGTTTGGGAGAAAAATGCAAAGGTACAATACAGCTTTTCCTTGCCAATATCTCTCTTTTGCAAAGAGATAGGCATTGGAAAATGCAGGGCTATAACGTGTAGATGAAGCACTAACAGGAGGCTTTAAAATTTTCATTCTAGTGTCTTTCGTTTGGGAGAAAAATGCAAAGGTACAATACAGCTTTTCCTTGCCGATATCTCTCTTTTGCAAAGAGCTAGGCATTGGAAAATTCAGGGCTATAACGTGTAGATGAAGCACTAACAGGGGGCTTTAAAATTTTCATTCTAGTGTCCTTCGTTTGGGAGAAAAATGCAAAGGTACAATACAGCTTTTCCTTGCCAATATCTCTCTTTTGCAAAGAGCTAGGCATTGGAAAATTCAGTGCTATACCGTGTAGATGAAGCACTAACAGGAGGCTTTAAAATTTTCATTCTAGTGTCTTTCGTTTGGGAGAAAAATGCAAAGGTACAATACAGCTTTTCCTTGCCGATATCTCTCTTTTGCAAAGAGCTAGGCATTGGAAAATTCAGGGCTATAACGTGTAGATGAAGCACTAACAGGGGGCTTTAAAATTTTCATTCTAGTGTCCTTCGTTTGGGAGAAAAATGCAAAGGTACAATACAGCTTTTCCTTGCCGATATCTCTCTTTTGCAAAGAGATAGGCATTGGAAAATTCAGGGCTATAACGTGTAGATGAAGCACTAACAGGAGGCTTTAAAATTTTCATTCTAGTGTCTTTCGTTTGGGAGAAAAATGCAAAGGTACAATACAGCTTTTCCTTGCCGATATCTCTCTTTGGCAAAGAGATAGGCATTGGAAAATTCAGGGCTATAACGTGTAGATGAAGCACTAACAGGAGGCTTTAAAATTTTCATTCTAGTGTCTTTCGTTTGGGAGAAAAATGCAAAGGTACAATACAGCTTTTCCTTGCCAATATCTCTCTTTTGCAAAGAGCTAGGCATTGGAAAATTCAGGGCTATAACGTGTAGATGAAGCACTAATAGGAGGCTTTAAAATTTTCATTCTAGTGTCCTTCGTTTGGGAGAAAAAGGCAAAGGTACAATACAGCTTTTCCTTGCCGATATCTCTCTTTTGCAAAGAGATAGGCATTGGAAAATTCAGGGCTATAACGTGTAGATGAAGCACTAACAGGAGGCTTTAAAATTTTCATTCTAGTGTCTTTCGTTTGGGAGAAAAATGCAAAGGTGCAATACAGCATTTCCTTGCCGATATCTCTCTTTTGCAAAGAGATAGGCATTGGAAAATTCAGGGCTATAACGTGTAGATTAAGCACTAACAGGAGGCTTTAAAATTTTCATTCTAGTGTCTTTCGTTTGGGAGAAAAATGCAAAAGTACAATGCAGCTTTTCCTTGCCGATATCTCTCTTTTGCAAAGAGATAGGCATTGGAAAATGCAGGGCTATAACGTGTAGATGAAGCACTAACAGGAGGCTTTAAAATTTTCATTCTAGTGTCTTTCGTTTGGGAGAAAAATGCAAAGGTACAATACAGCATTTCCTTGCCGATATCTCTCTTTTGCAAAGAGATAGGCATTGGAAAATGCAGCGCTATAACGTGTAGATGAAGCACTAACAGGAGGCTTTAAAATTTTCATTCTAGTGTCTTTCGTTTGGGAGAAAAATGCAAAGGTACAATACAGCTTTTCCTTGCCGATATCTCTCTTTTGCAAAGAGATAGGCATTGGAAAATTCAGGGCTATAACGTGTAGATTAAGCACTAACAGGAGGCTTTAAAATTTTCATTCTAGTGTCCTTCGTTTGGGAGAAAAATGCAAAGGTACAATACAGCTTTTCCTTGCCGATATCTCTCTTTTGCAAAGAGATAGGCATTGGAAAATTCAGGGCTATAACGTGTAGATGAAGCACTAATAGGAGGCTTTAAAATTTTCATTCTAGTGTCCTTCGTTTGGTAGAAAAAGGCAAAGGTACAATACAGCTTTTCCTTGCCGATATCTCTCTTTTGCAAAGAGATAGGCATTGGAAAATTCAGGGCTATAACGTGTAGATGAAGCACTAACAGGAGGCTTTAAAATTTTCATTCTAGTGTCTTTCGTTTGGGAGAAAAATGCAAAAGTACAATGCAGCTTTTCCTTGCCGATATCTCTCTTTTGCAAAGAGATAGGCATTGGAAAATGCAGGGCTATAACGTGTAGATGAAGCACTAACAGGAGGCTTTAAAATTTTCATTCTAGTGTCTTTCGTTTGGGAGAAAAATGCAAAGGTACAATACAGCATTTCCTTGCCGATATCTCTCTTTTGCAAAGAGATAGGCATTGGAAAATTCAGGGCTATAACGTGTAGATGAAGCACTAACAGGAGGCTTTAACATTTTTATTCTAGTGTCCTTCGTTTGGGAGAAAAATGCAAAGGTACAATACAGCTTTTCCTTGCCGATATCTCTCTTTTGCAAAGAGATAGGCATTGGAAAATTCAGGGCTATAACGTGTAGATGAAGCACTAACAGGAGGCTTTAAAATTTTCATTCTAGTGTCTTTCGTTTGGGAGAAAAATGCAAAAGTACAATGCAGCTTTTCCTTGCCGATATCTCTCTTTTGCAAAGAGATAGGCATTGGAAAATGCAGGGCTATTACGTGTAGATGAAGCACTAACAGGAGGCTTTAAAATTTTCATTCTAGTGTCTTTCGTTTGGGAGAAAAATGCAAAAGTACAATGCAGCTTTTCCTTGCCGATATCTCTCTTTTGCAAAGAGATAGGCATTGGAAAATGCAGGGCTATAACGTGTAGATGAAGCACTAACAGGAGGCTTTAAAATTTTCATTCTAGTGTCTTTCGTTTGGGAGAAAAATGCAAAGGTACAATACAGCATTTCCTTGCGATATCTCTCTTTTGCAAAGAGATAGGCATTGGAAAATTCAGGG
The DNA here is from genome assembly GCF_028390025.1 of Pseudophryne corroboree. Lineage (NCBI taxonomy): Eukaryota > Metazoa > Chordata > Amphibia > Anura > Myobatrachidae > Pseudophryne > Pseudophryne corroboree. The sequence continues at coordinate 541,742 of NW_026968131.1, read as the reverse complement.
CTATAACGTGTAGATTAAGCACTAACAGGAGGCTTTAAAATTTTCATTCTAGTGTCCTTCGTTTGGGAGAAAAATGCAAAGGTACAATACAGCTTTTCCTTGCCGATATCTCTCTTTTGCAAAGAGATAGGCATTGGAAAATTCAGGGCTATAACGTGTAGATGAAGCACTAATAGGAGGCTTTAAAATTTTCATTCTAGTGTCTTTCGTTTGGGAGAAAAAGGCAAAGGTACAATACAGCTTTTCCTTGCCGATATCTCTCTTTTGCAAAGAGATAGGCATTGGAAAATTCAGGGCTATAACGTGTAGATGAAGCACTAACAGGAGGCTTTAAAATTTTCATTCTAGTGTCTTTCGTTTGGGAGAAAAATGCAAAAGTACAATGCAGCTTTTCCTTGCCGATATCTCTCTTTTGCAAAGAGATAGGCATTGGAAAATGCAGGGCTATAACGTGTAGATGAAGCACTAACAGGAGGCTTTAAAATTTTCATTCTAGTGTCTTTCGTTTGGGAGAAAAATGCAAAGGTACAATACAGCATTTCCTTGCCGATATCTCTCTTTTGCAAAGAGATAGGCATTGGAAAATTCAGGGCTATTACGTGTAGATGAAGCACTAACAGGAGGCTTTAAAATTTTCATTCTAGTGTCTTTCGTTTGGGAGAAAAATGCAAAAGTACAATGCAGCTTTTCCTTGCCGATATCTCTCTTTTGCAAAGAGATAGGCATTGGAAAATGCAGCGCTATAACGTGTAGATGAAGCACTAACAGGAGGCTTTAAAATTTTCATTCTAGTGTCTTTCGTTTGGGAGAAAAATGCAAAGGTACAATACAGCTTTTCCTTGCCGATATCTCTCTTTTGCAAAGAGATAGGCATTGGAAAATTCAGGGCTATAACGTGTAGATGAAGCACTAATAGGAAGCTTTAAAATTTTCATTCTATTGTCCTTCGTTTGGGAGAAAAATGCAAAGGTACAATACAGCTTTTCCTTGCCGATATCTCTCTTTTGCAAAGAGATAGGCATTGGAAAATTCAGGGCTATAACGTGTAGATGAAGCACTAACAGGAGGCTTTAAAATTTTCATTCTAGTGTCTTTCGTTTGGGAGAAAAATGCAAAGGTACAATACAGCTTTTCCTTGCCGATATCTCTCTTTTGCAAAGAGCTAGGCATTGGAAAATTCAGAGCTATAACGTGTAGATGAAGCACTAACAGTAGGCTTTAAAATTTTCATTCTAGTGTCTTTCGTTTGGGAGAAAAAGGCAAAGGTACAATACAGCTTTTCCTTGCCGATATCTCTCTTTTGCAAAGAGATAGGCATTGGAAAATTCAGGGCTATAACGTGTAGATGAAGCACTAACAGGAGGCTTTAAAATTTTCATTCTAGTGTCTTTCGTTTGGGAGAAAAATGCAAAGGTACAATACAGCATTTCCTTGCCGATATCTCTCTTTTGCAAAGAGATAGGCATTGGAAAATGCAGCGCTATAACGTGTAGATGAAGCACTAACAGGAGGCTTTAAAATTTTCATTCTAGTGTCTTTCGTTTGGGAGAAAAATGCAAAGGTACAATACAGCTTTTCCTTGCCGATATCTCTCTTTTGCAAAGAGATAGGCATTGGAAAATTCAGGGCTATAACGTGTAGATTAAGCACTAACAGGAGGCTTTAAAATTTTCATTCTAGTGTCCTTCGTTTGGGAGAAAAATGCAAAGGTACAATACAGCTTTTCCTTGCCGATATCTCTCTTTTGCAAAGAGATAGGCATTGGAAAATTCAGGGCTATAACGTGTAGATGAAGCACTAATAGGAGGCTTTAAAATTTTCATTCTAGTGTCCTTCGTTTGGGAGAAAAAGGCAAAGGTACAATACAGCTTTTCCTTGCCGATATCTCTCTTTTGCAAAGAGATAGGCATTGGAAAATTCAGGGCTATAACGTGTAGATGAAGCACTAACAGGAGGCTTTAAAATTTTCATTCTAGTGTCTTTCGTTTGGGAGAAAAATGCAAAAGTACAATGCAGCTTTTCCTTGCCGATATCTCTCTTTTGCAAAGAGATAGGCATTGGAAAATGCAGGGCTATAACGTGTAGATGAAGCACTAACAGGAGGCTTTAAAATTTTCATTCTAGTGTCTTTCGTTTGGGAGAAAAATGCAAAGGTACAATACAGCATTTCCTTGCCGATATCTCTCTTTTGCAAAGAGATAGGCATTGGAAAATTCAGGGCTATTACGTGTAGATGAAGCACTAACAGGAGGCTTTAAATTTTTCATTCTAGTGTCTTTCGTTTGGGAGAAAAATGCAAAAGTACAATGCAGCTTTTCCTTGCCGATATCTCTCTTTTGCAAAGAGATAGGCATTGGAAAATGCAGCGCTATAACGTGTAGATGAAGCACTAACAGGAGGCTTTAAAATTTTCATTCTAGTGTCTTTCGTTTGGGAGAAAAATGCAAAGTTACAATACAGCTTTTCCTTGCCGATATCTCTCTTTTGCAAAGAGATAGGCATTGGAAAATTCAGGGCTATAACGTGTAGATGAAGCACTAATAGGAGGCTTTAAAATTTTCATTCTAGTGTCCTTCGTTTGGGAGAAAAATGCAAAGGTACAATACAGCTTTTCCTTGCCGATATCTCTCTTTTGCAAAGAGATAGGCATTGGAAAATTCAGGGCTATAACGTGTAGATGAAGCACTAACAGGAGGCTTTAAAATTTTCATTCTAGTGTCTTTCGTTTGGGAGAAAAATGCAAAGGTACAATACAGCTTTTCCTTGCCGATATCTCTCTTTTGCAAAGAGCTAGGCATTGGAAAATTCAGAGCTATAACGTGTAGATGAAGCACTAACAGTAGGCTTTAAAATTTTCATTCTAGTGTCTTTCGTTTGGGAGAAAAATGCAAAGGTACAATACAGCTTTTCCTTGCCAATATCTCTCTTTTGCAAAGAGATAGGCATTGGAAAATGCAGGGCTATAACGTGTAGATGAAGCACTAACAGGAGGCTTTAAAATTTTCATTCTAGTGTCTTTCGTTTGGGAGAAAAATGCAAAGGTACAATACAGCTTTTCCTTGCCGATATCTCTCTTTTGCAAAGAGCTAGGCATTGGAAAATTCAGGGCTATAACGTGTAGATGAAGCACTAACAGGAGGCTTTAAAATTTTCATTCTAGTGTCCTTCGTTTGGGAGAAAAATGCAAAGGTACAATACAGCTTTTCCTTGCCAATATCTCTCTTTTGCAAAGAGCTAGGCATTGGAAAATTCAGGGCTATACCGTGTAGATGAAGCACTAACAGGAGGCTTTTAAATTTTCATTCTAGTGTCCTTCGTTTGGGAGAAAAATGCAAAGGTACAATACAGCTTTTCCTTGCCGATATCTCTCTTTTGCAAAGAGATAGGCATTGGAAAATTCAGGGCTATAACGTGTAGATGAAGCACTAACAGTAGGCTTTAAAATTTTCATTCTAGTGTCTTTCGTTTGGGAGAAAAATGCAAAGGTACAATACAGTTTTTCCTTGCCGATATCTCTCTTTTGCAAAGAGATAGGCATTGGAAAATTAAGGGCTATAACGTGTAGATGAAGCACTAACAGGAGGCTTTAAAATTTTCATTCTAGTTTCCTTCGTTTGGGAGAAAAATGCAAAGGTACAATACAGCTTTTCCTTGCCAATATCTCTCTTTTGCAAAGAGCTAGGCATTGGAAAATTCAGGTCTATACCGTGTAGATGAAGCACTAACAGGAGGCTTTTAAATTTTCATTCCAGTGTCCTTCGTTTGGGAGAAAAATGCAAAGGTACAATACAGCTTTTCCTTGCCGATATCTCTCTTTTGCAAAGAGATAGGCATTGGAAAATTCAGGGCTATAACGTGTAGATGAAGCACTAACAGGAGGCTTTAAAATTTTCATTCTAGTGTCTTTCGTTTGGGAGAAAAATGCAAAGGTACAATACAGCTTTTCCTTGCCAATATCTCTCTTTTGCAAAGAGCTAGGAATTGGAAAATTCAGGGCTATAACGTGTAGATGAAGCACTAACAGGAGGCTTTAAAATTTTCATTCTAGTGTCTTTCGTTTGGGAGAAAAATGCAAAAGTACAATGCAGCTTTTCCTTGCCGATATCTCTCTTTTGCAAAGAGATAGGCATTGGAAAATGCAGGGCTATAACGTGTAAATGAAGCACTAACAGGAGGCTTTAAAATTTTCATTCTAGTGTCTTTCGTTTGGGAGAAAAATGCAAAGGTACAATACAGCATTTCCTTGCCGATATCTCTCTTTTGTAAAGAGATAGGCATTGGAAAATTCAGGGCTATTACGTGTAGATGAAGCACTAACAGGAGGCTTTAAAATTTTCATTCTAGTGTCTTTCGTTTGGGAGAAAAATGCAAAAGTACAATGCAGCTTTTCCTTGCCGATATCTCTCTTTTGCAAAGAGATAGGCATTGGAAAATGCAGGGCTATAACGTGTAGATGAAGCACTAACAGGAGGCTTTAAAATTTTCATTCTAGTGTCTTTCGTTTGGGAGAAAAATGCAAAGGTACAATACAGCATTTCCTTGCCGATATCTCTCTTTTGCAAAGAGATAGGCATTGGAAAATTCAGGGCTATAACGTGTAGATGAAGCACTAACAGGAGGCTTTAAAATTTTCATTCTAGTGTCTTTCGTTTGGGAGAAAAATGCAAAGGTACAATACAGCTTTTCCTTGCCGATATCTCTCTTTTGCAAAGAGATAGGCATTGGAAAATTCAGGGCTATAACGTGTAGATGAAGCACTAACAGGAGGCTTTAAAATTTTAATTCTAGAGTCCTTCGTTTGGGAGAAAAATGCAAAGGTACAATACAGCTTTTCCTTGCCGATATCTCTCTTTTGCAAAGAGATAGGCATTGGAAAATTCAGGGCTATAACGTGTAGATGAAGCACTAATAGGAGGCTTTAAAATTTTCATTCTAGTGTCCTTCGTTTGGGAGAAAAATGCAAAGGTACAATACAGCTTTTCCTTGCCGATATCTCTCTTTTGCAAAGAGATAGGCATTGGAAAATTCAGGGCTATAACGTGTAGATGAAGCACTAACAGGAGGCTTTAAAATTTTCATTCTAGTGTCTTTCGTTTGGGAGAAAAATGCAAAGGTACAATACAGCTTTTCCTTGCCGATATCTCTCTTTTGCAAAGAGCTAGGCATTGGAAAATTCAGGGCTATAACGTGTAGATGAAGCACTAATAGGAGGCTTTAAAATTTTCATTCTAGTGTCCTTCGTTTGGGAGAAAAATGCAAAGGTACAATACAGCTTTTCCTTGCCAATATCTCTCTTTTGCAAAGAGCTAGGCATTGGAAAATTCAGGGCTATAACGTGTAGATGAAGCACTAACAGGAGGCTTTAAAATTTTCATTCTAGTGTCTTTCGTTTAGGAGAAAAATGCAAAGGTACAATACAGTTTTTCCTTGCCAATATATCTCTTTTGCAAAGAGATAGGCATTGGAAAATTCAGGGCTATAACGTGCAGATGAAGCACTAACAGGAGGCTTTACAATTTTCATTCTAGTGTCCTTCGTTTGGGAGAAAAATGCAAAGGTACAATACAGCTTTTCCTTGCCAATATCTCTCTTTTGCAAAGAGCTAGGCATTGGAAAATTCAGGGCTATACCGTGTAGATGAAGCACTAACAGGAGGCTTTTAATTTTCATTCTAGAGTCCTTCGTTTGGGAGAAAAATGCAAAGGTACAATACAGCTTTTCCTTGCCGATATCTCTCTTTTGCAAAGAGATAGGCATTGGAAAATTCAGGGCTATAACGTGTAGATGAAGCATTAACAGTAGGCTTTAAAATTTTCATTCTAGTGTCTTTCGTTTGGGAGAAAAATGCAAAGGTACAATACAGCTTTTCCTTGCCAATATCTCTCTTTTGCAAAGAGCTAGGCATTGGAAAATTCAGGGCTATAACGTGTAGATGAAGCACTAACAGGAGGCTTTAAAATTTTCATTCTAGTGTCTTTCGTTTAGGAGAAAAATGCAAAGGTACAATACAGTTTTTCCTTGCCAATATATCTCTTTTGCAAAGAGATAGGCATTGGAAAATTCAGGGCTATAACGTGCAGATGAAGCACTAACAGGAGGCTTTAAAATTTTCATTCTAGTGTCCTTCGTTTGGGAGAAAAATGCAAAGGTACAATACAGCTTTTCCTTGCCAATATCTCTCTTTTGCAAAGAGCTAGGCATTGGAAAATTCAGGGCTATACCGTGTAGATGAAGCACTAACAGGAGGCTTTTAATTTTTCATTCTAGTGTCTTTCGTTTGGGAGAAAAATGCAAAGGTACAATACAGCTTTTCCTTGCCGATATCTCTCTTTTGCAAAGAGATAGGCATTGGAAAATTCAGGGCTATAACGTGTAGATGAAGCACTAACAGGAGGCTTTAAAATTTTCATTCTAGTGTCCTTCGTTTGGGAGAAAAATGCAAAGGTACAATACAGCTTTTCCTTGCCGATATCTCTCTTTTGCAAAGAGATAGGCATTGGAAAATTCAGGGCTATAACGTGTAGATGAAGCACTAACAGGAGGCTTTAAAATTTTCATTCTAGTGTCTTTCGTTTGGGAGAAAAATGCAAAGGTACAATACAGTTTTTCCTTGCCAATATATCTCTTTTGCAAAGAGATAGGCATTGGAAAATTCAGGGCTATAACGTGCAGATGAAGCACTAACAGGAGGCTTTAAAATTTTCATTCTAGTGTCCTTCGTTTGGGAGAAAAATGCAAAGGTACAATACAGCTTTTCCTTGCCAATATCTCTCTTTTGCAAAGAGCTAGGCATTGGAAAATTCAGGGCTATACCGTGAAGATGTAGCACTAACAGGAGGCTTTTAAATTTTCATTCTAGTGTCCTTCGTTTGGGAGAAAAATGCAAAGGTACAATACAGCTTTTCCTTGCCGATATCTCTCTTTTGCAAAGAGATAGGCATTGGAAAATTCAGGGCTATAACGTGTAGATGAAGCACTAACAGGAGGCTTTAAAATTTTCATTCTAGTGTCTTTCGTTTGGGAGAAAAATGCAAAGGTACAATACAGCTTTTCCTTGCCGATATCTCTCTTTTGCAAAGAGATAGGCATTGGAAAATTCAGGGCTATAACGTGTAGATGAAGCACTAACAGGAGGCTTTAAAATTTTCATTCTAGTGTCCTTCGTTTGGGAGAAAAATGCAAAGGTACAATACAGCTTTTCCTTGCCAATATCTCTCTTTTGCAAAGAGATAGGCATTGGAAAATTCAGGGCTATAACGTGTAGATGAAGCACTAATAGGAGGCTTTAAAATTTTCAATCTAGTGTCCTTCGTTTGGGAGAAAAATGCAAAGGTACAATACAGCTTTTCCTTGCCGATATCTCTCTTTTGCAAAGAGATAGGCATTGGAAAATTCAGGGTTATAACGTGTAGATGAAGCACTAACAGGAGGCTTTAAAATTTTCATTCTAGTGTCTTTCGTTTGGGAGAAAAATGCAAAAGTACAATGCTGCTTTTCCTTGCCGATATCTCTCTTTTGCAAAGAGATAGGCATTGGAAAATGCAGGGCTATAACGTGTAGATGAAGCACTAACAGGAGGCTTTAAAATTTTCATTCTAGTGTCTTTCGTTTGAGAGAAAAATGCAAAGGTACAATACAGCTTTTCCTTGCCAATATCTCTCTTTTGCAAAGAGCTAGGCATTGGAAAATTCAGGGCTATAACGTGTAGATGAAGCACTAACAGGAGGCTTTAAAATTTTCATTCTAGTGTCCTTCGTTTGGGAGAAAAATGCAAAGGTACAATACAGCTTTTCCTTGCCGATATCTCTCTTTTGCAAAGAGATAGGCATTGTAAAATTCAGGGCTATAACGTGTAGATGAAGCACTAACAGGAGGCTTTAAAATTTTCATTCTAGTGTCTTTCGTTTGGGAGAAAAATGCAAAGGTACAATACAGCTTTTCCTTGCCGATATCTCTCTTTTGCAAAGAGATAGGCATTGGAAAATTCAGGGCTATAACGTGTAGATGAAGCAATAACAGGAGGCTTTAAAATTTTCATTCTAGTGTCCTTCGTTTGGGAGAAAAATGCAAAGGTACAATACAGCTTTTCCTTGCCGATATCTCTCTTTTGCAAAGAGATAGGCATTGGAAAATTCAGGGCTATAACGTGTAGATGAAGCACTAACAGGAGGCTTTAAAATTTTCATTCTAGTGTCTTTCGTTTGGGAGAAAAATGCAAAGGTACAATACAGCTTTTCCTTGCCGATATCTCTCTTTTGCAAAGAGATAGGCATTGGAAAATTCAGGGCTATAACGTGTAGATGAAGCACTAACAGGAGGCTTTAAAATTTTCATTCTAGTGTCCTTCGTTTGGGAGAAAAATGCAAAGGTACAATACAGCTTTTCCTTGCCGATATCTCTCTTTTGCAAAGAGATAGGCATTGGAAAATTCAGGGCTATAACGTGTAGATGAAGCACTAATAGGAGGCTTTAAAATTTTCAATCTAGTGTCCTTCGTTTGGGAGAAAAATGCAAAGGTACAATACAGCTTTTCCTTGCCGATATCTCTCTTTTGCAAAGAGATAGGCATTGGAAAATTCAGGGCTATAACGTGTAGATGAAGCACTAACAGGAGGCTTTAAAATTTTCATTCTAGTGTCTTTCGTTTGGGAGAAAAATGCAAAAGTACATTGCTGCTTTTCCTTGCCGATATCTCTCTTTTGCAAAGAGATAGGCATTGGAAAATGCAGGGCTATAACGTGTAGATGAAGCACTAACAGGAGGCTTTTTTAAATTTTCATTCTAGTGTCTTTCGTTTGAGAGAAAAATGCAAAGGTACAATACAGCTTTTCCTTGCCAATATCTCTCTTTTGCAAAGAGCTAGGCATTGGAAAATTCAGGGCTATACCGTGTAGATGAAGCACTAACAGGAGGCTTTTAAATTTTCATTCTAGTGTCCTTCGTTTGGGAGAAAAATGCAAAGGTACAATACAGCTTTTCCTTGCCGATATCTCTCTTTTGCAAAGAGATAGGCATTGGAAAATTCAGGGCTATAACGTGTAGATGAAGCACTAACAGGAGGCTTTAAAATTTTCATTCTAGTGTCTTTCGTTTGGGAGAAAAATGCAAAGGTACAATACAGCTTTTCCTTGCCGATATCTCTCTTTTGCAAAGAGATAGGCATTGGAAAATTCAGGGCTATAACGTGTAGATGAAGCACTAACAGGAGGCTTTAAAATTTTCATTCTAGTGTCCTTCGTTTGGGAGAAAAATGCAAAGGTACAATACAGCTTTTCCTTGCCGATATCTCTCTTTTGCAAAGAGATAGGCATTGGAAAATTCAGGGCTATAACGTGTAGATGAAGCAATAACAGGAGGCTTTAAAATTTTCATTCTAGTGTCCTTCGTTTGGGAGAAAAATGCAAAGGTACAATACAGCTTTTCCTTGCCGATATCTCTCTTTTGCAAAGAGATAGGCATTGGAAAATTCAGGGCTATAACGTGTAGATGAAGCACTAATAGGAGGCTTTAAAATTTTCAATCTAGTGTCCTTCGTTTGGGAGAAAAATGCAAAGGTACAATACAGCTTTTCCTTGCCAATATCTCTCTTTTGCAAAGAGCTAGGCATTGGAAAATTCAGGGCTATAACGTGTAGATGAAGCACTAACAGGAGGCTTTAAAATTTTCATTCTAGTGTCTTTCGTTTGGGAGAAAAATGCAAAAGTACAATGCTGCTTTTCCTTGCCGATATCTCTCTTTTGCAAAGAGATAGGCATTGGAAAATGCAGGGCTATAACGTGTAGATGAAGCACTAACAGGAGGCTTTAAAATTTTCATTCTAGTGTCTTTCGTTTGGGAAAAAAATGCAAAGGTACAATACAGCTTTTCCTTGCCAATATCTCTCTTTTGCAAAGAGCTAGGCATTGGAAAATTCAGGGCTATACCGTGTAGATGAAGCACTAACAGGAGGCTTTTAAATTTTCATTCTAGTGTCCTTCGTTTGGGAGAAAAATGCAAAGGTACAATACAGCTTTTCCATGCCGATATCTCTCTTTTGCAAAGAGATAGGCATTGGAAAATTCAGGGCTATAACGTGTAGATGAAGCACTAATAGGAGGCTTTAAAATTTTCATTCTAGTGTCCTTCGTTTGGGAGAAAAATGCAAAGGTACAATACAGCTTTTCCTTGCCGATATCTCTCTTTTGCAAAGAGATAGGCATTGGAAAATTCAGGGCTATAACGTGTAGATGAAGCACTAACAGGAGGCTTTAAAATTTTCATTCTAGTGTCCTTCGTTTGGGAGAAAAATGCAAAGGTACAATACAGCTTTTCCTTGCCGATATCTCTCTTTTGCAAAGAGATAGGCATTGGAAAATTCAGGGCTATAACGTGTAGATGAAGCACTAACAGGAGGCTTTAAAATTTTCATTCTAGTGTCTTTCGTTTGGGAGAAAAATGCAAAGGTACAATACAGCTTTTCCTTGCCGATATCTCTCTTTTGCAAAGAGATAGGCATTGGAAAATTCAGGGCTATAACGTGTAGATGAAGCACTAACAGGAGGCTTTAAAATTTTCATTCTAGTGTCCTTCGTTTGGGAGAAAAATGCAAAGGTACAATACAGCTTTTCCTTGCCGATATCTCTCTTTTGCAAAGAGATAGGCATTGGAAAATTCAGGGCTATAACGTGTAGATGAAGCACTAATAGGAGGCTTTAAAATTTTCAATCTAGTGTCCTTCGTTTGGGAGAAAAATGCAAAGGTACAATACAGCTTTTCCTTGCCGATATCTCTCTTTTGCAAAGAGATAGGCATTGGAAAATTCAGGGCTATAACGTGTAGATGAAGCACTAACAGGAGGCTTTAAAATTTTCATTCTAGTGTCTTTCGTTTGGGAGAAAAATGCAAAAGTACATTGCTGCTTTTCCTTGCCGATATCTCTCTTTTGCAAAGAGATAGGCATTGGAAAATGCAGGGCTATAACGTGTAGATGAAGCACTAACAGGAGGCTTTTTTAAATTTTCATTCTAGTGTCTTTCGTTTGAGAGAAAAATGCAAAGGTACAATACAGCTTTTCCTTGCCAATATCTCTCTTTTGCAAAGAGCTAGGCATTGGAAAATTCAGGGCTATACCGTGTAGATGAAGCACTAACAGGAGGCTTTTAAATTTTCATTCTAGTGTCCTTCGTTTGGGAGAAAAATGCAAAGGTACAATACAGCTTTTCCTTGCCGATATCTCTCTTTTGCAAAGAGATAGGCATTGGAAAATTCAGGGCTATAACGTGTAGATGAAGCACTAACAGGAGGCTTTAAAATTTTCATTCTAGTGTCTTTCGTTTGGGAGAAAAATGCAAAGGTACAATACAGCTTTTCCTTGCCGATATCTCTCTTTTGCAAAGAGATAGGCATTGGAAAATTCAGGGCTATAACGTGTAGATGAAGCACTAACAGGAGGCTTTAAAATTTTCATTCTAGTGTCCTTCGTTTGGGAGAAAAATGCAAAGGTACAATACAGCTTTTCCTTGCCGATATCTCTCTTTTGCAAAGAGATAGGCATTGGAAAATTCAGGGCTATAACGTGTAGATGAAGCAATAACAGGAGGCTTTAAAATTTTCATTCTAGTGTCCTTCGTTTGGGAGAAAAATGCAAAGGTACAATACAGCTTTTCCTTGCCGATATCTCTCTTTTGCAAAGAGATAGGCATTGGAAAATTCAGGGCTATAACGTGTAGATGAAGCACTAATAGGAGGCTTTAAAATTTTCAATCTAGTGTCCTTCGTTTGGGAGAAAAATGCAAAGGTACAATACAGCTTTTCCTTGCCAATATCTCTCTTTTGCAAAGAGCTAGGCATTGGAAAATTCAGGGCTATAACGTGTAGATGAAGCACTAACAGGAGGCTTTAAAATTTTCATTCTAGTGTCTTTCGTTTGGGAGAAAAATGCAAAAGTACAATGCTGCTTTTCCTTGCCGATATCTCTCTTTTGCAAAGAGATAGGCATTGGAAAATGCAGGGCTATAACGTGTAGATGAAGCACTAACAGGAGGCTTTAAAATTTTCATTCTAGTGTCTTTCGTTTGGGAAAAAAATGCAAAGGTACAATACAGCTTTTCCTTGCCAATATCTCTCTTTTGCAAAGAGCTAGGCATTGGAAAATTCAGGGCTATACCGTGTAGATGAAGCACTAACAGGAGGCTTTTAAATTTTCATTCTAGTGTCCTTCGTTTGGGAGAAAAATGCAAAGGTACAATACAGCTTTTCCATGCCGATATCTCTCTTTTGCAAAGAGATAGGCATTGGAAAATTCAGGGCTATAACGTGTAGATGAAGCACTAATAGGAGGCTTTAAAATTTTCATTCTAGTGTCCTTCGTTTGGGAGAAAAATGCAAAGGTACAATACAGCTTTTCCTTGCCGATATCTCTCTTTTGCAAAGAGATAGGCATTGGAAAATTCAGGGCTATAACGTGTAGATGAAGCACTAACAGGAGGCTTTAAAATTTTCATTCTAGTGTCCTTCGTTTGGGAGAAAACTGCAAAGGTACAATACAGCTTTTCCTTGCCGATATCTCTCTTTTGCAAAGAGATAGGCATTGGAAAATTAAGGGCTATAACGTGTAGATGAAGCACTAATAGGAGGCTTTAAAATTTTCATTCTAGTGTCCTTCGTTTGGGAGAAAAATGCAAAGGTACAATACAGCTTTTCCTTGCCGATATCTCTCTTTTGCAAAGAGATAGGCATTGGAAAATTCAGGGCTATAACGTGTAGATGAAGCACTAACAGGAGGCTTTAAAATTTTAATTCTAGAGTCCTTCGTTTGGGAGAAAAATGCAAAGGTACAATACAGCTTTTGCTTGCCGATATCTCTCTTTTGCAAAGAGATAGGCATTGGAAAATTCAGGGCTATAACGTGTAGATGAAGCACTAATAGGAGGCTTTAAAATTTTCATTCTAGTGTCCTTCGTTTGGGAGAAAAATGCAAAGGTACAATACAGCTTTTCCTTGCCGATATCTCTCTTTGGCAAAGAGATAGGCATTGGAAAATTCAGGGCTATAACGTGTAGATGAAGCACTAACAGGAGGCTTTAAAATTTTCATTCTAGTGTCTTTCGTTTGGGAGAAAAATGCAAAGGTACAATACAGCTTTTCCTTGCCGATATCTCTCTTTTGCAAAGAGCTAGGCATTGGAAAATTCAGGGCTATAACGTGTAGATGAAGCATTAACAGTAGGCTTTAAAATTTTCATTCTAGTGTCTTTCGTTTGGGAGAAAAATGCAAAGGTACAATACAGCTTTTCCTTGCCAATATCTCTCTTTTGCAAAGAGCTAGGCATTGGAAAATTAAGGGCTATAACGTGTAGATGAAGCACTAACAGGAGGCTTTAAAATTTTCATTCTAGTGTCTTTCGTTTAGGAGAAAAATGCAAAGGTACAATACAGTTTTTCCTTGCCAATATATCTCTTTTGCAAAGAGATAGGCATTGGAAAATTCAGGGCTATAACGTGCAGGTGAAGCACTAACAGGAGGCTTTAAAATTTTCATTCTAGTGTCCTTCGTTTGGGAGAAAAATGCAAAGGTACAATACAGCTTTTCCTTGCCAATATCTCTCTTTTGCAAAGAGCTAGGCATTGGAAAATTCAGCGCTATACCGTGTAGATGAAGCACTAACAGGAGGCTTTTAATTTTCATTCTAGAGTCCTTCGTTTGGGAGAAAAATGCAAAGGTACAATACAGCTTTTCCTTGCCGATATCTCTCTTTTGCAAAGAGATAGGCATTGGAAAATTCAGGGCTATAACGTGTAGATGAAGCACTAATAGGAGGCTTTAAAATTTTCAATCTAGTGTCCTTCGTTTGGGAGAAAAATGCAAAGGTACAATACAGCTTTTCCTTGCCGATATCTCTCTTTTGCAAAGAGATAGGCATTGGAAAATTCAGGGCTATAACGTGTAGATGAAGCACTAACAGGAGGCTTTAAAATTTTCATTCTAGTGTCTTTCGTTTGGGAGAAAAATGCAAAAGTACAATGCTGCTTTTCCTTGCCGATATCTCTCTTTTGCAAAGAGATAGGCATTGGAAAATGCAGGGCTATAACGTGTAGATGAAGCACTAACAGGAGGCTTTTTTAAATTTTCATTCTAGTGTCTTTCGTTTGAGAGAAAAATGCAAAGGTACAATACAGCTTTTCCTTGCCGATATCTCTCTTTTGCAAAGAGATAGGCATTGGAAAATTCAGGGCTATAACGTGTAGATGAAGCACTAACAGGAGGCTTTAAAATTTTCATTCTAGTGTCTTTCGTTTGGGAGAAAAATGCAAAGGTACAATACAGCTTTTCCTTGCCGATATCTCTCTTTTGCAAAGAGATAGGCATTGGAAAATTCAGGGCTATAACGTGTAGATGAAGCACTAACAGGAGGCTTTAAAATTTTCATTCTAGTGTCCTTCGTTTGGGAGAAAAATGCAAAGGTACAATACAGCTTTTCCTTGCCGATATCTCTCTTTTGCAAAGAGATAGGCATTGTAAAATTCAGGGCTATAACGTGTAGATGAAGCACTAACAGGAGGCTTTAAAATTTTCATTCTAGTGTCTTTCGTTTGGGAGAAAAATGCAAAGGTACAATACAGCTTTTCCTTGCCGATATCTCTCTTTTGCAAAGAGATAGGCATTGGAAAATTCAGGGCTATAACGTGTAGATGAAGCAATAACAGGAGGCTTTAAAATTTTCATTCTAGTGTCCTTCGTTTGGGAGAAAAATGCAAAGGTACAATACAGCTTTTCCTTGCCGATATCTCTCTTTTGCAAAGAGATAGGCATTGGAAAATTCAGGGCTATAACGTGTAGATGAAGCACTAACAGGAGGCTTTAAAATTTTCATTCTAGTGTCTTTCGTTTGGGAGAAAAATGCAAAGGTACAATACAGCTTTTCCTTGCCGATATCTCTCTTTTGCAAAGAGATAGGCATTGGAAAATTCAGGGCTATAACGTGTAGATGAAGCACTAACAGGAGGCTTTAAAATTTTCATTCTAGTGTCCTTCGTTTGGGAGAAAAATGCAAAGGTACAATACAGCTTTTCCTTGCCGATATCTCTCTTTTGCAAAGAGATAGGCATTGGAAAATTCAGGGCTATAACGTGTAGATGAAGCACTAACAGGAGGCTTTAAAATTTTCAATCTAGTGTCCTTCGTTTGGGAGAAAAATGCAAAGGTACAATACAGCTTTTCCTTGCCGATATCTCTCTTTTGCAAAGAGATAGGCATTGGAAAATTCAGGGCTATAACGTGTAGATGAAGCACTAACAGGAGGCTTTAAAATTTTCATTCTAGTGTCTTTCGTTTGGGAGAAAAATGCAAAAGTACAATGCTGCTTTTCCTTGCCGATATCTCTCTTTTGCAAAGAGATAGGCATTGGAAAATGCAGGGCTATAACGTGTAGATGAAGCACTAACAGGAGGCTTTTTTAAATTTTCATTCTAGTGTCTTTCGTTTGAGAGAAAAATGCAAAGGTAAAATACAGCTTTTCCTTGCCAATATCTCTCTTTTGCAAAGAGCTAGGCATTGGAAAATTCAGGGCTATACCGTGTAGATGAAGCACTAACAGGAGGCTTTTAAATTTTCATTCTAGTGTCCTTCGTTTGGGAGAAAAATGCAAAGGTACAATACAGCTTTTCCTTGCCGATATCTCTCTTTTGCAAAGAGATAGGCATTGGAAAATTCAGGGCTATAACGTGTAGATGAAGCACTAACAGGAGGCTTTAAAATTTTCATTCTAGTGTCTTTCGTTTGGGAGAAAAATGCAAAGGTACAATACAGCTTTTCCTTGCCGATATCTCTCTTTTGCAAAGAGATAGGCATTGGAAAATTCAGGGCTATAACGTGTAGATGAAGCACTAACAGGAGGCTTTAAAATTTTCATTCTAGTGTCCTTCGTTTGGGAGAAAAATGCAAAGGTACAATACAGCTTTTCCTTGCCGATATCTCTCTTTTGCAAAGAGATAGGCATTGGAAAATTCAGGGCTATACCGTGTAGATGAAGCACTAACAGGAGGCTTTTAAATTTTCATTCTAGTGTCCTTCGTTTGGGAGAAAAATGCAAAGGTACAATACAGCTTTTCCTTGCCGATATCTCTCTTTTGCAAAGAGATAGGCATTGGAAAATTCAGGGCTATAACGTGTAGATGAAGCACTAACAGGAGGCTTTAAAATTTTCATTCTAGTGTCCTTCGTTTGGGAGAAAAATGCAAAGGTACAATACAGCTTTTCCTTGCCAATATCTCTCTTTTGCAAAGAGCTAAGCATTGGAAAATTCAGGGCTATAACGTGTAGATGAAGCACTAACAGGAGGCTTTAAAATTTTCATTCTAGTGTCTTTCGTTTGGGAGAAAAATGCAAAAGTACAATGCTGCTTTTCCTTGCCGATATCTCTCTTTTGCAAAGAGATAGGCATTGGAAAATGCAGGGCTATAACGTGTAGATGAAGCACTAACAGGAGGCTTTAAAATTTTCATTCTAGTGTCTTTCGTTTGGGAAAAAAATGCAAAGGTACAATACAGCTTTTCCTTGCCAATATCTCTCTTTTGCAAAGAGCTAGGCATTGGAAAATTCAGGGCTATACCGTGTAGATGAAGCACTAACAGGAGGCTTTTAAATTTTCATTCTAGTGTCCTTCGTTTGGGAGAAAAATGCAAAGGTACAATACAGCTTTTCCATGCCGATATCTCTCTTTTGCAAAGAGATAGGCATTGGAAAATTCAGGGCTATAACGTGTAGATGAAGCACTAATAGGAGGCTTTAAAATTTTCATTCTAGTGTCCTTCGTTTGGGAGAAAAATGCAAAGGTACAATACAGCTTTTCCTTGCCGATATCTCTCTTTTGCAAAGAGATAGGCATTGGAAAATTCAGGGCTATAACGTGTAGATGAAGCACTAACAGGAGGCTTTAAAATTTTCATTCTAGTGTCCTTCGTTTGGGAGAAAAATGCAAAGGTACAATACAGCTTTTCCTTGCCGATATCTCTCTTTTGCAAAGAGATAGGCATTGGAAAATTCAGGGCTATAACGTGTAGATGAAGCACTAACAGGAGGCTTTAAAATTTTCATTCTAGTGTCTTTCGTTTGGGAGAAAAATGCAAAGGTACAATACAGCTTTTCCTTGCCGATATCTCTCTTTTGCAAAGAGATAGGCATTGGAAAATTCAGGGCTATAACGTGTAGATGAAGCACTAACAGGAGGCTTTAAAATTTTCATTCTAGTGTCCTTCGTTTGGGAGAAAAATGCAAAGGTACAATACAGCTTTTCCTTGCCAATATCTCTCTTTTGCAAAGAGATAGGCATTGGAAAATTCAGGGCTATAACGTGTAGATGAAGCACTAATAGGAGGCTTTAAAATTTTCAATCTAGTGTCCTTCGTTTGGGAGAAAAATGCAAAGGTACAATACAGCTTTTCCTTGCCGATATCTCTCTTTTGCAAAGAGATAGGCATTGGAAAATTCAGGGTTATAACGTGTAGATGAAGCACTAACAGGAGGCTTTAAAATTTTCATTCTAGTGTCTTTCGTTTGGGAGAAAAATGCAAAAGTACAATGCTGCTTTTCCTTGCCGATATCTCTCTTTTGCAAAGAGATAGGCATTGGAAAATGCAGGGCTATAACGTGTAGATGAAGCACTAACAGGAGGCTTTAAAATTTTCATTCTAGTGTCTTTCGTTTGAGAGAAAAATGCAAAGGTACAATACAGCTTTTCCTTGCCAATATCTCTCTTTTGCAAAGAGCTAGGCATTGGAAAATTCAGGGCTATAACGTGTAGATGAAGCACTAACAGGAGGCTTTAAAATTTTCATTCTAGTGTCCTTCGTTTGGGAGAAAAATGCAAAGGTACAATACAGCTTTTCCTTGCCGATATCTCTCTTTTGCAAAGAGATAGGCATTGTAAAATTCAGGGCTATAACGTGTAGATGAAGCACTAACAGGAGGCTTTAAAATTTTCATTCTAGTGTCTTTCGTTTGGGAGAAAAATGCAAAGGTACAATACAGCTTTTCCTTGCCGATATCTCTCTTTTGCAAAGAGATAGGCATTGGAAAATTCAGGGCTATAACGTGTAGATGAAGCAATAACAGGAGGCTTTAAAATTTTCATTCTAGTGTCCTTCGTTTGGGAGAAAAATGCAAAGGTACAATACAGCTTTTCCTTGCCGATATCTCTCTTTTGCAAAGAGATAGGCATTGGAAAATTCAGGGCTATAACGTGTAGATGAAGCACTAACAGGAGGCTTTAAAATTTTCATTCTAGTGTCTTTCGTTTGGGAGAAAAATGCAAAGGTACAATACAGCTTTTCCTTGCCGATATCTCTCTTTTGCAAAGAGATAGGCATTGGAAAATTCAGGGCTATAACGTGTAGATGAAGCACTAACAGGAGGCTTTAAAATTTTCATTCTAGTGTCCTTCGTTTGGGAGAAAAATGCAAAGGTACAATACAGCTTTTCCTTGCCGATATCTCTCTTTTGCAAAGAGATAGGCATTGGAAAATTCAGGGCTATAACGTGTAGATGAAGCACTAATAGGAGGCTTTAAAATTTTCAATCTAGTGTCCTTCGTTTGGGAGAAAAATGCAAAGGTACAATACAGCTTTTCCTTGCCGATATCTCTCTTTTGCAAAGAGATAGGCATTGGAAAATTCAGGGCTATAACGTGTAGATGAAGCACTAACAGGAGGCTTTAAAATTTTCATTCTAGTGTCTTTCGTTTGGGAGAAAAATGCAAAAGTACATTGCTGCTTTTCCTTGCCGATATCTCTCTTTTGCAAAGAGATAGGCATTGGAAAATGCAGGGCTATAACGTGTAGATGAAGCACTAACAGGAGGCTTTTTTAAATTTTCATTCTAGTGTCTTTCGTTTGAGAGAAAAATGCAAAGGTACAATACAGCTTTTCCTTGCCAATATCTCTCTTTTGCAAAGAGCTAGGCATTGGAAAATTCAGGGCTATACCGTGTAGATGAAGCACTAACAGGAGGCTTTTAAATTTTCATTCTAGTGTCCTTCGTTTGGGAGAAAAATGCAAAGGTACAATACAGCTTTTCCTTGCCGATATCTCTCTTTTGCAAAGAGATAGGCATTGGAAAATTCAGGGCTATAACGTGTAGATGAAGCACTAACAGGAGGCTTTAAAATTTTCATTCTAGTGTCTTTCGTTTGGGAGAAAAATGCAAAGGTACAATACAGCTTTTCCTTGCCGATATCTCTCTTTTGCAAAGAGATAGGCATTGGAAAATTCAGGGCTATAACGTGTAGATGAAGCACTAACAGGAGGCTTTAAAATTTTCATTCTAGTGTCCTTCGTTTGGGAGAAAAATGCAAAGGTACAATACAGCTTTTCCTTGCCGATATCTCTCTTTTGCAAAGAGATAGGCATTGGAAAATTCAGGGCTATAACGTGTAGATGAAGCAATAACAGGAGGCTTTAAAATTTTCATTCTAGTGTCCTTCGTTTGGGAGAAAAATGCAAAGGTACAATACAGCTTTTCCTTGCCGATATCTCTCTTTTGCAAAGAGATAGGCATTGGAAAATTCAGGGCTATAACGTGTAGATGAAGCACTAATAGGAGGCTTTAAAATTTTCAATCTAGTGTCCTTCGTTTGGGAGAAAAATGCAAAGGTACAATACAGCTTTTCCTTGCCAATATCTCTCTTTTGCAAAGAGCTAGGCATTGGAAAATTCAGGGCTATAACGTGTAGATGAAGCACTAACAGGAGGCTTTAAAATTTTCATTCTAGTGTCTTTCGTTTGGGAGAAAAATGCAAAAGTACAATGCTGCTTTTCCTTGCCGATATCTCTCTTTTGCAAAGAGATAGGCATTGGAAAATGCAGGGCTATAACGTGTAGATGAAGCACTAACAGGAGGCTTTAAAATTTTCATTCTAGTGTCTTTCGTTTGGGAAAAAAATGCAAAGGTACAATACAGCTTTTCCTTGCCAATATCTCTCTTTTGCAAAGAGCTAGGCATTGGAAAATTCAGGGCTATACCGTGTAGATGAAGCACTAACAGGAGGCTTTTAAATTTTCATTCTAGTGTCCTTCGTTTGGGAGAAAAATGCAAAGGTACAATACAGCTTTTCCATGCCGATATCTCTCTTTTGCAAAGAGATAGGCATTGGAAAATTCAGGGCTATAACGTGTAGATGAAGCACTAATAGGAGGCTTTAAAATTTTCATTCTAGTGTCCTTCGTTTGGGAGAAAAATGCAAAGGTACAATACAGCTTTTCCTTGCCGATATCTCTCTTTTGCAAAGAGATAGGCATTGGAAAATTCAGGGCTATAACGTGTAGATGAAGCACTAACAGGAGGCTTTAAAATTTTCATTCTAGTGTCCTTCGTTTGGGAGAAAACTGCAAAGGTACAATACAGCTTTTCCTTGCCGATATCTCTCTTTTGCAAAGAGATAGGCATTGGAAAATTAAGGGCTATAACGTGTAGATGAAGCACTAATAGGAGGCTTTAAAATTTTCATTCTAGTGTCCTTCGTTTGGGAGAAAAATGCAAAGGTACAATACAGCTTTTCCTTGCCGATATCTCTCTTTTGCAAAGAGATAGGCATTGGAAAATTCAGGGCTATAACGTGTAGATGAAGCACTAACAGGAGGCTTTAAAATTTTAATTCTAGAGTCCTTCGTTTGGGAGAAAAATGCAAAGGTACAATACAGCTTTTGCTTGCCGATATCTCTCTTTTGCAAAGAGATAGGCATTGGAAAATTCAGGGCTATAACGTGTAGATGAAGCACTAATAGGAGGCTTTAAAATTTTCATTCTAGTGTCCTTCGTTTGGGAGAAAAATGCAAAGGTACAATACAGCTTTTCCTTGCCGATATCTCTCTTTGGCAAAGAGATAGGCATTGGAAAATTCAGGGCTATAACGTGTAGATGAAGCACTAACAGGAGGCTTTAAAATTTTCATTCTAGTGTCTTTCGTTTGGGAGAAAAATGCAAAGGTACAATACAGCTTTTCCTTGCCGATATCTCTCTTTTGCAAAGAGCTAGGCATTGGAAAATTCAGGGCTATAACGTGTAGATGAAGCATTAACAGTAGGCTTTAAAATTTTCATTCTAGTGTCTTTCGTTTGGGAGAAAAATGCAAAGGTACAATACAGCTTTTCCTTGCCAATATCTCTCTTTTGCAAAGAGCTAGGCATTGGAAAATTAAGGGCTATAACGTGTAGATGAAGCACTAACAGGAGGCTTTAAAATTTTCATTCTAGTGTCTTTCGTTTAGGAGAAAAATGCAAAGGTACAATACAGTTTTTCCTTGCCAATATATCTCTTTTGCAAAGAGATAGGCATTGGAAAATTCAGGGCTATAACGTGCAGGTGAAGCACTAACAGGAGGCTTTAAAATTTTCATTCTAGTGTCCTTCGTTTGGGAGAAAAATGCAAAGGTACAATACAGCTTTTCCTTGCCAATATCTCTCTTTTGCAAAGAGCTAGGCATTGGAAAATTCAGCGCTATACCGTGTAGATGAAGCACTAACAGGAGGCTTTTAATTTTCATTCTAGAGTCCTTCGTTTGGGAGAAAAATGCAAAGGTACAATACAGCTTTTCCTTGCCGATATCTCTCTTTTGCAAAGAGATAGGCATTGGAAAATTCAGGGCTATAACGTGTAGATGAAGCACTAATAGGAGGCTTTAAAATTTTCAATCTAGTGTCCTTCGTTTGGGAGAAAAATGCAAAGGTACAATACAGCTTTTCCTTGCCGATATCTCTCTTTTGCAAAGAGATAGGCATTGGAAAATTCAGGGCTATAACGTGTAGATGAAGCACTAACAGGAGGCTTTAAAATTTTCATTCTAGTGTCTTTCGTTTGGGAGAAAAATGCAAAAGTACAATGCTGCTTTTCCTTGCCGATATCTCTCTTTTGCAAAGAGATAGGCATTGGAAAATGCAGGGCTATAACGTGTAGATGAAGCACTAACAGGAGGCTTTTTTAAATTTTCATTCTAGTGTCTTTCGTTTGAGAGAAAAATGCAAAGGTACAATACAGCTTTTCCTTGCCGATATCTCTCTTTTGCAAAGAGATAGGCATTGGAAAATTCAGGGCTATAACGTGTAGATGAAGCACTAACAGGAGGCTTTAAAATTTTCATTCTAGTGTCTTTCGTTTGGGAGAAAAATGCAAAGGTACAATACAGCTTTTCCTTGCCGATATCTCTCTTTTGCAAAGAGATAGGCATTGGAAAATTCAGGGCTATAACGTGTAGATGAAGCACTAACAGGAGGCTTTAAAATTTTCATTCTAGTGTCTTTCGTTTGGGAGAAAAATGCAAAAGTACAATGCTGCTTTTCCTTGCCGATATCTCTCTTTTGCAAAGAGATAGGCATTGGAAAATGCAGGGCTATAACGTGTAGATGAAGCACTAACAGGAGGCTTTTTTAAATTTTCATTCTAGTGTCTTTCGTTTGAGAGAAAAATGCAAAGGTACAATACAGCTTTTCCTTGCCGATATCTCTCTTTTGCAAAGAGATAGGCATTGGAAAATTCAGGGCTATAACGTGTAGATGAAGCACTAACAGGAGGCTTTAAAATTTTCATTCTAGTGTCTTTCGTTTGGGAGAAAAATGCAAAGGTACAATACAGCTTTTCCTTGCCGATATCTCTCTTTTGCAAAGAGATAGGCATTGGAAAATTCAGGGCTATAACGTGTAGATGAAGCACTAACAGGAGGCTTTAAAATTTTCATTCTAGTGTCCTTCGTTTGGGAGAAAAATGCAAAGGTACAATACAGCTTTTCCTTGCCGATATCTCTCTTTTGCAAAGAGATAGGCATTGTAAAATTCAGGGCTATAACGTGTAGATGAAGCACTAACAGGAGGCTTTAAAATTTTCATTCTAGTGTCTTTCGTTTGGGAGAAAAATGCAAAGGTACAATACAGCTTTTCCTTGCCGATATCTCTCTTTTGCAAAGAGATAGGCATTGGAAAATTCAGGGCTATAACGTGTAGATGAAGCAATAACAGGAGGCTTTAAAATTTTCATTCTAGTGTCCTTCGTTTGGGAGAAAAATGCAAAGGTACAATACAGCTTTTCCTTGCCGATATCTCTCTTTTGCAAAGAGATAGGCATTGGAAAATTCAGGGCTATAACGTGTAGATGAAGCACTAACAGGAGGCTTTAAAATTTTCATTCTAGTGTCTTTCGTTTGGGAGAAAAATGCAAAGGTACAATACAGCTTTTCCTTGCCGATATCTCTCTTTTGCAAAGAGATAGGCATTGGAAAATTCAGGGCTATAACGTGTAGATGAAGCACTAACAGGAGGCTTTAAAATTTTCATTCTAGTGTCCTTCGTTTGGGAGAAAAATGCAAAGGTACAATACAGCTTTTCCTTGCCGATATCTCTCTTTTGCAAAGAGATAGGCATTGGAAAATTCAGGGCTATAACGTGTAGATGAAGCACTAATAGGAGGCTTTAAAATTTTCAATCTAGTGTCCTTCGTTTGGGAGAAAAATGCAAAGGTACAATACAGCTTTTCCTTGCCGATATCTCTCTTTTGCAAAGAGATAGGCATTGGAAAATTCAGGGCTATAACGTGTAGATGAAGCACTAACAGGAGGCTTTAAAATTTTCATTCTAGTGTCTTTCGTTTGGGAGAAAAATGCAAAAGTACAATGCTGCTTTTCCTTGCCGATATCTCTCTTTTGCAAAGAGATAGGCATTGGAAAATGCAGGGCTATAACGTGTAGATGAAGCACTAACAGGAGGCTTTTTTAAATTTTCATTCTAGTGTCTTTCGTTTGAGAGAAAAATGCAAAGGTAAAATACAGCTTTTCCTTGCCAATATCTCTCTTTTGCAAAGAGCTAGGCATTGGAAAATTCAGGGCTATACCGTGTAGATGAAGCACTAACAGGAGGCTTTTAAATTTTCATTCTAGTGTCCTTCGTTTGGGAGAAAAATGCAAAGGTACAATACAGCTTTTCCTTGCCGATATCTCTCTTTTGCAAAGAGATAGGCATTGGAAAATTCAGGGCTATAACGTGTAGATGAAGCACTAACAGGAGGCTTTAAAATTTTCATTCTAGTGTCTTTCGTTTGGGAGAAAAATGCAAAGGTACAATACAGCTTTTCCTTGCCGATATCTCTCTTTTGCAAAGAGATAGGCATTGGAAAATTCAGGGCTATAACGTGTAGATGAAGCACTAACAGGAGGCTTTAAAATTTTCATTCTAGTGTCCTTCGTTTGGGAGAAAAATGCAAAGGTACAATACAGCTTTTCCTTGCCGATATCTCTCTTTTGCAAAGAGATAGGCATTGGAAAATTCAGGGCTATACCGTGTAGATGAAGCACTAACAGGAGGCTTTTAAATTTTCATTCTAGTGTCCTTCGTTTGGGAGAAAAATGCAAAGGTACAATACAGCTTTTCCTTGCCGATATCTCTCTTTTGCAAAGAGATAGGCATTGGAAAATTCAGGGCTATAACGTGTAGATGAAGCACTAACAGGAGGCTTTAAAATTTTCATTCTAGTGTCCTTCGTTTGGGAGAAAAATGCAAAGGTACAATACAGCTTTTCCTTGCCAATATCTCTCTTTTGCAAAGAGCTAGGCATTGGAAAATTCAGGGCTATAACGTGTAGATGAAGCACTAACAGGAGGCTTTAAAATTTTCATTCTAGTGTCTTTCGTTTGGGAGAAAAATGCAAAAGTACAATGCTGCTTTTCCTTGCCGATATCTCTCTTTTGCAAAGAGATAGGCATTGGAAAATGCAGGGCTATAACGTGTAGATGAAGCACTAACAGGAGGCTTTAAAATTTTCATTCTAGTGTCTTTCGTTTGGGAAAAAAATGCAAAGGTACAATACAGCTTTTCCTTGCCAATATCTCTCTTTTGCAAAGAGCTAGGCATTGGAAAATTCAGGGCTATACCGTGTAGATGAAGCACTAACAGGAGGCTTTTAAATTTTCATTCTAGTGTCCTTCGTTTGGGAGAAAAATGCAAAGGTACAATACAGCTTTTCCATGCCGATATCTCTCTTTTGCAAAGAGATAGGCATTGGAAAATTCAGGGCTATAACGTGTAGATGAAGCACTAATAGGAGGCTTTAAAATTTTCATTCTAGTGTCCTTCGTTTGGGAGAAAAATGCAAAGGTACAATACAGCTTTTCCTTGCCGATATCTCTCTTTTGCAAAGAGATAGGCATTGGAAAATTCAGGGCTATAACGTGTAGATGAAGCACTAACAGGAGGCTTTAAAATTTTCATTCTAGTGTCCTTCGTTTGGGAGAAAACTGCAAAGGTACAATACAGCTTTTCCTTGCCGATATCTCTCTTTTGCAAAGAGATAGGCATTGGAAAATTAAGGGCTATAACGTGTAGATGAAGCACTAACAGGAGGCTTTAAAATTTTAATTCTAGAGTCCTTCGTTTGGGAGAAAAATGCAAAGGTACAATACAGCTTTTGCTTGCCGATATCTCTCTTTTGCAAAGAGATAGGCATTGGAAAATTCAGGGCTATAACGTGTAGATGAAGCACTAATAGGAGGCTTTAAAATTTTCATTCTAGTGTCCTTCGTTTGGGAGAAAAATGCAAAGGTACAATACAGCTTTTCCTTGCCGATATCTCTCTTTGGCAAAGAGATAGGCATTGGAAAATTCAGGGCTATAACGTGTAGATGAAGCACTAACAGGAGGCTTTAAAATTTTCATTCTAGTGTCTTTCGTTTGGGAGAAAAATGCAAAGGTACAATACAGCTTTTCCTTGCCGATATCTCTCTTTTGCAAAGAGCTAGGCATTGGAAAATTCAGGGCTATAACGTGTAGATGAAGCATTAACAGTAGGCTTTAAAATTTTCATTCTAGTGTCTTTCGTTTGGGAGAAAAATGCAAAGGTACAATACAGCTTTTCCTTGCCAATATCTCTCTTTTGCAAAGAGCTAGGCATTGGAAAATTAAGGGCTATAACGTGTAGATGAAGCACTAACAGGAGGCTTTAAAATTTTCATTCTAGTGTCTTTCGTTTAGGAGAAAAATGCAAAGGTACAATACAGTTTTTCCTTGCCAATATATCTCTTTTGCAAAGAGATAGGCATTGGAAAATTCAGGGCTATAACGTGCAGGTGAAGCACTAACAGGAGGCTTTAAAATTTTCATTCTAGTGTCCTTCGTTTGGGAGAAAAATGCAAAGGTACAATACAGCTTTTCCTTGCCAATATCTCTCTTTTGCAAAGAGCTAGGCATTGGAAAATTCAGCGCTATACCGTGTAGATGAAGCACTAACAGGAGGCTTTTAATTTTCATTCTAGAGTCCTTCGTTTGGGAGAAAAATGCAAAGGTACAATACAGCTTTTCCTTGCCGATATCTCTCTTTTGCAAAGAGATAGGCATTGGAAAATTCAGGGCTATAACGTGTAGATGAAGCACTAATAGGAGGCTTTAAAATTTTCATTCTAGTGTCCTTCGTTTGGGAGAAAAATGCAAAGGTACAATACAGCTTTTCCTTGCCGATATCTCTCTTTTGCAAAGAGATAGGCATTGGAAAATTCAGGGCTATAACGTGTAGATGAAGCACTAACAGGAGGCTTTAAAATTTTCATTCTAGTGTCTTTCGTTTGGGAGAAAAATGCAAAGGTACAATACAGCTTTTCCTTGCCAATATCTCTCTTTTGCAAAGAGCTAGGCATTGGAAAATTCAGGGCTATAACGTGTAGATGAAGCACTAACAGGAGGCTTTAAAATTTTCATTCTAGTGTCTTTCGTTTAGGAGAAAAATGCAAAGGTACAATACAGTTTTTCCTTGCCAATATATCTCTTTTGCAAAGAGATAGGCATTGGAAAATTCAGGGCTATAACGTGCAGATGAAGCACTAACAGGAGGCTTTAAAATTTTCATTCTAGTGTCCTTCGTTTGGGAGAAAAATGCAAAGGTACAATACAGCTTTTCCTTGCCAATATCTCTCTTTTGCAAAGAGCTAGGCATTGGAAAATTCAGGGCTATACCGTGTAGATGAAGCACTAACAGGAGGCTTTTAATTTTTCATTCTAGTGTCCTTCGTTTGGGAGAAAAATGCAAAGGTACAATACAGCTTTTCCTTGCCGATATCTCTCTTTTGCAAAGAGATAGGCATTGGAAAATTCAGGGCTATAACGTGTAGATGAAGCCCTAACAGGAGGCTTTAAAATTTTCATTCTAGTGTCTTTCGTTTGGGAGAAAAATGCAAAGGTACAATACAGCTTTTCCTTGCCCATATCTCTCTTTTGCAAAGAGATAGGCATTGGAAAATTCAGGGCTATAACGTGTAGATGAAGCACTAACAGGAGGCTTTAAAATTTTCATTCTAGTGTCCTTCGTTTGGGAGAAAAATGCAAAGGTACAATACAGCTTTTCCTTGCCGATATCTCTCTTTTGCAAAGAGATAGGCATTGGAAAATTCAGGGCTATAACGTGTAGATGAAGCACTAACAGGAGGCTTTAAAATTTTCATTCTAGTGTCTTTCGTTTGGGAGAAAAATGCAAAGGTACAATACAGCTTTTCCTTGCCGATATCTCTCTTTTGCAAAGAGATAGGCATTGGAAAATTCAGGGCTATAACGTGTAGATGAAGCACTAACAGGAGGCTTTAAAATTTTCATTCTAGTGTCCTTCGTTTGGGAGAAAAATGCAAAGGTACAATACAGCTTTTCCTTGCCGATATCTCTCTTTTGCAAAGAGATAGGCATTGGAAAATTCAGGGCTATAACGTGTAGATGAAGCACTAATAGGAGGCTTTAAAATTTTCAATCTAGTGTCCTTCGTTTGGGAGAAAAATGCAAAGGTACAATACAGCTTTTCCTTGCCGATATCTCTCTTTTGCAAAGAGATAGGCATTGGAAAATTCAGGGTTATAACGTGTAGATGAAGCACTAACAGGAGGCTTTAAAATTTTCATTCTAGTGTCTTTCGTTTGGGAGAAAAATGCAAAAGTACAATGCTGCTTTTCCTTGCCGATATCTCTCTTTTGCAAAGAGATAGGCATTGGAAAATGCAGGGCTATAACGTGTAGATGAAGCACTAACAGGAGGCTTTAAAATTTTCATTCTAGTGTCTTTCGTTTGAGAGAAAAATGCAAAGGTACAATACAGCTTTTCCTTGCCAATATCTCTCTTTTGCAAAGAGCTAGGCATTGGAAAATTCAGGGCTATAACGTGTAGATGAAGCACTAACAGGAGGCTTTTAAATTTTCATTCTAGTGTCCTTCGTTTGGGAGAAAAATGCAAAGGTACAATACAGCTTTTCCTTGCCGATATCTCTCTTTTGCAAAGAGATAGGCATTGGAAAATTCAGGGCTATAACGTGTAGATGAAGCACTAACAGGAGGCTTTAAAATTTTCATTCTAGTGTCTTTCGTTTGGGAGAAAAATGCAAAGGTACAATACAGCTTTTCCTTGCCGATATCTCTCTTTTGCAAAGAGATAGGCATTGGAAAATTCAGGGCTATAACGTGTAGATGAAGCACTAACAGGAGGCTTTAACATTTTCATTCTAGTGTCCTTCGTTTGGGAGAAAAATGCAAAGGTACAATACAGCTTTTCCTTGCCGATATCTCTCTTTTGCAAAGAGATAGGCATTGTAAAATTCAAGGCTATAACGTGTAGATGAAGCACTAACAGGAGGCTTTAAAATTTTCATTCTAGTGTCTTTCGTTTGGGAGAAAAATGCAAAGGTACAATACAGCTTTTCCTTGCCGATATCTCTCTTTTGCAAAGAGATAGGCATTTTGAAAATTCAGGGCTATAACGTGTAGATGAAGCAATAACAGGAGGCTTTAAAATTTTCATTCTAGTGTCCTTCGTTTGGGAGAAAAATGCAAAGGTACAATACAGCTTTTCCTTGCCGATATCTCTCTTTTGCAAAGAGATAGGCATTGGAAAATTCAGGGCTATAACGTGTAGATGAAGCACTAACAGGAGGCTTTTAAATTTTCATTCTAGTGTCCTTCGTTTGGGAGAAAAATGCAAAGGTACAATACAGCTTTTCCTTGCCGATATCTCTCTTTTGCAAAGAGATAGGCATTGGAAAATTCAGGGCTATAACGTGTAGATGAAGCACTAACAGGAGGCTTTAAAATTTTCATTCTAGTGTCTTTCGTTTGGGAGAAAAATGCAAAGGTACAATACAGCTTTTCCTTGCCGATATCTCTCTTTTGCAAAGAGATAGGCATTGGAAAATTCAGGGCTATAACGTGTAGATGAAGCACTAACAGGAGGCTTTAAAATTTTCATTCTAGTGTCCTTCGTTTGGGAGAAAAATGCAAAGGTACAATACAGCTTTTCCTTGCCGATATCTCTCTTTTGCAAAGAGATAGGCATTGGAAAATTCAGGGCTATAACGTGTAGATGAAGCACTAATAGGAGGCTTTAAAATTTTCAATCTAGTGTCCTTCGTTTGGGAGAAAAATGCAAAGGTACAATACAGCTTTTCCTTGCCGATATCTCTCTTTTGCAAAGAGATAGGCATTGGAAAATTCAGGGCTATAACGTGTAGATGAAGCACTAACAGGAGGCTTTCAAATTTTCATTCTAGTGTCTTTCGTTTGGGAGAAAAATGCAAAAGTACAATGCTGCATTTCCTTGCCGATATCTCTCTTTTGCAAAGAGATAGGCATTGGAAAATGCAGGGCTATAACGTGTAGATGAAGCACTAACAGGAGGCTTTAAAATTTTCATTCTAGTGTCTTTCGTTTGAGAGAAAAATGCAAAGGTACAATACAGCTTTTCCTTGCCAATATCTCTCTTTTGCAAAGAGCTAGGCATTGGAAAATTCAGGGCTATACCGTGTAGATGAAGCACTAACAGGAGGCTTTTAAATTTTCATTCTAGTGTCCTTCGTTTGGGAGAAAAATGCAAAGGTACAATACAGCTTTTCCTTGCCGATATCTCTCTTTTGCAAAGAGATAGGCATTGGAAAATTCAGGGCTATAACGTGTAGATGAAGCACTAACAGGAGGCTTTAAAATTTTCATTCTAGTGTCTTTCGTTTGGGAGAAAAATGCAAAGGTACAATACAGCTTTTCCTTGCCGATATCTCTCTTTTGCAAAGAGATAGGCATTGGAAAATTCAGGGCTATAACGTGTAGATGAAGCACTAACAGGAGGCTTTAAAATTTTCATTCTAGTGTCCTTCGTTTGGGAGAAAAATGCAAAGGTACAATACAGCTTTTCCTTGCCGATATCTCTCTTTTGCAAAGAGATAGGCATTGTAAAATTCAGGGCTATAACGTGTAGATGAAGCACTAACAGGAGGCTTTAAAATTTTCATTCTAGTGTCTTTCGTTTGGGAGAAAAATGCAAAGGTACAATACAGCTTTTCCTTGCCGATATCTCTCTTTTGCAAAGAGATAGGCATTGGAAAATTCAGGGCTATAACGTGTAGATGAAGCAATAACAGGAGGCTTTAAAATTTTCATTCTAGTTTCCTTCGTTTGGGAGAAAAATGCAAAGGTACAATACAGCTTTTCCTTGCCGATATCTCTCTTTTGCAAAGAGATAGGCATTGGAAAATTCAGGGCTATAACGTGTAGATGAAGCACTAATAGGAGGCTTTAAAATTTTCAATCTAGTGTCCTTCGTTTGGGAGAAAAATGCAAAGGTACAATACAGCTTTTCCTTGCCAATATCTCTCTTTTGCAAAGAGATAGGCATTGGAAAATGCAGGGCTATAACTTGTAGATGAAGAACTAACAGGAGGCTTTAAAATTTTCATTCTAGTGTCTTTCGTTTGGGAGAAAAATGCAAAGGTACAATACAGCTTTTCCTTGCCAATATCTCTCTTTTGCAAAGAGCTAGGCATTGGAAAATTCAGGGCTATACCGTGTAGATGAAGCACTAACAGGAGGCTTTTAAATTTTCATTCTAGTGTCCTTCGTTTGGGAGAAAAATGCAAAGGTACAATACAGCTTTTCCATGCCGATATCTCTCTTTTGCAAAGAGATAGGCATTGGAAAATTCAGGGCTATAACGTGTAGATGAAGCACTAACAGGAGGCTTTAAAATTTTCATTCTAGTGTCTTTCGTTTGGGAGAAAAATGCAAAAGTACAATGCTGCTTTTCCTTGCCGATATCTCTCTTTTGCAAAGAGATAGGCATTGGAAAATGCAGGGCTATAACGTGTAGATGAAGAACTAACAGGAGGCTTTAAAATTTTCATTCTAGTGTCTTTCGTTTGGGAGAAAAATGCAAAGGTACAATACAGCTTTTCCTTGCCAATATCTCTCTTTTGCAAAGAGCTAGGCATTGGAAAATTCAGGGCTATACCGTGTAGATGAAGCACTAACAGGAGGCTTTTAAATTTTCATTCTAGTGTCCTTCGTTTGGGAGAAAAATGCAAAGGTACAATACAGCTTTTCCATGCCGATATCTCTCTTTTGCAAAGAGATAGGCATTGGAAAATTCAGGGCTATAACGTGTAGATGAAGCACTAACAGGAGGCTTTAAAATTTTCATTCTAGTGTCCTTCGTTTGGGAGAAAACTGCAAAGGTACAATACAGCTTTTCCTTGCCGATATCTCTCTTTTGCACAGAGATAGGCATTGGAAAATTAAGGGCTATAACGTGTAGATGAAGAACTAACAGGAGGCTTTAAAATTTTCATTCTAGTGTCTTTCGTTTGGGAGAAAAATGCAAAGGTACAATACAGCTTTTCCTTGCCAATATCTCTCTTTTGCAAAGAGCTAGGCATTGGAAAATTCAGGGCTATACCGTGTAGATGAAGCACTAACAGGAGGCTTTTAAATTTTCATTCTAGTGTCCTTCGTTTGGGAGAAAAATGCAAAGGTACAATACAGCTTTTCCATGCCGATATCTCTCTTTTGCAAAGAGATAGGCATTGGAAAATTCAGGGCTATAACGTGTAGATGAAGCACTAACAGGAGGCTTTAAAATTTTCATTCTAGTGTCTTTCGTTTGGGAGAAAAATGCAAAAGTACAATGCTGCTTTTCCTTGCCGATATCTCTCTTTTGCAAAGAGATAGGCATTGGAAAATTCAGGGCTATAACGTGTAGATGAAGAACTAACAGGAGGCTTTAAAATTTTCATTCTAGTGTCTTTCGTTTGGGAGAAAAATGCAAAGGTACAATACAGCTTTTCCTTGCCAATATCTCTCTTTTGCAAAGAGCTAGGCATTGGAAAATTCAGGGCTATACCGTGTAGATGAAGCACTAACAGGAGGCTTTTAAATTTTCATTCTAGTGTCCTTCGTTTGGGAGAAAAATGCAAAGGTACAATACAGCTTTTCCATGCCGATATCTCTCTTTTGCAAAGAGATAGGCATTGGAAAATTCAGGGCTATAACGTGTAGATGAAGCACTAACAGGAGGCTTTAAAATTTTCATTCTAGTGTCCTTCGTTTGGGAGAAAACTGCAAAGGTACAATACAGCTTTTCCTTGCCGATATCTCTCTTTTGCAAAGAGATAGGCATTGGAAAATTAAGGGCTATAACGTGTAGATGAAGCACTAATAGGAGGCTTTAAAATTTTCAATCTAGTGTCCTTCGTTTGGGAGAAAAATGCAAAGGTACAATACAGCTTTTCCTTGCCGATATCTCTCTTTTGCAAAGAGCTAGGCATTGGAAAATTCAGGGCTATAACGTGTAGATGAAGCACTAACAGGAAGCTTTACAATTTTCATTCTAGTGTCTTTCGTTTGGGAGAAAAATGCAAAGGTACAATGCTGCTTTTCCTTGCCGATATCTCTCTTTTGCAAAGAGATAGGCATTGGAAAATGCAGGGCTATAACGTGTAGATGAAGCACTAACAGGAGGCTTTAACATTTTCATTCTAGTGTCTTTCGTTTGGGAGAAAAATGCAAAGGTACAATACAGCTTTTCCTTGCCGATATCTCTCTTTTGCAAAGAGATAGGCATTGGAAAATGCAGGGCTATAACGTGTAGATGAAGCACTAACAGGAGGCTTTAAAATTTTCATTCTAGTGTCTTTCGTTTGGGAGAAAAATGCAAAGGTACAATACAGCATTTCCTTGCCGATTTCTCTCTTTTGCACAGAGATAGGCATTGGAAAATTCAGGGCTATAACGTGTAGATGAAGCACTAATAGGAGGCTTTCAAATTTTCATTCTAGTGTCTTTCGTTTGGGAGAAAAATGCAAAGGTACAATACAGCTTTTCCTTGCCGATATCTCTCTTTTGCAAAGAGATAGGCATTGGAAAATTCAGGGCTATAACGTGTAGATGAAGCACTAACAGGAGGCTTTAAAATTTTCATTCTAGTGTCCTTCGTTTGGGAGAAAAATGCAAAGGTACAATACAGCTTTTCCTTGCCGATATCTCTCTTTTGCAAAGAGATAGGCATTGGAAAATTCAGGGCTATAACGTGTAGATGAAGATCTAATAGGAGGCTTTAAAATTTTCAATCTAGTGTCCTTCGTTTGGGAGAAAAATGCAAAGGTACAATACAGCTTTTCCTTGCCAATATCTCTCTTTTGCAAAGAGCTAGGCATTGGAAAATTCAGGGCTATACCGTGTAGATGAAGCACTAACAGGAGGTTTTAAAATTTTCATTCTAGTGTCTTTCGTTTGGGAGAAAAATGCAAAGGTACAATACAGCTTTTCCTTGCCGATATCTCTCTTTTGCAAAGAGATAGGCATTGGAAAATTCAGGGCTATAACGTGTAGATGAAGCACTAACAGGAGGCTTTAAAATTTTCATTCTAGTGTCCTTCGTTTGGGAGAAAAATGCAAAGGTACAATACAGCTTTTCCTTGCCGATATCTCTCTTTTGCAAAGAGATAGGCATTGTAAAATTCAGGGCTATAACGTGTAGATGAAGCACTAACAGGAGGCTTTAAAATTTTCATTCTAGTGTCTTTCGTTTGGGAGAAAAATGCAAAGGTACAATACAGCTTTTCCTTGCCGATATCTCTCTTTTGCAAAGAGATAGGCATTGGAAAATTCAGGGCTATAACGTGTAGATGAAGCAATAACAGGAGGCTTTAAAATTTTCATTCTAGTGTCCTTCGTTTGGGAGAAAAATGCAAAGGTACAATACAGCTTTTCCTTGCCGATATCTCTCTTTTGCAAAGAGATAGGCATTGGAAAATTCAGGGCTATAACGTGTAGATGAAGCACTAATAGGAGGCTTTAAAATTTTCAATCTAGTGTCCTTCGTTTGGGAGAAAAATGCAAAGGTACAATACAGCTTTTCCTTGCCAATATCTCTCTTTTGCAAAGAGCTAGGCATTGGAAAATTCAGGGCTATAACGTGTAGATGAAGCACTAACAGGAGGCTTTAAAATTTTCATTCTAGTGTCTTTCGTTTGGGAGAAAAATGCAAAAGTACAATGCTGCTTTTCCTTGCCGATATCTCTCTTTTGCAAAGAGATAGGCATTGGAAAATGCAGGGCTATAACGTGTAGATGAAGCACTAACAGGAGGCTTTAAAATTTTCATTCTAGTGTCTTTCGTTTGGGAGAAAAATGCAAAGGTACAATACAGCTTTTCCTTGCCAATATCTCTCTTTTGCAAAGAGCTAGGCATTGGAAAATTCAGGGCTATACCGTGTAGATGAAGCACTAACAGGAGGCTTTTAAATTTTCATTCTAGTGTCCTTCGTTTGGGAGAAAAATGCAAAGGTACAATACAGCTTTTCCATGCCGATATCTCTCTTTTGCAAAGAGATAGGCATTGGAAAATTCAGGGCTATAACGTGTAGATGAAGCACTAACAGGAGGCTTTAAAACTTTCATTCTAGTGTCTTTCGTTTGGGAGAAAAACGCAAAGGTACAATACAGCTTTTCCTTGCCGATATCTCTCTTTTGCAAAGAGATAGGCATTGGAAAATTCAGGGCTATAACGTGTAGATGAAGCACTAACAGGAGGCTTTAAAATTTTCATTCTAGTGTCCTTCGTTTGGGAGAAAACTGCAAAGGTACAATACAGCTTTTCCTTGCCGATATCTCTCTTTTGCAAAGAGATAGGCATTGGAAAATTAAGGGCTATAACGTGTAGATGAAGCACTAATAGGAGGCTTTAAAATTTTCATTCTAGTGTCCTTCATTTGGGAGAAAAATGCAAAGGTACAATACAGCTTTTCCTTGCCGATATCTCTCTTTTGCAAAGAGATAGGCATTGGAAAATTCAGGGCTATAACGTGTAGATGAAGCACTAACAGGAGGCTTTAAAATTTTCATTCTAGTGTCTTTCGTTTGGGAGAAAAATGCAAAGGTACAATACCGCTTTTCCTTGCCGATATCTCTCTTTTGCAAAGAGCTAGGCATTGGAAAATTCAGGGCTATAACGTGTAGATGAAGCACTAATAGGAGGCTTTAAAATTTTCAATCTAGTGTCCTTCGTTTGGGAGAAAAATGCAAAGGTACAATACAGCTTTTCCTTGCCGATATCTCTCTTTTGCAAAGAGATAGGCATTGGAAAATTCAGGGCTATAACGTGTAGATGAAGCACTAACAGGAAGCTTTACAATTTTCATTCTAGTGTCTTTCGTTTGGGAGAAAAATGCAAAGGTACAATGCTGCTTTTCCTTGCCGATATCTCTCTTTTGCAAAGAGATAGGCATTGGAAAATGCAGGGCTATAACGTGTAGATGAAGCACTAACAGGAGGCTTTAAAATTTTCATTCTAGTGTCTTTCGTTTGGGAGAAAAATGCAAAGGTACAATACAGCTTTTCCTTGCCGATATCTCTCTTTTGCAAAGAGATAGGCATTGGAAAATGCAGGGCTATAACGTGTAGATGAAGCACTAACAGGAGGCTTTAAAATTTTCATTCTAGTGTCTTTCGTTTGGGAGAAAAATGCAAAGGTACAATACAGCATTTCCTTGCCGATATCTCTCTTTTGCACAGAGATAGGCATTGGAAAATTCAGGGCTATAACGTGTAGATGAAGCACTAACAGGAGGCTTTAAAATTTTCATTCTAGTGTCTTTCGTTTGGGAGAAAAATGCAAAGGTACAATACAGCTTTTCCTTGCCGATATCTCTCTTTTGCAAAGAGATAGGCATTGGAAAATGCAGGGCTATAACGTGTAGATGAAGCACTAACAGGAGGCTTTAAAATTTTCATTCTAGTGTCTTTCGTTTGGGAGAAAAATGCAAAGGTACAATACAGCATTTCCTTGCCGATATCTCTCTTTTGCAAAGAGATAGGCATTGGAAAATTCAGGACTATTACGTGTAGATGAAGCACTAAAAGGAGGCTTTAAAATTTTCATTCTAGTGTCTTTCGTTTGGGAGAAAAATGCAAAAGTACAATGCAGCTTTTCCTTGCCGATATCTCTCTTTTGCAAAGAGATAGGCATTGGAAAATTCAGGGCTATAACGTGTAGATGAAGCACTAATAGGAGGCTTTAAAATTTTCAATCTAGTGTCCTTCGTTTGGGAGAAAAATGCAAAGGTACAATACAGCTTTTCCTTGCCAATATCTCTCTTTTGCAAAGAGCTAGGCATTGGAAAATGCAGGGCTATAACGTGTAGATGAAGCACTAACAGGAGGCTTTAACATTTTCATTCTAGTGTCTTTCGTTTGGGAGAAAAATGCAAAGGTACAATACAGCTTTTCCTTGCCGATATCTCTCTTTTGCAAAGAGATAGGCATTGGAAAATTCAGGGCTATAACGTGTAGATGAAGCACTAACAGGAGGCTTTACAATTTTCATTCTAGTGTCCTTCGTTTGGGAGAAAAATGCAAAGGTACAATACAGCTTTTCCTTGCCGATATCTCTCTTTTGCAAAGAGATAGGCATTGGAAAATTCAGGGCTATAACGTGTAGATGAAGCACTAATAGGAGGCTTTAAAATTTTCAATCTAGTGTCCTTCGTTTGGGAGAAAAATGCAAAGGTACAATACAGCTTTTCCTTGCCAATATCTCTCTTTTGCAAAGAGCTAGGCATTGGAAAATTCAGGGCTATAACGTGTAGATGAAGCACTAACAGGAAGCTTTACAATTTTCATTCTAGTGTCTTTCGTTTGGGAGAAAAATGCAAAGATACAATACAGTTTTTCCTTGCCGATATCTCTCTTTTGCAAAGAGATAGGCATTGGAAAATTCAGGGCTATAACGTGTAGATGAAGCACTAACAGGAGGCTTTAAAATTTTCATTCTAGTGTCTTTCGTTTGGGAGAAAAATGCAAAGGTACAATACAGCTTTTCCTTGCCAATATCTCTCTTTTGCAAAGAGCTAGGCATTGGAAAATGCAGGGTTATAACGTGTAGATGAAGCACTAACAGGAGGCTTTACAATTTTCATTCTAGTGTCTTTCGTTTGGGAGAAAAATGCAAAGGTACAATGCAGCTTTTCCTTGCCGATATCTCTCTTTTGCAAAGAGATAGGCATTGGAAAATGCAGGGCTATAACGTGTAGATGAAGCACTAACAGGAGGCTTTCAAATTTTCATTCTAGTGTCTTTCGTTTGGGAGAAAAATGCAAAGGTACAATACAGCATTTCCTTGCAGATTTCTCTCTTTTGCACAGAGATAGGCATTGGAAAATGCAGGGCTATAACGTGTAGATGAAGCACTAACAGGAGGCTTTACAATTTTCATTCTAGTGTCTTTCGTTTGGGAGAAAAATGCAAAGGTACAATGCAGCTTTTCCTTGCCGATATCTCTCTTTTGCAAAGAGATAGGCATTGGAAAATGCAGGGCTATAACGTGTAGATGAAGCACTAACAGGAGGCTTTAAAATTTTCATTCTAGTGTCTTTCGTTTGGGAGAAAAATGCAAAGGTACAATACAGCTTTTCCTTGCCGATATCTCTCTTTTGCAAAGAGATAGGCATTGGAAAATTCAGGGCTATAACGTGTAGATGAAGCACTAACAGGAGGCTTTAAAATTTTCATTCTAGTGTCTTTCGTTTGGGAGAAAAATGCAAAGGTACAATACAGTTTTTCCTTGCCGATATCTCTCTTTTGCAAAGAGATAGGCATTGGAAAATTCAGGGCTATAACGTGTAGATGAAGCACTAACAGGAGGCTTTACAATTTTCATTCTAGTGTCTTTCGTTTGGGAGAAAAATGCAAAGGTACAATACAGCTTTTCCTTGCCGATATCTCTCTTTTGCAAAGAGATAGGCATTGGAAAATGCAGGGCTATAACGTGTAGATGAAGCACTAACAGGAGGCTTTAAAATTTTCATTCTAGTGTCTTTAGTTTGGGAGAAAAATGCAAAGGTACAATACAGCATTTCCTTGCCGATATCTCTCTTTTGCAAAGAGATAGGCTTTGGAAAATTCAGGACTATTACGTGTAGATGAAGCACTAACAGGAGGCTTTACAATTTTCATTCTAGTGTCTTTCGTTTGGGAGAAAAATGCAAAGGTACAATACAGCTTTTCCTTGCCGATATCTCTCTTTTGCAAAGAGATAGGCATTGGAAAATTCAGGGCTATAACGTGTAGATGAAGCACTAACAGGAGGCTTTAAAATTTTCATTCTAGTGTTTTTCGTTTGGGAGAAAAATGCAAAGGTACAATACAGCTTTTCCTTGCCGATATCTCTCTTTTGCAAAGAGATAGGCATTGGAAAATTCAGGGCTATAACGTGTAGATGAAGCACTAACAGGAGGCTTTAAAATTTTCATTCTAGTGTTTTTCGTTTGGGAGAAAAATGCAAAGGTACAATACAGCTTTTCCTTGCCGATATCTCTCTTTTGCAAAGAGATAGGCATTGGAAAATTCAGGACTATTACGTGTAGATGAAGCACTAAAAGGAGGCTTTAAAATTTTCATTCTAGTGTCTTTCGTTTGGGAGAAAAATGCAAAAGTACAATGCAGCTTTTCCTTGCCAAATTCTCTCTTTTGCAAAGAGCTAGGCATTGGAAAATGCAGGGCTATAACGTGTAGATGAAGCACTAACAGGAGGCTTTACAATTTTCATTCTAGTGTCTTTCGTTTGGGAGAAAAATGCAAAGGTACAATGCAGCTTTTCCTTGCCGATATCTCTCTTTTGCAAAGAGATAGGCATTGGAAAATGCAGGGCTATAACGTGTAGATGAAGCACTAACAGGAGGCTTTAAAATTTTCATTCTAGTGTCTTTCGTTTGGGAGAAAATGCAAAGGTACAATACAGCATTTCCTTGCCGATATCTCTCTTTTGCACAGAGATAGGCATTGGAAAATTCAGGGCTATAACGTGTAGATGAAGCACTAACAGGAGGCTTTAAAATTTTCATTCTAGTGTCTTTCGTTTGGGAGAAAAATGCAAAGGTACAATACAGCTTTTCCTTGCCGATATCTCTCTTTTGCAAAGAGATAGGCATTGGAAAATTCAGGGCTATAACGTGTAGATGAAGCACTAATAGGAGGCTTTAAAATTTTCAATCTAGTGTCCTTCGTTTGGGAGAAAAATGCAAAGGT
Organism: Pseudophryne corroboree; assembly: GCF_028390025.1. Lineage (NCBI taxonomy): Eukaryota > Metazoa > Chordata > Amphibia > Anura > Myobatrachidae > Pseudophryne > Pseudophryne corroboree. The sequence goes on along the minus strand of NW_026968131.1, from coordinate 502,427 downwards.
ACAATACAGCTTTTCCTTGCCAATATCTCTCTTTTGCAAAGAGCTAGGCATTGGAAAATTCAGGGCAATAACGTGTAGATGAAGCACTAACAGGAGGCTTTAAAATTTTCATTCTAGTGTCTTTCGTTTGGGAGAAAAATGCAAAGGTACAATACAATTTTTCCTTGCCGATATCTCTCTTTTGCAAAGAGATAGGCATTGGAAAATTCAGGGCTATAACGTGTAGATGAAGCACTAACAGGAGGCTTTACAATTTTCATTCTAGTGTCTTTCGTTTGGGAGAAAAATGCAAAGGTACAATACAGCTTTTCCTTGCCGATATCTCTCTTTTGCAAAGAGATAGGCATTGGAAAATGCAGGGCTATAACGTGTAGATGAAGCACTAACAGGAGGCTTTAAAATTTTCATTCTAGTGTCTTTCGTTTGGGAGAAAAATGCAAAGGTACAATACAGCATTTCCTTGCCGATATCTCTCTTTTGCAAAGAGATAGGCATTGGAAAATTCAGGACTATTACGTGTAGATGAAGCACTAAAAGGAGGCTTTAAAATTTTCATTCTAGTGTCTTTCGTTTGGGAGAAAAATGCAAAAGTACAATGCAGCTTTTCCTTGCCGATATCTCTCTTTTGCAAAGAGATAGGCATTGGAAAATTCAGGGCTATAACGTGTAGATGAAGCACTAATAGGAGGCTTTAAAATTTTCAATCTAGTGTCCTTCGTTTGGGAGAAAAATGCAAAGGTACAATGCAGCTTTTCCTTGCCGATATCTCTCTTTTGCAAAGAGATAGGCATTGGAAAATGCAGGGCTATAACGTGTAGATGAAGCACTAACGGGAGGCTTTAAAATTTTCATTCTAGTGTCTTTCGTTTGGGAGAAAAATGCAAAGGTACAATACAGCATTTCCTTGCCGATATCTCTCTTTTGCACAGAGATAGGCATTGGAAAATTCAGGGCTATAACGTGTAGATGAAGCACTAACAGGAGGCTTTAAAATTTTCATTCTAGTGTCTTTCGTTTGGGAGAAAAATGCAAAGGTACAATACAGCTTTTCCTTGCCGATATCTTTCTTTTGCAAAGAGATAGGCATTGGAAAATTCAGGGCTATAACGTGTAGATGAAGCACTAACAGGAGGCTTTAAAATTTTCATTCTAGTGTCCTTCGTTTGGGAGAAAAATGCAAAGGTACAATACAGCTTTTCCTTGCCGATATCTCTCTTTTGCAAAGAGATAGGCATTGGAAAATGCAGGGCTATAACGTGTAGATGAAGCACTAACAGGAGGCTTTAAAATTTTCATTCTAGTGTCTTTCGTTTGGGAGAAAAATGCAAAGGTACAATACAAGATTTCCTTGCCGATATCTCTCTTTTGCAAAGAGATAGGCATTGGAAAATTCAGGACTATTACGTGTAGATGAAGCACTAAAAGGAGGCTTTAAAATTTTCATTCTAGTGTCTTTCGTTTGGGAGAAAAATGCAAAAGTACAATGCAGCTTTTCCTTGCCGATATCTCTCTTTTGCAAAGAGATAGGCATTGGAAAATTCAGGGCTATAACGTGTAGATGAAGCACTAACAGGAGGCTTTACAATTTTCATTCTAGTGTCTTTCGTTTGGGAGAAAAATGCAAAGGTACAATGCAGCTTTTCCTTGCCGATATCTCTCTTTTGCAAAGAGATAGGCATTGGAAAATGCAGGGCTATAACGTGTAGATGAAGCACTAACAGGAGGCTTTAAAATTTTCATTCTAGTGTCTTTCGTTTGGGAGAAAAATGCAAAAGTACAATGCAGCTTTTCCTTGCCGATATCTCTCTTTTGCAAAGAGATAGGCATTGGAAAATTCAGGGCTATAACGTGTAGATGAAGCACTAACAGGAGGCTTTACAATTTTCATTCTAGTGTCTTTCGTTTGGGAGAAAAATGCAAAGGTACAATACAGTTTTTCCTTGCCGATATCTCTCTTTTGCAAAGAGATAGGCATTGGAAAATTCAGGACTATTACGTGTAGATGAAGCACTAAAAGGAGGCTTTAAAATTTTCATTCTAGTGTCTTTCGTTTGGGAGAAAAATGCAAAAGTACAATGCAGCTTTTCCTTGCCGATATCTCTCTTTTGCAAAGAGATAGGCATTGGAAAATTCAGGGCTATAACGTGTAGATGAAGCACTAACAGGAGGCTTTACAATTTTCATTCTAGTGTCTTTCGTTTGGGAGAAAAATGCAAAGGTACAATGCAGCTTTTCCTTGCCGATATCTCTCTTTTGCAAAGAGATAGGCATTGGAAAATGCAGGGCTATAACGTGTAGATGAAGCACTAACAGGAGGCTTTAAAATTTTCATTCTAGTGTCTTTCGTTTGGGAGAAAAATGCAAAAGTACAATGCAGCTTTTCCTTGCCGATATCTCTCTTTTGCAAAGAGATAGGCATTGGAAAATTCAGGGCTATAACGTGTAGATGAAGCACTAACAGGAGGCTTTACAATTTTCATTCTAGTGTCTTTCGTTTGGGAGAAAAATGCAAAGGTACAATGCAGCTTTTCCTTGCCGATATCTCTCTTTTGCAAAGAGATAGGCATTGGAAAATGCAGGGCTATAACGTGTAGATGAAGCACTAACGGGAGGCTTTAAAATTTTCATTCTAGTGTCTTTCGTTTGGGAGAAAAATGCAAAGGTACAATACAGCATTTCCTTGCCGATATCTCTCTTTTGCACAGAGATAGGCATTGGAAAATTCAGGGCTATAACGTGTAGATGAAGCACTAACAGGAGGCTTTAAAATTTTCATTCTAGTGTCTTTCGTTTGGGAGAAAAATGCAAAAGTACAATGCAGCTTTTCCTTGCCGATATCTCTCTTTTGCAAAGAGATAGGCATTGGAAAATTCAGGGCTATAACGTGTAGATGAAGCACTAATAGGAGGCTTTAAAATTTTCAATCTAGTGTCCTTCGTTTGGGAGAAAAATGCAAAGGTACAATGCAGCTTTTCCTTGCCGATATCTCTCTTTTGCAAAGAGATAGGCATTGGAAAATGCAGGGCTATAACGTGTAGATGAAGCACTAACGGGAGGCTTTAAAATTTTCATTCTAGTGTCTTTCGTTTGGGAGAAAAATGCAAAGGTACAATACAGCATTTCCTTGCCGATATCTCTCTTTTGCACAGAGATAGGCATTGGAAAATTCAGGGCTATAACGTGTAGATGAAGCACTAACAGGAGGCTTTAAAATTTTCATTCTAGTGTCTTTCGTTTGGGAGAAAAATGCAAAGGTACAATACAGCTTTTCCTTGCCGATATCTCTCTTTTGCAAAGAGATAGGCATTGGAAAATTCAGGGCTATAACGTGTAGATGAAGCACTAACAGGAGGCTTTAAAATTTTCATTCTAGTGTCCTTCGTTTGGGAGAAAAATGCAAAGGTACAATACAGCTTTTCCTTGCCGATATCTCTCTTTTGCAAAGAGATAGGCATTGGAAAATGCAGGGCTATAACGTGTAGATGAAGCACTAACAGGAGGCTTTAAAATTTTCATTCTAGTGTCTTTCGTTTGGGAGAAAAATGCAAAGGTACAATACAGCATTTCCTTGCCGATATCTCTCTTTTGCAAAGAGATAGGCATTGGAAAATTCAGGACTATTACGTGTAGATGAAGCACTAAAAGGAGGCTTTAAAATTTTCATTCTAGTGTCTTTCGTTTGGGAGAAAAATGCAAAAGTACAATGCAGCTTTTCCTTGCCGATATCTCTCTTTTGCAAAGAGATAGGCATTGGAAAATTCAGGGCTATAACGTGTAGATGAAGCACTAACAGGAGGCTTTACAATTTTCATTCTAGTGTCTTTCGTTTGGGAGAAAAATGCAAAGGTACAATGCAGCTTTTCCTTGCCGATATCTCTCTTTTGCAAAGAGATAGGCATTGGAAAATGCAGGGCTATAACGTGTAGATGAAGCACTAACAGGAGGCTTTAAAATTTTCATTCTAGTGTCTTTCGTTTGGGAGAAAAATGCAAAGGTACAATACAGCTTTTCCTTGCCGATATCTCTCTTTTGCAAAGAGATAGGCATTGGAAAATTCAGGGCTATAACGTGTAGATGAAGCACTAACAGGAGGCTTTAAAATTTTCATTCTAGTGTCTTTCGTTTGGGAGAAAAATGCAAAGGTACAATACAGTTTTTCCTTGCCGATATCTCTCTTTTGCAAAGAGATAGGCATTGGAAAATTCAGGGCTATAACGTGTAGATGAAGCACTAACAGGAGGCTTTACAATTTTCATTCTAGTGTCTTTCGTTTGGGAGAAAAATGCAAAGGTACAATACAGCTTTTCCTTGCCGATATCTCTCTTTTGCAAAGAGATAGGCATTGGAAAATGCAGGGCTATAACGTGTAGATGAAGCACTAACAGGAGGCTTTAAAATTTTCATTCTAGTGTCTTTCGTTTGGGAGAAAAATGCAAAGGTACAATACAGCTTTTCCTTGCCGATATCTCTCTTTTGCAAAGAGATAGGCATTGGAAAATTCAGGGCTATAACGTGTAGATGAAGCACTAAAAGGACGCTTTAAAATTTTCATTCTAGTGTCTTTCGTTTGGGAGAAAAATGCAAAGGTACAATACAGCTTTTCCTTGCCGATATCTCTCTTTTGCAAAGAGATAGGCATTGGAAAATTCAGGGCTATAACGTGTAGATGAAGCACTAATAGGAGGCTTTAAAATTTTCAATCTAGTGTCCTTCGTTTGGGAGAAAAATGCAAAGGTACAATACAGCTTTTCCTTGCCGATATCTCTCTTTTGCAAAGAGCTAGGCATTGGAAAATTCAGGGCAATAACGTGTAGATGAAGCACTAACAGGAGGCTTTAAAATTTTCATTCTAGTGTCTTTCGTTTGGGAGAAAAATGCAAAGGTACAATACAATTTTTCCTTGCCGATATCTCTCTTTTGCAAAGAGATAGGCATTGGAAAATTCAGGGCTATAACGTGTAGATGAAGCACTAACAGGAGGCTTTACAATTTTCATTCTAGTGTCTTTCGTTTGGGAGAAAAATGCAAAGGTACAATACAGCTTTTCCTTGCCGATATCTCTCTTTTGCAAAGAGATAGGCATTGGAAAATGCAGGGCTATAACGTGTAGATGAAGCACTAACAGGAGGCTTTAAAATTTTCATTCTAGTGTCTTTCGTTTGGGAGAAAAATGCAAAGGTACAATACAGCATTTCCTTGCCGATATCTCTCTTTTGCAAAGAGATAGGCATTGGAAAATTCAGGACTATTACGTGTAGATGAAGCACTAAAAGGAGGCTTTAAAATTTTCATTCTAGTGTCTTTCGTTTGGGAGAAAAATGCAAAAGTACAATGCAGCTTTTCCTTGCCGATATCTCTCTTTTGCAAAGAGATAGGCATTGGAAAATTCAGGGCTATAACGTGTAGATGAAGCACTAATAGGAGGCTTTAAAATTTTCAATCTAGTGTCCTTCGTTTGGGAGAAAAATGCAAAGGTACAATGCAGCTTTTCCTTGCCGATATCTCTCTTTTGCAAAGAGATAGGCATTGGAAAATGCAGGGCTATAACGTGTAGATGAAGCACTAACGGGAGGCTTTAAAATTTTCATTCTAGTGTCTTTCGTTTGGGAGAAAAATGCAAAGGTACAATACAGCTTTTCCTTGCCGATATCTCTCTTTTGCAAAGAGATAGGCATTGGAAAATTCAGGGCTATAACGTGTAGATGAAGCACTAACAGGAGGCTTTAAAATTTTCATTCTAGTGTCCTTCGTTTGGGAGAAAAATGCAAAGGTACAATACAGCTTTTCCTTGCCGATATCTCTCTTTTGCAAAGAGATAGGCATTGGAAAATGCAGGGCTATAACGTGTAGATGAAGCACTAACAGGAGGCTTTAAAATTTTCATTCTAGTGTCTTTCGTTTGGGAGAAAAATGCAAAGGTACAATACAGCATTTCCTTGCCGATATCTCTCTTTTGCAAAGAGATAGGCATTGGAAAATTCAGGACTATTACGTGTAGATGAAGCACTAAAAGGAGGCTTTAAAATTTTCATTCTAGTGTCTTTCGTTTGGGAGAAAAATGCAAAAGTACAATGCAGCTTTTCCTTGCCGATATCTCTCTTTTGCAAAGAGATAGGCATTGGAAAATTCAGGGCTATAACGTGTAGATGAAGCACTAACAGGAGGCTTTACAATTTTCATTCTAGTGTCTTTCGTTTGGGAGAAAAATGCAAAGGTACAATGCAGCTTTTCCTTGCCGATATCTCTCTTTTGCAAAGAGATAGGCAGTGGAAAATGCAGGGCTATAACGTGTAGATGAAGCACTAACAGGAGGCTTTAAAATTTTCATTCTAGTGTCTTTCGTTTGGGAGAAAAATGCAAAGGTACAATACAGCTTTTCCTTGCCGATATCTCTCTTTTGCAAAGAGATAGGCATTGGAAAATTCAGGGCTATAACGTGTAGATGAAGCACTAACAGGAGGCTTTAAAATTTTCATTCTAGTGTCTTTCGTTTGGGAGAAAAATGCAAAGGTACAATACAGTTTTTCCTTGCCGATATCTCTCTTTTGCAAAGAGATAGGCATTGGAAAATTCAGGGCTATAACGTGTAGATGAAGCACTAACAGGAGGCTTTACAATTTTCATTCTAGTGTCTTTCGTTTGGGAGAAAAATGCAAAGGTACAATACAGCTTTTAATTGCCGATATCTCTCTTTTGCAAAGAGATAGGCATTGGAAAATTCAGGGCTATAACGTGTAGATGAAGCACTAACAGGAGGCTTTAAAATTTTCATTCTAGTGTCTTTCGTTTGGGAGAAAAATGCAAAGGTACAATACAGTTTTTCCTTGCCGATATCTCTCTTTTGCAAAGAGATAGGCATTGGAAAATTCAGGGCTATAACGTGTAGATGAAGCACTAACAGGAGGCTTTACAATTTTCATTCTAGTGTCTTTCGTTTGGGAGAAAAATGCAAAGGTACAATACAGCTTTTCCTTGCCGATATCTCTCTTTTGCAAAGAGATAGGCATTGGAAAATGCAGGGCTATAACGTGTAGATGAAGCACTAACAGGAGGCTTTAAAATTTTCATTCTAGTGTCTTTCGTTTGGGAGAAAAATGCAAAGGTACAATACAGCATTTCCTTGCCGATATCTCTCTTTTGCAAAGAGATAGGCATTGGAAAATTCAGGACTATTACGTGTAGATGAAGCACTAAAAGGAGGCTTTAAAATTTTCATTCTAGTGTCTTTCGTTTGGGAGAAAAATGCAAAAGTACAATGCAGCTTTTCCTTGCCGATATCTCTCTTTTGCAAAGAGATAGGCATTGGAAAATTCAGGGCTATAACGTGTAGATGAAGCACTAACAGGAGGCTTTACAATTTTCATTCTAGTGTCTTTCGTTTGGGAGAAAAATGCAAAGGTACAATGCAGCTTTACCTTGCTGATATCTCTCTTTTGCAAAGAGATAGGCATTGGAAAATGCAGGGCTATAACGTGTAGATGAAGCACTAACAGGAGGCTTTAAAATTTTCATTCTAGTGTCTTTCGTTTGGGAGAAAAATGCAAAAGTACAATGCAGCTTTTCCTTGCCGATATCTCTCTTTTGCAAAGAGATAGGCATTGGAAAATTCAGGGCTATAACGTGTAGATGAAGCACTAACAGGAGGCTTTACAATTTTCATTCTAGTGTCTTTCGTTTGGGAGAAAAATGCAAAGGTACAATGCAGCTTTTCCTTGCCGATATCTCTCTTTTGCAAAGAGATAGGCATTGGAAAATGCAGGGCTATAACGTGTAGATGAAGCACTAACAGGAGGCTTTAAAATTTTCATTCTAGTGTCTTTCGTTTGGGAGAAAAATGCAAAAGTACAATGCAGCTTTTCCTTGCCGATATCTCTCTTTTGCAAAGAGATAGGCATTGGAAAATTCAGGGCTATAACGTGTAGATGAAGCACTAATAGGAGGCTTTAAAATTTTCAATTTAGTGTCCTTCGTTTGGGAGAAAAATGCAAAGGTACAATGCAGCTTTTCCTTGCCGATATCTCTCTTTTGCAAAGAGATAGGCATTGGAAAATGCAGGGCTATAACGTGTAGATGAAGCACTAACGGGAGGCTTTAAAATTTTCATTCTAGTGTCTTTCGTTTGGGAGAAAAATGCAAAGGTACAATACAGCATTTCCTTGCCGATATCTCTCTTTTGCACAGAGATAGGCATTGGAAAATTCAGGGCTATAACGTGTAGATGAAGCACTAACAGGAGGCTTTAAAATTTTCATTCTAGTGTCTTTCGTTTGGGAGAAAAATGCAAAGGTACAATACAGCTTTTCCTTGCCGATATCTCTCTTTTGCAAAGAGATAGGCATTGGAAAATTCAGGGCTATAACGTGTAGATGAAGCACTAACAGGAGGCTTTAAAATTTTCATTCTAGTGTCCTTCGTTTGGGAGAAAAATGCAAAGGTACAATACAGCTTTTCCTTGCCGATATCTCTCTTTTGCAAAGAGATAGGCATTGGAAAATGCAGGGCTATAACGTGTAGATGAAGCACTAACAGGAGGCTTTAAAATTTTCATTCTAGTGTCTTTCGTTTGGGAGAAAAATGCAAAGGTACAATACAGCATTTCCTTGCCGATATCTCTCTTTTGCAAAGAGATAGGCATTGGAAAATTCAGGACTATTACGTGTAGATGAAGCACTAAAAGGAGGCTTTAAAATTTTCATTCTAGTGTCTTTCGTTTGGGAGAAAAATGCAAAAGTACAATGCAGCTTTTCCTTGCCGATATCTCTCTTTTGCAAAGAGATAGGCATTGGAAAATTCAGGGCTATAACGTGTAGATGAAGCACTAACAGGAGGCTTTACAATTTTCATTCTAGTGTCTTTCGTTTGGGAGAAAAATGCAAAGGTACAATGCAGCTTTTCCTTGCCGATATCTCTCTTTTGCAAAGAGATAGGCATTGGAAAATGCAGGGCTATAACGTGTAGATGAAGCACTAACAGGAGGCTTTAAAATTTTCATTCTAGTGTCTTTCGTTTGGGAGAAAAATGCAAAGGTACAATACAGCTTTTCCTTGCCGATATCTCTCTTTTGCAAAGAGATAGGCATTGGAAAATTCAGGGCTATAACGTGTAGATGAAGCACTAACAGGAGGCTTTAAAATTTTCATTCTAGTGTCTTTCGTTTGGGAGAAAAATGCAAAGGTACAATACAGTTTTTCCTTGCCGATATCTCTCTTTTGCAAAAAGATAGGCATTGGAAAATTCAGGGCTATAACGTGTAGATGAAGCACTAACAGGAGGCTTTACAATTTTCATTCTAGTGTCTTTCGTTTGGGAGAAAAATGCAAAGGTACAATACAGCTTTTCCTTGCCGATATCTCTCTTTTGCAAAGAGATAGGCATTGGAAAATGCAGGGCTATAACGTGTAGATGAAGCACTAACAGGAGGCTTTAAAATTTTCATTCTAGTGTCTTTCGTTTGGGAGAAAAATGCAAAGGTACAATACAGCATTTCCTTGCCGATATCTCTCTTTTGCAAAGAGATAGGCATTGGAAAATTCAGGACTATTACGTGTAGATAAAGCACTAAAAGGAGGCTTTAAAATTTTCATTCTAGTGTCTTTCGTTTGGGAGAAAAATGCAAAAGTACAATGCAGCTTTTCCTTGCCGATATCTCTCTTTTGCAAAGAGATAGGCATTGGAAAATTCAGGGCTATAACGTGTAGATGAAGCACTAACAGGAGGCTTTAACATTTTCATTCTAGTGTCCTTCGTTTGGGAGAAAAATGCAAAGGTACAATACAGCTTTTCCTTGCCGATATCTCTCTTTTGCAAAGAGATAGGCATTGGAAAATTCAGGGCTATAACGTGTAGATGAAGCACTAATAGGAGGCTTTAAAATTTTCAATCTAGTGTCCTTCGTTTGGGAGAAAAATGCAAAGGTAAAATACAGCTTTTCCTTGCCAATATCTCTCTTTTGCAAAGAGCTAGGCATTGGAAAATTCAGGGCTATAACGTGTAGATGAAGCACTAACAGGAGGCTTTAAAATTTTCATTCTAGTGTCTTTCGTTTGGGAGAAAAATGCAAAGGTACAATACAGTTTTTCCTTGCCGATATCTCTCTTTTGCAAAGAGCTAGGCATTGGAAAATTCAGGGCTATAACGTGTAGATGAAGCACTAACAGGAGGCTTTAAAATTTTCATTCTAGTGTCTTTCGTTTGGGAGAAAAATGCAAAGGTACAATACAGTTTTTCCTTGCCGATATCTCTCTTTTGCAAAGAGATAGGCATTGGAAAATTCAGGGCTATAACGTGTAGATGAAGCACTAACAGGAGGCTTTAAAATTTTCATTCTAGTGTCCTTCGTTTGGGAGAAAAATGCAAAGGTACAATACAGCTTTTCCTTGCCGATATCTCTCTTTTGCAAAGAGATAGGCATTGGAAAATTCAGGGCTATAACGTGTAGATGAAGCACTAACAGGAGGCTTTAAAATTTTCATTCTAGTGTCCTTCGTTTGGGAGAAAAATGCAAAGGTACAATACAGCTTTTCCTTGCCGATATCTCTCTTTTGCAAAGAGATAGGCATTGGAAAATTCAGGGCTATAACGTGTAGATGAAGCACTAATAGGAGGCTTTAAAATTTTCAATCTAGTGTCCTTCGTTTGGGAGAAAAATGCAAAGGTACAATACAGCTTTTCCTTGCCAATATCTCTCTTTTGCAAAGAGCTAGGCATTGGAAAATTCAGGGCTATAACGTGTAGATGAAGCACTAACAGGAGGCTTTAAAATTTTCATTCTAGTGTCTTTCGTTTGGGAGAAAAATGCAAAGGTACAATACAGCATTTCCTTGCCGATATCTCTCTTTTGCAAAGAGATAGGCATTGGAAAATTCAGGACTATTACGTGTAGATGAAGCACTAAAAGGAGGCTTTAAAATTTTCATTCTAGTGTCTTTCGTTTGGGAGAAAAATGCAAAAGTACAATGCAGCTTTTCCTTGCCGATATCTCTCTTTTGCAAAGAGATAGGCATTGGAAAATTCAGGGCTATAACGTGTAGATGAAGCACTAACAGGAGGCTTTACAATTTTCATTCTAGTGTCTTTCGTTTGGGAGAAAAATGCAAAGGTACAATGCAGCTTTTCCTTGCCAATATCTCTCTTTTGCAAAGAGCTAGGCATTGGAAAATGCAGGGCTATAACGTGTAGATGAAGCACTAACAGGAGGCTTTACAATTTTCATTCTAGTGTCTTTCGTTTGGGAGAAAAATGCAAAGGTACAATGCAGCTTTTCCTTGCCGATATCTCTCTTTTGCAAAGAGATAGGCATTGGAAAATGCAGGGCTATAACGTGTAGATGAAGCACTAACAGGAGGCTTTAAAATTTTCATTCTAGTGTCTTTCGTTTGGGAGAAAAATGCAAAGGTACAATACAGCATTTCCTTGCCGATATCTCTCTTTTGCACAGAGATAGGCATTGGAAAATTCAGGGCTATAACGTGTAGATGAAGCACTAACAGGAGGCTTTAAAATTTTCATTCTAGTGTCTTTCGTTTGGGAGAAAAATGCAAAGGTACAATACAGCTTTTCCTTGCCGATATCTCTCTTTTGCAAAGAGATAGGCATTGGAAAATTCAGGGCTATAACGTGTAGATGAAGCACTAATAGGAGGCTTTAAAATTTTCAATCTAGTGTCCTTCGTTTGGGAGAAAAATGCAAAGGTACAATACAGCTTTTCCTTGCCAATATCTCTCTTTTGCAAAGAGCTAGGCATTGGAAAATTCAGGCCTATAACGTGTAGATGAAGCACTAACAGGAGGCTTTAAAATTTTCATTCTAGTGTCTTTCGTTTGGGAGAAAAATGCAAAGGTACAATACAGTTTTTCCTTGCCGATATCTCTCTTTTGCAAAGAGATAGGCATTGGAAAATTCAGGGCTATAACGTGTAGATGAAGCACTAACAGGAGGCTTTACAATTTTCATTCTAGTGTCTTTCGTTTGGGAGAAAAATGCAAAGGTACAATACAGCTTTTCCTTGCCGATATCTCTCTTTTGCAAAGAGATAGGCATTGGAAAATGCAGGGCTATAACGTGTAGATGAAGCACTAACAGGAGGCTTTAAAATTTTCATTCTAGTGTCTTTCGTTTGGGAGAAAAATGCAAAGGTACAATACAGCATTTCCTTGCCGATATCTCTCTTTTGCACAGAGATAGGCATTGGAAAATTCAGGGCTATAACGTGTAGATGAAGCACTAACAGGAGGCTTTAAAATTTTCATTCTAGTGTCTTTCGTTTGGGAGAAAAATGCAAAGGTACAATACAGCTTTTCCTTGCCGATATCTCTCTTTTGCAAAGAGATAGGCATTGGAAAATTCAGGGCTATAACTTGTAGATGAAGCACTAACAGGAGGCTTTAAAATTTTCATTCTAGTGTCCTTCGTTTGGGAGAAAAATGCAAAGGTACAATACAGCTTTTCCTTGCCGATATCTCTCTTTTGCAAAGAGCTAGGTATTGGAAAATTCAGGGCTATAACGTGTAGATGAAGCACTAACAGGAGGCTTTAAAATTTTCATTCTAGTGTCTTTCGTTTGGGAGAAAAATGCAAAGGTACAATACAGTTTTTCCTTGCCGATATCTCTCTTTTGCAAAGAGATAGGCATTGGAAAATTCAGGGCTATAACGTGTAGATGAAGCACTAACAGGAGGCTTTACAATTTTTATTCTAGTGTCTTTCGTTTGGGAGAAAAATGCAAAGGTACAATACAGCTTTTCCTTGCCGATATCTCTCTTTTGCAAAGAGATAGGCATTGGAAAATGCAGGGCTATAACGTGTAGATGAAGCACTAACAGGAGGCTTTAAAATTTTCATTCTAGTGTCTTTCGTTTGGGAGAAAAATGCAAAGGTACAATACAGCATTTCCTTGCCGATATCTCTCTTTTCAAAGAGATAGGCATTGGAAAATTCAGGACTATTACGTGTAGATGAAGCACTAAAAGGAGGCTTTAAAATTTTCATTCTAGTGTCTTTCGTTTGGGAGAAAAATGCAAAAGTACAATGCAGCTTTTCCTTGCCGATATCTCTCTTTTGCAAAGAGATAGGCATTGGAAAATTCAGGGCTATAACGTGTAGATGAAGCACTAATAGGAGGCTTTAAAATTTTCAATCTAGTGTCCTTCGTTTGGGAGAAAAATGCAAAGGTACAATACAGCTTTTCCTTGCCAATATCTCTCTTTTGCAAAGAGCTAGGCATTGGAAAATGCAGGGCTATAACGTGTAGATGAAGCACTAACAGGAGGCTTTACAATTTTCATTCTAGTGTCTTTCGTTTGGGAGAAAAATGCAAAGGTACAATGCAGCTTTTCCTTGCCGATATCTCTCTTTTGCAAAGAGATAGGCATTGGAAAATGCAGGGCTATAACGTGTAGATGAAGCACTAACAGGAGGCTTTAAAATTTTCATTCTAGTGTCTTTCGTTTGGGAGAAAAATGCAAAGGTACAATACAGCATTTCCTTGCCGATATCTCTCTTTTGCACAGAGATAGGCATTGGAAAATTCAGGGCTATAACGTGTAGATGAAGCACTAACAGGAGGCTTTAAAATTTTCATTCTAGTGCCTTTCGTTTGGGAGAAAAATGCAAAGGTACAATACAGCTTTTCCTTGCCGATATCTCTCTTTTGCAAAGAGATAGGCATTGGAAAATCCAGGGCTATAACGTGTAGATGAAGCACTAACAGGAGGCTTTAAAATTTTCATTCTAGTGTCCTTCGTTTGGGAGAAAAATGCAAAGGTACAATACAGCTTTTCCTTGCCGATATCTCTCTTTTGCAAAGAGATAGGCATTGGAAAATTCAGGGCTATAACGTGTAGATGAAGCACTAATAGGAGGCTTTAAAATTTTCAATCTAGTGTCCTTCGTTTGGGAGAAAAATGCAAAGGTACAATGCAGCTTTTCCTTGCCAATATCTCTCTTTTGCAAAGAGCTAGGCATTGGAAAATGCAGGGCTATAACGTGTAGATGAAGCACTAACAGGAGGCTTTACAATTTTCATTCTAGTGTCTTTCGTTTGGGAGAAAAATGCAAAGGTACAATACAGTTTTTCCTTGCCGATATCTCTCTTTTGCAAAGAGATAGGCATTGGAAAATTCAGGGCTATAACGTGTAGATGAAGCACTAATAGGAGGCTTTAAAATTTTCAATCTAGTGTCCTTCGTTTGGGAGAAAAATGCAAAGGTACAATACAGCTTTTCCTTGCCAATATCTCTCTTTTGCAAAGAGCTAGGCATTGGAAAATTCAGGCCTATAACGTGTAGATGAAGCACTAACAGGAGGCTTTAAAATTTTCATTCTAGTGTCTTTCGTTTGGGAGAAAAATGCAAAGGTACAATACAGTTTTTCCTTGCCGATATCTCTCTTTTGCAAAGAGATAGGCATTGGAAAATTCAGGGCTATAACGTGTAGATGAAGCACTAACAGGAGGCTTTACAATTTTCATTCTAGTGTCTTTCGTTTGGGAGAAAAATGCAAAGGTACAATACAGCTTTTCCTTGCCGATATCTCTCTTTTGCAAAGAGATAGGCATTGGAAAATGCAGGGCTATAACGTGTAGATGAAGCACTAACAGGAGGCTTTAAAATTTTCATTCTAGTGTCTTTCGTTTGGGAGAAAAATGCAAAGGTACAATACAGCATTTCCTTGCCGATATCTCTCTTTTGCACAGAGATAGGCATTGGAAAATTCAGGGCTATAACGTGTAGATGAAGCACTAACAGGAGGCTTTAAAATTTTCATTCTAGTGTCTTTCGTTTGGGAGAAAAATGCAAAGGTACAATACAGCTTTTCCTTGCCGATATCTCTCTTTTGCAAAGAGATAGGCATTGGAAAATTCAGGGCTATAACGTGTAGATGAAGCACTAATAGGAGGCTTTAAAATTTTCAATCTAGTGTCCTTCGTTTGGGAGAAAAATGCAAAGGTACAATACAGCTTTTCCTTGCCAATATCTCTCTTTTGCAAAGAGCTAGGCATTGGAAAATGCAGGGCTATAACGTGTAGATGAAGCACTAACAGGAGGCTTTACAATTTTCATTCTAGTGTCTTTCGTTTGGGAGAAAAATGCAAAGGTACAATGCAGCTTTTCCTTGCCGATATCTCTCTTTTGCAAAGAGATAGGCATTGGAAAATGCAGGGCTATAACGTGTAGATGAAGCACTAACAGGAGGCTTTAAAATTTTCATTCTAGTGTCTTTCGTTTGGGAGAAAAATGCAAAGGTACAATACAGCATTTCCTTGCCGATATCTCTCTTTTGCACAGAGATAGGCATTGGAAAATTCAGGGCTATAACGTGTAGATGAAGCACTAACAGGAGGCTTTAAAATTTTCATACTAGTGTCTTTCGTTTGGGAGAAAAATGCAAAGGTACAATACAGCTTTTCCTTGCCGATATCTCTCTTTTGCAAAGAGATAGGCATTGGAAAATTCAGGGCTATAACGTGTAGATGAAGCACTAACAGGAGGCTTTAAAATTTTCATTCTAGTGTCCTTCGTTTGGGAGAAAAATGCAAAGGTACAATACAGCTTTTCCTTGCCGATATCTCTCTTTTGCAAAGAGATAGGCATTGGAAAATTCAGGGCTATAACGTGTAGATGAAGCACTAATAGGAGGCTTTAAAATTTTCAATCTAGTGTCCTTCGTTTGGGAGAAAAATGCAAAGGTACAATACAGCTTTTCCTTGCCAATATCTCTCTTTTGCAAAGAGCTAGGCATTGGAAAATTCAGGGCTATAACGTGCAGATGAAGCACTAACAGGAGGCTTTAAAATTTTCATTCTAGTGTCTTTCGTTTGGGAGAAAAATGCAAAGGTACAATACAGTTTTTCCTTGCCGATATCTCTCTTTTGCAAAGAGATAGGCATTGGAAAATTCAGGGCTATAACGTGTAGATGAAGCACTAACAGGAGGCTTTACAATTTTCATTCTAGTGTCTTTCGTTTGGGAGAAAAATGCAAAGGTACAATACAGCTTTTCCTTGCCGATATCTCTCTTTTGCAAAGAGATAGGCATTGGAAAATGCAGGGCTATAACGTGTAGATGAAGCACTAACAGGAGGCTTTAAAATTTTCATTCTAGTGTCTTTCGTTTGGGAGAAAAATGCAAAGGTACAATACAGCATTTCCTTGCCGATATCTCTCTTTTGCAAAGAGATAGGCATTGGAAAATTCAGGACTATTACGTGTAGATGAAGCACTAAAAGGAGGCTTTAAAATTTTCATTCTAGTGTCTTTCGTTTGGGAGAAAAATGCAAAGGTACAATACAGCATTTCCTTGCCGATATCTCTCTTTTGCAAAGAGATAGGCATTGGAAAATTCAGGACTATTACGTGTAGATGAAGCACTAAAAGGAGGCTTTAAAATTTTCATTCTAGTGTCTTTCGTTTGGGAGAAAAATGCAAAAGTACAATGCAGCTTTTCCTTGCCGATATCTCTCTTTTGCAAAGAGATAGGCATTGGAAAATTCAGGGCTATAACGTGTAGATGAAGCACTAATAGGAGGCTTTAAAATTTTCAATCTAGTGTCCTTCGTTTGGGAGAAAAATGCAAAGGTACAATACAGCTTTTCCTTGCCAATATCTCTCTTTTGCAAAGAGATAGGCATTGGAAAATTCAGGGCTATAACGTGTAGATGAAGCACTAATAGGAGGCTTTAAAATTTTCAATCTAGTGTCCTTCGTTTGGGAGAAAAATGCAAAGGTACAATGCAGCTTTTCCTTGCCAATATCTCTCTTTTGCAAAGAGCTAGGCATTGGAAAATGCAGGGCTATAACGTGTAGATGAAGCACTAACAGGAGGCTTTACAATTTTCATTCTAGTGTCTTTCGTTTGGGAGAAAAATGCAAAGGTACAATACAGTTTTTCCTTGCCGATATCTCTCTTTTGCAAAGAGATAGGCATTGGAAAATTCAGGGCTATAACGTGTAGATGAAGCACTAACAGGAGGCTTTAAAATTTTCATTCTAGTGTCTTTCGTTTGGGAGAAAAATGCAAAGGTACAATACAGCATTTCCTTGCCGATATCTCTCTTTTGCACAGAGATAGGCATTGGAAAATTCAGGGCTATAACGTGTAGATGAAGCACTAACAGGAGGCTTTAAAATTTTCATTCTAGTGTCTTTCGTTTGGGAGAAAAATGCAAAGGTACAATACAGCTTTTCCTTGCCGATATCTCTCTTTTGCAAAGAGATAGGCATTGGAAAATTCAGGGCTATAACGTGTACATGAAGCACTAACAGGAGGCTTTAAAATTTTCATTCTAGTGTCCTTCGTTTGGGAGAAAAATGCAAAGGTACAATACAGCTTTTCCTTGCCGATATCTCTCTTTTGCAAAGAGATAGGCATTGGAAAATTCAGGGCTATAACGTGTAGATGAAGCACTAATAGGAGGCTTTAAAATTTTCAATCTAGTGTCCTTCGTTTGGGAGAAAAATGCAAAGGTACAATGCAGCTTTTCCTTGCCAATATCTCTCTTTTGCAAAGAGCTAGGCATTGGAAAATGCAGGGCTATAACGTGTAGATGAAGCACTAACAGGAGGCTTTACAATTTTCATTCTAGTGTCTTTCGTTTGGGAGAAAAATGCAAAGGTACAATACAGTTTTTCCTTGCCGATATCTCTCTTTTGCAAAGAGATAGGCATTGGAAAATTCAGGGCTATAACGTGTAGATGAAGCACTAATAGGAGGCTTTAAAATTTTCAATCTAGTGTCCTTCGTTTGGGAGAAAAATGCAAAGGTACAATACAGCTTTTCCTTGCCAATATCTCTCTTTTGCAAAGAGCTAGGCATTGGAAAATGCAGGGCTATAACGTGTAGATGAAGCACTAACAGGAGGCTTTACAATTTTCATTCTAGTGTCTTTCGTTTGGGAGAAAAATGCAAAGGTACAATGCAGCTTTTCCTTGCCGATATCTCTCTTTTGCAAAGAGATAGGCATTGGAAAATGCAGGGCTATAACGTGTAGATGAAGCACTAACAGGAGGCTTTAAAATTTTCATTCTAGTGTCTTTCGTTTGGGAGAAAAATTCAAAGGTACAATACAGCATTTCCTTGCCGATATCTCTCTTTTGCACAGAGATAGGCATTGGAAAATTCAGGGCTATAACGTGTAGATGAAGCACTAACAGGAGGCTTTAAAATTTTCATTCTAGTGTCTTTCGTTTGGGAGAAAAATGCAAAGGTACAATACAGCTTTTCCTTGCCGATATCTCTCTTTTGCAAAGAGATAGGCATTGGAAAATTCAGGGCTATAACGTGTAGATGAAGCACTAATAGGAGGCTTTAAAATTTTCAATCTAGTGTCCTTCGTTTGGGAGAAAAATGCAAAGGTACAATACAGCTTTTCCTTGCCAATATCTCTCTTTTGCAAAGAGCTAGGCATTGGAAAATTCAGGGCTATAACGTGTAGATGAAGCACTAACAGGAGGCTTTAAAATTTTCATTCTAGTGTCTTTCGTTTGGGAGAAAAATGCAAAGGTACAATACAGTTTTTCCTTGCCGATATCTCTCTTTTGCAAAGAGATAGGCATTGGAAAATTCAGGGCTATAACGTGTAGATGAAGCACTAACAGGAGGCTTTACAATTTTCATTCTAGTGTCTTTCGTTTGGGAGAAAAATGCAAAGGTACAATACAGCTTTTCCTTGCCGATATCTCTCTTTTGCAAAGAGATAGGCATTGGAAAATGCAGGGCTATAACGTGTAGATGAAGCACTAACAGGAGGCTTTAAAATTTTCATTCTAGTGTCTTTCGTTTGGGAGAAAAATGCAAAGGTACAATACAGCATTTCCTTGCCGATATCTCTCTTTTGCAAAGAGATAGGCACTGGAAAATTCAGGACTATTACGTGTAGATGAAGCACTAAAAGGAGGCTTTAAAATTTTCATTCTAGTGTCTTTCGTTTGGGAGAAAAATGCAAAAGTACAATGCAGCTTTTCCTTGCCGATATCTCTCTTTTGCAAAGAGAAAGGCATTGGAAAATTCAGGGCTATAACGTGTAGATGAAGCACTAATAGGAGGCTTTAAAATTTTCAATCTAGTGTCCTTCGTTTGGGAGAAAAATGCAAAGGTACAATACAGCTTTTCCTTGCCAATATCTCTCTTTTGCAAAGAGCTAGGCATTGGAAAATTCAGGGCTATAACGTGTAGATGAAGCACTAATAGGAGGCTTTAAAATTTTCAATCTAGTGTCCTTCGTTTGGGAGAAAAATGCAAAGGTACAATACAGCTTTTCCTTGCCAATATCTCTCTTTTACAAAGAGCTAGGCATTGGAAAATGCAGGGCTATAACGTGTAGATGAAGCACTAACAGGAGGCTTTACAATTTTCATTCTAGTGTCTTTCGTTTGGGAGAAAAATGCAAAGGTACAATGCAGCTTTTCCTTGCCGATATCTCTCTTTTGCAAAGAGATAGGCATTGGAAAATGCAGGGCTATAACGTGTAGATGAAGCACTAACAGGAGGCTTTAAAATTTTCATTCTAGTGTCTTTCGTTTGGGAGAAAAATGCAAAGGTACAATACAGCTTTTCCTTGCCGATATCTCTCTTTTGCAAAGAGATAGGCATTGGAAAATTCAGGGCTATAACGTGTAGATGAAGCACTAACAGGAGGCTTTAAAATTTTCATTCTAGTGTCCTTCGTTTGGGAGAAAAATGCAAAGGTACAATACAGCTTTTCCTTGCCGATATCTCTCTTTTGCAAAGAGATAGGCATTGGAAAATTCAGGGCTATAACGTGTAGATGAAGCACTAATAGGAGGCTTTAAAATTTTCAATCTAGTGTCCTTCGTTTGGGAGAAAAATGCAAAGGTACAATACAGCTTTTCCTTGCCAATATCTCTCTTTTGCAAAGAGCTAGGCATTGGAAAATTCAGGGCTATAACGTGTAGATGAAGCACTAACAGGAGGCTTTAAAATTTTCATTCTAGTGTCTTTCGTTTGGGAGAAAAATGCAAAGGTACAATACAGTTTTTCCTTGCCGATATCTCTCTTTTGCAAAGAGATAGGCATTGGAAAATTCAGGGCTATAACGTGTAGATGAAGCACTAACAGGAGGCTTTACAATTTTCATTCTAGTGTCTTTCGTTTGGGAGAAAAATGCAAAGGTACAATACAGCTTTTCCTTGCCGATATCTCTCTTTTGCAAAGAGATAGGCATTGGAAAATGCAGGGATATAACGTGTAGATGAAGCACTAACAGGAGGCTTTAAAATTTTCATTCTAGTGTCTTTCGTTTGGGAGAAAAATGCAAAGGTACAATACAGCATTTCCTTGCCGATATCTCTCTTTTGCAAAGAGATAGGCATTGGAAAATTCAGGGCTATAACGTGTAGATGAAGCACTAACAGGAGGCTTTAAAATTTTCATTCTAGTGTCCTTCGTTTGGGAGAAAAATGCAAAGGTACAATACAGCTTTTCCTTGCCGATATCTCTCTTTTGCAAAGAGATAGGCATTGGAAAATTCAGGGCTATAACGTGTAGATGAAGCACTAATAGGAGGCTTTAAAATTTTCAATCTAGTGTCCTTCGTTTGGGAGAAAAATGCAAAGGTACAATACAGCTTTTCCTTGCCAATATCTCTCTTTTGCAAAGAGCTAGGCATTGGAAAATTCAGGGCTATAACGTGCAGATGAAGCACTAACAGGAGGCTTTAAAATTTTCATTCTAGTGTCTTTCGTTTGGGAGAAAAATGCAAAGGTACAATACAGTTTTTCCTTGCCGATATCTCTCTTTTGCAAAGAGATAGGCATTGGAAAATTCAGGGCTATAACGTGTAGATGAAGCACTAACAGGAGGCTTTACAATTTTCATTCTAGTGTCTTTCGTTTGGGAGAAAAATGCAAAGGTACAATACAGCTTTTCCTTGCCGATATCTCTCTTTTGCAAAGAGATAGGCATTGGAAAATGCAGGGCTATAACGTGTAGATGAAGCACTAACAGGAGGCTTTAAAATTTTCATTCTAGTGTCTTTCGTTTGGGAGAAAAATGCAAAGGTACAATACAGCATTTCCTTGCCGATATCTCTCTTTTGCAAAGAGATAGGCATTGGAAAATTCAGGACTATTACGTGTAGATGAAGCACTAAAAGGAGGCTTTAAAATTTTCATTCTAGTGTCTTTCGTTTGGGAGAAAAATGCAAAGGTACAATACAGCATTTCCTTGCCGATATCTCTCTTTTGCAAAGAGATAGGCATTGGAAAATTCAGGACTATTACGTGTAGATGAAGCACTAAAAGGAGGCTTTAAAATTTTCATTCTAGTGTCTTTCGTTTGGGAGAAAAATGCAAAGGTACAATACAGCTTTTCCTTGCCGATATCTCTCTTTTGCAAAGAGATAGGCATTGGAAAATTCAGGGCTATAACGTGTAGATGAAGCACTAATAGGAGGCTTTAAAATTTTCAATCTAGTGTCCTTCGTTTGGGAGAAAAATGCAAAGGTACAATACAGCTTTTCCTTGCCAATATCTCTCTTTTGCAAAGAGCTAGGCATTGGAAAATTCAGGGCTATAACGTGTAGATGAAGCACTAACAGGAGGCTTTAAAATTTTCATTCTAGTGTCTTTCGTTTGGGAGAAAAATGCAAAGGTACAATACAGTTTTTCCTTGCCGATATCTCTCTTTTGCAAAGAGATAGGCATTGGAAAATTCAGGGCTATAACGTGTAGATGAAGCACTAACAGGAGGCTTTACAATTTTCATTCTAGTGTCTTTCGTTTGGGAGAAAAATGCAAAGGTACAATACAGCTTTTCCTTGCCGATATCTCTCTTTTGCAAAGAGATAGGCATTGGAAAATGCAGGGCTATAACGTGTAGATGAAGCACTAACAGGAGGCTTTAAAATTTTCATTCTAGTGTCTTTCGTTTGGGAGAAAAATGCAAAGGTACAATACAGCATTTCCTTGCCGATATCTCTCTTTTGCAAAGAGATAGGCACTGGAAAATTCAGGACTATTACGTGTAGATGAAGCACTAAAAGGAGGCTTTAAAATTTTCATTCTAGTGTCTTTCGTTTGGGAGAAAAATGCAAAAGTACAATGCAGCTTTTCCTTGCCGATATCTCTCTTTTGCAAAGAGATAGGCATTGGAAAATTCAGGGCTATAACGTGTAGATGAAGCACTAATAGGAGGCTTTAAAATTTTCAATCTAGTGTCCTTCGTTTGGGAGAAAAATGCAAAGGTACAATACAGCTTTTCCTTGCCAATATCTCTCTTTTGCAAAGAGCTAGGCATTGGAAAATTCAGGGCTATAACGTGTAGATGAAGCACTAATAGGAGGCTTTAAAATTTTCAATCTAGTGTCCTTCGTTTGGGAGAAAAATGCAAAGGTACAATACAGCTTTTCCTTGCCAATATCTCTCTTTTACAAAGAGCTAGGCATTGGAAAATGCAGGGCTATAACGTGTAGATGAAGCACTAACAGGAGGCTTTACAATTTTCATTCTAGTGTCTTTCGTTTGGGAGAAAAATGCAAAGGTACAATGCAGCTTTTCCTTGCCGATATCTCTCTTTTGCAAAGAGATAGGCATTGGAAAATGCAGGGCTATAACGTGTAGATGAAGCACTAACAGGAGGCTTTAAAATTTTCATTCTAGTGTCTTTCGTTTGGGAGAAAAATGCAAAGGTACAATACAGCTTTTCCTTGCCGATATCTCTCTTTTGCAAAGAGATAGGCATTGGAAAATTCAGGGCTATAACGTGTAGATGAAGCACTAACAGGAGGCTTTAAAATTTTCATTCTAGTGTCCTTCGTTTGGGAGAAAAATGCAAAGGTACAATACAGCTTTTCCTTGCCGATATCTCTCTTTTGCAAAGAGATAGGCATTGGAAAATTCAGGGCTATAACGTGTAGATGAAGCACTAATAGGAGGCTTTAAAATTTTCAATCTAGTGTCCTTCGTTTGGGAGAAAAATGCAAAGGTACAATACAGCTTTTCCTTGCCAATATCTCTCTTTTGCAAAGAGCTAGGCATTGGAAAATTCAGGGCTATAACGTGTAGATGAAGCACTAACAGGAGGCTTTAAAATTTTCATTCTAGTGTCTTTCGTTTGGGAGAAAAATGCAAAGGTACAATACAGTTTTTCCTTGCCGATATCTCTCTTTTGCAAAGAGATAGGCATTGGAAAATTCAGGGCTATAACGTGTAGATGAAGCACTAACAGGAGGCTTTACAATTTTCATTCTAGTGTCTTTCGTTTGGGAGAAAAATGCAAAGGTACAATACAGCTTTTCCTTGCCGATATCTCTCTTTTGCAAAGAGATAGGCATTGGAAAATGCAGGGATATAACGTGTAGATGAAGCACTAACAGGAGGCTTTAAAATTTTCATTCTAGTGTCTTTCGTTTGGGAGAAAAATGCAAAGGTACAATACAGCATTTCCTTGCCGATATCTCTCTTTTGCAAAGAGATAGGCATTGGAAAATTCAGGGCTATAACGTGTAGATGAAGCACTAACAGGAGGCTTTAAAATTTTCATTCTAGTGTCCTTCGTTTGGGAGAAAAATGCAAAGGTACAATACAGCTTTTCCTTGCCGATATCTCTCTTTTGCAAAGAGATAGGCATTGGAAAATTCAGGGCTATAACGTGTAGATGAAGCACTAATAGGAGGCTTTAAAATTTTCAATCTAGTGTCCTTCGTTTGGGAGAAAAATGCAAAGGTACAATACAGCTTTTCCTTGCCAATATCTCTCTTTTGCAAAGAGCTAGGCATTGGAAAATTCAGGGCTATAACGTGCAGATGAAGCACTAACAGGAGGCTTTAAAATTTTCATTCTAGTGTCTTTCGTTTGGGAGAAAAATGCAAAGGTACAATACAGTTTTTCCTTGCCGATATCTCTCTTTTGCAAAAAGATAGGCATTGGAAAATTCAGGGCTATAACGTGTAGATGAAGCACTAACAGGAGGCTTTACAATTTTCATTCTAGTGTCTTTCGTTTGGGAGAAAAATGCAAAGGTACAATACAGCTTTTCCTTGCCGATATCTCTCTTTTGCAAAGAGATAGGCATTGGAAAATGCAGGGCTATAACGTGTAGATGAAGCACTAACAGGAGGCTTTAAAATTTTCAT
This sequence comes from Pseudophryne corroboree, assembly GCF_028390025.1. Taxonomy (NCBI): domain Eukaryota; kingdom Metazoa; phylum Chordata; class Amphibia; order Anura; family Myobatrachidae; genus Pseudophryne; species Pseudophryne corroboree. The sequence goes on along the minus strand of NW_026968131.1, from coordinate 478,340 downwards.
TCTAGTGTCTTTCGTTTGGGAGAAAAATGCAAAGGTACAATACAGCATTTCCTTGCCGATATCTCTCTTTTGCAAAGAGATAGGCATTGGAAAATTCAGGACTATTACGTGTAGATGAAGCACTAAAAGGAGGCTTTAAAATTTTCATTCTAGTGTCTTTCGTTTGGGAGAAAAATGCAAAGGTACAATACAGCATTTCCTTGCCGATATCTCTCTTTTGCAAAGAGATAGGCATTGGAAAATTCAGGACTATTACGTGTAGATGAAGCACTAAAAGGAGGCTTTAAAATTTTCATTCTAGTGTCTTTCGTTTGGGAGAAAAATGCAAAAGTACAATGCAGCTTTTCCTTGCCGATATCTCTCTTTTGCAAAGAGATAGGCATTGGAAAATTCAGGGCTATAACGTGTAGATGAAGCACTAATAGGAGGCTTTAAAATTTTCAATCTAGTGTCCTTCGTTTGGGAGAAAAATGCAAAGGTACAATACAGCTTTTCCTTGCCAATATCTCTCTTTTGCAAAGAGATAGGCATTGGAAAATTCAGGGCTATAACGTGTAGATGAAGCACTAATAGGAGGCTTTAAAATTTTCAATCTAGTGTCCTTCGTTTGGGAGAAAAATGCAAAGGTACAATGCAGCTTTTCCTTGCCAATATCTCTCTTTTGCAAAGAGCTAGGCATTGGAAAATGCAGGGCTATAACGTGTAGATGAAGCACTAACAGGAGGCTTTACAATTTTCATTCTAGTGTCTTTCGTTTGGGAGAAAAATGCAAAGGTACAATACAGTTTTTCCTTGCCGATATCTCTCTTTTGCAAAGAGATAGGCATTGGAAAATTCAGGGCTATAACGTGTAGATGAAGCACTAACAGGAGGCTTTAAAATTTTCATTCTAGTGTCTTTCGTTTGGGAGAAAAATGCAAAGGTACAATACAGCATTTCCTTGCCGATATCTCTCTTTTGCACAGAGATAGGCATTGGAAAATTCAGGGCTATAACGTGTAGATGAAGCACTAACAGGAGGCTTTAAAATTTTCATTCTAGTGTCTTTCGTTTGGGAGAAAAATGCAAAGGTACAATACAGCTTTTCCTTGCCGATATCTCTCTTTTGCAAAGAGATAGGCATTGGAAAATTCAGGGCTATAACGTGTACATGAAGCACTAACAGGAGGCTTTAAAATTTTCATTCTAGTGTCCTTCGTTTGGGAGAAAAATGCAAAGGTACAATACAGCTTTTCCTTGCCGATATCTCTCTTTTGCAAAGAGATAGGCATTGGAAAATTCAGGGCTATAACGTGTAGATGAAGCACTAATAGGAGGCTTTAAAATTTTCAATCTAGTGTCCTTCGTTTGGGAGAAAAATGCAAAGGTACAATGCAGCTTTTCCTTGCCAATATCTCTCTTTTGCAAAGAGCTAGGCATTGGAAAATGCAGGGCTATAACGTGTAGATGAAGCACTAACAGGAGGCTTTACAATTTTCATTCTAGTGTCTTTCGTTTGGGAGAAAAATGCAAAGGTACAATACAGTTTTTCCTTGCCGATATCTCTCTTTTGCAAAGAGATAGGCATTGGAAAATTCAGGGCTATAACGTGTAGATGAAGCACTAATAGGAGGCTTTAAAATTTTCAATCTAGTGTCCTTCGTTTGGGAGAAAAATGCAAAGGTACAATACAGCTTTTCCTTGCCAATATCTCTCTTTTGCAAAGAGCTAGGCATTGGAAAATTCAGGCCTATAACGTGTAGATGAAGCACTAACAGGAGGCTTTAAAATTTTCATTCTAGTGTCTTTCGTTTGGGAGAAAAATGCATAGGTACAATACAGTTTTTCCTTGCCGATATCTCTCTTTTGCAAAGAGATAGGCATTGGAAAATTCAGGGCTATAACGTGTAGATGAAGCACTAACAGGAGGCTTTACAATTTTCATTCTAGTGTCTTTCGTTTGGGAGAAAAATGCAAAGGTACAATACAGCTTTTCCTTGCCGATATCTCTCTTTTGCAAAGAGATAGGCATTGGAAAATGCAGGGCTATAACGTGTAGATGAAGCACTAACAGGAGGCTTTAAAATTTTCATTCTAGTGTCTTTCGTTTGGGAGAAAAATGCAAAGGTACAATACAGCATTTCCTTGCCGATATCTCTCTTTTGCACAGAGATAGGCATTGGAAAATTCAGGGCTATAACGTGTAGATGAAGCACTAACATGAGGCTTTAAAATTTTCATTCTAGTGTCTTTCGTTTGGGAGAAAAATGCAAAGGTACAATACAGCTTTTCCTTGCCGATATCTCTCTTTTGCAAAGAGATAGGCATTGGAAAATTCAGGGCTATAACGTGTAGATGAAGCACTAATAGGAGGCTTTAAAATTTTCAATCTAGTGTCCTTCGTTTGGGAGAAAAATGCAAAGGTACAATACAGCTTTTCCTTGCCAATATCTCTCTTTTGCAAAGAGCTAGGCATTGGAAAATGCAGGGCTATAACGTGTAGATGAAGCACTAACAGGAGGCTTTACAATTTTCATTCTAGTGTCTTTCGTTTGGGAGAAAAATGCAAAGGTACAATGCAGCTTTTCCTTGCCGATATCTCTCTTTTGCAAAGAGATAGGCATTGGAAAATGCAGGGCTATAACGTGTAGATGAAGCACTAACAGGAGGCTTTAAAATTTTCATTCTAGTGTCTTTCGTTTGGGAGAAAAATTCAAAGGTACAATACAGCATTTCCTTGCCGATATCTCTCTTTTGCACAGAGATAGGCATTGGAAAATTCAGGGCTATAACGTGTAGATGAAGCACTAACAGGAGGCTTTAAAATTTTCATTCTAGTGTCTTTCGTTTGGGAGAAAAATGCAAAGGTACAATACAGCTTTTCCTTGCCGATATCTCTCTTTTGCAAAGAGATAGGCATTGGAAAATTCAGGGCTATAACGTGTAGATGAAGCACTAATAGGAGGCTTTAAAATTTTCAATCTAGTGTCCTTCGTTTGGGAGAAAAATGCAAAGGTACAATACAGCTTTTCCTTGCCAATATCTCTCTTTTGCAAAGAGCTAGGCATTGGAAAATTCAGGGCTATAACGTGTAGATGAAGCACTAACAGGAGGCTTTAAAATTTTCATTCTAGTGTCTTTCGTTTGGGAGAAAAATGCAAAGGTACAATACAGTTTTTCCTTGCCGATATCTCTCTTTTGCAAAGAGATAGGCATTGGAAAATTCAGGGCTATAACGTGTAGATGAAGCACTAACAGGAGGCTTTACAATTTTCATTCTAGTGTCTTTCGTTTGGGAGAAAAATGCAAAGGTACAATACAGCTTTTCCTTGCCGATATCTCTCTTTTGCAAAGAGATAGGCATTGGAAAATGCAGGGCTATAACGTGTAGATGAAGCACTAACAGGAGGCTTTAAAATTTTCATTCTAGTGTCTTTCGTTTGGGAGAAAAATGCAAAGGTACAATACAGCATTTCCTTGCCGATATCTCTCTTTTGCAAAGAGATAGGCACTGGAAAATTCAGGACTATTACGTGTAGATGAAGCACTAAAAGGAGGCTTTAAAATTTTCATTCTAGTGTCTTTCGTTTGGGAGAAAAATGCAAAAGTACAATGCAGCTTTTCCTTGCCGATATCTCTCTTTTGCAAAGAGATAGGCATTGGAAAATTCAGGGCTATAACGTGTAGATGAAGCACTAATAGGAGGCTTTAAAATTTTCAATCTAGTGTCCTTCGTTTGGGAGAAAAATGCAAAGGTACAATACAGGTTTTCCTTGCCAATATCTCTCTTTTACAAAGAGCTAGGCATTGGAAAATGCAGGGCTATAACGTGTAGATGAAGCACTAACAGGAGGCTTTACAATTTTCATTCTAGTGTCTTTCGTTTGGGAGAAAAATGCAAAGGTACAATGCAGCTTTTCCTTGCCGATATCTCTCTTTTGCAAAGAGATAGGCATTGGAAAATGCAGGGCTATAACGTGTAGATGAAGCACTAACAGGAGGCTTTAAAATTTTCATTCTAGTGTCTTTCGTTTGGGAGAAAAATGCAAAGGTACAATACAGCTTTTCCTTGCCGATATCTCTCTTTTGCAAAGAGATAGGCATTGGAAAATTCAGGGCTATAACGTGTAGATGAAGCACTAACAGGAGGCTTTAAAATTTTCATTCTAGTGTCCTTCGTTTGGGAGAAAAATGCAAAGGTACAATACAGCTTTTCCTTGCCGATATCTCTCTTTTGCAAAGAGATAGGCATTGGAAAATTCAGGGCTATAACGTGTAGATGAAGCACTAATAGGAGGCTTTAAAATTTTCAATCTAGTGTCCTTCGTTTGGGAGAAAAATGCAAAGGTACAATACAGCTTTTCCTTGCCAATATCTCTCTTTTGCAAAGAGCTAGGCATTGGAAAATTCAGGGCTATAACGTGTAGATGAAGCACTAACAGGAGGCTTTAAAATTTTCATTCTAGTGTCTTTCGTTTGGGAGAAAAATGCAAAGGTACAATACAGTTTTTCCTTGCCGATATCTCTCTTTTGCAAAGAGATAGGCATTGGAAAATTCAGGGCTATAACGTGTAGATGAAGCACTAACAGGAGGCTTTACAATTTTCATTCTAGTGTCTTTCGTTTGGGAGAAAAATGCAAAGGTACAATACAGCTTTTCCTTGCCGATATCTCTCTTTTGCAAAGAGATAGGCATTGGAAAATGCAGGGATATAACGTGTAGATGAAGCACTAACAGGAGGCTTTAAAATTTTCATTCTAGTGTCTTTCGTTTGGGAGAAAAATGCAAAGGTACAATACAGCATTTCCTTGCCGATATCTCTCTTTTGCAAAGAGATAGGCATTGGAAAATTCAGGACTATTACGTGTAGATGAAGCACTAAAAGGAGGCTTTAAAATTTTCATTCTAGTGTCTTTCGTTTGGGAGAAAAATGCAAAAGTACATTGCAGCTTTTCCTTGCCGATATCTCTCTTTTGCAAAGAGATAGGCATTGGAAAATTCAGGGCTATAACGTGTAGATGAAGCACTAATAGGAGGCTTTAAAATTTTCAATCTAGTGTCCTTCGTTTGGGAGAAAAATGCAAAGGTACAATACAGCTTTTCCTTGCCAATATCTCTCTTTTGCAAAGAGCTAGGCATTGGAAAATGCAGGGCTATAACGTGTAGATGAAGCACTAACAGGAGGCTTTACAATTTTCATTCTAGTGTCTTTCGTTTGGAGAAAAATGCAAAGGTACAATACAGTTTTTCCTTGCCGATATCTCTCTTTTGCAAAGAGATAGGCATTGGAAAATTCAGGGCTATAACGTGTAGATGAAGCACTAATAGGAGGCTTTAAAATTTTCAATCTAGTGTCCTTCGTTTGGGAGAAAAATGCAAAGGTACAATACAGCTTTTCCTTGCCAATATCTCTCTTTTGCAAAGAGCTAGGCATTGGAAAATTCAGGGCTATAACGTGTAGATGAAGCACTAACAGGAGGCTTTAAAATTTTCATTCTAGTGTCTTTCGTTTGGGAGAAAAATGCAAAGGTACAATACAGTTTTTCCTTGCCGATATCTCTCTTTTGCAAAGAGATAGGCATTGGAAAATTCAGGGCTATAACGTGTAGATGAAGCACTAACAGGAGGCTTTAAAATTTTCATTCTAGTGTCTTTCGTTTGGGAGAAAAATGCAAAGGTACAATACAGCATTTCCTTGCCGATATCTCTCTTTTGCAAAGAGATAGGCATTGGAAAATTCAGGACTATTACGTGTAGATGAAGCACTAAAAGGAGGCTTTAAAATTTTCATTCTAGTGTCTTTCGTTTGGGAGAAAAATGCAAAAGTACAATGCAGCTTTTCCTTGCCGATATCTCTCTTTTGCAAAGAGATAGGCATTGGAAAATTCAGGGCTATAACGTGTAGATGAAGCACTAATAGGAGGCTTTAAAATTTTCAATCTAGTGTCCTTCGTTTGGGAGAAAAATGCAAAGGTACAATACAGCTTTTCCTTGCCAATATCTCTCTTTTGCAAAGAGCTAATCATTGGAAAATTCAGGGCTATAACGTGTAGATGAAGCACTAATAGGAGGCTTTAAAATTTTCAATCTAGTGTCCTTCGTTTGGGAGAAAAATGCAAAGGTACAATACAGCTTTTCGTTGCCAATATCTCTCTTTTGCAAAGAGCTAGGCATTGGAAAATGCAGGGCTATAACGTGTAGATGAAGCACTAACAGGAGGCTTTACAATTTTCATTCTAGTGTCTTTCGTTTGGGAGAAAAATGCAAAGGTACAATGCAGCTTTTCCTTGCCGATATCTCTCTTTTGTAAAGAGATAGGCATTGGAAAATGCAGGGCTATAACGTGTAGATGAAGCACTAACAGGAGGCTTTAAAATTTTCATTCTAGTGTCTTTCGTTTGGGAGAAAAATGCAAAGGTACAATACAGCTTTTCCTTGCCGATATCTCTCTTTTGCAAAGAGATAGGCATTGGAAAATTCAGGGCTATAACGTGTAGATGAAGCACTAACAGGAGGCTTTAAAATTTTCATTCTAGTGTCCTTCGTTTGGGAGAAAAATGCAAAGGTACAATACAGCTTTTCCTTGCCGATATCTCTCTTTTGCAAAGAGATAGGCATTGGAAAATTCAGGGCTATAACGTGTAGATGAAGCACTAATAGGAAGCTTTAAAATTTTCATTCTAGTGTCCTTCGTTTGGGAGAAAAATGCAAAGGTACAATACAGCTTTTCCTTGCCAATATCTCTCTTTTGCAAAGAGCTAGGCATTGGAAAATTCAGGGCTATAACGTGTAGATGAAGCACTAACAGGAGGCTTTAAAATTTTCATTCTAGTGTCTTTCGTTTGGGAGAAAAATGCAAAGGTACAATACAGTTTTTCCTTGCCGATATCTCTCTTTTGCAAAGAGATAGGCATTGGAAAATTCAGGGCTATAACGTGTAGATGAAGCACTAACAGGAGGCTTTACAATTTTCATTCTAGTGTCTTTCGTTTGGGAGAAAAATGCAAAGGTACAATACAGCTTTTCCTTGCCGATATCTCTCTTTTGCAAAGAGATAGGCATTGGAAAATGCAGGGCTATAACGTGTAGATGAAGCACTAACAGGAGGCTTTAAAATTTTCATTCTAGTGTCTTTCGTTTGGGAGAAAAATGCAAAGGTACAATACAGCATTTCCTTGCCGATATCTCTCTTTTGCAAAGAGATAGGCATTGGAAAATTCAGACTATTACGTGTAGATGAAGCACTAAAAGGAGGCTTTAAAATTTTCATTCTAGTGTCTTTCGTTTGGGAGAAAAATGCAAAAGTACATTGCAGCTTTTCCTTGCCGATATCTCTCTTTTGCAAAGAGATAGGCATTGGAAAATGCAGGGCTATAACGTGTAGATGAAGCACTAATAGGAGGCTTTAAAATTTTCAATCTAGTGTCCTTCGTTTGGGAGAAAAATGCAAAGGTACAATACAGCTTTTCCTTGCCAATATCTCTCTTTTGCAAAGAGCTAGGCATTGGAAAATGCAGGGCTATAACGTGTAGATGAAGCACTAACAGGAGGCTTTACAATTTTCATTCTAGTGTCTTTCGTTTGGGAGAAAAATGCAAAGGTACAATACAGTTTTTCCTTGCCGATATCTCTCTTTTGCAAAGAGATAGGCATTGGAAAATCCAGGGCTATAACGTGTAGATGAAGCACTAACAGGAGGCTTTACAATTTTCATTCTAGTGTCTTTCGTTTGGGAGAAAAATGCAAAGGTACAATACAGTTTTTCCTTGCCGATATCTCTCTTTTGCAAAGAGATAGGCATTGGTAAATTCAGGGCTATAACGTGTAGATGAAGCACTAACAGGAGGCTTTACAATTTTCATTCTAGTGTCTTTCGTTTGGGAGAAAAATGCAAAGGTACAATACAGCTTTTCCTTGCCGATATCTCTCTTTTGCAAAGAGATAGGCATTGGAAAATGCAGGGCTATAACGTGTAGATGAAGCACTAAAAGGAGGCTTTAAAATTTTCATTCTAGTGTCTTTCGTTTGGGAGAAAAATGCAAAAGTACAATGCAGCTTTTCCTTGCCGATATCTCTCTTTTGCAAAGAGATAGGCATTGGAAAATTCAGGGCTATAACGTGTAGATGAAGCACTAATAGGAGGCTTTAAAATTTTCAATCTAGTGTCCTTCGTTTGGGAGAAAAATGCAAAGGTACAATACAGCTTTTCCTTGCCAATATCTCTCTTTTGCAAAGAGCTAGGCATTGGAAAATGCAGGGCTATAACGTGTAGATGAAGCACTAACAGGAGGCTTTACAATTTTCATTCTAGTGTCTTTCGTTTGGGAGAAAAATGCAAAGGTACAATACAGTTTTTCCTTGCCGATATCTCTCTTTTGCAAAGAGATAGGCATTGGAAAATTCAGGGCTATAACGTGTAGATGAAGCACTAACAGGAGGCTTTACAATTTTCATTCTAGTGTCTTTCGTTTGGGAGAAAAATGCAAAGGTACAATACAGCTTTTCCTTGCCGATATCTCTCTTTTGCAAAGAGATAGGCATTGGAAAATGCAGGGCTTTAACGTGTAGATGAAGCACTAACAGGAGGCTTTAAAATTTTCATTCTAGTGTCTTTCGTTTGGGAGAAAAATGCAAAGGTACAATACAGCATTTCCTTGCCGATATCTCTCTTTTGCAAAGAGATAGGCATTGGAAAATTCAGGACTATTACGTGTAGATTAAGCACTAAAAGGAGGCTTTAAAATTTTCAATCTAGTGTCCTTCGTTTGGGAGAAAAATGCAAAGGTACAATACAGCTTTTCCTTGCCAATATCTCTCTTTTGCAAAGAGCTAGGCATTGGAAAATGCAGGGCTATAACGTGTAGATGAAGCACTAACAGGAGGCTTTACAATTTTCATTCTAGTGTCTTTCGTTTGGGAGAAAAATGCAAAGGTACAATGCAGCATTTCCTTGCCGATATCTCTCTTTTGCAAAGAGATAGGCATTGGAAAATGCAGGGCTATAACGTGTAGATGAAGCACTAACAGGAGGCTTTAAAATTTTCATTCTAGTGTCTTTCGTTTGGGAGAAAAATGCAAAGGTACAATACAGCATTTCCTTGCCGATATCTCTCTTTTGCACAGAGATAGGCATTGGAAAATTCAGGGCTATAACGTGTAGATGAAGCACTAACAGGAGGCTTTAAAATTTTCATTCTAGTGTCTTTCGTTTGGGAGAAAAATGCAAAGGTACAATACAGCTTTTCCTTGCCGATATCTCTCTTTTGCAAAGAGATAGGCATTGGAAAATTCAGGGCTATAACGTGTAGATGAAGCACTAACAGGAGGCTTTAAAATTTTCATTCTAGTGTCCTTCGTTTGGGAGAAAAATGCAAAGGTACAATACAGCTTTTCCTTGCCGATATCTCTCTTTTGCAAAGAGCTAGGCATTGGAAAATTCAGGGCTATAACGTGTAGATGAAGCACTAACAGGAGGCTTTAAAATTTTCATTCTAGTGTCTTTCGTTTGGGAGAAAAATGCAAAGGTACAATACAGTTTTTCCTTGCCGATATCTCTCTTTTGCAAAGAGATAGGCATTGGAAAATTCAGGGCTATAACGTGTAGATGAAGCACTAAAAGGAGGCTTTAAAATTTTCATTCTAGTGTCTTTCGTTTGGGAGAAAAATGCAAAAGTACAATGCAGCTTTTCCTTGCCGATATCTCTCTTTTGCAAAGAGATAGGCATTGGAAAATTCAGGGCTATAACGTGTAGATGAAGCACTAACAGGAGGCTTTACAATTTTCATTCTAGTGTCTTTCGTTTGGGAGAAAAATGCAAAGGTACAATACAGTTTTTCCTTGCCGATATCTCTCTTTTGCAAAGAGATAGGCATTGGAAAATCCAGGGCTATAACGTGTAGATGAAGCACTAACAGGAGGCTTTACAATTTTCATTCTAGTGTCTTTCGTTTGGGAGAAAAATGCAAAGGTACAATACAGTTTTTCCTTGCCGATATCTCTCTTTTGCAAAGAGATAGGCATTGGAAAATTCAGGGCTATAACGTGTAGATGAAGCACTAACAGGAGGCTTTACAATTTTCATTCTAGTGTCTTTCGTTTGGGAGAAAAATGCAAAGGTACAATACAGCTTTTCCTTGCCGATATCTCTCTTTTGCAAAGAGATAGGCATTGGAAAATGCAGGGCTATAACGTGTAGATGAAGCACTAAAAGGAGGCTTTAAAATTTTCATTCTAGTGTCTTTCGTTTGGGAGAAAAATGCAAAAGTACAATGCAGCTTTTCCTTGCCGATATCTCTCTTTTGCAAAGAGATAGGCATTGGAAAATTCAGGGCTATAACGTGTAGATGAAGCACTAATAGGAGGCTTTAAAATTTTCAATCTAGTGTCCTTCGTTTGGGAGAAAAATGCAAAGGTACAATACAGCTTTTCCTTGCCAATATCTCTCTTTTGCAAAGAGCTAGGCATTGGAAAATGCAGGGCTATAACGTGTAGATGAAGCACTAACAGGAGGCTTTACAATTTTCATTCTAGTGTCTTTCGTTTGGGAGAAAAATGCAAAGGTACAATACAGTTTTTCCTTGCCGATATCTCTCTTTTGCAAAGAGATAGGCATTGGAAAATTCAGGGCTATAACGTGTAGATGAAGCACTAACAGGAGGCTTTACAATTTTCATTCTAGTGTCTTTCGTTTGGGAGAAAAATGCAAAGGTACAATGCAGCTTTTCCTTGCCGATATCTCTCTTTTGCAAAGAGATAGGCATTGGAAAATGCAGGGCTTTAACGTGTAGATGAAGCACTAACAGGAGGCTTTAAAATTTTCATTCTAGTGTCTTTCGTTTGGGAGAAAAATGCAAAGGTACAATACAGCATTTCCTTGCCGATATCTCTCTTTTGCAAAGAGATAGGCATTGGAAAATTCAGGACTATTACGTGTAGATTAAGCACTAAAAGGAGGCTTTAAAATTTTCAATCTAGTGTCCTTCGTTTGGGAGAAAAATGCAAAGGTACAATACAGCTTTTCCTTGCCAATATCTCTCTTTTGCAAAGAGCTAGGCATTGGAAAATGCAGGGCTATAACGTGTAGATGAAGCACTAACAGGAGGCTTTACAATTTTCATTCTAGTGTCTTTCGTTTGGGAGAAAAATGCAAAGGTACAATGCAGCATTTCCTTGCCGATATCTCTCTTTTGCAAAGAGATAGGCATTGGAAAATGCAGGGCTATAACGTGTAGATGAAGCACTAACAGGAGGCTTTAAAATTTTCATTCTAGTGTCTTTCGTTTGGGAGAAAAATGCAAAGGTACAATACAGCATTTCCTTGCCGATATCTCTCTTTTGCACAGAGATAGGCATTGGAAAATTCAGGGCTATAACGTGTAGATGAAGCACTAACAGGAGGCTTTAAAATTTTCATTCTAGTGTCTTTCGTTTGGGAGAAAAATGCAAAGGTACAATACAGCTTTTCCTTGCCGATATCTCTCTTTTGCAAAGAGATAGGCATTGGAAAATTCAGGGCTATAACGTGTAGATGAAGCACTAACAGGAGGCTTTAAAATTTTCATTCTAGTGTCCTTCGTTTGGGAGAAAAATGCAAAGGTACAATACAGCTTTTCCTTGCCGATATCTCTCTTTTGCAAAGAGCTAGGCATTGGAAAATTCAGGGCTATAACGTGTAGATGAAGCACTAACAGGAGGCTTTAAAATTTTCATTCTAGTGTCTTTCGTTTGGGAGAAAAATGCAAAGGTACAATACAGTTTTTCCTTGCCGATATCTCTCTTTTGCAAAGAGATAGGCATTGGAAAATTCAGGGCTATAACGTGTAGATGAAGCACTAAAAGGAGGCTTTAAAATTTTCATTCTAGTGTCTTTCGTTTGGGAGAAAAATGCAAAAGTACAATGCAGCTTTTCCTTGCCGATATCTCTCTTTTGCAAAGAGATAGGCATTGGAAAATTCAGGGCTATAACGTGTAGATGAAGCACTAATAGGAGGCTTTAAAATTTTCAATCTAGTGTCCTTCGTTTGGGAGAAAAATGCAAAGGTACAATACAGCTTTTCCTTGCCAATATCTCTCTTTTGCAAAGAGCTAGGCATTGGAAAATGCAGGGCTATAACGTGTAGATGAAGCACTAACAGGAGGCTTTACAATTTTCATTCTAGTGTCTTTCGTTTGGGAGAAAAATGCAAAGGTACAATGCAGCTTTTCCTTGCCGATATCTCTCTTTTGCAAAGAGATAGGCATTGGAAAATGCAGGGCTATAACGTGTAGATGAAGCACTAACAGGAGGCTTTAAAATTTTCATTCTAGTGTCTTTCGTTTGGGAGAAAAATGCAAAGGTACAATACAGCTTTTCCTTGCCGATATCTCTCTTTTGCAAAGAGATAGGCATTGGAAAATTCAGGGCTATAACGTGTAGATGAAGCACTAACAGGAGGCTTTAAAATTTTCATTCTAGTGTCCTTCGTTTGGGAGAAAAATGCAAAGGTACAATACAGCTTTTCCTTGCCGATATCTCTCTTTTGCAAAGAGATAGGCATTGGAAAATTCAGGGCTATAACGTGTAGATGAAGCACTAATAGGAGGCTTTAAAATTTTCAATCTAGTGTCCTTCGTTTGGGAGAAAAATGCAAAGGTACAATACAGCTTTTCCTTGCCAATATCTCTCTTTTGCAAAGAGCTAGGCATTGGAAAATTCAGGGCTATAACGTGTAGATGAAGCACTAACAGGAGGCTTTAAAATTTTCATTCTAGTGTCTTTCGTTTGGGAGAAAAATGCAAAGGTACAATACAGTTTTTCCTTGCCGATATCTCTCTTTTGCAAAGAGATAGGCATTGGAAAATTCAGGGCTATAACGTGTAGATGAAGCACTAACAGGAGGCTTTACAATTTTCATTCTAGTGTCTTTCGTTTGGGAGAAAAATGCAAAGGTACAATACAGCTTTTCCTTGCCGATATCTCTCTTTTGCAAAGAGATAGGCATAGGAAAATGCAGGGCTATAACGTGTAGATGAAGCACTAACAGGAGGCTTTAAAATTTTCATTCTAGTGTCTTTCGTTTGGGAGAAAAATGCAAAGGTACAATACAGCATTTCCTTGCCGATATCTCTCTTTTGCAAAGAGATAGGCATTGGAAAATTCAGGACTATTACGTGTAGATGAAGCACTAAAAGGAGGCTTTAAAATTTTCATTCTAGTGTCTTTCGTTTGGGAGAAAAATGCAAAAGTACAATGCAGCTTTTCCTTGCCGATATCTCTCTTTTGCAAAGAGATAGGCATTGGAAAATTCAGGGCTATAACGTGTAGATGAAGCACTAATAGGAGGCTTTAAAATTTTCAATCTAGTGTCCTTCGTTTGGGAGAAAAATGCAAAGGTACAATCAGGGCCGGCGCTACCACTAGGCAGCTTTAGGCAGCTGCCTATGGGCGGCGACCACTGGAGGGCGGCACCGCTTAGCCTCAGCCCAGCCAGCCTCCTTTTCTTTCAGAGACAGAGGAGCAGCTCGTGGGCGACCACCACCACCCGTCTTCAAAGTACAGTGAGTTTACTATGTGTAACTCGTGACCCCACACCTCTCTGCGATAGCCCGCATAGTGTCAGTGTGGTGTGGAATGTGTTTGAATTGACTGCCGCAGCCGCCTGTCTGCTGCATGGTGTGCTGCTCCTGTCCTGAGTCTGGGGTCCCACATTATCGTTATCACAAACATTATGAGCTCTCACCGCAGGTCCGCAGCGCAGCTCCCCCACGCAATGGTCTCCCGCCGCCCGCGTCATGCCTGGTGCCCCCCCCCCCATCCCCCCTCCCCCCTGCATTTGGGCACATCATGATCATGAAGAGAAGAAGTCACCCGCGGCCGCTGGCTTGGTCCGCACCGCACTGTGTTACTGCTCCGGCGCTGCCTCCCCACTACGATCGCCTGCAAGGGCAACTTGTCATCTGCGCTCCCCCTCCCGGCTCAATCCCGCGACTTTGCTCCAGTGACCAGCACTGCACTGGAACTGCTGGCTGCTGCTGCCTCTTGTTAACAGCTCCCCCCTCTCCTCCTGCAGCTTGTTCCTACAAGGTTCATCTCACCCCCCCCCCCCCGCAATTGGACTCCCGCTGCCCCCCCCCCCCCGCAATTGGGCTCCCGCTGCCCCCCCTTCCTGCATCTTGTCACCAGCTAGCCTCCCCCACACTTATTGGGCTCACGCTGCCCCCACCCCTCCCTGCATCTTGTTACCAGCTCCCACACAGTTATTGGGCTCCTGCTGACCCCCCCCTCCCCTTCCTGCATCTTGTTACCAGCTCCCCCACAGTAATTGGGCTCCTGCTGACCCCCCTCCTCCCCTTCCTGCGTTCGGCGGTACATTCACCCGACGCAGAGAGGGCTTCCCCAACCACTGCTGGATCCCCATACCATTTATGACACTTTTCTTTCATTTGCAGTATGGGGAAAGTCGTGGTTATCTTCACCGGGAGCTCAGCCTGTCCGTCCGCCTGTCCTCACCTCGCAACTCATGGTCATGCTGACGAGAAGTGAGTAGCAGTGCAGGGAGGGACGGGCAATCGCCACGCCATACATTGCTCCCTGGCAGCGTCCGGCATCTGCTCTCCCTGGCCTGCACTTGTGTCCTCCATGCAGCCGGGATTGAGCCACCCTCCTACACCGTGACCGCTGTGTGGGACATTTAGGTGTAGGCTGTGGGGGGAGGGTTAGGCACACCTGGGGAGGTTTAGGCTGCAGGAAGGGGGTGGTTAGGGTTAGGAGTAAGCTGGGGGGGAGGGGGGACAATTAGGGTCAGGCTGCGGGAAAGGTGTATTAGGGTTTGGGGGGGGGGGTTAGGGATCAGGGTTAGTTTACTTAATTAGTAAGTGTCAGGATTTTAATCTCTGGGATGCCCCTCAGTACTGAGGATAGTATATAGAATTGATACTGCGGCACTCGGAGTCGTTTAAAACGAGCAAAGTGTAGTAAAAAAAATTTACATCACATAGTCCAACATTTCGGGGTGCCTAACCCCTTTGTCAAGGTGTGACAAAGGGGTTAGGCACCCCAAAATGTTGGACTATGTGATGTACATTTTTTTTACTACACTTTGCTCGTTTTAAACGACTCAGAGTGCTGCAGTATCAATTCTGTTATATATATATATATATATATATATATATATATTTATTACAGTGCCTGAAGTGGGGCGGTATACTATGGTATGGTATACCGTCACTTCTTCGAGCACTGTCCCCCGCCGCAGCAAGCTGACCGCGGCGCTACTATTTCAAATCTGCCGCAGATCGGCAGCCAATCAGTAGCAGCAGCTCCTGAATGGCTGCCGGTCCGCGGCAGATTTTAAATAGTACAGTGCCCGGCACCCGTCCCTGAGCCCTGACAAGTGCGGCTGCAAGGTTCGGCTTCCGCATGCAGCATGATTACGCCAAGGCTCCGGCTCCTGCCCCCCTGACAGCTCCGCTGCCCGGCTTTCTCTTTCTTTGATAACAACTCCAGTGACCGGCTCCCGCTCCACAGCACAGCTGCCCGGCTTCCGTATGCTGATACCCCCGGCTACCCGGCAACTGGTGAGCAGAGGGGAACTGATGGAGGAGAGTGTCAGGGTAGGGACAGTGTATGTGTGTAAATGTGGCTGTGTGTGTAAATATATATATGCGTGTGTGTATGCTGTGAGTATGTAGATATGTGGCTATGTGTGTGGCATAATGTGAATTTCGGCTTATTCCGTGTGCTCTAATGTGAATTTCGGCTCATACTGTGTGCTCTAATGTGAATTTCGGCTCATACCGTGTGCTCTAATGTTAATTTCGGCTCATAACGTGTGCTCTAATGTGAATTTCAGCTCATACTGTGTGCTCCAATGTGAATTTTGGCTCATACTGTGTGCTCTAATGTGAATTTTGGCTCATACCGTGTGTTCTAATGTGAATTTCGGCTCATACCATGTGCTATAATGTGATTTTCAGCTCATGCTGTGTGGTATAATGTGAATTTCGGCTCATACCATGTGCTATAATGTTAATTTCGCCTCATACCATGTGCTATAATGTGAATTTTGCCTCATACCGTGTGCTATAATGTGAATTTCGGCTCATACCGTGTGTATAACGTGATTTTCGGCTCATTCAGTGTGCTATAATGTGATTTTCGGCTCATACAGTGTGCTATAATGTGATTTTCAGCTCATACTGTGTGGTATAATGTGATTTTCGGCTCAAAGTGTGTGGTATAATGTGAAAGGGGCACCAGTACTAGAAAGTATAAGGGGTCCTACTATTGTGGTGCAAAATGTGTATAAGGGGTGGTAAACTACACAGAAGGCCTGCCCCCTATTGAGTGGCCACGCACCCTTTTTCTAAGAAGCGTCCTTTTTCATACCTCCACTTCAAAATTTCCACTTCGACCACTGTGTGTGTGTTTTGGCAGGAGGATGGGGGGGGGGGGGAGGTTTGCTGACTATTTGCCTAGGGTGCTGAGAAACCTTGCACCGGCCCTGGGTACAATACAGCTTTTCCTTGCCAATATCTCTCTTTTGCAAAGAGCTAGGCATTGGAAAATGCAGGGCTATAACGTGTAGATGAAGCACTAACAGGAGGCTTTACAATTTTCATTCTAGTGTCTTTCGTTTGGGAGAAAAATGCAAAGGTACAATGCAGCTTTTCCTTGCCGATATCTCTCTTTTGCAAAGAGATAGGCATTGGAAAATGCAGGGCTATAACGTGTAGATGAAGCACTAACAGGAGGCTTTAAAATTTTCATTCTAGTGTCTTTCGTTTGGGAGAAAAATGCAAAGGTACAATACAGCATTTCCTTGCCGATATCTCTCTTTTGCACAGAGATAGGCATTGGAAAATTCAGGGCTATAACGTGTAGATGAAGCACTAACAGGAGGCTTTAAAATTTTCATTCTAGTGTCTTTCGTTTGGGAGAAAAATGCAAAGGTACAATACAGCTATTCCTTGCCGATATCTCTCTTTTGCAAAGAGATAGGCATTGGAAAATTCAGGGCTATAACGTGTAGATGAAGCACTAACAGGAGGCTTTAAAATTCATCTGCTGCAGGCCTTCCCCCAGGAATGCTTGCACTAGTTGTTGCATTTGGTTTGTTGTTTGGGGGTGCTTCAGTATTAGGCAGCCTTCTGCCCTCCCATGTTCATCTGAAAATATGTGTTCTCCCTGCAGTTGTTGTCCCCAGATGAGAGTTCCCTTGTGCTGCCTCAGTTGAATCTCCTTTACTTGACAGAGATGTGCCTGAGCAGCGGCCCTCCCCAGCCCTATCCCAAATCATACTTATTTTGCATAGGAGATACCATGGTCATGAAGATTGTTCTCCCAGGGTGAGGTTCATTCATTGTATTCTGGGTATGCTGACCCCTGTGATTTCCCCAAATGTGGGAAACTCGACTGCATTATTTGTGGTAGTGGGGGACTGTGTTTGTGCTTTCCTCTGGTCAGCTCTGGTAAAAGTCAGATTTATTTGTCTCAGATCTTCCTCTAGCCTTGTTCTTCTTTCGAGAGTTCCCTTGTGCTGCCTCAGTTGGATCTCTTTCACTTGACAGGGGGGTGCCCGAGCAGCGACCCTCCCCAGCTCTAGCCCAACTCCTACTTACCTGCCAGGTGAGATACTATGATCATAAAGGTGCTTCTCCCAGGGCAAGGCTCACCCATTGCACTCTGATTTCCCCAAATGTGGGAAGCTTGACTGCATAATTTGTGTTTCCCCTGGTCGGCTCTCGTATAATTCAGATCTCTTTGTCTCAGGTCTCTCTCCAGCCTAGTTTGCTGTCTGTTTCCACTTCTTTTTTCATGAGCCCCTCCCTTTTATACCCTTGTGCACTATCCTGACTTCTCCTCCTGTCTGCTTACTTTGTGCCTTCCAATGCACAATGCAAACTACAGGTAGTGCTGCAGGGCCCACACCCTTTTACTTGCCGTTCAGAGCAGCTCTGGAGCTGTTACAGTGCCCAGCTGCTGCAAGAAATCAGCTTGAATGCTTCAGGGGCTGGGGCATAGCCAACATGAGCCCCACACCGAAGGAGGGTGGAGGTGTTTAATGCGAACTAGGGGTCATCCAAGCGCCGCAAAAGGCCGCCATGCCCTGCACGCCCCTTTTCTCTTTTCATATGCAGACGAGGGTTGAAGCCAACTTTGACCCACTGCTTGGATGACATCACCGTATGCAAATCCATCTGCTGCAGGCCTTCCCCCAGGAATGCTTGCACTAGTTGTTGCATTTGGTTTGTTGTTTGGGGGTGCTTCAGTATTAGGCAGCCTTCTGCCCTCCCATGTTCATCTGAAAATATGTGTTCTCCCTGCAGTTGTTGTCCCCAGATGAGAGTTCCCTTGTGCTGCCTCAGTTGAATCTCCTTTACTTGACAGAGATGTGCCTGAGCAGCGGCCCTCCCCAGCCCTATCCCAAATCATACTTATTTTGCATAGGAGATACCATGGTCATGAAGATTGTTCTCCCAGGGTGAGGTTCATTCATTGCATTCTGGGTATGCTGACCCCTGTGATTTTCCCAAATTTGGGAAACTCGACTGCATTATTTGTGGTAGTGGGGGACTGTGTTTGTGCTTTCCTCTGGTCAGCTCTGGTAAAAGTCAGATTTCTTTGTCTCAGATCTTCCTCTAGCCTTGTTCTTCTTTCGAGAGTTTCCTTGTGCTGCCTCAGTTGGATCTCCTTCACTTGACAGGGGGGTGCCCGAGCAGCGACCCTCCCAAGCTCTAGCCCAACTCCTACTTACCTGCCAGGTGAGATACTATAATCAGGAAGGTGCTTCTCCCAGGGCAAGGCTCACCCATTGCACTCTGGGTGTGCTGCTCCTGCGATTTCCCCAAATGTGGGAAACTTGACTGCATAATTTGTGTTTCCCCTGGTCGGCTCTCGTATAATTCAGATCTCTTTGTCTCAGGTCTCTCTCCAGCCTAGTTTGCTGTCTGTTTCAACTTCTCTTTTCTTGAGCCGCTCCCTTCTATGCCCTTGCGCACTATCCTGACTTCTCCCGTCTGCTTACTTTGTGCCTTCCAATGCACAATGCAAACTACAGGTAGTGCTGCAGGGCCCACACCCTTTTACTTGCCGTTCAGAGCAGCTCTGGAGCTGTTACAGTGCCCAGCTGCTGCAATAAATCAGCTTGAATGCTTCAGGGGATGGGGCATGGCCAACATGAGCCCCACACCAAAGGAGGGTGGGGGTGTTTAATGCGAACTAGGGGTCATCCAAGCACCGCAAAAGGCCGCCATGCCCTGCACGCCCATTTTCTCTTTTCATATGCAGATGAGGGTTGAAGCCAACTTTGACCCACTGCTTGGATGACATCACCGTATGCAAATCCGTCTTCTGCAGAACTTCCCCCAGGAATGCTTGCACTAGTTGTTGCATTTGGTTTGTTGTTTGGGGGTGCTTCAGTATTAGGCAGCCTTCTGCCCTCCCATGTTCATCTGAAAATATGTGTTCTCCCTGCAGTTGTTGTCCCCAGATGAGAGTTCCCTTGTGCTGCCTCAGTTGAATCTCCTTTACTTGACAGAGATGTGCATGAGCAGCGGCCCTCCCCAGCCCTATCCCAAATCATACTTATTTTGCATAGGAGATACCATGGTCATGAAGATTACTCTCCCAGGGTGAGGTTCATTCATTGCATTCTGGGTATGCTGACCCCTGTGATTTCCCCAAATGTGGGAAACGCGACTGCTTTATTTGTTGGTAGTGGGGGACTGTGTTTGTGTTTTCCTCTGGTCAGCTCTGGTAAAAGTCAAATTTCTTTGTTTCAGATCTTCCTCTAGCCTTGTTCTTCTTTCGAGAGTTTCCTTGTGCTGCCTCAGTTGGATCTCCTTCACTTGACAGGGGGGTGCCCGAGCAGCGACCCTCCACAGCTCTAGCCCAACTCCTACTTACCTGCCAGGTGAGATACTATGATCATGAAGGTGCTTCTCCCAGGGCAAGGCTCACCCATTGCACTCTGGGTGTGCTGCCCCTGCGATTTCCCCAAATGTGGGAAACTTGACTGCATAATTTGTGTTTCCCCTGGTCAGGTCTCGTATAATTCAGATCTCTTTGTCTCAGGTCTCTCTCCAGCCTAGTTTGCTGTCTGTTTCAACTTCTCTTTTCTTGAGCCGCTCCCTTTTATACCCTTGTGCACTATCCTGACTTCTCCTCCTGTCTGCTTACTTTGTGCCTTCCAATGCGCAATGCAAACTACAGGTAGTGCTGCAGGGCCCACACCCTTTTACTTGCCTTACTGAACAGCTCTGGAGCTGTTACAGTGCCAAGCTGCTGCAAGAAATCAGCTTGAATGCTTCAGGGGATGGGGCATGGCCAACATGAGCCCCACACCGAAGGAGGGTGGAGGTGTTTAATGCGAACTAAGGGTCATCCAAGCGCCGCAAAAGGCCGCCATGCCCTGCATACCCCTTTTCTCTTTTCATATGCAGATGAGGGTTCCAGCCAACTTTGGCCCACTGCTTGGATGACATCACCGTATGCAATTCCGTCTTCTGCAGAACTTCCCCCAGGAATGCTTGTACTAGTTGTTGCATTTGGTTTGTTGTTTGGGGGTGCTTCAGTATTAGGCAGCCTTCTGCCCTCCCATGTTCATCTGAAAATATGTGTTCTCCCTGCAGTTGTTGTCCCCAGATGAGAGTTTCCTTGTGCTGCCTCAGTTGAATCTCCTTTACTTGACAGAGATGTGCATGAGCAGCGGCCCTCCCCAGCCCTATCCCAAATCATACTTATTTTGCATAGGAGATACCATGGTCATGAAGATTGTTCTCCCAGGGTGAGGTTCATTCATTGCATTCTGGGTATGCTGACCCCTGTGATTTCCCCAAATGTGGGAAACTCGACTGCATTATTTGTGGTAGTGGGGGACTGTGTTTGTGCTTTCCTCTGGTCAGCTCTGGAAAAAGTCAGATTTCTTTGTCTCAGATCTTCCTCTAGCCTTGTTCTTCTTTCGAGAGTTCCCTTGTGCTGCCTCAGTTGGATCTCTTTCACTTGACAGGGGGGTGCCCGAACAGCGACTTTCCCCAGCTCTAGCCCAACTCCTACTTACCTGCCAGGTGAGATACTATGATCATGAAGGTGCTTCTCCCAGGGCAAGGCTCACCCATTGCACTCTGGGTGTGCTGCCCCTGCGATTTCCCCAAATGTGGGAAACTTGACTGCATAATTTGTGTTTCCCCTGGTCGGCTCTCGTATAATTCAGATCTCTTTGTCTCAGGTCTCTCTCCAGCCTAGTTTGCTGTCTGTTTCCACTTCTCTTTTCTTCAGCCGCTCCCTTCTATACCCTTGTGCACTATCCTGACTTCTCCTCCCGTCTGCTTACTTTGTGCCTTCCAATGCACAATGCAAACTACAGGTAGTGCTGCAGGGCCCACACCCTTTTACTTGCCTTACAGAGCAGCTCTGGAGCTGTTACAGTGCCCAGCTGCTGCAAGAAATCAGCTTGAATGCTTCAGGGGATGGGGCATGGCCAACATGAGCCCCACACCAAAGGAGGGTGGAGGTGTTTAATGCGAACTAGGGGTCATCCAAGCACCGCAAAAGGCCACCATGCCCTGCACGCCCCTTTTCTCTTTTCATATGCAGATGAGGGTTGAAGCCAACTTTGACCCACTGCTTGGATGACATCACCGTATGCAAATCCGTCTTCTGCAGAACTTCCCCCAGGAATGCTTGCACTAGTTGTTGCATTTGGTTTGTTGTTTGGGGGTGCTTCAGTATTAGGCAGCCTTTTGCCCTCCCATGTTCATCTGAAAATATGTGTTCTCCCTGCAGTTGTTGTCCCAAGATGAGAGTTCCCGTGTGCTGCCTCAGTTGAATCTCCTTTACTTGACAGAGATGTGCATGAGCAGCGGCCCTCCCCAGCCCTATTCCAAATCATACTTATTTTGCATAGGAGATACCATGGTCATGAAGATTTTTCTCCCAGGGTGAGGTTCATTCATTGCATTTTGGGTATGCTGACCCCTGTGATTTCCCCAAATGTGGGAAACTTGACTGCATTATTTGTGGTAGTGGGAGACTGTGTTTGTGCTTTCCTCTGGTCAGCTCTGGTAAAAGTCAGATTTCTTTGTCTCAGATTTTCCTTTAGCCTTGTTCTTCTTTCGAGAGTTCCCTTGTGCTTCCTCAGTTGGATCTCCTTCACTTTACAGGGGGGTACCCGAGCAGCGACCCTCCCCAGCTCTAGCCCAACTCCTACTTACCTGCCAGGTGAGATACTATGATCATGAAGGTGCTTCTCCCAGGGCAAGGCTCACCCATTGTACTCTGGGTGTGCTGCTCCTGCGATTTCCCCAAATGTGGGAAACTTGACTGCATAATTTGTGTTTCCCCTGGTCGGCTCTCGTATAATTCAGATCTCTTTGTCTCAGGTCTCTCTCCAGCCTAGTTTGCTGTCTGTTTCCACTTCTCTTTTCTTCAGCCGCTCCCTTCTATACCCTTGTGCACTATCCTGACTTCTCCTCCCGTCTGCTTACTTTGTGCCTTCCAATGCACAATGCAAACTACAGGTAGTGCTGCAGGGCCCACACCCTTTTACTTGCCTTACAGAGCAGCTCTGGAGCTGTTACAGTGCCCAGCTGCTGCAAGAAATCAGCTTGAATGCTTCAGGGGCTGGGGCATAGCCAACATGAGCCCCACACCGAAGGAGGGTGGAGGTGTTTAATGCAAACTAGGGGTCAGACAAGCGCCGCAAAAGGCCACCATGCCCTGCACGCCCCTTTTCTGTTTTCATATGCAGACGAGGGTTGAAGCCAACTTTGACCCACTGCTTGGATGACATCACCATATGCAAATCCATCTGCGGCAGGCCTTCCCCCAGGAATGCTTGCACTAGTTGTTGCATTTGGTTTGTTGTTTGGAGGTGCTTCAGTATTAGGCAGCCTTCTGCCCTCCCATGTTCATCTGAAAATATGTGTTCTCCCTGCAGTTGTTGTCCCAAGATGAGAGTTCCCTTGTGCTGCCTCAGTTGAATCTCCTTTACTTGACAGAGATGTGCATGAGCAGCGGCCCTCCCCAGCCCTATTCCAAATCATACTTATTTTGCATAGGAGATACCATGGTCATGAAGATTTTTCTCCCAGGGTGAGGTTCATTCATTGCATTTTGGGTATGCTGACCCCTGTGATTTCCCCAAATGTGGGAAACTTGACTGCATTATTTGTGGTAGTGGGAGACTGTGTTTGTGCTTTCCTCTGGTCAGCTCTGGTAAAAGTCAGATTTATTTGTCTCAGATTTTCCTTTAGCCTTGTTCTTCTTTCGAGAGTTCCCTTGTGCTGCCTCAGTTGGATCTCCTTCACTTTACAGGGGGGTGCCCGAGCAGCGACCCTCCCCAGCTCTAGCCCAACTCCTACTTACCTGCCAGGTGAGATACTATGATCATGAAGGTGCTTCTCCCAGGGCAAGGCTCACCCATTGTACTCTGGGTGTGCTGCTCCTGCGATTTCCCCAAATGTGAGAAACTTGACTGCATAATTTGTGTTTCCCCTGGTCGGCTCTCGTATAATTCAGATCTCTTTGTCTCAGGTCTCTCTCCAGCCTAGTTTGCTGTCTGTTTCCACTTCTCTTTTCTTCAGCCGCTCCCTTCTATACCCTTGTGCACTATCCTGACTTCTCCTCCTGTCTGCTTACTTTGTGCCTTCCAATGCACAATGCAAACTACAGGTAGTGCTGCAGGGCCCACACCCTTTTACTTGCCTTACAGAGCAGCTCTGGAGCTGTTACAGTGCCCAGCTGCTGCAAGAAATCAGCTTGAATGCTTCAGGGGATGGGGCATGGCCAACATGAGCCCCACACCAAAGGAAGGTGGAGGTGTTTAATGCGAACTAGGGGTCATCCAAGCACCGCAAAAAGCCGCCATGCCCTGCACGCCCCTTTTCTCTTTTCATATGCAGATGAGGGTTGAAGCCAACTTTGACCCACTGCTTGGATGACATCACCGTATGCAAATCCGTCTTCTGCAGAACTTCCCCCAGGAATGCTTGCACTAGTTGTTGCATTTGGTTTGTTGTTTGGGGGTGCTTCAGTATTAGGCAGCCTTCTGCCCTCCCATGTTCATCTGAAAATATGTGTTCTCCCTGCAGTTGTTGTCCCCAGATGAGAGTTCCCTTGTGCTGCCTCAGTTGAATCTCCTTAACTTGACAGAGATGTGCCTGAGCAGCGGCCCACCCCAGCTCTATCCCAAATCATACTTATTTTGCATAGGACATACCATGGTCATGAAGATTATTCTCCTAGGGTGAGGTTCATTCATTGCATTCTGGGTATGCTGACCCCTGTGATTTCCCCAAATGTGGGAAACTCGACTGCTTTATTTGTGGTAGTGGGGGACTGTGTTTGTGTTTTCCTCTGGTCAGCTCTGGTAAAAGTCAGATTTCTTTGTTTCAGATCTTCCTCTAGCCTTGTTCTTCTTTTGAGAGTTCCCTTGTGCTGCCTCAGTTGGATCTCCTTCACTTGACAGGGGGGTGCCCGAGCAGAGACCCTCCCCAGCTCTAGCCCAACTCCTACTTACCTGCCAGGTGAGATACTATGATCATGATGGTGCTTCTCCCAGGGCAAGGCTCACCCATTGCACTCTGGGTGTGCTGCCCCTGCGATTTCCCCAAATGTGGGAAACTTGACTGCATAATTTGTGTTTCCCCTGGTCGGCTCTCGTATAATTCAGATCTCTTTGTCTCAGGTCTCTCTCCAGCCTAGTTTGCTGTCTGTTTCCACTTCTCTTTTCTTCAGCCGCTCCCTTCTATAACCTTGTGCACTATCCTGACTTCTCCTCCCGTCTGCTTACTTTGTGCCTTCCAATGCACAATGCAAACTACAGGTAGTGCTGCAGGGCCCACACCCTTTTACTTGCCTTACAGAGCAGCTCTGGAGCTGTTACAGTGCCCAGCTGCTGCAAGAAATCTGCTTGAATGCTTCAGGGGATGGGGCATGGCCAACATGAGCCCCACACCAAAAGAGGGTGGAGGTGTTTAATGCGAACTAGGGGTCATCCAAGCACCGCAAAAGGCCGCCATGCCCTGCACGCCCCTTTTCTCTTTTCATATGCAGACGAGGGTTGAAGCCAACTTTGACCCACTGCTTGGATGACATCACCATATGCAAATCCATCTGCGGCAGGCCTTCCCCCAGGAATGCTTGCACTAGTTGTTGCATTTGGTTTGTTGTTTGGGGGTGCTTCAGTATTAGGCAGCCTTCTGCCCTCCCATGTTCATCTGAAAATATATGTTCTCCCTGCAGTTGTTGTCCCCAGATGAGAGTTCCCTTGTGTTGCCTCAGTTAAATCTCCTTTACTTGACAGAGATGTGCATGAGCAGCGGCCCTCCCCAGCCCTATTCCAAATCATACTTATTTTGCATAGGAGATACCATGGTCATGAAGATTTTTCTCCCAGGGTGAGGTTTATTCATTGCATTTTGGGTATGCTGACCCCTGTGATTTCCCCAAATGTGGGAAACTTGACTGCATTATTTGTGGTAGTGGGAGGCTGTGTTTGTGATTTCTTCTGGTCAGCTCTGGTAAAAGTCAGATTTCTTTGTCTCAGATTTTCCTTTAGCCTTGTTCTTCTTTCGAGAGTTCCCTTGTGCTGCCTCAGTTGGATCTCCTTCACTTTACAGGGGGGTACCCGAGCAGCGACCCTCCCCAGCTCTAGCCCAACTCCTACTTACCTGCCAGGTGAGATACTATGATCATGAAGGTGCTTCTCCCAGGGCAAGGCTCACCCATTGTACTCTGGGTGTGCTGCTCCTGCGATTTCCCCAAATGTGGGAAACTTGACTGCATAATTTGTGTTTCCCCTGGTCGGCTCTCGTATAATTCAGATCTCTTTGTCTCAGGTCTCTCTCCAGCCTAGTTTGCTGTCTGTTTCCACTTCTCTTTTCTTCAGCCGCTCCCTTCTATACCCTTGTGCACTATCCTGACTTCTCCCGTCTGCTTACTTTGTGCCTTCCAATGCACAATGCAAACTACAGGTAGTGCTGCAGGGCCCACACCCTTTTACTTGCCTTACAGAGCAGCTCTGGAGCTGTTACAGTGGCCAGCTGCTGCAAGAAATCAGCTTGAATGCTTCAGGGGCTGGGGCATAGCCAACGTGAGCCCCACACCGAAGGAGGGTGGAGGTGTTTAATGCAAACTAGGGGTCAGTCAAGCGCCGCAAAAGGCCACCATGCCCTGCACGCCCCTTTTCTGTTTTTATATGCAGACGAGGGTTGAAGCCACCTTTGACCCACTGCTTGGATGACATCACCATATGCAAATCCATCTGCGGCAGGCCTTCCCCCAGGAATGCTTGCACTAGTTGTTGCATTTGGTTTGTTGTTTGGGGGTGCTTCAGTATTAGGCAGCCTTCTGCTCCATCCTCCTTTGGTGTGGGGCTCATGTTGGCCATGTCCCATCCCCTGAAGCATTCAAGCAGATTTCTTGCAGCAGCTGGGCACTGTAACAGCTCCAGAGACGCTCTGTAAGGCAAGTAAAAGGGTGTGGGCCCTGCAGCACTACCTGTAGTTTGCATTGTGCATTGGAAGGCACAAAGTAAGCAGACGGGAGGAGAAGTCAGGATAGTGCACAAGGGTATAGAAGGGAGCGGCTGAAGAAAAGAGAAGTGGAAACAGACAGCAAACTAGGCTGGAGAGAGATCTGAGACAAAGAGATCTGAATTATACGAGAGCCGACTAGGGGAAACACAAATTATGCAGTCAAGTTTCCCACATTTGGGGAAATCGCAGGGGCAGCACACCCAGAGTGCAATGGGTGAGCCTTGCCCTGGGAGAAGCACCTTCATGATCATAGTATCTCACCTGGCAGGTAAGTAGGAGTTGGGCTAGAGCTAGGGAGGGTCGCTGCTCGGGCACCCCCCTGTTAAGTGAAGGAGATCCAACTGAGGCAGCACAAGGGAACTCTCGAAAGAAGAACAAGGCTAAAGGAAAATCTGAAACAAAGAAATCTGACTTTTACCAGAGCTGACCAGAAGAAATCACAAAAACAGCCTCCCACTACCACAAATAATGCAGTCGAGTTTCCCACATTTGGGGAAATCACAGGGGTCAGCATACCCAAAATGCAATGAATGAACCTCACCCTGGGAGAAAAATCTTCATGACCATGGTATCTCCTATGCAAAATAAGTATGATTTGGAAGAGGGCTGGGGAGGGCCGCTGCTCATGCACATCTCTGTCAAGTAAAGGAGATTCAACTGAGGCAGCACAAGGGAACTCTCATCTTGGGACAACAACTGCAGGGAGAACATATATTTTCAGATGAACATGGGAGGGCAGAAGGCTGCCTAATACTGAAGCACCCCCAAACAACAAACCAAATGCAACAACTAGTGCAAGCATTCCTGGGGGAAGGCCTGCCGCAGATGGATTTGCATATGGTGATGTCATCCAAGCAGTTGGTCAAAGTTGGCTTCAACCCTCGTCTGCATATGAAAAGAGAAAAGGGGCGTGCAGGGCATGGTGGCCTTTTGCGGCGCTTGGCTGACCCCTAGTTTGCATTAAACACCTCCACCCTCCTTTGGTGTGGGGCTCATGTTGGCTATGCCCCAGCCCCTGAAGCATTCAAGCTGAATTCTTGCAGCAGCTGGGCACTGTAACAGCTCCAGAGCTGCTCTGTAAGGCAAGTAAAAGGGTGTGGGCCCTGCAGCACTACCTGTAGTTCGCATTGTGCGTTGGAAGGCACAAAGTAAGCAGACAGGAGGAGAAGTCAGGATAGTGCGCAAGGGCATAGAAGGGAGCGGCTCAAGAAAAGAGAAGTGGAAACAGACAGCAAACTAGGCTGGAGAGAGACCTGAGACAAAGAGATCTGAATTATACGAGAGCCGACCAGGGGAAACACAAATTATGCAGTCAAGTTTCCCACATTTGGGGAAATCGCAGGAGCAGCACACCCAGAGTGCAATGGGTGAGCCTTGCCCTGGGAGAAGCACCTTCATGATCATAGTATCTCACCTGGCAGGTAAGTAGGAGTTGGGCTAGAGCTGGGGAGGGTCGCTGCTCGGGTACCCCCCTGTAAAGTGAAGGAGATCCAACTGAGGCAGCACAAGGGAACTCTCGAAAGAAGAACAAGGCTAGAGGAAAATCTGAGACAAAGAAATCTGACTTTTACCAGAGCTGACCAGAGGAAAGCACAAACACAGTCCCCCACTACCACAAATAATGCAGTCAAGTTTCCCACATTTGGGGAAATCACAGAGGTCAGCATACCCAAAATGCAATGAATGAACCTCACCCTGGGAGAACAATCTTCATGACCATGGTATCTCCTATGCAAAATAAGTATGATTTGGAATAGGGCTGGGAAGGGCCGCTGCTCATGCACATCTCTGTCAAGTAAAGGAGATTCAACTGAGGCAGCACAAGGGAACTCTCATCTGGGGACAACAACTGCAGGGAGAACACATATTTTCAGATGAACATGGGAGGGCAGAAGGCTGCCTAATACTGAAGCACCCCCAAACAACAAACCAAATGCAACAACTAGTGCAAGCATTCCTGGGGGAAGTTCTGCAGAAGATGGATTTGCATACGGTGATGTCATCCAAGCAGTGGGTCAAAGTTGGCTTCAACCCTCATCTGCATATGAAAAGAGAAAAGGGGCGTGCAGGGCATGGCGGCCTTTTGCGGTGCTTGGATGACCCCTAGTTCGCATTAAACACCTCCACCCTCCTTCGGTGTGGGGCTCATGTTGGCTATGCCCCAGCCCCTGAAGCATTCAAGCTGATTTCTTGCAGCAGCTGGGCACTGTAACAGCTCCAGAGCTGCTCTGTAAGGCAAGTAAAAGGGTGTGGGCCCTGCAGCACTACCTGTAGTTTGCATTGTGCATTGGAAGGCACAAAGTAAGCAGATGGGAGGAGAAGTCAGGATAGTGCACAAGGGTATAGAAGGGAGCGGCTGAAGAAAAGAGAAGTGGAAACAGATAGCAAACTAGGCTGGAGAGAGACCTGAGACAAAGAGATCTGAATTATACGTGAGCCGACCAGGGGAAACACAAATTATGCAGTCAAGATTCCCACATTTGGGGAAATCGCAGGAGCATCACACCCAGAGTACAATGGGTGAGCCTTGCCCTGGGAGAAGCACCTTCATGATCATAGTATCTCACCTGGCAGGTAAGTAGGAGTTGGGCTAGAGCTGGGGAGGGTCGCTGCTCGGGTACCCCCCTGTAAAGTGAAGGAGATCCAACTGAGGCAGCACAAGGGAACTCTCGAAAGAAGAACAAGGCTAAAGGAAAATCTGAGACAAAGAAATCTGACTTTTACCAGAGCTGACCAGAGGAAAGCACAAACACAGTCTCCCACTACCACAAATAATGCAGTCAAGTTTCCGACATTTGGGGAAATCACAGGGGTCAGCATACCCAAAATGCAATGAATGAACCTCACCCTGGGAGAAAAATCTTCATGACCATGGTATCTCCTATGCAAAATAAGTATGATTTGGAATAGGGCTGGGGAGGGCCGCTGCTCATGCACATCTCTGTCAAGTAAAGGAGATTCAACTGAGGCAGCACAAGGGAACTCTCATCTTGGGACAACAACTGCAGGGAGAACATATATTTTCAGATGAACATGGGAGGGCAGAAGGCTGCCTAATACTGAAGCACCCCCAAACAACAAACCAAATGCAACAACTAGTGCAAGCATTCCTGGGGGAAGGCCTGCCGCAGATGGATTTGCATATGGTGATGTCATCCAAGCAGTGGGTCAAAGTTGGCTTCAACCCTCGTCTGCATATGAAAAGAGAAAAGGGGCGTGCAGGGCATGGTGGCCTTTTGCGGCGCTTGGCTGACCCCTAGTTTGCATTAAACACCTCCACCCTCCTTTGGTGTGGGGCTCATGTTGGCTATGCCCCAGCCCCTGAAGTATTCAAGCTGATTTCTTGCAGCAGCTGGGCACTGTAACAGCTCCAGAGCTGCTCTGTAAGGCAAGTAAAAGGGTGTGGGCCCTGCAGCACTACCTGTAGTTCGCATTGTGCATTGGAAGGCACAAAGTAAGCAGACGGGAGGAGAAGTCAGGATAGTGCACAAGGGTATAGAAGGGAGCGGCTGAAGAAAAGAGAAGTGGAAACAGACAGCAAACTAGGCTGGAGAGAGACCTGAGACAAAGAGATCTGAATTATACGAGAGCCGACCAGGGGAAACACAAATTATGCAGTCAAGTTTCCCACATTTGGGGAAATCGCAGGGGCAGCACACCCAAAGTGCAATGGGTGAGCCTTGCCCTGGGAGAAGCACCTTCATGATCATAGTATCTCACCTGGCAGGTAAGTAGGAGTTGGGCTAGAGCTGGGGAGGGTCGCTGCTCGGGTTCCCCCCTGTGAAGTGAAGGAGATCCAACTGAGGCAGCACCAGGGAACTCTCGAAAGAAGAACAAGGCTAGAGGAAGATCTGAGACAAAGAAATCTGACTTTTACCAGAGCTGACCAGAGGAAAGCACAAACACAGTCCCCCACTACCACAAATAATGCAGTCGAGTTTCCCACATTTGGGAAAATCACAGGGGTCAGCATACCCAGAATGCAATGAATGAACCTCACCCTGGGAGAACAATCTTCATGACCATGGTATCTCCTATGCAAAATAAGTATGATTTGGGATAGG
The DNA here is from genome assembly GCF_028390025.1 of Pseudophryne corroboree. Taxonomy (NCBI): domain Eukaryota; kingdom Metazoa; phylum Chordata; class Amphibia; order Anura; family Myobatrachidae; genus Pseudophryne; species Pseudophryne corroboree. The sequence continues at coordinate 447,778 of NW_026968131.1, read as the reverse complement.
GCTGGTGAGGGCCGCTGCTCAGGCACATCTCTGTCAAGCAAAGGAGATTCAACTGAGGCAGCACAAGGGAACTCTCATCTGGGGACAACAACTGCAGGGAGACCACATCTTTTCAGATGAACATGGGAGGGCGGAAGGCTGCCTAATACTGAAGCACCATCAAATATCAAACCATATGCAACAACTAGTACAAGCACTCCTGGGGGAAGGTCTGCAGCAGACGGATTTCCATATGGTGATGTTATCCAAGCAGTGGGCCAAAGTTGACTGGAACCCTCATCTGCATATGAAAAGAGAAAAGGGGCATGCAGGGCATGGCGGCCTTTTGCAGTGCTTGGATGACCCCTAGTTCGCATTAAACACCCCCACCCTCCTTTGGTGTGGGGCTCATGTTGGCCATGCCCCATCCCCTGAAGCATTCAAGCTGATTTCTTGCAGCAGCTGGGCACTGTAACAGCTCCAGAGCTGCTCTGTAAGGCAAGTAAAAGGGTGTGGGCCCTGAAGCACTACCTGTAGTTTGCATTGTGCATTGGAAGGCACAAAGTAAGCAGACGGGAGGAGAAGTCAGGATAGTGCACAAGGGTATAGAAGGGAGCGGCTGAAGAAAAGAGAAGTGGAAACAGACAGCAAACTAGGCTGGAGAGAGACCTGAGACAAAGAGATCTGAATTATACGAGAGCCGACCAAGGGAAACACAAATTATGCAGTCAAGTTTCCCACATTTGGGGAAATCGCAGGGGCAGCACACCCAGAGTGCAATGGGTGAGCCTTGCCCTGGGAGAAGCACCTTCATGATCATAGTATCTCACCTGGCAGGTAAGTAGGAGTTGGGCTAGAGCTGGGGAGGGTCGCTGCTCGGGTACCCCCCTGTAAAGTGAAGGAGATCCAACTGAGGCAGCACAAGGGAACTCTCGAAAGAAGAACAAGGCTAGAGGAAAATCTGAGACAAAGAAATCTGACTTTTACCAGAGCTGACCAGAGGAAAGCACAAACACAGTCCCCCACTACCACAAATAATGCAGTCAAGTTTCCCACATTTGGGGAAATCACAGGGGTCAGCATACCCAAAATGCAATGAATGAACCTCACCCTGGGAGAACAATCTTCATGACCATGGTATCTCCTATGCAAAATAAGTATGATTTGGAATAGGGCTGGGGAGGGCCGCTGCTCATGCACATCTCTGTCAAGTAAAGGAGATTCAACTGAGGCAGCACAAGGGAACTCTCATCTGGGGACAACAACTGCAGGGAGAACACATATTTTCAGATGAACATGGGAGGGCAGAAGGCTGCCTAATACTGAAGCACCCCCAAACAACAAACCAAATGCAACAACTAGTGCAAGCATTCCTGGGGGGAGTTCTGCAGAAGACGGATTTGCATACGGTGATGTCATCCAAGCAGTGGGTCAAAGTTGGCTTCAACCCTCATCTGCATATGAAAAGAGAAAATGGGCGTGCAGGGCATGGCGGCCTTTTGCGGTGCTTGGATGACCCCTAGTTCGCATTAAACACCTCCACCCTCCTTTGGTGTGGGGCTCATGTTGGCCATGCCCCATCCCCTGAAGCATTCAAGCTGAGTTCTTGCAGCAGCTGGGCACTGTAACAGCTCCAGAGCTGCTCTGTAAGGCAAGTAAAAGGGTGTGGGCCCTGCAGCACTTCCTGTAGTTTGCATTGTGCATTGGAAGGCACAAAGTAAGCAGACTGGAGGAGAAGTCAGGATAGTGCACAAGGGTATAGAAGGGAGCGGCTGAAGAAAAGAGAAGTGGAAACAGACAGCAAACTAGGCTGGAGAGAGACCTGAGACAAAGAGATCTGAATTATACGAGAGCCGACCAGGGGAAACACAAATTATGCAGTCAAGTTTCCCACATTTGGGGAAATCGCAGGGGCAGCACACCCAGAGTGCAATGGGTGAGCCTTGCCCTGGGAGAAGCACCTTCATGTTAGCATAAAAATAAAGCCAGAAAATGTAGAGCTGTTTAATCAGTCAATTGGATTTTTTTGCCAGCATATTTCTTTTTTCTCTGCAACCCACTGCTAAATTGTGCTTCCTAGCTGTTTTTATAAAATCACTGAATCAAATCTAACTCTGATTACATCAGAGAAGGCCAGGTACCCTACACCATAACAGGGGTTTTCGAAATTTTGACTTGTCTACTTAAATATCACCAAAATCTGATCACAAGGTCAATTACGTCCCTGGGTGGGATTGAACCACCAACCTTTTGATTAATAGCTGAACACACTAACCGATTGCGCCACAGAGACACTTTGCAAAAAGTACATACTGACAAAGACTAATAAGCATTCATCTAGAACGTTTCCTAGAAAAACTTTAAAAAGTCAATAATCTGGAGAGTTTTTGTAAGATGTTTCTTCCAGCAACCAATGAAGAAACACATTGGTACTTTCGCATGATGAGTGAGTGCTTCAGGATCTCTTGCACTTACATGTGCAGCAGAGTACTGCACTGGAAGCATGCTGGGCCCATAACCCAGAGGTAGGCAGATTGAAACTATCCTTTGCTATATGCATTTTTTTTTTTGTTCATTAAAGTAATCCAAAACTGGGATTGATATTTTAGCTTTTATTTTTACTTAAAGTACAATAACTTTTACCATTTTAATTTTTTTTAATAGTATATTGACAGTATTGTTTTCTTTCAAAAATCCAATTAATTTTCTTTACCCGATTATTAAAATGGTAATTGACAAAAACAAACTACATTGTCACCAGAAGAGCAATACAAAATGTACAAGTGATATATTAAAATCATCTTTTCAGCTTGAATTTCAATGTTGCATTGGGGCAACGATTTTGTGAGAAACATCTTCACCCTTAAATAAAGATTTTCTTAATTCCTTACCTGTGTGCTAATTAGATATCACCTTGTTTTCACATTAAACAGACTTCCACATGAGAAAGCAGCAAGGATGCAGTGGCGTTAATGTTTCCTGGTGTCAACCTGTATTATTTCAGTAGATATTGAAATGAGGATGCATCTTGCTGCCTTTCCAATGAAGCAAGTTTAATTTAGTAATAGGTGAAAAACCATCACTACAAATATGTTAATCAGATACTTGGCTTTGTGGACACTTTTCAGAGAACAAATTAGTTAGCATAAAAATAAAGCCAGAAAATGAAGAGCTGTTTAATCATTCAATTGGATTTTTCTGCCAGCATATTTCTTTTTCTCTGCAACCCACTGCTAAATTGTGCTTCCTAGCTGTTTTTATAACATCACTGAATCAAATCTAACTCTGATTACATCAGAGAAGGCCAGGTACCCTACACCATAAGAGGGGGTTTGCAATTTTGACTTGTCTACTTAAATATCACCAAAATCTGATCACAAGGTCAATTACGTCCCTGGGTGGGATTGAACCACCAACCTTTTGATTAATAGCTGAACACACTAACCGATTGCGCCACAGAGACACTTTGCGAAAAGTATATACTGACAAAGACTAATAAGCATTCATCTAGAACGTTTCCTAGAAAAACTTTAAAAAGTCAATAATCTGGAGAGTGTTTGTAAGATGTTTCTTCCAGCAACCAATGAAGAAACACATTGGTACTTTCGCATGATGAGTGAGTGCTTCAGGATCTCTTGCACTTACATGTGCAGCAGAGTACTGCAATGGAAGCATGCTGGGTCCATAACCCAGAGGTAGGCAGATTGAAACTATCCTTTGCTATATGCATTTTTTTTTGTTCATTAAAGTAATCCAAAACTGGGATTGATATTTTAGCTTTTATTTTTACTTAAAGTACAATAACTTTTACCATTTTAATTTGTTTTAATAGTATATTGACAGTATTGTTTTCTTTCAAAAATCCACTTAATTTTCTTTACCCTATTATTAAAATGGTAATTGACAAAAACAAACTACATTGTCACCAGAAGAGCAATACAAAATGTACAAGTGATATATTAAAATCATCTTTCCAGCTTGAATTTCAATGATGCATTGGGGCAACGATTTTGTGAGAAACATCTTCAGCCTTAAATAAAGATTTTCTTAATTCCTTACCTGTGTGCTAATTAGATATCACCTTGTTTTCACATTAAACAGACTTCCACATGAGAAAGCAGCAAGGATGCAGTGGCGTTAGTGTTTCCTGGTGTCAACCTGTATTATTTCAGTAGATATTGAAATGAGGATGCATCTTGCTGCCTTTCCAATGAAGCAAGTTTAATTTAGTAATAGGTGAAAAACCATCCCTACAAATATGTTAATCAGATACTTGGCTTTGTGGACACTTTTCAGAGAACAAATTAGTTAGCATAAAAATAAAGCCAGAAAATGAAGAGCTGTTTAATCACTCAATTGGATTTTTCTGCCAGCATTTTTCTTTTTCTCTGCAACCCACTGCTAAATTGTGCTTCCTAGCTGTTTTTATAAAATCACTGAATCAAATCTAACTCTGATTACATCAGAGAAGGCCAGGTACCCTACACCATAACAGGGGGTTTGAAATTTTGACTTGTCTACTTAAAGATCACCAAAATCTGATAACAAGGTCAATTAAGTCCCTGGGTGGGATTGAACCACCAACCTTTTGGTTAATATCCTTACACACTAACTGATTGCGCCACCGCGACACTTTGCAAAAGTACATACTGACAAAGGCTAATAAGCATTCATCTAGAACGATTCCTAGAAACATTTTAAAAAGTCAATAATGTGGAGAGTTTTTGTATGATGTTTCTTCCATCAACCAATGAAGAAACACATTGGTACTTTCCCATGATGAGTGAGTGCTTCAGGATCTCTTGCACTTACATGTGCAGCAGAGTACTGTAATGGAAGCATGCTGGGTCCATAACCCAGAGGTAGGCAGATTGAAACTATCCTCTGCTATATGCATTTTTTTTTTTGTTAATTAAAGTAATCCAAAACTGGGATTGATATTTTTGCTCTTTTATTTTTACTTAAAGTACAATAACTTTTACCATTTTAATTTGTTTTAATAGTATATTGACAGTATTGTTTTCTTTCAAAAATCCAATTAATTTTCTTTACCCGATTATTAAAATGGTTATTGACAAAAGCAAACTACATTGTCACCAGAAGAGCAATACAAAATGTACAAGTGATATATTAAAATCATCTTTCCAGCTTGAATTTCAATGATGCATTGGGGCAACGATTTTGTGAGAAACATCTTCACCCTTAAATAAAGATTTTCTTAATTCCTTACCTGTGTGCTAATTAGATATCACCTTGTTTTCACATTAAACAGACTTCCACATGAGAAAGCAGCAAGGATGCAGTGGCGTTAATGTTTCCTGGTGTCAACCTGTATTATTTCAGTAGATATTGAAATGAGGATGCATCTTGCTGCCTTTCCAAGGAAGCAAGTTTAATTTAGTAATAGGTGAAAAACCATCCCTACAAAGATGTTAATCAGATACTTGGCTTTGTGGACACTTTTCAGAGAACAAATTTGTTAGCATAAAAATAAAGCCAGAAAATGAAGAGCTGTTTAATCAGTCAATTGGATTTTTTTGCCAGCATATTTCTTTTTCTCTGCAACCCACTGCTAAATTGTGCTTCCTAGCTGTTTTTATAAAATCACTGAATCAAATCTAACTCTGATTACATCAGAGAAGGCCAGGTACCCTACACCATAACAGGGGTTTTCGAAATTTTGACTTGTCTACTTAAATATCACCAAAATCTGATCACAAGGTCAATTACATCCCTGGGTGGGATTGAACCACCAACCTTTTGATTAATAGCGGAACACACTAACCGATTGCGCCACAGAGACACTTTGCAAAAAGTACATACTGACAAAGACTAATAAGCATTCATCTAGAACGTTTCCTAGAAAAACTTTAAAAAGTCAATAATCTGGAGAGTTTTTGTAAGATGTTTCTTCCAGCAACCAATGAAGAAACACATTGGTACTTTCGCATGATGAGTGAGTGCTTCAGGATCTCTTGCACTTACATGTGCAGCAGAGTACTGCACTGGAAGCATGCTGTGCCCATAACCCAGAGGTAGGCAGATTGAAACTATCCTTTGCTATATGCATTTTTTTTTTTGTTCATTAAAGTAATCCAAAACTGGGATTGATATTTTAGCTTTTATTTTTACTTAAAGTACAATAACTTTTACCATTTTAATTTGTTTTAATAGTATATTGACAGTATTGTTTTCTTTCAAAAATCCAATTAATTTTCTTTACCCGATTATTAAAATGGTAATTGACAAAAACAAACTACATTGTCACCAGAAGAGCAATACAAAATGTACAAGTGATATATTAAAATCATCTTTCCAGCTTGAATTTCAATGATGCATTGGGGCAACGATTTTGTGAGAAACATCTTCACCCTTAAATAAAGATTTTCTTAATTCCTTACCTGTGTGCTAATTAGATATCACCTTGTTTTCACATTAAACAGACTTCCACATGAGAAAGCAGCAAGGATGCAGTGGCGTTAATGTTTCCTGGTGTCAACCTGTATTATTTCAGTAGATATTGAAATGAGGATGCATCTTGCTGCCTTTCCAATGAAGCAAGTTTAATTTAGTAATAGGTGAAAAACCATCCCTACAAAGATGTTAATCAGATACTTGGCTTTGTGGACACTTTTCAGAGAACAAATTTGTTAGCATAAAAATAAAGCCAGAAAATGAAGAGCTGTTTAATCAGTCAATTGGATTTTTTTGCCAGCATATTTCTTTTTCTCTGCAACCCACTGCTAAATTGTGCTTCCTAGCTGTTTTTATAAAATCACTGAATCAAATCTAACTCTGATTACATCAGAGAAGGCCAGGTACCCTACACCATAACAGGGGTTTTCGAAATTTTGACTTGTCTACTTAAATATCACCAAAATCTGATCACAAGGTCAATTACGTCCCTGGGTGGGATTGAACCACCAACCTTTTGATTAATAGCTGAACACACTAACCGATTGCGCCACAGAGACACTTTGCAAAAAGTACATACTGACAAAGACTAATAAGCATTCATCTAGAACGTTTCCTAGAAAAACTTTAAAAAGTCAATAATCTGGAGAGTTTTTGTAAGATGTTTCTTCCAGCAACCAATGAAGAAACACATTGGTACTTTCGCATGATGAGTGAGTGCTTCAGGATCTCTTGCACTTACATGTGCAGCAGAGTACTGCACTGGAAGCATGCTGGGCCCATAACCCAGAGGTAGGCAGATTGAAACTATCCTTTGCTATATGCATTTTTTTTTGTTCATTAAAGTAATCCAAAACTGGGATTGATATTTTAGCTTTTATTTTTACTTAAAGTACAATAACTTTTACCATTTTAATTTGTTTTAATAGTATATTGACAGTATTGTTTTCTTTCAAAAATCCAATTAATTTTCTTTACCCGATTATTAAAATGGTAATTGACAAAAACAAACTACATTGTCACCAGAAGAGCAATACAAAATGTACAAGTGATATATTAAAATCATCTTTCCAGCTTGAATTTCAATGATGCATTGGGGCAACGATTTTGTGAGAAACATCTTCACCCTTAAATAAAGATTTTCTTAATTCCTTACCTGTGTGCTAATTAGATATCACCTTGTTTTCACATTAAACAGACTTCCACATGAGAAAGCAGCAAGGATGCAGTGGCGTTAATGTTTCCTGGTGTCAACCTGTATTATTTCAGTAGATATTGAAATGAGGATGCATCTTGCTGCCTTTCCAATGAAGCAAGTTTAATTTAGTAATAGGTGAAAAACCATCACTACAAATATGTTAATCAGATACTTGGCTTTGTGGACACTTTTCAGAGAACAAATTAGTTAGCATAAAAATAAAGCCAGAAAATGAAGAGCTGTTTAATCACTCAATTGGATTTTTCTGCCAGCATATTTCTTTTTCTCTGCAACCCACTGCTAAATTGTGCTTCCTAGCTGTTTTTATAAAATCACTGAATCAAATCTAACTCTGATTACATCAGAGAAGGCCAGGTACCCTACACCATAACAGGGGGTTTGAAATTTTGACTTGTCTACTTAAAGATCACCAAAATCTGATAACAAGGTCAATTAAGTCCCTGGGTGGGATTGAACCACCAACCTTTTGGTTAATAGCCTTACACACTAACTGATTGCGCCACAGCGACACTTTGCAAAACTATATACTGACAAAGGCTAATAAGCATTCATCTAGAACGATTCCTAGAAACATTTTAAAAAGTCAATAATGTGGAGAGTTTTTGTAAGATGTTTCTTCCATCAACCAATGAAGAAACACATTGGTACTTTCCCATGATGAGTGAGTGCTTCAGGATCTCTTGCACTTACATGTGCAGCAGAGTACTGTAATGGAAGCATGCTGGGTCCATAACCCAGAGGTAGGCAGATTGAAACTATCCTCTGCTATATGCATTTTTTTTGTTAATTAAAGTAATCCAAAACTGGGATTGATATTTTTGCTCTTTTATTTTTACTTAAAGTACAATAACTTTTACCATTTTAATTTGTTTTAATAGTATATTGACAGTATTGTTTTCTTTCAAAAATCCAATTAATTTTCTTTACCCGATTATTAAAATGGTAATTGACAAAAACAAACTACATTGTCACCAGAAGAGCAATACAAAATGTACAAGTGATATATTAAAATCATCTTTCCAGCTTGAATTTCAATGATGCATTGGGGCAACGATTTTGTGAGAAACATCTTCACCCTTAAATAAAGATTTTCTTAATTCCTTACCTGTGTGCTAATTAGATATCACCTTGTTTTCACATTAAACAGACTTCCACATGAGAAAGCAGCAAGGATGCAGTGGCGTTAATGTTTCCTGGTGTCAACCTGTATTATTTCAGTAGATATTGAAATGAGGATGCATCTTGCTGCCTTTCCAATGAAGCAAGTTTAATTTAGTAATAGGTGAAAAACCATCCCTACAAAGATGTTAATCAGATACTTGGCTTTGTGGACACTTTTCAGAGAACAAATTTGTTAGCATAAAAATAAAGCCAGAAAATGAAGAGCTGTTTAATCAGTCAATTGGATTTTTTTGCCAGCATATTTCTTTTTCTCTGCAACCCACTGCTAAATTGTGCTTCCTAGCTGTTTTTATAAAATCACTGAATCAAATCTAACTCTGATTACATCAGAGAAGGCCAGGTACCCTACACCATAACAGGGGTTTTCGAAATTTTGACTTGTCTACTTAAATATCACCAAAATCTGATCACAAGGTCAATTACATCCCTGGGTGGGATTGAACCACCAACCTTTTGATTAATAGCTGAACACACTAACCGATTGCGCCACAGAGACACTTTGCAAAAAGTACATACTGACAAAGACTAATAAGCATTCATCTAGAACGTTTCCTAGAAAAACTTTAAAAAGTCAATAATCTGGAGAGTTTTTGTAAGATGTTTCTTCCAGCAACCAATGAAGAAACACATTGGTACTTTCGCATGATGAGTGAGTGCTTCAGGATCTCTTGCACTTACATGTGCAGCAGAGTACTGCACTGGAAGCATGCTGGGCCCATAACCCAGAGGTAGGCAGATTGAAACTATCCTTTGCTATATGCATTTTTTTTTGTTCATTAAAGTAATCCAAAACTGGGATTGATATTTTAGCTTTTATTTTTACTTAAAGTACAATAACTTTTACCATTTTAATTTGTTTTAATAGTATATTGACAGTATTGTTTTCTTTCAAAAATCCAATTAATTTTCTTTACCCGATTATTAAAATGGTAATTGACAAAAACAAACTACATTGTCACCAGAAGAGCAATACAAAATGTACAAGTGATATATTAAAATCATCTTTCCAGCTTGAATTTCAATGATGCATTGGGGCAACGATTTTGTGAGAAACATCTTCACCCTTAAATAAAGATTTTCTTAATTCCTTACCTGTGTGCTAATTAGATATCACCTTGTTTTCACATTAAACAGACTTCCACATGAGAAAGCAGCAAGGATGCAGTGGCGTTAATGTTTCCTGGTGTCAACCTGTATTATTTCAGTAGATATTGAAATGAGGATGCATCTTGCTGCCTTTCCAATGAAGCAAGTTTAATTTAGTAATAGGTGAAAAACCATCACTACAAATATGTTAATCAGATACTTGGCTTTGTGGACACTTTTCAGAGAACAAATTAGTTAGCATAAAAATAAAGCCAGAAAATGAAGAGCTGTTTAATCACTCAATTGGATTTTTCTGCCAGCATATTTCTTTTTCTCTGCAACCCACTGCTAAATTGTGCTTCCTAGCTGTTTTTATAAAATCACTGAATCAAATCTAACTCTGATTACATCAGAGAAGGCCAGGTACCCTACACCATAACAGGGGGTTTGAAATTTTGACTTGTCTACTTAAAGATCACCAAAATCTGATAACAAGGTCAATTAAGTCCCTGGGTGGGATTGAACCACCAACCTTTTGGTTAATAGCCTTACACACTAACTGATTGCGCCACAGCGACACTTTGCAAAACTATATACTGACAAAGGCTAATAAGCATTCATCTAGAACGATTCCTAGAAACATTTTAAAAAGTCAATAATGTGGAGAGTTTTTGTAAGATGTTTCTTCCATCAACCAATGAAGAAACACATTGGTACTTTCCCATGATGAGTGAGTGCTTCAGGATCTCTTGCACTTACATGTGCAGCAGAGTACTGTAATGGAAGCATGCTGGGTCCATAACCCAGAGGTAGGCAGATTGAAACTATCCTCTGCTATATGCATTTTTTTTGTTAATTAAAGTAATCCAAAACTGGGATTGATATTTTTGCTCTTTTATTTTTACTTAAAGTACAATAACTTTTACCATTTTAATTTGTTTTAATAGTATATTGACAGTATTGTTTTCTTTCAAAAATCCAATTAATTTTCTTTACCCGATTATTAAAATGGTAATTGACAAAAACAAACTACATTGTCACCAGAAGAGCAATACAAAATGTACAAGTGATATATTAAAATCATCTTTCCAGCTTGAATTTCAATGATGCATTGGGGCAACGATTTTGTGAGAAACATCTTCACCCTTAAATAAAGATTTTCTTAATTCCTTACCTGTGTGCTAATTAGATATCACCTTGTTTTCACATTAAACAGACTTCCACATGAGAAAGCAGCAAGGATGCAGTGGCGTTAATGTTTCCTGGTGTCAACCTGTATTATTTCAATAGATATTGAAATGAGGATGCATCTTGCTGCCTTTCCAATGAAGCAAGTTTAATTTAGTAATAGGTGAAAAACCATCCCTACAAAGATGTTAATCAGATACTTGGCTTTGTGGACACTTTTCAGAGAACAAATTTGTTAGCATAAAAATAAAGCCAGAAAATGAAGAGCTGTTTAATCAGTCAATTGGATTTTTTTGCCAGCATATTTCTTTTTCTCTGCAACCCACTGCTAAATTGTGCTTCCTAGCTGTTTTTATAAAATCACTGAATCAAATCTAACTCTGATTACATCAGAGAAGGCCAGGTACCCTACACCATAACAGGGGTTTTCGAAATTTTGACTTGTCTACTTAAATATCACCAAAATCTGATCACAAGGTCAATTACGTCCCTGGGTGGGATTGAACCACCAACCTTTTGATTAATAGCTGAACACACTAACCGATTGCGCCACAGAGACACTTTGCAAAAAGTACATACTGACAAAGACTAATAAGCATTCATCTAGAACGTTTCCTAGAAAAACTTTAAAAAGTCAATAATCTGGAGAGTTTTTGTAAGATGTTTCTTCCAGCAACCAATGAAGAAACACATTGGTACTTTCGCATGATGAGTGAGTGCTTCAGGATCTCTTGCACTTACATGTGCAGCAGAGTACTGCACTGGAAGCATGCTGGGCCCATAACCCAGAGGTAGGCAGATTGAAACTATCCTTTGCTATATGCATTTTTTTTTGTTCATTAAAGTAATCCAAAACTGGGATTGATATTTTAGCTTTTATTTTTACTTAAAGTACAATAACTTTTACCATTTTAATTTTTTTTAATAGTATATTGACAGTATTGTTTTCTTTCAAAAATCCAATTAATTTTCTTTACCCGATTATTAAAATGGTAATTGACAAAAACAAACTACATTGTCACCAGAAGAGCAATACAAAATGTACAAGTGATATATTAAAATCATCTTTCCAGCTTGAATTTCAATGATGCATTGGGGCAACGATTTTGTGAGAAACATCTTCACCCTTAAATAAAGATTTTCTTAATTCCTTACCTGTGTGCTAATTAGATATCACCTTGTTTTCACATTAAACAGACTTCCACATGAGAAAGCAGCAAGGATGCAGTGGCGTTAATGTTTCCTGGTGTCAACCTGTATTATTTCAGTAGATATTGAAATGAGGATGCATCTTGCTGCCTTTCCAATGAAGCAAGTTTAATTTAGTAATAGGTGAAAAACCATCACTACAAATATGTTAATCAGATACTTGGCTTTGTGGACACTTTTCAGAGAACAAATTAGTTAGCATAAAAATAAAGCCAGAAAATGAAGAGCTGTTTAATCACTCAATTGGATTTTTCTGCCAGCATATTTCTTTTTCTCTGCAACCCACTGCTAAATTGTGCTTCCTAGCTGTTTTTATAAAATCACTGAATCAAATCTAACTCTGATTACATCAGAGAAGGCCAGGTACCCTACACCATAACAGGGGGTTTGAAATTTTGACTTGTCTACTTAAAGATCACCAAAATCTGATAACAAGGTCAATTAAGTCCCTGGGTGGGATTGAACCACCAACCTTTTGGTTAATAGCCTTACACACTAACTGATTGCGCCACAGCGACACTTTGCAAAACTATATACTGACAAAGGCTAATAAGCATTCATCTAGAACGATTCCTAGAAACATTTTAAAAAGTCAATAATGTGGAGAGTTTTTGTAAGATGTTTCTTCCATCAACCAATGAAGAAACACATTGGTACTTTCCCATGATGAGTGAGTGCTTCAGGATCTCTTGCACTTACATGTGCAGCAGAGTACTGTAATGGAAGCATGCTGGGTCCATAACCCAGAGGTAGGCAGATTGAAACTATCCTCTGCTATATGCATTTTTTTTGTTAATTAAAGTAATCCAAAACTGGGATTGATATTTTTGCTCTTTTATTTTTACTTAAAGTACAATAACTTTTACCATTTTAATTTGTTTTAATAGTATATTGACAGTATTGTTTTCTTTCAAAAATCCAATTAATTTTCTTTACCCGATTATTAAAATGGTAATTGACAAAAACAAACTACATTGTCACCAGAAGAGCAATACAAAATGTACAAGTGATATATTAAAATCATCTTTCCAGCTTGAATTTCAATGATGCATTGGGGCAACGATTTTGTGAGAAACATCTTCACCCTTAAATAAAGATTTTCTTAATTCCTTACCTGTGTGCTAATTAGATATCACCTTGTTTTCACATTAAACAGACTTCCACATGAGAAAGCAGCAAGGATGCAGTGGCGTTAATGTTTCCTGGTGTCAACCTGTATTATTTCAGTAGATATTGAAATGAGGATGCATCTTGCTGCCTTTCCAATGAAGCAAGTTTAATTTAGTAATAGGTGAAAAACCATCCCTACAAAGATGTTAATCAGATACTTGGCTTTGTGGACACTTTTCAGAGAACAAATTTGTTAGCATAAAAATAAAGCCAGAAAATGAAGAGCTGTTTAATCAGTCAATTGGATTTTTTTGCCAGCATATTTCTTTTTCTCTGCAACCCACTGCTAAATTGTGCTTCCTAGCTGTTTTTATAAAATCACTGAATCAAATCTAACTCTGATTACATCAGAGAAGGCCAGGTACCCTACACCATAACAGGGGTTTTCGAAATTTTGACTTGTCTACTTAAATATCACCAAAATCTGATCACAAGGTCAATTACGTCCCTGGGTGGGATTGAACCACCAACCTTTTGATTAATAGCTGAACACACTAACCGATTGCGCCACAGAGACACTTTGCAAAAAGTACATACTGACAAAGACTAATAAGCATTCATCTAGAACGTTTCCTAGAAAAACTTTAAAAAGTCAATAATCTGGAGAGTTTTTGTAAGATGTTTCTTCCAGCAACCAATGAAGAAACACATTGGTACTTTCGCATGATGAGTGAGTGCTTCAGGATCTCTTGCACTTACATGTGCAGCAGAGTACTGCACTGGAAGCATGCTGGGCCCATAACCCAGAGGTAGGCAGATTGAAACTATCCTTTGCTATATGCATTTTTTTTTGTTCATTAAAGTAATCCAAAACTGGGATTGATATTTTAGCTTTTATTTTTACTTAAAGTACAATAACTTTTACCATTTTAATTTTTTTTAATAGTATATTGACAGTATTGTTTTCTTTCAAAAATCCAATTAATTTTCTTTACCCGATTATTAAAATGGTAATTGACAAAAACAAACTACATTGTCACCAGAAGAGCAATACAAAATGTACAAGTGATATATTAAAATCATCTTTCCAGCTTGAATTTCAATGATGCATTGGGGCAACGATTTTGTGAGAAACATCTTCACCCTTAAATAAAGATTTTCTTAATTCCTTACCTGTGTGCTAATTAGATATCACCTTGTTTTCACATTAAACAGACTTCCACATGAGAAAGCAACAAGGATGCAGTGGCGTTAATGTTTCCTGGTGTCAACCTGTATTATTTCAGTAGATATTGAAATGAGGATGCATCTTGCTGCCTTTCCAATGAAGCAAGTTTAATTTAGTAATAGGTGAAAAACCATCACTACAAATATGTTAATCAGATACTTGGCTTTGTGGACACTTTTCAGAGAACAAATTAGTTAGCATAAAAATAAAGCCAGAAAATGAAGAGCTGTTTAATCACTCAATTGGATTTTTCTGCCAGCATATTTCTTTTTCTCTGCAACCCACTGCTAAATTGTGCTTCCTAGCTGTTTTTATAAAATCACTGAATCAAATCTAACTCTGATTACATCAGAGAAGGCCAGGTACCCTACACCATAAGAGGGGGTTTGCAATTTTGACTTATCTACTTAAATATCACCAAAATCTGATCACAAGGTCAATTACGTCCCTGGGTGGGATTGAACCACCAACCTTTTGATTAATAGCTGAACACACTAACCGATTGCGCCACAGAGACACTTTGCAAAAAGTATATACTGACAAAGACTAATAAGCATTCATCTAGAACGTTTCCTAGAAAAACTTTAAAAAGTCAATAATCTGGAGAGTGTTTGTAAGATGTTTCTTCCAGCAACCAATGAAGAAACACATTGGTACTTTCGCATGATGAGTGAGTGCTTCAGGATCTCTTGCACTTACATGTGCAGCAGAGTACTGCAATGGAAGCATGCTGGGTCCATATCCCAGAGGTAGGCAGATTGAAACTATCCTTTGCTATATACATTTTTTTTTGTTCATTAAAGTAATCCAAAACTGGGATTGATATTTTAGCTTTTATTTTTACTTAAAGTACAATAACTTTTACCATTTTAATTTGTTTAATAGTATATTGACAGTATTGTTTTCTTTCAAAAATCCACTTAATTTTCTTTACCCTATTATTAAAATGGTAATTGACAAAAACAAACTACATTGTCACCAGAAGAGCAATACAAAATGTACAAGTGATATATTAAAATCATCTTTCCAGCTTGAATTTCAATGATGCATTGGGGCAACGATTTTGTGAGAAACATCTTCACCCTTAAATAAAGATTTTCTTAATTCCTTACCTGTGTGCTAATTAGATATCACCTTGTTTTCACATTAAACAGACTTCCACATGAGAAAGCAGCAAGGATGCAGTGGCGTTAATGTTTCCTGGTGTCAACCTGTATTATTTCAGTAGATATTGAAATGAGGATGCATCTTGCTGCCTTTCCAATGAAGCAAGTTTAATTTAGTAATAGGTGAAAAACCATCCCTACAAATATGTTAATCAGATACTTGGCTTTGTGGACACTTTTCAGAGAACAAATTAGTTAGCATAAAAATAAAGCCAGAAAATGAAGAGCTGTTTAATCACTCAATTGGATTTTTCTGCCAGCATTTTTCTTTTTCTCTGCAACCCACTGCTAAATTGTGCTTCCTAGCTGTTTTTATAAAATCACTGAATCAAATCTAACTCTGATTACATCAGAGAAGGCCAGGTACCCTACACCATAACAGGGGGTTTGAAATTTTGACTTGTCTACTTAAAGATCACCAAAATCTGATAACAAGGTCAATTAAGTCCCTGGGTGGGATTGAACCACCAACCTTTTGGTTAATAGCCTTACACACTAACTGATTGCGCCACCGCGACACTTTGCAAAAGTACATACTGACAAAGGCTAATAAGCATTCATCTAGAACGATTCCTAGAAACATTTTAAAAAGTCAATAATGTGGAGAGTTTTTGTATGATGTTTCTTCCATCAACCAATGAAGAAACACATTGGTACTTTCCCATGATGAGTGAGTGCTTCAGGATCTCT
Source organism: Pseudophryne corroboree (assembly GCF_028390025.1). Taxonomy (NCBI): domain Eukaryota; kingdom Metazoa; phylum Chordata; class Amphibia; order Anura; family Myobatrachidae; genus Pseudophryne; species Pseudophryne corroboree. The sequence goes on along the minus strand of NW_026968131.1, from coordinate 431,307 downwards.
TGCACTTACATGTGCAGCAGAGTACTGTAATGGAAGCATGCTGGGTCCATAACCCAGAGGTAGGCAGATTGAAACTATCCTCTGCTATATGCATTTTTTTTTTGTTAATTAAAGTAATCCAAAACTGGGATTGATATTTTTGCTCTTTTATTTTTACTTAAAGTACAATAACTTTTACCATTTTAATTTGTTTTAATAGTATATTGACAGTATTGTTTTCTTTCAAAAATCCAATTAATTTTCTTTACCCGATTATTAAAATGGTAATTGACAAAAACAAACTACATTGTCACCAGAAGAGCAATACAAAATGTACAAGTGATATATTAAAATCATCTTTCCAGCTTTAATTTCAATGATGCATTGGGGCAACGATTTTGTGAGAAACATCTTCACCCTTAAATAAAGATTTTCTTAATTCCTTACCTGTGTGCTAATTAGATATCACCTTGTTTTCACATTAAACAGACTTCCACATGAGAAAGCAGCAAGGATGCAGTGGCGTTAATGTTTCCTGGTGTCAACCTGTATTATTTCAGTAGATATTGAAATGAGGATGCATCTTGCTGCCTTTCCAATGAAGCAAGTTTAATTTAGTAATAGGTGAAAAACCATCCCTACAAAGATGTTAATCAGATACTTGGCTTTGTGGACACTTTTCAGAGAACAAATTTGTTAGCATAAAAATAAAGCCAGAAAATGAAGAGCTGTTTAATCAGTCAATTGGATTTTTTTGCCAGCATATTTCTTTTTCTCTGCAACCCACTGCTAAATTGTGCTTCCTAGCTGTTTTTATAAAATCACTGAATCAAATCTAACTCTGATTACATCAGAGAAGGCCAGGTACCCTACACCATAACAGGGGTTTTCGAAATTTTGACTTGTCTACTTAAATATCACCAAAATCTGATCACAAGGTCAATTACGTCCCTGGGTGGGATTGAACCACCAACCTTTTGATTAATAGCTGAACACACTAACCGATTGCGCCAGAGACACTTTGCAAAAAGTACATACTGACAAAGACTAATAAGCATTCATCTAGAACGTTTCCTAGAAAAACTTTAAAAAGTAAATAATCTGGAGAGTTTTTGTAAGATGTTTCTTCCAGCAACCAATGAAGAAACACATTGGTACTTTCGCATGATGAGTGAGTGCTTCAGGATCTCTTGCACTTACATGTGCAGCAGAGTACTGCACTGGAAGCATGCTGGGCCCATAACCCAGAGGTAGGCAGATTGAAACTATCCTTTGCTATATGCATTTTTTTTTTGTTCATTAAAGTAATCCAAAACTGGGATTGATATTTTAGCTTTTATTTTTACTTAAAGTACAATAACTTTTACCATTTTAATTTGTTTTAATAGTATATTGACAGTATTGTTTTCTTTCAAAAATCCAATTAATTTTCTTTACCCGATTATTAAAATGGTAATTGACAAAAACAAACTACATTGTCACCAGAAGAGCAATACAAAATGTACAAGTGATATATTAAAATCATCTTTCCAGCTTGAATTTCAATGATGCATTGGGGCAACGATTTTGTGAGAAACATCTTCACCCTTAAATAAAGATTTTCTTAATTCCTTACCTGTGTGCTAATTAGATATCACCTTGTTTTCACATTAAACAGACTTCCACATGAGAAAGCAGCAAGGATGCAGTGGCGTTAATGTTTCCTGGTGTCAACCTGTATTATTTCAGTAGATATTGAAATGAGGATGCATCTTGCTGCCTTTCCAATGAAGCAAGTTTAATTTAGTAATAGGTGAAAAACCATCACTACAAATATGTTAATCAGATACTTGGCTTTGTGGACACTTTTCAGAGAACAAATTAGTTAGCATAAAAATAAAGCCAGAAAATGAAGAGCTGTTTAATCACTCAATTGGATTTTTCTGCCAGCATATTTCTTTTTCTCTGCTAAATTGTGCTTCCTAGCTGTTTTTATAAAATCACTGAATCAAATCTAACTCTGATTACATCAGAGAAGGCCAGGTACCCTACACCATAACAGGGGGTTTGAAATTTTGACTTGTCTACTTAAAGATCACCAAAATCTGATAACAAGGTCAATTAAGTCCCTGGGTGGGATTGAACCACCAACCTTTTGGTTAATAGCCTTACACACTAACTGATTGCGCCACAGCGACACTTTGCAAAACTATATACTGACAAAGGCTAATAAGCATTCATCTAGAACGATTCCTAGAAACATTTTAAAAAGTCAATAATGTGGAGAGTTTTTGTAAGATGTTTCTTCCATCAACCAATGAAGAAACACATTGGTACTTTCCCATGATGAGTGAGTGCTTCAGGATCTCTTGCACTTACATGTGCAGCAGAGTACTGTAATGGAAGCATGCTGGGTCCATAACCCAGAGGTAGGCAGATTGAAACTATCCTCTGCTATATGCATTTTTTTTGTTAATTAAAGTAATCCAAAACTGGGATTGATATTTTTGCTCTTTTATTTTTACTTAAAGTACAATAACTTTTACCATTTTAATTTGTTTTAATAGTATATTGACAGTATTGTTTTCTTTCAAAAATCCAATTAATTTTCTTTACCCGATTATTAAAATGGTAATTGACAAAAACAAACTACATTGTCACCAGAAGAGCAATACAAAATGTACAAGTGATATATTAAAATCATCTTTCCAGCTTGAATTTCAATGATGCATTGGGGCAACGATTTTGTGAGAAACATCTTCACCCTTAAATAAAGATTTTCTTAATTCCTTACCTGTGTGCTAATTAGATATCACCTTGTTTTCACATTAAACAGACTTCCACATGAGAAAGCAGCAAGGATGCAGTGGCGTTAATGTTTCCTGGTGTCAACCTGTATTATTTCAGTAGATATTGAAATGAGGATGCATCTTGCTGCCTTTCCAATGAAGCAAGTTTAATTTAGTAATAGGTGAAAAACCATCCCTACAAAGATGTTAATCAGATACTTGGCTTTGTGGACACTTTTCAGAGAACAAATTTGTTAGCATAAAAATAAAGCCAGAAAATGAAGAGCTGTTTAATCAGTCAATTGGATTTTTTTGCCAGCATATTTCTTTTTCTCTGCAACCCACTGCTAAATTGTGCTTCCTAGCTGTTTTTATAAAATCACTGAATCAAATCTAACTCTGATTACATCAGAGAAGGCCAGGTACCCTACACCATAAGAGGGGGTTTGCAATTTTGACTTGTCTACTTAAATATCACCAAAATCTGATCACAAGGTCAATTACGTCCCTGGGTGGGATTGAACCACCAACCTTTTGATTAATAGCTGAACACACTAACCGATTGCGCCACAGAGACACTTTGCAAAAAGTATATACTGACAAAGACTAATAAGCATTCATCTAGAACGTTTCCTAGAAAAACTTTAAAAAGTCAATAATCTGGAGAGTGTTTGTAAGATGTTTCTTCCAGCAACCAATGAAGAAACACATTGGTACTTTCGCATGATGAGTGAGTGCTTCAGGATCTCTTGCACTTACATGTGCAGCAGAGTACTGCAATGGAAGCATGCTGGGTCCATATCCCAGAGGTAGGCAGATTGAAACTATCCTTTGCTATATGCATTTTTTTTTGTTCATTAAAGTAATCCAAAACTGGGATTGATATTTTAGCTTTTATTTTTACTTAAAGTACAATAACTTTTACCATTTTAATTTGTTTTAATAGTATATTGACAGTATTGTTTTCTTTCAAAAATCCACTTAATTTTCTTTACCCTATTAATAAAATGGTAATTGACAAAAACAAACTACATTGTCACCAGAAGAGCAATACAAAATGTACAAGTGATATATTAAAATCATCTTTCCAGCTTGAATTTCAATGATGCATTGGGGCAACGATTTTGTGAGAAACATCTTCACCCTTAAATAAAGATTTTCTTAATTCCTTACCTGTGTGCTAATTAGATATCACCTTGTTTTCACATTAAACAGACTTCCACATGAGAAAGCAGCAAGGATGCAGTGGCGTTAATGTTTCCTGGTGTCAACCTGTATTATTTCAGTAGATATTGAAATGAGGATGCATCTTGCTGCCTTTCCAATGAAGCAAGTTTAATTTAGTAATAGGTGAAAAACCATCCCTACAAATATGTTAATCAGATACTTGGCTTTGTGGACACTTTTCAGAGAACAAATTAGTTAGCATAAAAATAAAGCCAGAAAATGAAGAGCTGTTTAATCACTCAATTGGATTTTTCTGCCAGCATTTTTCTTTTTCTCTGCAACCCACTGCTAAATTGTGCTTCCTAGCTGTTTTTATAAAATCACTGAATCAAATCTAACTCTGATTACATCAGAGAAGGCCAGGTACCCTACACCATAACAGGGGGTTTGAAATTTTGACTTGTCTACTTAAAGATCACCAAAATCTGATAACAAGGTCAATTAAGTCCCTGGGTGGGATTGAACCACCAACCTTTTGGTTAATAGCCTTACACACTAACTGATTGCGCCACCGCGACACTTTGCAAAAGTACATACTGACAAAGGCTAATAAGCATTCATCTAGAACGATTCCTAGAAACATTTTAAAAAGTCAATAATGTGGAGAGTTTTTGTATGATGTTTCTTCCATCAACCAATGAAGAAACACATTGGTACTTTCCCATGATGAGTGAGTGCTTCAGGATCTCTTGCACTTACATGTGCAGCAGAGTACTGTAATGGAAGCATGCTGGGTCCATAACCCAGAGGTAGGCAGATTGAAACTATCCTCTGCTATATGCATTTTTTTTTTGTTAATTAAAGTAATCCAAAACTGGGATTGATATTTTTGCTCTTTTATTTTTACTTAAAGTACAATAACTTTTACCATTTTAATTTGTTTTAATAGTATATTGACAGTATTGTTTTCTTTCAAAAATCCAATTAATTTTCTTTACCCGATTATTAAAATGGTAATTGACAAAAACAAACTACATTGTCACCAGAAGAGCAATACAAAATGTACAAGTGATATATTAAAATCATCTTTCCAGCTTGAATTTCAATGATGCATTGGGGCAACGATTTTGTGAGAAACATCTTCACCCTTAAATAAAGATTTTCTTAATTCCTTACCTGTGTGCTAATTAGATATCACCTTGTTTTCACATTAAACAGACTTCCACATGAGAAAGCAGCAAGGATGCAGTGGCGTTAATGTTTCCTGGTGTCAACCTGTATTATTTCAGTAGATATTGAAATGAGGATGCATCTTGCTGCCTTTCCAATGAAGCAAGTTTAATTTAGTAATAGGTGAAAAACCATCCCTACAAAGATGTTAATCAGATACTTGGCTTTGTGGACACTTTTCAGAGAACAAATTTGTTAGCATAAAAATAAAGCCAGAAAATGAAGAGCTGTTTAATCAGTCAATTGGATTTTTTTGCCAGCATATTTCTTTTTCTCTGCAACCCACTGCTAAATTGTGCTTCCTAGCTGTTTTTATAAAATCACTGAATCAAATCTAACTCTGATTACATCAGAGAAGGCCAGGTACCCTACACCATAACAGGGGTTTTCGAAATTTTGACTTGTCTACTTAAATATCACCAAAATCTGATCACAAGGTCAATTACGTCCCTGGGTGGGATTGAACCACCAACCTTTTGATTAATAGCTGAACACACTAACCGATTGCGCCAGAGACACTTTGCAAAAAGTACATACTGACAAAGACTAATAAGCATTCATCTAGAACGTTTCCTAGAAAAACTTTAAAAAGTAAATAATCTGGAGAGTTTTTGTAAGATGTTTCTTCCAGCAACCAATGAAGAAACACATTGGTACTTTCGCATGATGAGTGAGTGCTTCAGGATCTCTTGCACTTACATGTGCAGCAGAGTACTGCACTGGAAGCATGCTGGGCCCATAACCCAGAGGTAGGCAGATTGAAACTATCCTTTGCTATATGCATTTTTTTTTTGTTCATTAAAGTAATCCAAAACTGGGATTGATATTTTAGCTTTTATTTTTACTTAAAGTACAATAACTTTTACCATTTTAATTTGTTTTAATAGTATATTGACAGTATTGTTTTCTTTCAAAAATCCAATTAATTTTCTTTACCCGATTATTAAAATGGTAATTGACAAAAACAAACTACATTGTCACCAGAAGAGCAATACAAAATGTACAAGTGATATATTAAAATCATCTTTCCAGCTTGAATTTCAATGATGCATTGGGGCAACGATTTTGTGAGAAACATCTTCACCCTTAAATAAAGATTTTCTTAATTCCTTACCTGTGTGCTAATTAGATATCACCTTGTTTTCACATTAAACAGACTTCCACATGAGAAAGCAGCAAGGATGCAGTGGCGTTAATGTTTCCTGGTGTCAACCTGTATTATTTCAGTAGATATTGAAATGAGGATGCATCTTGCTGCTTTTCCAATGAAGCAAGTTTAATTTAGTAATAGGTGAAAAACCATCACTACAAATATGTTAATCAGATACTTGGCTTTGTGGACACTTTTCAGAGAACAAATTAGTTAGCATAAAAATAAAGCCAGAAAATGAAGAGCTGTTTAATCACTCAATTGGATTTTACTGCCAGCATATTTCTTTTTCTCTGCAACCCACTGCTAAATTGTGCTTCCTAGCTGTTTTTATAAAATCACTGAATCAAATCTAACTCTGATTACATCAGAGAAGGCAAGGTACCCTACACCATAACAGGGGGTTTGAAATTTTGACTTGTCTACTTAAAGATCACCAAAATCTTATAACAAGGTCAATTAAGTCCCTGGGTGGGATTGAACCACCAACCTTTTGGTTAATAGCCTTACACACTAACTGATTGCGCCACAGCGACACTTTGCAAAACTATATACTGACAAAGGCTAATAAGCATTCATCTAGAACGATTCCTAGAAACATTTTAAAAAGTCAATAATGTGGAGAGTTTTTGTAAGATGTTTCTTCCATCAACCAATGAAGAAACACATTGGTACTTTCCCATGATGAGTGAGTGCTTCAGGATCTCTTGCACTTACATGTGCAGCAGAGTACTGTAATGGAAGCATGCTGGGTCCATAACCCAGAGGTAGGCAGATTGAAACTATCCTCTGCTATATGCATTTTTTTTGTTAATTAAAGTAATCCAAAACTGGGATTGATATTTTTGCTCTTTTATTTTTACTTAAAGTACAATAACTTTTACCATTTTAATTTGTTTTAATAGTATATTGACAGTATTGTTTTCTTTCAAAAATCCAATTAATTTTCTTTACCCGATTATTAAAATGGTAATTGACAAAAACAAACTACATTGTCACCAGAAGAGCAATACAAAATGTACAAGTGATATATTAAAATCATCTTTCCAGCTTGAATTTCAATGATGCATTGGGGCAACGATTTTGTGAGAAACATCTTCACCCTTAAATAAAGATTTTCTTAATTCCTTACCTGTGTGCTAATTAGATATCACCTTGTTTTCACATTAAACAGACTTCCACATGAGAAAACAGCAAAGATGCAGTGGCGTTAATGTTTCCTGGTGTCAACCTGTATTATTTCCGTAGATATTGAAATGAGGATGCATCTTGCTGCCTTTCCAATGAAGCAAGTTTAATTTAGTAATAGGTGAAAAACCATCCCTACAAAGATGTTAATCAGATACTTGGCTTTGTGGACACTTTTCAGAGAACAAATTTGTTATCATAAAAATAAAGCCAGAAAATGAAGAGCTGTTTAATCACTCAATTGGATTTTTCTGCCAGCATTTTTCTTTTTCTCTGCAACCCACTGCTAAATTGTGCTTCCTAGCTGATTTTTTATAAAATCACTTAATCAAATCTAACTCTGATTACATCAGAGAAGGCCAGGTACCCTACACCATAAGAGGGGGTTTGCAATTTTGACTTGTCTACTTAAATATCACCAAAATCTGATCACAAGGTCAATTACGTCCCTGGGTGGGATTGAACCACCAACCTTTTGACTAATAGCTGAACACACTAACCGATTGCGCCACAGAGACACTTTGCAAAAAGTCCATACTGACAAAGACTAATAAGCATTCATCTAGAACGTTTCCTAGAAAAACTTTAAAAAGTCAATAATCTGGAGAGTTTTTGTAAGATGTTTCTTCCAGCAACCAATGAAGAAACACATTGGTACTTTCCCATGATGAGTGAGTGCTTCAGGATCTCTTGCACTTACATGTGCAGCAGAGTACTGTAATGGAAGCATGCTGGGTCCATAACCCAGAGGTAGGCAGATTGAAACTATCCTCTGCTATATGCATTTTTTTTTTGTTAATTAAAGTAATCCAAAACTGGGATTGATATTTTTGCTCTTTTATTTTTACTTAAAGTACAATAACTTTTACCATTTTAATTTGTTTTAATAGTATATTGACAGTATTGTTTTCTTTCAAAAATCCAATTAATTTTCTTTACCCGATTATTAAAATGGTAATTGACAAAAGCAAACTACATTGTCACCAGAAGAGCAATACAAAATGTACAAGTGATATATTAAAATCATCTTTCCAGCTTGAATTTCAATGATGCATTGGGGCAACGATTTTGTGAGAAACATCTTCACCCTTAAATAAAGATTTTCTTAATTCCTTACCTGTGTGCTAATTAGATATCACCTTGTTTTCACATTAAACAGACTTCCACATGAGAAAGCAGCAAGGATGCAGTGGCGTTAATGTTTCCTGGTGTCAACCTGTATTATTTCAGTAGATATTGAAATGAGGATGCATCTTGCTGCCTTTCCAATGAAGCAAGTTTAATTTAGTAATAGGTGAAAAACCATCCCTACAAAGATGTTAATCAGATACTTGGCTTTGTGGACACTTTTCAGAGAACAAATTTGTTAGCATAAAAATAAAGCCAGAAAATGAAGAGCTGTTTAATCAGTCAATTGGATTTTTTTGCCAGCATATTTCTTTTTCTCTGCAACCCACTGCTAAATTGTGCTTCCTAGCTGTTTTTATAAAATCACTGAATCAAATCTAACTCTGATTACATCAGAGAAGGCCAGGTACCCTACACCATAACAGGGGTTTTCGAAATTTTGACTTGTCTACTTAAATATCACCAAAATCTGATCACAAGGTCAATTACGTCCCTGGGTGGGATTGAACCACCAACCTTTTGATTAATAGCTGAACACACTAACCGATTGCGCCACAGAGACACTTTGCAAAAAAGTACATACTGACAAAGACTAATAAGCATTCATCTAGAACGTTTCCTAGAAAAACTTTAAAAAGTCAATAATCTGGAGAGTTTTTGTAAGATGTTTCTTCCAGCAACCAATGAAGAAACACATTGGTACTTTCGCATGATGAGTGAGTGCTTCAGGATCTCTTGCACTTACATGTGCAGCAGAGTACTGCACTGGAAGCATGCTGGGCCCATAACCCAGAGGTAGGCAGATTGAAACTATCCTTTGCTATATGCATTTTTTTTTGTTCATTAAAGTAATCCAAAACTGGGATTGATATTTTAGCTTTTATTTTTACTTAAAGTACAATAACTTTTACCATTTTAATTTTTTTTAATAGTATATTGACAGTATTGTTTTCTTTCAAAAATCCAATTAATTTTCTTTACCCGATTATTAAAATGGTAATTGACAAAAACAAACTACATTGTCACCAGAAGAGCAATACAAAATGTACAAGTGATATATTAAAATCATCTTTCCAGCTTGAATTTCAATGATGCATTGGGGCAACGATTTTGTGAGAAACATCTTCACCCTTAAATAAAGATTTTCTTAATTCCTTACCTGTGTGCTAATTAGATATCACCTTGTTTTCACATTAAACAGACTTCCACATGAGAAAGCAGCAAGGATGCAGTGGCGTTAATGTTTCCTGGTGTCAACCTGTATTATTTCAGTAGATATTGAAATGAGGATGCATCTTGCTGCCTTTCCAATGAAGCAAGTTTAATTTAGTAATAGGTGAAAAACCATCACTACAAATATGTTAATCAGATACTTGGCTTTGTGGACACTTTTCAGAGAACAAATTAGTTAGCATAAAAATAAAGCCAGAAAATGAAGAGCTGTTTAATCACTCAATTGGATTTTTCTGCCAGCATATTTCTTTTTCTCTGCAACCCACTGCTAAATTGTGCTTCCTAGCTGTTTTTATAAAATCACTGAATCAAATCTAACTCTGATTACATCAGAGAAGGCCAGGTACCCTACACCATAAGAGGGGGTTTGCAATTTTGACTTGTCTACTTAAATATCACCAAAATATGATCACAAGGTCAATTACGTCCCTGGGTGGGATTGAACCACCAACCTTTTGATTAATAGCTGAACACACTAACCGATTGCGCCACAGAGACACTTTGCAAAAAGTATATACTGACAAAGACTAATAAGCATTCATCTAGAACGTTTCCTAGAAAAACTTTAAAAAGTCAATAATCTGGAGAGTGTTTGTAAGATGTTTCTTCCAGCAACCAATGAAGAAACACATTGGTACTTTCGCATGATGAGTGAGTGCTTCAGGATCTCTTGCACTTACATGTGCAGCAGAGTACTGCAATGGAAGCATGCTGGGTCCATAACCCAGAGGTAGGCAGATTGAAACTATCCTTTGCTATATGCATTTTTTTTTGTTCATTAAAGTAATCCAAAACTGGGATTGATATTTTAGCTTTTATTTTTACTTAAAGTACAATAACTTTTACCATTTTAATTTGTTTTAATAGTATATTGACAGTATTGTTTTCTTTCAAAAATCCACTTAATTTTCTTTACCCTATTATTAAAATGGTAATTGACAAAAACAAACTACATTGTCACCAGAAGAGCAATACAAAATGTACAAGTGATATATTAAAATCATCTTTCCAGCTTGAATTTCAATGATGCATTGGGGCAACGATTTTGTGAGAAACATCTTCACCCTTAAATAAAGATTTTCTTAATTCCTTACCTGTGTGCTAATTAGATATCACCTTGTTTTCACATTAAACAGACTTCCACATGAGAAAGCAGCAAGGATGCAGTGGCGTTAATGTTTCCTGGTGTCAACCTGTATTATTTCAGTAGATATTGAAATGAGGATGCATCTTGCTGCCTTTCCAATGAAGCAAGTTTAATTTAGTAATAGGTGAAAAACCATCCCTACAAAGATGTTAATCAGATACTTGGCTTTGTGGACACTTTTCAGAGAACAAATTAGTTAGCATAAAAATAAAGCCAGAAAATGAAGAGCTGTTTAATCACTCAATTGGATTTTTCTGCCAGCATTTTTCTTTTTCTCTGCAACCCACTGCTAAATTGTGCTTCCTAGCTGTTTTTATAAAATCACTGAATCAAATCTAACTCTGATTACATCAGAGAAGGCCAGGTACCCTACACCATAACAGGGGGTTTGAAATTTTGACTTGTCTACTTAAAGATCACCAAAATCTGATAACAAGGTCAATTAAGTCCCTGGGTGGGATTGAACCACCAACCTTTTGGTTAATAGCCTAACACACTAACTGATTGCGCCACCGCGACACTTTGCAAAAGTGCATACTGACAAAGGCTAATAAGCATTCATCTAGAACGATTCCTAGAAACATTTTAAAAAGTCAATAATGTGGAGAGTTTTTGTATGATGTTTCTTCCATCAACCAATGAAGAAACACATTGGTACTTTCCCATGATGAGTGAGTGCTTCAGGATCTCTTGCACTTACATGTGCAGCAGAGTACTGTAATGGAAGCATGCTGGGTCCATAACCCAGAGGTAGGCAGATTGAAACTATCCTCTGCTATATGCATTTTTTTTTTGTTAATTAAAGTAATCCAAAACTGGGATTGATATTTTTGCTCTTTTATTTTTACTTAAAGTACAATAACTTTTACCATTTTAATTTGTTTTAATAGTATATTGACAGTATTGTTTTCTTTCAAAAATCCAATTAATTTTCTTTACCCGATTATTAAAATGGTAATTGACAAAAGCAAACTACATTGTCACCAGAAGAGCAATACAAAATGTACAAGTGATATATTAAAATCATCTTTCCAGCTTGAATTTCAATGATGCATTGGGGCAACGATTTTGTGAGAAACATCTTCACCCTTAAATAAAGATTTTCTTAATTCCTTACCTGTGTGCTAATTAGATATCACCTTGTTTTCACATTAAACAGACTTCCACATGAGAAAGCAGCAAGGATGCAGTGGCGTTAATGTTTCCTGGTGTCAACCTGTATTATTTCAGTAGATATTGAAATGAGGATGCATCTTGCTGCCTTTCCAATGAAGCAAGTTTAATTTAGTAATAGGTGAAAAACCATCCCTACAAAGATGTTAATCAGATACTTGGCTTTGTGGACACTTTTCAGAGAACAAATTTGTTAGCATAAAAATAAAGCCAGAAAATGAAGAGCTGTTTAATCAGTCAATTGGATTTTTCTGCCAGCATATTTCTTTTTCTCTGCAACCCACTGCTAAATTGTGCTTCCTAGCTGTTTTTATAAAATCACTGAATCAAATCTAACTCTGATTACATCAGAGAAGGCCAGGTACCCTACACCATAACAGGGGTTTTCGAAATTTTGACTTGTCTACTTAAATATCACCAAAATCTGATCACAAGGTCAATTACGTCCCTGGGTGGGATTGAACCACCAACCTTTTGATTAATAGCTGAACACACTAACCGATTGCGCCACAGAGACACTTTGCAAAAAGTACATACTGACAAAGACTAATAAGCATTCATCTAGAACGTTTCCTAGAAAAACTTTAAAAAGTCAATAATCTGGAGAGTTTTTGTAAGATGTTTCTTCCAGCAACCAATGAAGAAACACATTGGTACTTTCGCATGATGAGTGAGTGCTTCAGGATCTCTTGCACTTACATGTGCAGCAGAGTACTGCACTGGAAGCATGCTGGGCCCATAACCCAGAGGTAGGCAGATTGAAACTATCCTTTGCTATATGCATTTTTTTTTGTTCATTAAAGTAATCCAAAACTGGGATTGATATTTTAGCTTTTATTTTTACTTAAAGTACAATAACTTTTACCATTTTAATTTGTTTTAATAGTATATTGACAGTATTGTTTTCTTTCAAAAATCCAATTAATTTTCTTTACCCGATTATTAAAATGGTAATTGACAAAAACAAACTACATTGTCACCAGAAGAGCAATACAAAATGTACAAGTGATATATTAAAATCATCTTTCCAGCTTGAATTTCAATGATGCATTGGGGCAACGATTTTGTGAGAAACATCTTCACCCTTAAATAAAGATTTTCTTAATTCCTTACCTGTGTGCTAATTAGATATCACCTTGTTTTCACATTAAACAGACTTCCACATGAGAAAGCAGCAAGGATGCAGTGGCGTTAATGTTTCCTGGTGTCAACCTGTATTATTTCAGTAGATATTGAAATGAGGATGCATCTTGCTGCCTTTCCAATGAAGCAAGTTTAATTTAGTAATAGGTGAAAAACCATCACTACAAATATGTTAATCAGATACTTGGCTTTGTGGACACTTTTCAGAGAACAAATTAGTTAGCATAAAAATAAAGCCAGAAAATGAAGAGCTGTTTAATCACTCAATTGGATTTTTCTGCCAGCATATTTCTTTTTCTCTGCAACCCACTGCTAAATTGTGCTTCCTAGCTGTTTTTATAAAATCACTGAATCAAATCTAACTCTGATTACATCAGAGAAGGCCAGGTACCCTACACCATAACAGGGGGTTTGAAATTTTGACTTGTCTACTTAAATATCACCAAAATCTGATAACAAGGTCAATTAAGTCCCTGGGTGGGATTGAACCACCAACCTTTTGGTTAATAGCCTTACACACTAACTGATTGCGCTACAGCGACACTTTGCAAAACTATATACTGACAAAGGCTAATAAGCATTCATCTAGAACGATTCCTAGAAACATTTTAAAAAGTCAATAATGTGGAGAGTTTTTGTAAGATGTTTCTTCCATCAACCAATGAAGAAACACATTGGTACTTTCCCATGATGAGTGAGTGCTTCAGGATCTCTTGCACTTACATGTGCAGCAGAGTACTGTAATGGAAGCATGCTGGGTCCATAACCCAGAGGTAGGCAGATTGAAACTATCCTCTGCTATATGCATTTTTTTTGTTAATTAAAGTAATCCAAAACTGGGATTGATATTTTTGCTCTTTTATTTTTACTTAAAGTACAATAACTTTTACCATTTTAATTTGTTTTAATAGTATATTGACAGTATTGTTTTCTTTCAAAAATCCAATTAATTTTCTTTACCCGATTATTAAAATGGTAATTGACAAAAACAAACTACATTGTCACCAGAAGAGCAATACAAAATGTACAAGTGATATATTAAAATCATCTTTCCAGCTTGAATTTCAATGATGCATTGGGGCAACGATTTTGTGAGAAACATCTTCACCCTTAAATAAAGATTTTCTTAATTCCTTACCTGTGTGCTAATTAGATATCACCTTGTTTTCACATTAAACAGACTTCCACATGAGAAAACAGCAAAGATGCAGTGGCGTTAATGTTTCCTGGTGTCAACCTGTATTATTTCCGTAGATATTGAAATGAGGATGCATCTTGCTGCCTTTCCAATGAAGCAAGTTTAATTTAGTAATAGGTGAAAAACCATCCCTACAAAGATGTTAATCAGATACTTGGCTTTGTGGACACTTTTCAGAGAACAAATTTGTTATCATAAAAATAAAGCCAGAAAATGAAGAGCTGTTTAATCACTCAATTGGATTTTTCTGCCAGCATTTTTCTTTTTCTCTGCAACCCACTGCTAAATTGTGCTTCCTAGCTGATTTTTTATAAAATCACTTAATCAAATCTAACTATGATTACATCAGAGAAGGCCAGGTACCCTACACCATAAGAGGGGGTTTGCAATTTTGACTTGTCTACTTAAATATCACCAAAATCTGATCACAAGGTCAATTACGTCCCTGGGTGGGATTGAACCACCAACCTTTTGACTAATAGCTGAACACACTAACCGATTGCGCCACAGAGACACTTTGCAAAAAGTCCATACTGACAAAGACTAATAAGCATTCATCTAGAACGTTTCCTAGAAAAACTTTAAAAAGTCAATAATCTGGAGAGTTTTTGTAAGATGTTTCTTCCAGCAACCAATGAAGAAACACATTGGTACTTTCGCATGATGAGTGAGTGCTTCAGGATCTCTTGCACTTACATGTGCAGCAGAGTACTGCAATGGAAGCATGCTGGGCCCATAACCCAGAGGTAGGCAGATTGAAACTATCCTTTGCTATATGCATTTTTTTTTTGTTCATTAAAGTAATCCAAAACTGGGATTGATATTTTAGCTTTTATTTTTACTTAAAGTACAATAACTTTTACCATTTTAATTTGTTTTAATAGTATATTGACAGTATTGTTTTCTTTCAAAAATCCACTAAATTTTCTTTACCCTATTATTAAAATGGTAATTGACAAAAACAAACTACATTGTCACCAGAAGAGCAATACAAAATGTACAAGTGATATATTAAAATCATCTTTCCAGCTTGAATTTCAATGATGCATTGGGGCAACGATTTTGTGAGAAACATCTTCACCCTTAAATAAAGATTTTCTTAATTCCTTACCTGTGTGCTAATTAGATATCACCTTGTTTTCACATTAAACAGACTTCCACATGAGAAAGCAGCAAGGATGCAGTGGCGTTAATGTTTCCTGGTGTCAACCTGTATTATTTCAGTAGATATTGAAATGAGGATGCATCTTGCTGCCTTTCCAATGAAGCAAGTTTAATTTAGTAATAGGTGAAAAACCATCCCTACAAATATGTTAATCAGATACTTGGCTTTGTGGACACTTTTCAGAGAACAAATTAGTTAGCATAAAAATAAAGCCAGAAAATGAAGAGCTGTTTAATCACTCAATTGGATTTTTCTGCCAGCATATTTCTTTTTCTCTGCAACCCACTGCTAAATTGTGCTTCCTAGCTGTTTTTATAAAATCACTGAATCAAATCTAACTCTGATTACATCAGAGAAGGCCAGGTACCCTACACCATAACAGGGGGTTTGAAATTTTGACTTGTCTACTTAAAGATCACCAAAATCTGATAACAAGGTCAATTAAGTCCCTGGGTGGGATTGAACCACCAACCTTTTGGTTAATAGCCTTACACACTAACTGATTGCGCCACAGCGACACTTTGCAAAAGTACATACTGACAAAGGCTAATAAGCATTCATCTAGAACGATTCCTAGAAACATTTTAAAAAGTCAATAATGTGGAGAGTTTTTGTAAGATGTTTCTTCCATCAACCAATGAAGAAACACATTGGTACTTTCCCATGACGAGTGAGTGCTTCAGGATCTCTTGCACTTACATGTGCAGCAGAGTACTGTAATGGAAGCATGCTGGGTCCATAACCCAGAGGTAGGCAGATTGAAACTATCCTCTGCTATATGCATTTTTTTTTGTTAATTAAATTAATCCAAAACTGGGATTGATATTTTTGCTTTTATTTTTACTTAAAGTACAATAACTTTTACCATTTTAATTTGTTTTAATAGTATATTGACAGTATTGTTTTCTTTCAAAAATCCAATTAATTTTCTTTACCCGATTATTAAAATGGTAATTGACAAAAACAAACTACATTGTCACCAGAAGAGCAATACAAAATGTACAAGTGATATATTAAAATCATCTTTCCAGCTTGAATTTCAATGATGCATTGGGGCAACGATTTTGTGAGAAACATCTTCACCCTTAAATAAAGATTTTCTTAATTCCTTACCTGTGTGCTAATTAGATATCACCTTGTTTTCACATTAAACAGACTTCCACATGAGAAAACAGCAAAGATGCAGTGGCGTTAATGTTTCCTGGTGTCAACCTGTATTATTTCCGTAGATATTGAAATGAGGATGCATCTTGCTGCCTTTCCAATGAAGCAAGTTTAATTTAGTAATAGGTGAAAAAACATCCCTACAAAGATGTTAATCAGATACTTGGCTTTGTGGACACTTTTCAGAGAACAAATTTGTTATCATAAAAATAAACCCAGAAAATGAAGAGCTGTTTAATCACTCAATTGGATTTTTCTGCCAGCATTTTTCTTTTTCTCTGCAACCCACTGCTAAATTGTGCTTCCTAGCTGTTTTTTTTATAAAATCACTTAATCAAATCTAACTCTGATTACATCAGAGAAGGCCAGGTACCCTACACCATAAGAGGGGGTTTGCAATTTTGACTTGTCTACTTAAATATCACCAAAATCTGATTACAAGGTCAATTACGTCCCTGGGTGGGATTGAACCACCAACCTTTTGATTAATAGCTGAACACACTAACCGATTGCGCCACAGAGACACTTTGCAAAAAGTACATACTGACAAAGATTAATAAGCATTCATCTAGAACGTTTCCTAGAAAAACTTTAAAAAGTCAATAATCTGGAGAGTTTTTGTAAGATGTTTCTTCCAGCAACCAATGAAGAAACACATTGGTACTTTCGCATGATGAGTGAGTGCTTCAGGATCTCTTGCACTTACATGTGCAGCAGAGTACTGCAATGGAAGCATGCTGGGCCCATAACCCAGAGGTAGGCAGATTGAAACTATCCTTTGCTATATGCAATTTTTTTTTGTTCAATAAAGTAATCCAAAACTGGGATTGATATTTTAGCTTTTATTTTTACTTAAAGTACAATAACTTTTACCATTTTAATTTGTTTTAGTGCAAAAGGCATATCAGCAGTCAGCACTAACTGGTGACATGCCATTTGTACAAGTAAGCCATGTGTGACTAATATATAAACATACTTTATTAAATAACACCTCAAACTATCATACCCTGGATTCAAACCTATAACCTGTTGAATTCTAATCAAACACCCTACCCATGGAGCTACTTGATCCTGCATCTTTTCTAACCTCCAAAAACAGATTCAGTTGCATTTTCCAGCGTGTTTTGTTTGCGCCTTTGCAAATGTCTTACATCGACAAACTTATTTAGTACTATTTTGCAAATAGGGTTACATTGTCGCAACATTGTGTTCCCTAATTGCTTGATTTTTTAAATGCAACAATTGATAAAGACACCTGATAATTGCTCTGTGGAGTCTTATTTTGTGTTTTGTGTTTAGTCTTTAGATCTGAATTTGAATGTACTTGTGAACTAACTTAATTTCCTACTTCTAAATTCATTCCTAAATTCACTACTTACATGAATCCTGTAGTTGGGCATTTTGGGACTTCGATTGTGGGCATTGTTTTGTGTCCAGACCAGCAGCAGGTGGTGTGCATTTGCTGGAAAGGCATCAAAGACCTCCGATATGCTGCATCTCCTGATGTGTGTCTCCCTCAAGTGGCTGTCAGCAAATGCCTGCTAGACACCCCATTCCAAGCTGATTGTGACATCATGGAACATGCATCATAGAACAGGCATGCTAAAACATGGGTCTTCAACCTGCGACCCTCCAGCTGCTGTGGAACTACACATCCCAGCATGCCCTGCCTCAGTTTTAGCATACCTTAATAGCAAAACTGTGGCAGGGCATGCTGGGATGTGTAGTTTCACAGCAGCTGGAGGGCCACAGGATGAAGACCCATGTGCTAGAGCCAAGCCGCAGGTACATTGAATGCTAGCAAGCTGAATATTTAAATCCTTTTTGTTCCGCAGCATTCCAATGCGGAAGATTCCATGGAACCAGAGATCCTTCCATTGAGAAGGACATGCTGCCTGGATGACTACACTGTGCAAATTAAATCACGGAGCCAGTTGGCTTGTGGGTGGCTCTGGTGACTGGGTGGTTGGGTGGGTGGTGTGTCGGAAGTGGAGCGCATGCAAATGATTGTGTATCATCCAGCTAGTGAGAGAGAAAACTCATGCAGGAGTGTGCCTGCTTGTCAGTGGGTTATGCACCTTGCCAGACGTTAAATCTACATAGAGCAGCTGGAGGGGACAAGAGCAGGTTTGCAAAATATAGATAGAAGAGCATATATGCTGGCGCATTCTCCATGATTGTGTCAGCTTATGTTTTGGTGCACTGCACTTTCCTCCACTAAGTTTTAGCCATTTTTGTTAAGCTCAAGTGTAGTTGCTTCTCGGCCTTTTGGCTGTGATCTTGTATCGTGGTTGAAGGGTCTGCTGGAGGGAGGGATTGTTTTCTTCATTGGCGAAAGACCAAAGATATTCCAGGATGGAAGGCTTGGGAACACTATCTGTTTTTCAGTTGTGGAAGAGCACAGAGGTCGGATTGGACTACATTCTATAGTAAAGGATATCTTTCTATTTATTGACCCTCCCCTTATATGTGTCTGTGTTACAATAAAGCTTCGGTTTTGTGAATCCCTCACCCTCTTACACTCCACACCCATAGCCTTATTAACTGTTGTATTATTGTATAGTTTAAATGTATAGTGCAGTTCATGATTTATAGTGTAGGCTGGCCTGTGCTGTAGTTCTGGAACTGTACTATACCGTCAGCATTTGTATTGTGTTTTGGCTGTGCTGCAACACTGTACTTATGTGTGTAATGTTTATGTATGTTTTTTTAATGTCAATAAAAACTGCTTTTTCAAGCCAATATCTGAAAACAATCAATGTTTATCTTTGATGGCAATAAAAGTGGTATGATATTTGATGCTTTTGAAAGGCAATATCTGATTTGTCCCCTATCTGGGAACCATATATTAAATGGCTTTTCAGAAAAGGGAGATGGGAGAAGAGCTTTCAGTACTTGTAGGACCGATGCACATAAAGAAGCAAAAAAACATACATAAACATTACACACATAAGTACCGCGTTGCTGCAATGCCAAAACACAATAGAAATGCTGACGGTATAGTACAGTTCAAGAACTACAGCACAGGCCAGCCTACACTATAAATCATGAACTGCACTATACATTTAAACTGTACAATAATACAACAGTTAATAAGGCTATGGGTGTGGAGTGTAAGAGGGTGAGGGAATCACAAGCCCGAAGCTTTATTGAAAGACTGACACATATAAGGGGAGGATTAATAAATAGAAAGACATCCTTTACTATAGAATGTAGTCCAATCCGGTCTTTCAACTCTTCCACAATTGAAAAACGGATAGTGTTCCCAAGCCTTCCATCCTGGAATATCTTTGGTCTTTCGCCAATGAAGAAAGCAATCCCTCCCTCCAGCAGACCCTTCAACCACAATACAAGATCACAGCCAAAAGGCCGAGAAGCAACTACACTTGAGCTTAACAAAAATGGCTAAAACTTAGTGGAGGAAAGTGCAGTGCACCAAAACATAAGCTGACACAATCATGGAGAATGCGCCAGCATATATGCTCTTCTATCTATATTTTGCAAACCTGCTCTTGTCCCCTCCAGCTGCTCTATGTAGATTTAACGTCTGGCAAGGTGCATAACCCACTGACAAGCAGGCACACTCCTGCATGAGTTTTCACTCTCACTAGCTGGATGATACACAATCATTTGCATGTGCTCCACCTCCGACACACCACCCACCCAACCACCCAGTCACCAGAGCCACCCACAAACCAACTGGCTCCGTGATTTAATTTGCACAGTGTAGTCATCCAGGCAGCATGTCCTTCTCAATGGAAGGATCTCTGGTTCCATGGAATCTTCCGCATTGGAATGCTGCGGAACAAAAAGGATTTAAATATTCAGCTTGCTAGCATTCAATGTACCTGCGGCTTGGCTCTAGCACATGGGTCTTCATCCTGTGGCCCTCCAGCTGCTGTGAAACTACACATCCCAGCATGCCCTGCCACAGTTTTGCTATAAGGTATGCTAAAACTGAGGCAGGGCATGCTGGGATGTGTAGTTCCACAGCAGCTGGAGGGTCGCAGGTTGAAGACCCATGTTTTAGCATGCCTGTTCTATGATGCATGTTCCGTGATGTCACAATCAGCTTGGAATGGGGTGTCTAGCAGGCATTTGCTGACAGCCACTTGAGGGAGACACACATCAGGAGATGCAGCATATCGGAGGTCTTCGATGCCTTTCCAGCAAATGCACACCACCTGCTGCTGGTCTGGACACAAAACAATGCCCACAATCGAAGTCCCAAAATGCCCAACTACAGGATTCATGTAAGTAGTGAATTTAGGAATGAATTTAGAAGTAGGAAATTAAGTTAGTTCACAAGTACATTCAAATTCAGATCTAAAGTCTAGGTAGGCCTCACGTCCTGGCAGCCGCCAGCATTTAAAAATGCCTTGATTAGAGGTACGGAATTAAATGTAGATAAGAAGTAGACACAAAATAAGACTCCGCAGAGCAGTTATCAGGTGTTTTTATCAATTGTTGCATTTAAAAAATCAAGCAATTAGGGAACACAATGTTACAACAATGTAACCCTATTTGCAAAATAGTACTAAATAAGTTTGTCGATGTAAGACATTTGCAAAGGCGCATCCAAAACACGCTGGAAAATGCAACTGAATCTGTTTTTGGAGGCTAGAATAGGAAATGTGCATCGGTCCTACAAGTACTGAAAGCTCTTCTCCCATCTCCCTTTTCTGAAAAGCCATTTAATATATGGTTCCCAGATAGGGGACATATCAGATATTGCCTTTCAAAAGCAGCAAATATCATACCACTTCTATTGCCATCAAAGATAAACATTGATTGTTTTCAGATATTGGATTGAAAAAGCAGTCTTTATTGACATAAAGAAGCAAAAAAACATACATAAACATTACACACATAAGTACTGTGTTGCAGCACAGCCAAAACACAATACAAATGCTGTCGGTATAGTACAGTTCAAGAACTACAGCACAGGTCAGCCTACACTATAAATCATGAACTGCACTATACATTTAAACAATACAATAGTTAATAAGGCTATGGGTGTGGAGTGTAAGAGGGTGACGGAATCACAAGCCCAAAGCTTTATTGAAAGACAGACACATATAAAGGGAGGATTAATAAATACAAAGATACCCTTTACTATAGAATGTAGTCCAATCCGGTCTTTCAACTCTTCCACAACTGAAAAACGGATAGTGTTCCCAAGCCTTCCATCCTGGAATATCTTCAGTCTCTCGCCAATGAAGAAAACAATCCCTCCAGCAGACTCTTCAACCACAATACAATATCACAGCCAAAAGAGCGAGAAGCAACTACACTTGCGTTTAAACAAAATGGCTAAAACTTAGTGGAGGAAAGTGCAGTGCACCAAAACATAAGCTGACACAATCATGGAGAATGCGCCAGCATATATGCTCTTCTGTCTATATTTTCCAAACCTGCTCTTGTCCCCTCCAGTTGCTCCATGTAGATTTGACGTCTGGCAAGGTGCATAACTCACTGACAAGCAGGCACACTCCTACATGAGTTTTCTCTCTCACTAGCTGGATGATACACATTCATTTGCATGTGCTCCACCTCCGACACACCGCCCACCCAACCACCCAGTCACCAGAGCCACCCACAAGCCAACTGGCTCCGTGATTTAATTTGCACAGTGCAGTCATCCAGGCAGCATGTCCTTCTCAATGGAATAATCTCTGGTTCCATGGAATCTTCCGCATTGGAATGCTGCGGAACAAAAAGGATTTAAACATTCAGCTTGCTAGCATTCAATGTACCTGCGGTTTGGTTCTAGCACATGGGTCTTCATCCTGTGGCCCTCCAGCTGCTGTGAAACTACACATCCCAGCATGCCCTGCCACAGTTTTGCTTTTAAGGTATGCTAAAACTGAGGCAGGGCATGCTGGGATATGTAGTTCCACAGCAGCTGGAGGGTCGCAGGTTGAAGACCCATGTTCTAGCATGCCTGTTCTATGATGCATGTTCCGTGATGTCACAATCAGCTTGGAATGGGGTGTCTAGCATGCATTTGCTGACAGCCACTTGAGGCAGACACACATCAGGAGATGCAGCATATCGGAGGTCTTCGATGCCTTTCCAGCAAATGCACACCACCAGCTGCTGGTCTGGACACAAAACAATGCCCACAATTGAAGGCTCAAAATGCCCAACTACAGGATTAATGTAAGTAGTGAATTTAGGAATGAATTTAGAAGTAGGAAATTAAGTTAGTTCACAAGTACATTCAAATTCAGATCTAAAGACTAGGTAGGCCTCACGTCCTGGCAGCACCCAGCATTTAAAAATGCCTTGATTATAGGTAGGGAATTAAATGTAGATAAGAAGTAGACACAAAAGAAGACTCCACAGAGCAATTATCAGGTGTCTTTATCAATTTTTGCATTTAAAAAATCAAGCAATTAGGGAACACAATGTTGCGACAATGTAACCCTATTTGCAAAATAGTACTAAATAAGTTTGTCGATGTAAGACATTTGCAAAGGCGCAAACAAAACACGCTGGAAAATGCAACTGAATCTGTTTTTGGAGGTTAGAATAGATGCAGGATCAAGTAGCTCAATGGGTAGGGTGTTTGATTAGAATTTAACAGGTTTTAGGTTTGAATCCTGGGTATGATAGTTTGAGGTGTTATTTAATAAAGTATGTTTATATATTAGTCACACATGGCTTACTTGTACAAATGGCATGTCACCAGTTAGTGCTGACTGCTGATATGCCATTTACACAAACATGCCATGTGTGACTGTATATGCATTTAAGGAGGGCACCCCTGCAATACCACAAACCATTGAGTGTCAAGTATACTAGATATATCTTCATATCTCATGTGCTTTCTCTGAGACCAATCTTGTTATGCCCCTTCCCCACAAGGCATGCGCCTTTTGTCCATATTGCAAAAATGGGGGGGAGGGCATATAATTCTCTGTCACAGGGCACCAAAAAGTCTAGTTATGGCTCTGGTATGCATTATGTAATCTGGCAGACCATCTCTCCAACACTGGCTGGTTGGAATAGAAATCCGGTTATCTATGTGAGCAAATGACCATCAACGATTTACTCTCAAACACTAAAAAATGGACAAAAATGGTCCCCTAAACAAATTGGTTAAATTTTGGGTTTAACCAATTTGTGTAATGACCATTTTTGACCACTTTTCTAGTGTTTGGGAGCAAATGGTTAATTGACATTTGCTCCTATACATTACCAGATTTTCATTCCAACCATCCAGACTGGATAGATAGCCTGACAGATAATTGTGTAGTGTACGCCCAGGATAACTGTTAGTCATGCTTTATTTTATGGCGGCACATAAATGGGTGGACAGATCCAGGGCAAGCACTGCCCACTCATGCATAGTTCTCAACTGATGTGAAGTTCCAGGGGGCAATCTCAGTTATAAAGGGAAGTATCTGGAAATTGTCCCTAGTTAAAAAAAAAAAAAAAATTTGATCAACTCCATTTATTTAGTATGATATCCCAGGTGATAGGATGCCGGCAGTCAGAACAACATACTTTATTAAATAACACATCTCAAACTACCATACCCAGGATTCAAACCTATAACCTGTTGAATTCTAATCAAACACCCTACCTATTGAGCTATTTGATCCTGCATAAAAATTGTGAACATTATATGAAGCTATTGGTACTTTGCAAAAAAAAAGAATCAGCATTACAACGCAGCAGATCCATGCAGTTTGCAGCCACACACTACATGTATCTGCTCAGCCACAATGCTGATTATTTCTTCACAAAGTACAAGGTGAGCTCCAAACAGAATTCTCTAGCTTAGAATTATACCTTTCTTTGCCAAACCTAGAAGTCGGGCCCCCCACCCTGGGATCCCCCAGAGGGAGGCCTGCACCGTCATGCGGCAGGCTTGTCCGTTTTGGAAGCAGGCTGATGGGCAGCCCAGGATTGCTTCAGTCTGGGCTTGGCAGGTCTGGAAACATGAGCTTGCTTTGGGTATGCCTGACCTTGGGTACGCTTTACCTGGAGGATGAAAGGGCCAAGAAAAGTACTTTTAGCCTTCTGCGTGGTAGGAGTCATACTAGGTAGGCAAGCTGTTTTAGCAGTAGCCAGATCAGCTACAATCTTATTGAGGTCTTCTCCAAAAGGAGATTCAACTGAGGCAGCACAAGGGAACTCTCATCTGGGGACAACAACTGCAGGGAGAACACATATTTTCAGATGAACATGGTAGGGCAGAAGGCTGCCTAATACTGAAGCACCCCCAAACAACAAATCAAATGCAACTTACTTGACAGAGATGTGCCTGAGCAACGGCCCTCCCCAGCCCTATCCCAAATCATACTTATTTTGCATAGGAGATACCATGGTCATGAAGATTGTTCTCCCAGGGTTAGGTTCATTCATTGCATTCTGGGTATGCTGACCCCTGTGATTTCCCCAAATGTGGGAAACTCGACTGCATTATTTGTGGTAGTGGGGGACTGTATTTGTGCTTTCCTCTGGTCAGCTCTGGTAAAATTCAGATTTCTTTGTCTCAGATCTTCCTCTAGCCTTGTTCTTCTTTCGAGAGTTCCCTTGTGCTGCCTCAGTTGGATCTCCTTCACTTGACAGGGGGGTGCCCGAGCAGCGACCCTCCCCAGCTCTAGCCCAACTCCTACTTACCTGCCAGGTGAGATACTATGATCATGAAGTTGCTTCTCCCAGGGCAAGGCTCACCCATTGCACTCTGGGTGTGCTGCCCCTGCGATTTCCCCAAATGTGGGAAACTTGACTGCATAATTTGAGTTTTCCCTGGTCGGCTCTCATGTAATTCAGATCTCTTTGTCTCAGGTCTCTCTCCAGCCTAGTTTGCTGTCTGGTTCCACTTCTTTTTTCTTGAGCCCCTCCCTTCTATACCCTTGTGCACTATCCTGACTTCTCCTCCCGTCTGCTTACTTTGTGCCTCCCAATGCACAATGCAAACTACGGGTAGTGCTGCAGGGCCCACACCCTTTTACTTGCTTTACAGAGCAGCTCTGGAGCTGTTACAGTGCCCAGCTGCTGCAAGAAATCAGCTTGAATGCTTCAGGGGCTGGGGCATGGCCAACATGAGCCCCACACCGAAGGAGGGTGGGGGTGTTTAATGCGAACTAGGGGTCATCCAAGCGTCGCAAAAGGCCGCCATGCCCTGCATATCCCTTTTCTCTTTTCATAAGCAGACGAGGGTTGAAGCCAACTTTGACCCACTGCTTGGATGACATCACTTGCTGCCTTTCCGATGAAGCAAGTTTAATTTAGTAATAGGTGAAAAACCATCCCTACAAAGGTGTTAATCAGATACTTGGCTTTGTTGACACTTTTCAGAGAACAAATTAGTTAGCATAAAAATAAAGCCAGAAAATGAAGAGCTGTTTAATCACTCAATTGGATTTTTCTGCAAGCGTATTTCTTTTTCTCTGCAACCCACTGCTAAGTTGTGCTTCCTAGCTGTTCTTTTATAAAATCACTTAATCAAATCTAACTCTGATTACATCAGAGAAGGCCAGGTACCCTACACCATAAGAGGGGGTTTGAAATTTTGACTTGTCTACTTAAAGATCACCAAAATCTGATGACAAGGTCAATAACATCCCTGGGTGGGATTGAACCACCAACCCTTTGGTTAATAACCAAACACACTAACCGATTGCACCACCGAGACACTTTGCAAAAGTACATACTGACAAAGGTTAATAAGCATTCATCTAGAACGTTTCCTAGAAAACTTTAAAAAGTCAATAATCTGGAGAGTTTTTGTAAGATGTTTCTTCCATCAACCAATGAAGAAACGCATTGGTACTTTCCCATGATGAGTGAGTGCTTCAGGATCTCTTGCACTTACATGTGCAGCAGAGTACTGCAATGGAAGCATGCTGGGCCCCTTAACCCAGAGGTAGGCAGATTGAAACTATCCTCTGCT
The DNA here is from genome assembly GCF_028390025.1 of Pseudophryne corroboree. Taxonomy (NCBI): domain Eukaryota; kingdom Metazoa; phylum Chordata; class Amphibia; order Anura; family Myobatrachidae; genus Pseudophryne; species Pseudophryne corroboree. Next base: position 404,564 of record NW_026968131.1, on the reverse strand, counting down.
ATATGCATTTTTTTTTTGTTAATTAAAGTAATCCAAAACTGGGATTGATATTTTTGCTCTTTTATTTTTACTTAAAGTACAATAACTTTTACCATTTTAATTTGTTTTAATAGTATATTGACAGTATTGTTTTCTTTCAAAAATCCACTTAATTTTCTTTACCCTATTATTAAAATGGTAATTGACAAAAACAAACTACATTGTCACCAGAAGAGCAATACAAAATGTACAAGTGATATATTAAAATCATCTTTCCAGCTTGAATTTCAATGATGCATTGGGGCAACGATTTTGTGAGAAACATCTTCACCCTTAAATAAAGATTTTCTTAATTCCTTACCTGTGTGCTAATTAGATATCACCTTGTTTTCACATTAAACAGACTTCCACATGAGAAAGCAGCAAGGATGCAGTGGCGTTAATGTTTCCTGGTGTCAACCTGTATTATTTCAGTAGATATTGAAATGAGGATGCATCTTGCTGCCTTTCCAATGAAGCAAGTTTAATTTAGTAATAGGTGAAAAACTATCCCTACAAAGATGTTAATCAGATACTTGGCTTTGTGGACACTTTTCAGAGAACAAATTTGTTAGCATAAAAATAAAGCCAGAAAATGAAGAGCTGTTTAATCACTCAATTTGATTTTTTTGCCAGCATATTTCTTTTTCTCTGCAAACCACTGCTAAATTGTGCTTCCTAGCTGTTTTTATAAAATCACTGAATCAAATCTAACTCTGATTACATCAGAGAAGGCCAGGTACCCTACACCATAACAGGGGTTTTTGAAATTTTGACTTGTCTACTTAAAGATCACCAAAATCTGATAACAAGGTCAATTACATCCCTGGGTGGGATTGAACCACCAACCTTTTGGTTAATAGCTGTACACACTAACTGATTGCGCCACAGCGACACTTTGCAAAAGTACATACTGACAAAGGCTAATAAGCATTCATCTAGAACGTTTCCTAGTAAAACTTTAAATAGTCAATAATCTGGAGAGTTTTTGTAAGATGTTTCTTCCATCAACCAATGAAGAAACACATTGGTACTTTCCCATGATGAGTGAGTGCTTCAGGATCTCTTGCAATTACATGTGCAGCAGAGTACTGTAATGGAAGCATGCTGGGTCCATAGCCCAGAGGTAGGCAGATTGAAACTATCCTCTGCTATATGCGTTTTTTTTTTTTGTTAATTAAAGTAATCCAAAACTGGGATTGATATTTTTGCTCTTTTATTTTTACTTAAAGTACAATAACTTTTACCATTTTCATTTGTTTTAATAGTATATTGACAGTATTGTTTTCTTTCAAAAATCCACTTAATTTTCTTTACCCGATTATTAAAATGGTAATTGACAAAAACAAACTACATTGTCACCAGAAGAGCAATACAAAATGTACAAGTGATATATTAAAATCATCTTTCCAGCTTGAATTTCAATGATGCATTGGGGCAACGATTTTGTGAGAAACATCTTCACCCTTAAATAAATATTTTCTTAATTCCTTACCTGTGTGCTAATTAGATATCACCTTGTTTTCACATTAAACAGACTTCCACATGAGAAAGCACAAAGGATGCAGTGGCGTTAATGTTTCCTGGTGTCAACCTGTATTATTTCAGTAGATATTGAAATGAGGATGCATCTTGCTGCCTTTCCAATGAAGCAAGTTTAATTTAGTAATAGGTTAAAAACCATCCCTACAAATGTGTTAATCAGAAACTTGGCTTTGTGGACACTTTTCAGAGAACAAATTCGTTAGCATAAAAATAAAGCCAGAAAATGAAAAGCTGTTTAATCACTCAATTGGATTTTTTTGCCAGCATATTTCTTTTTCTCTGCAACCCACTGCTAAATTGTGCTTCCTAGCTGTTTTTATAAAATCACTGAATCAAATCTAACTCTGATTACATCAGAGAAGGCCAGGTACCCTACACCATAAGAGGGGGTTTGAAATTTTCACTTGTCTACATAAAGATCACCAAAATCTGATAACAAGGTCAATTACATCCCTGGGTGGGATTGAACCACCAACCTTTTGGTTAATAGCCTTACACAGTAACTGATTGCGCCACAGCAACACTTTGTAAAAGTCCATACTGACAAAGGCTAATAAGCATTCATCTAGAACGATTCCTAGAAACATTTTAAAAAGTCAATAATGTGGAGAGTTTTTGTAAGATGTTTCTTCCATCAAACAATGAAGAAACACATTGGTACTTTCCCATGATGAGTGAGTGCTTCAGGATCTCTTGCACTTACATGTGCAGCAGAGTACTGTAATGGAAGCATGCTGGGTCCATAACCCAGAGGTAGGCAGATTGAAACTATCCTTTGCTATATGCATTTTTTTTTTGTTCATTAAAGTAATCCAAAACTGGGATTGATATTTTAGCTTTTATTTTTACTTAAAGTACAATAACTTTTACCATTTTAATTTGTTTTAGTGCAAATGGCATATCAGCAGTCAGCACTAACTGGTGACATGCCATTTGTACAAGTAAGCCATGTGTGACTAATATATAAACATGCTTTATTAAATAACACCTCAAACTATCATACCCAGGATTCAAACCTATAACCTGTTGAATTCTAATCAAACACCCTACCCATGGAGCTACTTGATCCTGCATCTTTTCTAACCTCCAAAAACAGATTCAGTTGCATTTTCCAGCGTGTTTTGTTTGCGCCTTTGCAAATGTCTTACATCGACAAACTTATTTAGTACTATTTTGCAAATAGGGTTACATTGTCGCAACATTGTGCTCCCTAATTGCTTGATTTTTTAAATGCAACAATTGATAAAGACACCTGATAATTGCTCTGTGGAGTCTTATTTTGTGTTTTGTGTTTAGTCTTTAGATCTGAATTTGAATGTACTTGTGAACTAACTTAATTTCCTACTTCTAAATTCATTCCTAAATTCACTACTTACATGAATCCTGTAGTTGGGCATTTTGGGACTTCGATTGTGGGCATTGTTTTGTGTCCAGACCAGCAGCAGGTGGTGTGCATTTGCTGGAAAGGCATCGAAGACCTCCGATATGCTGCATCTCCTGATGTGTGTCTCCCTCAAGTGGCTGTCAGCAAATGCCTGCTAGACACCCCATTCCAAGCTGATTGTGACATCATGGAACATGCATCATAGAACAGGCATGCTAAAACATGGGTCTTCAACCTGCGACCCTCCAGCTGCTGTGGAACTACACATCCCAGCATGCCCTGCCTCAGTTTTAGCATACCTTAATAGCAAAACTGTGGCAGGGCATGCTGGGATGTGTAGTTTCACAGCAGCTGGAGGGCCACAGGATGAAGACCCATGTGCTAGAGCCAAGCCGCAGGTACATTGAATGCTAGCAAGCTGAATATTTAAATCCTTTTTGTTCCGCAGCATTCCAATGCGGAAGATTCCATGGAACCAGAGATCCTTCCATTGAGAAGGACATGCTGCCTGGATGACTACACTGTGCAAATTAAATCACGGAGCCAGTTGGCTTGTGGGTGGCTCTGGTGACTGGGTGGTTGGGTGGGTGGTGTGTCGGAAGTGGAGCGCATGCAAATGATTGTGTATCATCCAGCTAGTGAGAGAGAAAACTCATGCAGGAGTGTTCCTGCTTGTCAGTGGGTTATGCACCTTGCCAGACGTTAAATCTACATAGAGCAGCTGGAGTGGACAAGAGCAGGTTTGCAAAATATAGATAGAAGAGCATATATGCTGGCGCATTCTCCATGATTGTGTCAGCTTATGTTTTGGTGCACTGCACTTTCCTCCACTAAGTTTTAGCCATTTTTGTTAAGCTCAAGTGTAGTTGCTTCTCGGCCTTTTGGCTGTGATCTTGTATCGTGGTTGAAGGGTCTGCTGGAGGGAGGGATTGTTTTCTTCATTGGCGAAAGACCAAAGATATTCCAGGATGGAAGGCTTGGGAACACTATCTGTTTTTCAGTTGTGGAAGAGCACAGAGGTCGGATTGGACTACATTCTATAGTAAAGGATATCTTTCTATTTATTGACCCTCCCCTTATATGTGTCTGTGTTACAATAAAGCTTCGGTTTTGTGAATCCCTCACCCTCTTACACTCCACACCCATAGCCTTATTAACTGTTGTATTATTGTATACTTTAAATGTATAGTGCAGTTCATGATTTATAGTGTAGACTGGCCTGTGCTGTAGTTCTTGAACTGTACTATACCGTCAGCATTTGTATTGTGTTTTGGCTGTGCTGCAACACTGTATTTATGTGTGCAATGTTTATGTATGTTTTTTTTTTATGTCAATAAAGACTGCTTTTTCAAGCCAATATCTGAAAACAATCAATGTTTATCTTTGATGGCAATAAAAGTGGTATGATATTTGATGCTTTTGAAATCCAATATCTGATATGTCCCCTATCTGGGAACCATATATTAAATGGCTTTTCAGAAAAGGGAGATGGGAGAAGAGCTTTCATTACTTGTAGGACCGATGCACATAAAGAAGCAAAAAAACATACATAAACATTACACACATAAGTACCGCGTTGCGGCACAGCCAAAACACAATAGAAATGCTGATGGTATAGTACAGTTCAAGAACTACAGCACAGGCCAGCCTACACTATAAATCATGAACTGCACTATACATTTAAACTGTACAATAATACAACAGTTAATAAGGCTATGGGTGTGGAGTGTAAGAGGGTGAGGGAATCACAAGCCCGAAGCTTTATTGAAAGACTGACACATATAAGGGGAGGTTTAATAAATAGAAAGACATCCTTTACTATAGAATGTAGTCCAATCCGACCTCTGTGCTCTTCCACAACTGAAAAACAGATAGTGTTCCCAAGCCTTCCATCCTGGAATATCTTTGGTCTTTCGCCAATGAAGAAAGCAATCCCTCCCTCCAGCAGACCCTTCAACCACAATACAAGATCACAGCCAAAAGGCCGAGAAGCAACTACACTTGAGCTTAACAAAAATGGCTAAAACTTAGTGGAGGAAAGTGCCGTGCACCAAAACATAAGCTGACACAATCATGGAGAATGCGCCAGCATATATGCTCTTCTCTCTATAGTTTGCAAACATGCTCTTGTCCCCTCCAGCTGCTCTATGTAGATTTAACGTCTGGCAAGGTGCATAACCCACTGACAAGCAGGCACACTCCTGCATGAGTTTTCACTCTCACTAGCTGGATGATACACAATCATTTGCATGTGCTCCACCTCCGACACACCACCCACCCAACCACCCAGTCACCAGAGCCACCCACAAACCAACTGGCTCCGTGATTTAATTTGCACAGTGTAGTCATCCAGGCAGCATGTCCTTCTCAATGGAAGGATCTCTGGTTCCATGGAATCTTCCGCATTGGAATGCTGCGGAACAAAAAGGATTTAAATATTCAGCTTGCTAGCATTCAATGTACCTGCGGCTTGGCTCTAGCACATGGGTCTTCATCCTGTGGCCCTCCAGCTGCTGTGAAACTACACATCCCAGCACGCCCTGCCACAGTTTTGCTATAAGGTATGCTAAAACTGAGGCAGGGCATGCTGGGATGTGTAGTTCCACAGCAGCTGGAGGGTCGCAGGTTGAAGACCCATGTTTTAGCATGCCTGTTCTATGATGCATGTTCCGTGATGTCACAATCAGCTTGGAATGGGGTGTCTAGCAGGCATTTGCTGACAGCCACTTGAGGGAGACACACATCAGGAGATGCAGCATATCGGAGGTCTTTGATGCCTTTCCAGCAAATGCACACCACCTGCTGCTGGTCTGGACACAAAACAATGCCCACAATCGAAGTCCCAAAATGCCCAACTACAGGATTCATGTAAGTAGTGAATTTAGGAATGAATTTAGAAGTAGGAAATTAAGTTAGTTCACAAGTACATTCAAATTCAGATCTAAAGTCTAGGTAGGCCTCACGTCCTGGCAGCCGCCAGCATTTAAAAATGCCTTGATTAGAGGTACGGAATTAAATGTAGATAAGAAGTAGACACAAAATAAGACTCCGCAGAGCAGTTATCAGGTGTTTTTATCAATTGTTGCATTTAAAAAATCAAGCAATTAGGGAACACAATGTTGCAACAATGTAACCCTATTTGCAAAATAGTACTAAATAAGTTTGTCGATGTAAGACATTTGCAAAGGCGCATCCAAAACACGCTGGAAAATGCAACTGAATCTGTTTTTGGAGGCTAGAATAGGAAATGTGCATCGGTCCTACAAGTACTGAAAGCTCTTCTCCCATCTCCCTTTTCTGAAAAGCCATTTAATATATGGTTCCCAGATAGGGGACATATCAGATATTGCCTTTCAAAAGCAGCAAATATCATACCACTTCTATTGCCATCAAAGATAAACATTGATTGTTTTCAGATATTGGATTGAAAAAGCAGTCTTTATTGACATAAAGAAGCAAAAAAACATACATAAACATTACACACATAAGTACTGTGTTGCAGCACAGCCAAAACACAATACAAATGCTGTCGGTATAGTACAGTTCAAGAACTACAGTACAGGTCAGCCTACACTATAAATCATGAACTGCACTATACATTTAAACAATACAATAGTTAATAAGGCTATGGGTGTGGAGTGTAAGAGGGTGACGGAATCACAAGCCCAAAGCTTTATTGAAAGACAGACACATATAAAGGGAGGATTAATAAATACAAAGATACCCTTTACTATAGAATGTAGTCCAATCCGGTCTTTCAACTCTTCCACAACTGAAAAACGGATAGTGTTCCCAAGCCTTCCATCCTGGAATATCTTCAGTCTCTCGCCAATGAAGAAAACAATCCCTCCAGCAGACTCTTCAACCACAATACAATATCACAGCCAAAAGAGCGAGAAGCAACTACACTTGCGTTTAAACAAAATGGCTAAAACTTAGTGGAGGAAAGTGCAGTGCACCAAAACATAAGCTGACACAATCATGGAGAATGCGCCAGCATATATGCTCTTCTGTGTATATTTTCCAAACCTGCTCTTGTCCCCTCCAGTTGCTCCATGTAGATTTGACGTCTGGCAAGGTGCATAACTCACTGACAAGCAGGCACACTCCTGCATGAGTTTTCTCTCTCACTAGCTGGATGATACACATTCATTTGCATGTGCTCCACCTCCGACACACCGCCCACCCAACCACCCAGTCACCAGAGCCACCCACAAGCCAACTGGCTCCGTGATTTAATTTGCACAGTGCAGTCATCCAGGCAGCATGTCCTTCGCAATGGAATAATCTCTGGTTCCATGGAATCTTCCGCATTGGAATGCTGCGGAACAAAAAGGATTTAAACATTCAGCTTGCTAGCATTCAATGTACCTGCGGTTTGGTTCTAGCACATGGGTCTTCATCCTGTGGCCCTCCAGCTGCTGTGTAACTACACATCCCAGCATGCCCTGCCACAGTTTTGCTATTAAGGTATGCTAAAACTGAGGCAGGGCATGCTGGGATATGTAGTTCCACAGCAGCTGGAGGGTCGCAGGTTGAAGACCCATGTTCTAGCATGCCTGTTCTATGATGCATGTTCCGTGATGTCACAATCAGCTTGGAATGGGGTGTCTAGCATGCATTTGCTGACAGCCACTTGAGGCAGACACACATCAGGAGATGCAGCATATCGGAGGTCTTCGATGCCTTTCCAGCAAATGCACACCACCAGCTGCTGGTCTGGACACAAAACAATGCCCACAATTGAAGGCTCAAAATGCCCAACTACAGGATTAATGTAAGTAGTGAATTTAGGAATGAGTTTAGAAGTAGGAAATTAAGTTAGTTCACAAGTACATTCAAATTCAGATCTAAAGACTAGGTAGGCCTCACGTCCTGGCAGCACCCAGCATTTAAAAATGCCTTGATTATAGGTAGGTATTTAAATGTAGATAAGAAGTAGACACAAAAGAAGACTCCACAGAGCAATTATCAGGTGTCTTTATCAATTTTTGCATTTAAAAAATCAAGCAATTACGGAACACAATGTTGCGACAATGTAACCCTATTTGCAAAATAGTACTAAATAAGTTTGTCGATGTAAGACATTTGCAAAGGCGCAAACAAAACACGCTGGAAAATGCAACTGAATCTGTTTTTGGAGGTTAGAATAGATGCAGGATCAAGTAGCTCAATGGGTAGGGTGTTTGATTAGAATGTAACAGGTTATAGGTTTGAATCCTGGGTATGATAGTTTGAGGTGTTATTTAATAAAGTATGTTTATATATTAGTCACACATGGCTTACTTGTACAAATGGCATGTCACCAGTTAGTGCTGACTGCTGATATGCCATTTACACAAACATGCCATGTGTGACTGTATATGCATTTAAGGAGGGCACCCCTGCAATACCACAAACCATTGAGTGTCAAGTATACTAGATATATCTTCATATCTCATGTGCTTTCTCTGAGACCAATCTTGTTATGCCCCTTCCCCACAAGGCATGCGCCTTTTGTCCATATTGCAAAAATGGGGGGGAGGGCATATAATTCTCTGTCACAGGGCACCAAAAAGTCTAGTTATGGCTCTGGTATGCATTATGTAATCTGGCAGACCATCTCTCCAACACTGGCTGGTTGGAATAGAAATCCGGTTATCTATGTGAGCAAATGACCATCAACGATTTACTCTCAAACACTAAAAAATGGACAAAAATGGTCCCCTAAACAAATTGGTTAAATTTTGGGTTTAACCAATTTGTGTAATGACCATTTTTGACCACTTTTCTAGTGTTTGGGAGCAAATGGTTAATTGACATTTGCTCCTATACATTACCAGATTTTCATTCCATCCATCCAGACTGGATAGATAGCCTGACAGATAATTGTGTAGTGTACGCCCAGGATAACTGTTAGTCATGCTTTATTTTATGGCGGCACATAAATGGGTGGACAGATCCAGGGCAAGCACTGCCCACTCATGCATAGTTGTCAACTGATGTGAAGTTCCAGGGGGCAATCTCAGTTATAAAGAGAAGTATCTGGAAATTGTCCCTAGTTAAAAAAAAAAAAAAAAATTTTTTATCAACTCCATTTATTTAGTATGATATCCCAGGTGATAGGATGCCGGCAGTCAGAACAACATACTTTATTAAATAACACATCTCAAACTACCATACCCAGGATTCAAACCTATAACCTGTTGAATTCTAATCAAACACCCTACCTATTGAGCTATTTGATCCTGCATAAAAATTGTGAACATTATATGAAGCTATTGGTACTTTGCAAAAAAAAAGAATCAGCATTACAACGCAGCAGATCCATGCAGTTTGCAGCCACACACTACATGTATCTGCTCAGCCACAATGCTGATTATTTCTTCACAAAGTACAAGGTGAGCTCCAAACAGAATTCTCTAGCTTAGAATTATACCTTTCTTTGCCAAACCTAGAAGTCGGGCCCCCCACCCTGGGATCCCCCAGAGGGAGGCCTGCACCGTCATGCGGCAGGCTTGTCCGTTTTGGAAGCAGGCTGATGGGCAGCCCAGGATTGCTTCAGTCTGGGTTTGGCAGGTCTGGAAACATGAGCTTGCTTTGGGTATGCCTGACCTTGGGTACGCTTTACCTGGAGGATGAAAGGGCCAAGAAAAGTACTTTTAGCCTTCTGCGTGGTAGGAGTCATACTAGGTAGGCAAGCTGTTTTAGCAGTAGCCAGATCAGCTACAATCTTATTGAGGTCTTCTCCAAAAGGAGATTCAACTGAGGCAGCACAAGGGAACTCTCATCTGGGGACAACAACTGCAGGGAGAACACATATTTTCAGATGAACATGGTAGGGCAGAAGGCTGCCTAATACTGAAGCACCCCCAAACAACAAATCAAATGCAACTTACTTGACAGAGATGTGCCTGAGCAACGGCCCTCCCCAGCCCTATCCCAAATCATACTTATTTTGCATAGGAGATACCATGGTCATGAAGATTGTTCTCCCAGGGTTAGGTTCATTCATTGCATTCTGGGTATGCTGACCCCTGTGATTTCCCCAAATGTGGGAAACTCGACTGCATTATTTGTGGTAGTGGGGGACTGTGTTTGTGCTTTCCTCTGGTCAGCTCTGGTAAAAGTCAGATTTCTTTGTCTCAGATCTTCCTCTAGCCTTTGTCTTCTTTCGAGAGTTCCCTTGTGCTGCCTCAGTTGGATCTCCTTCACTTGACAGGGGGGTGCCCGAGCAGCGACCCTCCCCAGCTCTAGCCCAACTCCTACTTACCTGCCAGGTGAGATACTATGATCATGAAGTTGCTTCTCCCAGGGCAAGGCTCACCCATTGCACTCTGGGTGTGCTGCCCCTGCGATTTCCCCAAATGTGGGAAACTTGACTGCATAATTTGAGTTTTCCCTGGTCGGCTCTCATGTAATTCAGATCTCTTTGTCTCAGGTCTCTCTCCAGCCTAGTTTGCTGTCTGGTTCCACTTCTTTTTTCTTGAGCCCCTCCCTTCTATACCCTTGTGCACTATCCTGACTTCTCCTCCCGTCTGCTTACTTTGTGCCTCCCAATGCACAATGCAAACTACGGGTAGTGCTGCAGGGCCCACACCCTTTTACTTGCTTTACAGAGCAGCTCTGGAGCTGTTACAGTGCCCAGCTGCTGCAAGAAATCAGCTTGAATGCTTCAGGGGCTGGGGAATGGCCAACATGAGCCCCACACCGAAGGAGGGTTGGGGTGCTTAATGCGAACTAGGGGTCATCCAAGCACCACAAAAGGCCTCCATGCCCTGCACGCTCCTTTTCTCTTTTCATATGCAGACGAGGGTTGAAGCCAACTTTGACCCACTGCTTGGATGACATCACCATATTCAAATCCATCTGCTGCAGGCCATCCCCCAGGAATGCTTGCACTAGTTGTTGCATTTGGTTTGTTGTTTGGGGGTGCTTCAGTATTAGGCAGCCTTCTGCCACCCCATGTTCATCTGAAAATATGTGTTCTCCCTGCAGTTGTTGTCCCCAGATGAGAGTTCCCTTGTGCTGCCTCAGTTGAATCTCCTTTACTTGACAGAGATGTGCCTGAGCAACGGCCCTCCCCAGCCCTATCCCAAATCATACTTATTTTGCATAGGAGATACTATTGTCATGAAGATTGTTCTCCCAGGGTGAGGTTCATTCATTGCATTCTGGGTATGCTGACCCCTGTGATTTCCCCAAATGTGGGAAACTCGACTGCATTATTTGTGGTAGTGGTGGACTGTGTTTGTGCTTTCCTCTGGTCAGCTCTGGTAAAAGTCAGATTTCTTTGTCTCAGATCTTCCTCTAGCCTTGTTCTTCTTTTGAGAGTTCCCTTGTGCTGCCTCAGTTGGATCTCCTTCACTTGAAAGGTAGTGCCCGAGCAGCGACCCTCCCCAGCTCTAGCCCAACTCCTACTAACCTGCCAGGTGAGATACTATGATCATGAAGGTGCTTCTCCCAGGGCAAGGCTCACCCATTGCACTCTGGGTGTGCTGCCCCTTGCGATTTCCCCAAATGTGGGAAACTTGACTGCATAATTTGTGTTTCCCCTGGACGGCTCTCGTATAATTCAGATCTCTTTGTCTCAGGTCTCTCTCCAGCCTAGTATGCTGTCTGTTTCCACTTCTCTTTTCTTGAGCCCATCCCTTCTATAACCTTGTGCACTATCCTGACTTCTCCTCCCGTCTGCTTACTTTGTGCCTTCCAATGCACAATGCAAACTACAGGTAGTGCTGCAGGGCCCACACCCTTTTACTTGCCTTACAGAGCAGCTCTGGAGCTGTTACAGTACCCAGCTGCTGAAATAAATCAGCTTGAATGCTTTAGGGGCTGGGGCATGGCCAACATGAGCCCCACACCGAAGGAGGGTGGGGGTGTTTAATGCGAACTAGGGGTCATCCAAGCGTCGCAAAAGGCCGCCATGCCCTGCATATCCCTTTTCTCTTTTCATAAGCAGACGAGGGATGAAGCCAACTTTGACCCACTGCTTGGATGACATCACTTGCTGCCTTTCCAATGAAGCAAGTTTAATTTAGTAATAGGTGAAAAACCATCCCTACAAAGGTGTTAATCAGATACTTGGCTTTGTGGACACTTTTCAGAGAACAAATTTGTTAGCATAAAAATAAAGCCAGAAAATGAAGAGCTGTTTAATCACTCAATTGGATTTTTCTGCAAGCGTATTTCTTTTTCTCTGCAACCCACTGCTAAGTTGTGCTTCCTAGCTGTTCTTTTATAAAATCACTTAATCAAATCTAACTCTGATTACATCAGAGAAGGCCAGGTACCCTACACCATAAGAGGGGGTTTGAAATTTTGACTTGTCTACTTAAAGATCACCAAAATCTGATAACAAGGTAAATTACGTCCCTGGGTAGGATTGAACCACCAACCTTTTGGTTAATAACCGAACACGCTAACTGATTGCGCCACAGAGACACATTGCAAAAGTATATACTGACAAAGGCTAATAAGCATTCATCTAGAACGTTTCCTAGAAAAACTTTAAAAAGTCAATAATCTGGAGAGTTTTTGTAAGATGTTTCTTCCATCAACCAATGAAGAAACACATTGGTACTTTCCCATGATGAGTGAGTGCTTCAGGATCTCTTGCACTTACATGTGCAGCAGAGTACTGCAATGGAAGCATGCTGGGCCCATAACCCAGAGGTAGGCAGATTGAAACTATCCTCTGCTATATGCATTTTTTTTTTGTTAATTAAAGTAATCCAAAACTGGGATTGATATTTTTGCTCTTTTATTTTTACTTAAAGTACAATAACTTTTATTATTTTAATTTGTTTTAATAGTATATTGACAGTATTGTTTTCTTTCAAAAATCCACTTAATTTTCTTTACCCTATTATTCAAATGGTAATTGACAAAAACAAACTACATTGTCACCAGAAGAGCAATACAAAATGTACAAGTGATATATTAAAATCATCTTTCCAGCTTGAATTTCAATGATGCATTGGGGCAACGATTTTGTGAGAAACCTCTTCACCCTTAAATAAAGATTTTCTTAATTCCTTACCTGTGTGCTAATTAGATATCACCTTGTTTTCACATTAAACAGACTTCCACATGAGAAAGCAGCAAGGATGCAGTGGCGTTAATGTTTCCTGGTGTCAACCTGTATTATTTCAGTAGATATTGAAATGAGGATGCATATTGCTGCCTTTGCAATGAAGCATGTTTAATTTAGTAATAGGTGAAAAACCATCCCTACAAAGGTGTTAATCAGATACTTGGCTTTGTGGACTCTTTTCAGAGAACAAATTTGTTAGCATAAAAATAAAGCCAGAAAATGAAGAGCTGTTTAATCACTCAATTGGATTTTTCTGCCAGCATATTTCTTTTTCTCTGCAACCCACTGCTAAATTGTGCTTCCTAGCTGTTTTTTTTCATAAAATCACTTAATCAAATCTAACTGATTACATCAGAGTAGGCCAGGTACCCTACACCATAAGAGAGGGTTTGAAATTTTGACTTGTCTACTTAAATATCACCAAAATCTGATCACAAGGTCAATTACGTCCCTGGGTGGGATTGAACCACCAACTTTTTGGTTAATAGCCGTACACACTAACTGATTGCGCTACAGCGACACTTTGTGAAAGTACATACTGACAAAGGCTAATAAGCATTCATCTAGAACGTTTCCTAGAAAAACTTTAAATAGTCAATAATCTGGAGAGTTTTTGTAAGATGTTTCTTCCATCAACCAATGAAGAAACACATTGGTACTTTCCCATGATGAGTGAGTGCTTCAGGATCTCTTGCACTTACATGTGCAGCAGAGTACTGTAATGGAAGCATGCTGGGTCCATAACCCAGAGGTAGGCAGATTGAAATTATCCTCTGCTATATGCATTTTTTTTGTTAATTAAAGTAATCCAAAACTGGGATTGATATTTTTGCTCTTTTTATTTTACTTAAAGTACAATAACTTTTACCTTTTTAATTTGTTTTAATAGTATATAGACAGTATTGTTTTCTTTCAAAAATCCACTTAATTTTCTTTACCCGATTATTAAAATGGTAATTGACAAAAACAAACTACATTGTCACCAGAAGAGCAATACAAAATGTACAAGTGATATATTAAAATCATCTTTCCAGCTTGAATTTCAATGATGCATTGGGGCAACGATTTTGTGAGAAACATCTTACCCTTAAATAAAGATTTTCTTAATTCCTTACCTGTGTGCTAATTAGATATCACCTTGTTTTCACATTAAACAGACTTCCACATGAGAAAGCAGCAAGGATGCAGTGGCGTTAATGTTTCCTGGTGTCAACCTGTATTATTTCAGTAGATATTGAAATGAGGATGCATCTTGCTGCCTTTCCAATGAAGCAAGTTTAATTTAGTAATAGGTGAAAAACCATCCCTACAAAGATGTTAATCCGATACTTGGCTTTGTGGACACTTTTCAGAGAACAAATTAGTTAGCATAAAAATAAAGCCAGAAAATGAAGAGCTGTTTAATCACTCAATTGGATTTTTCTGCCAGCATATTTCATTTTCTCTGCAAACCACTGCTAAATTGTGCTTCCTAGCTGTTTTTTGATAAAATCACTTAATCAAATCTAACTCTGATTACATCAGAGTAGGCCAGGTACCCTACACCATAAGAGGGGGTTTGAAATTTTGACTTGTCTACTTAAAGATCACCAAAATCTGATGACAAGGTCAATAACATCCCTGGGTGGGATTGAACCACCAACCCTTTGGTTAATAACCAAACACACTAACCGATTACACCACAGAGACACTTTGCAAAAGTACATACTGACAAAGGCTAATAAGCATTCATCTAGAACGTTTCCTAGAAAACTTTAAAAAGTCAATAATCTGGAGAGTTTTTGTAAGATGTTTCTTCCATCAACCAATGAAGAAACGCATTGGTACTTTCCCATGATGAGTGAGTGCTTCAGGATCTCTTGCACTTACATGTGCAGCAGAGTACTGCAATGGAAGCATGCTGGGCCCCTTAACCCAGAGGTAGGCAGATTGAAACTATCCTCTGCTATATGCATTTTTTTTTTGTTAATTAAAGTAATCCAAAACTGGGATTGATATTTTTGCTCTTTTATTTTTACTTAAAGTACAATAACTTTTACCATTTTAATTTGTTTTAATAGTATATTGACAGTATTGTTTTCTTTCAAAAATCCACTTAATTTTCTTTACCCTATTATTAAAATGGTAATTGACAAAAACAAACTACATTGTCACCAGAAGAGCAATACAAAATGTACAAGTGATATATTAAAATCATCTTTCCAGCTTGAATTTCAATGATGCATTGGGGCAACGATTTTGTGAGAAACATCTTCACCCTTAAATAAAGATTTTCTTAATTCCTTACCTGTGTGCTAATTAGATATCACCTTGTTTTCACATTAAACAGACTTCCACATGAGAAAGCAGCAAGGATGCAGTGGCGTTAATGTTTCCTGGTGTCAACCTGTATTATTTCAGTAGATATTGAAATGAGGATGCATCTTGCTGCCTTTCCAATGAAGCAAGTTTAATTTAGTAATAGGTGAAAAACCATCCCTACAAAGATGTTAATCAGATACTTGGCTTTGTGGACACTTTTCAGAGAACAAATTTGTTAGCATAAAAATAAAGCCAGAAAATGAAGAGCTGTTTAATCACTCAATTGGATTTTTTTGCCAGCATATTTCTTTTTCTCTGCAAACCACTGCTAAATTGTGCTTCCTAGCTGTTTTTATAAAATCACTGAATCAAATCTAACTCTGATTACATCAGAGAAGGCCAGGTACCCTACACCATAACAGGGGTTTTTGAAATTTTGACTTGTCTACTTAAAGATCACCAAAATCTGATAACAAGGTCAATTACATCCCTGGGTGGGATTGAACCACCAACCTTTTGGTTAATAGCCGTACACACTAACTGATTGCGCCACAGCGACACTTTGCAAAAGTACATACTGACAAAGGCTAATAAGCATTCATCTAGAACGTTATCTAGAAAAACTTTAAATAGTCAATAATCTGGAGAGTTTTTGTAAGATGTTTCTTCCATCAACCAATGAAGAAACACATTGGTACTTTCCCATGATGAGTGAGTACTTCAGGATCTCTTGCAATTACATGTGCAGCAGAGTACTGTAATGGAAGCATGCTGGGTCCATAGCCCAGAGGTAGGCAGATTGAAACTATCCTCTGCTATATGCGTTTTTTTTTGTTAATTAAAGTAATCCAAAACTGGGATTGATATTTTTGCTCTTTTATTTTTACTTAAAGTACAATAACTTTTACCATTTTCATTTGTTTTAATAGTATATTGACAGTATTGTTTTCTTTCAAAAATCCACTTAATTTTCTTTACCCGATTATTAAAATGGTAATTGACAAAAACAAACTACATTGTCACCAGAAGAGCAATACAAAATGTACAAGTGTTATATTAAAATCATCTTTCCAGCTTGAATTTCAATGATGCATTGGGGCAACGATTTTGTGAGAAACATCTTCACCCTTAAATAAAGATTTTCTTAATTCCTTACCTGTGTGCTAATTAGATATCACCTTGTTTTCACATTAAACAGACTTCCACATGAGAAAGCAGCAAGGATGCAGTGGCGTTAATGTTTCCTGGTGTCAACCTGTATTATTTCAGTAGATATTCAAATGAGGATGCATCTTGCTGCCTTTCCAATGAAGCAAGTTTAATTTAGTAATAGGTGAAAAACCATCCCTACAAAGGTGTTAATCAGAAACTTGGCTTTGTGGACACTTTTCAGAGAACAAATTTGTTAGCATAAAAATAAAGCCAGAAAATGAAGAGCTATTTAATCACTCAATTGGATTTTTTTGCCAGCATATTTCTTTTTCTCTGCAACCCACTGCTAAATTGTGCTTCCTAGCTGTTTTTATAAAATCACTGAATCAAATCTAACTCTGATTACATCAGAGAAGGCCAGGTACCCTACACCATAAGAGGGGGTTTGAAATTTTGACTTGTCTACATAAAGATCACCAAAATCTGATAACAAGGTCAATTACGTCCCTGGGTGGGATTGAACCACCAACCTTTTGGTTAATAGTCTTACACAGTAACTGATTGCGCCACAGCAACACTTTGCGAAAGTCCATACTGACAAAGGCTAATAAGCATTCATCTAGAACGATTCCTAGAAACATTTTAAAAAGTCAATAATGTGGAGAGTTTTTGTAAGATGTTTCTTCCATCAACCAATGAAGAAACACATTGGTACTTTCCCATGATGAGTGAGTGCTTCAGGATCTCTTGCACTTACATGTGCAGCAGAGTACTGTAATGGAAGCATGCTGGGTCCATAACCCAGAGGTAGGCAGATTGAAACTATCCTCTGCTATATGCATTTTTTTTGTTAATTAAAGTAATCCAAAACTGGGATTGATATTTTTGCTCTTTTATTTTTACTTAAAGTACAATAACTTTTACCATTTTAATTTGTTTTAATAGTATATTGACAGTATTGTTTTCTTTCAAAAATCCAATTAATTTTCTTTACCCGATTATTAAAATGGTAATTGACAAAAACAAACTACATTATCACCAGAAGAGCAATATAAAATGTTCAAGTAATATATTAAAATCATCTTTCCAGCTTGAATTTCAATGATGCATTGGGGCAACGATTTTGTGAGAAACATCTTCACCCTTAAATAAAGATTTTCTTAATTCCTTACCTGTGTGCTAATTAGATATCACCTTGTTTTCACATTAAACAGACTTCCACATGAGAAAGCAGCAAGGATGCAGTGGCGTTAATGTTTCCTGGTGTCAACCTGTATTATTTCAGTAGATATTGAAATGAGGATGCATCTTGCTGCCTTTCCAATGAAGCAAGTTTAATTTAGTAATAGGTGAAAAACCATCCCTACAAAGATGTTAATCAGATACTTGGCTTTGTGGACACTTTTCAGAGAACAAATTTGTTAGCATAAAAATAAAGCCAGAAAATGAAGAGCTATTTAATCACTCAATTGGATTTTTTTGCCAGCATATTTCTTTTTCTCTGCAACCCACTGCTAAATTGTGCTTCCTAGCTGTTTTTATAAAATCACTGAATCAAATCTAACTCTGATTACATCAGAGAAGGCCAGGTACCCTACACCATAACAGGGGTTTTCGAAATTTTGACTTGTCTACATAAAGATCACCAAAATCTGATAACAAGGTCAATTACATCCCTGGGTGGGATTGAACCACCAACCTTTTGGTTAATAGCCTTACACAGTAACTGATTGCGCCACAGCAACACTTTGCAAAAGTCCATACTGACAAAGGCTAATAAGCATTCATCTAGAATGATTCCTAGAAACATTTTAAAAAGTCAATAATGTGGAGAGTTTTTGTAAGATGTTTCTTCCATCAACCAATGAAGAAACACATTGGTACTTTCCCATGATGAGTGAGTGCTTCAGGATCTCTTGCACTTACATGTGCAGCAGAGGACTGTAATGGAAGCATGCTGGGTCCATAACCCAGAGGTAGGCAGATTGAAACTATCCTCTGCTATATGCATTTTTTTTTGTTAATTAAAGTAATCCAAAACTGGTATTGATATTTTTGCTCTTTTATTTTTACTTAAAGTACAATAACTTTTACCATTTTAATTTGTTTTAATAGTATATTGACAGTATTGTTTTCTTTAAAAAATCCACTTAATTTTCTTTACCCGATTATTAAAATGGTAATTGACAAAAACAAACTACATTGTCACCAGAAGAGCAATACAAAATGTACAAGTGATATATTAAAATCATCTTTCCAGCTTGAATTTCAATGATGCATTGGGGCAACGATTTTGTGAGAAACATCTTACCCTTAAATAAAGATTTTCTTAATTCCTTACCTGTGTGCTAATTAGATATCACCTTGTTTTCACATTAAACAGACTTCCACATGAGAAAGCAGCAAGGATGCAGTGGCGTTAATGTTTCCTGGTGTCAACCTGTATTATTTCAGTAGATATTGAAATGAGGATGCATCTTGCTGCCTTTCCAATGAAGCAAGTTTAATTTAGTAATAGGTGAAAAACCATCCCTACAAAGATGTTAATCCGATACTTGGCTTTGTGGACACTTTTTAGAGAACAAATTAGTTAGCATAAAAATAAAGCCAGAAAATGAAGAGCTGTTTAATCACTCAATTGGATTTTTCTGCCAGCATATTTCATTTTCTCTGCAAACCACTGCTAAATTGTGCTTCCTAGCTGTTTTTTGATAAAATCACTTAATCAAATCTAACTCTGATTACATCAGAGTAGGCCAGGTACCCTACACCATAAGAGGGGGTTTGAAATTTTGACTTGTCTACTTAAAGATCACCAAAATCTGATGACAAGGTCAATAACATCCCTGGGTGGGATTGAACCACCAACCCTTTGGTTAATAACCAAACACACTAACCGATTGCACCACAGAGACAATTTGCAAAAGTACATACTGACAAAGGCTAATAAGCATTCATCTAGAACGTTTCCTAGAAAACTTTAAAAAGTCAATAATCTGGAGAGTTTTTGTAAGATGTTTCTTCCATCAACCAATGAAGAAACGCATTGGTACTTTCCCATGATGAGTGAGTGCTTCAGGATCTCTTGCACTTACATGTGCAGCAGAGTACTGCAATGGAAGCATGCTGGGCCCCTTAACCCAGAGGTAGGCAGATTGAAACTATCCTCTGCTATATGCATTTTTTTTTGTTAATTAAAGTAATCCAAAACTGGGATTGATATTTTTGCTCTTTTATTTTTACTTAAAGTACAATAACTTTTACCATTTTAATTTGTTTTAATAGTATATTGACAGTATTGTTTTCTTTCAAAAATCCACTTAATTTTCTTTACCCTATTATTAAAATGGTAATTGACAAAAACAAACTACATTGTCACCAGAAGAGCAATACAAAATGTACAAGTGATATATTAAAATCATCTTTCCAGCTTGAATTTCAATGATGCATTGGGGCAACGATTTTGTGAGAAACATCTTCACCCTTAAATAAAGATTTTCTTAATTCCTTACCTGTGTGCTAATTAGATATCACCTTGTTTTCACATTAAACAGACTTCCACATGAGAAAGCAGCAAGGATGCAGTGGCGTTAATGTTTCCTGGTGTCAACCTGTATTATTTCAGTAGATATTGAAATGAGGATGCATCTTGCTGCCTTTCCAATGAAGCAAGTTTAATTTAGTAATAGGTGAAAAACCATCCCTACAAAGATGTTAATCAGATACTTGGCTTTGTGGACACTTTTCAGAGAACAAATTTGTTAGCATAAAAATAAAGCCAGAAAATGAAGAGCTGTTTAATCACTCAATTGGATTTTTTTGCCAGCATATTTCTTTTTCTCTGCAAACCACTGCTAAATTGTGCTTCCTAGCTGTTTTTATAAAATCACTGAATCAAATCTAACTCTGATTACATCAGAGAAGGCCAGGTACCCTACACCATAACAGGGGTTTTTGAAATTTTGACTTGTCTACTTAAAGATCACCAAAATCTGATAACAAGGTCAATTACATCCCTGGGTGGGATTGAACCACCAACCTTTTGGTTAATAGCCGTACACACTAACTGATTGCGCCACAGCGACACTTTGCAAAAGTACATACTGACAAAGGCTAATAAGCATTCATCTAGAACGTTTCCTAGAAAAACTTTAAGTAGTCAATAATGTGGAGAGTTTTTGTAAGATGTTTCTTCCATCAACCAATGAAGAAACACATTGGTACTTTCCCATGATGAGTGAGTACTTCAGGATCTCTTGCAATTACATGTGCAGCAGAGTACTGTAATGGAAGCATGCTGGGTCCATAGCCCAGAGGTAGGCAGATTGAAACTATCCTCTGCTATATGCGTTTTTTTTTGTTAATTAAAGTAATCCAAAACTGGGATTGATATTTTTGCTCTTTTATTTTTACTTAAAGTACAATAACTTTTACCATTTTCATTTGTTTTAATAGTATATTGACAGTATTGTTTTCTTTCAAAAATCCACTTAATTTTCTTTACCCGATTATTAAAATGGTAATTGACAAAAACAAACTACATTGTCACCAGAAGAGCAATACAAAATGTACAAGTGATATATTAAAATCATCTTTCCAGCTTGAATTTCAATGATGCATTGGGGCAACGATTTTGTGAGAAACATCTTCACCCTTAAATAAAGATTTTCTTAATTCCTTACCTGTGTGCTAATTAGATATCACCTTGTTTTCACATTAAACAGACTTCCACATGAGAAAGCAGCAAGGATGCAGTGGCGTTAATGTTTCCTGGTGTCAACCTGTATTATTTCAGTAGATATTCAAATGAGGATGCATCTTGCTGCCTTTCCAATGAAGCAAGTTTAATTTAGTAATAGGTGAAAAACCATCCCTACAAAGGTGTTAATCAGAAACTTGGCTTTGTGGACACTTTTCAGAGAACAAATTTGTTAGCATAAAAATAAAGCCAGAAAATGAAGAGCTGTTTAATCACTCAATTGGATTTTTTTGCCAGCATATTTCTTTTTCTCTGCAACCCACTGCTAAATTGTGCTTCCTATCTGTTTTTATAAAATCACTGAATCAAATCTAACTCTATTTACATCAGAGAAGGCCAGGTACCCTACACCATAAGAGGGGGTTTGAAATTTTGACTTGTCTACATAAAGATCACCAAAATCTGATAACAAGGTCAATTACGTCCCTGGGTGGGATTGAACCACCAACCTTTTGGTTAATAGCCTTACACAGTAACTGGTTGCGCCACAGCAACACTTTGCAAAAGTCCATACTGACAAAGGCTAATAAGCATTCATCTAGAACGATTCCTAGAAACATTTTAAAAAGTCAATAATGTGGAGAGTTTTTGTAAGATGTTTCTTCCATCAACCAATGAAGAAACACATTGGTACTTTCCCATGATGAGTGAGTGCTTCAGGATCTCTTGCACTTACATGTGCAGCAGAGGACTGTAATGGAAGCATGCTGGGTCCATAACCCAGAGGTAGGCAGATTGAAACTATCCTCTGCTATATGCATTTTTTTTTGTTAATTAAAGTAATCCAAAACTGGGATTGATATTTTTGCTCTTTTATTTTTACTTAAAGTACAATAACTTTTACCATTTTAATTTGTTTTAATAGTATATTGACAGTATTGTTTTCTTTCAAAAATCCAATTAATTTTCTTTACCCAATTATTAAAATGGTAATTGACAAAAACAAACTACATTGTCACCAGAAGAGCAATACAAAATGTACAAATGATATATTAAAATCATCTTTCCAGCTTGAATTTCAATGATGCATTGGGGCAACGATTTTGTGAGAAACATCTTACCCTTAAATAAAGATTTTCTTAATTCCTTACCTGTGTGCTAATTAGATATCACCTTGTTTTCACATTAAACAGACTTCCACATGAGAAAGCAGCAAGGATGCAGTGGCGTTAATGTTTCCTGGTGTCAACCTGTATTATTTCAGTAGATATTGAAATGAGGATGCATCTTGCTGCCTTTCCAATGAAGCAAGTTTAATTTAGTAATAGGTGAAAAACCATCCCTACAAAGATGTTAATCCGATACTTGGCTTTGTGGACACTTTTCAGAGAACAAATTAGTTAGCATAAAAATAAAGCCAGAAAATGAAGAGCTGTTTAATCACTCAATTGGATTTTTCTGCCAGCATATTTCATTTTCTCTGCAAACCACTGCTAAATTGTGCTTCCTAGCTGTTTTTTTATAAAATCACTTAATCAAATCTAACTCTGATTACATCAGAGTAGGCCAGGTACCCTACACCATAAGAGGGGGTTTGAAATTTTGACTTGTCTACTTAAAGATCACCAAAATCTGATGACAAGGTCAATAACATCCCTGGGTGGGATTGAACCACCAACCCTTTGGTTAATAACCAAACACACTAACCGATTGCACCACAGAGACACTTTGCAAAAGTACATACTGACAAAGGCTAATAAGCATTCATCTAGAACGTTTCCTAGAAAACTTTAAAAAGTCAATAATCTGGAGAGTTTTTGTAAGATGTTTCTTCCATCAACCAATGAAGAAACGCATTGGTACTTTCCCATGATGAGTGAGTGCTTCAGGTTCTCTTGCACTTACATGTGCAGCAGAGTACTGTAATGGAAGCATGCTGGGCCCCTTAACCCAGAGGTAGGCAGATTGAAACTATCCTCTGCTATATGCATTTTTTTTGTTAATTAAAGTAATCCAAAACTGGGATTGATATTTTTGCTCTTTTATTTTTACTTAAAGTACAATAACTTTTACCATTTTAATTTGTTTTAATAGTATATTGACAGTATTGTTTTCTTTCAAAAATCCACTTAATTTTCTTTACCCTATTATTAAAATGGTAATTGACAAAAACAAACTACATTGTCACCAGAAGAGCAATACAAAATGTACAAGTGATATATTAAAATCATCTTTCCAGCTTGAATTTCAATGATGCATTGGGGCAACGATTTTGTGAGAAACATCTTCACCCTTAAATAAAGATTTTCTTAATTCCTTACCTGTGTGCTAATTAGATATCACCTTGTTTTCACATTAAACAGACTTCCACATGAGAAAGCAGCAAGGATGCAGTGGCGTTAATGTTTCCTGGTGTCAACCTGTATTATTTCAGTAGATATTGAAATGAGGATGCATCTTGCTGCCTTTCCAATGAAGCAAGTTTAATTTAGTAATAGGTGAAAAACCATCCCTACAAAGATGTTAATCAGATACTTGGCTTTGTGGACACTTTTCAGAGAACAAATTTGTTAGCATAAAAATAAAGCCAGAAAATGAAGAGCTGTTTAATCACTCAATTGGATTTTTTTGCCAGCATATTTCTTTTTCTCTGCAAACCACTGCTAAATTGTGCTTCCTAGCTGTTTTTATAAAATCACTGAATCAAATCTAACTCTGATTACATCAGAGAAGGCCAGGTACCCAACACCATAACAGGGGTTTTTGAAATTTTGACTTGTCTACTTAAAGATCACCAAAATCTGATAACAAGGTCAATTACATCCCTGGGTGGGATTGAACCACCAACCTTTTGGTTAATAGCCGTACACACTAACTGATTGCGCCACAGCGACACTTTGCAAAAGTACATACTGACAAAGGCTAATAAGCATTCATCTAGAACGTTTCCTAGAAAAACTTTAAGTAGTCAATAATCTGGAGAGTTTTTGTAAGATGTTTCTTCCATCAACCAATGAAGAAACACATTGGTACTTTCCCATGATGAGTGAGTACTTCAGGATCTCTTGCAATTACATGTGCAGCAGAGTACTGTAATGGAAGCATGCTGGGTCCATAGCCCAGAGGTAGGCAGATTGAAACTATCCTCTGCTATATGCGTTTTTTTTTGTTAATTAAAGTAATCCAAAACTGGGATTGATATTTTTGCTCTTTTATTTTTACTTAAAGTACAATAACTTTTACCATTTTCATTTGTTTTAATAGTATATTGACAGTATTGTTTTCTTTCAAAAATCCACTTAATTTTCTTTACCCGATTATTAAAATGGTAATTGACAAAAACAAACTACATTGTCACCAGAAGAGCAATACAAAATGTACAAGTGATATATTAAAATAATCTTTCCAGCTTGAATTTCAATGATGCATTGGGGCAACGATTTTGTGAGAAACATCTTCACCCTTAAATAAAGATTTTCTTAATTCCTTACCTGTGTGCTAATTAGATATCACCTTGTTTTCACATTAAACAGACTTCCACATGAGAAAGCAGCAAGGATGCAGTGGCGTTAATGTTTCCTGGTGTCAACCTGTATTATTTCAGTAGATATTGAAATGAGGATGCATCTTGCTGCCTTTCCAATGAAGCAAGTTTAATTTAGTAATAGGTGAAAAACCATCCCTACAAAGATGTTAATCAGATACTTGGCTTTGTGGACACTTTTCAGAGAACAAATTTGTTAGCATAAAAATAAAGCCAGAAAATGAAGAGCTGTTTAATCACTCAATTGGATTTTTTTGCCAGCATATTTCTTTTTCTCTGCAAACCACTGCTAAATTGTGCTTCCTAGCTGTTTTTATAAAATCACTGAATCAAATCTAACTCTGATTACATCAGAGAAGGCCAGGTACCCAACACCATAACAGGGGTTTTTGAAATTTTGACTTGTCTACTTAAAGATCACCAAAATCTGATAACAAGGTCAATTACATCCCTGGGTGGGATTGAACCACCAACCTTTTGGTTAATAGCCGTACACACTAACTGATTGCGCCACAGCGACACTTTGCAAAAGTACATACTGACAAAGGCTAATAAGCATTCATCTAGAACGTTTCCTAGAAAAACTTTAAGTAGTCAATAATCTGGAGAGTTTTTGTAAGATGTTTCTTCCATCAACCAATGAAGAAACACATTGGTACTTTCCCATGATGAGTGAGTACTTCAGGATCTCTTGCAATTACATGTGCAGCAGAGTACTGTAATGGAAGCATGCTGGGTCCATAGCCCAGAGGTAGGCAGATTGAAACTATCCTCTGCTATATGCGTTTTTTTTTGTTAATTAAAGTAATCCAAAACTGGGATTGATATTTTTGCTCTTTTATTTTTACTTAAAGTACAATAACTTTTACCATTTTCATTTGTTTTAATAGTATATTGACAGTATTGTTTTCTTTCAAAAATCCACTTAATTTTCTTTACCCGATTATTAAAATGGTAATTGACAAAAACAAACTACATTGTCACCAGAAGAGCAATACAAAATGTACAAGTGATATATTAAAATAATCTTTCCAGCTTGAATTTCAATGATGCATTGGGGCAACGATTTTGTGAGAAACATCTTCACCCTTAAATAAAGATTTTCTTAATTCCTTACCTGTGTGCTAATTAGATATCACCTTGTTTTCACATTAAACAGACTTCCACATGAGAAAGCAGCAAGGATGCAGTGGCGTTAATGTTTCCTGGTGTCAACCTGTATTATTTCAGTAGATATTCAAATGAGGATGCATCTTGCAGCCTTTCCAATGAAGCAAGTTTAATTTAGTAATAGGTGAAAAACCATCCCTACAAAGGTGTTAATCAGAAACTTGGCTTTGTGGACACTTTTCAGAGAACAAATTTGTTAGCATAAAAATAAAGCCAGAAAATGAAGAGCTGTTTAATCACTCAATTGGATTTTTTTGCCAGCATATTTCTTTTTCTCTGCAACCCACTGCTAAATTGTGCTTCCTAGCTGTTTTTATAAAATCACTGAATCAAATCTAACTCTGATTACATCAGAGAAGGCCAGGTACCCTACACCATAAGAGGGGGTTTGAAATTTTGACTTGTCTACATAAAGATCACCAAAATCTGATAACAAGGTCAATTACGTCCCTGGGTGGGATTGAACCACCAACCTTTTGGTTATTAGCCTTACACAGTAACTGATTGCGCCACAGCAACACTTTGCAAAAGTCCATACTGACAAAGGCTAATAAGCATTCATCTAGAACGATTCCTAGAAACATTTTAAAAAGTCAATAATGTGGAGAGTTTTTGTAAGATGTTTCTTCCATCAACCAATGAAGAAACACATTGGTACTTTCCCATGATGATTGAGTGCTTCAGGATCTCTTGCACTTACATGTGCAGCAGAGTACTGTAATGGAAGCATGCTGGGTCCATAACCCAGAGGTAGGCAGATTGAAACTATCCTCTGCTATATGCATTTTTTTTTGTTAATTAAAGTAATCCAAAACTGGGATTGATATTTTTGCTCTTTTATTTTTACTTAAAGTACAATAACTTTTACCATTTTAATTTGTTTTAATAGTATATTGACAGTATTGTTTTCTTTCAAAAATCCAATTAATTTTCTTTACCCGATTATTAAAATGGTAATTGACAAAAACAAACTACATTGTCACCAGAAGAGCAATACAAAATGTACAAATGATATATTAAAATCATCTTTCCAGCTTGAATTTCAATGATGCATTGGGGCAACGATTTTGTGAGAAACATCTTCACCCTTAAATAAAGATTTTCTTAATTCCTTACCTGTGTGCTAATTAGATATCACCTTGTTTTCACATTAAACAGACTTCCACATGAGAAAGCAGCAAGGATGCAGTGGCGTTAATGTTTCCTGGTGTCAACCTGTATTATTTCAGTAGATATTGAAATGAGGATGCACCTTGCTGCCTTTCCAATGAAGCAAGTTTAATTTAGTAATAGGTGAAAAACCATCCCTACAAAGATGTTAATCAGATACTTGGCTTTGTGGACACTTTTCAGAGAACAAATTTGTTAGCATAAAAATAAAGCCAGAAAATGAAGAGCTATTTAATCACTCAATTGGATTTTTTTGCCAGCATATTTCTTTTTCTCTGCAACCCACTGCTAAATTGTGCTTCCTAGCTGTTTTTATAAAATCACTGAATCAAATCTAACTCTGATTACATCAGAGAAGGCCAGGTACCCTACACCATAACAGGGGTTTTCGAAATTTTGACTTGTCTACATAAAGATCACCAAAATCTGATAACAAGGTCAATTACGTCCCTGGGTGGGATTGAACCACCAACCTTTTGGTTAATAGCCTTACGCAGTAACTGATTGCGCCACAGCAACACTTTGCAAAAGTCCATACTGACAAAGGCTAATAAGCATTCATCTAGAACGATTCCTAGAAACATTTTAAAAAGTCAATAATGTGGAGAGTTTTTGTAAGATGTTTCTTCCATCAACCAATGAAGAAACACATTGGTACTTTCCCATGATGAGTGAGTGCTTCAGGATCTCTTGCACTTACATGTGCAGCAGAGTACTGTAATGGAAGCATGCTGGGTCCATAACCCAGAGGTAGGCAGATTGAAACTATCCTCTGCTATATGCATTTTTTTTTTGTTAATTAAAGTAATCCAAAACTGGGATTGATATTTTTGCTCTTTTATTTTTACTTAAAGTACAATAACTTTTACCATTTTAATTTGTTTTAATAGTATATTGACAGTATTGTTTTCTTTCAAAAATCCACTTAATTTTCTTTACCCGATTATTAAAATGGTAATTGACAAAAACAAACTACATTATCACCAGAAGAGCAATATAAAATGTTCAAGTAATATATTAAAATCATCTTTCCAGCTTGGATTTCAATGATGCATTGGGGCAACGATTTTGTGAGAAACATCTTCACCCTTAAATAAAGATTTTCTTAATTCCTTACCTGTGTGCTAATTAGAGATCACCTTGTTTTCACATTAAACAGACTTCCACATGAGAAAACAGCAAAGATGCAGTGGCGTTAATGTTTCATGGTGTCAACCTGTATTATTTCCGTAGATATTGAAATGAGGATACATCTTGCTGCCTTTCCAATGAAGCAAGTTTAATTTAGTAATAGGTGAAAAACCATCCCTACAAAGATGTTAATCAGATACTTGGCTTTGTGGACACTTTTCAGAGAACAAATTTGTTATCATAAAAATAAAGCCAGAAAATGAAGAGCTGTTTAATCACTCAATTGGATTTTTCTGCCAGCATTTTTCTTTTTCTCTGCAACCCACTGCTAAATTGTGCTTCCTAGCTGTTTTTTTTTATAAAATCACTTAATTAAATCTAACTCTGATTACATCAGAGAAGGCCAGGTACCCTACACCATAAGAGGGGGTTTGCAATTTTGACTTGTCTACTTAAATATCACCAAAATCTGATCACAAGGTCAATCACGTCCCTGGGTGGGATTGAACCACCAACCTTTTGATTAATAGCTGAACACACTAACCGATTGCGCCACAGAGACACTTTGCAAAAAGTAAATACTGACAAAGACTAATAAGCATTCATCTAGAACGTTTCCTAGAAAAACTTTAAAAAGTCAATAATCTGGAGAGTTTTTGTAAGATGTTTCTTCCAGCAACCAATGAAGAAACACATTGGTACTTTCGCATGATGAGTGAGTGCTTCAGGATCTCTTGCACTTACATGTGCAGCAGAGTACTGTAATGGAAGCATGCTGGGTCCATAACCCAGAGGTAGGCAGATTGAAACTATCCTTTGCTATATGCATTTTTTTTTGTTCATTAAAGTAATCCAAAACTGGGATTGATATTTTAGCTTTTATTTTTACTTAAAGTACAATAACTTTTACCATTTTAATTTGTTTTAATAGTATATTGACAGTATTGTTTTCTTTCAAAAATCCACTTAATTTTCTTTACCCGATTATTAAAATGGTAATTGACAAAAACAAACTACATTGTCACCAGAAGAGCAATACAAAATGTACAAGTGATGTATTAAAATCATCTTTCCAGCTTGAATTTCAATGATGCATTGGGGCAACGATTTTGTGAGAAACATCTTCACCCTTAAATAAAGATTTTCTTAATTCCTTACCTGTGTGCTAATTAGATATCACCTTGTTTTCACATTAAACAGACTTCCACATGAGAAAGCAGCAAGGATGCAGTGGCGTTAATGTTTCCTGGTGTCAACCTGTATTATTTCAGTAGATATTGAAATGAGGATGCATCTTGCTGCCTTTCCAATGAAGCAAGTTTAATTTAGTAATAGGTGAAAAACCATTCCTACAAAGATGTTAATCAGATATTTGGCTTTGTGGACACTTTTCAGAGTACAAATTTGTTAGCATAAAAGTAAAGCCAGAAAATGAAGAGCTGTTTAATCACTCAATTGGATTTTTTTGCCAGCATATTTCTTTTTCTCTGCAAACCACTGCTAAATTGTGCTTCCTAGCTGTTTTTATAAAATCACTGAATCAAATCTAACTCTGATTACATCAGAGAAGGCCAGGTACCCTACACCATAACAGGGGTTTTTGAAATTTTGACTTGTCTACTTAAAGATCACCAAAATCTGATAACAAGGTCAATTACGTCCCTGGGTGGGATTGAACCACCAACCTTTTGGTTAATAGCCGTACACACTAACTGATTGCGCCACAGCGACACTTTGCAAAAGTACATACTGACAAAGGCTGATAAGCATTCATCTAGAACGTTTCCAAGAAAAACTTTAAATAGTCAATAATCTGGAGAGTTTTTGTAAGATGTTTCTTCCATCAACCAATGAAGAAACACATTGGTACTTTCCCATGATGAGTGAGTGCTTCAGGATCTCTTGCAATTACATGTGCAGCAGAGTACTGTAATGGAAGCATGCTGGGTCCATAGCCCAGAGGTAGGCAGATTGAAACTATCCTCTGCTATATGCATTTTTTTTTGTTAATTAAAGTAATCCAAAACTGGGATTGATATTTTTGCTCTTTTATTTTTACTTAAAGTACAATAACTTTTACCATTTTAATTTGTTTTAATAGTATATTGACAGTATTGTTTTCTTTCAAAAATCCACTTAATTTTCTTTACCCGATTATTAAAATGGTAATTGACAAAAATAAACTGATGAGGATACTACTGCAGTCTTTGTTTCGTCTGTACCCGCTGAAAGAGCAGCAAAAGGTGGAGATCTTGATGGGACAGTTGAAAGGGCTTGCACTTAGAGAGGTTACTTCCTGGCCTACTGAAGAGAAGAAGACTGTGGACCAGATCCTCAACAGGCTTGCTACCACATTTGACACAAGGACAGTGTCAGAACTTAAAATGCACTTCTTTGCTCGAAAGCAACAACCAGGAGAGTCACTACGGGGCTATGCCCTCAGCTTGCAGGAAGCACTCAGAGATGTTCAGCAAGCAGACCCTGAGCAAGTGCATGACAAAGAGAAAATGTTATTGGACCAGTTCACTGAAGGTGCAAGGGGCGAATTTGTAAAACTCAGCTGCGACTATTGAGATTGCAGAAGCCTGGAAGCACATTCCTGGATTTTAAAGAGGCTGCGATTAAAGTTCTAGGCTCCAGTCTTACTTCAGGGGCTGTTCCACAAGAGTCTATTCCAGAGATGCCACGGTATCAAGAGAATTCTGATGCCCAGGAGTCAAGTTTTAAAGGAGCTACTTACCCACCTACAGTAAAAGGAGTGACAGTGCCATGTTCAAAGACATGCATATTTGACTCTTCTAGTGAGTTACGAAGTCTGCTGGCTGAACTGACACGTGGTGTGACAGAGATGCGCAGAGACCTGCAGATTCTGAAGAGACAGCAGGCACTGCTCCATGAAGAAATGGAATGGTGCCAGGAGAGGAGACCACTGAACAGTTCCCAATGGGACCTACATAGAAACAGGGAGACACTTTTTTCCAACCACTTTGCCTCCCAAAGGCGACCCATTTTTCAAAGCTGTGAAGGAAGCGGACAAATTAAGAGAGAATTTGAGCAGCCAGATCATTTAAACTCCAAATTCATGTGGTTAACCCGTTATGTTAGCCAAAGCCCGGTGGTTCAAGTTTGCATCAATGGAGTCTCAATGCCCGCTCTCTTAGACACTGGATCACAAGTGACCACAATACAAGCAACACAGTTTGAGCAGCATTGGACTGAGGAACAGATGTTTCCGTCAACTTCCACATTGATAAACCCGATTGCAAGCAATGGGCACTGCATCCCTTGCAAAGGATACTCGGAAGCTGAAATTCAAATCGGACGAACAGTGCTACCACAGCAAGGCTTCATCATCACCACTGCCCAAGATGATGGATTGCCTCCAGTGATAGTGGGCATGAATGTGTTGCGGAACTGCTGTGAGGAGCTCGTAGCAGCACTCCAAGGAGAGTTTCAAACTGACAAGCTCCAGGAGAAACAAGGCCTTCAACCTGGGATAGCCAAACAAAAGGGAAGAATGATAACAGAATTATATGTAAGAGAGGAACATGAAAAAAATAAGGCTAGCCAAATAATGATAGAAATGCCCATCTCCAGTGTCCAGATTATCCGAAAGAATGCTTCAATGTTAGGCATGAATAATATAGCATCCAGTTCTAGAAACTGTGAGCAACCTATTCAAGGAACCAGTTTTGACCACCTGCAAGATAAAAGTCAGATGATAAGACACCTCAAAGCCTTACTGAAGATTGGGAAATACCTGACCAAGCGACAAAGGCAAGAATCCTCGCCAGAACTCCTGAAGTTGTTGAGACAGCGAGAAAGGCTGTTTGAAGAGAAAGGACAGTTGGTTCGATGTAGTGTGGATCCTAATACTCATTATAGGATCAGTCAACTTGTAATTCCAAGACAAAGTGCTTGTTATGTGCTTGAAGAATATCACGACAAGTCAGGTCACCCTGGGTGCAAAAGGATGGAAACAAGCATCTGGAAAAAGTTCTTTTGGGTTGAAATGAGGGAAGACATCAAGAGATGGTGCCGAAACTGTCCAACCTGTTCTGTAAGAAGAACCTTGCTGCCTCTTTCTCTCCAGAATCCATTGTCCCAAACCAGCTGTGATACTGAATCCCAAGATGGAATGGAAGAGGCTCATAAAATGTATTTACAGCAGACTAAGGTGGTTTGTCACCGACAAGGAGGCAAGAAGACTAGGGCTTGCAAAACAGAAAACCACCATAGTCAGCTGCAGTTTTGTACAGCATGTCCCAAAGACAGTTTAGAAAGAGTTCAATACTCATCCATGGCAGGGGGGTTGAGGTTTCCTAGACAAACTTTTCAAGACCATATACTGTCCAGATTTCAACCGATTGCTCCAGGAGCATGTGTTAATGTACTATAGCACAAAAGGAATTATACCTATCAGATACTGATGTTAAAAATGTTGATAAATGTTAATGTTTCAGACATAATCTGTGTTCACTAATGAATGTGACTGGATATAGTGAGAAGTTTATATAGGGATAAAACCAAAATGCGTGAGGACACGCATGTTTTGGGGGGGGGGCACGTGTGATATCCCATAACAACAAGGACATTTTTGACAACAGTGTAGTTGCCTGTGCCATTTTAAATAAAGTTTATTTAAAAGAAAATTGAACAGCAGTTTGAGAAGTCAGTTGGAGCCATGGTGAGGAAAGAGCTGGCGACGCCATTACGCAGAGATGAGCAGCTGAGAGAGGGGAGACAAATAAGCTGAAAATTGCATGAGAGAGTAAGCAGTAGTGCAAAATACAGCAGTGGAAGTGCAGCAATTAACAAGTAAGAACGCCATGACACTCTCAGCCAAGAGAGTGCACAGCAAGTGTCAGAGACAGGAGAGTATAAAGCCTTTATACCAATGCTGACTGGCCTACATCTGAGGGGAAACTGCCTCAGAAACATCTATTGACTGGGTGAGATAAATCCATATTTATACTGAAACCTACTCCACTGCAAAGGACATTATCCTATATTTACTATACCTATGCAGCGATTTACATGGGAAGCAGCTCCAGTTTGTTTTAAACAATCATCTTTACTACACAGAGCTACAATATTTTGTTCACAGCTAAAGGAGACAATAGCTGCATATAACTATGTAACAACATAACCGGGCCCCAACGTGCACATAGAGACTCCCTGCAGTGACACCAATGTTATCTGGGACTTAAATATTGTCTGCATAAGTTGATTTCTATTACTAAGCAACATAGTATTAATCTCAGATTTAGTTATATTACCATTTGTGTAATGACTTAAAGTGTATATGGTGTCTGTGTTTAAGTTGCTTGAATCAAATCTTTCCCTTCCCTACTGTAATCAGTTCCTTTTCTGAGTTATGTGGTAAACCATTTATTCTTTCATACACAGCCCTGCCTGCCTTTCTTTGTGTCTGGGGAAACCTTGCCTCTCTGCCAGGAATAGAGAAGAGCTGCTGCTGAAGGAGGAATAGTCCATCAAGGTATCCCTGACCTGTTCCACATAGTTTACACACTTGTTATACCGGGGTGTTACATTGTGTGTGACTGACCTTAGGAAGAAACCGGAGCCTCCGCTGCAGTGACCCAGCAACCAGGGCACGGGAGTATACAGTGCCGCTGGGAGTGATGAAGCTGCAGTAAAGATGTCTATTAGACCTAGCCTGCTGCAGCCCTTGTAGATTCTCATAAAAAAAGTTCTTCTTTTCTTGTCAAAATTAATAGCTAAGAATAGGCTGCTTGAGGCAGGCCCCTGTTAAGTGGCCTGCTACTGAAGGCAACAACTACAAACTGAGCTCCCTGTTCATGGAAGCGGGGTTATAGAGGAGAATGCGCTGAGCATCTTGGGAACAGTCAAAAGCTTTGAGCCGGTTGGTGCCTCAGATCAAGATCCTACTCTACACCCCAATGTGAATCCTTGTGGAGTCCAGTGTACCCCACAGAAGAAATTAATGTGTCACACCCATTGGCAGCAACCTTAGAATAGCTGCTGACGGGCACAATTGAGAAAGGAAGGGGGGGGGGGACATTTGAATCCAGCACATAGATGCAATTCAAATATGTAATTTGAACCTTCCTATTTTAAAATATAATGGATGAACCTCACCCTGTGAGAACAATCTTCATGATATAGAGATCTCATATGCAAAATAAGTATGAGTTGGGATAGGGCTGGGGAGGGTGGCTGCTCGGGCAGCCCCTCCCCCGTCAAGTTAAGGAGATTCAACTGAGGAAGCACAAGGGAACTCTCGTCTGGGGACAACAACTGCAGGGAGACCACATCTTTTCAGATGAACATGGGAGGGCGGAAGGCTGCCTAATACTGAAGCACCATCAAATATCAAACCATATGCAATAACTAGTACAAGCATTCCTGGGGGAAGGTCTGCAGGAGACGAATTTGCATACGGTGATGTCATCCAAGCAGTGGGCCAAAGTTGGCTGGAACCCTCATCTGCATATGAAAAGAGAAAAGGGTTATGCAGGGCATGGCGGCCTTTTGCGGCGCTTGGATGACCCCTAGTTCGCATTAAACACCTCCACCCTCCTTCGGTGTGGGGCTCATGTTGACTATGCCCCAGCCCCTGAAGCATTCAAGCTGATTTCTTGCAGCAGCTGGGCACTGTAACAGCTCCAGAGCTGCTCTGTAAGGCAAATAAAAGGGTGTGGGCCCTGCAGCACTACCTGTAGTTCGCATTGTGCGTTGGAAGGCACAAAGTAATCAGACGGGAGAAGTCAGGATAGTGCGCAAGGGCATAGAAGGGAGCGGCTCAAGAAAAGAGAAGTGGAAACAGACAGCAAACTAGGCTGGAGAGAGACCTGAGACAAAGAGATCTGAATTATACGAGAGCCGACCAGGGGAAACACAAATTATGCAGTCAAGTTTCCCACATTTGGGGAAATCGCAGGGGCAGCACAGCCAGAGTGCAATGGGTGAGCCTTGCCCTGGGAGAAGCACCTTCAAGATCATAGTATCTCACCTGGCAGGTAAGTAGGAGTTGGGCTAGAGCTGGGGAGGGTCGCTGCTCGGGCACCCCCCTGTCAAGTGAAGGAGATCCAACTGAGGCAGCACAATGGAACTCTCGAAAGAAGAACAAGGCTAGAGGAAGATCTGAGACAAAGAAATCTGACTTTTACCAGAGCTGACCAGCGGAAAACACAAACACAGTCCCCCACTACCACAAATAATGCAGGCGAGTTTCCCACATTTGGGGAAATCACAGGGGTCAGCATACCCAGAATGCAATGAATGAACCTCACCCTGGGTGAACAATCTTCATGACCATGGTGTCTCCTATGCAAAATAAGTATGATTTGGGATAGGGCTGGGGAGGGCCGCTGCTCAGGCACATCTCTGTCAAGTAAAGTTAATTCAACTGAGGCAGCACAAGGGAACTCTCATCTGGGGACAACAACTGCAGGGAGAACACATATTTTCAGATGAACATGGGAGGGCAGAAGGCTGCCTAATACTGAAGCACCCCCAAACAACAAACCAAATGCAACAACTAGTGCAAGCATTCCTGGGGGAAGGCCTGCAGCAGATGGATTTGCATATGGTGATGTTATCCAAGCAGTGGGTCAAAGTTGGCTTCAACCCTCATCTGCATATGAAAAGAGAAAAGGGGCGTGCAGGGCATGGCGGCCTTTTGCGCTGCTTGGATGACCCCTAGATCGCATTAAACACCCCCACCCTCCTTTGGTGTGGGGCTCATGTTGGCCATGCCCCATCCCATGAAGCATTCAAGCTGATTTCTTGCAGCAGCTGGGCACTGTAACAGCTCCAGAGCTGCTCTGTAAGGCAAGTAAAAGGGTGTGGGCCCTGCAGCTTTACCTGTAGTTTGCATTGTGCATTGGAAGGCACAAAGTAAGCAGACGGGAGGAGAAGTCAGGATAGTGCACAAGGGTATAGAAGGGAGGGGCTCAAGAAAAGAGAAGTGGAAACAGACAGCAAACTAGGCTGGAGAGAGACCTGAGACAAAGAGATCTGAATTATACGAGAGCCGACCAGGGGAAACACAAATTATGCAGTCAAGTTTCCCACATTTGGGGAAATTGCAGGGGCAGCACACCCAGAGTGCAATGGGTGAGCCTTGCCCTGGGAGAAGCACCTTCATGATCATAGTATCTCACCTGGCAGGTAAGTAGGAGTTGGGCTAGAGCTGGGGAGGGTCGCTGCTCGGACACCCCCCTGTCAAGTGAAGGAGATCCAACTGAGGCAGCACAAAGGAACTCTCGAAAGAAGAACAAGGCTAGAGGAAGATCTGAGACAAAGAAATCTGACTTTTACCAGAGCTGACCAGAGGAAAGCACAAACACAGTCCACCACTACCACAAATAATGCAGTCGAGTTTCCCACATTTGGGGAAATCACAGGGGTCAGCATACCCAGAGTGCAATGAATGAACCGCACCCTGGGAGAACAATCTTCATAACAATGGTATCTCCTATGCAAAATAAGTATGATTTGGGATATGGCTGGGGAGGGCCGCTGCTCAGGCACATCTCTGTCAAGTAAAGGAGATTCAACTGAGGCAGCACAAGGGAACTCTCATCTGGGGACAACAACTGCAGGGAGAACACATATTTTCAGATGAACATGGGAGGGCAGAAGGCTTCCTAATACTGAAGCACCCCCAAACAACAAACCAAATGCAACAACTAGTGCAAGCATTCCTGGGGGAAGGCCTGCAGCAGATAGATTTGCATATGGTGATGTCATCCAAGCAGTGGGTCAAAGTTGGCTTCAACCCTCGTCTGCATATGAAAAGAGAAAAGGGGCGTGCAGGGCATGGTGGCCTTTTGCGGCACTTGGCTGACCCCTAGTTTGCATTAAACACCTCCACCCTCCTTCGGTGTGGGGCTCATGTTGGCTATGCCCCAGCCCCTGAAGCATTCAAGCTGATTTCTTGCAGCAGCTGGGCACTGTAACAGCTCCAGAGCTGCTCTGTAAGGCAAGTAAAAGGTTGTGGGCCCTGCAGCACTACCTGTAGTTCGCATTGTGCGTTGGAAGGCACAAAGTAAGCAGAAAGGAAGAGAAGTCAGGATAGTGCGCAAGGGCATAGAAGGGAGCTGCTGAAGAAAAGAGAAGTGGAAACAGACAGCAAACTAGGCTGGAGAGAGACCTGAGACAAAGAGATCTGAATTATACGAGACCTGACCAGGGGAAACACAAATTATGCAGTCAAGTTTCCCACATTTGGGGAAATCGCAGGAGCAGCACACCCAGAGTGCAATGGGTGAGCCTTGCCCTGGGAGAAGCACCTTCATGATCATAGTATCTCACCTGGCAGGTAAGTAGGAGTTGGGCTAGAGCTGGGGAGGGTCGCTGCTCGGGCACCCCCCTGTCAAGTGAAGGAGATCCAACTGAGGCAGCACAAAGGAACTCTCGAAAGAAGAACAAGGCTAGAGGAAGATCTGAGACAAAGAAATCTGACTTTTACCAGAGCTGACCAGAGGAAAGCACAAACACAGTCCACCACTACCACAAATAATGCAGTCGAGTTTCCCACATTTGGGGAAATCACAGGGGTCAGCATACCCAG
This sequence comes from Pseudophryne corroboree, assembly GCF_028390025.1. Lineage (NCBI taxonomy): Eukaryota > Metazoa > Chordata > Amphibia > Anura > Myobatrachidae > Pseudophryne > Pseudophryne corroboree. Next base: position 366,813 of record NW_026968131.1, on the reverse strand, counting down.
AGTGCAATGAATGAACCGCACCCTGGGAGAACAATCTTCATAACAATGGTATCTCCTATGCAAAATAAGTATGATTTGGGATATGGCTGGGGAGGGCCGCTGCTCAGGCACATCTCTGTCAAGTAAAGGAGATTCAACTGAGGCAGCACAAGGGAACTCTCATCTGGGGACAACAACTGCAGGGAGAACACATATTTTCAGATGAACATGGGAGGGCAGAAGGCTGCCTAATACTGAAGCACCCCCAAACAACAAACCAAATGCAACAACTAGTGCAAGCATTCCTGGGGGAAGGCCTGCAGCAGATAGATTTGCATATGGTGATGTCATCCAAGCAGTGGGTCAAAGTTGGCTTCAACCCTCGTCTGCATATGAAAAGAGAAAAGGGGCGTGCAGGGCATGGTGGCCTTTTGCGGCACTTGGCTGACCCCTAGTTTGCATTAAACACCTCCACCCTCCTTCGGTGTAGGGCTCATGTTGGCTATGCCCCAGCCCCTGAAGCATTCAAGCTGATTTCTTGCAGCAGCTGGGCACTGTAACAGCTCCAGAGCTGCTCTGTAAGGCAAGTAAAAGGGTGTGGGCCCTGCAGCACTACCTGTAGTTCGCATTGTGCGTTGGAAGGCACAAAGTAAGCAGAAAGGAGGAGAAGTCAGGATAGTGCGCAAGGGCATAGAAGGGAGCGGCTCAAGAAAAGAGAAGTGGAAACAGACAGCAAACTAGGCTGGAGAGAGACCTGAGACAAAGAGATCTGAATTATACGAGACCTGACCAGGGGAAACACAAATTATGCAGTCAAGTTTCCCACATTTGGGGAAATCGCAGGGGCAGCACACCCAGAGTGCAATGGGTGAGCCTTGCCCTGGGAGAAGCACCTTCATGATCATAGTATCTCACCTGGCAGGTAAGTAGGAGTTGGGCTAGAGCTGGGGAGGGTCGCTGCTCGGGCACCCCCCTGTCAAGTGAAGGAGATCCAACTGAGGCAGCACAAGGAAACTCTCGAAAGAAGAACAAGGCTAGAGGAAGATCTGAAACAAAGAAATCTGACTTTTACCAGAGATCAGAGGAAAACACAAACACAGTCCCCCACTACCAACAAATAAAGCAGTCGCGTTTCCCACATTTGGGGAAATCACAGGGGTCAGCATACCCAGAATGCAATGAATGAACCTCACCCTGGGAGAGTAATCTTCATGACCATGGTATCTCCTATGCAAAATAAGTATGATTTGGGATAGGGCTGGGGAGGGCCGCTGCTCATGCACATCTCTGTCAAGTAAAGGAGATTCAACTGAGGCAGCACAAGGGAACTCTCATCTGGGGACAACAACTGCAGGGAGAACACATATTTTCAGATGAACATGGGAGGGCAGAATGCTGCCTAATACTGAAGCACCCCCAAACAACAAACCAAATGCAACAACTAGTGCAAGCATTCCTGGGGGAAGTTCTGCAGAAGACGGATTTGCATACGGTGATGTCATCCAAGCAGTGGGTCAAAGTTGGCTTCAACCCTCATCTGCATATGAAAAGAGAAAAGGGGCGTGCAGGGCATGGCGGCCTTTTGCGGTGCTTGGATGACCCCTAGTTCGCATTAAACACCCCACCCTCCTTTGGTGTGGGGCTCATGTTGGCCATGCCCCAGCCCCTGAAGCATTCAAGCTGATTTATTGCAGCAGCTGGGCACTGTAACAGCTCCAGAGCTGCTCTGAACGGCAAGTAAAAGGGTGTGGGCCCTGCAGCACTACCTGTAGTTTGCATTGTGCATTGGAAGGCACAAAGTAAGCAGACGGGAGAAGTCAGGATAGTGCGCAAGGGCATAGAAGGGAGCGGCTCAAGAAAAGAGAAGTTGAAACAGACAGCAAACTAGGCTGGAGAGAGACCTGAGACAAAGAGATCTGAATTATACGAGAGCCGACCAGGGGAAACACAAATTATGCAGTCAAGTTTCCCACATTTGGGGAAATCGCAGGAGCAGCACACCCAGAGTGCAATGGGTGAGCCTTGCCCTGGGAGAAGCACCTACATGATCATAGTATCTCACCTGCCAGGTAAGTAGAAGTTGGGCTAGAGCTGGGGAGGGTCGCTGCTCGGGTACCCCCCTGTCAAGTGAAGGAGATCCAACTGAGGCAGCACAAGGGAACTCTCGAAAGAAGAACAAGGCTAAAGGAAGATCTGAGACAAAGAAATCTGACTTTTACCAGAGCTGACCAGAGGAAAGCACAAACACAGTCCCCCACTACCACAAATAAAGCAGTCGAGTTTCCCACATTTGGGGAAATCACAGGGGTCAGCATACCCAGAATGCAATGAATGAACCTCACCGTGGGAGAACAATCTTCATGACCATGGTATCTCCTATGCAAAATAAGTATGATTTGGGATAGGGCTGGGGAGGGCCGCTGCTCAGGCACATCTCTGTCAAGTAAAGGAGATTCAACTGAGGCAGCACAAGGGAACTCTCATCTGGGGACAACAACTGCAGGGAGAACACATATTTTCAGATGAACATGGGAGGGCAGAAGGCTGCCTAATACTGAAGCACCCCCAAACAACAAACCAAATGCAACAACTAGTGCAAGCATTCCTGGGGGAAGGCCTGCAGCAGATGGATTTGCATACGGTGATGTCATCCAAGCAGTGGGTCAAAGTTGGCTTCAACCCTCGTCTGCATATGAAAAGAGAAAAGGGGCGTGCAGGGCATGGCGGCCTTTTGCGGCGCTTGGATGACCCCTAGTTCGCATTAAACACCTCCACCCTCCTTCGGTGTGGGGCTCATGTTGGCTATGCCCCAGCCCCTGAAGCATTCAAGCTGATTTCTTGCAGCAGCTGGGCACTGTAACAGCTCCAGAGCTGCTCTGTACGGCAAGTAAAAGGGTGTGGGCCCTGCAGCACTACCTGTAGTTTGCATTGTGCATTGGAAGGCACAAAGTAAGCAGACAGGAGGAGAAGTCAGGATAGTGCACAAGGGTATAAAAGGGAGGGGCTCATGAAAAAAGAAGTGGAAACAGACAGCAAACTAGGCTGGAGAGAGACCTGAGACAAAGAGATCTGAATTATACGAGAGCCGACCAGGGGAAACACAAATTATGCAGTCAAGCTTCCCACATTTGGGGAAATCAGAGTGCAATGGGTGAGCCTTGCCCTGGGAGAAGCACCTTCATGATCATAGTATCTCACCTGGCAGGTAAGTAGGAGTTGGGCTAGAGCTGGGGAGGGTCGCTGCTCGGGCACCCCTCTGTCAAGTGAAAGAGATCCAACTGAGGCAGCACAAGGAAACTCTCGAAAGAAGAACAAGGCTAGAGGAAGATCTGAGACAAATAAATCTGACTTTTACCAGAGCTGACCAGAGGAAAGCACAAACACAGTCCCCCACTACCACAAATAATGCAGTCGAGTTTCCCACATTTTGGAAATCACAGGGGTCAGCATACCCAGAATGCAATGAATGAACCTCACCCTGGGAGAACAATCTTCATGACCATGGTATCTCCTATGCAAAATAAGTATGATTTGGGATAGGGCTGGGGAGGGCCGCTGCTCAGGCACATCTCTGTCAAGTAAAGGAGATTCAACTGAGGCAGCACAAGGGAACTCTCATCTGGGGACAACAACTGCAGGGAGAACACATATTTTCAGATGAACATGGGAGGGCAGAAGGCTGCCTAATACTGAAGCACCCCCAAACAACAAACCAAATGCAACAACTAGTGCAAGCATTCCTGGGGGAAGGCCTGCAGCAGATGGATTTGCATACGGTGATGTCATCCAAGCAGTGGGTCAAAGTTGGCTTCAACCTTCGTCTGCATATGAAAAGAGAAAAGGGGCGTGCAGGGCATGGCGGCCTTTTGCGGCGCTTGGATGACCCCTAGTTCACATTAAACACCTCCACCCTCCTTCGGTGTGGGGCTCATGTTGGCAGTGCCCCAGCCCCTGAAGCATTCAAGCTGATTTCTTGCAGTAGCTGGGCACTGTAACAGCTCCAGAACTGCTCTGTACGGCAAGTAAAAGGGTGTGGGCCCTACAGCACTACCTGTAGTTTGCATTGTGCATTGGAAGGCACAAAGTAAGCAGACAGGAGGAGAAGTCAGGATAGTGCACAAGGGTATAAAAGGGAGGGGCTCATGAAAAAAGAAGTGGAAACAGACAGCAAACTAGGCTGGAGAGAGACCTGAGACAAAGAGATCTGAATTATACGAGAGCCGACCAGGGGAAACACAAATTATGCAGTCAAGCTTCCCACATTTGGGGAAATCGCAGGGGCACCACACCCAGAGTGCAATGGGTGAGCCTTGCCCTGGGAGAAGCACCTTCATGATCATAGTATCTCACCTGGCAAGTAAGTAGGAGTTGGGCTAGAGCTGGGGAGGGTCGCTGCTCGGGCACCCCCCTGTCAAGTGAAAGAGATCCAACTGAGGCAGCACAAGGGAACTCTCGAAAGAAGAACAAGGCTAGAGGAAGATCTGAGACAAATAAATCTGACTTTTACCAGAGCTGTCCAGAGGAAAGCACAAACACAGTCCCCCACTACCACAAATAATGCAGTTGAGTTTCCCACATTTGGGGAAATCACAGGGGTCAGCATACCCAGAATGCAATGAATGAACCTCACCCTGGGAGAACAATCTTCATGACCATGGTATCGCCTATGCAAAATAAGTATGATTTGGGATAGGGCTGGGGAGGGCCGCTGCTCAGGCACATCTCTGTCAAGTAAAGGAGATTCAACTGAGGCAGCACAAGGGAACTCTCATCTGGGGACAACAACTGCAGGGAGAACACATATTTTCAGATAAACATGGGAGGGCAGAAGGCAGCCTAATACTGAAGCACCCCCAAACAACAAACCAAATGCAACAACTAGTACAAGCATTCCTGGGGGAAGGCCTGCAGCAGATGGATTTGCATATGGTGATGTCATCCAAGCAGTGGGTCAAAGTTGGCTTCAACCCTCGTCTGCATATGAAAAGAGAAAAGGGGCGTGCAGGGCATGGCGGCCTTTTGCGGCGCTTGGATGACCCCTAGTTCGCATTAAACACCTCCACCCTCCTTCGGTGTGGGGCTCATGTTGGCTATGCCCCAGCCCCTGAAGCATTCAAGCTGATTTCTTGCAGCAGCTGGGCACTGTAACAGCTCCAGAGCTGCTCTGAACGGCAAGTAAAAGGGTGTGGGCCCAGCAGCACTACCTGTAGTTTGCATTGTGCATTGGAAGGCACAAAGTAAGCAGACGGGAGAAGTCAGGATAGTGCGCAAGGGCATAGAAGGGAGCGGCTCAAGAAAAGAGAAGTTGAAACAGACAGCAAACTAGGCTGGAGAGAGACCTGAGACAAAGAGATCTGAATTATACGAGAGCCGACCAGGGGAAACACAAATTATGCAGTCAAGTTTCCCACATTTGGGGAAATCGCAGGAGCAGCACACCCAGAGTGCAATGGGTGAGCCTTGCCCTGGGAGAAGCACCTACATGATCATAGTATCTCACCTGCCAGGTAAGTAGAAGTTGGGCTAGAGCTGGGGAGGGTCGCTGCTCGGGTACCCCCCTGTCAAGTGAAGGAGATTCAACTGAGGCAGCACAAGGGAACTCTCGAAAGAAGAACAAGGCTAGAGGAAGATCTGAGACAAATAAATCTGACTTTTACCAGAGCTGACCAGAGGAAAGCACAAACACAGTCCCCCACTACCACAAATAATGCAGTCGAGTTTCCCACATTTGGGGAAATCACAGGGGTCAGCATACCCAGAATGCAATGAATGAACCTCACCCTGGGAGAACAATCTTCATGACCATGGTATCTCCTATGCAAAATAAGTATGATTTGGGATAGGGCTGGGGAGGGCCGCTGCTCAGGCGCATCTCTGTCAAGTAAAGGAGATTCAACTGAGGCAGCACAAGGGAACTCTCATCTGGGGACAACAACTGCAGGGAGAACACATATTTTCAGATGAACATGGGAGGGCAGAAGGCTGCCTAATAATGAAGCACCCCCAAACAACAAACCAAATGCAACAACTAGTGCAAGCATTCCTGGGGGAAGGCCTGCAGCAGATGGATTTGCATACGGTGATGTCATCCAAGCAGTGGGTCAAAGTTGGCTTCAACCCTCGTCTGCATATGAAAAGAGAAAAGGGGCGTGCAGGGCATAGCGGCCTTTTGCGGCGCTTGGATGACCCCTAGTTCGCATTAAACACCTCCACCCTCCTTCGGTGTGGGGCTCATGTTGGCTATGCCCCAGCCCCTGAAGCATTCAAGCTGATTTCTTGCAGCAGCTGGGCACTGTAACAGCTCCAGAGCTGCTCTGTACGGCAAGTAAAAGGGTGTGGGCCCTGCAGCACTACCAGTAGTTTGCATTGTGCATTGGAAGGCACAAAGTAAGCAGACAAGAGGAGAAGTCAGGATAGTGCACAAGGGTATAAAAGGGAGGGGCTCATGAAAAAAGAAGTGGAAACAGACAGCAAACTAGGCTGGAGAGAGACCTGAGACAAAGAGATCTGAATTATACGAGAGCCGACCAGGGGAAACACAAATTATGCAGTCAAGCTTCCCACATTTGGGGAAATCGCAGGGGCACCACACCCAGAGTGCAATGGGTGAGCCTTGCCCTGGGAGAAGCACCTTCATGATCATAGTATCTCACCTGGCAGGTAAGTAGGAGTTGGGCTAGAGCTGGGGAGGGTCGCTACTCGGGCACCCCCCTGTCAAGTGAAAGAGATCCAACTGAGGCAGCACAAGGGAACTCTCGAAAGAAGAACAAGGCTAGACAAATAAATCTGACTTTTACCAGAGCTGACCAGAGGAAAGCACAAACACAGTCCCCCACTACCACAAATAATGCAGTCGAGTTTCCCACATTTGGGGAAATCACAGGGGTCAGCATACCCAGAATGCAATGAATGAACCTCACCCTGGGAGAACAATCTTCATGACCATGGTATCGCCTATGCAAAATAAGTATGATTTGGGATAGGGTTGGGGAGGGCCGCTGCTCAGGCACATCTCTGTCAAGTAAAGGAGATTCAGCTGAGGCAGCACAAGGGAACTCTCATCTGGGGACAACAACTGCAGGGAGAACACATATTTTCAGATAAAAATCTTGGTCATGCTCTGGTTTCTCTTCAGAACGAACAAATCTTTCGCCTCTTACTAAAGATTTCCGTGGAGAGGCGCAAAACCGAGTTTTATCTCAATTTTTGCATGCCCCATCTTTTTGGGGTTTCTATTACCGGTTTAAAGATAGAATGAGTGTGCTTTAATGTAAGCTCATTTGCATAGAAATGACAGTAAATGTTTATTTATGTTCAAACAGAACTTTCTTGACCATGCTACTTGCTTTAAAGATCTGGGAGCACATGGAATACAGTACAAACCATGCTTATAGCAAGGAGAAGCCAGGTGAGAAATCTGCTTTCTTTCAAATTGGGCACTCACTTTGATCTGAATGAGGACTGCTGGCACAGCACTCAGGCGACAGGTGGAATCTTGGTCATGCTCTGGTTTCTCTTCAGAACGAACAAATCTTTCGCCTTTTATTAAAGATTATCCGTGGAGAGGAGCAAAACTGAATTTTATCTCAATTTTTGCATGCCCCATATTATTGGGGTTTCTTTTATCAGTTTAAAGACAGAACGAGTGTGCTTTCTTGTTAGCTTTAATGTAAGTTTATTTGCATAACAATGACAATAAATGTCTGTTTCTTTTCAAGCAGAACTTTCTTGACCATACTAATTGCTTGAAAGATCTGGGAGCACATGGAAAAGAGTACAAACCATGTTTATAGCAAGGGGAAGCCTGGTGAGAAATCTGCTTTCTTTCTTTCAAATTGGGTGCTCACTTTGAGCTGAATGAGGACTGCTGGCATGGCACTCAGGCGACAGGTGGAATCTTGGTCATGCTCTGGTTTCTCTTCAGAACGAACAAATCTTTCGCCTTTTACTAAAGATTTCCGTGGAGAGGAGCAAAACTGAGTTTTATCTCAATTTTTGCATGCCCCATATCATACCTCCCAACTGTCCCGATTTTCGCGGGACAGTCCCGTTTTTTGGGGACTGTCCCGCTGTCCCACCTGCGGGCCGCAGTGTCCCGCGGTGGGGAGGACAATTGGGAGGCTCTGTCTGTCGCTGCCCTGCTTAGCAGAGCAGCGGTGAATAGACGCTGTGCGCATGCGCACAGCGTCTATTCACTGAAGTCAGAGGGAGAGGTGGCATGCCAGCGGCTCACAGAGCGCTGGGCATGCCCGCTCAGTGCCGAAAACGGGGGCGTGACTCGCGATCGCGGGTCCTCCCGCGAAGCCACGCCCCCTTTTACTTAGGCCACACCCTTTTTGGGAGCGCGCGCGACTTCGCCGCGCGTGTGTCCCTCTTTGCGAGCCGACAAAGTTGGGAGGTATGCCCATATTATTGGGGTTTCTTTTATCAGTTTAAAGACAGAACGAGTTTGCTTTCTTGTTAGCTTTAATGTAAGTTTATTTGCATAACAATGACAGTAAATGTTTGTTTCTTTTCAAACAGAACTTTCTTGACCATGCTACTTGCTTGAAAGATCTGGGAGCACATGGAAAACAGTACAAACCATGCAGTATCACAAGAGCCTTTATTTGATCTTTCATGAAGATAGAGCAGAATTGAGGACACGTCAACAATTTCTGCCGAAGGTGGTTCATCTTTCCACATGGTGCCTTTGGCCACTGACACCTTCGTTGAGTCAAAGTCTCTGGCTGTGGTCAGAACTTTGAAAATTTATGTCACCAGAACGGTTCAGATTAGGAAAACAGAGGCTCTGTTTGTCCTGTATGCTCCCAACAGGATTGGGTGTCCTGCTTCCATGTAGACCATTATGCGCTGGATCTGTGGTAAGATTCAGCATGCTCATTCCATGGCAGGATTGCCGTTACTGAATTAGGTGAAGACCCATTCTACTAGAAAGGTGGGTTCATCCTGGGCAGCTGGTCGGGGAGTCTCGGCATTGCAACTTTGCCGAGCAGCTATTTAGTAAACACTTTTGCTAAGTTTTACAAGTTTGATACCTTGGCCGATGATAACTTCAAGTTGGGTCATTCGGTGCTGCAGAGTCGTACGCACTCTTCCACCCGTTCAAGAGCTTTGGTATAACCCCATGGTTCTTAATGTGACCCCAGCATCCTCTAGGTCGTATGAGAAAATAGGATTTTAATACCTACCGGTAAATCCTTTTCTCTTAGTCTGTAGAGGATGCTGGGCACCCGTCCCAGTCCATACTGTGTCTGCAGTTATTACTTGTGGTTATACACATGTTGTGTTATGGTTCTGGTCAGCTTTTTGCTGCAATTGTTCATGCCGTTGGCTTGTGTTCTGTTGAATGCCACGTTCTGCGGCATGCTTAAGGTGTGAGCTGGTAAGATGCTCACCTTAGTTTAACAATAAATCCTTTCCTCGAAATGTCCGTCTCCATGGGCACAGTTCCTATAACTGGAGTCTGGAGGAGGGGCATAGAGGGAGGAGCCAGTTCACACCCTTTGATAGTCTTAAAGTGCCCATGTCTCTTGCGGATCCCGTCTATACCCCATGGTTCTTAATGTGACCCCAGCATCCTCTACGGACTAAGAGAAAAGGATGCCCTTGCGCACTATCCTGACTTCTCCTCCCGTCTGCTTACTTTGTGCCTTCCAACGCACAATGCAAACTACAGGTGGTGCTGCAGGGCCCACACCCTTTTACTTGCCTTACAGAACAGCTCTGGAGCTGTTACAGTGCCCAGCTGCTGCAAGAAATCAGCTTGAATGCTTCAGGGGATGGGGCATGGCCAACATGAGCCCCACACCAAAGGAGGGTGGGGGTGTTTAATGAGAACTAGGGGTCATCCAAGCACTGCAAAAGGCCGCCATGCCCTGCACGCCCCTTTTCTCTTTTCATATGCAGATGAGGGTTCCAGCCAACTTTGGCCCACTGCTTGAATAACATCACTGTATGCAAATCCGTCTGCTGCAGACCTTCCCCCAGGAAGGCTTGTACTAGATGTTGCATATGGTTTGATATTTGATGGTGCTTCAGTATTAGGCAGCCTTCCGCCCTCCCATGTTCATCTGAAAAGATGTGGTCTCCCTGCAGTTGTTGTCCCCAGACGAGAGTTCCCTTGTGCTTCCTCAGTTGAATCTCCTTAACTTGACGGGGGAGGGGCTGCCCGAGCAGCCACCCTCCCCAGCCCTATCCCAACTCATACTTATTTTGCATATGAGATCTCTTGATCATGAAGATTGTTATCACAGGGTGAGGTTCATCCATTATATTTTAAAATAGGAAGGTACAAATTACATATTTGAATTGCATTTATGTGCTGGATTCAAATGTCCCCCCCCCCCTTCCTTTCTCAATTGTGCCCGTCAGCAGCTATTCTAAGGTTGCTGCCAATGGGTGTGACACATTAATTTCTTCTGTGGGGTACACTGGACTCCACAAGGATTCACATTGGGGTGTAGAGTAGGATCTTGATCTGAGGCACCAACCGGCTCAAAGCTTTTGACTGTTCCCAAGATGCTCAGTGCATTCTCCTCTATAACCCCGCTTCCATGAACAGGGAGCTCAGTTTGTAGTTGGTGCCTTCAGTAGCAGGCCACTTAACAGGGGCCTGCCTCAGGCAGCCTATTCTTAGCTATAAATTTTGACAAGAAAAGAAGAACTTGTTTTATGAGAATCTACAAGGGCTGCAGCAGGCTAGGTCTAATAGACATCTTTACTGCAGCTTCATCACTCCCAGCGGCGCTGTATACTCCCGTGCCCTGGTTGCTGGGTCACTGCAGCGGAGGGTCCGGTTTCATCCTAAGGTCAGTCACACACACACCACCCTTCCGGATCACGAGGCCGCTGATGAAGGGGAGCGTGGCCGTAGGGGGTGGACCGTGTGCGCACTGGCGTGGACACTGATTACTGGGCAGCCGCTCCACTAGCCACCAGGTACAGTTAAGGAGCACAGGTCTGGGGGTTTTTCTCCTATATTAACCCAATTTTGTACTGCCCGCAGCGCATTGTGATAGGTAATAGGGCCTGATTCAGGTTGGATTGCAATCACAATAAGCGATCCAACTGCAAAAATTGCTAAGAGCATACGCATGTGCCTGCATTTTCTGCGGCACCCCGCAGAGAATGCGATCGCCTCTGCCTGTCAATCGGGGCGGGGGGGGGATAGGTGGGTCAGCAACACTCCATTTCCAAGTCAGGGATGGAGCGGTGCGGGGGCAAGGCTTCAAAATGGGGTCTGCAACGGAGGAGACACAGGGGGCGTGGTCACAGCGGCTGTATGACATCACATTCAGCCGCTGTGATCACAAAAATGGTGGCGGCTTCCTGCGCGCACATACAGTCTGCACCAGCAGGAGGCTACACCATTTTTTATGATCACGCTGAACTGCAGTGCGACTGCAATTACAGCATGGTCAAGAAGGGAGGCGTCATGCTGGGTGGCCATGCCCTTTCACTGTGCAGGAGCCAGCACTGCTCACACACTAGTCCCCGGGTGCAGCCCCCAACCCCCGGGACACCCGGAGCAACAAAATGTAGATTCAGGCCACCAGGCCACGCCCCTACCTATGAAACCATGCCTCCTTTTTACCATTGCGCTGCTTATCTGCGCGCACTGCATTACAATCTCCCTCGCCACCTCTCTGGGTGTCACCAGTGATAGTGACACCTCTGCCATGCTTGTAGCAGCTGGTCCTAAGATCTACGCCTCAAGCCCTGAGTGTTTGCCCTTGTGACTTGTTGATCATCATAGCGAAGCAGATGCTTACAGAAAACTGCAGGGGCTTAGATTGAAAATAAAAAAATTGATGGGTATAAGGTAGAGAGGAGCGGGTTCGGTTCTCCGAGAACCGAATTCCCCACGAACTCCACGTTGTTTACACTGGTCCGAGGCAGGCTCGGTTGTTCCCGCCTGACTCGGAAAACCTGAACAAGGGAAAATGTCATCATCCCGCTGTCGGATTCTCGCGAGATTCGGATTCCATATAAAGAGCTGCTTGTTGCCGCCATTTTTACTCGTGCTTTGAAGAGAGAGCGGAATGGACGTGGCTATGTTCTCTCAGTGGAAATCTCAATATCAGTGCTCAGTATCAGTGGTTACTTATTGCTGCTCAGTAATACTAGTAGTGTGTCTCTCCTGCTCAGTGTCAGTTCTCAGTAGTATCCTCATCAGTGCTCAGTATCACTGCTCATTGTCTTGTGCTGCATTGTGGTGCTCAGCATACTACAGTACATTACTAATAGTCCAGTGCTGCATCTTGCTGCTCAGTGTCAGTTCTAGTATCCTCATCAGTGCTCACTATCACTGTTCATTGCATTTTGGTTTTCTGTATACTACAGTAACATAGTAATATAGTAACATATAGTAACATAGTTTTTGAGGTTGAATAGAGGCAAATTGCCCATCGTGTTCAACCTGTTTTAAGTTGTGATGATTCTACATACTTGCTGAATAATGTTTTATGACTAGTTAGCTACTATAACTCATGTTACCCCCGGATTAACCATGTTGATATTTTAAGTATTATAACCTTAGATAGCTTTTTCATTCAGAAATGTATCCATTCCTTTTTTAAATCCAATTACAGAGTCCGCCATTACCACCTTCCCTGGCAGGGAATTCCACATCCTGATTGCCCTAACAGTGAAGATCATAGTATCTCACCTGGCAGGTAAGTAGGAGTTGGGCTAGAGCTGTGGAGGATTGCTGCTCGGGCACCCCCTGTCAAGTGAAGGAGATCCAACTGAGGCAGCACAAGGGAACTCTCGAAAGAAGAACAAGGCTAGAGGAAGATCTGAGACAAAGAAATCTGACTTTTACCAGAGCTGACCAGAGGAAAGCACAAACACAGTCCCCCACTACCACAAATAATGCAGTCGAGTTTCCCACATTTGGGGAAATCACAGGGGTCAGCATACCCAGAATGCAATGAATGAACCTCACCCTGGGAGAACAATCTTCATGACCATGGTATCTCCTATGCAAAATAAGTATGATTTGGGATAGGGCTGGGGAGGGCCGCTGCTCAGGCACATCTCTGTCAAGTAAAGGAGATTCAACTGAGGCAGCACAAGGGAACTCTCATCTGGGGACAACAACTGCAGGGAGAACACATATTTTCAGATGAAAATCTTGGTCATGCTCTGGTTTCTCTTCAGAACGAACAAATCTTTCGCCTTTTACTAAAGATTTCCGTGGAGAGGAGCAAAACTGAGTTTTACCTCAATTTTTGCATGCCCCATCTTTTTGGATTTTCTTTTATCGGTTTAAAGATAGAATGAGTGTGCTTTAATGAAAGCTCATTTGCATAGAAATTACAGTAAATGTTTGTTTCTTTTCAAACAGAACTTTCTTGACCATGCTACTTGCTTGAAAGATCTGGGAGCACATGGAATACAGTACAAACCATGCTTATAGCAAGGAGAAGCCAGGTGAGAAATCTGCTTTCTTTCAAATTGGGCGCTCACTTTGATCTGAATGAGGACTGCTGGCATGGCACTCAGGCGACAGGTGGAATCTTGGTCATGCTCTGGTTTCTCTTCAGAATGAACAAATCTTTCGCCTTTTATTAAAGATTTCCGTGGAGAGGAGCAAAACTGAGTTTTATCTCAATTTTTGCATGCCCCATATTATTGGGGTTTCTTTTATCAGTTTAAAGACAGAACGAGTGTGCTTTCTTGTTGGCTTTAATGTAAGTTTATTTGTATAACAATGATAGTAAATGTCTGTTTCTTTTCAAACAGAACTTTCTTGACCATGCTACTTGCTTGAAAGATCTGGGAGCACATGGAAAAGAGTACAAACCATGCTTATAGCAAGGGGAAGCCTGGTGAGAAATCTGCTTTCTTTCTTTCAAATTGGGTGCTCACTTTGAGCTGAATGAGGACTGCTGGCATGGCACTCAGGCGACAGGTGGAATCTTGGTCATGCTCTGGTTTCTCTTCAGAACGAACAAATCTTTCGCCTTTTACTAAAGATTTCCGTGGAGAGGAGCAAAACTGAGTTTTATCTCAAATTTTGCATGCCCCATCTTATTGGGGTTTTATTTTATCTGTTTAAAGATAGAACGAGTGTGCTTTAATGTAAGCTCATTTGCATAGAAATGACAGTAAATGTTTGTTTCTTTTCAAACAGAACTTTCTTGACTATACTAATTGCTTGAAAGATCTGGGAACACATGGAAAAGAGTACAAACCATGTTTATAGCTAGGGGAAGCCTGGTGAGAAATCTGCTTTCTTTCTTTCAAATTGGGTGCTCACTTTGAGCTCAATGAGAACTGCTGGCATGGCACTCAGGCGACAGGTGGAATCTTGGTCATGCTCTGGTTTCTCTTCAGAACTAACAAATATTTCGCCTTTTATTAAAGATTTCCGTGGAGAGGAGCAAAACTGAGTTTTATCTCAATTTTTGCATGCCCCATATTATTGGGGTTTCTTTTATCAGTTTAAAGACAGAACGAGTGTGCTTTCTTGTTAGCTTTAATGTAAGTTGCCATAGATGCAGTGAAACACATGTGTAGGGCACGGCGTGTCCGCGTGTATTTGACTCATGTGAAATGTTATAAAACAAAAATATATGATTATGATGTTAGCTGTTAGTCTCCACTAATAGGGAATAGAAGCTGAGCTATAAGAAAGGAATACACTAGATATGATGTCACTTAGCAATTACAATGTCTAAAGTGCATACAGATAGCTACTAATAACTCTTGATAAGAAAGTATATCAGTGTGGGTATATTTATATGATGGGATATTGGGACTAGTGAATATATATCACTCCTGCTGTCCAGATTGGCAATAACCAGACAATTATGATAAGAGTAGAGATGTCACATGGGCTGCTATAGATATTAATTTAATGCTGTATGTGTCATTTGTTACAAATGGATACATTTTCTATGAGTCAGCCTAGCAGCTGCATGTTCTAACAGAACACTATCCTCACACAGAATCTGCTAACCTTGAGATAACTAAATGACAGTGTGTAACTGTCTCTTTACTATAAGACTGTTACAAAGTAATATATATATTTGAAGTCAGTCTAGCAGCTGTGTGTTCCAGCAGTTTATAAGACAAAGAAAATCTCCTATTGTGGAATCTAGACACATGGGACTGCTGGCCTGTGTCATACTATTTCTATGTAATACCAGTAACATGTATATAACTGTTACATAATTGTTACAAATGGATAAATCTTTGAGTCAGCCTAGCAGCTGCATGTCCTAACAGGACACCATAAATCCTTTACAGTGTAACAAATTGATTGGTAACACTTAAAGGCTGGAGAGCAGTTATATGCCTTACTAGCATACTCAATATACCACATTATTACACCAGTTACCACGATTATTGACAGCGCATTTGATATATTATATTACCCTCACACTGAGTCTGTTTACCTTTAGATAACTAAGTGACCGAATATGTAACAGTTTCTCTATCATAAGACTGTTACAAAGTGAGATAGATATATTTGGAAGTCAGTCAAACAGCTGTGTGTTTCAGCGGTTTATAAGAAAATTCCTCATTGTGGAATCTGGACCACTAAGGGTTATTATATATATAGCACATGGAATTGCCACATCTCCCTATATGATAATTTCATTACACTGTAACATAATAAGAATTAACTCTTTAACAGTGTAAATAGAGAGTAATGAATCTCTGACACATGGAATATATTATTTCTTAGATGAATTGGATAAACCATTATGACAGACACTTTGCTTCTTAATAAGAATTGAGGTGGCTATACCTCTAAGGAAAGCATTATTGCCTACGCCTAGATCAGATTAAATAAGATCTGGCTGAATATATGAAGGAAGGTTGCTATTTATATGAGAATTGGAATTGCTATATTCCTTAAGGCAACCCCACCGATTGATATATGTTGTCAATTAAGTATATCTGAACGGCTATATCTGGACCAGATTTAATAAGATCTGGCTGATTATATGAAGGAGGGCTGCTATTTATATTGGAATTGCCATATTCCTTAAGGCAACCGCACCTGTTGGTATATCTCGCCAATTAACTATATCTAAACAGCTAAATTAAAGCTATTCATCATTTTTTTAGTTTGGATATTAATAAATATGATCTTTCCATGATCCATAGAGATTTCCCTATCAAGTGATTCCTTATCCGATATAGAAAGCTATCCCCCTGTGGTATTGAATTTAGGAATATAGTCTTAGGGGACACAGAGAAATAAGTGATCCCCATCTACCTAAGCACCCCACAAATTGGAGGTTAGCTTACCGGTTATACTCAATCACCCCCACAAATTCGCCAATGGGGATGGCTTCCCGGGAGGTAACCCCTATTGAGTGAAGGGAGTATATAGGATACGACCCAGTGGTACCTGACGACATAGATACTAACAGCTATTTAATAACATTACGCTAGAAAGTGATTATTAGCAACATATATATCTATATAAACAACCCCGCCAGGGTTGTGCCTTCAAAAATAATCACACACGGACACGCTTTTTAAACCTTTTTTTCACATCTCTTTATTCTTCTTATGCACATGTATGTTAGTTCTGTGATTTTAACATTTATGTTTCACTGCAGTTTGGGATAATAATATTAATATTTATCCAATTTTAATACATACTTAATAAAGGTTATATTTTATGATTCATTCATTCTGTCCAGTGCGTCAACAGTGCAGATTTCTTCTTGTTTTTTCTCCCAAATTCTATAACAATGACAGTAAATGTTGTTTCTTTTCAAACAGAACTTTCTTGACCATGCTACTTGCTTGAAAGATCTGGGAGCACATGGAAAACAGTACAAACCATGCAGTATCACAAGAGCCTTTATTTGATCTTTCATGAAGATAGAGCAGAATTGAGGACACGTCAACAATTTCTGCCGAAGGTGGTTCATCTTTCCACATGGTGCCTTTGGCCACTGACACCTTCGTTGAGTCAAAGTCTCTGGCTGTGGTCAGAACTTTGAAAATTTATGTCACCAGAACGGTTCAGATTAGGAAAACAGAGGCTCTGTTTGTCCTGTATGCTCCCAACAGGATTGGGTGTCCTGCTTCCATGTAGACCATTATGCGCTGGATCTGTGGTAAGATTCAGCATGCTCATTCCATGGCAGGATTGCCATTACTGAATTAGGTGAAGACCCATTCTACTAGAAAGGTGGGTTCATCCTGGGCAGCTGGTCGGGGATTCTCGGCATTGCAACTTTGCCGAGCAGCTATTTAGTAAACACTTTTGCTAAGTTTTACAAGTTTGATACCTTGGCTGATGATAACCTCAAGTTGGGTCATTCGGTGCTGCAGAGTCGTACGCACTCTCCCACCCGTTCAAGAGCTTTGGTATAACCCCATGGTTCTTAATGTGACCCCAGCATCCTCTAGGTCGTATGAGAAAATAGGATTTTAATACCTACTGGTAAATCCTTTTCTCTTAGTCCGTAGAGGATGCTGGGCACCCGTCCCAGTCCATACTGTGTCTGCAGTTATTACTTGTGGTTATACACATGTTATGTTATGGTTCTGGTCAGCTTTTTGCTGCAATTGTTCATGCCGTTGGCTTGTGTTCTGTTGAATGCCACGTTCTGCGGCATGCTTAAGGTGTGAGCTGGTAAGATGCTCACCTTAGTTTAACAATAAATCCTTTCCTCGAAATGTCCGTCTCCCTGGGCACAGTTCCTATAACTGGAGTCTGGAGGAGGGGCATAGAGGGAGGAGCCAGTTCACACCCTTTGAAAGTCTTAAAGTGCCCATGTCTCTTGCGGATCCCGTCTATACCCCATGGTTCTTAATGTGACCCCAGCATCCTCTACGGACTAAGAGAAAAGGATGCCCTTGCGCACTATCCTGACTTCTCCTCCCGTCTGCTTACTTTGTGCCTTCAAACGCACAATGCGAACTACAGGTGGTGCTGCAGGGCCCACACCCTTTTACTTGCCTTACAGAACAGCTCTGGAGCTGTTACAGTGCCCAGCTGCTGCAAGAAATCAGCTTGAATGCTTCAGGGGATGGGGCATGGCCAACATGAGCCCCACACCAAAGGAGGGTGGGGGTGTTTAATGCGAACTAGGGGTCATCCAAGCACCGCAAAAGGCCGCCATGCCCTGCATGCCCCTTTTCTCTTTTCATATGCAGATGAGGGTTCCAGCCAACTTTGGCCCACATCTTGGATGACATCACCGTATGCAAATCCGTCTTCTGCAGACCTTCCCCCAGGAATGCTTGTACTAGTTGTTGCATATGGTTTGATATTTGATGGTGCTTCAATATTAGGCAGCCTTCCACCCTCCCATGTTCATCTGAACAGATGTGGTCTCCCTGCAGTTGGTGTCCCCAGACGAGAGTTCCCTTGTGCGTCCTCAGTTGAATCTCCTTAACTTGACGGGGGAGGGGCTGCCCGAGCAGCCACCCTCCCCAGCCCTATCCCAACTCATACTTATTTTGCATATGAGATCTCTTGATCATGAAGATTGTTCTCACAGGGTGAGGTTCATCCATTATATTTTAAAATAGGAAGGTACAAATTACATATTTGAATTGCATCTATGTGCTGGATTCAAATGTCCCCCCCCCCCCCCTTCCTTTCTCAATTGTGCCCGTCAGCAGCTATTCTAAGGTTGCTGCCAATGGGTGTGACACATTAATTTCTTCTGTGGGGTACACTGGACTCCACAAGGATTCACATTGGGGTGTAGAGTAGGATCTTGATCTGAGGCACCAACCGGCTCAAAGCTTTTGACTGTTCCCAAGATGCTCAGCGCATCCTCCTCTATAACCCCGCTTCCATGAACAGGGAGCTCAGTTTGTAGTTGGTGCCTTCAGTAGCAGGCCACTTAACAGGGGCCTGCCTCAGGCAGCCTATTCTTAGCTATTAATTTTGACAAGAAAAGAAGAACTTGTTTTATGAGAATCTACAAGGGCTGCAGCAGGCTAGGTCTAATAGACATCTTTACTGCAGCTTCATCACTCCCAGCGGCGCTGTATACTCCCGTGCCCTGGTTGCTGGGTCACTGCAGCGGAGGCTCCAGTTTCTTCCTAAGGTCAGTCACACACACACCGCCCTTCCGGATCACGAGGCCGCTAATGAAGGGGAGCGTGGCCGTAGGGGGTGGACCGTGTGCGCACTGGCGTGGACACTGATTACTGGGCAGCCGCTCCACTAGCCACCAGGTACAGTTAAGGAGCACAGGTCTGGGAGTTTTACTCCTATATTAACCCAATTTTGTACTGCCCGCAGCGCATTGTGATAGGTAATAGGGCCTGATTCAGGTTGGAATGCAATCACAATAAGCGATCCAACTGCAAAATTTGCTAACAGCATACGCATGTGCCTGCATTTTCTGCGGCACCCCGCAGAGAATGCGATCGCCTCTGCCTGTCAATCGGGGCGGGGGGGGGGGAGAGGGGGGTCAGCAACACTCCATTTCCAAGTCAGGGATGGAGCGGTGCGGGGGCAAGGCTTCAAAATGGGGTCTGCAACGGAGGAGACACAGGGGGCGTGGTCACAGCGGCTGTATGACATCACATTCAGCCGCTGTGATCACAAAAATGGTGGCGGCTTCCTGCGCGCACATACAGTCTGCACCAGCAGGAGGCTACACCATTTTTTATGATCACGCTGAACTGCAGTGCGACTGCAATTACAGCATGGTCAAGAATGGAGGCGTCATGCTGGGTGGCCATGCCCTGTCACTGTGCAGGAGCCAGCACCGCACACACACTAGTCCCCGGGTGCAGCCCCCAACCCCCGGGACACCCGGAGCAACAAAATGTAGATTCAGGCCACCAGGCCACGCCCCTACCTATGAAACCATGCCTCCTTTTTACCATTGCACTGCTTATCTGCGCGCCCTGCATTACAATCTCCCTCGCCACCTCTCTGGGTGTCACCAGTGATAGTGACACCTCTGCCATGCTTGTAGCAGCTGGTCCTAAGATCTACGCCTCAAGCCCTGAGTGTTTGCCCTTGTGACTTGTTGATCATCATAGCGAAGCAGATGCTTACAGAAAACTGCAGGGGCTTAGATTGAAAATAAAAAAATTGATGGGTATAAGGTAGAGAGGAGCGGGTTCGGTTCTCCGAGAACCGAATTCCCGACGAACTCCACGTGGTTTACACTGGTCCGAGGCAGGCTCGGTTGTTCCCGCCTTACTCGGAAAACCTGAACAAGGGAAAATGTCATCATCCCGCTGTCGGATTCTCGCGAGATTCGGATTCCATATAAAGAGCTGCGCGTTGCCGCCATTTTTACTCGTGCATTGAAGAGAGAGCGGAGAGGACGTGGCTATGTTCTCTCAGTGGAAATCTCAATATCAGTGCTCAGTATCAGTGGTTACTTATTGCTGCTCAGTAATACTAGTAGTGTGTCTCTCCTGCTCAGTGTCAGTTCTCAGTAGTATCCTCATCAGTGCTCAGTATCACTGCTCATTGTCTTGTGCTGCATTGTGGTGCTCAGCATACTACAGTACATTACTAATAGTCCAGTGCTGCATCTTGCTGCTCAGTGTCAGTTCTAGTATCCTCATCAGTGCTCACTATCACTGCTCATTACATTGTGGTGTTCTGTATACTACAGTAACATAGTAATATAGTAACATATAGTAACATAGTTTTTGAGGTTGAATAGAGGCAAATTGCCCATCGTGTTCAACCTGTTTTAAGTTGTGATGATTCTACATACTTGCTGAATAATGTTTTATGACTAGTTAGCTACTATAACTCATGTTACCCCCGGATTAACCATGTTGATATTTTAAGTATTATAACCTTGGATAGCTTTTTCATTCAGAAATGTATCCATTCCTTTTTTAAATCCAATTACAGAGTCCGCCATTACCACCTTCCCTGGCAGGGAATTCCACATCCTGATTGCCCTAACAGTGAAGATCATAGTATCTCACCTGGCAGGTAAGTAGGAGTTGGGCTAGAGCTGTGGAGGATTGCTGCTCGGGCACCCCCTGTCAAGTGAAGGAGATCCAACTGAGGCAGCACAAGGGAACTCTCGAAAGAAGAACAAGGCTAGAGGAAGATCTGAGACAAAGAAATCTGACTTTTACCAGAGCTGACCAGAGGAAAGCACAAACGCAGTCCCCCACTACCACAAATAATGCAGTCGAGTTTCCCACATTTGGGGAAATCACAGGGGTCAGCATACCCAGAGTGCAATGAATGAACCTCACCCTGGGAGAACAATCTTCATGACCATGGTATCTCCTATGCAAAATAAGTATGATTTGGGATAGGGCTGGGGAGGGCCGCTGCTCAGGCACATCTCTGTCAAGTAAAGGAGATTCAACTGAGGCAACACAAGGGAACTCTCATCTGGGGACAACAACTGCAGGGAGAACACATATTTTCAGATGAACATGGGAGGGCAGAAGGCTGCCTAATACTGAAGCACCCCCAAACAACAAATCAAATGCAACTACTAGTGCAAGCATTCCTGGGGGAAGGCCTGCAGCAGATGGATTTGCATATGGTGATGTCATCCAAGCAGTGGGTCAAAGTTGGCTTCAACCCTCGTCTGCATATGAAAATAAAAAAGGGGTGTGCAGGGCATGGCGGCCTTTTGCGGCGCTTGGATGACCCCTAGTTCGCATTAAACACCTCCACCTTCCTTCGGTGTGGGGCTCATGTTGGCTATGCCCCAGCCCCTGAAGCATTCAAGCTGATTTCTTGCAGCAGCTGGGCACTGTAACAGCTCCAGAGCTGCTCTGTAAAGCAAGTAAAAGGGTGTGGGCCCTGCAGCACTACCTGTAGTTTGCATTGTGCGTTGGAAGGCACAAAGTAAGCAGACGGGAGAAGTCAGGATAGTGCACAAGGGCATAGAAGGGAGCGGCTCAAGAAAAGAGAAGTGGAAACAGACAGCAAACTAGGCTGGAGAGAGACCTGAGACAAAGAGATCTGAATTATACGAGAGCCGACCAGAGGAAACACAAATTATGTAATCAAGTGTCCCACATTTGGGGAAATCGTAGGAGCAGCACACCCAGAGTGCATTGGGTGAGCCTTGCCCTGGGAGAAGCACCTTCCTGATCATAGTATCTCACCTGGCAGGTAAGTAGGAGTTGGGCTAGAGCTGGAGAGGGTCGCTGTTCGGGCACCCCCCTGTCAAGTGAAGGAGATCCAACTGAGGCAGCACAAGGAAACTCTCGAAAAAAGAACAAGGCTAGAGGAAGATCTGAGACAAAGAAATCTGACTTTTACCAGAGCTGACCAGAGGAAAGCACAAACACAGTCCCCCACTACCACAAATAATGCAGTCGAGTTTCCCACATTTGGGGAAATCACAGGGGTCAGCATACCCAGAATGCAATGAATGAACTTCACCCTGGGAGAACAATCTTCATGACAATTGTATCTCCTATGCAAAATAAGTATGATTTGGGATAGGGCTGGGGAGGGCCGCTGCTCAGGCACATCTCTGTCAAGTAAAGGAGATTCAACTGAGGCAGCACAAGGGAACTCTCATCTGGGGACAACAACTGCAGGGAGAACACATATTTTCAGATGAACATGGGAGAGCAGAAGGCTGCCTAATACTGAAGCACCCCCAAACAACAAACCAAATGCAACAACTAGTACAAGCATTCCTGGGAAAAGGTCTGCAGAAGACGGATTTGCATACGGTGATGTCATCCAAGCAGTGGGCCAAAGTTGGCTGGAACCCTCATCTGCATATGAAAAGAGAAAAGGGGTATGCAGGGCATGGCGGCCTTTTGCGGCGCTTGGATGACCCTTAGTTAGCATTAAACACCTCCACCCTCCGTCGGTGTGGGGCTCATGTTGGCTATGCCCCAGCCCCTGAAGCATTCAAGCTGATTTCTTGCAGCAGCTGGGCACTGTAACAGCTCCAGAGCTGCTCTGTAAGGCAAGTAAAAGGGTGTTGGCCCTGCAGCACTACCTGTAGTTTGCATTGTGCGTTGGAAGGCACAAAGTAAGCAGACAGGTGAAGTCAGGAGAGTGCACAAGGGCATAGAAGGCAGCGGCTCAAGAAAAGAGAAGTGGAAACAGACAGCAAACTAGGCTGGAGAGAGACCTGAGACAAAGAGATCTGAATTATACGAGAGCCGACCAGGGGAAACACAAATTATGCAGTCAAGTTTCCCACATTTGGGGAAATCACAGGAGCAGCACACCCAGAGTGCAATGGGTGAGCCTTGCCCTGGGAGAAGCACCTTCATGATCATAGTATCTCACCTGGCAGGTATGTAGGAGTTGGGCTAGAGCTGGGGAGGGTCGCTGCTCGGGTACCCCCCTGTCAAGTGAAGGAGATCAAACTGAGGCAGCACAATGGAACTCTCGAAAGAAGAACAAGGCTAGAGGAAGATCTGAGACAAAGAAATCTGACTTTTACCAGAGCTGACTAGAGGAAAACACAAACACAGTCCCCCACTACCACAAATAATGCAGTTGAGTTTCCCACATTTGGGGAAATCACAGGGGTCAGCATACCCAGAATGCAATGAATGAACCTCACCCTGGGAGAACAATCTTTATGACCATGGTATCTCCTATGCAAAATAAGTATGATTTGGGATAGGGCTGGGGAGGGCCGCTGCTCAGGCACATCTCTGTCAAGTAAAGGAGATTCAACTGAGGCAGCACAAGGGAACTCTCATCTGGGGACAACAACTGCAGGGAGAACACATATTTTCAGATGAACATGGGAGAGCAGAAGGCTGCCTAATACTGAAGCACCCCCAAACAACAAACCAAATGCAACAACTAGTGCAAGCATTCCTGGGGGAAGGCCTGCAGCAGATAGATTTGCATATGGTGATGTCATCCAAGCAGTGGGTCAAAGTTGGCTTCAACCCTCGTCTGCATATGAAAAGAGAAAAGGGGCGTGCAGGGCATGGTGGCCTTTTGCGGCACTTGGCTGACCCCTAGTTTGCATTAAACACCTCCACCCTCCTTCGGTGTGGGGCTCATGTTGGCTATGCCCCAGCCCCTGAAGCATTCAAGCTGATTTCTTGCAGCAGCTGGGCACTGTAACAGCTCCAGAGCTGCTCTGTAAGGCAAGTAAAAGGGTGTGGGCCCTGCAGCACTACCTGTAGTTCGCATTGTGCGTTGGAAGGCACAAAGTAAGCAGAAAGGAGGAGAAGTCAGGATAGTGCGCAAGGGCATAGAAGGGAGCGGCTCAAGAAAAGAGAAGTGGAAACAGACAGCAAACTAGGCTGGAGAGAGACCTGAGACAAAGATATCTGAATTATACGAGACCTGACCAGGGGAAACACAAATTATGCAGTCAAGTTTCCCACATTTGGGGAAATCGCAGGAGCAGCACACCCAGAGTGCAATGGGTGAGCCTTGCCCTTGGAGAAGCACCTTCATGATCATAGTATCTCACCTGGCAGGTAAGTAGGAGTTTGGCTAGAGCTGGGGAGGGTCGCTGCTCGGGCACCCCCCTGTCAAGTGAAGGAGATCCAACTGAGGCAGCACAAAGGAACTCTCGAAAGAAGAACAAGGCTAGAGGAAGATCTGAGACAAAGAAATCTGACTTTTACCAGAGCTGACCAGAGGAAAGCACAAACACAGTCCACCACTACCACAAATAATGCAGTCGAGTTTCCCACATTTGGGGAAATCACAGGGTTCAGCATACCCAGAGTGCAATGAATGAACCGCACCCTGGGAGAACAATCTTCATTACAATGGTATCTCCTATGCAAAATAAGTATGATTAGGGATATGGCTGCGGAGGGCCGCTGCTCAGGCACATCTCTGTCAAGTAAAGGAGATTCAACTGAGGCAGCACAAGGGAACTCTCATCTGGGGACAACAACTGCAGGGAGAACACATATTTTCAGATGAACATGGGAGGGCAGAAGGCTGCCTAATACTGAAGCACCCCCAAACAACAAACCAAATGCAACAACTAGTGCAAGCATTCCTGGGGGAAGGCCTGCAGCAGATAGATTTGCATATGGTGATGTCATCCAAGCAGTGGGTCAAAGTTGGCTTCAACCCTCGTCTGCATATGAAAAGAGAAAAGGGGCGTGCAGGGCATGGTGGCCTTTTGCAGCACTTGGCTGACCCCTAGTTTGCATTAAACACCTCCACCCTCCTTCGGTGTGGGGCTCATGTTGGCTATGCCCCAGCCCCTGAAGCATTCAAGCTGATTTCTTGCAGCAGCTGGGCACTGTAACAGCTCCAGAGCTGCTCTGTAAGGCAAGTAAAAGGGTGTGGGCCCTGCAGCACTACCTGTAGTTCGCATTGTGCGTTGGAAGGCACAAAGTAAGCAGAAAGGAGGAGAAGTCAGGATAGTGCGCAAGGGCATAGAAGGGAGCGGCTCAAGAAAAGAGAAGTGGAAACAGACAGCAAACTAGGCAGGAGAGAGACCTGAGACAAAGAGATCTGAATTATACGAGACCTGACCAGGGGAAACACAAATTATGCAGTCAAGTTTCCCACATTTGGGGAAATCGCAGGGGCAGCACACCCAGAGTGCAATGGGTGAGCCTTGCCCTGGGAGAAGCACCTTCATGATCATAGTATCTCACCTGGCAGGTAAGTAGGAGTTGGGCTAGAGCTGGGGAGGGTCGCTGCTCGGGCACCCCCCTGTCAAGTGAAGGAGATCCAACTGAGGCAGCACAAGGAAACTCTCGAAAGAAGAACAAGGCTAGAGGAAGATCTGAAACAAAGAAATCTGACTTTTACCAGAGATCAGAGGAAAACACAAACACAGTCCCCCACTGCCAACAAATAAAGCAGTCACGTTTCCCACATTTGGGGAAATCACAGGGGTCAGCATACCCAGAATGCAATGAATGAACCTCACCCTGGGAGAGTAATCTTCATGACCATGGTATCTCCTATGCAAAATAAGTATGATTTGGGATAGGGCTGGGGAGGGCCGCTGCTCATGCACATCTCTGTCAAGTAAAGGAGATTCAACTGAGGCAGCACAAGGGAACTCTCATCTGGGGACAACAACTGCAGGGAGAACACATATTTTCAGATGAACATGGGAGGGCAGAAGGCTGCCTAATACTGAAGCACCCCCAAACAACAAACCAAATGCAACAACTAGTGCAAGCATTCCTGGGGGAAGTTCTGCAGAAGACGGATTTGCATACGGTGATGTCATCCAAGCAGTGGGTCAAAGTTGGCTTCAACCCTCATCTGCATATGAAAAGAGAAAAGGGGCGTGCAGGGCATGGCGGCCTTTTGCGGTGCTTGGATGACCCCTAGTTCGCATTAAACACCCCACCCTCCTTTGGTGTGGGGCTCATGTTGGCCATGCCCCATCCCCTGAAGCATTCAAGCTGATTTATTGCAGCAGCTGGGCACTGTAACAGCTCCAGAGCAGCTCTGAACGGCAAGTAAAAGGGTGTGGGCCCTGCAGCACTACCTGTAGTTTGCATTGTGCATTGGAAGGCACAAAGTAAGCAGACGGGAGAAGTCAGGATAGTGCGCAAGGGCATAGAAGGGAGCGGCTCAAGAAAAGAAAAGTTGAAACAGACAGCAAACTAGGCTGGAGAGAGACCTGAGACAAAGAGATCTGAATTATACGAGAGCCGACCAGGGGAAACACAAATTATGCAGTCAAGTTTCCCACATTTGGGGAAATCGCAGGAGCAGCACACCCAGAGTGCAATGGGTGAGCCTTGCCCTGGGAGAAGCACCTACATGATCATAGTATCTCACCTGCCAGGTAAGTAGAAGTTGGGCTAGAGCTGGGGAGGGTCGCTGCTCGGGTACCCCCCTGTCAAGTGAAGGAGATCCAACTGAGGCAGCACAAGGGAACTCTCGAAAGAAGAACAAGGCTAAAGGAAGATCTGAGACAAAGAAATCTGACTTTTACCAGAGCTGACCAGAGGAAAGCACAAACACAGTCCCCCACTACCACAAATAAAGCAGTCGAGTTTCCCACATTTGGGGAAATCACAGGGGTCAGCATACCCAGAATGCAATGAATGAACCTCACCGTGGGAGAACAATCTTCATGACCATGGTATCTCCTATGCAAAATAAGTATGATTTGGGATAGGGCTGGGGAGGGCCGCTGCTCAGGCACATCTCTGTCAAGTAAAGGAGATTCAACTGAGGCAGCACAAGGGAACTCTCATCTGGGGACAACAACTGCAGGGAGAACACATATTTTCAGATGAACATGGGAGGGCAGAAGGCTGCCTAATACTGAAGCACCCCCAAACAACAAACCAAATGCATCAACTAGTGCAAGCATTCCTGGGGGAAGGCCTGCAGCAGATGGATTTGCATACGGTGATGTCATCCAAGCAGTGGGTCAAAGTTGGCTTCAACCCTCGTCTGCATATGAAAAGAGAAAAGGGGCGTGCAGGGCATGGCGGCCTTTTGCGGCGCTTGGATGACCCCTAGTTCGCATTAAACACCTCCACCCTCCTTCGGTGTGGGGCTCATGTTGGCTATGCCCCAGCCCCTGAAGCATTCAAGCTGATTTCTTGCAGCAGCTGGGCACTGTAACAGCTCCAGAGCTGCTCTGTACGGCAAGTAAAAGGGTGTGGGCCCTGCAGCACTACCTGTAGTTTGCATTGTGCATTGGAAGGCACAAAGTAAGCAGACAGGAGGAGAAGTCAGGATAGTGCACAAGGGTATAAAAGGGAGGGGCTCATGAAAAAAGAAGTGGAAACAGACAGCAAACTAGGCTGGAGAGAGACCTGAGACAAAGAGATCTGAATTATACGAGAGCCGACCAGGGGAAACACAAATTATGCAGTCAAGCTTCCCACATTTGGGGAAATCAGAGTGCAATGGGTGAGCCTTGCCCTGGGAGAAGCACCTTCATGATCATAGTATCTCACCTGGCAGGTAAGTAGGAGTTGGGCTAGAGCTGGGGAGGGTCGCTGCTCGGGCACCCCCCTGTCAAGTGAAAGAGATCCAACTGAGGCAGCACAAGGAAACTCTCGAAAGAAGAACAAGGCTAGAGGAAGATCTGAGACAAATAAATCTGACTTTTACCAGAGCTGACCAGAGGAAAGCACAAACACAGTCCCCCACTACCACAAATAATGCAGTCGAGTTTCCCACATTTGGGGAAATCACAGGGGTCAGCATACCCAGAATGCAATGAATGAACCTCACCCTGGGAGAACAATCTTCATGACCATGGTATCTCCTATGCAAAATAAGTATGATTTGGGATAGGGCTGGGGAGGGCCGCTGCTCAGGCACATCTCTGTCAAGTAAAGGAGATTCAACTGAGGCAGCACAAGGGAACTCTCATCTGGGGACAACAACTGCAGGGAGAACACATATTTTCAGATGAACATGGGAGGGCAGAAGGCTGCCTAATACTGAAGCACCCCCAAACAACAAACCAAATGCAACAACTAGTGCAAGCATTCCTGGGGGAAGGCCTGCAGCAGATGGATTTGCATACGGTGATGTCATCCAAGCAGTGGGTCAAAGTTGGCTTCAACCCTCGTCTGCATATGAAAAGAGAAAAGGGGCGTGCAGGGCATGGCGGCCTTTTGCGGTGCTTGGATGACCCCTAGTTCACATTAAACACCTCCACCCTCCTTCGGTGTGGGGCTCATGTTGGCTGTGCCCCAGCCCCTGAAGCATTCAAGCTGATTTCTTGCAGTAGCTGGGCACTGTAACAGCTCCAGAGCTGCTCTGTACGGCAAGTAAAAGGGTGTGGGCCCTACAGCACTACCTGTAGTTTGCATTGTGCATTGGAAGGCACAAAGTAAGCAGACAGGAGGAGAAGTCAGGATAGTGCACAAGGGTATAAAAGGGAGGGGCTCATGAAAAAAGAAGTGGAAACAGACAGCAAACTAGGCTGGAGAGAGACCTGAGACAAAGAGATCTGAATTATACGAGAGCCGACCAGGGGAAACACAAATTATGCAGTCAAGCTTCCCACATTTGGGGAAATCGCAGGGGCACCACACCCAGAGTGCAATGGGTGAGCCTTGCCCTGGGAGAAGATCCTTCATGATCATAGTATCTCACCTGGCAAGTAAGTAGGAGTTGGGCTAGAGCTGGGGAGGGTCGCTGCTCGGGCACCCCCCTGTCAAGTTAAAGAGATCCAACTGAGGCAGCACAAGGGAACTCTCGAAAGAAGAACAAGGCTAGAGGAAGATCTGAGACAAAGAAATCTGACTTTTACCAGAGCTGTCCAGAGGAAAGCACAAACACAGTCCCCCACTACCACAAATAATGCAGTCGAGTTTCCCACATTTGGGGAAATCACAGGGGTCAGCATACCCAGAATGCAATGAATGAACCTCACCCTGGGAGAACAATCTTCATGACCATGGTATCGCCTATGCAAAATAAGTATGATTTGGGATAGGGTTGGGGAGGGCCGCTGCTCAGGCACATCTCTGTCAAGTAAAGGAGATTCAACTGAGGCAGCACAAGGGAACTCTCATCTGGGGACAACAACTGCAGGGAGAACACATATTTTCAGATAAACATGGGAGGGCAGAAGGCTGCCTAATACTGAAGCACCCCCAAACAACAAACCAAATGCAACAACTAGTACAAGCATTCCTGGGGGAAGGCCTGCAGCAGATGGATTTGCATATAGTGATGTCATCCAAGCAGTGGGTCAAAGTTGGCTTCAACCCTCGTCTGCATATGAAAAGAGAAAAGGGGCGTGCAGGGCATGGCGGCCTTTTGCGGCGCTTGGATGACCCCTAGTTCGCATTAAACACCTCCACCCTCCTTCGGTGTGGGGCTCATGTTGGCTATGCCCCAGCCCCTGAAGCATTCAAGCTGATTTCTTGCAGCAGCTGGGCACTGTAACAGCTCCAGAGCTGCTCTGAACGGCAAGTAAAAGGGTGTGGGCCCTGCAGCACTACCTGTAGTTTGCATTGTGCATTGGAAGGCACAAAGTAAGCAGACGGGAGAAGTCAGGATAGTGCGCAAGGGCATAGAAGGGAGCGGCTCAAGAAAAGAGAAGTTGAAACAGACAGCAAACTAGGCTGGAGAGAGACCTGAGACAAAGAGATCTGAATTATACGAGAGCCGACCAGGGGAAACACAAATTATGCAGTCAAGTTTCCCACATTTGGGGAAATCGCAGGAGCAGCACACCCAGAGTGCAATGGGTGAGCCTTGCCCTGGGAGAAGCACCTACATGATCATAGTATCTCACCTGCCAGGTAAGTAGAAGTTGGGCTAGAGCTGGGGAGGGTCGCTGCTCGGGTACCCCCCTGTCAAGTGAAGGAGATTCAACTGAGGCAGCACAAGGGAACTCTCGAAAGAAGAACAAGGCTAGAGGAAGATCTGAGACAAATAAATCTGACTTTTACCAGAGCTGACCAGAGGAAAGCACAAACACAGTCCCCCACTACCACAAATAATGCAGTCGAGTTTCCCACATTTGGGGAAATCACAGGGGTCAGCATACCCAGAATGCAATGAATGAACCTCACCCTGGGAGAACAATCTTCATGACCATGGTATCTCCTATGCAAAATAAGTATGATTTGGGATAGGGCTGGGGAGGGCCGCTGCTCAGGCACATCTCTGTCAAGTAAAGGAGATTCAACTGAGGCAGCACAAGGGAACTCTCATCTGGGGACAACAACTGCAGGGAGAACACATATTTTCAGATGAACATGGGAGGGCAGAAGGCTGCCTAATAATGAAGCACCCCCAAACAACAAACCAAATGCAACAACTAGTGCAAGCATTCCTGGGG
This sequence comes from Pseudophryne corroboree, assembly GCF_028390025.1. NCBI lineage: Eukaryota > Metazoa > Chordata > Amphibia > Anura > Myobatrachidae > Pseudophryne > Pseudophryne corroboree. Next base: position 336,190 of record NW_026968131.1, on the reverse strand, counting down.
GAAGGCCTGCAGCAGATGGATTTGCATACGGTGATGTCATCCAAGCAGTGGGTCAAAGTTGGCTTCAACCCTCATCTGCATATGAAAAGAGAAAAGGGGCGTGCAGGGCATAGCGGCCTTTTGCGGCGCTTGGATGACCCCTAGTTCGCATTAAACACCTCCACCCTCCTTCGGTGTGGGGCTCATGTTGGCTATGCCCCAGCCCCTGAAGCATTCAAGCTGATTTCTTGCAGCAGCTGGGCACTGTAACAGCTCCAGAGCTGCTCTGTACGGCAAGTAAAAGGGTGTGGGCCCTGCAGCACTACCTGTAGTTTGCATTGTGCATTGGAAGGCACAAAATAAGCAGACAAGAGGAGAAGTCAGGATAGTGCACAAGGGTATAAAAGGGAGGGGCTCATGAAAAAAGAAGTGGAAACAGACAGCAAACTAGGCTGGAGAGAGACCTGAGACAAAGAGATCTGAATTATACGAGAGCCGACCAGGGGAAACACAAATTATGCAGTCAAGCTTCCCACATTTGGGGAAATCGCAGGGGCACCACACCCAGAGTGCAATGGGTGAGCCTTGCCCTGGGAGAAGCACCTTCATGATCATAGTATCTCACCTGGCAGGTAAGTAGGAGTTGGGCTAGAGCTGGGGAGGGTCGCTACTCGGGCACCCCCCTGTCAAGTGAAAGAGATCCAACTTAGGCAGCACAAGGGAACTCTCGAAAGAAGAACAAGGCTAGAGGAAGATCTGAGACAAATAAATCTGACTTTTACCAGAGCTGACTAGAGGAAAGCACAAACACAGTCCCCCACTACCACAAATAATGCAGTCGAGTTTCCCACATTTGGGGAAATCACAGGGGTCAGCATACCCAGAATGCAATGAATGAACCTCACCCTGGGAGAACAATCTTCATGACCATGGTATCGCCTATGCAAAATAAGTATGATTTGGGATAGGGCTGGGGAGGGCCGCTGCTCAGGCACATCTCTGTCAAGTAAAGGAGATTCAGCTGAGGCAGCACAAGGGAACTCTCATCTGGGGACAACAACTGCAGGGAGAACACATATTTTCAGATAAAAATCTTGGTCATGCTCTGGTTTCTCTTCAGAACGAACAAATCTTTCGCCTCTTACTAAAGATTTCCGTGGAGAGGAGCAAAACCGAGTTTTATCTCAATTTTTGCATGCCCCATCTTTTTGGGGTTTCTTTTACCGGTTTAAAGATAGAATGAGTGTGCTTTAATGTAAGCTCATTTGCATAGAAATGACAGTAAATGTTTATTTATGTTCAAACAGAACTTTCTTGACCATGCTACTTGCTTTAAAGATCTGGGAGCACATGGAATACAGTACAAACCATGCTTATAGCAAGGAGAAGCCAGGTGAGAAATCTGCTTTCTTTCAAATTGGGCGCTCACTTTGATCTGAATGAGGACTGCTGGCACAGCACTCAGGCGACAGGTGGAATCTTGGTCATGCTCTGGTTTCTCTTCAGAATGAACAAATCTTTCGCCTTTTATTAAAGATTATCCGTGGAGAGGAGCAAAACTGAGTTTTATCTCAATTTTTGCATGCCCCATATTATTGGGGTTTCTTTTATCAGTTTAAAGACAGAACGAGTGTGCTTTCTTGTTAGCTTTAATGTAAGTTTATTTGCATAACAATGACAATAAATGTCTGTTTCTTTTCAAGCAGAACTTTCTTGACCATACTAATTGCTTGAAAGATCTGGGAGCACATGGAAAAGAGTACAAACCATGTTTATAGCAAGGGGAAGCCTGGTGAGAAATCTGCTTTCTTTCTTTCAAATTGGGTGCTCACTTTGAGCTGAATGAGGACTGCTGGCATGGCACTCAGGCGACAGGTGGAATCTTGGTCATGCTCTGGTTTCTCTTCAGAACGAACAAATCTTTCGCCTTTTACTAAAGATTTCCGTGGAGAGGAGCAAAACTGAGTTTTATCTCAATTTTTGCATGCCCCATATCATACCTCCCAACTGTCCCGATTTTCGCGGGACAGTCCCGTTTTTTGGGGACTGTCCCGCTGTCCCACCTGCGGGCCGCAGTGTCCCGCGGTGGGGAGGACAGTTGGGAGGCTCTGTCTGTCGCTGCCCTGCTTAGCAGAGCAGCGGTGAATAGTCGCTGTGCGCACAGCGTCTATTCACTGAAGTCAGAGGGAGAGGTGGCATGCCAGCGGCTCACAGAGCGCTGGGCATGCCCCCTCAGTGCCGAAAACGGGGGCGTGACTCGCGATCGCGGGTCCTCCCGCGAAGCCATGCCCCTTTTTACTTAGGCCACGCCCTTTTTGGGAGCGCGTGCGACTTCGCCGCGCGTGTGTCCCTCTTTGCGAGCCGACAAAGTTGGGAGGTATGCCCATATTATTGGGGTTTCTTTTATCAGTTTAAAGACAGAACGAGTGTGCTTTCTGGTTAGCTTTAATGTAAGTTTATTTGCATAACAATGACAGTAAATGTTTGTTTCTTTTCAAACAGAACTTTCTTGACCATGCTACTTGCTTGAAAGATCTGGGAGCACATGGAAAACAGTACAAACCATGCAGTATCACAAGAGCCTTTATTTGATCTTTCATGAAGATAGAGCAGAATTGAGGACACGTCAACAATTTCTGCCGAAGGTGGTTCATCTTTCCACATGGTGCCTTTGGCCACTGACACCTTCGTTGAGTCAAAGTCTCTGGCTGTGGTCAGAACTTTGAAAATTTATGTCACCAGAACGGTTCAGATTAGGAAAACAGAGGCTCTGTTTGTCCTGTATGCTCCCAACAGGATTGGGTGTCCTGCTTCCATGTAGACCATTATGCGCTGGATCTGTGGTAAGATTCAGCATGCTCATTCCATGGCAGGATTGCCGTTACTGAATTAGGTGAAGACCCATTCTACTAGAAAGGTGGGTTCATCCTGGGCAGCTGGTCGGGGAGTCTCGGCATTGCAACTTTGCCGAGCAGCTATTTAGTAAACACTTTTGCTAAGTTTTACAAGTTTGATACCTTGGCCGATGATAACTTCAAGTTGGGTCATTCGGTGCTGCAGAGTCGTACGCACTCTTCCACCCGTTCAAGAGCTTTGGTATAACCCCATGGTTCTTAATGTGACCCCAGCATCCTCTAGGTCGTATGAGAAAATAGGATTTTAATACCTACCGGTAAATCCTTTTCTCTTAGTCTGTAGAGGATGCTGGGCACCCGTCCCAGTCCATACTGTGTCTGCAGTTATTACTTGTGGTTATACACATGTTGTGTTATGGTTCTGGTCAGCTTTTTGCTGCAATTATTCATGCCGTTGGCTTGTGTTCTGTTGAATGCCACGTTCTGCGGCATGCTTAAGGTGTGAGCTGGTAAGATGCTCACCTTAGTTTAACAATAAATCCTTTCCTCGAAATGTCCGTCTCCATGGGCACAGTTCCTATAACTGGAGTCTGGAGGAGGGGCATAGAGGGAGGAGCCAGTTCACACCCTTTGATAGTCTTAAAGTGCCCATGTCTCTTGCGGATCCCGTCTATACCCCATGGTTCTTAATGTGACCCCAGCATCCTCTACGGACTAAGAGAAAAGGATGCCCTTGCGCACTATCCTGACTTCTCCTCCCGTCTGCTTACTTTGTGCCTTCCAACGCACAATGCAAACTACAGGTGGTGCTGCAGGGCCCACACCCTTTTACTTGCCTTACAGAACAGCTCTGGAGCTGTTACAGTGCCCAGCTGCTGCAAGAAATCAGCTTGAATGCTTCAGGGGATGGGGCATGGCCAACATGAGCCCCACACCAAAGGAGGGTGGGGGTGTTTAATGAGAACTAGGGGTCATCCAAGCACTGCAAAAGGCCGCCATGCCCTGCACGCCCCTTTTCTCTTTTCATATGCAGATGAGGGTTCCAGCCAACTTTGGCCCACTGCTTGAATAACATCACTGTATGCAAATCCGTCTGCTGCAGACCTTCCCCCAGGAAGGCTTGTACTAGATGTTGCATATGGTTTGATATTTGATGGTGCTTCAGTATTAGGCAGCCTTCCGCCCTCCCATGTTCATCTGAAAAGATGTGGTCTCCCTGCAGTTGTTGTCCCCAGACGAGAGTTCCCTTGTGCTTCCTCAGTTGAATCTCCTTAACTTGACGGGGGAGGGGCTGCCCGAGCAGCCACCCTCCCCAGCCCTATCCCAACTCATACTTATTTTGCATATGAGATCTCTTGATCATGAAGATTGTTCTCACAGGGTGAGGTTCATCCATTATATTTTAAAATAGGAAGGTACAAATTACATATTTGAATTGCATTTATGTGCTGGATTCAAATGTCCCCCCCCCCCCCCTTCCTTTCTCAATTGTGCCCGTCAGCAGCTATTCTAAGGTTGCTGCCAATGGGTGTGACACATTAATTTCTTCTGTGGGGTACACTGGACTCCACAAGGATTCACATTGGGGTGTAGAGTAGGATCTTGATCTGAGGCACCAACCGGCTCAAAGCTTTTGACTGTTCCCAAGATGCTCAGTGCATTCTCCTCTATAACCCCGCTTCCATGAACAGGGAGCTCAGTTTGTAGTTGGTGCCTTCAGTAGCAGGCCACTTAACAGGGGCCTGCCTCAGGCAGCCTATTCTTAGCTATAAATTTTGACAAGAAAAGAAGAACTTGTTTTATGAGAATCTACAAGGGCTGCAGCAGGCTAGGTCTAATAGACATCTTTACTGCAGCTTCATCACTCCCAGCGGCGCTGTATACTCCCGTGCCCTGGTTGCTGGGTCACTGCAGCGGAGGGTCCGGTTTCATCCTAAGGTCAGTCACACACACACCACCCTTCCGGATCACGAGGCCGCTGATGAAGGGGAGCGTGGCCGTAGGGGGTGGACCGTGTGCGCACTGGCGTGGACACTGATTACTGGGCAGCCGCTCCACTAGCCACCAGGTACAGTTAAGGAGCACAGGTCTGGGGGTTTTTCTCCTATATTAACCCAATTTTGTACTGCCCGCAGCGCATTGTGATAGGTAATAGGGCCTGATTCAGGTTGGATTGCAATCACAATAAGCGATCCAACTGCAAAAATTGCTAAGAGCATACGCATGTGCCTGCATTTTCTGCGGCACCCCGCAGAGAATGCGATCGCCTCTGCCTGTCAATCGGGGCGGGGGGGGATAGGTGGGTCAGCAACACTCCATTTCCAATTCAGGGATGGAGCGGTGCGGGGGCAAGGCTTCAAAATGGGGTCTGCAACGGAGTAGACACAGGGGGCGTGGTCACAGCGGCTGTATGACATCACATTCAGCCGCTGTGATCACAAAAATGGTGGCGGCTTCCTGCGCGCACATACAGTCTGCACCAGCAGGAGGCTACACCATTTTTTATGATCACGCTGAACTGCAGTGCGACTGCAATTACAGCATGGTCAAGAAGGGAGGCGTCATGCTGGGTGGCCATGCCCTTTCACTGTGCAGGAGCCAGCACCGCTCACACACTAGTCCCCGGGTGCAGCCCCCAACCCCCGGGACACCCGGAGCAACAAAATGTAGATTCAGGCCACCAGGCCACGCCCCTACCTATGAAACCATGCCTCCTTTTTACCATTGCGCTGCTTATCTGCGCGCACTGCATTACAATCTCCCTCGCCACCTCTCTGGGTGTCACCAGTGATAGTGACACCTCTGCCATGCTTGTAGCAGCTGGTCCTAAGATCTACGCCTCAAGCCCTGAGTGTTTGCCCTTGTGACTTGTTGATCATCATAGCGAAGCAGATGCTTACAGAAAACTGCAGGGGCTTAGATTGAAAATAAAAAAATTGATTGGTATAAGGTAGAGAGGAGCGGGTTCGGTTCTCCGAGAACCGAATTCCCCACGAACTCCACGTTGTTTACACTGGTCCGAGGCAGGCTCGGTTGTTCCCGCCTGACTCGCAAAACCTGAACAAGGGAAAATGTCATCATCCCGCTGTCGGATTCTCGCGAGATTCGGATTCCATATAAAGAGCTGCGCGTTGCCGCCATTTTTACTCGTGCATTGAAGAGAGAGCGGAATGGACGTGGCTATGTTCTCTCAGTGGAAATCTCAATATCAGTGCTCAGTATCAGTGGTTACTTATTGCTGCTCAGTAATACTAGTAGTGTGTCTCTCCTGCTCAGTGTCAGTTCTCAGTAGTATCCTCATCAGTGCTCAGTATCACTGCTCATTGTCTTGTGCTGCATTGTGGTGCTCAGCATACTACAGTACATTACTAATAGTCCAGTGCTGCATCTTGCTGCTCAGTGTCAGTTCTAGTATCCTCATCAGTGCTCACTATCACTGTTCATTGCATTTTGGTTTTCTGTATACTACAGTAACATAGTAATATAGTAACATATAGTAACATAGTTTTTGAGGTTGAATAGAGGCAAATTGCCCATCGTGTTCAACCTGTTTTAAGTTGTGATGATTCTACATACTTGCTGAATAATGTTTTATGACTAGTTAGCTACTATAACTCATGTTACCCCCGGATTAACCATGTTGATACAGATGTAGCCAACTTTATCTTGACTGTTTCTCCGCCGAGACGGGCGTTTAGCCACGCTAAGGCGATAGCTGAGTTTAATCACAGGCAGGCGCGTTGAGACGATCTAGATACTCATCATGCATTACACATCTCCACCACTGTGTGGCTAATGCTCCACTAATCCAGTACTTTCGATCGTACAGTATAGCGGCGGATTGATCTACAGCTCTGGCAATACTGTAGGCGTAACGGGAAGCGGTGGAAAAAGTATGGAGTACAGTACTGTATGTGTATGGAGACGCAACTACAGTAATTGTAATTGTGTAAAAGGAATAATGTACAGTACAATGTATAAACACCGTGCTTTTTAAAATATGAAATATACTGTATGAGCGTCTGAGTTCGCTAATGCATAATGGGAATGGAGGACTAGCAGGAGGCGGAGGAAAACACCGTGCTTTACAAATGCGAGCGTCCGAGTCCTCTAAGGCATAAACCAACAGCAATGGGGCGAGGGCCGGGCGCTGTTTGCAGTACTTTCACACATGAAATTAGAAATCTCTCATGAGGCGTCGTGGGCTAGGGGTGAAGGCTCCCACCTCCCTCGCTGGGGGTCCAGGGTTCGAGACATGATGTGCTTTCTTTCTTTTTTTTTTTTTTTCTGTAATAATGCACTGTATTATTTTATTTCCATTGTAAGACAGTCAATGGAAGGATGCACACAGGTTTCACATAAATCAAAGTACATCTGCAGGAGCGATTCTTTACGCTAAATGCACCCAAACAGCGTGAATGAAATGAGTGTATTCTGGCGCTACCAACTAAGCAAAACAGTACTGTAGATCTTCAGCGTTTGTGCATTGCACAGGACCTGAATTTCCTCCCTGTGCAGGCCCCCAGGGGGGAAGGGCGATGGGGGTAGGGGGGAGACGATGGAAAATACTGTGCCTTTGAAATGCAATTACATGAGCGTCCGAGTACACTACGGCATACTGTAAACCAACACCAATGGGAAGGAAGTGCCAACCTTATTTTTAATGTGTTCCCGTGACATTCACTTTAACATTTTTTTTTTCTCTCCAATACAGTACATCCAATGGAAGGATGCACACAGGTTTCACATAAATCAAAGTACATCTGCAGGAGCGATTCTTTACGCTAAATGCAACCTACAGTACAGTACGGTACTGTAAGTGAGCAAAATAGTACTACAGTGGGCGTTTGTGTATTGCACATGACCTGCATTCCCTCCCTGTCTACTGCATGATCTGTGCAGGCTCCCATGGGGGAAGGGCAACAGGCTAGCAGGAGGCGGAGGAAAACACCGTGCTTTACAAATGCGAGCGTCCGAGTCCTCTAAGGCATAAACCAACAGCAATGGGGCGAGGGCCGGGCGCTGTTTGCAGTACTTTCACACATGAAATTAGAAATCTCTCATGAGGCGTCGTGGGCTAGGGGTGAAGGCTCCCACCTCCCTCGCTGGGGGTCCAGGGTTCGAGACATGATGTGCTTTCTTTCTTTTTTTTTTTTTTTTTTTCTGTAATAATGCACTGTATTATTTTATTTCCATTGTAAGACAGTCAATGGAAGGATGCACACAGGTTTCACATAAATCAAAGTACATCTGCAGGAGCGATTCTTTATGCTAAATGCACCCAAACAGCGTGAATGAAATGAGTGTATTCTGGCGCTACCAACTAAGCAAAACAGTACTGTAGATCTTCAGCGTTTGTGCATTGCACAGGACCTGAATTTCCTCCCTGTGCAGGCCCCCAGGGGGGAAGGGCGATGGGGGTAGGGGGGAGACGATGGAAAATACTGTGCCTTTGAAATGCAATTACATGAGCGTCCGAGTACACTACGGCATACTGTAAACCAACACCAATGGGAAGGAAGTGCCAACCTTATTTTTAATGTGTTCCCGTGACATTCACTTTAACATTTTTTTTTTTCTCTCCAATACAGTACATCCAATGGAAGGATGCACACAGGTTTCACATAAATCAAAGTACATCTGCAGGAGCGATTCTTTACGCTAAATGCAACCTACAGTACAGTACGGTACTGTAAGTGAGCAAAATAGTACTACAGTGGGCGTTTGTGTATTGCACATGACCTGCATTCCCTCCCTGTCTACTGCATGATCTGTGCAGGCTCCCATGGGGGAAGGGCAACAGGCTAGCAGGAGGCGGAGGAAAACACCGTGCTTTACAAATGCGAGCGTCCGAGTCCTCTAAGGCATAAACCAACAGCAATGGGGCGAGGGCCGGGCGCTGTTTGCAGTACTTTCACACATGAAATTAGAAATCTCTCATGAGGCGTCGTGGGCTAGGGGTGAAGGCTCCCACCTCCCTCGCTGGGGGTCCAGGGTTCGAGACATGATGTGCTTTCTTTCTTTTTTTTTTTTTTTTTTCTGTAATAATGCACTGTATTATTTTATTTCCATTGTAAGACAGTCAATGGAAGGATGCACACAGGTTTCACATAAATCAAAGTACATCTGCAGGAGCGATTCTTTACGCTAAATGCACCCAAACAGCGTGAATGAAATGAGTGTATTCTGGCGCTACCAACTAAGCAAAACAGTACTGTAGATCTTCAGCGTTTGTGCATTGCACAGGACCTGAATTTCCTCCCTGTGCAGGCCCCCAGGGGGGAAGGGCGATGGGGGTAGGGGGGAGACGATGGAAAATACTGTGCCTTTGAAATGCAATTACATGAGCGTCCGAGTACACTACGGCATACTGTACTGTAAACCAACACCAATGGGAAGGAAGTGCCAACCTTATTTTTAATGTGTTCCCGTGACATTCACTTTAACATTTTTTTTTTTCTCTCCAATACAGTACATCCAATGGAAGGATGCACACAGGTTTCACATAAATCAAAGTACATCTGCAGGAGCGATTCTTTACGCTAAATGCAACCTACAGTACAGTACGGTACTGTAAGTGAGCAAAATAGTACTACAGTGGGCGTTTGTGTATTGCACATGACCTGCATTCCCTCCCTGTCTACTGCATGATCTGTGCAGGCTCCCATGGGGGAAGGGCAACAGGCTAGCAGGAGGCGGAGGAAAACACCGTGCTTTACAAATGCGAGCGTCCGAGTCCTCTAAGGCATAAACCAACAGCAATGGGGCGAGGGCCGGGCGCTGTTTGCAGTACTTTCACACATGAAATTAGAAATCTCTCATGAGGCGTCGTGGGCTAGGGGTGAAGGCTCCCACCTCCCTCGCTGGGGGTCCAGGGTTCGAGACATGATGTGCTTTCTTTCTTTTTTTTTTTTTTTTTTTCTGTAATAATGCACTGTATTATTTTATTTCCATTGTAAGACAGTCAATGGAAGGATGCACACAGGTTTCACATAAATCAAAGTACATCTGCAGGAGCGATTCTTTATGCTAAATGCACCCAAACAGCGTGAATGAAATGAGTGTATTCTGGCGCTACCAACTAAGCAAAACAGTACTGTAGATCTTCAGCGTTTGTGCATTGCACAGGACCTGAATTTCCTCCCTGTGCAGGCCCCCAGGGGGGAAGGGCGATGGGGGTAGGGGGGAGACGATGGAAAATACTGTGCCTTTGAAATGCAATTACATGAGCGTCCGAGTACACTACGGCATACTGTAAACCAACACCAATGGGAAGGAAGTGCCAACCTTATTTTTAATGTGTTCCCGTGACATTCACTTTAACATTTTTTTTTTTCTCTCCAATACAGTACATCCAATGGAAGGATGCACACAGGTTTCACATAAATCAAAGTACATCTGCAGGAGCGATTCTTTACGCTAAATGCAACCTACAGTACAGTACGGTACTGTAAGTGAGCAAAATAGTACTACAGTGGGCGTTTGTGTATTGCACATGACCTGCATTCCCTCCCTGTCTACTGCATGATCTGTGCAGGCTCCCATGGGGGAAGGGCAACAGGCTAGCAGGAGGCGGAGGAAAACACCGTGCTTTACAAATGCGAGCGTCCGAGTCCTCTAAGGCATAAACCAACAGCAATGGGGCGAGGGCCGGGCGCTGTTTGCAGTACTTTCACACATGAAATTAGAAATCTCTCATGAGGCGTCGTGGGCTAGGGGTGAAGGCTCCCACCTCCCTCGCTGGGGGTCCAGGGTTCGAGACATGATGTGCTTTCTTTCTTTTTTTTTTTTTTTTTTCTGTAATAATGCACTGTATTATTTTATTTCCATTGTAAGACAGTCAATGGAAGGATGCACACAGGTTTCACATAAATCAAAGTACATCTGCAGGAGCGATTCTTTACGCTAAATGCACCCAAACAGCGTGAATGAAATGAGTGTATTCTGGCGCTACCAACTAAGCAAAACAGTACTGTAGATCTTCAGCGTTTGTGCATTGCACAGGACCTGAATTTCCTCCCTGTGCAGGCCCCCAGGGGGGAAGGGCGATGGGGGTAGGGGGGAGACGATGGAAAATACTGTGCCTTTGAAATGCAATTACATGAGCGTCCGAGTACACTACGGCATACTGTACTGTAAACCAACACCAATGGGAAGGAAGTGCCAACCTTATTTTTAATGTGTTCCCGTGACATTCACTTTAACATTTTTTTTTTTCTCTCCAATACAGTACATCCAATGGAAGGATGCACACAGGTTTCACATAAATCAAAGTACATCTGCAGGAGCGATTCTTTACGCTAAATGCAACCTACAGTACAGTACGGTACTGTAAGTGAGCAAAATAGTACTACAGTGGGCGTTTGTGTATTGCACATGACCTGCATTCCCTCCCTGTCTACTGCATGATCTGTGCAGGCTCCCATGGGGGAAGGGCAACAGGCTAGCAGGAGGCGGAGGAAAACACCGTGCTTTACAAATGCGAGCGTCCGAGTCCTCTAAGGCATAAACCAACAGCAATGGGGCGAGGGCCGGGCGCTGTTTGCAGTACTTTCACACATGAAATTAGAAATCTCTCATGAGGCGTCGTGGGCTAGGGGTGAAGGCTCCCACCTCCCTCGCTGGGGGTCCAGGGTTCGAGACATGATGTGCTTTCTTTCTTTTTTTTTTTTTCTGTAATAATGCACTGTATTATTTTATTTCCATTGTAAGACAGTCAATGGAAGGATGCACACAGGTTTCACATAAATCAAAGTACATCTGCAGGAGCGATTCTTTACGCTAAATGCACCCAAACAGCGTGAATGAAATGAGTGTATTCTGACGGACTGTGCATCTTCGGTATTTGTGTATAGCATAAGACCTGTGAAGGCTCCCAGGAGGGAAGGGCGTAGGGCAAGACAGTGGAAAATACTGTGGTCAAAGAAAGGGCATATTTAAAACTAAGGGAAAGAAAGGGCATATTTAAAACTAAGGGAAACTGTCACAAAGTACAGTAACTACAGTACTGTACGTTGAATGCCTGGAACGCACGACGTCTGAGACGCACGACGTCTGAGACGCACGACGTCTGGATCGCTCATTGAGCATAAGCATGGCTGCTGTACGTGACCGTCCCTATGCTCTGGGTGAGCTGCGTCTCCTCGTTCGCTGGCGGGACAGAACTCTCGCCAGCAACGAGGAGAAAGTAAGGGCATATAGGAGGGCCAGCAGGGATATCCTCCGGACCTACAACCGGAGGAGAACGGTGAGGTCTCTCCAGAGGAGGTGGAGTGACCTCGTGAGGCGGACCCCACGACGCCTGCAGGCCATAAGGGATTGTAAGTACAGTACATTACTGTAGATTACTGTACTTTAAGTTACTGTAGTTACAGGTACAGTACATTATAGCAGGGGCTGCTGTAGCAGCAGGTATCCGGTCTATACAGCACTGTACAGTATTTGTGGTAAACAAATGGTTAAACAAGGACCAAACGTTAACCCGGGTCAAAAGGTCAATTTGTTTTTTTGCGTCGACCTAGATGGTGCGGCTTTTGAAATTGGTTGACACCAGTTACTGTAGGTTGACATGGTCGTTAAGTTGACATGGAAAAAGATCGACATGCGTTTTACAAAAACAATTGTTATTTTTTTAAACTTGTGTATATACAGTAGTTCTTTACAATCCAGGTGGTCTACGATTGTGCAGTGTACAGTATCATGCAGTGTACAGTATATGCAATGTATCACAGTGTATCGTGCTGCGTAATTGCAGCGTGTCATGCAGTGTACATTCAGAATATGGTATTGTGCAGTGAGTGTAATACATAGTGAATCACATCGTGCAGCAGAGCCGGCCTTAGGCATAGGCAAACTACAGTAGGCAAATGCCTAGGGCATTTGCTATGCTTAGGGGCACCAGCAGCTTCTGCTGATTAAAATGATATGCGGCATGCCTATATTTTGCGTGACTGCGGCTGTATCTGTACCTGGCTAGGGCCAGCACTGTCGTGCAGTGTACTGTATACACATGTGGTAATTGCAGTTTTTTGTGTAGTGTACATTGTATCATATTTTGCAGGGAAATGTGCAGTTTGTCATATCACGCAGTCGTGCAGTGCATTGTGTGGTTTAATTGCAGTGTGCCGAAATTTGTGTTTCAGATAGTACAGTGTTCTAAGGGATGTTACTTTGGCAGAAATTATTCTAAGGGATGTTACAGTGGCCTAATGTGTTCTGACGTGCATTACTCTTGCATAAGGTTCATGACTGGCAGATCTCTACTTTGTGACGTAATGTGGATATACTACTGCACTACTGTGACGTACAGTAACGTGAATAAGGTGCTCTACTGTGTGACACAACGTGAATCAAGGACAGTACTGTGACGTGAATACGGTGCTCTACTGTGTGACACAACGTGAATCAAGGACAGTACTGTGACGTGAATAAGGTGCTCTACTGTGTGACACAACGTGAATCAAGGACAGTACTGTGACGTGAATACGGTGCTCTACTGTGTGACACAACGTGAATCAAGGACAGTACTGTGACGTGAATACGGTGCTCTACTGTGTGACACAACGTGAATCAAGGACAGTACTGTGACGTGAATAAACTGCACTACTGTGACATGACGTGAATAAGATGAATTCAGGTGAGTACTGCGTCATCTGTCATGAAATCAATTTGTAATGTAATGAACAGTACTGAGATGGTTAAGGGTGGGAGGGCTGCATGCTGATGTGTGTCATAATGTTTATAAGGGCAATGCTTATGTGTGTTACAATGTCTATAAAGGTAGTGTTCTGTCTAATACCCTGGACCTACTGTACTGTAGCGATACTGTAAGTGTACTGTATGTCACATTTAGAAATGTGCCCCTTAAGTTTTGAAGACAGTACAGTACACTATGCCCTCCTGAGTGATTAGGTGCAGGGTACTAGAATGAACAATTCCATTTATTGTGATGTCATAAAGATGCTGTCAATGTTGAATTTCATTGGCTGTACAGTATGCTGCCATTATACTGTATATATATTTTTACAGGGCTGGTAGCACGACGTCACAGGAGGCGGGACAGGCGCCGCCAAGCTGGTAAGTATTGTCAAATACAGTAGTGTACAGTACATAGTGATTTCTATAGTCCCAACCCCCTGTCCTGACCATCACAGATAACTCGCTGCAATCCGTTAATGTTAAGAATGTCTGTTTACAAAACTAAATGTAAATATTAAACACAAAGTATAAATAACATTGTAGATAGCTGAATACCCGTGCTTCGCTACGGGATGAGGATGGTAAATTCCAGTGATAGTTGTTTGTTAATTTACGTTTGTTGGCGATCTACTGTAGTATATAGTACTGTATACTTTAAGCATACTGTATCTTGCTTCTCTGATGCAGATTGTTTATTGGCCGGACCCCTTTTTGGTCCTGGATACTGTGCAGTACATGTTTCAAATTGACAGCTTCACTTACAGTACTGTTATTTTTTTTCCCACAGTACCACCACCACCACCACCTGCTGCGCTGCCAGGTATTGTGTAACGAGAATTCTGGTGCTACTGTCATCGTTGTTACACTACTGTACATGTGTCCTGGATACTGTGCAGTACATGTTTCCAATTGACAGCTTCACTTACAGTACTGTTATTTTTTTTCCCACAGTACCACCACCACCACCACCACCACCTGCTGCGCTGCCAGGTATTGTGTAACGAGAATTCTGGTGCTACTGTCATCGTTGTTACACTACTGTACATGTGTCCTGGATACTGTACAGTACATGTTTCCAATTGACAGCTTCACTTACAGTACTGTTATTTTTTTTCCCACAGTACCACCACCACCACCACCTGCTGCGCTGCCAGGTATTGTGTAACGAGAATTCTGGTGCTACTGTCATCGTTGTTACACTACTGTACATGTGTCCTGGATACTGTACAGTACATGTTTCCAATTGACAGCTTCACTTACAGTACTGTTATTTTTTTTCCCACAGTGCCACCACCACCACCACCACCTGCTGCGCTGCCAGGTATTGTGTAACGAGAATTCTGGTGCTACTGTCATCGTTGTTACACTACTGTACATGTGTCCTGGATACTGTACAGTACATGTTTCCAATTGACAGCTTCACTTACAGTACTGTTATTTTTTTTCCCACAGTACCACCACCACCACCACCTGCTGCGCTGCCAGGTATTGTGTAACGAGAATTCTGGTGCTACTGTCATCGTTGTTACACTACTGTACATGTGTCCTGGATACTGTACAGTACATGTTTCCAATTGACAGCTTCACTTACAGTACTGTTATTTTTTTTCCCACAGTACCACCACCACCACCACCTGCTGCGCTGCCAGGTATTGTGTAACGAGAATTCTGGTGCTACTGTCATCGTTGTTACACTACTGTACATGTGTCCTGGATACTGTACAGTACATGTTTCCAATTGACAGCTTCACTTACAGTACTGTTATTTTTTTTCCCACAGTACCACCACCACCACCACCTGCTGCGCTGCCAGGTATTGTGTAACGAGAATTCTGGTGCTACTGTCATCGTTGTTACACTACTGTACATGTGTCCTGGATACTGTGCAGTACATGTTTCCAATTGACAGCTTCACTTACAGTACTGTTATTTTTTTTCCCACAGTACCACCACCACCACCACCACCACCACCACCTGCTGCGCTGCCAGGTATTGTGTAACGAGAATTCTGGTGCTACTGTCATCGTTGTTACACTACTGTACATGTGTCCTGGATACTGTACAGTACATGTTTCCAATTGACAGCTTCACTTACAGTACTGTTATTTTTTTTCCCACAGTACCAACACCACCACCACCACCACCTGCTGCTGCATCCGAGAGCTCCGGAAGTGGTAATAATTACTTTTTGTTACAGACACACTAGTTTCCTACAGTATTACTGTAATTTTTGTATTTTACAATACTTGTCATCTTTTACACACAGACCGCCTCGTAATTGATACAGAGGAGGAGCTCATTCCCATTGATTCGGGGGAAGAGGAGCCAGATTATAGTAAGTACAGTAGGATTTTCTCAAGCCCATTCTTAAAAGTATTGACCAAGTCCACTTTTATTACTTTTCAGGCAGGGAATTCCAAACATGTACTGTACAGTATTTCCCTCACTGTGAAGACCCCTTTTCGCCTCTGTGCGAAATCGCCTCTACTTCAACAAGAGTTACTGTGCACGTGTCCTCTGTGTCCATCTTATCAAAAACCGTTCCTGTGTATTGTCCCCTTACTGTATACAGTATATTTGTAAAGGTTAATCATGTCCCCTCTTAATCTCCTCTTTTCCAATGTAAACATGCCTAGCCTGCCTTTCCTTGTATTCCATCTTCTCAATCCACTTCATCACTTTGGTCGCCCGCCTCTAAACCTTTTGTAGTTCCACGATATCCATTTTGTATTATGGTGCCCAAAATTGTGCATCCGACCCACCCTCCACTAGCCTAACCCTCCAATCATACTCTGAATCCACACTCTGCATTCTGAATGTCGGGATCCAGACAGCAGGTCTTTTAAATACAGTACTGTATGTCCCCTACCGCTGGACAGTCATTCTGCTCCTACTGTATTATGAATATATCTCTGCCTCCTGTAGCACTGTACTACTGTGCAATTTTGTAGTAACTGTACTCTACTGTATTTTGTTTATAATATTTTTTTATTTTCAACTCAGTAATTATTGACAGTGAGGATGAAAAACCCTCTCCCCAACTTGGTAAGTAAACTGCAGTATTGTACTGTACTGTACATTGTGTTAAACCAATGGGTTGGGTTTGCGTGACCAGCAGTCAGGATTCTAGCGGTCAGGTGACCGACAGTGGCATCCTGATTGCAGCAATCCCAACAGGGTGAGGTACGGTATCCTAACCCTCCTCCACTACCCCCTGATTCTGGCCTCGACATTCTCGTCTCTGTGTGCGAAATTTACTCTCCTCCTCCAATTCCTGACTGAATTTTTGCTTTACTGTATTCAACACAGAATACAAAAGTATATTTCATGGATTTTTTGCTTTCACAGGCCCTACACTGTCACAGGCGGTGGCGGAGGAGGAGGAGGAGGACCAGGACTCTCTGTCCCTCACCACACTGCACCCATTAAGTAAGTCCAGTCCGGTACATCGTGCCTCTGTAGAGCCAGTTTGAGCAAGGAGAGATTGATTGCTTCTTTTTTTGGTGGGGGCCCAAACCAACCAGTCATTTCAGCCACAGTCGTGTGGCAGACCCTGTTTATATAACATAAGGGTGGTTGGGAGGGCCCAATCACAATTCCATCTTGCACCTCTTTTTTTATTTATTTTTTTATTTATTTATCTTTGCATCATGTGATGTTTGGGGAAAATTGTTATAAGGTTTGATGTAAAAAAAAGGTTAAAAAAAAGAGGCAGATTAGATGGGCAAAGTGGTTCTTACAGTATTTGTCATCAAATTCTATGTTTCTGTATGCAGACCCTCCAACATGACCCGCCGCACTGCTCTGTTTCTAGACTTCCCTCTTAATTTATGATTTCCATCACCTGTGTTGAACTAGTTATATGATAAGAAAGCTGTTTCTTCACAGGTGATGGCAATAATAAATTAAGAGGGAAGTCCAGAACCAGAGCATTTTGTACCATGTTGGAGGGTATGTGTATTTCCTGGAATTAACCTTTTTTTTTTTTCACATTAATGTTTTTTTTCACAGGCCCTACACTGGAACAGGCCACGGAGGAGGAGGAGGATGATGATGATGCTGCTGCATTTAGTGGTAAGAATTATTACTGACATTGATCTGATGCCATCAGAGTAGCACTTTTCATCAGATTTTTCTGGCAAATGCGTAGAAATCGGATGAAAATTGTTTTTGTTTGAACTGGTGATATTGCCCATACAGTAGCAACCGATCACATCCCACATTAACATTTACAGTATCTAGTTACACTTACAGACGATAATACAGTACAGTAGGTAATATTTGATTGGTTGCTACTGTATGGACAACATCCTGTTCTAAAAAAAACACCCATCTTACTCAATTTCTCTCTCTCTCTCTCTCTCACCCCTTGTCACTGTCTCTCCATTCATCTCTCTAGATACTGTCAGTGATGAATTTCCCATTAGGCACGAGAGGCACGTACTGTACCTAGTGGCGGCATCTGTTTGGGGGCCTCAGTTGGATGCTTACAGTATGCTAATACTGTCATCCCAAAAATTACCACTACAGTAACTGCTAAATATTTTAAGTGTACTGTACAATATGCACATACAGTACTGTACAGTATACATAATTCAAAAGAAAAAAGAGTTGCTACTGTACCTTATTCTAGTCATAATCACCGGCATACGGGTCACTCACAAATTTTCTGATGGTCTCGGTGGGGTCCCTTGGAATCACCATGCCTGTCACAAGCATACCTTTTTTTACCCACCTGACACTGGGCCTGGACACTAGTGTACTATTACTATACTTTTTACTGTATACTGTATCTTATAATATTCTTCTCTTTTACCCACAGACGACGAGCCAGAATACATTTTTGGTAAATATACTGTACAGTAGCAATAGTTGGTACTGTAATTACAGTATTTTTTTTTTCTCCAACATTATTTTAAGTCAAACTGATATGACTAACTGTACTGTATTATCTTTTTACAGTCCGTCGCCAACCAGTGGAGGAGACACCTGGTAATAAAATAGAAATACATAATGCACTGTACTGTATTCTAACTTACTGTAACATGTATAACACTGAGCTGATCATCTTCACACCCTCTGACATAACCTTACAGTACAAACTGTACTTTCTCTCCTTTTTCACCCTCTTCACTCCACAAATGCATGCTGCGTTTCCTGACTACTGATATAATAGTGTGTAGAGCGTAGCGAGGCACCGTGCCCACCGCGTGGCGAGCGAAGCAAGCATGCAAGGGGCTGCTTTCCGCTCGCCGCCCCTGTCGGGATTGTGTGGTCGGGATTCCGGCGTCTGTATTTTGACTGCCGGGATCCCGTCCAGCGGGATTACGTACTGATCTCCAGTCTGAGCCTGCCCTAGGCATAGGCATACTTGCCAAATGCCCAGGGGCACAAGCAGCTTCTGCTGATTAATATGATATGCAGCATGCCTACAGTATATTCTGTGCATACAAAATGCATTACTAATGTGCAGCATTATGTGTATACAGTACTTTGTTGTGTAACATATACTGTAGCAAGGGCACTACTGTGTGGTCTAATGTGAACAAAGAGCAATATGATGTGATGCAATGTGAATAAGTGGGAATACTTTGAGGAGTAATGTGGTACTATCATATGATGTAACGAGAAAAAGAGACACTATTGCATGATATGTTGTGAATAAAGTTGCAGTACTGTGTGGCGTCATTTCAGATTGGGGAATTACTGTGTGGCCTTGCCCCTTCCCAGCAAGAACATGCACCGTTTTGGGATGCACACCGAATGTGCACACTGTTGCTATTTTAAACATACAGTACAGTAAGTTGGAGGAGCACCAAAATGACGACTGCTATGGTTGAGGGGTGATGGTGCTGGGAAAGGGGTACAGGCTCAGAGGCGGAAATAGCATCTGTGCAAGGGGGCAGCATCCAAAAACTTGACTAGGGAATCATATTATTTATGGCTGGCTCTGAGTACAGTCCACTATTATGGATAGTACTCCCTACAACACCACCTACAGTACTGTAACCCTCTTTTTTCTGAAGCGGTCATGAAATGTCATGACTGCTAATACATACAGTAAATGTCTACAGTATTTGTACTGTGGTGTTTAATTCCTTTGACAATTTGTTTATGACCTATTGAAGCTAAACTCTTGTACAGTACTTTATATTTTGAATACCAGCAATACAGTATAATACTGTACCTACAGTATACAGTAATAATTGTTTACTATTTGAATGTGACTAAATGTTTTTTTTTCTCCAATATAGTGCCAATTATTTATGGGGGCCCCAGACAGGGGCAAGATAGGTGGGCTGGCCCAGAAGCGGGCAGGCAGCAGCCCACTTATACAAGAGGTAAACTAAAGCAATGTTTAAATTACCTCGACAGCATACAGTAGTGTTTGATTTACTGTACTGACAATACAGTACTGTACATTGTAAATAACAATATTGTCTAATATAGAGTAAAGTACTGTATTGCCATTACTACACTGTAAAGTATTCAGTATTTGTTTTGTAATACTGTCCTTTTTTTCCCACAGAACAGTTGCAGCGTGCCATCCAGCTCCAGCGGGTGGTGGTCCACCTCCTAGTGGACCACTATTTTAATATTTTATTAAGTTTAATTTAATTTTATTTAATAAAAATTTTTGTTCTTGTACTCCATTGTATAGTATCTTTTTCTACTGTATAAGATAGGCATACTGTACACCATACAATTATCTGGCAGATAATCTGCAAGATCTGGCTGTTTGTAATGAAATTCTCTCCTAATTTAGCTGTGGTGTACAGTACCTCCTGAGTGTGCTGGGGTGCTTTCTGGCCAGTTTGGGGTGATTTGGAGCAAGTTTGGTCGGCCATCTGGCCGACATGTGCTGTCGACTGTTTGGCAAACATGTGTTTTCACTCCAGCATGTGTGTGTCAGGCATTTTGTGTGTGTCAGGCATTTTGTGTGTGTCAGGCATTTTGTGTGTGTCAGCCATTTTATGTGTGTCAGCCATTGCTGTGTGGTTCCACAAATGTTAGCGTGTCAAAGTGCTGACCACTGACACCACTATTTCACTTTGTACCGCATGCCTTTTGTGGAACCACACAGCCCAGCATGACTTATTGCTGGGCTGTGTGGTTCCACAAATTTTCTTGGAAAACAAATGAACATGAGTGTCTTTACTTTAATACTTTTTTTTTTTTTTTCCCCCACAGATATCTATATACACAAGAAAAGAATGTAACGAAGAACAAACTACTTTTTTGTTTTAATTAACTTTCAAACTTTATTTAAAAAAAAACACCTTTTTTTTCTTCAATAAACTTTTAAAAATAGAAGTTTCCTGTGGTTTTTATTAAAATATGAAATGCAAGATGCCTAACCAAGTTGTTTTACATACAGTATACCACTCTTAATTGAATTCCCATCATACAGTAGTACTAATTTATACAGTACAGGAAGTTGGGAATACAAACATTGGAAACCACGTCATGTTTATTTTAAGAAACACTTTATTTACGGACAAAATCATTTGGAACATGTAACATCACACATACTGTACTGTATTGTAATAAAGCCAACATCACACATACTGTACGGTACTTTAATCAAAAGGTAACAGCACAAATACAGTAACAATATCAACTTTAACATTTTTATAATTTATTTTTTTGTGGTGGTGGTGCGGGGTAATGGTTTTTGTACTTTATTTTTAGGTTTTGCTTTTTTGAATTATTTTTCGTTTTTGTCTTTTGCTTTTTAACACTGTCGCATACGGACACCAGAATAGAGGACTGACAACAGCAGCCCCTGGATGGAAACGCAGCCCAAGGCCCCAGATGGACACAGCACAATGGACTCGGCTGCTACTGGATAGATACAGCAGCGCCCAAAAAATCAACAGGAATAAAAGGGGCAACTTGTAACAGGCCCTTACATTACCAGGAATGTGGTGAGCCAAGTTCATGCACTCCCCTTTGAGTAACCGAGCTGCTCCAAGTGGATTCAGCACAGTGCATGCAGCCCCAGAAAATGTACAGGTCATACAGGTACATTGACACAATTTTTTAGCTTCAGCTGTGTGAAGCTGATGTGCTGAAGCTAGGAGGTAGGTAATGATCTGGTTTCATCATAGTCGAGCTTCCAAGTCATTTTCCTCTTCGTTCTCAGCACAGAGTTTATGGTATCCCTTATCTTCCTCTTTTCTGGATCACCAATCCTCACGCGGCGTTCACACCTAGCCATGATGTCATGTACCAGATTTTTGGGCAGCGGAAGTTTGCCCTTGGAACCATCAAAGTTCACACGATTGGCCCACGTCAAGTATTTGTCGTACCGTACATGGTGCTGGAACAGAGAATATGCATATTTCTGAATATGTCCATTTGAAGCTCTGTACAGATGGTCGTCCAGGGAAGTTGAGATGACAGCCAGGGCAATATTGTTCAGAGAGCCTCCGAATGTATTGCGAAGTGGCCTGTGAGCAGGTGTGCTGGTCATCATTGGTGTTCCTGGCAACAGCACACTTGAATCCAGGCCTCTGCGGTCGTCCAGCCCTCTGCGGTCCTCCAGGCCTCCTCTGCGGTCCTCCAGGTCTCTTCTGCGGTCCTCCTGGTCTCTTCTGCGGTCCTCCTGGTCTCTTCTGCGGTCCTCCAGGCCTCCTCTGCGGTCGTCCAAGTCGCTGACTTCGTCCAGTCCGCTGCTGTGGTCCAGGCCTCTGCGGTCCTCCAGGCCTCCTCTGCGGTCCTCCAGGCCTCCTCTGCGGTCCTCCAGGCCTCCTCTGCGGTCCTCCAGGCCTCCTCTGCGGTCCTCCAGGCCTCCTCTGCGGTCCTCCAGGCCTCCTCTGCGGTCCTCCAGGCCTCCTCTGCGGTCCTCCAGGTCTCTTCTGCGGTCCTCCAGGCCTCCTCTGCGGTCCTCCAGGCCTCCTCTGCGGTCCTCCAGGTCTCTTCTGCGGTCCTCCAGGCCTCCTCTGCGGTCCTCCAGGCCTCCTCTGCGGTCCTCCAGGCCTCCTCTGCGGTCCTCCAGGCCTCCTCTGCGGTCCTCCATGTTTCCTCTGCGGTCCTCCAGGCCTCTGTGGTCGTCCAGGCCTCCTCTGCGTTCGCCCAAGTCGCTGACTTCGTCCAGTCCGCTGCTGTGGTCCAGGCCTCTGCGGTCCTCCAGGTCTCTTCTGCGGTCCTCCAGGTCTCCTCTGCGTTCGCCCAAGTCGCTGACTTCGTCCAGTCCGCTGCTGTGGTCCAGGCCTCTGCGGTCCTCCAGGTCTCTTCTGCGGTCCTCCAGGTCTCCTCTGCGGTCCTCCAGGCATCCTCTGCGGTCCTCCATGCCGCTGACTTCGTCCAGTCCGCTGCGGTCCTCCAGGTCTCCTCTGCGGTCGTCCAGGCCTCCTCTGCGGTCCTCCAGGCCTCCTCTGCGGTCCTCCAGGCCTCCTCTGCGGTCCTCCAGGCCTCCTCTGCGGTCCTCCAGGCCTCCTCTGCGGTCGTCCATGCCGCTGACTTCGTCCAGTCCGCTGCGGTCCTCCAGGTCTCCTCTGCGGTCGTCCAGGCCTCCTCTGCGGTCGTCCAGGCCTCCTCTGCGGTCGTCCAGGCCTCCTCTGCGGTCCTCCAGGCCTCCTCTGCGGTCCTCCAGGCCTCCTCTGCGGTCCTCCAGGCCTCCTCTGCGGTCGTCCATGCCGCTGACTTCGTCCAGTCCGCTGCGGTCCTCCAGGCCTCCTCTGCGGTCCTCCAGGCCTCCTCTGCGGTCCTCCAGGCCTCCTCTGCGGTCCTCCAGGCCTCCTCTGCGGTCCTCCAGGCCTCCTCTGCGGTCGTCCAGTCCGCTGCGGTCCTCCAGGTCTCCTCTGCGGTCGTCCAGGCCTCCTCTGCGGTCCTCCAGGCCTCCTCTGCGGTCCTCCAGGCCTCCTCTGCGGTCCTCCAGGCCTCCTCTGCGGTCCTCCAGGCCTCCTCTGCGGTCCTCCAGGCCTCCTCTGCGGTCCTCCAGGTCTCTTCTGCGGTCCTCCAGGCCTCCTCTGCGGTCCTCCAGGCCTCCTCTGCGGTCCTCCAGGTCTCTTCTGCGGTCCTCCAGGCCTCCTCTGCGGTCCTCCAGGCCTCCTCTGCGGTCCTCCAGGCCTCCTCTGCGGTCCTCCAGGCCTCCTCTGCGGTCCTCCATGTTTCCTCTGCGGTCCTCCAGGCCTCTGTGGTCGTCCAGGCCTCCTCTGCGTTCGCCCAAGTCGCTGACTTCGTCCAGTCCGCTGCTGTGGTCCAGGCCTCTGCGGTCCTCCAGGTCTCTTCTGCGGTCCTCCAGGTCTCCTCTGCGTTCGCCCAAGTCGCTGACTTCGTCCAGTCCGCTGCTGTGGTCCAGGCCTCTGCGGTCCTCCAGGTCTCTTCTGCGGTCCTCCAGGTCTCCTCTGCGGTCCTCCAGGCATCCTCTGCGGTCCTCCATGCCGCTGACTTCGTCCAGTCCGCTGCGGTCCTCCAGGTCTCCTCTGCGGTCGTCCAGGCCTCCTCTGCGGTCCTCCAGGCCTCCTCTGCGGTCCTCCAGGCCTCCTCTGCGGTCCTCCAGGCCTCCTCTGCGGTCGTCCATGCCGCTGACTTCGTCCAGTCCGCTGCGGTCCTCCAGGTCTCCTCTGCGGTCGTCCAGGCCTCCTCTGCGGTCGTCCAGGCCTCCTCTGCGGTCGTCCAGGCCTCCTCTGCGGTCCTCCAGGCCTCCTCTGCGGTCCTCCAGGCCTCCTCTGCGGTCCTCCAGGCCTCCTCTGCGGTCGTCCAGTCCGCTGCGGTCCTCCAGGTCTCCTCTGCGGTCGTCCAGGCCTCCTCTGCGGTCCTCCAGGCCTCCTCTGCGGTCCTCCAGGCCTCCTCTGCGGTCCTCCAGGCCTCCTCTGCGGTCGTCCAGTCCGCTGCGGTCCTCCAGGTCTCCTCTGCGGTCGTCCAGGCCTCCTCTGCGGTCCTCCAGGCCTCCTCTGCGGTCCTCCAGGCCTCCTCTGCGGTCCTCCAGGCCTCCTCTGCGGTCCTCCAGGCCTCCTCTGCGGTCCTCCAGGCCTCGGTCGTCCAGGCCGCTGACTTGAACCGCTTGGTGGTGTGTTGCAATGATGGTGCGGCAAACTCCAACTTGCCATTCTTCCCTCGTTTGTTCAATGACTTTCTTCATGGCTTCTACCATCTGTTCCTTTATGCCTTCTTTAAGGCCAGCCACATCGGTCTGCAGCTGATTGACCTGTCCACCAACTTCTGACTCCATATTGGTCACCTTACTGAGTAGCTCCTTTAGTAAAACAGGACAGGTACACTGGCAGTCCTGCACTTTGGTGTTCACATCTGTGAAATGCAACCTTCTTCGTGGTGAATGTGTCATGTCTTCTTGTCCAGGGGTGGCTACATGGTCCAAAAAAGAAGCTTCCTGATGCAGCGTGTTTGTCACGTCCTCTAGCACCGGTATTTCCAGATTCATTGGCTGAACACTGTGATCTGCAGGAGATGGAACAATTACATCATTTGCCACACCACATATCATCTCCAACGTATTATTCTTTGCCTTGGCATTTTTTCGTGGTTTCACCACATTTTCTTTCTGAGCCGCCTTGGCAGTTTTCTTCTTCTTTTGTGGGACTAATGCAGCAAGTTTCTGTGCCACTGATGGGTGGGTTTTGGCACTCCCGTAAAATCTGGTAGTCTGCATTCTTTGTCTTTTGTCTAAAAATATAAAAACCACAATAAGAAAACATGTAAAGCACAGCATGCTAAAAATAGCAAACAACTGTACATTTTCAAATAAAGTGCACAACAGTAAAGTGCAAATACTGTACAGTATTTGCCTTTTTTCCCTGTGCCTCCCAACAAGAACCTCTGCAGGAGGGACAGAATGCTCTGTTACGGACTTCAGTTTAAATATACAGTATGATTATCATCACCTGTGCGAACAACTATACTGTACAGTAGTTACTGTATTTGATAAGATAGGTGTTTCACCACAAGTGATAGCAATCATTCAGTACTACTGCACATACCTGTAGTACACCGGGATAAGCAAGGTCTATGTACATTACGTTATACCGAGCTGGATCGCTTAGCAACCTGACAAAATGGCCACCGACCGTGAACTCCCAGCACGTGGCAGCGCTTGGATATGGAGTGAGATACAGTATGGTACAGTCCAGGGGCAATGCTGAAGGAGCGTCACAATCCCCTAGCTCAATTACTAGAGCCATTTTAACAGCAGTGTGGGCCCCTGGACACAGCAATGCACTGGGGCCCCTACCCACTCACCAGCGGAAGGGGTGGGGGGAGCTATCAGCGGCAGCTTTGATGCTCCGCGGGGGATAGGGGGGGTTCTATCTTTCGCTCAGTATGTACAGTAGGACCTGGAGAAATAATTTCTGCTAATTATTCCTTTACTGCACAGATGGGGCAGGAAGGAGAACACTAAACTGTAGAAGGGGGCATTGTGCTGAATGAAGGGGCCCTGGTACAGTACATGACTTCCAGGGTGGTAGGGGGTGTTTAATACACAGGGGAGGAGTGGATAATGGAGTGGGCTTAATATTAGTGTTATGGACTGCAATTAGTTTCCTGTATGAAACAGATACAGTACAGTAAATAACCCTCCTTGGAAGTGCATGGGCCCTGTGAGACTTACAGTAGTGTACAGCATAAGGGTCGACTGACATGATGTACAAGCATTACATACAGTACATGTCAGTACTGTATGTAAATTCTTCAATTATTGCCTAACAACAATGCTGCTTACTGTATATTAAATACTGTAGGCCTAGAAATGTGCATCTCAATATAGTAGTTAAAAACACAGGGGCCTATGTGGATAAGCGAGTTCTATGCACACAAAAAATGGCCACCGACCGTGAACCCCCAGCACGTGGCAGCGCTCGGATATGTAGTGAGATACAATATGGCATACATTTCACAGTTCAGGGGGCAATGCTGAAGGAGCGTCACAATCCCCTAGCTCAATTACATTGGGATAAGCGAGGTCTATGCACATTACGGTATACCGAGCTGGATCGCTTAGCAACCTGACAACATGGCCGCCGACCGTGAACTCCCAGCACGTGGCAGCGCTCGGATATGTAGTGAGAGATGGTATACATTTTAAAATACACCGGGATAAGTTGTACAGGCCATGGAGCAATGCACAGGGACATTCATCATTTACGTACAGTATATAAATAATTGTAAACCGTAAATGAAAGAATTACCGGTCAAATACTGTATGACGAAACTGTGTCAATGAGCTGGAACAGTATGGCCTGTGAAGAAGTTTTCGAAGGCAGAAACGGAGAGCAAATTATCAGGAGATTTCTGAAAGGTCGGAGAAGATCCACACAGCAAGTCTGCCTACGAGGAAACAGATTTGCAAAGTGGGTAGCGTAAAGCCTAACAACAATGCTGCTTACTGTATATTAAATACTGTAGGCCTAGAAATGTGCATCTCAATATAGTAGTTAAAAACACAGGGGCCTATGTGGATAAGCGAGTTCTATGCACACTAAAAATGGCCACCGACCGTGAACCCCCAGCACGTGGCAGCGCTCGGATATGTAGTGAGATACAGTATGGCATACATTTCACAGTTCAGGGGGCAATGCTGAAGGAGCGTCACAATCCCCTAGCTCAATTACATTGGGATAAGCGAGGTCTACTGTATGCACATTACGGTATACCGAGCTGGATCGCTTAGCAACCTGACAAAATGGCCGCCGACCGTGAACTCCCAGCACGTGGCAGCGCTCGGATATGTAGTGAGATACAATATGGCATACATTTCACAGTTCAGGGGGCAATGCTGAAGGAGCGTCACAATCCCCTAGCTCAATTACATTGGGATAAGCGAGGTCTACTGTATGCACATTACGGTATACCGAGCTGGATCGCTTAGCAACCTGACAAAATGGCCGCCGACCGTGAACTCCCAGCACGTGGCAGCGCTCGGATATGTAGTGAGATACAATATGGCATACATTTCACAGTTCAGGGGGCAATGCTGAAGGAGCGTCACAATCCCCTAGCTCAATTACATTGGGATAAGCGAGGTCTATGCACATTACGGTATACCGAGCTGGATCGCTTAGCAACCTGACAACATGGCCGCCGACCGTGAACTCCCAGCACGTGGCAGCGCTCGGATATGTAGTGAGATACAATATGGCATACATTTCACAGTTCAGGGGGCAATGCTGAAGGAGCGTCACAATCCCCTAGCTCAATTACATTGGGATAAGCGAGGTCTATGCACATTACGGTATACCGAGCTGGATCGCTTAGCAACCTGACAACATGGCCGCCGACCGTGAACTCCCAGCACGTGGCAGCGCTCGGATATGTAGTGAGAGATGGTATACATTTTAAAATACACCGGGATAAGTTGTACAGGCCATGGAGCAATGCACAGGGACATTCATCATTTACGTACAGTATATAAATAATTGTAAACCGTAAATGAAAGAATTACCGGTCAAATACTGTATGACGAAACTGTGTCAATGAGCTGGAACAGTATGGCCTGTGAAGAAGTTTTCGAAGGCAGAAACGGAGAGCAAATTATCAGGAGATTTCTGAAAGGTCGGAGAAGATCCACACAGCAAGTCTGCCTACGAGGAAACAGATTTGCAAAGTGGGTAGCGGGCGGTGACTGAGACGCTCTTTTATTCACATTCAAAAGTACCTGTACAGTATGCTCTGTGATTGGTGTAAGGATGAATGCGCCTATATTGGCACCAATCACAGCGGTAAGAATTCCTTTTGTGTGAATGTGAATAAAAGAGCGTCTCAGTCACCGCCCCGCTACCCACTTTGCAAAGCTGTTTCCTCGTAGGCAGACTTGCTGTGTGGATCTTCTCCGACCTTTCAGAAATCTCCTGATAATTTGCTCTCCGTTTCTGCCTTCGATAACTTCTTCACAGGCCATACTGTTCCAGCTCATTGACACAGTTTCGTCATACAGTATTTGACCGGTAATTCTTTCATTTACGGTTTACAATTATTTATATACTGTACGTAAATGATGAATGTCCCTGTGCATTGCTCCATGGCCTGTACAACTTATCCCGGTGTATTTTAAAATGTATACCATCTCTCACTACATATCCGAGCGCTGCCACGTGCTGGGAGTTCACGGTCGGCGGCCATGTTGTCAGGTTGCTAAGCGATCCAGCTCGGTATACCGTAATGTGCATAGACCTCGCTTATCCCAATGTAATTGAGCTAGGGGATTGTGACGCTCCTTCAGCATTGCCCCCTGAACTGTGAAATGTCTGCCATATTGTATCTCACTACATATCCGAGCGCTGCCACGTGCTGGGAGTTCACGGTCGGCGGCCATTTTGTCAGGTTGCTAAGCGATCCAGCTCGGTATACCGTAATGTGCATACAGTAGACCTCGCTTATCCCAATGTAATTGAGCTAGGGGATTGTGACGCTCCTTCAGCATTGCCCCCTGAACTGTGAAATGTATGCCATACTGTATCTCACTACATATCCGAGCGCTGCCACGTGCTGGGAGTTCACGGTCGGCGGCCATTTTGTCAGGTTGCTAAGCGATCCAGCTCGGTATACCGTAATGTGCATACAGTAGACCTCGCTTATCCCAATGTAATTGAGCTAGGGGATTGTGACGCTCCTTCAGCATTGCCCCCTGAACTGTGAAATGTATGCCATACTGTATCTCACTACATATCCGAGCGCTGCCACGTGCTGGGGGTTCACGGTCGGTGGCCATTTTTTGTGTGCATAGAACTCGCTTATCCACATAGGCCCCTGTGTTTTTAACTACTATATTGAGATGCACATTTCTAGGCCTACAGTATTTAATATACAGTAAGCAGCATTGTTGTTAGGCAATAATTGAAGAATTTACATACAGTACTGACATGTACTGTATGTAATGCTTGTACATCATGTCAGTCGACCCTTATGCTGTACACTACTGTAAGTCTCACAGGGCCCATGCACTTCCAAGGAGGGTTAGTTACTGTACTGTATCTGTTTCATACAGGAAACTAATTGCAGTCCATAACACTGAAGTTGTATTTTCAGTACTGTACAGTATACAATACTTAAATTTGAACATCAGGTACTGGATAGTAAACATGTACAGTATTAACTTCTATCATAAAACTCTTATGCATTTTCAGATGTGTAAATTTTAGACTACAGTATTCACAAATGTTTTCTCTCCATACAGGAATTATAGTTGGACAACATGCCAGTAACTATCAACAAAACGATGAGCAAGATAATCGCCAACATGAAAAAAGAAAATAAAACCATCAAAGAGATCCATGCATGGCTCAAGGAAAGTGGCATTATAGTCACTTTAGAAACGGTGCGCTATCATGCATTCGAGAGAACAACGCCCAGATTTGTATTTCCTACAAAATGCACATGGTACGTACTGTACACTACTGTAATGTTTAAATGACTTGCTTTATACCATAAACAATTTTTTTGAAATAAAATAA
Source organism: Pseudophryne corroboree (assembly GCF_028390025.1). Lineage (NCBI taxonomy): Eukaryota > Metazoa > Chordata > Amphibia > Anura > Myobatrachidae > Pseudophryne > Pseudophryne corroboree. Next base: position 306,246 of record NW_026968131.1, on the reverse strand, counting down.
AAACTTCATCAATTGTAACTGTGATTGTGCTGTTCATGAATTCATATTTTTCATACTGTATTGTACTGTAGGAGAGTGCAACAAATTGTGGAGGAACTAACTCGTGAGGATGATGAGCGTACTGCTCTGCAAATAAAACGAATTCTCCATTCCAAGTATGACCTGGACATATCGGCCACCAGCATCAGAAGGATGCGACGGAAAATGGGATGGACCTTTGGCGCAACAAGGTAAAATACTGAAAGCAGTATAAACCATACAGTAAATGCACTGTTAATAATCCCTTGATACGTGATATAATAATGCCATAAATCATTATACAGAGTGTGTACTTTATACTATATACAGTATGTGTGTGTGTATATACTGTATATACAGTATTCTATCCCAAAAGAGATACCTACTGTATAGGCACTCAGAGACAGCAATGAAGCATTGCCGGCTTATTGTGATGATTACATACTGTATACTGTGTGTGTGTGTTTGTGTGTATGTACAGTATGTATATATATATTACTCTGTATGTAACTTAATGTACTGTATGTACAGTTTAATGTATACAGTAGGTATATAATACAGTATACTGCACATACAGTCTACTGTATATACAGTAATCTGTAAATCTGTAATTTCATAACTGTATCTGATTTCATTATTTTTGGCTCTTCACAGGATATCTCCAATGATAAGAGATGTGAATAAAGAAAAGAGAGTGGAACAGGCACGGCGATGGATTGAGAGTGGTGAAACATTTGATGATGTCATTTTCACAGATGAATCGTCTGTTGCCCTTGAGCGGTTCTCCAGAATGTCATTCAGGAAACGTAACCATATCTCTTTAAATCCACGCCCAAAGCATCCATTGAAAATCCATGTATGGGGAGGCATATCACGATTAGGAGCTGGTCCCCTATTATTTTTCGAAGGTACAGTACAGTACTATACTTTATTCTGTGCCTGTGTTCTGTAAAAATACATGTTGTACTGTAGAGTACGTGTAACTGCACAATAAAAGGAGTTGCTTATTAATGAACAACATTTTTTGATTTCTGTAGGAATCATGGATAAGAAATATTTCCAAGAAACAATAGTAGAGAAATGTATGGTGCCATTTGTGAATAAATATTACCCAACTCACCATAGGATATTCCAAGACAATGATCCTAAACACTCCGCCTCAGCCAAATTTATGGAAGAGAAAGGTATGAATTGGGAACGCACACCACCAGAGTGAGTATTCTTTCAACAGTGTACAAGTAAAATTTTGGATAGCACTCTAGTACTGTAAAAAAAATTTTTGTTTAATAAACAGTACAATATTGTATGTTTAATTTTCTCTATTTACTGTAATGTACTGTAATTAATTTTTTCTATACGCTTTTTTTTTTTTTTAATTAGATCACCAGACATGAACCCAATCGAATTAGTGTGGGCTCAATTGAAGAGGTACGTTAGGAGTGTTGCAAAGCCAACAACAAAACAGCAACTGGTGGATGGGATAAAGAAATTTTGGCTAGAAGTACTCACACCTGAACATTGTAATAATTATATAAATCACCTGTATAAAGTATTACCTGTTGTAGTTGAAAGAAATGGTCAAGCCACAAATATGTAGTTCTGTATTTTCTGTTTAAAATTTTAAATTGGTGCATTATTAAAAAAAATGATAAAATTGCCTTTGTCTGATTATTGCATAAACTAATGTAGAATATTATACAGTAGTAATGTTATTGATGTGTACTGTATGAACAGTTATTTTCAGTTTTATAAGTCCTGAATAAGAGTACTGTACATTTTGATCAGTGCAGTACATGGAATCGGATGTTGTAATACTTTATTTTTACATTAATATTGATGTTTTTCCAATAAATATTCAATTTTACAGTATGGTACGGTACAGTACATGAGGGTACCTGTACAGTATGATACGTCATTATGGGGGAGAAATACTGTATCCACTAAATGTACAGTAAAATGTTTTTTTCTTATTACAAACACACAAATGCATCTCAGATGGAAATATGCTATACACAGCAGACAGCTTATGGTGACAGAACTTCCCTACTGTATCCCCACCCATAGTCGTGGTATATTTTAGATTGCCTAATGAGACACTCCTGCAGCATTGCCAATGATTCATGTAAAACCTGTGTGCAAACAGTATCTGTATTGAATGCAAAGTACAGTAAGAGTACAGTATACAGTATTATCAGAGCCAAACCTGACCAACATGATGCCCTAGGCTAGATTTTGGCTGATGCCCTCTTGCACAGATGCTACGTAGTTCCGCCTCTAACCCTGCACCCCTTTCCCAGCACCATCACCCATTTTGGCGCTCCTACCCCCTATAATCTAAATAAGAACAATGTGCACATTTAGTGCCAGCCCAAAACAGTGTACAGTATGTTCTTGCTGGGAAGGGGCATGGTAACACAATAATACCCGAAGATGAAATGACACAACACAGTACTGCAACTTTATTCACATTATATCATGCAGTGGTGTCTCTTATTCTCATGACATCATATCATAGTACCACATTACTCCTAACAGTAATGCCCCTTATTCACATTACACCCCACCACATTCATCTTTATTTACATTAGACCACAGGTTCTCAAACTCAGTCCTCAGGACCCCACACAGTGCAGGTTTTGCAGGTCTCACAGAATCACAAGTGAAAAAATTAGCTCCACCTACTGTATGGACCTTCTAAAATGTGTCAGTTAGTAATGAATACATCTGTGCACTTGCTGGTTTACCTGCAAAACATGCACTGTGTGGGGTCCTGAGGACCAAGTTTGAGAACCACTGCATTAGACCATGCAGTAGTGCCCTTTCCTTATGTTACACCAGAAAATATTGTAGTACACCTTATACACATACAGTACAGTAATGCCACACATTAGTAATGCATTTCATATTTAAATTTTCTGATTTAATTTCATAGAGCCGCAGTCACTCACAGAATATAGGCATGTACTGTAGCATCTCATTTTATTCTGCAGAAGCTGATTATTCCCGTTTGGCTAGTTTGCCGCCTCTGTACAGTATATCACAATAGAAAAAAGTTATAGTGTCAGTGAAAAAAGCACCTCATGACAGATACTGTACACAAGCTCATGTCTAAATACTGTATACTGTAAGCAGTGACATTAAGGGGTACAGTACTGTATATGCAATTGCAGTCGAATTCCGGAAGGAATACGGAAAAAATGGACACGGGATCCCCCATCTTTTTAGAACCAGCACCGGGCTCTGCGCCTGGTCCTGGTGCAAAAAATAAGGGGGACAAAAAAAGCGTAGGGGTTCCCCATATTTTTTGAATCAGCACTGGGCTCCACTAGCTGGACAGATAATGCACAGCCGGGGGAGACTTTTATACAGGTCCCTGCGGCCATGGAATTAAATACCCAACTAGTCACACCTGGCCGGAGTACCCTGGAGGAGTGGGGGCCCCTTAAATCAAGGGGACCCCCCTCCAGCCACTCGATTATCTCTATCACCCCTGTGTATTGTAGCTAGGGGATTGTGACGCTCCTTCAGCATTGCCCCGTAGCCTGCAAAATCTGTGCTGTTATTTGCTCCATAGCTGAGTGCCTCCTAGGAGCTACTGTAGGAGTCACAGGCGGTAGCCATTTCAATTGAGTCTGCCCTGCTATAGAATTGTACAGGTATGTGTACATTACCGTACGGTGCATAGAACCTTTACAGTAGAAACTCTCCTGCAGCTTTGGCCTGCTTTACTGTATGTACTGTAAAACTTGTGTTTTGTCAGTTTGCTATGCGACCGAGCCCAGTGTAACGTACTGTACAGTACTGTAATGTGCATAGACCTCGCTTACAGTATCTCTGTGTATTTTGGCTAGGGGATTGTGACGCTCCTTCAGCATCGCCCCGTAGCCTGCACAGCTTATGCCATTTCTCATTCCATACCCAACTGCTGCCTGCCACGAGGTGGGGGTTCAGGAGGTGGGGGTTCATGGGTAGTGGTCGTTTTGACAGTGTGCTATGCGATTGAGTCCGGTGTACCGTAATACTGTATGCAATCCTACAGTAGCTTATCCCTCCCCTGTGTATTTTGGCTAGGGGATTGTGACGCTCCTTCAGCATTGCCCCATAACCTGCACAAGGGTTCAGGGGCGGCGGCCATTTTGCCAGTGTGCTACAGTATGTCATCGAGTCCGGTGTACCACAATATGCATACTGTGTATTTTAGCTAGGGGATTGTGACGCTCATTCAGCATTGCCCCATAGTCTGTACAATCTGGACTATTACTTGCTCCGTAGCCTAGGGCCTCTGTGGGGCAAGGAGTCATAGGTGGTAGCCATTTCTATTCAGTCTGCCCAGCTACAGAATTGTATGTGTACTGTGTACGGAGCATAGTACCTTAACCTGCATAGAACCTGCAGATTATGGTACACCGGACTCGATCGCATAGAACCGCTCATGCAGCTACTGTATGCCCTGGTTTGCAGTATGTGAATAAAAAAAATAATAAAGTGTCTGAAAAAAACTACAGTAACATGCATTCGTACAGTACTTAAGGAATCGAACCCTGGACTCTGAGTATAGGAAGCGAAACACTTCACCACTTCGCCGCAGACAAATGTATAAATCCGTTGGTTTTGATTATGCTGTAATGGCTACGGGATTAGGACGATAACACTGTAGAAAATTCCTAATCTTGAGAGGCAATAGTGAACTTGTAACACACATCCATTTGCGACAGTGTACACTACTGGTTTTACAGTACTGTGTTTTGTCTGCGGGACTTGCACGCTCACATACAGTATTCATAAAGTATTGTAGATGGATCATATACTGTATGCTGTACTACTGTATTTGCGTCGGTGTCGTACTGTATATACTGTACAGTACTGTATTAAATAATGCAGCGTAATGAGTACAGTATTTGCTGTATGCAGCGTAATGAGACGCCTTAGTAAAGTAGTCCTTATTATGTATGTCAGTATTGTATTTTACGGGAGACCACACGCATGCGCAGTGGTGATTGTAAAAAGCGACATCTGGTGGCTGATCGCAGGTATTACACGTAAAGGTAACGCCAAACGTCAAATGTCTGTCTCCGTGCGATTAGATAGCCTCTCTGTGGCTAGGCGCGCCTCGCTACGCCACAGTACGCTGCGTATGGTCGAACGGGACAACCGCCGCGGCCACTCAAGATAAAGGTGGCTACATCTGTATTTTAAGTATTATAACCTTAGATAGCTTTTTCATTCAGAAATGTATCCATTCCTTTTTTAAATCCAATTACAGAGTCCGCCATTACCACCTTCCCTGGCAGGGAATTCCACATCCTGATTGCCCTAACAGTGAAGATCATAGTATCTCACCTGGCAGGTAAGTAGGAGTTGGGCTAGAGCTGTGGAGGATTGCTGCTCGGGCACCCCCTGTCAAGTGAAGGAGATCCAACTGAGGCAGCACAAGGGAACTCTCGAAAGAAGAACAAGGCTAGAGGAAGATCTGAGACAAAGAAATCTGACTTTTACCAGAGCTGACCAGAGGAAAGCACAAACACAGTCCCCCACTACCACAAATAATGCAGTCGAGTTTCCCACATTGGGGAAATCACAGGGGTCAGCATACCCAGAATGCAATGAATGAACCTCACCCTGGGAGAACAATCTTCATGACCATGGTATCTCCTATGCAAAATAAGTATGATTTGGGATAGGGCTGGGGAGGGCCGCTGCTCAGGCACATCTCTGTCAAGTAAAGGAGATTCAACTGAGGCAGCACAAGGGAACTCTCATCTGGGGACAACAACTGCAGGGAGAACACATATTTTCAGATGAAAATCTTGGTCATGCTCTGGCTTCTCTTCAGAACGAACAAATCTTTCGCCTTTTACTAAAGATTTCCGTGGAGAGGAGCAAAACTGAGTTTTACCTCAATTTTTGCATGCCCCATCTTTTTGGATTTTCTTTTATCGGTTTAAAGATAGAATGAGTGTGCTTTAATGAAAGCTCATTTGCATAGAAATTACAGTAAATGTTTGTTTCTTTTCAAACAGAACTTTCTTGACCATGCTACTTGCTTGAAAGATCTGGGAGCACATGGAATACAGTACAAACCATGCTTATAGCAAGGAGAAGCCAGGTGAGAAATCTGCTTTCTTTCAAATTGGGCGCTCACTTTGATCTGAATGAGGACTGCTGGCATGGCACTCAGGCGACAGGTGGAATCTTGGTCATGCTCTGGTTTCTCTTCAGAATGAACAAATCTTTCGCCATTTATTAAAGATTTCCGTGGAGAGGAGCAAAACTGAGTTTTATCTCAATTTTTGCATGCCCCATATTATTGGGGTTTCTTTTATCAGTTTAAGGACAGAATGAGTGTGCTTTCTTGTTGGCTTTAATGTAAGTTTATTTGTATAACAATGACAGTAAATGTCTGTTTCTTTTCAAACAGAACTTTCTTGACCATGCTACTTGCTTGAAAGATCTGGGAGCACATGGAAAAGAGTACAAACCATGCTTATAGCAAGGGGAAGCCTGGTGAGAAATCTGCTTTCTTTCTTTCAAATTGGGTGCTCACTTTGAGCTGAATGAGGACTGCTGGCATGGCACTCAGGCGACAGGTGGAATCTTGGTCATGCTCTGGTTTCTCTTCAGAACGAACAAATCTTTCGCCTTTTACTAAAGATTTCCGTGGAGAGGAGCAAAACTGAGTTTTATCTCAAATTTTGCATTCCCCATCTTATTGGGGTTTTATTTTATCTGTTTAAAGATAGAACGAGTGTGCTTTAATGTAAGCTCATTTGCATAGAAATGACAGTAAATGTTTGTTTCTTTTCAAACAGAACTTTCTTGACTATACTAATTGCTTGAAAGATCTGGGAACACATGGAAAAGAGTACAAACCATGTTTATAGCTAGGGGAAGCCTGGTGAGAAATCTGCTATCTTTCTTTCAAATTGGGTGCTCACTTTGAGCTCAATGAGAACTGCTGGCATGGCACTCAGGCGACAGGTGGAATCTTGGTCATGCTCTGGTTTCTCTTCAGAACTAACAAATATTTCGCCTTTTATTAAAGATTTCCGTGGAGAGGAGCAAAACTGAGTTTTATCTCAATTTTTGCATGCCCCATATTATTGGGGTTTCTTTTATCAGTTTAAAGACAGAACGAGTGTGCTTTCTTGTTAGCTTTAATGTAAGTTGCCATAGATGCAGTGAAACACACGTGTAGGGCACGGCGTGTCCGCGTGTATTTGACTCATGTGAAATGTTATAAAACAAAAATATATGATTATGATGTTAGCTGTTAGTCTCCACTAATAGGGAATAGAAGCTGAGCTATAAGAAAGGAATACACTAGATATGATGTCACTTAGCAGATACAATGTCTAAAGTGCATACAGATAGCTACTAATAACTCTTGATAAGAAAGTATATCAGTGTGGGTATATTTATATGATGGGATATTGGGACTAGTGAATATATATCACTCCTGCTGTCCAGATTGGCAATAACCAGACAATTATGATAAGAGTAGAGATGTCACATGGGCTGCTATAGATATTAATTTAATGCTGTATGTGTCATTTGTTACAAATGGATACATTTTCTATGAGTCAGCCTAGCAGCTGCATGTTCTAACAGAACACTATCCTCACACAGAATCTGCTAACCTTGAGATAACTAAATGACAGTGTGTAACAGTCTCTTTACTATAAGACTGTTACAAAGTAATATATATATTTGAAGTCAGTCTAGCAGCTGTGTGTTCCAGCAGTTTATAAGACAAAGAAAATCTCCTATTGTGGAATCTAGACACATGGGACTGCTGGCCTGTGTCATACTATTTCTATGTAATACCAGTAACATGTATATAACTGTTACATAATTGTTACAAATGGATAAATCTTTGAGTCAGCCTAGCAGCTACATGTCCTAACAGGACACCATAAATCCTTTACAGTGTAACAAATTGATTGGTAACACTTAAAGGCTGGAGAGCAGTTATATGCCTTACTAGCATACTCAATATACCACATTATTACACCAGTTACCACGATTATTGACAGCGCATTTGATATATTATATTACCCTCACACTGAGTCTGTTTACCTTCAGATAACTAAGTGACCGAATATGTAACAGTTTCTCTATCATAAGACTGTTACAAAGTGAGATAGATATATTTGGAAGTCAGTCAAACAGCTGTGTGTTTCAGCGGTTTATAAGAAAATTCCTCATTGTGGAATCTGGACCACTAAGGGTTATTATATATATAGCACATGGAATTGCCACATCTCCCTATATGATAATTTCATTACACTGTAACATAATAAGAATTAACTCTTTAACAGTGTAAATAGAGAGTAATGAATCTCTGACACATGGAATATATTATTTCTTAGATGAATTGGATAAACCATTATGACAGACACTTTGCTTCCTAATAAGAATTGAGGTGGCTATACCTCTAAGGAAAGCATTATTGCCTACGCCTAGATCAGATTAAATAAGATCTGGCTGAATATATGAAGGAAGGTTGCTATTTATATGAGAATTGGAATTGCTATATTCCTTAAGGCAACCCCACCGATTGATATATGTTGTCAATTAAGTATATCTGAACGGCTATATCTGGACCAGATTTAATAAGATCTGGCTGATTATATGAAGGAGGGCTGCTATTTATATTGGAATTGCCATATTCCTTAAGGCAACCGCACCTGTTGGTATATCTCGCCAATTAACTATATCTAAACAGCTAAATTAAAGCTATTCATCATTTTTTTAGTTTGGATATTAATAAATATGATCTTTCCATGATGCATAGAGATTTCCCTATCAAGTGATTCCTTATCCGATATAGAAAGCTATCCCCCTGTGGTATTGAATTTAGGAATATAGTCTTAGGGGACACAGAGAAATAAGTGATCCCCATCTACCTAAGCACCCCACAAATTGGAGGTTAGCTTACCGGTTATACTCAATCACCCCCACAAATTCGCCAATGGGGATGGCTTCCCGGGAGGTAACCCCTATTGAGTGAAGGGAGTATATAGGATACGACCCAGTGGTACCTGACGACATAGATACTAACAGCTATTTAATAACATTACGCTAGAAAGTGATTATTAGCAACATATATATCTATATAAACAACCCCGCCAGGGTTGTGCCTTCAAAAATAATCACACACGGACACGCTTTTTAAACCTTTTTTTCACATCTCTTTATTCTTCTTATGCACATGTATGTTAGTTCTGTGATTTTAACCTTTATGTTTCACTGCAGTTTGGGATAATAATATTAATATTTATCCAATTTTAATACATACTTAATAAAGGTTATATTTTATGATTCATTCATTCTGTCCAGTGCGTCAACAGTGCAGATTTCTTCTTGTTTTTTCTCCCAAATTCTATAACAATGACAGTAAATGTTGTTTCTTTTCAAACAGAACTTTCTTGACCATGCTACTTGCTTGAAAGATCTGGGAGCACATGGAAAACAGTACAAACCATGCAGTATCACAAGAGCCTTTATTTGATCTTTCATGAAGATAGAGCAGAATTGAGGACACGTCAACAATTTCTGCCGAAGGTGGTTCATCTTTCCACATGGTGCCTTTGGCCACTGACACCTTCGTTGAGTCAAAGTCTCTGGCTGTGGTCAGAACTTTGAAAATTTATGTCACCAGAACGGTTCAGATTAGGAAAACAGAGGCTCTGTTTGTCCTGTATGCTCCCAACAGGATTGGGTGTCCTGCTTCCATGTAGACCATTATGCGCTGGATCTGTGGTAAGATTCAGCATGCTCATTCCATGGCAGGATTGCCGTTACTGAATTAGGTGAAGACCCATTCTACTAGAAAGGTGGGTTCATCCTGGGCAGCTGGTCGGGGAGTCTCGGCATTGCAACTTTGCCGAGCAGCTATTTAGTAAACACTTTTGCTAAGTTTTACAAGTTTGATACCTTGGCTGATGATAACCTCAAGTTGGGTCATTCGGTGCTGCAGAGTCGTACGCACTCTCCCACCCGTTCAAGAGCTTTGGTATAACCCCATGGTTCTTAATGTGACCCCAGCATCCTCTAGGTCGTATGAGAAAATAGGATTTTAATACCTACCGGTAAATCCTTTTCTCTTAGTCCGTAGAGGATGCTGGGCACCCGTCCCAGTCCATACTGTGTCTGCAGTTATTACTTGTGGTTATACACATGTTATGTTATGGTTCTGGTCAGCTTTTTGCTGCAATTGTTCATGCCGTTGGCTTGTGTTCTGTTGAATGCCACGTTCTGCGGCATGCTTAAGGTGTGAGCTGGTAAGATGCTGACCTTAGTTTAACAATAAATCCTTTCCTCGAAATGTCCGTCTCCCTGGGCACAGTTCCTATAACTGGAGTCTGGAGGAGGGGCATAGAGGGAGGAGCCAGTTCACACCCTTTGAAAGTCTTAAAGTGCCCATGTCTCTTGCGGATCCCGTCTATACCCCATGGTTCTTAATGTGACCCCAGCATCCTCTACGGACTAAGAGAAAAGGATGCCCTTGCGCACTATCCTGACTTCTCCTCCCGTCTGCTTACTTTGTGCCTTCCAACGCACAATGCGAACTACAGGTGGTGCTGCAGGGCCCACACCCTTTTACTTGCCTTACAGAACAGCTCTGGAGCTGTTACAGTGCCCAGCTGCTGCAAGAAATCAGCTTGAATGCTTCAGGGGATGGGGCATGGCCAACATGAGCCCCACACCAAAGGAGGGTGGGGGTGTTTAATGCGAACTAGGGGTCATCCAAGCACCGCAAAAGGCCGCCATGCCCTGCATGCCCCTTTTCTCTTTTCATATGCAGATGAGGGTTCCAGCCAACTTTGGCCCACATCTTGGATGACATCACCGTATGCAAATCCGTCTTCTGCAGACCTTCCCCCAGGAATGCTTGTACTAGTTGTTGCATATGGTTTGATATTTGATGGTGCTTCAATATTAGGCAGCCTTCCACCCTCCCATGTTCATCTGAACAGATGTGGTCTCCCTGCAGTTGTTGTCCCCAGACGAGAGTTCCCTTGTGCGTCCTCAGTTGAATCTCCTTAACTTGACGGGGGAGGGGCTGCCCGAGCAGCCACCCTCCCCAGCCCTATCCCAACTCATACTTATTTTGCATATGAGATCTCTTGATCATGAAGATTGTTCTCACAGGGTGAGGTTCATCCATTATATTTTAAAATAGGAAGGTACAAATTACATATTTGAATTGCATCTATGTGCTGGATTCAAATGTCCCCCCCCCCCCTTCCTTTCTCAATTGTGCCCGTCAGCAGCTATTCTAAGGTTGCTGCCAATGGGTGTGACACATTAATTTCTTCTGTGGGGTACACTGGACTCCACAAGGATTCACATTGGGGTGTAGAGTAGGATCTTGATCTGAGGCACCAACCGGCTCAAAGCTTTTGACTGTTCCCAAGATGCTCAGCGCATCCTCCTCTATAACCCCGCTTCCATGAACAGGGAGCTCAGTTTGTAGTTGGTGCCTTCAGTAGCAGGCCACTTAACAGGGGCCTGCCTCAGGCAGCCTATTCTTAGCTATTAATTTTGACAAGAAAAGAAGAACTTGTTTTATGAGAATCTACAAGGGCTGCAGCAGGCTAGGTCTAATAGACATCTTTACTGCAGCTTCATCACTCCCAGCGGCGCTGTATACTCCCGTGCCCTGGTTGCTGGGTCACTGCAGCGGAGGCTCCAGTTTCTTCCTAAGGTCAGTCACACACACACCGCCCTTCCGGATCACGAGGCCGCTGATGAAGGGGAGCGTGGCCGTAGGGGGTGGACCGTGTGCGCACTGGCGTGGACACTGATTACTGGGCAGCCGCTCCACTAGCCACCAGGTACAGTTAAGGAGCACAGGTCTGGGAGTTTTACTCCTATATTAACCCAATTTTGTACTGCCCGCAGCGCATTGTGATAGGTAATAGGGCCTGATTTAGGTTGGAATGCAATCACAATAAGCGATCCAACTGCAAAAATTGCTAACAGCATACGCATGTGCCTGCATTTTCTGCGGCACCCCGCAGAGAATGCGATCGCCTCTGCCTGTCAATCGGGGCGGGGGGGGGGAGAGGGGGGTCAGCAACACTCCATTTCCAAGTCAGGGATGGAGCGGTGCGGGGGCAAGGCTTCAAAATGGGGTCTGCAACGGAGGAGACACAGGGGGCGTGGTCACAGCGGCTGTATGACATCACATTCAGCCGCTGTGATCACAAAAATGGTGGCGGCTTCCTGCGCGCACATACAGTCTGCACCAGCAGGAGGCTACACCATTTTTTATGATCACGCTGAACTGCAGTGCGACTGCAATTACAGCATGGTCAAGAATGGAGGTGTCATGCTGGGTGGCCATGCCCTGTCACTGTGCAGGAGCCAGCACCGCACACACACTAGTCCCCGGGTGCAGCCCCCAACCCCCGGGACACCCGGAGCAACAAAATGTAGATTCAGGCCACCAGGCCACGCCCCTACCTATGAAACCATGCCTCCTTTTTACCATTGCGCTGCTTATCTGCGCGCACTGCATTACAATCTCCTTCGCCACCTCTCTGGGTGTCACCAGTGATAGTGACACCTCTGCCATGCTTGTAGCAGCTGGTCCTAAGATCTACGCCTCAAGCCCTGAGTGTTTGCCCTTGTGACTTGTTGATCATCATAGCGAAGCAGATGCTTACAGAAAACTGCAGGGGCTTAGATTGAAAATAAAAAAATTGATGGGTATAAGGTAGAGAGGAGCGGGTTCGGTTCTCCGAGAACCGAATTCCCGACGAACTCCACGTGGTTTACACTGGTCCGAGGCAGGCTCGGTTGTTCCCGCCTGACTCGGAAAACCTGAACAAGGGAAAATGTCATCATCCCGCTGTCGGATTCTCTCGAGATTCGGATTCCATATAAAGAGCTGCGCGTTGCCGCCATTTTTACTCGTGCATTGAAGAGAGAGCGGAGAGGACGTGGCTATGTTCTCTCAGTGGAAATCTCAATATCAGTGCTCAGTATCAGTGGTTACTTATTGCTGCTCAGTAATACTAGTAGTGTGTCTCTCCTGCTCAGTGTCAGTTCTCAGTAGTATCCTCATCAGTGCTCAGTATCACTGCTCATTGTCTTGTGCTGCATTGTGGTGCTCAGCATACTACAGTACATTACTAATAGTCCAGTGCTGCATCTTGCTGCTCAGTGTCAGTTCTAGTATCCTCATCAGTGCTCACTATCACTGCTCATTACATTGTGGTGTTCTGTATACTACAGTAACATAGTAATATAGTAACATATAGTAACATAGTTTTTGAGGTTGAATAGAGGCAAATTGCCCATCGTGTTCAACCTGTTTTAAGTTGTGATGATTCTACATACTTGCTGAATAATGTTTTATGACTAGTTAGCTACTATAACTCATGTTACCCCCGGATTAACCATGTTGATATTTTAAGTATTATAACCTTGGATAGCTTTTTCATTCAGAAATGTATCCATTCCTTTTTTAAATCCAATTACAGAGTCCGCCATTACCACCTTCCCTGGCAGGGAATTCCACATCCTGATTGCCCTAACAGTGAACATCATAGTATCTCACCTGGCAGGTAAGTAGGAGTTGGGCTAGAGCTGTGGAGGATTGCTGCTCGGGCACCCCCTGTCAAGTGAAGGAGATCCAACTGAGGCAGCACAAGGGAACTCTCGAAAGAAGAACAAGGCTAGAGGAAGATCTGAGACAAAGAAATCTGACTTTTACCAGAGCTGACCAGAGGAAAGCACAAACGCAGTCCCCCACTACCACAAATAATGCAGTCGAGTTTCCCACATTTGGGGAAATCACAGGGGTCAGCATACCCAGAGTGCAATGAATGAACCTCACCCTGGGAGAACAATCTTCATGACCATGGTATCTCCTATGCAAAATAAGTATGATTTGGGATAGGGCTGGGGAGGGCCGCTGCTCAGGCACATCTCTGTCAAGTAAAGGAGATTCAACTGAGGCAACACAAGGGAACTCTCATCTGGGGACAACAACTGCAGGGAGAACACATATTTTCAGATGAACATGGGAGGGCAGAAGGCTGCCTAACACTGAAGCACCCCCAAACAACAAACCAAATGCAACTACTAGTGCAAGCATTCCTGGGGGAAGGCCTGCAGCAGATGGATTTGCATATGGTGATGTCATCCAAGCAGTGGGTCAAAGTTGGCTTCAACCCTCGTCTGCATATGAAAATAAAAAAGGGGTGTGCAGGGCATGGCGGCCTTTTGCGGCGCTTGGATGACCCCTAGTTTGCATTAAACACCTCCACCTTCCTTCGGTGTGGGGCTCATGTTGGCTATGCCCCAGCCCCTGAAGCATTCTAGCTGATTTCTTGCAGCAGCTGGGCACTGTAACAGCTCCAGAGCTGCTCTGTAAAGCAAGTAAAAGGGTGTGGGCCCTGCAGCACTACCTGTAGTTTGCATTGTGCGTTGGAAGGCACAAAGTAAGCAGACGGGAGAAGTCAGGATAGTGCACAAGGGCATAGAAGGGAGCGGCTCAAGAAAAGAGAAGTGGAAACAGACAGCAAACTAGGCTGGAGAGAGACCTGAGACAAAGAGATCTGAATTATACGAGAGCCGACCAGAGGAAACACAAATTATGTAATCAAGTGTCCCACATTTGGGGAAATCGTAGGAGCAGCACACCCAGAGTGCATTGGGTGAGCCTTGCCCTGGGAGAAGCACCTTCCTGATCATAGTATCTCACCTGGCAGGTAAGTAGGAGTTGGGCTAGAGCTGGGGAGGGTCGCTGTTCGGGCACCCCCCTGTCAAGTGAAGGAGATCCAACTGAGGCAGCACAAGGAAACTCTCGAAAAAAGAACAAGGCTAGAGGAAGATCTGAGACAAAGAAATCTGACTTTTACCAGAGCTGACCAGAGGAAAGCACAAACACAGTCCCCCACTACCACAAATAATGCAGTCGAGTTTCCCACATTTGGGGAAATCACAGGGGTCAGCATACCCAGAATGCAATGAATGAACCTCACCCTGGAAGAACAATCTTCATGACCATGGTATCTCCTATGCAAAATAAGTATGATTTGGGATAGGGCTGGGGAGGGCCGCTGCTCAGGCACATCTCTGTCAAGTAAAGGAGATTCAACTGAGGCAGCACAAGGGAACTCTCATCTGGGGACAACAACTGCAGGGAGAACACATATTTTCAGATGAACATGGGAGAGCAGAAGGCTGCCTAATACTGAAGCACCCCCAAACAACAAACCAAATGCAACAACTAGTACAAGCATTCCTGGGAAAAGGTCTGCAGAAGACGGATTTGCATACGGTGATGTCATCCAAGCAGTGGGCCAAAGTTGGCTGGAACCCTCATCTGCATATGAAAAGAGAAAAGGGGTATGCAGGGCATGGCGGCCTTTTGCGGCGCTTGGATGACCCTTAGTTCGCATTAAACACCTCCACCCTCCGTCGGTGTGGGGCTCATGTTGGCTATGCCCCAGCCCCTGAAGCATTCAAGCTGATTTCTTGCAGCAGCTGGGCACTGTAACAGCTCCAGAGCTGCTCTGTAAGGCAAGTAAAAGGGTGTTGGCCCTGCAGCACTACCTGTAGTTTGCATTGTGCGTTGGAAGGCACAAAGTAAGCAGACAGGAGAAGTCAGGAGAGTGCACAAGGGCAAGGGCAGGGGCTCAAGAAAAGAGAAGTGGAAACAGACAGCAAACTAGGCTGGAGAGAGACCTGAGACAAAGAGATCTGAATTATACGAGTAGCCGACCAGAGGAAACACAAATTATGTAGTCAAGTGTCCCACATTTGGGGAAATCGTAGGAGCAGCACACCCAGAGTGCAATGGGTGAGCCTTGCCCTGGGAGAAGCACCTTCCTGATCATAGTATCTCACCTGGCAGGTAAGTAGGAGTTGGGCTAGAGCTGGGGAGGGTCGCTGCTCGGGCACCCCCCTGTCAAGTGAAGGAAATCCAACTGAGGCAGCACAAGGAAACTCTCAAAAAAAGAACAAGGCTAGAGGAAGATCTGAGACAAAGAAATCTGACTTTTACCAGAGCTGACCAGAGGAAAGCACAAACACAGTCCCCCACTACCACAAATAATGCAGTCGAGTTTCCCACATTTGGGGAAATCACAGGGGTCAGCATACCCAGAATGCAATGAATGAACCTCACCCTGGAAGAACAATCTTCATGACCATGGTATCTCCTATGCAAAATAAGTATGATTTGGGATAGGGCTGGGGAGGGCCGCTGCTCAGGCACATCTCTGTCAAGTAAAGGAGATACAACTGAGGCAGCACAAGAGAACTCTCATCTGGGGACAACAACTGCAGGGAGAACACATATTTTCAGATGAACATGGGAGAGCAGAAGGCTGCCTAATACTGAAGCACCCCAAACAACAAACCAAATGCAACAACTAGTACAAGCATTCCTGGGGGAAGGTCTGCAGAAGACGTATTTGCATACGGTGATGTCATCCAAGCAGTGGGCCAAAGTTGGCTGGAACCCTCATCTGCATATGAAAAGAGAAAAGGGGTATGCAGGGCATGGCGGCCTTTTGCGGCGCTTGGATGACCCTTAGTTCGCATTAAACACCTCCACCCTCCGTCGGTGTGGGGCTCATGTTGGCTATGCCCCAGCCCCTGAAGCATTCAAGCTGATTTCTTGCAGCAGCTGGGCACTGTAACAGCTCCAGAGCTGCTCTGAAAGGCAAGTAAAAGGGTGTGGGCCCTGCAGCACTACCTGTAGTTTGCATTGTGCGTTGGAAGGCACAAAGTAAGCAGACAGGAGAAGTCAGGAGAGTGCACAAGGGCATAGAAGGCAGCGGCTCAAGAAAAGAGAAGTGGAAACAGACAGCAAACTAGGCTGGAGAGAGACCTGAGACAAAGAGATCTGAATTATACGAGAGCCGACCAGGGGAAACACAAATTATGCAGTCAAGTTTCCCACATTTGGGGAAATCGCAGGAGCAGCACACCCAGAGTGCAATGGGTGAGCCTTGCCCTGGGAGAAGCACCTTCATGATCATAGTATCTCACCTGGCAGTTATGTAGGAGTTGGGCTAGAGCTGGGGAGGGTCGCTGCTCGGGTACCCCCCTGTCAAGTGAAGGAGATCAAACTGAGGCAGCACAATGGAACTCTCGAAAGAAGAACAAGGCTAGAGGAAGATCTGAGACAAAGAAATCTGACTTTTACCAGAGCTGACCAGAGGAAAACACAAACACAGTCCCCCACTACCACAAATAATGCAGTTGAGTTTCCCACATTTGGGAAATCACAGGGGTCAGCATACCCAGAATGCAATGAATGAACCTCACCCTGGGAGAACAATCTTTATGACCATGGTATCTCCTATGCAAAATAAGTATGATTTGGGATAGGGCTGGGGAGGGCCGCTGCTCAGGCACATCTCTGTCAAGTAAAGGAGATTCAACTGAGGCAGCACAAGGGAACTCTCATCTGGGGACAACAACTGCCGGGAGAACACATATTTTCAGATGAACATGGGAGGGCAGAAGGCTGCCTAATACTGAAGCACCCCCAAACAACAAACCAAATGCAACAACTAGTACAAGCATTCCTGGGGGAAGGTCTGCAGAAGACGGATTTGCATACAGTGATGTCATCCAAGCAGTGGGCCAAAGTTGGCTGGAACCCTCATCTGCATATGAAAAGAGAAAAGGGGTATGCAGGGCATGGCGGCCTTTTGCGGCGCTTGGATGACCCTTAGTTCGCATTAAACACCCCCACCCTACTTCGGTGTGGGGCTCATGTTGGCCATGCCCCAGCCCCTGAAGCATTCAAGCTGATTTCTTGCAGCAGCTTGGCACTGTAACAGCTCCAGAGCTGCTCTGTAAGGCAAGTAAAAGGGTGTGGGCCCTGCAGCACTACCTGTAGTTTGCATTGTGCATCGGAAGGCACAAAGTAAGCAGACAGGAGGAGAAGTCAGGATAGTGCACAAGGGTATAGAAGGGAGGGGCTCAAGAAAAAAGAAGTGGAAACAGACAGCAAACTAGGCTGGAGAGAGACCTGAGACAAAGAGATCTGAATTATATGAGAGCCGACTAGGGGAAACACAAATTATGCAATCAAGTTTCCCATATTTGGGGAAATCGCAGGGGCAGCACACCCAGAGTGCAATGGGTGAGCCTTGCCCTGGGAGAAGCAACTTCATGATCATAGTATCTCACCTGGCAGGTAAGTAGGAGTTGGGCTAGAGCTGGGGAGGGTCGCTGCTCGGGCACCCCCCTGTCAAGTGAAGGAGATCCAACTGAGGCAGCACAAGGGAACTCTTGAAAGAAGAACAAGGCTAGAGGAAGATCTGAGACAAAGAAATCTGACTTTTACCAGAGCTGACCAGAGGAAAGCACAAACACAGTCCCCCACTACCACAAATAATGCAGTTGAGTTTCCCACATTTGGGGAAATCACAGAGGTCAGCATACCCAGAACGCAATGAATGAACCTAACCCTGGGAGAACAATCTTCATGACCATGGTATCTCCTATGCAAAATAAGTATGATTTGGGATAGGGCTGGGGAGGGCCGCTGCTCAGGCACATCTCTGTCAAGTAAAGGAGATTCAACTGAGGCAGCACAAGGGAACTCTCATCTGGGGACAACAACTGCAGGGAGAACACATATTTTCAGATGAACATGGGAGGGCAGAAGGCTGCCTAATACTGAAGCACCCCCAAACAACAAACCAAATGCAACAACTAGTGCAAGCATTCCTGGGGGAAGGCCTGCCGCAGATGGATTTGCATATGGTAATGTCATCCAAGCAGTGGGTCAAAGTTGGCTTCAACCCTCGTCTGCATATGAAAAGAGAAAAGGGGCATGCAGGGCATGGCGGCCTTTTGCGGCGCTTGGCTGACCCCTAGTTTGCATTAAACACCTCCACCCTCCGTCGGTGTGGGGCTCATGTTGGCTATGCCCCAGCCCCTGAAGCATTCAAGCTGATTTCTTGCTGCAGCTGGGCACTGTAACAGCTCCAGAGCTGCTCTGTAAGGCAAGTAAAAGGGTGTGGGCCCTGCAGCACTACCTGTAGTTTGCATTGTGCGTTGGAAGGCACAAAGTAAGCAGACAGGAGAAGTCTGGAGAGTGCACAAGGGCATAGAAGGCAGCGGCTCAAGAAAAGAGAAGTGGAAACAGACAGCAAGCTAGGCTGGAGAGAGACCTGAGACAAAGAGATCTGAATTATACGAGAGCCGACCAGGGGAAACACAAATTATGCAGTCAAGTTTCCCACAGGAGTATATAGGATACGACCCAGTGGTACCTGACGACATAGATACTAACAGCTATTTAATAACATTACGCTAGAAAGTGATTATTAGCAACATATATATCTATATAAACAACCCCGCCAGGGTTGTGCCTTCAAAAATAATCACACACGGACACGCTTTTTAAACCTTTTTTTCACATCTCTTTATTCTTCTTATGCACATGTATGTTAGTTCTGTGATTTTAACCTTTATGTTTCACTGCAGTTTGGGATAATAATATTAATATTTATCCAATTTTAATACATACTTAATAAAGGTTATATTTTATGATTCATTCATTCTGTCCAGTGCGTCAACAGTGCAGATTTCTTCTTGTTTTTTCTCCCAAATTCTATAACAATGACAGTAAATGTTGTTTCTTTTCAAACAGAACTTTCTTGACCATGCTTCTTGCTTGAAAGATCTGGGAGCACATGGAAAACAGTACAAACCATGCAGTATCACAAGAGCCTTTATTTGATATTTCATGAAGATAGAGCAGAATTGAGGACACGTCAACTATTTCTGCCGAAGGTGGTTCATCTTTCCACATGGTGCCTTTGGCCACTGACACCTTCGTTGAGTCAAAGTCTCTGGCTGTGGTCAGAACTTTGAAAATTTATGTCACCAGAACGGTTCAGATTAGGAAAACAGAGGCTCTGTTTGTCCTGTATGCTCCCAACAGGATTGGGTGTCCTGCTTCCATGTAGACAATTATGCGCTGGATCTGTGGTAAGATTCAGCATGCTCATTCCACGGCAGGATTGCCGTTACTGAATTAGGTGAAGACCCATTCTACTAGAAAGGTGGGTTCATCCTGGGCAGCTGGTCGGGGAGTCTCGGCATTGCAACTTTGCCGAGCAGCTATTTAGTAAACACTTTTGCTAAGTTTTACAAGTTTTAGAGTAAAGGAGATTCAACTGAGGCAGCACAAGGGAACTCTCATCTGGGGACAACAACTGCAGTGAGAACTCATATTTTCAGATGAACATGGGAGGGCAGAAGGCTGCCTAATACTGAAGCACCCCCAAACAACAAACCAAATGCAACAACTAGTACAAGCATTCCTGGGGGAAGGTCTGCAGAAGACGGATATGCATATAGTGATGTCATCCAAGCAGTGGGCCAAAGTTGGCTGGAACCCTCATCTGCATATGAAAAGAGAAAAGGGGTATGCAGGGCATGGCGGCCTTTTGCGGCGCTTGGATGACCCTTAGTTCGCATTAAACACCCCCACCCTCCTTCGGTGTGGGGCTCATGTTGGCCATGCCCCAGCCCCTGAAGCATTCAAGCTGATTTCTTGCAGCAGCTTGGCACTGTAACAGCTCCAGAGCTGCTCTGTAAGGCAAGTAAAAGGGTGTGGGCCCTGCAGCACTACCTGTAGTTTGCATTGTGCATTGGAAGGCACAAAGTAAGCAGACAGGAGGAGAAGTCAGGATAGTCCACAAGGGTATAGAAGGGAGGGGCTCAAGAAAAAAGAAGTGGAAACAGACAGCAAACTAGGCTGGAGAGAGACCTGAGACAAAGAGATCTGAATTATATGAGAGCCGACCAGGGGAAACACAAATTATGCAGTCAAGTTTCCCACATTTGGGGAAATCGCAGGGGCAGCACACCCAGGTGAGATACTATAATCAGGAAGGTGCTTCTCCCAGGGCAAGGCTCACCCATTGCACACTGGGTGTGCTGCTCCTACGATTTCCCCAAATGTGGGACACTTGACTGCATAATTTGTGTTTCCTCTGGTCGGCTCTCGTATAATTCAGATCTCTTTGTCTCAGGTCTCTCTCCAGCCTAGTTTGCTCTCTGTTTCCACTTCTTTTTTCTTGAGCCCCTCCCTTCTATACCCTTGTGTACTATCCTGACTTCTCCTCCCGTCTGCTTACTTTGTGCCTTCCAATGCACAATGCAAACTACAGGTAGTGCTGCAGGGCCCACACCCTTTTACTTGCCTTACAGAGCAGCTCTGGAGCTGTTACAGTGCCCAGCTGCTGCAAGAAATCAGCTTGAATGCTTCATGGGATGGGGCATGGCCAACATGAGCCCCACACCAAAGGAGGGTGGGGGTGTTAAATGCGATCTAGGGGTCATCCAAGCACCGCAAAAGGCCGCCATGCCCTGCACGCCCCTTTTCTCTTTTCATATGCAGATGAGGGTTGAAGCCAACTTTGACCCACTGCTTGGATAACATCACCATATGCAAATCCATCTGCTGCAGGCCTTCCCCCAGGAATGCTTGCACTAGTTGTTGCATTTGGTTTGTTGTTTGGGGGTGCTTCAGTATTAGGCAGCCTTCTGCCCTCCCATGTTCATCTGAAAATATGTGTTCTCCCTGCAGTTGTTGTCCCCATATGAGAGTTCCCTTGTGCTGCCTCAGTTGAATCTCCTTTACTTGACAGAGATGTGCCTGAGCAGCGGCCCTCCCCAGCCCTATCCCAAATCATACTTATTTTGCATAGGAGACACCATGGTCATGAAAATTGTTCACCCAGGGTGAGGTTCATTCATTGCACTCTGGGTATGCTGACCCCTGTGATTTACCCAAATGTGGGAAACTCGCCTGCATTATTTGTGGTAGTTGGGGACTGTGTTTGTGTTTTCCGCTGGTCAGCTCTGGTAAAAGTCAGATTTCTTTGTCTCAAATCTTCCTCTAGCCTTGTTCTTCTTTCGAGAGTTCCATTGTGCTGCCTCAGTTGGATCTCCTTCACTTGACAGGGGGGTGCCCGAGCAGCGACCCTCCCCAGCTCTAGCCCAACTCCTACTTACCTGCCAGGTGAGATACTATGATCTTGAAGGTGCTTCTCCCAGGGCAAGGCTCAACCATTGCACTCTGGGTGTGCTGCCCCTGCGATTTCCCCAAATATGGGAAACTTGACTGCATAATTTGTGTTTCCCCTGGTCGGCTCTCGTATAATTCAGATCTCTTTGTCTCAGGTCTCTCTCCAGCCTAGTTTGCTGTCTGTTTCCACTTCTCTTTTCTTGAGCCGCTCCCTTCTATGCCCTTGCGCACTATCCTGACTTCTCCCGTCTGCTTACTTTGTGCCTTCCAACGCACAATGCGAACTACAGGTAGTGCTGCAGGGCCCACACCCTTTTATTTGCCTTACAGAGCAGCTCTGGAGCTGTTACAGTGCCCAGCTGCTGCAAGAAATCAGCTTGAATGCTTCAGGGGCTGGGGCATAGCCAACATGAGCCCCACACCGAAGGAGGGTGGAGGTGTTTAATGCGAACTAGGGGTCATCCAAGCGCCGCAAAAGGCCGCCATGCCCTGCATAACCCTTTTCTCTTTTCATATGCAGATGAGGGTTCCAGCCAACTTTGGCCCACTGCTTGGATGACATCACCGTATGCAAATTCGTCTCCTGCAGACCTTCCCCCAGGAATGCTTGTACTAGTTATTGCATATGGTTTGATATTTGATGGTGCTTCAGTATTAGGCAGCCTTCCGCCCTCCCATGTTCATCTGAAAAAATGTGGTCTCCCTGCAGTTGTTGTCCCCAGACGAGAGTTCCCTTGTGCTTCCTCAGTTGAATCTCCTTAACTTGACGGGGGAGGGGCTTGCCCGAGCAGCCACCCTCCCCAGCCCTATCCCAACTCATACTTATTTTGCATATGAGATCTCTATATCATGAAGATTGTTATCACAGGGTGAAGTTCATCCATTATATTTTAAAATAGGAAGGTTCAAATTACATATTTGAATTGCATCTATGTGCTGGATTCAAATGTCCCCCCCCCCCTTCCTTTCTCAATTGTGCCCGTCAGCAGCTATTCTAAGGTTGCTGCCAATGGGTGTGACACATTAATTTCTTCTGTGGGGTACACTGGACTCCACAAGGATTCACATTGGGGTGTAGAGTAGGATCTTGATCTGAGGCACCAACCGGCTCAAAGCTTTTGACTGTTCCCAAGATGCTCAGCGCATTCTCCTCTATAACCCCGCTTCCATGAACAGGGAGCTCAGTTTGTAGTTGGTGCCTTCAGTAGCAGGCCACTTAACAGGGGCCTGCCTCAGGCAGCCTATTCTTAGCTATTAATTTTGACAAGAAAATAAGAACTTTTTTTATGAGAATCTACAAGGGCTGCAGCAGGCTAGGTCTAATAGACATCTTTACTGCAGCTTCATCACTCCCAGCGGCGCTGTATACTCCCGTGCCCTGATTGCTGGGTCACTGCAGCGGAGGCTCCGGTTTCTTCCTAAGGTCAGTCACACACGCACCGCCCTTCCGGATCACGAGGCCGCTGATGAAGGGGAGCGTGGCCGTAGGGGGTGGACCGTGTGCGCACTGGCGTGGACACTGATTACTGGGCAGCCGCTCCACGAGCCACCAGGTACAGTTAAGGAGCACAGGTCTGGGGTTTTTTCTCCCATATTAAACCAATTTTGTACTGCCCGCAGCGCATTGTGATAGGTAATAGGGCCTGATTCAGGTTGGATTGCAATCACAGTAAGCGATCCAACTGCAAAAATTGCTAAGAGCATACGCATGTGCCTGCATTTTCTGCGGCACCCCGCAGAGAATGCGATCGCCTCTGCCTGTCAATCGGGGCAGGGGGGGAGAGGGGGGTCAGCAACACTCCATTTCCAAGTCAGGGATGGAGCGGTGCGGGGGCAAGGCTTCAAAATGGGGTCTGCAACGGAGGAGACACAGGGGGCGTGGTCACAGCGGCTGTATGACATCACATTCAGCCGCTGTGATCACAAAAATGGTGGCGGCTTCCTGCGCGCACATACAGTCTGCACCAGCAGGAGGCTACACCATTTTTTATGATCACGCTGAACTGCAGTGCGACTGCAATTACAGATTGGTCAAGAAGGGAGGCGTCATGCTGGGTGGCCATGTCCTGTCACTGTGCAGGAGCCAGCACCGCTCACACACTAGTCCCCGGGTGCAGCCCCCAACCCCCGGGACACCCGGAGCAACAAAATGTAGATTCAGGCCACCAGGCCACGCCCCTACCTATGAAACCATGCCTCCTTTTTACCATTGCGCTGCTTATCTGCGCGCACTGCATTACAATCTCCTTCGCCACCTCTCTGGGTGTCACCAGTGATAGTGACACCTCTGCCATGCTTGTAGCAGCTGGTCCTAAGATCTACGCCTCAAGCCCTGAGTGTTTGCCCTTGTGACTTGTTGATCATCATAGCGAAGCAGATGCTTACAGAAAACTGCAGGGGCTTAGATTGAAAATAAAAAAATATATGGGTATAAGGTAGAGAGGAGCGGGTTCGGTTCTCCGAGAACCGAATTCCCGACGAACTCCACGTGGTTTACACTGGTCCGAGGCAGGCTCGGTTGTTCCCGCCTGACTCGGAAAACCTGAACAAGGGAAAATGTCATCATCCCGCTGTCGGATTCTCGCGAGATTCGGATTTCATATAAAGAGCTGCGCGTTGCCGCCATTTTTACTCGTGCATTGAAGAGGGAGCGGAGAGGACGTGGCTATGTTCTCTCAGTGGAAATCTCAATATCAGTGCTCAGTATCAGTGGTTACTTATTGCTGCTCAGTAATACTAGTAGTGTGTCTCTCCTGCTCAGTGTCAGTTCTCAGTAGTATCCTCATCAGTGCTCAGTATCACTGCTCATTGTCTTGTGCTGCATTGTGGTGCTCAGCATACTACAGTACATTACTAATAGTCCAGTGCTGCATCTTGCTGCTCAGTGTCAGTTCTAGTATCCTCATCAGTGCTCACTATCACTGCTCATTACATTGTGGTGTTCTGTATACTACAGTAACATAGTAATATAGTAACATATAGTAATATAGTTTTTGAGGTTGAAAAGAGGCAAATTGCCCATCGTGTTCAACCTGTTTTAAGTTGTGATGATTCTACATACTTGCTGAATAATGTTTTATGACTAGTTAACTACTACAACTCATGTTACCCCCGGATTAACCATGTTGATATTTTAAGTATTATAACCTTGGATAGCTTTTTCATTCAGAAATGTATCCATTCCTTTTTTAAATCCAATTACAGAGTCCGCCATTACCACCTTCCCTGGCAGGGAATTCCACATCCTGATTGCCCTAACAGTGAAGATCATAGTATCTCACCTGGCAGGTAAGTAGGAGTTGGGCTAGAGCTGTGGAGGATTGCTGCTTGGGCACCCCCTGTCAAGTGAAGGAGATCCAACTGAGGCAGCACAAGGGAACTCTCGAAAGAAGAACAAGGCTAGAGGAAGATCTGAGACAAAGAAATCTGACTTTTACCAGAGCTGACCAGAGGAAAGCACAAACACAGTCCCCCACTACCACAAATAATGCAGTCGAGTTTCCCACATTTGGGGAAATCACAGGGGTCAGCATACCCAGAATGCAATGAATGAACCTCACCCTGGGAGAACAATCTTCATGACCAAGGTATCTCCTATGCAAAATAAGTATGATTTGGGATAGGGCTGGGGAGGGCCGCTGCTCAGGCACATCTCTGTCAAGTAAAGGAGATTCAACTGAGGCAGCACAAGGGAACTCTCATCTGGGGACAACAACTGCAGGGAGAACACATATTTTCAGATGAACATGGGAGGGCAGAAGGCTGCCTAAAACTGAAGCACCCCCAAACAACGAACCAAATGCAACTACTAGTGCAAGCATTCCTGGGGGAAGGCCTGCAGCAGATGGATTTGCATATGGTGATGTCATCCAAGCAGTGGGTCAAAGTTGGCTTCAACCCTTATCTGCATATGAAAAGAAAAAAGGGGTGTGCAGGGCATGGCGGCCTTTTGCGGCGCTTGGATGACCCCTAGTTCGCATTAAACACCTCCACCCTCCTTCGGTGTGGGGCTCATGTTGGCTATGCCCCAGCCCCTGAAGCATTCAAGCTGATTTCTTGCAGCAGCTGGGCACTGTAACAGCTCCAGAGCTGCTCTGTAAAGCAAGTAAAAGGGTGTGGGCCCTGCAGCACTACCTGTAGTTTGCATTGTGCGTTGGAAGGCACAAAGTAAGCAGATGGGAGAAGTCAGGATAGTGCACAAGGGTATAGAAGGGAGGGGCTCAAGAAAAAAGAAGTGGAAACAGACAGCAAACTAGGCTGGAGAGAGACCTGAGACAAAGAGATCTGAATTATATGAGAGCCGACCAGGGGAAACACAAATTATGCAGTCAAGTTTCCCACATTTGGGGAAATCGCAGGGGCAGCACACCCAGAGTGCAATGGGTGAGCCTTGCCCTGGGAGAAGCAACTTCATGATCATAGTATCTCACCTGGCAGGTAAGTAGGAGTTGGGCTAGAGCTGGGGAGGGTCGCTGCTCGGGCACCCCCCTGTCAAGTGAAGGAGATCCAACTGAGGCAGCACAAGGGAACTCTCGAAAGAAGAACAAGGCTAGAGGAAGATCTGAGACAAAGAAATCTGACTTTTACCAGAGCTGACCAGAGGAAAGCACAAACACAGTCCCCCACTACCACAAATAATGCAGTTGAGTTTCCCACATTTGGGGAAATCACAGGGGTCAGCATACCCAGAATGCAATGAATGAACCTAACCCTGGGAGAACAATCTTCATGACCATGGTATCTCCTATGCAAAATAAGTATGATTTGGGATAGGGCTGGGGAGGGCCGCTGCTCATGCACATCTCTGTCAAGTAAAGGAGATTCAACTGAGGCAGCACAAGGGAACTCTCATCTGGGGACAACAACTGCAGGGAGAACACATATTTTCAGATGAACATGGGAGGGCAGAAGGCTGCCTAATACTGAAGCACCCCCAAACAACAAACCAAATGCAACAACTAGTGCAAGCATTCCTGGGGGAAGGCCTGCAGCAGATGGATTTGAATATGGTGATGTCATCCAAGCAGTGGGTCAAAGTTGGCTTCAACCCTCGTCTGCATATGAAAAGAATAAAGGGGTGTGCAGGGCATGGCGGCCTTTTGCGGCGCTTGGATGACCCTTAGTTCGCATTAAACACCTCCACCCTCCTTCGGTGTGGGGCTCATGTTGGCTATGCCCCAGCCCCTGAAGCATTCAAGCTGATTTCTTGCAGCAGCTGGGCACTGTAACAGCTCCAGAGCTGCTCTGTAAAGCAAGTAAAAGGGTGTGGGCCCTGCAGCACTACCTGTAGTTTGTATTGTGCGTTGGAAGGCACAAAGTAAGCAGACGGGAGAAGTCAGGATAGTGCACAAGGGTATAGAAGGGAGGGGCTCAAGAAAAAAGAAGTGGAAACAGACAGCAAACTAGGCTGGAGAGAGACCTGAGACAAAGAGATCTGAATTATATGAGAGCCGACCAGGGGAAACACAAATTATGCAGTCAAGTTTCCCACATTTGGGGAAATCGCAGGGGCAGCACACCCAGAGTGCAATGGGTGAGCCTTGCCCTGGGAGAAGCATCTTCATGATCATAGTATCTCACCTGGCAGGTAAGTAGGAGTTGGGCTAGAGCTGGGGAGGGTCGCTGCTCGGGCACCCCCCTGTCAAGTGAAGGAGATCCAACTGAGGCAGCACAAGGGAACTCTCGAAAGAAGAACAAGGCTAGAGGAAGATCTGAGACAAAGAAATCTGACTTTTACCAGAGCTGACCAGAGGAAAGCACAAACACAGTCCCCCACTACCACAAATAATGCAGTTGAGTTTCCCACATTTGGGGAAATCACAGGGGTCAGCATACCCAGAATGCAATGAATTAACCTAACCCTGGGAGAACAATCTTCATGACCATGGTATCTCCTATGCAAAATAAGTATGATTTGGGATAGGGCTGGGGAGGGCCGCTGCTCAGGCACATCTCTGTCAAGTAAAGGAGATTCAACTGAGGCAGCACAAGGGAACTCTCATCTGGGGACAACAACTGCAGGGAGAACACATATTTTCAGATGAACATGGGAGGGCAGAAGGCTGCCTAATACTGAAGCACCCCCAAACAACAAACCAAATGCAACAACTAGTGCAAGCATTCCTGGGGGAAGGCCTGCCGCAGATGGATTTGCATATGGTGATGTCATCCAAGCAGTGGGTCAAAGTTGGTTCAAACACCTTTGCAAAGTTCTATAAGTTTGATACCCTGGCTGAGGAGGACCTCCTGTTTGCTCAATCGGTGCTGCAAAGTCATCCGCACTCTCCTGCCCGTTTGGGAGCTTTGGTATAATCCCCATGGTCCTTACGGAGTCCCCAGCATCCTCTAGGACGTAAGAGAAAATAAGATTTTAAACCTACCGGTAAATCTTTTTCTCGTAGTCCGTAGAGGATGCTGGGTGCCCGTCCCAAGTGCGGTCTACTTCTGCAAGACTTGTATATAGTTATTGCTTACATAAGGGTTATATGTTAGTTTTCATCGGTCTTGGACTGATGCTATGTTGTTTTCATACTGTTAACTGGGTAGTATATCACAAGTTATACGGTGTGATTGGTGTGGCTGGTATGAATCTTGACCTTGGATTAACAAAAATCCTTTCCTCGTACTGTCCGTCTCCTCTGGGCACAGTTTCTCTAACTGAGGTATGGAGGAGGGGCATAGAGGGAGGAGCCAGTGCACACCCAGATCTAAAGTCTTTCTTAAAGTGCCCATGTCTGCTGCGGAGCCCGTCTATCCCCCATGGTCCTTACGGAGTCCCCATCATCCTCTACGGACTACGAGAAAAAAAAATTACCGGTAGGTTTAAAATGTTATTTTTTTCTCTGCAACCCACTGCTAAATTGTGCTTCCTAGCTGTTTTTTATAAAATCACTTAATTAAATCTAACTCTGATTACGTCAGAGAAGGCCAGGTACCCTACACCATAAGAGGGGGTTTGAAATTTTGACTTGTCTACTTAAAGATCACCAAAATCTGATGACAAGGTCAATTACATCCCTGGGTGGGATTGAACCACCAACCTTTTGGTTAATAGCCCATGTAAGTGCAAGAAATCCTGAAGCACTCACTCATCATGGGAAAGTACCAATGTGTTTCTTACAAAAATTCTCCAGATTATTGACTTTTTAAAGTTTTTCTAGGAAACGTTCTAGATGAATGCTTATTAGCCTTTGTCAGTATTGACTTTCGCAAGGTGTCTCTGTGGCGCAATCGGTTAGCATGTTTGGCTATTAACCAAAAGGTTGGTGGTTCAATCCCACCCAGGGATGTAATTGACCTTGTAATCAGATTTTGGTGATCTTTAAGTAGACAAGTCAAAATTTCAAAAACCCCCCTTATGGTGTAGGGTACCTGGCCTTCTCTGATGTAATCAGAGTTAGATTTGATTAAGTGATTTTATAAAAAAACAGCTAGGAAGCACAATTTAGCAGTGAGTTGCAGAGAAAAAAAATTATGCTGGCAGAAAAGTCCAATTGAGTGATTAAACAGCTCTTCATTTTCTGATTTTATGTTTATGCTAACAAATTTGCTCTCTGAAAAGTGTCCACAAAGCCAAGTCTCTGATTAACACCTTTGTAGGAATGGTTTTTCACCTATTACTGAATTAAACTTGCTTCATTGGAAAGGCATCAAAGATGCATCCTCATTTCAATGTCTACTGAAATAATACAGGTTGACACCAGGAAACGTCACTGCATCCTTGCTGCTTCCTCATGGGGAAGTCTGTTTAATGTGAAAACAAGGTGATATCTAATCAGCACACAGGTAAGGAATTAAGAAAATCTTTCTTTATGGGTGAAGATGTTTCTCACAAATTGTTGTCCCAATGCATCATTGAAATTCAAGATGGAAGATGATTTTCATATATCACTTGTACATTTTGCATTGCTCTTCTGGTGACAATGTAGTTTGTTTTTGTCAATTACCATTTCAGTAATAGGGTAAAGAAAATTAAGTGGATTTTTTAAAGAAAACAATGCTGTCAATATACTATTAAAACAAATTAAAATGATAAAAGTTATTGTACTTTAAGTAAAAATAAAAGTGCCAAAATATCAATCCCAGTTTTTGATTACTTTAATTATAAAAAAAAAAAATGCACATAGCAGAGGATAGTTTCGATCAATCGACCTCTGGGTTATGGGCCCAGCATGCTTCCATTGCACTACTCTGCTGCTCATGGAAGTGTCAGAGATCCTGAAGACTAAATTGATTAAAGGCCTTAAAGTACTGGACTATAAGGAAAGACTTACTAGGCTGAATATTTATACACTAGAAAAGAGGTGCCTAAGAGGAGATATTATTAATATCTTCAAATATGTAAAGATACATAACAAAGAGTTATCAGAGGAATTATTTATTAAAAGAACACGTGGTCACTCGCTGCGACTGGAGGAAAGTTCAGAACGCAATGGAGGAAAGGTTTCTTCACTGTTAGGGCAATCAGGATGTGGAATTCCCTGCCAGGGAAGGTGGTAATGGCGGACTCTGTAATTGGATTTAAAAAAGGAATGGATACATTTCTGAATGAAAAAGCTATCCAAGGTTATAATACTTAAAATATCAACATGGTTAATCCGGGGGTAACATGAGTTATAGTAGCTAACTAGTCATAAAACATTATTCAGCAAGTATGTAGAATCATCACAACTTAAAACAGGTTGAACACGATGGGCAATTTGCCTCTATTCAACCTCAAAAACTATGTTACTATATTACTATGTTATTGTAGTATACAGAACACCACAATGCAATGAGCAGTGATAGTGAGCACTGATGAGGATACTAGAACTGACACTGAGCAGCAAGATGCAGCACTGGACTATTAGTAATGTACTGTATTATGCTGAGCAACACAATGCAGCACAAGACAATGAACAGTGATACTGAGCACTGATGAGGATACTACTGAGAACTGACACTGAGCAGGAGAGACACACTACTAGTATTACTGAGCAGCAATAAGTAACCACTGATACTGAGCACTGATATTGAGATTTCCACTGAGAGAACATAGCCACGTCCTCTCCGCTCTCTCTTCAATGCACGAGTAAAAATGGCAGCAACGCGCAGCTCTTTATATGGAATCCGAATCTCGCGAGAATCCGACAGCGGGATGATGACATTTTCCCTTGTTCAGGTTTTCCGAGTCAGGCGGGAACAACCGAGCCTGCCTCGGACCAGTGTAAACCACGTGGAGTTCGTGGGGAATTCGGTTCTCGGAGAACCGAACCCGCTCCTCTCTACCTTATACCCTATCAATTTTTTTATTTTCAATCTAAGCCCCTGCAGTTTTCTGTAAGCATCTGCTTCGCTATGATGATCAACAAGTCACAAGGGCAAACACTCAGGGTTTGAGGCGTAGATCTTAGGACCAGCTGCTACAAGCATGGCAGAGGTGTCACTATCACTGGTGACACCCAGAGAGGTGGCGAGGGAGATTGTAATGCAGTGCGCGCAGATAAGCAGTGCAATGGTAAAAAGGAGGCATGGTTTCATAGGTAGGGGCGTGGCCTGGTGGCCTGAATCTACATTTTGTTGCTCCGGGTGTCCCGGGGGTTGGGAGCTGCACCCGGGGACTAGTGTGTGAGCGGTGCTGGCTCCTGCAAAGTGACAGGGCATGGCCACCCAGCATGACGCCTCCCTTCTTGACCATGCTGTAATTGCAGTCGCACTGCAGTTCAGCGTGATCATAAAAAATGGTGTAGGCTCCTGCTGGTGCAGACTGTATGTGCGCGCAGGAAGCCGCCACCATTTTTGTGATCACAGCGGCTGAATGTGATGTCATACAGTCGCTGTGACCACGCCCCCTGTGTCTCCTCCGTTGCAGACCCCATTTTGAAGCCTTGCCCCCGCACCGCTCCATCCCTGACTTGGAAATGGAGTGTTGCTGACCCACCTCTCCCCCCCTTCCCCGCCCCGATTGACAGGCAGAGGCGATCACATTCTCTGCGGGGTGCCGCAGAAAATGCAGGCACATGCGTATGCTCTTAGCAATTTTTGCAGTTGGATCGCTTATTGTGATTGCAATCCAACCTGAATCAGGCCCTATTACCTATCACAATGCGCTGCGGGCAGTACAAAATTGGGTTAATATAGGAGAAAAACCCCCAGACCTGTGCTCCTTAACTGTACCTGGTGGCTAGTGGAGCGGCTGCCCAGTAATCAGTGTCCACCACAGTGCGCACACGGCCCACCCCCTACGGCCTCGCTCCCCTTCAGCAGCGGCCTCGTGATCCGGAAGGGTGGTGTGTGTGTGACTGACCTTAGGATGAAACCGGAGCCTCCGCTGCAGTGACCCAGCAACCAGGGCACGGGAGTATACAGCGCCGCTGGGAGTGATGAAGCTGCAGTAAAGATGTCTATTAGACCTAGCCTGCTGCAGCCCTTGTAGATTCTCATAAAACAAGTTCTTCTTTTCTTGTCAAAATTAATAGCTAAGAATAGGCTGCCTGAGGCAGGCCCCTGTTAATTGGCCTGCTACTGAAGGCACCAACTACAAACTGAGCTCCCTGTTCATGGAAGCGGGGTTATAGAGGAGAATGCACTGAGCTTCTTGGGAACAGTCAAAAGCTTTGAGCCGGTTGGTGCCTCAGATCAAGATCCTACTCTACACCCCAATGTGAATCCTTGTGGAGTCCAGTGTACCCCACAGAAGAAATTAATGTGTCACACCCATTGGCAGCAACCTTAGAATAGCTGCTGACGGGCACAATTGAGAAAGGAAGGGGGGGGGGACATTTGAATCCAGCACATAGATGCAATTCAAATATGTAATTCGTACCTTCCTATTTTAAAATATAATGGATGAACCTCACCCTGTGAGAACAATCTTCATGATCAAGAGATCTCATATGCAAAATAAATATGAGTTGGGATAGGGCTAAGGAGGGCTGCTCGGGCAGCACCTCCCCCGTCAAGTTAAGGAGATTCAACTGAGGAAGCACAAGGGAACTCTCGTCTGGGGACAACAACTGCAGGGAGACCACATCTTTTCAGATGAACATGGGAGGGCGGAAGGCTGCCTAATACTGAAGCACCATATGCAACAACTAGTACAAGCATTCCTGGGGGAAGGTCTGCAGCAGACGGATTTGCATACGGTGATGTTATCCAAGCAGTGGGCCAAAGTTGACTGGAACCCTCATCTGCATATGAAAAGAGAAAAGGGGCATGCAGGGCATGGCGGCCTTTTGCAGTGCTTGGATGACCCCTAGTTCACATTAAACACCCCCACCCTCCTTTGGTGTGGGGCTCATGTTGGCCATGCCCCATCCCCTGAAGCATTCAAGCTGATTTCTTGCAGCAGCTGGGCACTGTAACAGCTCCAGAGCTGTTCTGTAAGGCAAGTAAAAGGGTGTGGGCCCTGCAGCACCACCTGTAGTTCGCATTGTGCGTTGGAAGGCACAAAGTAAGCAGACGGGAGGAGAAGTCAGGATAGTGCGCAAGGGCATTCTTTTCTCTTAGTCCGTAGAGGATGCTGGGGTCACATTAAGAACCATGGGGTATAGACGGGATCCGCAAGAGACATGGGCACTTTAAGACTTTCAAAGGGTGTGAACTGGCTCCTCCCTCTATGCCCCTCCTCCAGACTCCAGTTATAGGAACTGTGCCCAGGGAGACGGACATTTCGAGGAAAGGATTTATTGTTAAACTAAGGTGAGCATCTTACCAGCTCACACCTTAAATATGCCGCAGAACGTGGCATTCAACAGAACACAAGCCAACGGCATGAACAATTGCAGCAAAAAGCTGACCAGAACCATAACACAACATGTGTATAACCACAAGTAATAACTGCAGACACAGTATGGACTGGGACGGGTGCCCAGCATCCTCTACAGACTAAGAGAAAAGGATTTACCGGTAGGTATTAAAATCCTATTTTCTCATACGACCTAGAGGATGCTGGGGTCACATTAAGAACCATGGGGTTATACCAAAGCTCTTGAACGGGTGGGAGAGTGCGTACGACTCTGCAGCACCGAATGACCCAACTTAAGGTTATCATCAGCCAAGGTATCAAACTTGTAAAACTTAGCAAAAGTGTTTACTAAATAGCTGCTCGGCAAAGTTGCAATGCCGAGACTCCCCGACCAGCTGCCAAGGATGAACCCACCTTTCTAGTAGAATGGGTCTTCACCTACTTCAGTAACGGCAATCCTGCCGTGGAACGAGCATGCTGAATCTTACCACAGATCCAGCGCATAATGGTCTGCATGGAAGCAGGACACCAAATCCTGTTGGGAGCATACAGGACAAACAGAGCCTCTGTTTTCCTAATCTGAACCGTTCTGGTGACATACATTTTCAAAGTTCTGACCACAGCCAGAGACTTTGACTCAACGAAGGTGTCAGTGGCCAAAGGCACCATGTGGAAAGATGAACCACCTTCGGCAGAAATTGTTGACGTGTCCTCAATTCTGCTCTATCTTCATGAAAGATCAAATAAAGGCTCTTGTGATACTGCATGGTTTGTACTGTTTTCCATGTGCTCCCAGACCTTTAAGCAAGTAGCATGGTCAAGAAAGTTCTGTTTGAAAAGAAACAACATTTACTGTCATTGTTATGCAAATAAACTTACATTAAAGCTAACAAGAAAGCACACTCGTTCTGTCTTTAAACTGATAAAAGAAACCCCAATAATATGGGGCATGCAAAAATTGAGATAAAACTCAGTTTTGCTCCTCTCCACGGAAATCTTTAATAAAAGGCGAAATATTTGTTAGTTCTGAAGAGAAACCAGAGCATGACCAAGATTCCACCTGTCGCCTGAGTGCCATGCCAGCAGTTCTCATTCAGCTGAAAGTGAGCACCCAATTTGAATGAAAGAAAGCAGATTTCTCACCAGGCTTCCCCTTGCTATAAACATGGTTTGTACTCTTTTCCATGTGCTCCCAGATCTTTCAAGCAATTAGTGTGGTCAAGAAAGTTCTGTTTGAAAAGAAACAAACATTTACTGTCATTTCTATGCAAATGAGCTTACATTAAAGCACACTCGTTCTATCTTTAAACCGATAAAATAAAACCCCAATAAGATGGGGCATGCAAAAATTGAGATAAAACTCAGTTTTGCTCCTCTCCACGGAAATCTTTAGTAAAAGGCGAAAGATTTGTTCGTTCTGAAGAGAAACCAGAACATGACCAAGATTCCACCTGTCGCCTGAGTGCCATGCCAGCAGTCCTCATTCAGCTCAAAGTGAGCACCCAATTTGAAAGAAAGAAAGCAGATTTCTCACCAGGCTTCCCCTTGCTATAAACATGGTTTGTACTCTTTTCCATGTGCTCCCAGATCTTTCAAGCAATTAGTATAGTCAAGAAAGTTCTGTTTGAAAAGAAACAAACATTTACTGTCATTTCTATGCAAATGAGCTTACATTAAAGCACACTCGTTTTATCTTTAAACCGATAAAAGAAACCCCAATAAGACGGAGCATGCAAAAATTGAGATAAAACTCAGTTTTGCTCCTCTCCACGGAAATCTTTAGTAAAAGGCGAAAGATCTGTTCGTTTTGAAGAGAAACCAGAGCATGACCAAGATTCCACCTGTCGCCTGAGTGCCATGCCAGCAATCCTCATTCAGCTCAAAGTGAGCACCCAATTTGAAAGAAAGAAAGCAGATTTCTCACCAGGCTTCCCCTTGCTATAAACATGGTTTGTACTCTTTTCCATGTGCTCCCAGATCTTTCAAGCAATTAGCGTGGTCAAGAAAGTTCTGTTTGAAAAGAAACAAACATTTACTGTCATTTCTATGCAAATGAGCTTACATT
This sequence comes from Pseudophryne corroboree, assembly GCF_028390025.1. Lineage (NCBI taxonomy): Eukaryota > Metazoa > Chordata > Amphibia > Anura > Myobatrachidae > Pseudophryne > Pseudophryne corroboree. Next base: position 270,411 of record NW_026968131.1, on the reverse strand, counting down.
AAAGCACACTCGTTCTATCTTTAAACCGATAAAATAAAATCCCAATAAGATGGGGCATGCAAAAATTGAGATAAAACTCAGTTTTGCTCCTCTCCACGGAAATCTTTAGTAAAAGGCGAAAGATTTGTTCGTTCTGAAGAGAAACCAGAACATGACCAAGATTCCACCTGTCGCCTGAGTGCCATGCCAGCAGTCCTCATTCAGCTCAAAGTGAGCACCCAATTTGAAAGAAAGAAAGCAGATTTCTCACCAGGCTTCCCCTTGCTATAAACATGGTTTGTACTCTTTTCCATGTGCTCCCAGATCTTTCAAGCATTTAGTATAGTCAAGAAAGTTCTGTTTGAAAAGAAACAAACATTTACTGTCATTTCTATGCAAATGAGCTTACATTAAAGCACACTCGTTCTATCTTTAAACCGATAAAAGAAACCCCAATAAGACGGAGCATGCAAAAATTGAGATAAAACTCAGTTTTGCTCCTCTCCACGGAAATCTTTAGTAAAAGGCGAAAGATCTGTTCGTTTTGAAGAGAAACCAGAGTATGACTAAGATTCCACCTGTCGCCTGAGTGCCATGCCAGCAGTCCTCATTCAGCGCAAAGTGAGCACCCAATTTGAAAGAAAGAAAGCAGATTTCTCACCAGGCTTCCCCTTGCTATAAGCATGGTTTGTACTCTTTTCCATGTGCTCCCAGATCTTTCAAGCAATTAGAATGGTCAAGAAAGTTCTGCTTGAAAAGAAACAGACATTTATAGTCATTGTTATGCAAATAAACTTACATTAAAGCTAACAAGAAACTGATAAAAGAAACCCCAATAATATGGGGCATGCAAAAATTGAGATAAAACTCAGTTTTGCTCCTCTCCACAGAAATCTTTAATAAAAGGCGAAAGATTTGTTCGTTCTGAAGAGAAACCAGAGCATGACCAAGATTCCACCTGTCGCCTAAATGCTGTGCCAGCAGTCCTCATTCAGATCAAAGTGAGCGCCCAACTTGAAAGTAAGCAGATTTCTCACCTGGCTTCTCCTTGCTATAAGCATGGTTTGTACTGTATTCCATGTGCTCCCAGATCTTTCAAGCAAGTAGCATGGTCAAGAAAGTTCTGTTTGAAAAGAAACAAACATTTACTGTCATTTCTATGCAAATGAGCTTACATTAAAGCACACTCATTCTATCTTTAAACCGATAAAAGAAACCCCAAAAAGATGGGGCATGCAAAAATTGAGATAAAACTCGGTTTTGCTCCTCTCCACGGAAATCTTTAATAAAAGGCGAAAGATTTGTTCGTTCTGAAGAGAAACCAGAGCATGACCAAGATTTTTATCTGAAAATATGTGTTCTCCCTGCAGTTGTTGTCCCCAGATGAGAGTTCCCTTGTGCTGCCTCAGTTGAATCTCCTTTACTTGACAGAGATGTGCCTGAGCAGCGGCCCTCCCCAGCCCTATCCCAAATCATACTTATTTTGCATAGGAGATACCATGGTCATGAAGATTGTTCTCCCAGGGTGAGGTTCATTCATTGCATTCTGGGTATGCTGACCCCTGTGATTTTCCCAAATGTGGGAAACTCGCTTTTATACCCTTGTGCACTATCCTGACTTCTCCTCCTGTCTGCTTACTTTGTGCCTTCCAATGCACAATGCAAACTACAGGTAGTGCTGCAGGGCCCACACCCTTTTACTTGCCTTACAGAGCAGCTCTGGAGCTGATACAGTGCCAAGCTGCTGCAAGAAATCAGCTTGAATGCTTCAGGGGATGGGGCATGGCCAACATGAGCCCCACACCGAAGGAGGGTGGGGGTGTTTAATGCGAACTAAGGGTCATCCAAGCGCCGCAAAAGGCCGCCATGCCCTGCATACCCCTTTTCTCTTTTCATATGCAGATGAGGGTTCCAGCCAACTTTGGCCCACTGCTTGGATGACATCACCGTATGCAAATCCGTCTTCTGCAGAACTTCCCCCAGGAATGCTTGCACTAGTTGTTGCATTTGGTTTGTTGTTTGGGGGTGCTTCAGTATTAGGCAGCCTTCTGCCCTCCCATGTTCATCTGAAAATATGTGTTCTCCCTGCAGTTGTTGTCCCCAGATGAGAGTTCCCTTGTGCTGCCTCAGTTGAATCTCCTTTACTTGACAGAGATGTGCATGAGCAGCGGCCCTCCCCAGCCCTATCCCAAATCATACTTATTTTGCATAGGAGATACCATGGTCATGAAGATTGTTCTCCCAGGGTGAGGTTCATTCATTGCATTTTGGGTATGCTGACCCCTGTGATTTACCCAAATGTGGGAAACTCGACTGCATTATTTGTGGTAGTGGGGGACTGTGTTTGTGCTTTCCTCTGGTCAGCTCTGTTAAAACTCAGATTTCTTTGTCTCAGATTTTCCTCTAGCCTTGTTCTTCTTTCGAGAGTTCCCTTGTGCTGCCTCAGGTGGATCTCCTTCACTTGACAGGGGGGTGCCCGAGCAGCGACCCTCCCCAGCTCTAGCCCAACTCCTACTTACCTGCCAGGTGAGATACTATGATCAGGAAGGTGCTTCTCCCAGGGCAAGGCTCACCCATTGCACTCTGGGTGTGCTGCTCCTACGATTTCCCCAAATGTGGGACACTTGACTGCATAATTTGTGTTTCCTCTGGTCGGCTCTCGTATAATTCAGATCTCTTTGTCTCAGGTCTTTCTCCAGCCTAGTTTGCTGTCTGTTTCCACTTCTTTTATCTTGAGCCCCTCCCTTCTATACCCTTGTGCACTATCCTGACTTCTCCTCCTGTCTGCTTACTTTGTGCCTTCCAATGCACAATGCAAACTACAGGTAGTGCTGCAGGGCCCACACAATCTTTTACTTGCCTTAAAGAGCAGCTCTGGAGCTGTTACAGTGCCCAGCTGCTGCAAGAAATCAGCTTGAATGCTTCAGGGGATGGGGCATGGCCAACATGAGCCCCACACCAAAGGTGGGTGGGGGTGTTTAATGCGAACTAGGGGTAATCCAAGCACCGCAAAAGGCCGCCATGCCCTGCACGCCCCTTTTCTCTTTTCATATGCAGATGAGGGTTGAAGCCAACTTTGACCCACAGCTTGGATGACATCACCATATGCAAATCCATCTGCTGCAGGCCTTGCCCCAGGAATGCTTGCACTAGTTGTTGCATTTGGTTTGTTGTTTGGGGGTGCTTCAGTATTAGGCAGCCTTCTGCCCTCCCATGTTCATCTGAAAATATGTGTTCTCCCTGCAGTTGTTGTCCCCAGATGAGAGTTCCCTTGTGCTGCCTCAGTTGAATCTCCTTTACTTGACAGAGATGTGCCTGAGCAGCGGCCCTCCCAGCCCTATCCCAAATCATACTTATTTTGCATAGGAGACACCATGGTCATGAAGATTGTTCACCCAGGGTGAGGTTCATTCATTGCATTCTGGGTATGCTGACCCCTGTGATTTCCCCAAATGTGGGAAACTCGCCTGCATTTTTTGTGGTAGTGGGGGACTGTGTTTGTGTTTTCCTCTGGTCATCTCTGGTAAAAGTCAGATTTCTTTGTCTCATATATTCCTCTAGCCTTGTTCTTCTTTCGAGAGTTCCCTTGTGCTGCCTCAGTTGGATCTCCTTCACTTGACAGGGGGGTGCCCGAGCAGTGACCCTCCCCAGCTCTAGCCCAACTCCTACTTACCTGCCAGGTGAGATACTATGATCATGAAGGTGCTTCTCCCAGGGCAAGGCTCACCCATTGCACTCTGGGTGTGCTGCTCCTGTGATTTCCCCAAATGTGGGAAACTTGATTGCATAATTTGTGTTTCCCCTGGTCGGCTCTCGTATAATTCAGATCTCTTTGTCTCAGGTCTCTCTCCAGCCTAGTTTGCTGTCTGTTTCCACTTCTCTTTTCTGGAGCCACTCCCTTCTATGCCCTTGCGCACTATCCTGACTTCTCCCGTCTGCTTACTTTGTGCCTTCCAACGCACAATGCGAACTACAGGTAGTGCTGCAGGGCCCACACCCTTTTAGTTGCCTTACAGAGCAGCTCTGGAGCTGTTACAGTGCCCAGCTGCTGCAAGAAATCAGCTTGAATGCTTCAGGGGCTGGGGCATAGCCAACATGAGCCCCACACCAAAGGAGGGTGGGGGTGTTTAATGCGAACTAGGGGTCATCCAAGCACCGCAAAAGGCCGCCATGCCCTGCATGCCCCTTTTCTCTTTTCATATGCAGATGAGGGTTCCAGCCAACTTTGGCCCACTGCTTGGATGACATCACCGTATGCAAATCCGTCTGCTGCAGACCTTCCCCCAGGAATGCTTGTACTAGTTGTTGCATATGGTTTGATATTTGATGGTGCTTCAGTATTAGGCAGCCTTCCGCCCTCCCATGTTCATCTGAAAAGATGTGGTCTCCCTGCAGTTGTTGTCCCCAGACGAGAGTTCCCATGTGCTTCCTCAGTTGAATCTCCTTAACTTGATGGGGGAGGGGCTGCCCGAGCAGCCACCCTCCCCAGCCCTATCCCAACTCATACTTATTTTGCATATGAGATCTCTTGATCATGAAGATTGTTCTCACAGGGTGAAGTTCATCCATTATATTTTAAAATAGGAAGGTACAAATTACATATTTGAATTGCATCTATGTGCTGGATTCAAATGTCCCCCCCCCCTTCCTTTCTCAATTGTGCCCATCAGCAGCTATTCTAAGGTTGCTGCCAATGGGTGTGACACATTAATTTCTTCTGTGGGGTACACAGGACTCCACAAGGATTCACATTGGGGTGTAGAGTAGGATCTTGATCTGAGGCACCAACCGACTCAAAGCTTTTGACTGTTCCCAAGATGCTCAGCGCATCCTCCTCTATAACCCCGCTTCCATGAACAGGGAGCTCAGTTTGTAGTTGGTGCCTTCAGTAGCAGGCCACTTAACAGGGGCCTGCCTCAGGAAGCCAATTCTTAGCTATTCATTTTGACAAGAAAAGAAGAACTTGTTTTATGAGAATCTACAAGGGCTGCAGCAGGCTAGGTCTAATAGACATCTTTACTGCAGCTTCATCACTCCCAGCGGCGCTGTATACTCCCGTGCCCTGGTTGCTGGGTCACTGCAGCGGAGGCTCCGGTTTCTTCCTAAGGTCAGTCACACACACACCGCCCTTCCGGATCACGAGGCCGCTGATGAAGGGGAGCGTGGCCGTAGGGGGTGGACCGTGTGCGCACTGGCGTGGACACTGATTACTGGGCAGCCGCTCCACTAGCCACCAGGTACAGTTAAGGAGCACAGGTCTGGGGGTTTTTCTCCTATATTAAACCAATTTTGTACTGCCCGCAGCGCATTGTGATAGGTAATAGGGCCTGATTCAGGTTGGATTGCAATCACAATAAGTGATCCAACTGCAAAAATTGCTAAGAGCATACGCATGTGCCTGCATTTTCTGCGGCACCCCGCAGAGAATGCGATCGCCTCTGCCTGTCAATCGGGGCAGGGGGGGAGAGGGGGGTCAGCAACACTCCATTTCCAAGTCAGGGATGGAGCGGTGCGGGGGCAAGGCTTCAAAATGGGGTCTGCAATGGAGGAGACACAGGGGGCGTGGTCACAGCAGCTGTATGACATCACATTCAGCCGCTGTGATCACAAAAATGGTGGCGGCTTCCTGCGCGCACATACAGTCTGCACCAGCAGGAGGCTACACCATTTTTTATGATCACGCTGAACTGCAGTGCGACTGCAATTACAGCATGGTCAAGAAGGGAGGCGTCATGCTGGGTGGCCATAAGAGATGAGCGGGTTCGGTTCCTCGGAATCCGAACCCGCCCGAACTTCACCCTTTTTTGCTCGGGTCCGAGCAGACTCGGATCCTCTCGCCTTGCTCGGTTAACCCGAGCGCGCCCGAACGTCATCATCCCGCTGTCGGATTCTCACGAGACTTGGATTCTATATAAGGAGCCGCGCGTCGCCGCCATTTTCACACGTGCATTGAGATTGATAGGGAGAGGACGTGGCTGGCGTCCTCTCCGTTTAGATTAGAAGATAGAGACGAGTGACATTTGATTTACTACTAATTTGGGGAGCAGTTGAACTTGTCAGGAGTACTCAGTAGTGCAGAGTTTTGCTGATAGTGACCACCAGTTTTATTATTTATAATCCGTTCTCTGCCTGAAAAAAAACGATACACATACCATATCTGTGCTCAGCCTCAGTGTGCTGCATGATATATCATCTATGTATATCTGACTGTGCTGAGTGCTCACTGCTCACACAGCTTAATTGTGGGGGAGACTGGGGAGCAGTTATAGCAGGAGTACAGTGCACACTTTTGCTGCCAGTGTGACCACCAGTATATTGTCTGCCTGAAAAAGTTAAACACTCCTGTGGTGTTTTTTTTTTATTCTATAAATGCATTCTGCTGACAGTGTCCAGCAGGTCCGTCATACATATATTATATAAATATTTACCTGCAGTAGTGTTATATATTTTTTTTCATCTTTATCATCTCTATATTAGCAGACGCAGTACGGTAGTCCACGGCTGTGGCTATCTCTGTGTCGTCAGTGCTCGTCCATAATTGTATACCTACCTACCTGTGGTGGGTTTTTTTTTTTATCTTCTTCATACTAGTAGTTTAGCAGTCTGCTGACAGTGTCCACCAGGTCCGTCATTATATTATATACCTACAGTAGTAATATATTTATTATATTATCTATACTAGCAGACGCAGTACGGTAGTCCACGGCTGTGGCTATCTCTGTGTCGTCAGTGCTCGTCCATAATTGTATACCTACCTACCTGTGGTGGGTTTTTTTTTTTATCTTCTTCATACTAGTAGTTTAGCAGTCTGCTGACAGTGTCCACCAGGTCCGTCATTATATTATATACCTACAGTAGTAATATATTTATTATATTATCTATACTAGCAGATGCAGTACGGTAGTCCACGGCTGTACCTACCTCTGTGTCGTCAGTGCTCGTCCATAATTGTATACCTACCTGTGGTGGGGTTTTTTTTTCTATCTTCTTCATACTAGTAGTTTAGGAGTCTGCTGACAGTGTCCACCAGGTCCGTCATTATATTATATACCTACAGTAGTAATATATTTAGTATATTATCTATACTAGCAGACGCAGTACGGTAGTCCACGGCTGTACCTACCTCTGTGTCGTCACTCGTCCATAATTGTATACCTAACTGTGGTGGGTTTTTTTTTCTATCTTCTTCATACTAGTAGTTTAGCAGTCTGCTGACAGTGTCCACCAGGTCCGTCATTATATTATATATACCTACAGTAGTTATATATATTTTTTTTTATATCATTAATTATCATCTCTATACTAGCAGACGCAGTACGGTAGGCCACGGCTGTGGCTATCTCTGTGTCGTCAGTGCTCGTCCATAATTGTATACCTACCTACCTGTGGTGGAAGTTTTTTTCTATCTTCTTCATACTAGTAGTTTAGCAGTCTGCTGACAGTGTCCACCAGGTCCGTCATTATATTATATATACCTACAGTAGTTATATATATTTTTTTTTTTATATCATTAATTATCATCTCTATACTAGCAGACGCAGTACGGTAGTCCACGGCTGTAGCTACCTCTGTGTCGTCAGTCACTCGTCATCCATAAGTATACTAGTATCCATCCATCTCCATTGTTTACCTGAGGTGCCTTTTAGTTGTGCCTATTAAAATATGGAGAACAAAAATGTTGAGGTTCCAAAAATAGGGAAAGATCAAGATCCACTTCCACCTCGTGCTGAAGCTGCTGCCACTAGTCATGGCCGAGACGATGAAATTCCATCAACGTCGTCTGCCAAGGCCGATGCCCAATGTCATAGTACAGAGCATGTAAAATCCAAAACACAAAAGATCAGTAAAAAAATGACTCAAAAATCTAAATAAAAATCGTCGGAGGAGAAGCGTAAACTTGCCAATATGCCATTTACCACACGGAGTGGCAAGGAACGGCTGAGGCCCTGGCCTATCTTCATGGCTAGTGGTTCAGCTTCACATGAGGATGGAAGCACTCAGCCTCTCGCTAGAAAAATGAAAAGACTTAAGCTGGCAAAAGCACAGCAAAGAACTGTGCGTTCTTCAAAATCACAAATCCACAAGGAGAGTCCAATTGTGTCGGTTGCGATGCCTGACCTTCCCAACACTGGACGTGAAGAGCATGCACCTTCCACCATTTGCACGCCCCCTGCAAGTGCTGGAAGGAGCACCCGCAGTCCAGTTCCTGATAGTCAGATTGAAGATGTCAGTGTTGAAGTACACCAGGATGAGGAGAATATGGGTGTTGCTGGCGCTGGGGAGGAAATTGACAAGGAGGATTCTGATGGTGAGGTGGTTTGTTTAAGTCAGGCACCCGGCGAGACACCTGTTGTCCGTGGGAGGAATATGGCCATTGACATGCCTGGTGAAAATACCAAAAAAATCAGCTCTTCGGTGTGGAAGTATTTCAACAGAAATGCGGACAACAGGTGTCAAGCCGTGTGTTGCCTTTGTCAAGCTGTAATAAGTAGGGGTAAGGACGTTAACCACCTCGGAACATCCTCCCTTATACGTCACCTGCAGCGCATTCATCATAAGTCAGTGACAAGTTCAAAAACTTTGGGCGACAGCGGAAGCAGTCCACTGACCAGTAAATCCCTTCCTCTTGTAACCAAGCTCACGCAAACCACCCCACCAACTCCCTCAGTGTCAATTTCCTCCTTCCCCAGGAATGCCAATAGTCCTGCAGGCCATGTCACTGGCAATTCTGACGAGTTCTCTCCTGCCTGGGATTCCTCCGATGCATCCTTGAGTGTAACGCCTACTGCTGCTGGCGCTGCTGTTGTTGCTGCTGGGAGTCGATGGTCATCCCAGAGGGGAAGTCGTAAGACCACTTTTACTACTTCCACCAAGCAATTGACTGTCCAACAGTCCTTTGCGAGGAAGATGAAATATCACAGCAGTCATCCTGCTGCAAAGCGGATAACTGAGGCCTTGGCATCCTGGGCAGTGAGAAACGTGGTTCCGGTATCCATCATTACTTCAGAGCCAACTATAGACTTGATTGAGGTACTGTGTCCCCGGTACCAAATACTATCTAGGTTCCATTTCTCTAGGCAGGCGATACCGAAAATGTACACAGACCTCAGAAAAAGACTCACCAGTGTCCTAAAAAATGCAGTTGTACCCAATGTCCACTTAACCACGGACATGTGGACAAGTGGAGCAGGGCAGACTCAGGACTATATGACTGTGACAGCCCACTGGGTAGATGTATTGACTCCCGCCGCAAGAACAGCAGCGGCGGCACCAGTAGCAGCATCTCGCAAACGCCAACTCTTTCCTAGGCAGGCTACGCTTTGTATCACCGCTTTCCAGAATACACACACAGATGAAAACCTCTTACGGCAACTGAGGAAGATCATCACAGAATGGCTTACCCCAATTGGACTCTCCTGTGGATTTGTGGCATCGGACAACGCCAGCAATATTGTGCGTGCATTATATCTGGGCAAATTCCAGCACGTCCCATGTTTTGCACATACCTTGAATTTGGTGGTGCAGAATTATTTAAAAAACGACAGGGGCGTGCAAGAGATGCTGTCGGTGGCCACAAGAATTGCGGGACACTTTCGGCGTACAGGCACCACGTACAGAAGACTGGAGCAACACCAAAAACGCCTGAACCTGCCCTGCCATCATCTGAAGCAAGAAGTGGAAACGAGGTGGAATTCAACCCTCTATATGCTTCAGAGGATGGAGGAGCAGCAAAAGGCCATTCAAGCCTATACATCTGACCACGATATAGGAGGTGGAATGCACCTGTCTCAAGCGCAGTGGAGAATGATTTCAACGTTGTGCAAGGTTCTGCAACCTTTGAACTTGCCACACGTGAAGTCAGTTCAGACACTGCCAGCCTGAGTCAGGTCATTCCCGTCATCAGGCTTTTGCAGAAGAAGCTGGAGACATTGAAGGAGGAGCTAAGACAGAGCGATTCCGCTAGGCATGTGGGACTTGTGGATGGAGCCCTTCATTCGCTTAACCAGGATTCACGGGTGGTCAATCTGTTGAAATCAGAGCACTACATTTTGGCCACCGTGCTCGATCCTAGATTTAAAACCTACGTTGTATCTCTCTTTCCGGCAGACACAAGTCTGCAGGGGTTCAAAGACCTGCTGGTGAGAAAATTATCAAGTCAAGCGGAACTTGATCGGTCAACAGCTCCTCCTTCACAGTCTCCCGCAATTGGGGGTGCGAGGAAAAGGCTCAGAATTCCGAGCCCACCCGCTGGCGGTGATGCAGGGCAGTCTGGAGCGACTGCTGATGCTGACATCTGGTCCGGACTGAAGGACCTGCCAACGATTACGGACATGTCGTCTACTGTCACTGCATATGATTCTCTCACCATTGAAAGAATGGTGGAGGATTATATGAGTGACCGCATCCAAGTAGGCACGTCAGACAGTCCGTACGTATACTGGCAGGAAAAAGAGGCAATTTGGAGGCCCTTGCACAAACTGGCTTTATTCTACCTAAGTTGCCCTCCCACAAGTGTGTACTCCGAAAGAGTGTTTAGTGCCGCCGCTCACCTTGTCAGCAATCGGCGTACGAGGTTACTTCCAGAAAATGTGGAGAAGATGATGTTCATTAAAATGAATTATAATCAATTGCTCCGTGGAGACATTGACCAGCAGCAATTGCCTCCACAAAGTATACAGGGAGCTGAGATGGTGGATTCCAGTGGGGACGAATTGATAATCTGTGAGGAGGGGGATGTACACGGTGATGAATCGGAGGATGATGATGAGGTGGACATCTTGCCTCTATAGAGCCAGTTTGTGCAAGGAGAGATTTATTGCTTCTTTTTTGGTGGGGGTCCAAACCAACCCGTCATTTCAGTCACAGTCGTGTGGCAGACCCTGTCACTGAAATGATGGGTTGGTTAAAGTGTGCATGTCCTGTTTATACAACATAAGGGTGGGTGGGAGGGCCCAAGGCAATTCCACCTTGCACCTCTTTTTTCTTTTATTTTTCTTTGCGTCATGTGCTGTTTGGGGAGTGTTTTTTGGAAGGGCCATCCTGCGTGACACTGCAGTGCCACTCCTAGATGGGCCAGGTGTTTGTGTCGGCCACTTGGGTCGCTGAGCTTAGTCACACAGCTACCTCATTGCGCCTCTTTTTTTCTTTGCGTCATGTGCTGTTTGGGGAGTGTTTTTTGGAAGGGCCATCCTGCGTGACACTGCAGTGACACTCCTAGATGGGCCAGGTGTTTGTGTCGTCCACTTGGGTCGCTGAGCTTAGTCACACAGCTACCTCATTGCGCCACTTTTTTTCTTTGCGTCATGTGCTGTTTGGGGAGTGTTTTTTGGAAGGGCCATCCTGCGTGACACTGCAGTGCCACTCCTAGATGGGCCAGGTGTTTGTGTCGGCCACTTGGGTCGCTGAGCTTAGTCACACAGCTACCTCATTGCGCCTCTTTTTTTCTTTGCGTCATGTGCTGTTTGGGGAGTGTTTCTGGAAGGGCCATCCTGCGTGACACTGCAGTGCCACTCCTAGATGGGCCAGGTGTTTGTGTCGGCCACTTGGGTCGCTGAGCTTAGTCACACAGCTACCTCATTGCGCCTCTTTTTTTCTTTGCGTCATGTGCTGTTTGGGGAGTGTTTTTTGGAAGGGCCATCCTGCGTGACACTGCAGTGCCACTCCTAGATGGGCCAGGTGTTTGTGTCGGCCACTTGGGTCGCTGAGCTTAGTCACACAGCTACCTCATTGCGCCTCTTTTTTTCTTTGCGTCATGTGCTGTTTGGGGAGTGTTTTTTGGAAGGGCCATCATGCGTGACACTGCAGTGCCACTCCTAGATGGGCCAGGTGTTTGTGTCGGCCACTTGGGTCACTGAGCTTAGTCATCCAGCGACCTCGGTGCAAATTTTAGGACTAAAAATAATATTGTGAGGTGTGAGGTGTTAAGAATAGACTGAAAATTAGTGGAAATTATGGTTATTGAGGTTAATAATACTTTGGGATCAAAATGACTCCCAAATTCTATGATTTAAGCTGTTTTTTAGGGTTTTTTGAAAAAAACACCCGAATCCAAAACACACCCGAATCCGACAAAAAAAATTCGGTGAGGTTTAGCCAAAACGCGTTCGAACCCAAAACACGGCCGCGGAACCGAACCCAAAACCAAAACACAAAACCCGAAAAATTTCCGGTGCACATCTCTAGTGGCCATGCCATGTCACTGTGCAGGAGCCAGCACCGCTCACACACTAGTCCCCGGTGCAGCCCCCAACCCCCGGGACACCCGGAGCAACAAAATGTAGATTCAGGCCACCAGGCCACGCCCCTACCTATGAAACCATGCCTCCTTTTTACCATTGCGCTGCTTATCTGCGCGCACTGCATTACAATCTCCCTCGCCACCTCTCTGGGTGTCACCAGTGATAGTGACACCTCTGCCATGCTTGTAGCAGCTGGTCCTAAGATCTACACCTCAAGCCCTGAGTGTTTGCCCTTGTGACTTGTTGATCATCATAGCAAAGCAGATGCTTACAGAAAACTGCAGGGGCTTAGATTGAAAATAAAAAAAAATTGATGGGTATAAGGTAGAGAGGAGCGGGTTCGGTTCTCCGAGAACCGAATTCCCCACGAACCCCACGAACTCCTCCTCCGAGGCAGGCTCGGTTGTTCCCGCCTGACTCGGAAAACCTGAACAAGGGAAAATGTCATCATCCCGCTGTCGGATTCTCGCGAGATTCGGATTCCATATAAAGAGCTGCGCGTTGCCGCCATTTTTACTCGTGCATTGAAGAGAGAGCGGAGAGGACGTGGCTATGTTCTCTCAGTGGAAATCTCAATATCAGTGCTCAGTATTAGTGGATACTTATTGCTGCTCAGTAATACTAGTAGTGTGTCTCTCCTGCTCAGTGTCAGTTCTCAGTAGTATCCTCATCAGTGCTCAGTATCACTGCTCATTGTCTTGTGCTGCATTGTTGTGCTCAGCATACTACAGTACATTACTAATAGTCCAGTGCTGCATCTTGCTGCTCAGTGTCAGTTCTAGTATCCTCATCAGTGCTCACTATCACTGCTCATTGCATTGTGGTGTTCTGTATACTACAGTAACATAGTAATATAGTAACATATAGTAACATAGTTTTTGAGGTTGAATAGAGGCAAATTGCCCATCGTGTTCAACCTGTTTTAAGTTGTGATGATTCTACATACTTGCTGAATAATGTTTTATGACTAGTTAGCTACTACAACTCATGTTACCCCCGGATTAACCATGTTGATATTTTAAGTATTATAACCTTGGATAGCTTTTTCATTCAGAAATGTATCCATTCCTTTTTTAAATCCAATTACAGAGTCCGCCATTACCACCTTCCCTGGCAGGGAATTCCACATCCTGATTGCCCTAACAGTGAAGATCATAGTATCTCACCTGGCAGGTAAGTAGGAGTTGGGCCAGAGCTGTGGAGGATTGCTGCTCGGGCACCCCCTGTCAAATGAAGGAGATCCAACTGAGGCAGCACAAGGGAACTCTCGAAAGAAGAACAAGGCTAGAGGAAGATCTGAGACAAAGAAATCTGACTTTTACCAGAGCTGACCAGAGGAAAGCACAAACACAGTCCCCCACTACCACAAATAATGCAGTCGAGTTTCCCACATTTGGGGAAATCACAGGGGTCAGCATACCCAGAATGCAATGAATGAACCTCACCCTGGGAGAACAATCTTCATGACCATGGTATCGCCTATGCAAAATAAGTATGATTTGGGATAGGGCTGGGGAGGGCCGCTGCTCAGGCACATCTCTGTCAAGTAAAGGAGATTCAACTGAGGCAGCACAAGGGAACTCTCATCTGGGGACAACAACTGCAGGGAGAACACATATTTTCAGATGAACATGGGAGGGCAGAAGGCTGCCTAATACTGAAGCACCCCCAAACAACAAACCAAATGCAACAACTAGTACAAGCATTCCTGGGGGAAGTTCTGCAGAAGACGGATTTGCATACGGTGATGTCATCCAAGCAGTGGGCCAAAGTTGGCTGGATCCCTCATCTGCATATGAAAAGAGAAAAGGGGTATGCAGGGCATGGCGGCCTTTTGCGGCGCTTGGATGACCCTTAGTTCGCATTAAACACCCCCACCCTCCTTCGGTGTGGGGCTCATGTTGACAATGCCCCAGCCCCTGAAGCATTCAAGCTGATTTCTTACAGCAGCTTGGCACTGTAACAGCTCCAGAGCTGCTCTGTAAGGCAAGTAAAAGGGTGTGTAGTTTGCATTGTGCATTGGAAGGCACAAAGTAAGCAGACAGGAGGAGAAGTCAGGATAGTGCACAAGGGTATAAAAGGGAGGGGCTCAAGAAAAAAGAAGTGGAAACAGACAGCAAACTAGGCTGGAGAGAGACCTGAGACAAAGAGATCTGAATTATACGAGAGCCGACCAGGGGAAACACAAATTATGCAGTCAAGTTTCCCACATTTGGGGAAATCGCAGGGGCAGCACACCCAGAGTGCAATGGGTGAGCCTTGCCCTGGAAGAAGCACCTTCATGATCATAGTATCTCACCTGGCAGGTAAGTAGGAGTTGGGCTTGAGCTGGGGAGGGTCGCTGCTCGGGCACCCCCCTGTCAAGTGAAGGAGATCCAACTGAGGCAGCACAAGGGAACTCTCGAAAGAAGAACAAGGCTAGAGGAAGATCTGAAACAAAGAAATCTGACTTTTACCAGAGCTGACCAGAGGAAAACACAAACACAGTCCCCCACTACCACAAATAATGCAGTCGAGTTACCCACATTTGGGGAAATCACAGGGGTCAGCATACCCAGAATGCAATGAATGAACCTCACCCTGGGAGAATAATCTTCATGACCATGGTATCTCATATGCAAAATAAGTATGATTTGGGATAGGGCTGGGGAGGGCCGCTGCTCAGGCACATCTCTGTCAAGTAAAGGAGATTCAACTGAGGCAGCACAAGGGAACTCTCATCTGGGGACAACAACTGCAGGGAGAACACATATTTTCAGATGAACATGGGAGGGCAGAAGGCTGCCTAATACTGAAGCACCCCCAAACAACAAACCAAATGCAACAACTAGTGCAAGCATTCCTGTTTGTTTCTGAAGCCAACTTTGACCCACTGCTTGGATGACATCACCATATGCAAATCCATCTGCTGCAGGCCTTCCCCCAGGAATGCTTGCACTCTTTATATGAAATCCGAATCTCGCGAGAATCCGACAGCGGGATGATGACATTTTCCCTTGTTCAGGTTTTCCGAGGCAGGCGGGAACAACCGAGCCTGCCTCGGAGGAGGAGTTCGTGGGGTTCGTGGGGAATTCGGTTCTCGGAGAACCGAACCCGCTCCTCTCTACCTTATACCCATCAATTTTTTTTATTTTCAATCTAAGCCCCTGCAGTTTTCTGTAAGCATCTGCTTTGCTATGATGATCAACAAGTCACAAGGGCAAACACTCAGGGCTTGAGGTGTAGATCTTAGGACCAGCTGCTACAAGCATGGCAGAGGTGTCACTATCACTGGTGACACCCAGAGAGGTGGCGAGGGAGATTGTAATGCAGTGCGCGCAGATAAGCAGCGCAATGGTAAAAAGGAGGCATGGTTTCATAGGTAGGGGCGTGGCCTGGTGGCCTGAATCTACATTTTGTTGCTCCGGGTGTCCCGGGGGTTGGGGGCTGCACCGGGGACTAGTGTGTGAGCGGTGCTGGCTCCTGCACAGTGACATGGCATGGCCACTAGAGATGTGCACCGGAAATTTTTCGGGTTTTGTGTTTTGGTTTTGGGTTCGGTTCCGCGGCCGTGTTTTGGGTTCGAACGCATTTTGGCTAAACCTCACCGAATTTTTTTTGTCGGATTCGGGTGTGTTTTGGATTCGGGTGTTTTTTTCAAAAAACCCTAAAAAACAGCTTAAATCATAGAATTTGGGAGTCATTTTGATCCCAAAGTATTATTAACCTCAATAACCATAATTTCCACTAATTTTCAGTCTATTCTTAACACCTCACACCTCACAATATTATTTTTAGTCCTAAAATTTGCACCGAGGTCGCTGGATGACTAAGCTCAGTGACCCAAGTGGCCGACACAAACACCTGGCCCATCTAGGAGTGGCACTGCAGTGTCACGCATGATGGCCCTTCCAAAAAACACTCCCCAAACAGCACATGACGCAAAGAAAAAAAGAGGCGCAATGAGGTAGCTGTGTGACTAAGCTCAGCGACCCAAGTGGCCGACACAAACACCTGGCCCATCTAGGAGTGGCACTGCAGTGTCACGCAGGATGGCCCTTCCAAAAAACACTCCCCAAACAGCACATGACGCAAAGAAAAAAAGAGGCGCAATGAGGTAGCTGTGTGACTAAGCTCAGCGACCCAAGTGGCCGACACAAACACCTGGCCCATCTAGGAGTGGCACTGCAGTGTCACGCAGGATGGCCCTTCCAAAAACACTCCCCAAACAGCACATGACGCAAAGAAAAAAAGAGGCGCAATGAGGTAGCTGTGTGACTAAGCTCAGCGACCCAAGTGGCCGACACAAACACCTGGCCCATCTAGGAGTGGCACTGCAGTGTCACGCAGGATGGCCCTTCCAAAAAACACTCCCCAAACAGCACATGACGCAAAGAAAAAAAGTGGCGCAATGAGGTAGCTGTGTGACTAAGCTCAGCGACCCAAGTGGACGACACAAACACCTGGCCCATCTAGGAGTGTCACTGCAGTGTCACGCAGGATGGCCCTTCCAAAAAACACTCCCCAAACAGCACATGACGCAAAGAAAAAAAGAGGCGCAATGAGGTAGCTGTGTGACTAAGCTCAGCGACCCAAGTGGCCGACACAAACACCTGGCCCATCTAGGAGTGGCACTGCAGTGTCACGCAGGATGGCCCTTCCAAAAATCACTCCCCAAACAGCACATGACGCAAAGAAAAATAAAAGAAAAAAGAGGTGCAAGGTGGAATTGCCTTGGGCCCTCCCACCCACCCTTATGTTGTATAAACAGGACATGCACACTTTAACCAACCCATCATTTCAGTGACAGGGTCTGCCACACGACTGTGACTGAAATGACGGGTTGGTTTGGACCCCCACCAAAAAAGAAGCAATAAATCTCTCCTTGCACAAACTGGCTCTATAGAGGCAAGATGTCCACCTCATCATCATCCTCCGATTCATCACCGTGTACATCCCCCTCCTCACAGATTATCAATTCGTCCCCACTGGAATCCACCATCTCAGCTCCCTGTATACTTTGTGGAGGCAATTGCTGCTGGTCAATGTCTCCACGGAGCAATTGATTATAATTCATTTTAATGAACATCATCTTCTCCACATTTTCTGGAAGTAACCTCGTACGCCGATTGCTGACAAGGTGAGCGGCGGCACTAAACACTCTTTCGGAGTACACACTTGTGGGAGGGCAACTTAGGTAGAATAAAGCCAGTTTGTGCAAGGGCCTCCAAATTGCCTCTTTTTCCTGCCAGTATACGTACGGACTGTCTGACGTGCCTACTTGGAT
Organism: Pseudophryne corroboree; assembly: GCF_028390025.1. Taxonomy (NCBI): domain Eukaryota; kingdom Metazoa; phylum Chordata; class Amphibia; order Anura; family Myobatrachidae; genus Pseudophryne; species Pseudophryne corroboree. Next base: position 252,927 of record NW_026968131.1, on the reverse strand, counting down.
GCGGTCACTCATATAATCCTCCACCATTCTTTCAATGGTGAGAGAATCATATGCAGTGACAGTAGACGACATGTCCGTAATCGTTGGCAGGTCCTTCAGTCCGGACCAGATGTCAGCATCAGCAGTCGCTCCAGACTGCCCTGCATCACCGCCAGCGGGTGGGCTCGGAATTCTGAGCCTTTTCCTCGCACCCCCAATTGCGGGAGACTGTGAAGGAGGAGCTGTTGACCGATCAAGTTCCGCTTGACTTGATAATTTTCTCACCAGCAGGTCTTTGAACCCCTGCAGACTTGTGTCTGCCGGAAAGAGAGATACAACGTAGGTTTTAAATCTAGGATCGAGCACGGTGGCCAAAATGTAGTGCTCTGATTTCAACAGATTGACCACCCGTGAATCCTGGTTAAGCGAATGAAGGGCTCCATCCACAAGTCCCACATGCCTAGCGGAATCGCTCTGTCTTAGCTCCTCCTTCAATGTCTCCAGCTTCTTCTGCAAAAGCCTGATGACGGGAATGACCTGACTCAGGCTGGCAGTGTCTGAACTGACTTCACGTGTGGCAAGTTCAAAAGGTTGCAGAACCTTGCACAACGTTGAAATCATTCTCCACTGCGCTTGAGACAGGTGCATTCCACCTCCTATATCGTGGTCAGATGTATAGGCTTGAATGGCCTTTTGCTGCTCCTCCATCCTCTGAAGCATATAGAGGGTTGAATTCCACCTCGTTTCCACTTCTTGCTTCAGATGATGGCAGGGCAGGTTCAGGCGTTTTTGGTGTTGCTCCAGTCTTCTGTACGTGGTGCCTGTACGCCGAAAGTGTCCCGCAATTCTTGTGGCCACCGACAGCATCTCTTGCACGCCCCTGTCGTTTTTTAAATAATTCTGCACCACCAAATTCAAGGTATGTGCAAAACATGGGACGTGCTGGAATTTGCCCAGATATAATGCACGCACAATATTGCTGGCGTTGTCCGATGCCACAAATCCACAGGAGAGTCCAATTGGGGTAAGCCATTCTGTGATGATCTTCCTCAGTTGCCGTAAGAGGTTTTCATCTGTGTGCGTATTCTGGAAAGCGGTGATACAAAGCGTAGCCTGCCTAGGAAAGAGTTGGCGTTTGCGAGATGCTGCTACTGGTGCCGCCGCTGCTGTTCTTGCGGCGGGAGTCAATACATCTACCCAGTGGGCTGTCACAGTCATATAGTCCTGAGTCTGCCCTGCTCCACTTGTCCACATGTCCGTGGTTAAGTGGACATTGGGTACAACTGCATTTTTTAGGACACTGGTGAGTCTTTTTCTGAGGTCTGTGTACATTTTCGGTATCGCCTGCCTAGAGAAATGGAACCTAGATAGTATTTGGTACCGGGGACACAGTACCTCAATCAAGTCTATAGTTGGCTCTGAAGTAATGATGGATACCGGAACCACGTTTCTCACTGCCCAGGATGCCAAGGCCTCAGTTATCCGCTTTGCAGCAGGATGACTGCTGTGATATTTCATCTTCCTCGCAAAGGACTGTTGGACAGTCAATTGCTTGGTGGAAGTAGTAAAAGTGGTCTTACGACTTCCCCTCTGGGATGACCATCGACTCCCAGCAGCAACAACAGCAGCGCCAGCAGCAGTAGGCGTTACACTCAAGGATGCATCGGAGGAATCCCAGGCAGGAGAGAACTCGTCAGAATTGCCAGTGACATGGCCTGCAGGACTATTGGCATTCCTGGGGAAGGAGGAAATTGACACTGAGGGAGTTGGTGGGGTGGTTTGCGTGAGCTTGGTTACAAGAGGAAGGGATTTACTGGTCAGTGGACTGCTTCCGCTGTCGCCCAAAGTTTTTGAACTTGTCACTGACTTATGATGAATGCGCTGCAGGTGACGTATAAGGGAGGATGTTCCGAGGTGGTTAACGTCCTTACCCCTACTTATTACAGCTTGACAAAGGCAACACACGGCTTGACACCTGTTGTCCGCATTTCTGTTGAAATACTTCCACACCGAAGAGCTGATTTTTTTGGTATTTTCACCAGGCATGTCAATGGCCATATTCCTCCCACGGACAACAGGTGTCTCGCCGGGTGCCTGACTTAAACAAACCACCTCACCATCAGAATCCTCCTTGTCAATTTCCTCCCCAGCGCCAGCAACACCCATATTCTCCTCATCCTGGTGTACTTCAACACTGACATCTTCAATCTGACTATCAGGAACTGGACTGCGGGTGCTCCTTCCAGCACTTGCAGGGGGCGTGCAAATGGTGGAAGGTGCATGCTCTTCACGTCCAGTGTTGGGAAGGTCAGGCATCGCAACCGACACAATTGGACTCTCCTTGTGGATTTGTGATTTTGAAGAACGCACAGTTCTTTGCTGTGCTTTTGCCAGCTTAAGTCTTTTCATTTTTCTAGCGAGAGGCTGAGTGCTTCCATCCTCATGTGAAGCTGAACCACTAGCCATGAAGATAGGCCAGGGCCTCAGCCGTTCCTTGCCACTCCGTGTGGTAAATGGCATATTGGCAAGTTTACGCTTCTCCTCCGACGATTTTTATTTAGATTTTTGAGTCATTTTTTTACTGATCTTTTGTGTTTTGGATTTTACATGCTCTGTACTATGACATTGGGCATCGGCCTTGGCAGACGACGTTGATGGAATTTCATCGTCTCGGCCATGACTAGTGGCAGCAGCTTCAGCACGAGGTGGAAGTGGATCTTGATCTTTCCCTATTTTTGGAACCTCAACATTTTTGTTCTCCATATTTTAATAGGCACAACTAAAAGGCACCTCAGGTAAACAATGGAGATGGATGGATACTAGTATACTTATGGATGACGAGTGACTGACGACACAGAGGTAGCTACAGCCGTGGACTACCGTACTGCGTCTGCTAGTATAGAGATGATAATTAATGATATAAAAAAAAATATATATATAACTACTGTAGGTATATATAATATAATGACGGACCTGGTGGACACTGTCAGCAGACTGCTAAACTACTAGTATGAAGAAGATAGAAAAAAACTTCCACCACAGGTAGGTAGGTATACAATTATGGACGAGCACTGACGACACAGAGATAGCCACAGCCGTGGCCTACCGTACTGCGTCTGCTAGTATAGAGATGATAATTAATGATATTAAAAAAAATATATATAACTACTGTAGGTATATATAATATAATGACGGACCTGGTGGACACTGTCAGCAGACTGCTAAACTACTAGTATGAAGAAGATAGAAAAAAAAACCCACCACAGTTAGGTATACAATTATGGACGAGTGACGACACAGAGGTAGGTACAGCCGTGGACTACCGTACTGCGTCTGCTAGTATAGATAATATACTAAATATATTACTACTGTAGGTATATAATATAATGACGGACCTGGTGGACACTGTCAGCAGACTCCTAAACTACTAGTATGAAGAAGATAGAAAAAAAAACCCCACCACAGGTAGGTATACAATTATGGACGAGCACTGACGACACAGAGGTAGGTACAGCCGTGGACTACCGTACTGCATCTGCTAGTATAGATAATATAATAAATATATTACTACTGTAGGTATATAATATAATGACGGACCTGGTGGACACTGTCAGCAGACTGCTAAACTGCTAGTATGAAGAAGATAAAAAAAAAACCCCACCACAGGTAGGTAGGTATACAATTATGGACGAGCACTGATGACACAGAGATAGCCACAGCCGTGGACTACCGTACTGCGTCTGCTAGTATAGATAATATAATAAATATATTACTACTGTAGGTATATAATATAATGATGGACCTGGTGGACACTGTCAGTAGACTCCTAAACTACTAGTATGAAGAAGATAGAAAAAAAAAAACCACCACAGGTAGGTAGGTATACAATTATGGACGAGCACTGACGACACAGAGATAGCCACAGCCGTGGACTACCGTACTGCGTCTGCTAATATAGAGATGATAAAGATGAAAAAAAAAAATATAACACTACTGCAGGTAAATATTTATATAATATATGTATGACGGACCTGCTGGACACTGTCAGCAGAATGCATTTATAGAATAAAAAAAAAACACCACAGGAGTGTTTAACTTTTTCAGGCAGACAATATACTGGTGGTCACACTGGCAGCAAAAGTGTGCACTGTACTCCTGCTATAACTGCTCCCCAGTCTCCCCCACAATTAAGCTGTGTGAGCAGTGAGCACTCAGCACAGTCAGATATACATAGATGATATATCATGCAGCACACTGAGGCTGAGCACAGATATGGTATGTGTATCGTTTTTTTTCAGGCAGAGAACGGATTATAAATAATAAAACTGGTGGTCACTATCAGCAAAACTCTGCACTACTGAGTACTCCTGACAAGTTCAACTGCTCCCCAAATTAGTAGTAAATCAAATGTCACTCGTCTCTATCTTCTAATCTAAACGGAGAGGACGCCAGCCACGTCCTCTCCCTATCAATCTCAATGCACGTGTGAAAATGGCGGCGACGCGCGGCTCCTTATATAGAATCCAAGTCTCGTGAGAATCCGACAGCGGGATGATGACGTTCGGGCGCGCTCGGGTTAACCGAGCAAGGCGAGAGGATCCGAGTCTGCTCGGACCCGAGCAAAAAAGGGTGAAGTTCGGGCGGGTTCGGATTCCGAGGAACCGAACCCGCTCATCTCTTATGGCCACCCAGCATGACGCCTCCCTTCTTGACCATGCTGTAATTGCAGTCGCACTGCAGTTCAGCGTGATCATAAAAAATGGTGTAGCCTCCTGCTGGTGCAGACTGTATGTGCGCGCAGGAAGCCGCCACCATTTTTGTGATCACAGCGGCTGAATGTGATGTCATACAGCTGCTGTGACCACGCCCCCTGTGTCTCCTCCATTGCAGACCCCATTTTGAAGCCTTGCCCCCGCACCGCTCCATCCCTGACTTGGAAATGGAGTGTTGCTGACCCCCCTCTCCCCCCCTGCCCTGATTGACAGGCAGAGGCGATCGCATTCTCTGCGGGGTGCCGCAGAAAATGCAGGCACATGCGTATGCTCTTAGCAATTTTTGCAGTTGGATCACTTATTGTGATTGCAATCCAACCTGAATCAGGCCCTATTACCTATCACAATGCGCTGCGGGCAGTACAAAATTGGTTTAATATAGGAGAAAAACCCCCAGACCTGTGCTCCTTAACTGTACCTGGTGGCTAGTGGAGCGGCTGCCCAGTAATCAGTGTCCACGCCAGTGCGCACACGGTCCACCCCCTACGGCCACGCTCCCCTTCATCAGCGGCCTCGTGATCCGGAAGGGCGGTGTGTGTGTGACTGACCTTAGGATGAAACCGGAGCCTCCGCTGCAGTGACCCAGCAACCAGGGCACGGGAGTATACAGCGCCGCTGGGAGTGATGAAGCTGCAGTAAAGATGTCTATTAGACCTAGCCTGCTGCAGCCCTTGTAGATTCTCATAAAACAAGTTCTTCTTTTCTTGTCAAAATGAATAGCTAAGAATTGGCTTCCTGAGGCAGGCCCCTGTTAAGTGGCCTGCTACTGAAGGCACCAACTACAAACTGAGCTCCCTGTTCATGGAAGCGGGGTTATAGAGGAGGATGCGCTGAGCATCTTGGGAACAGTCAAAAGCTTTGAGTCGGTTGGTGCCTCAGATCAAGATCCTACTCTACACCCCAATGTGAATCCTTGTGGAGTCCTGTGTACCCCACAGAAGAAATTAATGTGTCACACCCATTGGCAGCAACCTTAGAATAGCTGCTGATGGGCACAATTGAGAAAGGAAGGGGGGGGGGACATTTGAATCCAGCACATAGATGCAATTCAAATATGTAATTTGTACCTTCCTATTTTAAAATATAATGGATGAACTTCACCCTGTGAGAACAATCTTCATGATCAAGAGATCTCATATGCAAAATAAGTATGAGTTGGGATAGGGCTGGGGAGGGTGGCTGCTCGGGCAGCCCCTCCCCCATCAAGTTAAGGAGATTCAACTGAGGAAGCACAAGGGAACTCTCGTCTGGGGACAACAACTGAAAGGAGACCACATCTTTTCAGATGAACATGGGAGGGCGGAAGGCTGCCTAATACTGAAGCACCATCAAATATCAAACCATATGCAACAACTAGTACAAGCATTCCTGGGGGAAGGTCTGCAGCAGACGGATTTGCATACGGTGATGTCATCCAAGCAGTGGGCCAAAGTTGGCTGGAACCCTCATCTGCATATGAAAAGAGAAAAGGGGCATGCAGGGCATGGCGGCCTTTTGCGGTGCTTGGATGACCCCTAGTTCGCATTAAACACCCCCACCCTCCTTTGGTGTGGGGCTCATGTTGGCTATGCCCCAGCCCCTGAAGCATTCAAGCTGATTTCTTGCAGCAGCTGGGCACTGTAACAGCTCCAGAGCTGCTCTGTAAGGCAACTAAAAGGGTGTGGGCCCTGCAGCACTACCTGTAGTTCGCATTGTGCGTTGGAAGGCACAAAGTAAGCAGACGAGAGAAGTCAGGATAGTGCGCAAGGGCATAGAAGGGAGTGGCTCCAGAAAAGAGAAGTGGAAACAGACAGCAAACTAGGCTGGAGAGAGACCTGAGACAAAAAGATCTGAATTATACGAGAGCCGACCAGGGGAAACACAAATTATGCAATCAAGTTTCCCACATTTGGGGAAATCACAGGAGCAGCACACCCAGAGTGCAATGGGTGAGCCTTGCCCTGGGAGAAGCACCTTCATGATCATAGTATCTCACCTGGCAGGTAAGTAGGAGTTGGGCTAGAGCTGGGGAGGGTCACTGCTCGGGCACCCCCCTGTCAAGTGAAGGAGATCCAACTGAGGCAGCACAAGGGAACTCTCGAAAGAAGAACAAGGCTAGAGGAATATATGAGACAAAGAAATCTGACTTTTACCAGAGCTGACCAGAGGAAAACACAAACACAGTCCCCCACTACCACAAAAAATGCAGGCGAGTTTCCCACATTTGGGGAAATCACAGGGGTCAGCATACCCAGAATGCAATGAATGAACCTCACCCTGGGTGAACAATCTTCATGACCATGGTGTCTCCTATGCAAAATAAGTATGATTTGGGATAGGGCTGGGAGGGCCGCTGCTCAGGCACATCTCTGTCAAGTAAAGGAGATTCAACTGAGGCAGCACAAGGGAACTCTCATCTGGGGACAACAACTGCAGGGAGAACACATATTTTCAGATGAACATGGGAGGGCAGAAGGCTGCCTAATACTGAAGCACCCCCAAACAACAAACCAAATGCAACAACTAGTGCAAGCATTCCTGGGGCAAGGCCTGCAGCAGATGGATTTGCATATGGTGATGTCATCCAAGCAGTGGGTCAAAGTTGGCTTCAACCCTCATCTGCATATGAAAAGAGAAAAGGGGCGTGCAGGGCATGGCGGCCTTTTGCGGTGCTTGGATTACCCCTAGTTCGCATTAAACACCCCCACCCACCTTTGGTGTGGGGCTCATGTTGGCCATGCCCCATCCCCTGAAGCATTCAAGCTGATTTCTTGCAGCAGCTGGGCACTGTAACAGCTCCAGAGCTGCTCTTTAAGGCAAGTAAAAGATTGTGTGGGCCCTGCAGCACTACCTGTAGTTTGCATTGTGCATTGGAAGGCACAAAGTAAGCAGACGGGAGGAGAAGTCAGGATAGTGCACAAGGGTATAGAAGGGAGGGGCTCAAGATAAAAGAAGTGGAAACAGACAGCAAACTAGGCTGGAGAAAGACCTGAGACAAAGAGATCTGAATTATAAGAGAGCCGACCAGAGGAAACACAAATTATGCAGTCAAGTGTCCCACATTTGGGGAAATCGTAGGAGCAGCACACCCAGAGTGCAATGGGTGAGCCTTGCCCTGGGAGAAGCACCTTCCTGATCATAGTATCTCACCTGGCAGGTAAGTAGGAGTTGGGCTAGAGCTGGGGAGGGTCGCTGCTCGGGCACCCCCTGTCAAGTGAAGGAGATCCACCTGAGGCAGCACAAGGGAACTCTCGAAAGAAGAACAAGGCTAGAGGAAAATCTGAGACAAAGAAATCTGAGTTTTAACAGAGCTGACCAGAGGAAAGCACAAACACAGTCCCCCACTACCACAAATAATGCAGTCGAGTTTCCCACATTTGGGTAAATCACAGGGGTCAGCATACCCAAAATGCAATGAATGAACCTCACCCTGGGAGAACAATCTTCATGACCATGGTATCTCCTATGCAAAATAAGTATGATTTGGGATAGGGCTGGGGAGGGCCGCTGCTCATGCACATCTCTGTCAAGTAAAGGAGATTCAACTGAGGCAGCACAAGGGAACTCTCATCTGGGGACAACAACTGCAGGGAGAACACATATTTTCAGATGAACATGGGAGGGCAGAAGGCTGCCTAATACTGAAGCACCCCCAAACAACAAACCAAATGCAACAACTAGTGCAAGCATTCCTGGGGGAAGTTCTGCAGAAGACGGATTTGCATACGGTGATGTCATCCAAGCAGTGGGCCAAAGTTGGCTGGAACCCTCATCTGCATATGAAAAGAGAAAAGGGGTATGCAGGGCATGGCGGCCTTTTGCGGCGCTTGGATGACCCTTAGTTCGCATTAAACACCCCCACCCTCCTTCGGTGTGGGGCTCATGTTGGCCATGCCCCATCCCCTGAAGCATTCAAGCTGATTTCTTGCAGCAGCTTGGCACTGTATCAGCTCCAGAGCTGCTCTGTAAGGCAAGTAAAAGGGTGTGGGCCCTGCAGCACTACCTGTAGTTTGCATTGTGCATTGGAAGGCACAAAGTAAGCAGACAGGAGGAGAAGTCAGGATAGTGCACAAGGGTATAAAAGCGAGTTTCCCACATTTGGGAAAATCACAGGGGTCAGCATACCCAGAATGCAATGAATGAACCTCACCCTGGGAGAACAATCTTCATGACCATGGTATCTCCTATGCAAAATAAGTATGATTTGGGATAGGGCTGGGGAGGGCCGCTGCTCAGGCACATCTCTGTCAAGTAAAGGAGATTCAACTGAGGCAGCACAAGGGAACTCTCATCTGGGGACAACAACTGCAGGGAGAACACATATTTTCAGATAAAAATCTTGGTCATGCTCTGGTTTCTCTTCAGAACGAACAAATCTTTCGCCTTTTATTAAAGATTTCCGTGGAGAGGAGCAAAACCGAGTTTTATCTCAATTTTTGCATGCCCCATCTTTTTGGGGTTTCTTTTATCGGTTTAAAGATAGAATGAGTGTGCTTTAATGTAAGCTCATTTGCATAGAAATGACAGTAAATGTTTGTTTCTTTTCAAACAGAACTTTCTTGACCATGCTACTTGCTTGAAAGATCTGGGAGCACATGGAATACAGTACAAACCATGCTTATAGCAAGGAGAAGCCAGGTGAGAAATCTGCTTACTTTCAAGTTGGGCGCTCACTTTGATCTGAATGAGGACTGCTGGCACAGCATTTAGGCGACAGGTGGAATCTTGGTCATGCTCTGGTTTCTCTTCAGAACGAACAAATCTTTCGCCTTTTATTAAAGATTTCTGTGGAGAGGAGCAAAACTGAGTTTTATCTCAATTTTTGCATGCCCCATATTATTGGGGTTTCTTTTATCAGTTTCTTGTTAGCTTTAATGTAAGTTTATTTGCATAACAATGACTATAAATGTCTGTTTCTTTTCAAGCAGAACTTTCTTGACCATTCTAATTGCTTGAAAGATCTGGGAGCACATGGAAAAGAGTACAAACCATGCTTATAGCAAGGGGAAGCCTGGTGAGAAATCTGCTTTCTTTCTTTCAAATTGGGTGCTCACTTTGCGCTGAATGAGGACTGCTGGCATGGCACTCAGGCGACAGGTGGAATCTTAGTCATACTCTGGTTTCTCTTCAAAACGAACAGATCTTTCGCCTTTTACTAAAGATTTCCGTGGAGAGGAGCAAAACTGAGTTTTATCTCAATTTTTGCATGCTCCGTCTTATTGGGGTTTCTTTTATCGGTTTAAAGATAGAACGAGTGTGCTTTAATGTAAGCTCATTTGCATAGAAATAACAGTAAATGTTTGTTTCTTTTCAAACAGAACTTTCTTGACTATACTAAATGCTTGAAAGATCTGGGAGCACATGGAAAAGAGTACAAACCATGTTTATAGCAAGGGAAAGCCTGGTGAGAAATCTGCTTTCTTTCTTTCAAATTGGGTGCTCACTTTGAGCTGAATGAGGACTGCTGGCATGGCACTCAGGCGACAGGTGGAATCTTGGTCATGTTCTGGTTTCTCTTCAGAACGAACAAATCTTTCGCCTTTTACTAAAGATTTCCGTGGAGAGGAGCAAAACTGAGTTTTATCTCAATTTTTGCATGCCCCATCTTATTGGGATTTTATTTTATCGGTTTAAAGATAGAACGAGTGTGCTTTAATGTAAGCTCATTTGCATAGAAATGACAGTAAATGTTTGTTTCTTTTCAAACAGAACTTTCTTGACCACACTAATTGCTTGAAAGATCTGGGAGCACATGGAAAAGAGTACAAACCATGTTTATAGCAAGGGGAAGCCTGGTGAGAAATCTGCTTTCTTTCTTTCAAATTGGGTGCTCACTTTGAGCTGAGTGAGGATTGCTGGCATGGCACTCAGGCGACAGGTGGAATCTTGGTCATGCTCTGGTTTCTCTTCAAAACGAACAGATCTTTCGCCTTTTACTAAAGATTTCCGTGGAGAGGAGCAAAACTGAGTTTTATCTCAATTTTTGCATGCTCCGTCTTATTGGGATTTTATTTTATCGGTTTAAAGATAGAACGAGTGTGCTTTAATGTAAGCTCATTTGCATAGAAATGACAGTAAATGTTTGTTTCTTTTCAAACAGAACTTTCTTGACTATACTAATTGCTTGAAAGATCTGGGAGCACATGGAAAAGAGTACAAACCATGTTTATAGCAAGGGGAAGCCTGGTGAGAAATCTGCTTTCTTTCTTTCAAATTGGGTGCTCACTTTGAGCTGAATGAGGACTGCTGGCATGGCACTCAGGCGACAGGTGGAATCTTGGTCATGTTCTGGTTTCTCTTCAGAACGAACAAATCTTTCGCCTTTTACTAAAGATTTCCGTGGAGAGGAGCAAAACTGAGTTTTATCTCAATTTTTGCATGCCCCATTTTATTGGGGTTTTATTTTATCGGTTTAAAGATAGAACGAGTGTGCTTTAATGTAAGCTCATTTGCATAGAAATGACAGTAAATGTTTGTTTCTTTTCAAACAGAACTTTCTTGACCACACTAATTGCTTGAAAGATCTGGGAGCACATGGAAAAGAGTACAAACCATGTTTATAGCAAGGGGAAGCCTGGTGAGAAATCTGCTTTCTTTCATTCAAATTGGGTGCTCACTTTCAGCTGAATGAGAACTGCTGGCATGGCACTCAGGCGACAGGTGGAATCTTGGTCATGCTCTGGTTTCTCTTCAGAACTAACAAATATTTCGCCTTTTATTAAAGATTTCCGTGGAGAGGAGCAAAACTGAGTTTTATCTCAATTTTTGCATGCCCCATATTATTGGGGTTTCTTTTATCAGTTTAAAGACAGAACGAGTGTGCTTTCTTGTTAGCTTTAATGTAAGTTTATTTGCATAACAATGACAGTAAATGTTGTTTCTTTTCAAACAGAACTTTCTTGACCATGCTACTTGCTTAAAGGTCTGGGAGCACATGGAAAACAGTACAAACCATGCAGTATCACAAGAGCCTTTATTTGATCTTTCATGAAGATAGAGCAGAATTGAGGACACGTCAACAATTTCTGCCGAAGGTGGTTCATCTTTCCACATGGTGCCTTTGGCCACTGACACCTTCGTTGAGTCAAAGTCTCTGGCTGTGGTCAGAACTTTGAAAATGTATGTCACCAGAACGGTTCAGATTAGGAAAACAGAGGCTCTGTTTGTCCTGTATGCTCCCAACAGGATTTGGTGTCCTGCTTCCATGCAGACCATTATGCGCTGGATCTGTGGTAAGATTCAGCATGCTCGTTCCACGGCAGGATTGCCGTTACTGAAGTAGGTGAAGACCCATTCTACTAGAAAGGTGGGTTCATCCTTGGCAGCTGGTCGGGGAGTCTCGGCATTGCAACTTTGCCGAGCAGCTATTTAGTAAACACTTTTGCTAAGTTTTACAAGTTTGATACCTTGGCTGATGATAACCTTAAGTTGGGTCATTCGGTGCTGCAGAGTCGTACGCACTCTCCCACCCGTTCAAGAGCTTTGGTATAACCCCATGGTTCTTAATGTGACCCCAGCATCCTCTAGGTCGTATGAGAAAATAGGATTTTAATACCTACCGGTAAATCCTTTTCTCTTAGTCTGTAGAGGATGCTGGGCACCCGTCCCAGTCCATACTGTGTCTGCAGTTATTACTTGTGGTTATACACATGTTGTGTTATGGTTCTGGTCAGCTTTTTGCTGCAATTGTTCATGCCGTTGGCTTGTGTTCTGTTAAATGCCACGTTCTGCGGCATGTTTAAGGTGTGAGCTGGTAAGATGCTCACCTTAGTTTAACAATAAATCCTTTCCTCGAAATGTCCGTCTCCCTGGGCACAGTTCCTATAACTGGAGTCTGGAGGAGGGGCATAGAGGGAGGAGCCAGTTCACACCCTTTGAAAGTCTTAAAGTGCCCATGTCTCTTGCGGATCCCGTCTATACCCCATGGTTCTTAATGTGACCCCAGCATCCTCTACGGACTAAGAGAAAAGAATGCCCTTGCGCACTATCCTGACTTCTCCTCCCGTCTGCTTACTTTGTGCCTTCCAACGCACAATGCGAACTACAGGTGGTGCTGCAGGGCCCACACCCTTTTACTTGCCTTACAGAACAGCTCTGGAGCTGTTACAGTGCCCAGCTGCTGCAAGAAATCAGCTTGAATGCTTCAGGGGATGGGGCATGGCCAACATGAGCCCCACACCAAAGGAGGGTGGGGGTGTTTAATGTGAACTAGGGGTCATCCAAGCACTGCAAAAGGCCGCCATGCCCTGCATGCCCCTTTTCTCTTTTCATATGCAGATGAGGGTTCCAGTCAACTTTGGCCCACTGCTTGGATAACATCACCGTATGCAAATCCGTCTGCTGCAGACCTTCCCCCAGGAATGCTTGTACTAGTTGTTGCATATGGTGCTTCAGTATTAGGCAGCCTTCCGCCCTCCCATGTTCATCTGAAAAGATGTGGTCTCCCTGCAGTTGTTGTCCCCAGACGAGAGTTCCCTTGTGCTTCCTCAGTTGAATCTCCTTAACTTGACGGGGGAGGTGCTGCCCGAGCAGCCCTCCCCAGCCCTATCCCAACTCATATTTATTTTGCATATGAGATCTCTTGATCATGAAGATTGTTCTCACAGGGTGAGGTTCATCCATTATATTTTAAAATAGGAAGGTACGAATTACATATTTGAATTGCATCTATGTGCTGGATTCAAATGTCCCCCCCCCTTCCTTTCTCAATTGTGCCCGTCAGCAGCTATTCTAAGGTTGCTGCCAATGGGTGTGACACATTAATTTCTTCTGTGGGGTACACTGGACTCCACAAGGATTCACATTGGGGTGTAGAGTAGGATCTTGATCTGAGGCACCAACCGGCTCAAAGCTTTTGACTGTTCCCAAGAAGCTCAGTGCATTCTCCTCTATAACCCCGCTTCCATGAACAGGGAGCTCAGTTTGTAGTTGGTGCCTTCAGTAGCAGGCCAATTAACAGGGGCCTGCCTCAGGCAGCCTATTCTTAGCTATTAATTTTGACAAGAAAAGAAGAACTTGTTTTATGAGAATCTACAAGGGCTGCAGCAGGCTAGGTCTAATAGACATCTTTACTGCAGCTTCATCACTCCCAGCGGCGCTGTATACTCCCGTGCCCTGGTTGCTGGGTCACTGCAGCGGAGGCTCCGGTTTCATCCTAAGGTCAGTCACACACACACCACCCTTCCGGATCACGAGGCCGCTGCTGAAGGGGAGCGAGGCCGTAGGGGGTGGGCCGTGTGCGCACTGCGGTGGACACTGATTACTGGGCAGCCGCTACACTAGCCACCAGGTACAGTTAAGGAGCACAGGTCTGGGGGTTTTTCTCCTATATTAACCCAATTTTGTACTGCCCGCAGCGCATTGTGATAGGTAATAGGGCCTGATTCAGGTTGGATTGCAATCACAATAAGCGATCCAACTGCAAAAATTGCTAAGAGCATACGCATGTGCCTGCATTTTCTGCGGCACCCCGCAGAGAATGTGATCGCCTCTGCCTGTCAATCGGGGCGGGGAAGGGGGGGAGAGGTGGGTCAGCAACACTCCATTTCCAAGTCAGGGATGGAGCGGTGCGGGGGCAAGGCTTCAAAATGGGGTCTGCAACGGAGGAGACACAGGGGGCGTGGTCACAGCGACTGTATGACATCACATTCAGCCGCTGTGATCACAAAAATGGTGGCGGCTTCCTGCGCGCACATACAGTCTGCACCAGCAGGAGCCTACACCATTTTTTATGATCACGCTGAACTGCAGTGCGACTGCAATTACAGCATGGTCAAGAAGGGAGGCGTCATGCTGGGTGGCCATGCCCTGTCACTTTGCAGGAGCCAGCACCGCTCACACACTAGTCCCCGGGTGCAGCCCCCAACCCCCGGGACACCCGGAGCAACAAAATGTAGATTCAGGCCACCAGGCCACGCCCCTACCTATGAAACCATGCCTCCTTTTTACCATTGCACTGCTTATCTGCGCGCACTGCATTACAATCTCCCTCGCCACCTCTCTGGGTGTCACCAGTGATAGTGACACCTCTGCCATGCTTGTAGCAGCTGGTCCTAAGATCTACGCCTCAAACCCTGAGTGTTTGCCCTTGTGACTTGTTGATCATCATAGCGAAGCAGATGCTTACAGAAAACTGCAGGGGCTTAGATTGAAAATAAAAAAATTGATAGGGTATAAGGTAGAGAGGAGCGGGTTCGGTTCTCCGAGAACCGAATTCCCCACGAACTCCACGTGGTTTACACTGGTCCGAGGCAGGCTCGGTTGTTCCCGCCTGACTCGGAAAACCTGAACAAGGGAAAATGTCATCATCCCGCTGTCGGATTCTCGCGAGATTCGGATTCCATATAAAGAGCTGCGCGTTGCTGCCATTTTTACTCGTGCATTGAAGAGAGAGCGGAGAGGACGTGGCTATGTTCTCTCAGTGGAAATCTCAATATCAGTGCTCAGTATCAGTGGTTACTTATTGCTGCTCAGTAATACTAGTAGTGTGTCTCTCCTGCTCAGTGTCAGTTCTCAGTAGTATCCTCATCAGTGCTCAGTATCACTGTTCATTGTCTTGTGCTGCATTGTGTTGCTCAGCATAATACAGTACATTACTAATAGTCCAGTGCTGCATCTTGCTGCTCAGTGTCAGTTCTAGTATCCTCATCAGTGCTCACTATCACTGCTCATTGCATTGTGGTGTTCTGTATACTACAATAACATAGTAATATAGTAACATAGTTTTTGAGGTTGAATAGAGGCAAATTGCCCATCGTGTTCAACCTGTTTTAAGTTGTGATGATTCTACATACTTGCTGAATAATGTTTTATGACTAGTTAGCTACTATAACTCATGTTACCCCCGGATTAACCATGTTGATATTTTAAGTATTATAACCTTGGATAGCTTTTTCATTCAGAAATGTATCCATTCCTTTTTTAAATCCAATTACAGAGTCCGCCATTACCACCTTCCCTGGCAGGGAATTCCACATCCTGATTGCCCTAACAGTGAAGAAACCTTTCCTCCATTGCGTTCTGAACTTTCCTCCAGTCGCAGCGAGTGACCACGTGTTCTTTTAATAAATAATTCCTCTGATAACTCTTTGTTATGTATCTTTACATATTTGAAGATATTAATAATATCTCCTCTTAGGCACCTCTTTTCTAGTGTATAAATATTCAGCCTAGTAAGTCTTTCCTTATAGTCCAGTACTTTAAGGCCTTTAATCAATTTAGTCTTCAGGATCTCTGACACTTCCATGAGCAGCAGAGTAGTGCAATGGAAGCATGCTGGGCCCATAACCCAGAGGTCGATTGATCGAAACTATCCTCTGCTATGTGCATTTTTTTTTTTATAATTAAAGTAATCAAAAACTGGGATTGATATTTTGGCACTTTTATTTTTACTTAAAGTACAATAACTTTTATCATTTTAATTTGTTTTAATAGTATATTGACAGCATTGTTTTCTTTAAAAAATCCACTTAATTTTCTTTACCCTATTACTGAAATGGTAATTGACAAAAACAAACTACATTGTCACCAGAAGAGCAATGCAAAATGTACAAGTGATATATGAAAATCATCTTCCATCTTGAATTTCAATGATGCATTGGGACAACAATTTGTGAGAAACATCTTCACCCATAAAGAAAGATTTTCTTAATTCCTTACCTGTGTGCTGATTAGATATCACCTTGTTTTCACATTAAACAGACTTCCCCATGAGGAAGCAGCAAGGATGCAGTGACGTTTCCTGGTGTCAACCTGTATTATTTCAGTAGACATTGAAATGAGGATGCATCTTTGATGCCTTTCCAATGAAGCAAGTTTAATTCAGTAATAGGTGAAAAACCATTCCTACAAAGGTGTTAATCAGAGACTTGGCTTTGTGGACACTTTTCAGAGAGCAAATTTGTTAGCATAAACATAAAATCAGAAAATGAAGAGCTGTTTAATCACTCAATTGGACTTTTCTGCCAGCATAATTTTTTTTCTCTGCAACTCACTGCTAAATTGTGCTTCCTAGCTGTTTTTTTATAAAATCACGTAATCAAATCTAACTCTGATTACATCAGAGAAGGCCAGGTACCCTACACCATAAGGGGGTTTTTTGAAATTTTGACTTGTCTACTTAAAGATCACCAAAATCTGATTACAAGGTCAATTACATCCCTGGGTGGGATTGAACCACCAACCTTTTGGTTAATAGCCAAACATGCTAACCGATTGCGCCACAGAGACACCTTGCGAAAGTCAATACTGACAAAGGCTAATAAGCATTCATCTAGAACGTTTCCTAGAAAAACTTTAAAAAGTCAATAATCTGGAGAATTTTTGTAAGAAACACATTGGTACTTTCCCATGATGAGTGAGTGCTTCAGGATTTCTTGCACTTACATGGGCTATTAACCAAAAGGTTGGTGGTTCAATCCCACCCAGGGATGTAGTTGACCTTGTCATCAGATTTTGGTGATCTTTAAGTAGACAAGTCAAAATTTCAAACCCCCTCTTATGGTGTAGGGTACCTGGCCTTCTCTGACGTAATCAGAGTTAGATTTAATTAAGTGATTTTATAAAAAACAGCTAGGAAGCACAATGTAGCAGTGGGTTGCAGAGAAAAAAATAACATTTTAAACCTACCGGTAATTTTTTTTTCTCGTAGTCCGTAGAGGATGATGGGGACTCCGTAAGGACCATGGGGGATAGACGGGCTCCGCAGCAGACATGGGCACTTTAAGAAAGACTTTAGATCTGGGTGTGCACTGGCTCCTCCCTCTATGCCCCTCCTCCATACCTCAGTTAGAGAAACTGTGCCCAGAGGAGACGGACAGTACGAGGAAAGGATTTTTGTTAATCCAAGGTCAAGATTCATACCAGCCACACCAATCACACCGTATAACTTGTGATATACTACCCAGTTAACAGTATGAAAACAACATAGCATCAGTCCAAGACCGATGAAAACTAACATATAACCCTTATGTAAGCAATAACTATATACAAGTCTTGCAGAAGTAGACCGCACTTGGGACGGGCACCCAGCATCCTCTACGGACTACGAGAAAAAGATTTACCGGTAGGTTTAAAATCTTATTTTCTCTTACGTCCTAGAGGATGCTGGGGACTCCGTAAGGACCATGGGGATTATACCAAAGCTCCCAAACGGGCAGGAGAGTGCGGATGACTTTGCAGCACCGATTGAGCAAACAGGAGGTCCTCCTCAGCCAGGGTATCAAACTTATAGAACTTTGCAAAGGTGTTTGAACCAACTTTGACCCACTGCTTGGATGACATCACCATATGCAAATCCATCTGCGGCAGGCCTTCCCCCAGGAATGCTTGCACTAGTTGTTGCATTTGGTTTGTTGTTTGGGGGTGCTTCAGTATTAGGCAGCCTTCTGCCCTCCCATGTTCATCTGAAAACATGTGTTCTCCCTGCAGTTGTTGTCCCCAGATGAGAGTTCCCTTGTGCTGCCTCAGTTGAATCTCCTTTACTTGACAGAGATGTGCCTGAGCAGCGGCCCTCCCCAGCCCTATCCCAAATCATACTTATTTTGCATAGGAGATACCATGGTCATGAAGATTGTTCTCCCAGGGTTAGGTTAATTCATTGCATTCTGGGTATGCTGACCCCTGTGATTTCCCCAAATGTGGGAAACTCAACTGCATTATTTGTGGTAGTGGGGGACTGTGTTTGTGCTTTCCTCTGGTCAGCTCTGGTAAAAGTCAGATTTCTTTGTCTCAGATCTTCCTCTAGCCTTGTTCTTCTTTCGAGAGTTCCCTTGTGCTGCCTCAGTTGGATCTCCTTCACTTGACAGGGGGGTGCCCGAGCAGCGACCCTCCCCAGCTCTAGCCCAACTCCTACTTACCTGCCAGGTGAGATACTATGATCATGAAGATGCTTCTCCCAGGGCAAGGCTCACCCATTGCACTCTGGGTGTGCTGCCCCTGCGATTTCCCCAAATGTGGGAAACTTGACTGCATAATTTGTGTTTCCCCTGGTCGGCTCTCATATAATTCAGATCTCTTTGTCTCAGGTCTCTCTCCAGCCTAGTTTGCTGTCTGTTTCCACTTCTTTTTTCTTGAGCCCCTCCCTTCTATACCCTTGTGCACTATCCTGACTTCTCCCGTCTGCTTACTTTGTGCCTTCCAACGCACAATACAAACTACAGGTAGTGCTGCAGGGCCCACACCCTTTTACTTGCTTTACAGAGCAGCTCTGGAGCTGTTACAGTGCCCAGCTGCTGCAAGAAATCAGCTTGAATGCTTCAGGGGCTGGGGCATAGCCAACATGAGCCCCACACCGAAGGAGGGTGGAGGTGTTTAATGCGAACTAGGGGTCATCCAAGCGCCGCAAAAGGCCGCCATGCCCTGCACACCCCTTTATTCTTTTCATATGCAGACGAGGGTTGAAGCCAACTTTGACCCACTGCTTGGATGACATCACCATATTCAAATCCATCTGCTGCAGGCCTTCCCCCAGGAATGCTTGCACTAGTTGTTGCATTTGGTTTGTTGTTTGGGGGTGCTTCAGTATTAGGCAGCCTTCTGCCCTCCCATGTTCATCTGAAAATATGTGTTCTCCCTGCAGTTGTTGTCCCCAGATGAGAGTTCCCTTGTGCTGCCTCAGTTGAATCTCCTTTACTTGACAGAGATGTGCCTGAGCAGCGGCCCTCCCCAGCCCTATCCCAAATCATACTTATTTTGCATAGGAGATACCATGGTCATGAAGATTGTTCTCCCAGGGTTAGGTTCATTCATTGCATTCTGGGTATGCTGACCCCTGTGATTTCCCCAAATGTGGGAAACTCAACTGCATTATTTGTGGTAGTGGGGGACTGTGTTTGTGCTTTCCTCTGGTCAGCTCTGGTAAAAGTCAGATTTCTTTGTCTCAGATCTTCCTCTAGCCTTGTTCTTCTTTCGAGAGTTCCCTTGTGCTGCCTCAGTTGGATCTCCTTCACTTGACAGGGGGGTGCCCGAGCAGCGACCCTCCCCAGCTCTAACCCAACTCCTACTTACCTGCCAGGTGAGATACTATGATCATGAAGATGCTTCTCCCAGGGCAAGGCTCACCCATTGCACTCTGGCTGTGCTGCCCCTGCGATTTCCCCAAATGTGGGAAACTTGACTGCATAATTTGTGTTTCCCCTGGTCGGCTCTCATATAATTCAGATCTCTTTGTCTCAGGTCTCTCTCCAGCCTAGTTTGCTGTCTGTTTCCACTTCTTTTTTCTTGAGCCCCTCCCTTCTATACCCTTGTGCACTATCCTGACTTCTCCCATCTGCTTACTTTGTGCCTTCCAACGCACAATGCAAACTACAGGTAGTGCTGCAGGGCCCACACCCTTTTACTTGCTTTACAGAGCAGCTCTGGAGCTGTTACAGTGCCCAGCTGCTGCAAGAAATCAGCTTGAATGCTTCAGGGGCTGGGGCATAGCCAACATGAGCCCCACACCGAAGGAGGGTGGAGGTGTTTAATGCGAACTAGGGGTCATCCAAGCGCCGCAAAAGGCCGCCATGCCCTGCACACCCCTTTTTTCTTTTCATATGCAGACGAGGGTTGAAGCCAACTTTGACCCACTGCTTGGATGACATCACCATATGCAAATCCATCTGCTGCAGGCCTTCCCCCAGGAATGCTTGCACTAGTAGTTGCATTTGGTTCGTTGTTTGGGGGTGCTTCAGTTTTAGGCAGCCTTCTGCCCTCCCATGTTCATCTGAAAATATGTGTTCTCCCTGCAGTTGTTGTCCCCAGATGAGAGTTCCCTTGTGCTGCCTCAGTTGAATCTCCTTTACTTGACAGAGATGTGCCTGAGCAGCGGCCCTCCCCAGCCCTATCCCAAATCATACTTATTTTGCATAGGAGATACCTTGGTCATGAAGATTGTTCTCCCAGGGTGAGGTTCATTCATTGCATTCTGGGTATGCTGACCCCTGTGATTTCCCCAAATGTGGGAAACTCGACTGCATTATTTGTGGTAGTGGGGGACTGTGTTTGTGCTTTCCTCTGGTCAGCTCTGGTAAAAGTCAGATTTCTTTGTCTCAGATCTTCCTCTAGCCTTGTTCTTCTTTCGAGAGTTCCCTTGTGCTGCCTCAGTTGGATCTCCTTCACTTGACAGGGGGTGCCCAAGCAGCAATCCTCCACAGCTCTAGCCCAACTCCTACTTACCTGCCAGGTGAGATACTATGATCTTCACTGTTAGGGCAATCAGGATGTGGAATTCCCTGCCAGGGAAGGTGGTAATGGCGGACTCTGTAATTGGATTTAAAAAAGGAATGGATACATTTCTGAATGAAAAAGCTATCCAAGGTTATAATACTTAAAATATCAACATGGTTAATCCGGGGGTAACATGAGTTGTAGTAGTTAACTAGTCATAAAACATTATTCAGCAAGTATGTAGAATCATCACAACTTAAAACAGGTTGAACACGATGGGCAATTTGCCTCTTTTCAACCTCAAAAACTATATTACTATATGTTACTATATTACTATGTTACTGTAGTATACAGAACACCACAATGTAATGAGCAGTGATAGTGAGCACTGATGAGGATACTAGAACTGACACTGAGCAGCAAGATGCAGCACTGGACTATTAGTAATGTACTGTAGTATGCTGAGCACCACAATGCAGCACAAGACAATGAGCAGTGATACTGAGCACTGATGAGGATACTACTGAGAACTGACACTGAGCAGGAGAGACACACTACTAGTATTACTGAGCAGCAATAAGTAACCACTGATACTGAGCACTGATATTGAGATTTCCACTGAGAGAACATAGCCACGTCCTCTCCGCTCCCTCTTCAATGCACGAGTAAAAATGGCGGCAACGCGCAGCTCTTTATATGAAATCCGAATCTCGCGAGAATCCGACAGCGGGATGATGACATTTTCCCTTGTTCAGGTTTTCCGAGTCAGGCGGGAACAACCGAGCCTGCCTCGGACCAGTGTAAACCACGTGGAGTTCGTGGGGAATTCGGTTCTCGGAGAACCGAACCCGCTCCTCTCTACCTTATACCCATATATTTTTTTATTTTCAATCTAAGCCCCTGCAGTTTTCTGTAAGCATCTGCTTCGCTATGATGATCAACAAGTCACAAGGGCAAACACTCAGGGCTTGAGGCGTAGATCTTAGGACCAGCTGCTACAAGCATGGCAGAGGTGTCACTATCACTGGTGACACCCAGAGAGGTGGCGAAGGAGATTGTAATGCAGTGCGCGCAGATAAGCAGCGCAATGGTAAAAAGGAGGCATGGTTTCATAGGTAGGGGCGTGGCCTGGTGGCCTGAATCTACATTTTGTTGCTCCGGGTGTCCCGGGGGTTGGGGGCTGCACCCGGGGACTAGTGTGTGAGCGGTGCTGGCTCCTGCACAGTGACAGGACATGGCCACCCAGCATGACGCCTCCCTTCTTGACCAATCTGTAATTGCAGTCGCACTGCAGTTCAGCGTGATCATAAAAAATGGTGTAGCCTCCTGCTGGTGCAGACTGTATGTGCGCGCAGGAAGCCGCCACCATTTTTGTGATCACAGCGGCTGAATGTGATGTCATACAGCCGCTGTGACCACGCCCCCTGTGTCTCCTCCGTTGCAGACCCCATTTTGAAGCCTTGCCCCCGCACCGCTCCATCCCTGACTTGGAAATGGAGTGTTGCTGACCCCCCTCTCCCCCCCTGCCCCGATTGACAGGCAGAGGCGATCGCATTCTCTGCGGGGTGCCGCAGAAAATGCAGGCACATGCGTATGCTCTTAGCAATTTTTGCAGTTGGATCGCTTACTGTGATTGCAATCCAACCTGAATCAGGCCCTATTACCTATCACAATGCGCTGCGGGCAGTACAAAATTGGTTTAATATGGGAGAAAAAACCCCAGACCTGTGCTCCTTAACTGTACCTGGTGGCTCGTGGAGCGGCTGCCCAGTAATCAGTGTCCACGCCAGTGCGCACACGGTCCACCCCCTACGGCCACGCTCCCCTTCATCAGCGGCCTCGTGATCCGGAAGGGCGGTGCGTGTGTGACTGACCTTAGGAAGAAACCGGAGCCTCCGCTGCAGTGACCCAGCAACCAGGGCACGGGAGTATACAGCGCCGCTGGGAGTGATGAAGCTGCAGTAAAGATGTCTATTAGACCTAGCCTGCTGCAGCCCTTGTAGATTCTCATAAAAAAAGTTCTTATTTTCTTGTCAAAATTAATAGCTAAGAATAGGCTGCCTGAGGCAGGCCCCTGTTAAGTGGCCTGCTACTGAAGGCACCAACTACAAACTGAGCTCCCTGTTCATGGAAGCGGGGTTATAGAGGAGAATGCGCTGAGCATCTTGGGAACAGTCAAAAGCTTTGAGCCGGTTGGTGCCTCAGATCAAGATCCTACTCTACACCCCAATGTGAATCCTTGTGGAGTCCAGTGTACCCCACAGAAGAAATTAATGTGTCACACCCATTGGCAGCAACCTTAGAATAGCTGCTGACGGGCACAATTGAGAAAGGAAGGGGGGGGGACATTTGAATCCAGCACATAGATGCAATTCAAATATGTAATTTGAACCTTCCTATTTTAAAATATAATGGATGAACTTCACCCTGTGATAACAATCTTCATGATATAGAGATCTCATATGCAAAATAAGTATGAGTTGGGATAGGGCTGGGGAGGGTGGCTGCTCGGGCAAGCCCCTCCCCCGTCAAGTTAAGGAGATTCAACTGAGGAAGCACAAGGGAACTCTCGTCTGGGGACAACAACTGCAGGGAGACCACATTTTTTCAGATGAACATGGGAGGGCGGAAGGCTGCCTAATACTGAAGCACCATCAAATATCAAACCATATGCAATAACTAGTACAAGCATTCCTGGGGGAAGGTCTGCAGGAGACGAATTTGCATACGGTGATGTCATCCAAGCAGTGGGCCAAAGTTGGCTGGAACCCTCATCTGCATATGAAAAGAGAAAAGGGTTATGCAGGGCATGGCGGCCTTTTGCGGCGCTTGGATGACCCCTAGTTCGCATTAAACACCTCCACCCTCCTTCGGTGTGGGGCTCATGTTGGCTATGCCCCAGCCCCTGAAGCATTCAAGCTGATTTCTTGCAGCAGCTGGGCACTGTAACAGCTCCAGAGCTGCTCTGTAAGGCAAATAAAAGGGTGTGGGCCCTGCAGCACTACCTGTAGTTCGCATTGTGCGTTGGAAGGCACAAAGTAAGCAGACGGGAGAAGTCAGGATAGTGCGCAAGGGCATAGAAGGGAGCGGCTCAAGAAAAGAGAAGTGGAAACAGACAGCAAACTAGGCTGGAGAGAGACCTGAGACAAAGAGATCTGAATTATACGAGAGCCGACCAGGGGAAACACAAATTATGCAGTCAAGTTTCCCATATTTGGGGAAATCGCAGGGGCAGCACACCCAGAGTGCAATGGTTGAGCCTTGCCCTGGGAGAAGCACCTTCAAGATCATAGTATCTCACCTGGCAGGTAAGTAGGAGTTGGGCTAGAGCTGGGGAGGGTCGCTGCTCGGGCACCCCCCTGTCAAGTGAAGGAGATCCAACTGAGGCAGCACAATGGAACTCTCGAAAGAAGAACAAGGCTAGAGGAAGATCTGAGACAAAGAAATCTGACTTTTACCAGAGCTGACCAGCGGAAAACACAAACACAGTCCCCAACTACCACAAATAATGCAGGCGAGTTTCCCACATTTGGGTAAATCACAGGGGTCAGCATACCCAGAATGCAATGAATGAACCTCACCCTGGGTGAACAATTTTCATGACCATGGTGTCTCCTATGCAAAATAAGTATGATTTGGGATAGGGCTGGGGAGGGCCGCTGCTCAGGCACATCTCTGTCAAGTAAAGGAGATTCAACTGAGGCAGCACAAGGGAACTCTCATATGGGGACAACAACTGCAGGGAGAACACATATTTTCAGATGAACATGGGAGGGCAGAAGGCTGCCTAATACTGAAGCACCCCCAAACAACAAACCAAATGCAACAACTAGTGCAAGCATTCCTGGGGGAAGGCCTGCAGCAGATGGATTTGCATATGGTGATGTTATCCAAGCAGTGGGTCAAAGTTGGCTTCAACCCTCATCTGCATATGAAAAGAGAAAAGGGGCGTGCAGGGCATGGCGGCCTTTTGCGGTGCTTGGATGACCCCTAGATCGCATTAAACACCCCCACCCTCCTTTGGTGTGGGGCTCATGTTGGCCATGCCCCATCCCATGAAGCATTCAAGCTGATTTCTTGCAGCAGCTGGGCACTGTAACAGCTCCAGAGCTGCTCTGTAAGGCAAGTAAAAGGGTGTGGGCCCTGCAGCACTACCTGTAGTTTGCATTGTGCATTGGAAGGCACAAAGTAAGCAGACGGGAGGAGAAGTCAGGATAGTGCACAAGGGTATAGAAGGGAGGGGCTCAAGAAAAAAGAAGTGGAAACAGAGAGCAAACTAGGCTGGAGAGAGACCTGAGACAAAGAGATCTGAATTATACGAGAGCCGACCAGAGGAAACACAAATTATGCAGTCAAGTGTCCCACATTTGGGGAAATCGTAGGAGCAGCACACCCAGTGTGCAATGGGTGAGCCTTGCCCTGGGAGAAGCACCTTCCTGATTATAGTATCTCACCTGGGTGTGCTGCCCCTGCGATTTCCCCAAATGTGGGAAACTTGACTGCATAATTTGTGTTTCCCCTGGTCGGCTCTCATATAATTCAGATCTCTTTGTCTCAGGTCTCTCTCCAGCCTAGTTTGCTGTCTGTTTCCACTTCTTTTTTCTTGAGCCCCTCCCTTCTATACCCTTGTGGACTATCCTGACTTCTCCTCCTGTCTGCTTACTTTGTGCCTTCCAATGCACAATGCAAACTACAGGTAGTGCTGCAGGGCCCACACCCTTTTACTTGCCTTACAGAGCAGCTCTGGAGCTGTTACAGTGCCAAGCTGCTGCAAGAAATCAGCTTGAATGCTTCAGGGGCTGGGGCATGGCCAACATGAGCCCCACACCGAAGGAGGGTGGGGGTGTTTAATGCGAACTAAGGGTCATCCAAGCGCCGCAAAAGGCCGCCATGCCCTGCATACCCCTTTTCTCTTTTCATATGCAGATGAGGGTTCCAGCCAACTTTGGCCCACTGCTTGGATGACATCACTATATGCATATCCGTCTTCTGCAGACCTTCCCCCAGGAATGCTTGTACTAGTTGTTGCATTTGGTTTGTTGTTTGGGGGTGCTTCAGTATTAGGCAGCCTTCTGCCCTCCCATGTTCATCTGAAAATATGTGTTCTCACTGCAGTTGTTGTCCCCAGATGAGAGTTCCCTTGTGCTGCCTCAGTTGAATCTCCTTTACTCTAAAACTTGTAAAACTTAGCAAAAGTGTTTACTAAATAGCTGCTCGGCAAAGTTGCAATGCCGAGACTCCCCGACCAGCTGCCCAGGATGAACCCACCTTTCTAGTAGAATGGGTCTTCACCTAATTCAGTAACGGCAATCCTGCCGTGGAATGAGCATGCTGAATCTTACCACAGATCCAGCGCATAATTGTCTACATGGAAGCAGGACACCCAATCCTGTTGGGAGCATACAGGACAAACAGAGCCTCTGTTTTCCTAATCTGAACCGTTCTGGTGACATAAATTTTCAAAGTTCTGACCACAGCCAGAGACTTTGACTCAACGAAGGTGTCAGTGGCCAAAGGCACCATGTGGAAAGATGAACCACCTTCGGCAGAAATAGTTGACGTGTCCTCAATTCTGCTCTATCTTCATGAAATATCAAATAAAGGCTCTTGTGATACTGCATGGTTTGTACTGTTTTCCATGTGCTCCCAGATCTTTCAAGCAAGAAGCATGGTCAAGAAAGTTCTGTTTGAAAAGAAACAACATTTACTGTCATTGTTATAGAATTTGGGAGAAAAAACAAGAAGAAATCTGCACTGTTGACGCACTGGACAGAATGAATGAATCATAAAATATAACCTTTATTAAGTATGTATTAAAATTGGATAAATATTAATATTATTATCCCAAACTGCAGTGAAACATAAAGGTTAAAATCACAGAACTAACATACATGTGCATAAGAAGAATAAAGAGATGTGAAAAAAAGGTTTAAAAAGCGTGTCCGTGTGTGATTATTTTTGAAGGCACAACCCTGGCGGGGTTGTTTATATAGATATATATGTTGCTAATAATCACTTTCTAGCGTAATGTTATTAAATAGCTGTTAGTATCTATGTCGTCAGGTACCACTGGGTCGTATCCTATATACTCCTGTGGGAAACTTGACTGCATAATTTGTGTTTCCCCTGGTCGGCTCTCGTATAATTCAGATCTCTTTGTCTCAGGTCTCTCTCCAGCCTAGTTTGCTGTCTGTTTCCACTTCTCTTTTCTTGAGCCGCTGCCTTCTATGCCCTTGTGCACTCTCCAGACTTCTCCTGTCTGCTTACTTTGTGCCTTCCAACGCACAATGCAAACTACAGGTAGTGCTGCAGGGCCCACACCCTTTTACTTGCCTTACAGAGCAGCTCTGGAGCTGTTACAGTGCCCAGCTGCAGCAAGAAATCAGCTTGAATGCTTCAGGGGCTGGGGCATAGCCAACATGAGCCCCACACCGACGGAGGGTGGAGGTGTTTAATGCAAACTAGGGGTCAGCCAAGCGCCGCAAAAGGCCGCCATGCCCTGCATGCCCCTTTTCTCTTTTCATATGCAGACGAGGGTTGAAGCCAACTTTGACCCACTGCTTGGATGACATCACCATATGCAAATCCATCTGCGGCAGGCCTTCCCCCAGGAATGCTTGCACTAGTTGTTGCATTTGGTTTGTTGTTTGGGGGTGCTTCAGTATTAGGCAGCCTTCTGCCCTCCCATGTTCATCTGAAAATATGTGTTCTCCCTGCAGTTGTTGTCCCCAGATGAGAGTTCCCTTGTGCTGCCTCAGTTGAATCTCCTTTACTTGACAGAGATGTGCCTGAGCAGCGGCCCTCCCCAGCCCTATCCCAAATCATACTTATTTTGCATAGGAGATACCATGGTCATGAAGATTGTTCTCCCAGGGTTAGGTTCATTCATTGCGTTCTGGGTATGCTGACCTCTGTGATTTCCCCAAATGTGGGAAACTCAACTGCATTATTTGTGGTAGTGGGGGACTGTGTTTGTGCTTTCCTCTGGTCAGCTCTGGTAAAAGTCAGATTTCTTTGTCTCAGATCTTCCTCTAGCCTTGTTCTTCTTTCAAGAGTTCCCTTGTGCTGTCTCAGTTGGATCTCCTTCACTTGACAGGGGGGTGCCCGAGCAGCGACCCTCCCCAGCTCTAGCCCAACTCCTACTTACC
The DNA here is from genome assembly GCF_028390025.1 of Pseudophryne corroboree. NCBI lineage: Eukaryota > Metazoa > Chordata > Amphibia > Anura > Myobatrachidae > Pseudophryne > Pseudophryne corroboree. Next base: position 224,903 of record NW_026968131.1, on the reverse strand, counting down.
TGCCAGGTGAGATACTATGATCATGAAGTTGCTTCTCCCAGGGCAAGGCTCACCCATTGCACTCTGGGTGTGCTGCCCCTGCGATTTCCCCAAATATGGGAAACTTGATTGCATAATTTGTGTTTCCCCTAGTCGGCTCTCATATAATTCAGATCTCTTTGTCTCAGGTCTCTCTCCAGCCTAGTTTGCTGTCTGTTTCCACTTCTTTTTTCTTGAGCCCCTCCCTTCTATACCCTTGTGCACTATCCTGACTTCTCCTCCTGTCTGCTTACTTTGTGCCTTCCGATGCACAATGCAAACTACAGGTAGTGCTGCAGGGCCCACACCCTTTTACTTGCCTTACAGAGCAGCTCTGGAGCTGTTACAGTGCCAAGCTGCTGCAAGAAATCAGCTTGAATGCTTCAGGGGCTGGGGCATGGCCAACATGAGCCCCACACCGAAGTAGGGTGGGGGTGTTTAATGCGAACTAAGGGTCATCCAAGCGCCGCAAAAGGCCGCCATGCCCTGCATACCCCTTTTCTCTTTTCATATGCAGATGAGGGTTCCAGCCAACTTTGGCCCACTGCTTGGATGACATCACTGTATGCAAATCCGTCTTCTGCAGACCTTCCCCCAGGAATGCTTGTACTAGTTGTTGCATTTGGTTTGTTGTTTGGGGGTGCTTCAGTATTAGGCAGCCTTCTGCCCTCCCATGTTCATCTGAAAATATGTGTTCTCCCGGCAGTTGTTGTCCCCATATGAGAGTTCCCTTGTGCTGCCTCAGTTGAATCTCCTTTACTTGACAGAGATGTGCCTGAGCAGCGGCCCTCCCCAGCCCTATCCCAAATCATACTTATTTTGCATAGGAGATACCATGGTCATAAAGATTGTTCTCCCAGGGTGAGGTTCATTCATTGCATTCTGGGTATGCTGACCCCTGTGATTTCCCCAAATGTGGGAAACTCAACTGCATTATTTGTGGTAGTGGGGGACTGTGTTTGTGTTTTCCTCTGGTCAGCTCTGGTAAAAGTCAGATTTCTTTGTCTCAGATCTTCCTCTAGCCTTGTTCTTCTTTCGAGAGTTCCATTGTGCTGCCTCAGTTTGATCTCCTTCACTTGACAGGGGGGTACCCGAGCAGCGACCCTCCCCAGCTCTAGCCCAACTCCTACATAACTGCCAGGTGAGATACTATGATCATGAAGGTGCTTCTCCCAGGGCAAGGCTCACCCATTGCACTCTGGGTGTGCTGCTCCTGCGATTTCCCCAAATGTGGGAAACTTGACTGCATAATTTGCGTTTCCCCTTGTCGGCTCTCGTATAATTCAGATCTCTTTGTCTCAGGTCTCTCTCCAGCCTAGTTTGCTGTCTGTTTCCACTTCTCTTTTCTTGAGCCGCTGCCTTCTATGCCCTTGTGCACTCTCCTGACTTCTCCTGTCTGCTTACTTTGTGCCTTCCAACGCACAATGCAAACTACAGGTAGTGCTGCAGGGCCCACACCCTTTTACTTGCCTTTCAGAGCAGCTCTGGAGCTGTTACAGTGCCCAGCTGCTGCAAGAAATCAGCTTGAATGCTTCAGGGGCTGGGGCATAGCCAACATGAGCCCCACACCGACGGAGGGTGGAGGTGTTTAATGCGAACTAAGGGTCATCCAAGCGCCGCAAAAGGCCGCCATGCCCTGCATACCCCTTTTCTCTTTTCATATGCAGATGAGGGTTCCAGCCAACTTTGGCCCACTGCTTGGATGACATCACCGTATGCAAATACGTCTTCTGCAGACCTTCCCCCAGGAATGCTTGTACTAGTTGTTGCATTTGGTTTGTTGTTTGGGGTGCTTCAGTATTAGGCAGCCTTCTGCTCTCCCATGTTCATCTGAAAATATGTGTTCTCCCTGCAGTTGTTGTCCCCAGATGAGAGTTCTCTTGTGCTGCCTCAGTTGAATCTCCTTTACTTGACAGAGATGTGCCTGAGCAGCGGCCATCCCCAGCCCTATCCCAAATCATACTTATTTTGCATAGGAGATACCATGGTCATGAAGATTGTTCTTCCAGGGTGAGGTTCATTCATTGCATTCTGGGTATGCTGACCCCTGTGATTTCCCCAAATGTGGGAAACTCGACTGCATTATTTGTGGTAGTGGGGGACTGTGTTTGTGCTTTCCTCTGGTCAGCTCTGGTAAAAGTCAGATTTCTTTGTCTCAGATCTTCCTCTAGCCTTGTTCTTTTTTTGAGAGTTTCCTTGTGCTGCCTCAGTTGGATTTCCTTCACTTGACAGGGGGGTGCCCGAGCAGCGACCCTCCCCAGCTCTAGCCCAACTCCTACTTACCTGCCAGGTGAGATACTATGATCAGGAAGGTGCTTCTCCCAGGGCAAGGCTCACCCATTGCACTCTGGGTGTGCTGCTCCTACGATTTCCCCAAATGTGGGACACTTGACTACATAATTTGTGTTTCCTCTGGTCGGCTACTCGTATAATTCAGATCTCTTTGTCTCAGGTCTCTCTCCAGCCTAGTTTGCTGTCTGTTTCCACTTCTCTTTTCTTGAGCCCCTGCCCTTGCCCTTGTGCACTCTCCTGACTTCTCCTGTCTGCTTACTTTGTGCCTTCCAACGCACAATGCAAACTACAGGTAGTGCTGCAGGGCCAACACCCTTTTACTTGCCTTACAGAGCAGCTCTGGAGCTGTTACAGTGCCCAGCTGCTGCAAGAAATCAGCTTGAATGCTTCAGGGGCTGGGGCATAGCCAACATGAGCCCCACACCGACGGAGGGTGGAGGTGTTTAATGCGAACTAAGGGTCATCCAAGCGCCGCAAAAGGCCGCCATGCCCTGCATACCCCTTTTCTCTTTTCATATGCAGATGAGGGTTCCAGCCAACTTTGGCCCACTGCTTGGATGACATCACCGTATGCAAATCCGTCTTCTGCAGACCTTTTCCCTGGAATGCTTGTACTAGTTGTTGCATTTGGTTTGTTGTTTGGGGGTGCTTCAGTATTAGGCAGCCTTCTGCTCTCCCATGTTCATCTGAAAATATGTGTTCTCCCTGCAGTTGTTGTCCCCAGATGAGAGTTCCCTTGTGCTGCCTCAGTTGAATCTCCTTTACTTGACAGGGATGTGCCTGAGCAGCGGCCCTCCCCAGCCCTATCCCAAATCATACTTATTTTGCATAGGAGATACCATTGTCATGAAGATTGTTCTCCCAGGGTGAGGTTCATTCATTGCATTCTGGGTATGCTGACCCCTGTCATTTCCCCAAATGTGGGAAACTCGACTGCATTATTTGTGGTAGTGGGGGACTGTGTTTGTGCTTTCCTCTGGTCAGCTCTGGTAAAAGTCAGATTTCTTTGTCTCAGATCTTCCTCTAGCCTTGTTCTTTTTTCGAGAGTTTCCTTGTGCTGCCTCAGTTGGATCTCCTTCACTTGACAGGGGGGTGCCCGAACAGCGACCCTCCCCAGCTCTAGCCCAACTCCTACTTACCTGCCAGGTGAGATACTATGATCAGGAAGGTGCTTCTCCCAGGGCAAGGCTCACCCAATGCACTCTGGGTGTGCTGCTCCTACGATTTCCCCAAATGTGGGACACTTGATTACATAATTTGTGTTTCCTCTGGTCGGCTCTCGTATAATTCAGATCTCTTTGTCTCAGGTCTCTCTCCAGCCTAGTTTGCTGTCTGTTTCCACTTCTCTTTTCTTGAGCCGCTCCCTTCTATGCCCTTGTGCACTATCCTGACTTCTCCCGTCTGCTTACTTTGTGCCTTCCAACGCACAATGCAAACTACAGGTAGTGCTGCAGGGCCCACACCCTTTTACTTGCTTTACAGAGCAGCTCTGGAGCTGTTACAGTGCCCAGCTGCTGCAAGAAATCAGCTTGAATGCTTCAGGGGCTGGGGCATAGCCAACATGAGCCCCACACCGAAGGAAGGTGGAGGTGTTTAATGCAAACTAGGGGTCATCCAAGCGCCGCAAAAGGCCGCCATGCCCTGCACACCCCTTTTTTATTTTCATATGCAGACGAGGGTTGAAGCCAACTTTGACCCACTGCTTGGATGACATCACCATATGCAAATCCATCTGCTGCAGGCCTTCCCCCAGGAATGCTTGCACTAGTAGTTGCATTTGGTTTGTTGTTTGGGGGTGCTTCAGTGTTAGGCAGCCTTCTGCCCTCCCATGTTCATCTGAAAATATGTGTTCTCCCTGCAGTTGTTGTCCCCAGATGAGAGTTCCCTTGTGTTGCCTCAGTTGAATCTCCTTTACTTGACAGAGATGTGCCTGAGCAGCGGCCCTCCCCAGCCCTATCCCAAATCATACTTATTTTGCATAGGAGATACCATGGTCATGAAGATTGTTCTCCCAGGGTGAGGTTCATTCATTGCACTCTGGGTATGCTGACCCCTGTGATTTCCCCAAATGTGGGAAACTCGACTGCATTATTTGTGGTAGTGGGGGACTGCGTTTGTGCTTTCCTCTGGTCAGCTCTGGTAAAAGTCAGATTTCTTTGTCTCAGATCTTCCTCTAGCCTTGTTCTTCTTTCGAGAGTTCCCTTGTGCTGCCTCAGTTGGATCTCCTTCACTTGACAGGGGGTGCCCGAGCAGCAATCCTCCACAGCTCTAGCCCAACTCCTACTTACCTGCCAGGTGAGATACTATGATGTTCACTGTTAGGGCAATCAGGATGTGGAATTCCCTGCCAGGGAAGGTGGTAATGGCGGACTCTGTAATTGGATTTAAAAAAGGAATGGATACATTTCTGAATGAAAAAGCTATCCACGGTTATAATACTTAAAATATCAACATGGTTAATCCGGGGGTAACATGAGTTATAGTAGCTAACTAGTCATAAAACATTATTCAGCAAGTATGTAGAATCATCACAACTTAAAACAGGTTGAACACGATGGGCAATTTGCCTCTATTCAACCTCAAAAACTATGTTACTATATGTTACTATATTACTATGTTACTGTAGTATACAGAACACCACAATGTAATGAGCAGTGATAGTGAGCACTGATGAGGATACTAGAACTGACACTGAGCAGCAAGATGCAGCACTGGACTATTAGTAATGTACTGTAGTATGCTGAGCACCACAATGCAGCACAAGACAATGAGCAGTGATACTGAGCACTGATGAGGATACTACTGAGAACTGACACTGAGCAGGAGAGACACACTACTAGTATTACTGAGCAGCAATAAGTAACCACTGATACTGAGCACTGATATTGAGATTTCCACTGAGAGAACATAGCCACGTCCTCTCCGCTCTCTCTTCAATGCACGAGTAAAAATGGCGGCAACGCGCAGCTCTTTATATGGAATCCGAATCTCGAGAGAATCCGACAGCGGGATGATGACATTTTCCCTTGTTCAGGTTTTCCGAGTCAGGCGGGAACAACCGAGCCTGCCTCGGACCAGTGTAAACCACATGGAGTTCGTCGGGAATTCGGTTCTCGGAGAACCGAACCCGCTCCTCTCTACCTTATACCCATCAATTTTTTTATTTTCAATCTAAGCCCCTGCAGTTTTCTGTAAGCATCTGCTTCGCTATGATGATCAACAAGTCACAAGGGCAAACACTCAGGGCTTGAGGCGTAGATCTTAGGACCAGCTGCTACAAGCATGGCAGAGGTGTCACTATCACTGGTGACACCCAGAGAGGTGGCGAAGGAGATTGTAATGCAGTGCGCGCAGATAAGCAGCGCAATGGTAAAAAGGAGGCATGGTTTCATAGGTAGGGGCGTGGCCTGGTGGCCTGAATCTACATTTTGTTGCTCCGGGTGTCCCGGGGGTTGGGGGCTGCACCCGGGGACTAGTGTGTGTGCGGTGCTGGCTCCTGCACAGTGACAGGGCATGGCCACCCAGCATGACGCCTCCATTCTTGACCATGCTGTAATTGCAGTCGCACTGCAGTTCAGCGTGATCATAAAAAATGGTGTAGCCTCCTGCTGGTGCAAACTGTATGTGCGCGCAGGAAGCCGCCACCATTTTTGTGATCACAGCGGCTGAATGTGATGTCATACAGCCGCTGTGACCACGCCCCCTGTGTCTCCTCCGTTGCAGACCCCATTTTGAAGCCTTGCCCCCGCACCGCTCCATCCCTGACTTGGAAATGGAGTGTTGCTGACCCCCCTCTCCCCCCCCCGCCCCGATTGACAGGCAGAGGCGATCGCATTCTCTGCGGGGTGCCGCAGAAAATGCAGGCACATGCGTATGCTGTTAGCAATTTTTGCAGTTGGATCGCTTATTGTGATTGCATTCCAACCTGAATCAGGCCCTATTACCTATCACAATGCGCTGCGGGCAGTACAAAATTGGGTTAATATAGGAGTAAAACTCCAAGACCTGTGCTCCTTAACTGTACCTGGTGGCTAGTGGAGCGGCTGCCCAGTAATCAGTGTCCACGCCAGTGCGCACACGGTCCACCCCCTACGGCCACGCTCCCCTTCATCAGCGGCCTCGTGATCCGGAAGGGCGGTGTGTGTGTGACTGACCTTAGGAAGAAACTGGAGCCTCCGCTGCAGTGACCCAGCAACCAGGGCACGGGAGTATACAGCGCCGCTGGGAGTGATGAAGCTGCAGTAAAGATGTCTATTAGACCTAGCCTGCTGCAGCCCTTGTAGATTCTCATAAAACAAGTTCTTCTTTTCTTGTCAAAATTAATAGCTAAGAATAGGCTGCCTGAGGCAGGCCCCTGTCAAGTGGCCTGCTACTGAAGGCACCAACTACAAACTGAGCTCCCTGTTCATGGAAGCGGGGTTATAGAGGAGGATGCGCTGAGCATCTTGGGAACAGTCAAAAGCTTTGAGCCGGTTGGTGCCTCAGATCAAGATCCTACTCTACACCCCAATGTGAATCCTTGTGGAGTCCAGTGTACCCCACAGAAGAAATTAATGTGTCACACCCATTGGCAGCAACCTTAGAATAGCTGCTGACGGGCACAATTGAGAAAGGAAGGGGGGGGGGGGGGGACATTTGAATCCAGCACATAGATGCAATTCAAATATGTAATTTGTACCTTCCTATTTTAAAATATAATGGATGAACCTCACCCTGTGAGAACAATCTTCATGATCAAGAGATCTCATATGCAAAATAAGTATGAGTTGGGATAGGGCTGGGGAGGGTGGCTGCTCGGGCAGCCCCTCCCCCGTCAAGTTAAGGAGATTCAACTGAGGACGCACAAGGGAACTCTCGTCTGGGGACAACAACTGCAGGGAGACCACATCTGTTCAGATGAACATGGGAGGGTGGAAGGCTGCCTAATATTGAAGCACCATCAAATATCAAACCATATGCAACAACTAGTACAAGCATTCCTGGGGGAAGGTCTGCAGAAGACGGATTTGCATACGGTGATGTCATCCAAGATGTGGGCCAAAGTTGGCTGGAACCCTCATCTGCATATGAAAAGAGAAAAGGGGCATGCAGGGCATGGCGGCCTTTTGCGGTGCTTGGATGACCCCTAGTTCGCATTAAACACCCCCACCCTACTTTGGTGTGGGGCTCATGTTGGCCATGCCCCATCCCCTGAAGCATTCAAGCTGATTTCTTGCAGCAGCTGGGCACTGTAACAGCTCCAGAGCTGTTCTGTAAGGCAAGTAAAAGGGTGTGGGCCCTGCAGCACCACCTGTAGTTCGCATTGTGCGTTGGAAGGCACAAAGTAAGCAGACGGGAGGAGAAGTCAGGATAGTGCGCAAGGGCATCCTTTTCTCTTAGTCCGTAGAGGATGCTGGGGTCACATTAAGAACCATGGGGTATAGACGGGATCCGCAAGAGACATGGGCACTTTAAGACTTTCAAAGGGTGTGAACTGGCTCCTCCCTCTATGCCCCTCCTCCAGACTCCAGTTATAGGAACTGTGCCCAGGGAGACGGACATTTCGAGGAAAGGATTTATTGTTAAACTAAGGTGAGCATCTTACCAGCTCACACCTTAAGCATGCCGCAGAACGTGGCATTCAACAGAACACAAGCCAACGGCATGAACAATTGCAGCAAAAAGCTGACCAGAACCATAACATAACATGTGTATAACCACAAGTAATAACTGCAGACACAGTATGGACTGGGACGGGTGCCCAGCATCCTCTACGGACTAAGAGAAAAGGATTTACCGGTAGGTATTAAAATCCTATTTTCTCATACGACCTAGAGGATGCTGGGGTCACATTAAGAACCATGGGGTTATACCAAAGCTCTTGAACGGGTGGGAGAGTGCGTACGACTCTGCAGCACCGAATGACCCAACTTGAGGTAATCATCAGCCAAGGTATCAAACTTGTAAAACTTAGCAAAAGTGTTTACTAAATAGCTGCTCGGCAAAGTTGCAATGCCGAGACTCCCCGACCAGCTGCCCAGGATGAACCCACCTTTCTAGTAGAATGGGTCTTCACCTAATTCAGTAACGGCAATCCTGCCATGGAATGAGCATGCTGAATCTTACCACAGATCCAGCGCATAATGGTCTACATGGAAGCAGGACACCCAATCCTGTTGGGAGCATACAGGACAAACAGAGCCTCTGTTTTCCTAATCTGAACCGTTCTGGTGACATAAATTTTCAAAGTTCTGACCACAGCCAGAGACTTTGACTCAACGAAGGTGTCAGTGGCCAAAGGCACCATGTGGAAAGATGAACCACCTTCGGCAGAAATTGTTGACGTGTCCTCAATTCTGCTCTATCTTCATGAAAGATCAAATAAAGGCTCTTGTGATACTGCATGGTTTGTACTGTTTTCCATGTGCTCCCAGATCTTTCAAGCAAGTAGCATGGTCAAGAAAGTTCTGTTTGAAAAGAAACAACATTTACTGTCATTGTTATAGAATTTGGGAGAAAAAACAAGAAGAAATCTGCACTGTTGACGCACTGGACAGAATGAATGAATCATAAAATATAACCTTTATTAAGTATGTATTAAAATTGGATAAATATTAATATTATTATCCCAAACTGCAGTGAAACATAAAGGTTAAAATCACAGAACTAACATACATGTGCATAAGAAGAATAAAGAGATGTGAAAAAAAGGTTTAAAAAGCGTGTCCGTGTGTGATTATTTTTGAAGGCACAACCCTGGCGGGGTTGTTTATATAGATATATATGTTGCTAATAATCACTTTCTAGCGTAATGTTATTAAATAGCTGTTAGTATCTATGTCGTCAGGTACCACTGGGTCGTATCCTATATACTCCCTTCACTCAATAGGGGTTACCTCCCGGGAAGCCATCCCCATTGGCGAATTTGTGGGGGTGATTGAGTATAACCGGTAAGCTAACCTCCAATTTGTGGGGTGCTTAGGTAGATGGGGATCACTTATTTCTCTGTGTCCCCTAAGACTATATTCCTAAATTCAATACCACAGGGGGATAGCTTTCTATATCGGATAAGGAATCACTTGATAGGGAAATCTCTATGCATCATGGAAAGATCATATTTATTAATATCCAAACTAAAAAAATGATGAATAGCTTTAATTTAGCTGTTTAGATATAGTTAATTGGCGAGATATACCAACAGGTGCGGTTGCCTTAAGGAATATGGCAATTCCAATATAAATAGCAACCCTCCTTCATATAATCAGCCAGATCTTATTAAATCTGGTCCAGATATAGCCGTTCAGATATACTTAATTGACAACATATATCAATCGGTGGGGTTGCCTTAAGGAATATAGCAATTCCAATTCTCATATAAATAGCAACCTTCCTTCATATATTCAGCCAGATCTTATTTAATCTGATCTAGGCGTAGGCAATAATGCTTTCCTTAGAGGTATAGCCACCTCAATTCTTATTAGGAAGCAAAGTGTCTGTCATAATGGTTTATCCAATTCATCTAAGAAATAATATATTCCATGTGTCAGAGATTCATTACTCTCTATTTACACTGTTAAAGAGTTAATTCTTATTATGTTACAGTGTAATGAAATTATCATATAGGGAGATGTGGCAATTCCATGTGCTATATATATAATAACCCTTAGTGGTCCAGATTCCACAATGAGGAATTTTCTTATAAACCGCTGAAACACACAGCTGTTTGACTGACTTCCAAATATATCTATCTCACTTTGTAACAGTCTTATGATAGAGAAACTGTTACATATTCGGTCACTTAGTTATCTAAAGGTAAACAGACTCAGTGTGAGGGTAATATAATATATCAAATGCGCTGTCAATAATCGTGGTAACTGGTGTAATAATGTGGTATATTGAGTATGCTAGTAAGGCATATAACTGCTCTCCAGCCTTTAAGTGTTACCAATCAATTTGTTACACTGTAAAGGATTTATGGTGTCCTGTTAGGACATGCAGCTGCTAGGCTGACTCAAAGATTTATCCATTTGTAACAATTATGTAACAGTTATATACATGTTACTGGTATTACATAGAAATAGTATGACACAGGCCAGCAGTCCCATGTGTCTAGATTCCACAATAGGAGATTTTCTTTGTCTTATAAACTGCTGGAACACACAGCTGCTAGACTGACTTCAAATATATATATTACTTTGTAACAGTCTTATAGTAAAGAGACTGTTACACACTGTCATTTAGTTATCTCAAGGTTAGCAGATTCTGTGTGAGGATAGTGTTCTGTTAGAACATGCAGCTGCTAGGCTGACTCATAGAAAATGTATCCATTTGTAACAAATGACACATACAGCATTAAATTAATATCTATAGCAGCCCATGTGACATCTCTACTCTTATCATAATTGTCTGGTTATTGCCAATCTGGACAGCAGGAGTGATATATATTCACTAGTCCCAATATCCCATCATATAAATATACCCACACTGATATACTTTCTTATCAAGAGTTATTAGTAGCTATCTGTATGCACTTTAGACATTGTATCTGCTAAGTGACATCATATCTAGTGTATTCCTTTCTTATAGCTCAGCTTCTATTCCCTATTAGTGGAGACTAACAGCTAACATCATAATCATATATTTTTGTTTTATAACATTTCACATGAGTCAAATACACGCGGACACGCCGTGCCCTACACGTGTGTTTCACTGCATCTATGGCAACTTACATTAAAGCTAACAAGAAAGCACACTCGTTCTGTCTTTAAACTGATTAAAGAAACCCCAATAATATGGGGCATGCAAAAATTGAGATAAAACTCAGTTTTGCTCCTCTCCACGGAAATATTTAATAAAAGGTGAAATATTTGTTAGTTCTGAAGAGAAACCAGAGCATGACCAAGATTCCACCTGTCGCCTGAGTGCCATGCCAGCAGTTCTCATTGAGCTCAAAGTGAGCACCCAATTTGAAAGAAAGATAGCAGATTTCTCACCAGGCTTCCCCTAGCTATAAACATGGTTTGTACTCTTTTCCATGTGTTCCCAGATCTTTCAAGCAATTAGTATAGTCAAGAAAGTTCTGTTTGAAAAGAAACAAACATTTACTGTCATTTCTATGCAAATGAGCTTACATTAAAGCACACTCGTTCTATCTTTAAACAGATAAAATAAAACCCCAATAAGATGGGGAATGCAAAATTTGAGATAAAACTCAGTTTTGCTCCTCTCCACGGAAATCTTTAGTAAAAGGCGAAAGATTTGTTCGTTCTGAAGAGAAACCAGAGCATGACCAAGATTCCACCTGTCGCCTGAGTGCCATGCCAGCAGTCCTCATTCAGCTCAAAGTGAGCACCCAATTTGAAAGAAAGAAAGCAGATTTCTCACCAGGCTTCCCCTTGCTATAAGCATGGTTTGTACTCTTTTCCATGTGCTCCCAGATCTTTCAAGCAAGTAGCATGGTCAAGAAAGTTCTGTTTGAAAAGAAACAGACATTTACTGTCATTGTTATACAAATAAACTTACATTAAAGCCAACAAGAAAGCACACTCATTCTGTCCTTAAACTGATAAAAGAAACACCAATAATATGGGGCATGCAAAAATTGAGATAAAACTCAGTTTTGCTCCTCTCCACGGAAATCTTTAATAAATGGCGAAAGATTTGTTCATTCTGAAGAGAAACCAGAGCATGACCAAGATTCCACCTGTCGCCTGAGTGCCATGCCAGCAGTCCTCATTCAGATCAAAGTGAGCGCCCAATTTGAAAGAAAGCAGATTTCTCACCTGGCTTCTCCTTGCTATAAGCATGGTTTGTACTGTATTCCATGTGCTCCCAGATCTTTCAAGCAAGTAGCATGGTCAAGAAAGTTCTGTTTGAAAAGAAACAAACATTTACTGTAATTTCTATGCAAATGAGCTTTCATTAAAGCACACTCATTCTATCTTTAAACCTATAAAAGAAAATCCAAAAAGATGGGGCATGCAAAAATTGAGGTAAAACTCAGTTTTGCTCCTCTCCACGGAAATCTTTAGTAAAAGGCGAAAGATTTGTTCGTTCTGAAGAGAAACCAGAGCATGACCAAGATTTTCATCTGAAAATATGTGTTCTCCCTGCAGTTGTTGTCCCCAGATGAGAGTTCCCTTGTGCTGCCTCAGTTGAATCTCCTTTACTTGACAGAGATGTGCCTGAGCAGCGGCCCTCCCCAGCCCTATCCCAAATCATACTTATTTTGCATAGGAGATACCATGGTCATGAAGATTGTTCTCCCAGGGTGAGGTTCATTCATTGCATTCTGGGTATGCTGACCCCTGTGATTTCCCCAATGTGGGAAACTCGACTGCATTATTTGTGGTAGTGGGGGACTGTGTTTGTGCTTTCCTCTGGTCAGCTCTGGTAAAAGTCAGATTTCTTTGTCTCAGATCTTCCTCTAGCCTTGTTCTTCTTTCGAGAGTTCCCTTGTGCTGCCTCAGTTGGATCTCCTTCACTTGACAGGGGGTGCCCGAGCAGCAATCCTCCACAGCTCTAGCCCAACTCCTACTTACCTGCCAGGTGAGATACTATGATCTTCACTGTTAGGGCAATCAGGATGTGGAATTCCCTGCCAGGGAAGGTGGTAATGGCGGACTCTGTAATTGGATTTAAAAAAGGAATGGATACATTTCTGAATGAAAAAGCTATCTAAGGTTATAATACTTAAAATATCAACATGGTTAATCCGGGGGTAACATGAGTTATAGTAGCTAACTAGTCATAAAACATTATTCAGCAAGTATGTAGAATCATCACAACTTAAAACAGGTTGAACACGATGGGCAATTTGCCTCTATTCAACCTCAAAAACTATGTTACTATATGTTACTATATTACTATGTTACTGTAGTATACAGAAAACCAAAATGCAATGAACAGTGATAGTGAGCACTGATGAGGATACTAGAACTGACACTGAGCAGCAAGATGCAGCACTGGACTATTAGTAATGTACTGTAGTATGCTGAGCACCACAATGCAGCACAAGACAATGAGCAGTGATACTGAGCACTGATGAGGATACTACTGAGAACTGACACTGAGCAGGAGAGACACACTACTAGTATTACTGAGCAGCAATAAGTAACCACTGATACTGAGCACTGATATTGAGATTTCCACTGAGAGAACATAGCCACGTCCATTCCGCTCTCTCTTCAATGCACGAGTAAAAATGGCGGCAACGCGCAGCTCTTTATATGGAATCCGAATCTCGCGAGAATCCGACAGCGGGATGATGACATTTTCCCTTGTTCAGGTTTTGCGAGTCAGGCGGGAACAACCGAGCCTGCCTCGGACCAGTGTAAACAACGTGGAGTTCGTGGGGAATTCGGTTCTCGGAGAACCGAACCCGCTCCTCTCTACCTTATACCAATCAATTTTTTTATTTTCAATCTAAGCCCCTGCAGTTTTCTGTAAGCATCTGCTTCGCTATGATGATCAACAAGTCACAAGGGCAAACACTCAGGGCTTGAGGCGTAGATCTTAGGACCAGCTGCTACAAGCATGGCAGAGGTGTCACTATCACTGGTGACACCCAGAGAGGTGGCGAGGGAGATTGTAATGCAGTGCGCGCAGATAAGCAGCGCAATGGTAAAAAGGAGGCATGGTTTCATAGGTAGGGGCGTGGCCTGGTGGCCTGAATCTACATTTTGTTGCTCCGGGTGTCCCGGGGGTTGGGGGCTGCACCCGGGGACTAGTGTGTGAGCGGTGCTGGCTCCTGCACAGTGAAAGGGCATGGCCACCCAGCATGACGCCTCCCTTCTTGACCATGCTGTAATTGCAGTCGCACTGCAGTTCAGCGTGATCATAAAAAATGGTGTAGCCTCCTGCTGGTGCAGACTGTATGTGCGCGCAGGAAGCCGCCACCATTTTTGTGATCACAGCGGCTGAATGTGATGTCATACAGCCGCTGTGACCACGCCCCCTGTGTCTACTCCGTTGCAGACCCCATTTTGAAGCCTTGCCCCCGCACCGCTCCATCCCTGACTTGGAAATGGAGTGTTGCTGACCCACCTATCCCCCCCCGCCCCGATTGACAGGCAGAGGCGATCGCATTCTCTGCGGGGTGCCGCAGAAAATGCAGGCACATGCGTATGCTCTTAGCAATTTTTGCAGTTGGATCGCTTATTGTGATTGCAATCCAACCTGAATCAGGCCCTATTACCTATCACAATGCGCTGCGGGCAGTACAAAATTGGGTTAATATAGGAGAAAAACCCCCAGACCTGTGCTCCTTAACTGTACCTGGTGGCTAGTGGAGCGGCTGCCCAGTAATCAGTGTCCACGCCAGTGCGCACACGGTCCACCCCCTACGGCCACGCTCCCCTTCATCAGCGGCCTCGTGATCCGGAAGGGTGGTGTGTGTGTGACTGACCTTAGGATGAAACCGGACCCTCCGCTGCAGTGACCCAGCAACCAGGGCACGGGAGTATACAGCGCCGCTGGGAGTGATGAAGCTGCAGTAAAGATGTCTATTAGACCTAGCCTGCTGCAGCCCTTGTAGATTCTCATAAAACAAGTTCTTCTTTTCTTGTCAAAATTTATAGCTAAGAATAGGCTGCCTGAGGCAGGCCCCTGTTAAGTGGCCTGCTACTGAAGGCACCAACTACAAACTGAGCTCCCTGTTCATGGAAGCGGGGTTATAGAGGAGAATGCACTGAGCATCTTGGGAACAGTCAAAAGCTTTGAGTCGGTTGGTGCCTCAGATCAAGATCCTACTCTACACCCCAATGTGAATCCTTGTGGAGTCCAGTGTACCCCACAGAAGAAATTAATGTGTCACACCCATTGGCAGCAACCTTAGAATAGCTGCTGACGGGCACAATTGAGAAAGGAAGGGGGGGGGGGGGGGACATTTGAATCCAGCACATAAATGCAATTCAAATATGTAATTTGTACCTTCCTATTTTAAAATATAATGGATGAACCTCACCCTGTGAGAACAATCTTCATGATCAAGAGATCACATATGCAAAATAAGTATGAGTTGGGATAGGGCTGGGGAGGGTGGCTGCTCGGGCAGCCCCTCCCCCGTCAAGTTAAGGAGATTCAACTGAGGAAGCACAAGGGAACTCTCGTCTGGGGACAACAACTGCAGGGAGACCACATCTTTTCAGATGAACATGGGAGGGCGGAAGGCTGCCTAATACTGAAGCACCATCAAATATCAAACCATATGCAACATCTAGTACAAGCCTTCCTGGGGGAAGGTCTGCAGCAGACGGATTTGCATACAGTGATGTTATTCAAGCAGTGGGCCAAAGTTGGCTGGAACCCTCATCTGCATATGAAAAGAGAAAAGGGGCGTGCAGGGCATGGCGGCCTTTTGCAGTGCTTGGATGACCCCTAGTTCTCATTAAACACCCCCACCCTCCTTTGGTGTGGGGCTCATGTTGGCCATGCCCCATCCCCTGAAGCATTCAAGCTGATTTCTTGCAGCAGCTGGGCACTGTAACAGCTCCAGAGCTGTTCTGTAAGGCAAGTAAAAGGGTGTGGGCCCTGCAGCACCACCTGTAGTTTGCATTGTGCGTTGGAAGGCACAAAGTAAGCAGACGGGAGGAGAAGTCAGGATAGTGCGCAAGGGCATCCTTTTCTCTTAGTCCGTAGAGGATGCTGGGGTCACATTAAGAACCATGGGGTATAGACGGGATCCGCAAGAGACATGGGCACTTTAAGACTATCAAAGGGTGTGAACTGGCTCCTCCCTCTATGCCCCTCCTCCAGACTCCAGTTATAGGAACTGTGCCCATGGAGACGGACATTTCGAGGAAAGGATTTATTGTTAAACTAAGGTGAGCATCTTACCAGCTCTCACCTTAAGCATGCCGCAGAACGTGGCATTCAACAGAACACAAGCCAACGGCATGAATAATTGCAGCAAAAAGCTGACCAGAACCATAACACAACATGTGTATAACCACAAGTAATAACTGCAGACACAGTATGGACTGGGACGGGTGCCCAGCATCCTCTACAGACTAAGAGAAAAGGATTTACCGGTAGGTATTAAAATCCTATTTTCTCATACGACCTAGAGGATGCTGGGGTCACATTAAGAACCATGGGGTTATACCAAAGCTCTTGAACGGGTGGAAGAGTGCGTACGACTCTGCAGCACCGAATTACCCAACTTGAAGTTATCATCGGCCAAGGTATCAAACTTGTAAAACTTAGCAAAAGTGTTTACTAAATAGCTGCTCGGCAAAGTTGCAATGCCGAGACTCCCCGACCAGCTGCCCAGGATGAACCCACCTTTCTAGTAGAATGGGTCTTCACCTAATTCAGTAACGGCAATCCTGCCATGGAATGAGCATGCTGAATCTTACCACAGATCCAGCGCATAATGGTCTACATGGAAGCAGGACACCCAATCCTGTTGGGAGCATACAGGACAAACAGAGCCTCTGTTTTCCTAATCTGAACCGTTCTGGTGACATAAATTTTCAAAGTTCTGACCACAGCCAGAGACTTTGACTCAACGAAGGTGTCAGTGGCCAAAGGCACCATGTGGAAAGATGAACCACCTTCGGCAGAAATTGTTGACGTGTCCTCAATTCTGCTCTATCTTCATGAAAGATCAAATAAAGGCTCTTGTGATACTGCATGGTTTGTACTGTTTTCCATGTGCTCCCAGATCTTTCAAGCAAGTAGCATGGTCAAGAAAGTTCTGTTTGAAAAGAAACAAACATTTACTGTCATTGTTATGCAAATAAACTTACATTAAAGCTAACCAGAAAGCACACTCGTTCTGTCTTTAAACTGATAAAAGAAACCCCAATAATATGGGCATACCTCCCAACTTTGTCGGCTCGCAAAGAGGGACACACGCGCGGCGAAGTCGCACGCGCTCCCAAAAAGGGCGTGGCCTAAGTAAAAAGGGGCATGGCTTCGCGGGAGGACCCGCGATCGCGAGTCACGCCCCCGTTTTCGGCACTGAGGGGGCATGCCCAGCGCTCTGTGAGCCGCTGGCATGCCACCTCTCCCTCTGACTTCAGTGAATAGACGCTGTGCGCACAGCGACTATTCACCGCTGCTCTGCTAAGCAGGGCAGCGACAGACAGAGCCTCCCAACTGTCCTCCCCACCGCGGGACACTGCGGCCCGCAGGTGGGACAGCGGGACAGTCCCCAAAAAACGGGACTGTCCCGTGAAAATCGGGACAGTTGGGAGGTATGATATGGGGCATGCAAAAATTGAGATAAAACTCAGTTTTGCTCCTCTCCACGGAAATCTTTAGTAAAAGGCGAAAGATTTGTTCGTTCTGAAGAGAAACCAGAGCATGACCAAGATTCCACCTGTCGCCTGAGTGCCATGCCAGCAGTCCTCATTCAGCTCAAAGTGAGCACCCAATTTGAAAGAAAGAAAGCAGATTTCTCACCAGGCTTCCCCTTGCTATAAACATGGTTTGTACTCTTTTCCATGTGCTCCCAGATCTTTCAAGCAATTAGTATGGTCAAGAAAGTTCTGCTTGAAAAGAAACAGACATTTATTGTCATTGTTATGCAAATAAACTTACATTAAAGCTAACAAGAAAGCACACTTGTTCTGTCTTTAAACTGATAAAAGAAACCCCAATAATATGGGGCATGCAAAAATTGAGATAAAACTCAGTTTTGCTCCTCTCCACGGATAATCTTTAATAAAAGGCGAAAGATTTGTTCATTCTGAAGAGAAACCAGAGCATGACCAAGATTCCACCTGTCGCCTGAGTGCTGTGCCAGCAGTCCTCATTCAGATCAAAGTGAGCGCCCAATTTGAAAGAAAGCAGATTTCTCACCTGGCTTCTCCTTGCTATAAGCATGGTTTGTACTGTATTCCATGTGCTCCCAGATCTTTAAAGCAAGTAGCATGGTCAAGAAAGTTCTGTTTGAACATAAATAAACATTTACTGTCATTTCTATGCAAATGAGCTTACATTAAAGCACACTCATTCTATCTTTAAACCGGTAAAAGAAACCCCAAAAAGATGGGGCATGCAAAAATTGAGATAAAACTCGGTTTTGCTCCTCTCCACGGAAATCTTTAGTAAGAGGCGAAAGATTTGTTCGTTCTGAAGAGAAACCAGAGCATGACCAAGATTTTTATCTGAAAATATGTGTTCTCCCTGCAGTTGTTGTCCCCAGATGAGAGTTCCCTTGTGCTGCCTCAGCTGAATCTCCTTTACTTGACAGAGATGTGCCTGAGCAGCGGCCCTCCCCAGCCCTATCCCAAATCATACTTATTTTGCATAGGCGATACCATGGTCATGAAGATTGTTCTCCCAGGGTGAGGTTCATTCATTGCATTCTGGGTATGCTGACCCCTGTGATTTCCCCAAATGTGGGAAACTCGACTGCATTATTTGTGGTAGTGGGGGACTGTGTTTGTGCTTTCCTCTAGTCAGCTCTGGTAAAAGTCAGATTTATTTGTCTCAGATCTTCCTCTAGCCTTGTTCTTCTTTCGAGAGTTCCCTTGTGCTGCCTCAGTTGGATCTCTTTCACTTGACAGGGGGGTGCCCGAGTAGCGACCCTCCCCAGCTCTAGCCTAACTCCTACTTACCTGCCAGGTGAGATACTATGATCATGAAGGTGCTTCTCCCAGGGCAAGGCTCACCCATTGCACTCTGGGTGTGGTGCCCCTGCGATTTCCCCAAATGTGGGAAGCTTGACTGCATAATTTGTGTTTCCCCTGGTCGGCTCTCGTATAATTCAGATCTCTTTGTCTCAGGTCTCTCTCCAGCCTAGTTTGCTGTCTGTTTCCACTTCTTTTTTCATGAGCCCCTCCCTTTTATACCCTTGTGCACTATCCTGACTTCTCCTCTTGTCTGCTTATTTTGTGCCTTCCAATGCACAATGCAAACTACAGGTAGTGCTGCAGGGCCCACACCCTTTTACTTGCCGTACAGAGCAGCTCTGGAGCTGTTACAGTGCCCAGCTGCTGCAAGAAATCAGCTTGAATGCTTCAGGGGCTGGGGCATAGCCAACATGAGCCCCACACCGAAGGAGGGTGGAGGTGTTTAATGCGAACTAGGGGTCATCCAAGCGCCGCAAAAGGCCGCTATGCCCTGCACGCCCCTTTTCTCTTTTCATATGCAGACGAGGGTTGAAGCCAACTTTGACCCACTGCTTGGATGACATCACCGTATGCAAATCCATCTGCTGCAGGCCTTCCCCCAGGAATGCTTGCACTAGTTGTTGCATTTGGTTTGTTGTTTGGGGGTGCTTCATTATTAGGCAGCCTTCTGCCCTCCCATGTTCATCTGAAAATATGTGTTCTCCCTGCAGTTGTTGTCCCCAGATGAGAGTTCCCTTGTGCTGCCTCAGTTGAATCTCCTTTACTTGACAGAGATGTGCCTGAGCAGCGGCCCTCCCCAGCCCTATCCCAAATCATACTTATTTTGCATAGGAGATACCATGGTCATGAAGATTGTTCTCCCAGGGTGAGGTTCATTCATTGCATTCTGGGTATGCTGACCCCTGTGATTTCCCCAAATGTGGGAAACTCGACTGCATTATTTGTGGTAGTGGGGGACTGTGTTTGTGCTTTCCTCTGGTCAGCTCTGGTAAAAGTCAGATTTATTTGTCTCAGATCTTCCTCTAGCCTTGTTCTTCTTTCGAGAGTTCCCTTGTGCTGCCTCAGTTGAATCTCCTTCACTTGACAGGGGGGTACCCGAGCAGCGACCCTCCCCAGCTCTAGCCCAACTTCTACTTACCTGGCAGGTGAGATACTATGATCATGTAGGTGCTTCTCCCAGGGCAAGGCTCACCCATTGCACTCTGGGTGTGCTGCTCCTGCGATTTCCCCAAATGTGGGAAACTTGACTGCATAATTTGTGTTTCCCCTGGTCGGCTCTCGTATAATTCAGATCTCTTTGTCTCAGGTCTCTCTCCAGCCTAGTTTGCTGTCTGTTTCAACTTCTCTTTTCTTGAGCCGCTCCCTTCTATGCCCTTGCGCACTATCCTGACTTCTCCCGTCTGCTTACTTTGTGCCTTCCAATGCACAATGCAAACTACAGGTAGTGCTGCAGGGCCCACACCCTTTTACTTGCCGTTCAGAGCAGCTCTGGAGCTGTTACAGTGCCCAGCTGCTGCAAGAAATCAGCTTGAATGCTTCAGGGGCTGGGGCATAGCCAACATGAGCCCCACACCGAAGGAGGGTGGAGGTGTTTAATGCGAACTAGGGGTCATCCAAGCACCGCAAAAGGCCGCCATGCCCTGCACGCCCCTTTTCTCTTTTCATATGCAGACGAGGGTTGAAGCCAACTTTGACCCACTGCTTGGATGACATCACTATATGCAAATCCATCTGCTGCAGGCCTTCCCCCAGGAATGCTTGTACTAGTTGTTGCATTTGGTTTGTTGTTTGGGGGTGCTTCAGTATTAGGCAGCCTTCTGCCCTCCCATGTTTATCTGAAAATATGTGTTCTCCCTGCAGTTGTTGTCCCCAGATGAGAGTTCCCTTGTGCTGCCTCAGTTGAATCTCCTTTACTTGACAGAGATGTGCCTGAGCAGCGGCCCTCCCCAACCCTATCCCAAATCATACTTATTTTGCATAGGCGATACCATGGTCATGAAGATTGTTCTCCCAGGGTGAGGTTCATTCATTGCATTCTGGGTATGCTGACCCCTGTGATTTCCCCAAATGTGGGAAACTCGACTGCATTATTTGTGGTAGTGGGGGACTGTGTTTGTGCTTTCCTCTGGACAGCTCTGGTAAAAGTCAGATTTCTTTGTCTCAGATCTTCCTCTAGCCTTGTTCTTCTTTCGAGAGTTCCCTTGTGCTGCCTCAGTTGGATCTCTTTAACTTGACAGGGGGGTGCCCGAGCAGCGACCCTCCCCAGCTCTAGCCCAACTCCTACTTACTTGCCAGGTGAGATACTATGATCATGAAGGATCTTCTCCCAGGGCAAGGCTCACCCATTGCACTCTGGGTGTGGTGCCCCTGCGATTTCCCCAAATGTGGGAAGCTTGACTGCATAATTTGTGTTTCCCCTGGTCGGCTCTCGTATAATTCAGATCTCTTTGTCTCAGGTCTCTCTCCAGCCTAGTTTGCTGTCTGTTTCCACTTCTTTTTTCATGAGCCCCTCCCTTTTATACCCTTGTGCACTATCCTGACTTCTCCTCCTGTCTGCTTACTTTGTGCCTTCCAATGCACAATGCAAACTACAGGTAGTGCTGTAGGGCCCACACCCTTTTACTTGCCGTACAGAGCAGCTCTGGAGCTGTTACAGTGCCCAGCTACTGCAAGAAATCAGCTTGAATGCTTCAGGGGCTGGGGCACAGCCAACATGAGCCCCACACCGAAGGAGGGTGGAGGTGTTTAATGTGAACTAGGGGTCATCCAAGCACCGCAAAAGGCCGCCATGCCCTGCACGCCCCTTTTCTCTTTTCATATGCAGACGAGGGTTGAAGCCAACTTTGACCCACTGCTTGGATGACATCACCGTATGCAAATCCATCTGCTGCAGGCCTTCCCCCAGGAATGCTTGCACTAGTTGTTGCATTTGGTTTGTTGTTTGGGGGTGCTTCAGTATTAGGCAGCCTTCTGCCCTCCCATGTTCATCTGAAAATATGTGTTCTCCCTGCAGTTGTTGTCCCCAGATGAGAGTTCCCTTGTGCTGCCTCAGTTGAATCTCCTTTACTTGACAGAGATGTGCCTGAGCAGCGGCCCTCCCCAGCCCTATCCCAAATCATACTTATTTTGCATAGGAGATACCATGGTCATGAAGATTGTTCTCCCAGGGTGAGGTTCATTCATTGCATTCTGGGTATGCTGACCCCTGTGATTTCCCCAAATGTGGGAAACTCGACTGCATTATTTGTGGTAGTGGGGGACTGTGTTTGTGCTTTCCTCTGGTCAGCTCTGGTAAAAGTCAGATTTATTTGTCTCAGATCTTCCTCTAGCCTTGTTCTTCTTTCGAGAGTTTCCTTGTGCTGCCTCAGTTGGATCTCTTTCACTTGACAGGGGGGTGCCCGAGCAGCGACCCTCCCCAGCTCTAGCCCAACTCCTACTTACCTGCCAGGTGAGATACTATGATCATGAAGGTGCTTCTCCCAGGGCAAGGCTCACCCATTGCACTCTGATTTCCCCAAATGTGGGAAGCTTGACTGCATAATTTGTGTTTCCCCTGGTCGGCTCTCGTATAATTCAGATCTCTTTGTCTCAGGTCTCTCTCCAGCCTAGTTTGCTGTCTGTTTCCACTTCTTTTTTCATGAGCCCCTCCCTTTTATACCCTTGTGCACTATCCTGACTTCTCCTCCTGACTGCTTACTTTGTGCCTTCCAATGCACAATGCAAACTACAGGTAGTGCTGCAGGGCCCACACCCTTTTACTTGCCGTACAGAGCAGCTCTGGAGCTGTTACAGTGCCCAGCTGCTGCAAGAAATCAGCTTGAATGCTTCAGGGGCTGGGGCATAGCCAACATGAGCCCCACACCGAAGGAGGGTGGAGGTGTTTAATGCGAACTAGGGGTCATCCAAGCGCCGCAAAAGGCCGCCATGCCCTGCACGCCCCTTTTCTCTTTTCATATGCAGACGAGGGTTGAAGCCAACTTTGACCCACTGCTTGGATGACATCACCGTATGCAAATCCATCTGCTGCAGGCCTTCCCCCAGGAATGCTTGCACTAGTTGATGCATTTGGTTTGTTGTTTGGGGGTGCTTCAGTATTAGGCAGCCTTCTGCCCTCCCATGTTCATCTGAAAATATGTGTTCTCCCTGCAGTTGTTGTCCCCAGATGAGAGTTCCCTTGTGCTGCCTCAGTTGAATCTCCTTTACTTGACAGAGATGTGCCTGAGCAGCGGCCCTCCCCAGCCCTATCCCAAATCATACTTATTTTGCATAGGAGATACCATGGTCATGAAGATTGTTCTCCCACGGTGAGGTTCATTCATTGCATTCTGGGTATGCTGACCCCTGTGATTTCCCCAAATGTGGGAAACTCGACTGCTTTATTTGTGGTAGTGGGGGACTGTGTTTGTGCTTTCCTCTGGTCAGCTCTGGTAAAAGTCAGATTTCTTTGTCTCAGATCTTCCTTTAGCCTTGTTCTTCTTTCGAGAGTTCCCTGGTGCTGCCTCAGTTGGATCTCCTTCACTTGACAGGGGGGTACCCGAGCAGCGACCCTCCCCAGCTCTAGCCCAACTTCTACTTACCTGGCAGGTGAGATACTATGATCATGTAGGTGCTTCTCCCAGGGCAAGGCTCACCCATTGCACTCTGGGTGTGCTGCTCCTGCGATTTCCCCAAATGTGGGAAACTTGACTGCATAATTTGTGTTTCCCCTGGTCGGCTCTCGTATAATTCAGATCTCTTTGTCTCAGGTCTCTCTCCAGCCTAGTTTGCTGTCTGTTTCAACTTCTCTTTTCTTGAGCCGCTCCCTTCTATGCCCTTGCGCACTATCCTGACTTCTCCCGTCTGCTTACTTTGTGCCTTCCAATGCACAATGCAAACTACAGGTAGTGCTGCAGGGCCCACACCCTTTTACTTGCCATTCAGAGCTGCTCTGGAGCTGTTACAGTGCCCAGCTGCTGCAATAAATCAGCTTGAATGCATCAGGGGATGGGGCATGGCCAACATGAGCCCCACACCAAAGGAGGGTGGGGTGTTTAATGCGAACTAGGGGTCATCCAAGCACCGCAAAAGGCCGCCATGCCCTGCACGCCCCTTTTCTCTTTTCATATGCAGATGAGGGTTGAAGCCAACTTTGACCCACTGCTTGGATGACATCACCGTATGCAAATCCGTCTTCTGCAGAACTTCCCCCAGGAATGCTTGCACTAGTTGTTGCATTTGGTTTGTTGTTTGGGGGTGCTTCAGTATTAGGCAGCCTTCTGCCCTCCCATGTTCATCTGAAAATATGTGTTCTCCCTGCAGTTGTTGTCCCCAGATGAGAGTTCCCTTGTGCTGCCTCAGTTGAATCTCCTTTACTTGACAGAGATGTGCATGAGCAGCGGCCCTCCCCAGCCCTATCCCAAATCATACTTATTTTGCATAGGAGATACCATGGTCATGAAGATTACTCTCCCAGGGTGAGGTTCATTCATTGCATTCTGGGTATGCTGACCCCTGTGATTTCCCCAAATGTGGGAAACGTGACTGCTTTATTTGTTGGTAGTGGGGGACTGTGTTTGTGTTTTCCTCTGATCTCTGGTAAAAGTCAGATTTCTTTGTTTCAGATCTTCCTCTAGCCTTGTTCTTCTTTCGAGAGTTTCCTTGTGCTGCCTCAGTTGGATCTCCTTCACTTGACAGGGGGGTGCCCGAGCAGCGACCCTCCCCAGCTCTAGCCCAACTCCTACTTACCTGCCAGGTGAGATACTATGATCATGAAGGTGCTTCTCCCAGGGCAAGGCTCACCCATTGCACTCTGGGTGTGCTGCCCCTGCGATTTCCCCAAATGTGGGAAACTTGACTGCATAATTTGTGTTTCCCCTCGTCAGGTCTCGTATAATTCAGATCTCTTTGTCTCAGGTCTCTCTCCAGCCTAGTTTGCTGTCTGTTTCCACTTCTCTTTTCTTGAGCCGCTCCCTTCTATGCCCTTGCGCACTATCCTGACTTCTCCTCCTTTCTGCTTACTTTGTGCCTTCCAACGCACAATGCGAACTACAGGTAGTGCTGCAGGGCCCACACCCTTTTACTTGCCTTACAGAGCAGCTCTGGAGCTGTTACAGTGCCCAGCTGCTGCAAGAAATCAGCTTGAATGCTTCAGGGGCTGGGGCATAGCCAACATGAGCCCCACACCGAAGGAGGGTGGAGGTGTTTAATGCAAACTAGGGGTCAGCCAAGTGCCGCAAAAGGCCACCATGCCCTGCACGCCCCTTTTCTCTTTTCATATGCACACGATGGTTGAAGCCAACTGTGACCCACTGCTTGGATGACATCACCATATGCAAATCTATCTGCTGCAGGCCTTCCCCCAGGAATGCTTGCACTAGTTGTTGCATTTGGTTTGTTGTTTGGGGGTGCTTCAGTATTAGGCAGCCTTCTGCCCTCCCATGTTCATCTGAAAATATGTGTTCTCCCTGCAGTTGTTGTCCCCAGATGAGAGTTCCCTTGTGCTGCCTCAGTTGAATCTCCTTTACTTGACAGAGATGTGCCTGAGCAGCGGCCCTCCCCAGCCATATCCCAAATCATACTTATTTTGCATAGGAGATACCATTGTTATGAAGATTGTTCTCCCAGGGTGCGGTTCATTCATTGCACTCTGGGTATGCTGACCCCTGTGATTTCCCCAAATGTGGGAAACTCGACTGCATTATTTGTGGTAGTGGTGGACTGTGTTTGTGCTTTCCTCTGGTCAGCTCTGGTAAAAGTCAGATTTCTTTGTCTCAGATCTTCCTCTAGCCTTGTTCTTCTTTCGAGAGTTCCTTTGTGCTGCCTCAGTTGGATCTCCTTCACTTGACAGGGGGGTGCCCGAGCAGCGACCCTCCCCAGCTCTAGCCCAACTCCTACTTACCTGCCAGGTGAGATACTATGATCATGAAGGTGCTTCTCCCAGGGCAAGGCTCACCCATTGCACTCTGGGTGTGCTGCCCCTGCAATTTCCCCAAATGTGGGAAACTTGACTGCATAATTTGTGTTTCCCCTGGTCGGCTCTCGTATAATTCAGATCTCTTTGTCTCAGGTCTCTCTCCAGCCTAGTTTGCTGTCTGTTTCCACTTCTCTTTTCTTGAGCCCCACCCTTCTATACCCTTGTGCACTATCCTGACTTCTCCTCCCGTCTGCTTACTTTGTGCCTTCCAATGCACAATGCAAACTACAGGTAGTGCTGCAGGGCCCACACCCTTTTACTTGCCTTACAGAGCAGCTCTGGAGCTGTTACAGTGCCCAGCTGCTGCAAGAAATCAGCTTGAATGCTTCATGGGATGGGGCATGGCCAACATGAGCCCCACACCAAAGGAGGGTGGGGGTGCTTAATGCGATCTAGGGGTCATCCAAGCAGCGCAAAAGGCCGCCATGCCCTGCACGCCCCTTTTCTCTTTTCATATGCAGATGAGGGTTGAAGCCAACTTTGACCCACTGCTTGGATAACATCACCATATGCAAATCCATCTGCTGCAGGCCTTCCCCCAGGAATGCTTGCACTAGTTGTTGCATTTGGTTTGTTGTTTGGGGGTGCTTCAGTATTAGGCAGCCTTCTGCCCTCCCATGTTCATCTGAAAATATGTGTTCTCCCTGCAGTTGTTGTCCCCAGATGAGAGTTCCCTTGTGCTGCCTCAGTTGAATTTCCTTTACTTGACAGAGATGTGCCTGAGCAGCAGCCCTCCCCAGCCCTATCCCAAATCATACTTATTTTGCATAGGAGACACCATGGTCATGAAGATTGTTCACCCAGGGTGAGGTTCATTCATTGCATTCTGGGTATGCTGACCCCTGTGATTTCCCCAAATGTGGGAAACTCGCCTGCATTATTTGTGGTAGTGGGGGACTGTGTTTGTGTTTTCCGCTGGTCAGCTCTGGTAAAAGTCAGATTTCTTTGTCTCAGATCTTCCTCTAGCCTTGTTCTTCTTTCGAGAGTTCCATTGTGCTGCCTCAGTTGGATCTCCTTCACTTGACAGGGGGGTGCCCGAGCAGCGACCCTCCCCAGCTCTAGCCCAACTCCTATTTACCTGCCAGGTGAGATACTATGATCTTGAAGGTGCTTCTCCCAGGGCAAGGCTCACCCATTGCACTCTGGCTGTGCTGCCCCTGCGATTTCCCCAAATGTGGGAAACTTGACTGCATAATTTGTGTTTCCCCTGGTCGGCTCTCGTATAATTCAGATCTCTTTGTCTCAGGTCTCTCTCCAGCCTAGTTTGCTGTCTGTTTCCACTTCTCTATTCTTGAGCCGCTCCCTTCTATGCCCTTGCGCACTATCCTGACTTCTCCCGTCTGCTTACTTTGTGCCTTCCAACGCACAATGCGAACTACAGGTAGTGCTGCAGGGCCCACACCCTTTTATTTGCCTTACAGAGCAGCTCTGGAGCTGTTACAGTGCCCAGCTGCTGCAAGAAATCAGCTTGAATGCTTCAGGGGCTGGGGCATAGTCAACATGAGCCCCACACCGAAGGAGGGTGGAGGTGTTTAATGCGAACTAGGGGTCATCCAAGCGCCGCAAAATGCCGCCATGCCCTGCATAACCCTTTTCTCTTTTCATATGCAGATGAGGGTTCCAGCCAACTTTGGCCCACTGCTTGGATGACATCACCGTATGCAAATTCGTCTCCTGCAGACCTTCCCCCAGGAATGCTTGTACTAGTTATTGCATATGGTTTGATATTTGATGGTGCTTCAGTATTAGGCAGCCTTCCGCCCTCCCATGTTCATCTGAAAAGATGTGGTCTCCCTGCAGTTGTTGTCCCCAGACGAGAGTTCCCTTGTGCTTCCTCAGTTGAATCTCCTTAACTTGACGGGGGAGGGGCTGCCCGAGCAGCCACCCTCCCCAGCCCTATCCCAACTCATACTTATTTTGCATATGAGATCTCTATATCATGAAGATTGTTCTCACAGGGTGAGGTTCATCCATTATATTTTAAAATAGGAAGGTTCAAATTACATATTTGAATTGCATCTATGTGCTGGATTCAAATGTCCCCCCCCCTTCCTTTCTCAATTGTGCCCATCAGCAGCTATTCTAAGGTTGCTGCCAATGGGTGTGACACATTAATTTCTTCTGTGGGGTACACTGGACTCCACAAGGATTCACATTGGGGTGTAGAGTAGGATCTTGATCTGAGGCACCAACCGGCTCAAAGCTTTTGACTGTTCCCAAGATGCTCAGCGCATTCTCCTCTATAACCCCGCTTCCATGAACAGGGAGCTCAGTTTGTAGTTGTTGCCTTCAGTAGCAGGCCACTTAACAGGGGCCTGCCTCAAGCAGCCTATTCTTAGCTATTAATTTTGACAAGAAAAGAAGAACTTTTTTTATGAGAATCTACAAGGGCTGCAGCAGGCTAGGTCTAATAGACATCTTTACTGCAGCTTCATCACTCCCAGCGGCACTGTATACTCCCGTGCCCTGGTTGCTGGGTCACTGCAGCGGAGGCTCCGGTTTCTTCCTAAGGTCAGTCACACACAATGTAACACCCCGGTATAACAAGTGTGTAAACTATGTGGAACAGGTCAGGGATACCTTGATGGACTATTCCTCCTTCAGCAGCAGCTCTTCTCTATTCCTGGCAGAGAGGCAAGGTTTCCCCAGACACAAAGAAAGGCAGGCAGGGCTTTGTATGAAAGAATAAATGGTTTACCACATAACTCAGAAAAGGAACTGATTACAGTAGGGAAGGGAAAGATTTGATTCAAGCAACTTAAACACAGACACCATATACACTTTAAGTCATTACACAAATGGTAATATAACTAAATCTGAGATTAATACTATGTTGCTTAGTAATAGAAATCAACTTATGCAGACAATATTTAAGTCCCAGATAACATTGGTGTCACTGCAGGGAGTCTCTATGTGCACGTTGGGGCCCGGTTATGTTGTTACATAGTTATATGCAGCTATTGTCTCCTTTAGCTGTGAACAAAATATTGTAGCTCTGTGTAGTAAAGATGATTGTTTAAAACAAACTGGAGCTGCTTCCCATGTAAATCACTGCATAGGTATAGTAAATATAGGATAATGTCCTTTGCAGTGGAGTAGGTTTCAGTATAAATATGGATTTATCTCACCCAGTCAATAGATGTTTCTGAGGCAGTTTCCCCTCAGATGTAGGCCAGTCAGCATTGGTATAAAGGCTTTATACTCTCCTGTCTCTGACACTTGCTGTGCACTCTCTTGGCTGAGAGTGTCATGGCGTTCTTACTTGTTAATTGCTGCACTTCCACTGCTGTATTTTGCACTACTGCTTACTCTCTCATGCAATTTTCAGCTTATTTGTCTCCCCTCTCTCAGCTGCTCATCTCTGCGTAATGGCGTCGCCAGCTCTTTCCTCACCATGGCTCCAACTGACTTCTCAAACTGCTGTTCAATTTTCTTTTAAATAAACTTTATTTAAAATGGCACAGGCAACTACACTGTTGTCAAAAATGTCCTTGTTGTTATGGGATATCACACGTGCCCCCCCCCAAAACATGCGTGTCCTCACGCATTTTGGTTTTATCCCTATATAAACTTCTCACTATATCCAGTCACATTCATTAGTGAACACAGATTATGTCTGAAACATTAACATTTATCAACATTTTTAACATCAGTATCTGATAGGTATAATTCCTTTTGTGCTATAGTACATTAACACATGCTCCTGGAGCAATCGGTTGAAATCTGGACAGTATATGGTCTTGAAAAGTTTGTCTAGGAAACCTCAACCCCCCTGCCATGGATGAGTATTGAACTCTTTCTAAACTGTCTTTGGGACATGCTGTACAAAACTGCAGCTGACTATGGTGGTTTTCTGTTTTGCAAGCCCTAGTCTTCTTGCCTCCTTGTCGGTGACAAACCACCTTAGTCTGCTGTAAATACATTTTATGAGCCTCTTCCATTCCATCTTGGGATTCAGTATCACAGCTGGTTTGGGACAATGGATTCTGGAGAGAAAGAGGCAGCAAGGTTCTTCTTACAGAACAGGTTGGACAGTTTCGGCACCATCTCTTGATGTCTTCCCTCATTTCAACCCAAAAGAACTTTTTCCAGATGCTTGTTTCCATCCTTTTGCACCCAGGGTGACCTGACTTGTCGTGATATTCTTCAAGCACATAACAAGCACTTTGTCTTGGAATTACAAGTTGACTGATCCTATAATGAGTATTAGGATCCACACTACATCGAACCAACTGTCCTTTCTCTTCAAACAGCCTTTCTCGCTGTCTCAACAACTTCAGGAGTTCTGGCGAGGATTCTTGCCTTTGTCGCTTGGTCAGGTATTTCCCAATCTTCAGTAAGGCTTTGAGGTGTCTTATCATCTGACTTTTATCTTGCAGGTGGTCAAAACTGGTTCCTTGAATAGGTTGCTCACAGTTTCTAGAACTGGATGCTATATTATTCATGCCTAACATTGAAGCATTCTTTCGGATAATCTGGACACTGGAGATGGGCATTTCTATCATTATTTGGCTAGCCTTATTTTTTTCATGTTCCTCTCTTACAGATAATTCTGTTATCATTCTTCCCTTTTGTTTGGCTATCCCAGGTTGAAGGCCTTGTTTCTCCTGGAGCTTGTCAGTTTGAAACTCTCCTTGGAGTGCTGCTACGAGCTCCTCACAGCAGTTCCGCAACACATTCATGCCCACTATCACTGGAGGCAATCCATCATCTTGGGCAGTGGTGATGATGAAGCCTTGCTGTGGTAGCACTGTTCGTCCGATTTGAATTTCAGCTTCCCAGTATCCTTTGCAAGGGATGCAGTGCCCATTGCTTGCAATCGGGTTTATCAATGTGGAAGTTGACGGAAACATCTGTTCCTCAGTCCAATGCTGCTCAAACTGTGTTGCTTGTATTGTGGTCACTTGTGATCCAGTGTCTAAGAGAGCGGGCATTGAGACTCCATTGATGCAAACTTGAACCACCGGGCATTGGCTAACATAACGGGTTAACCACATGAATTTGGAGTTTAAATGATCTGGCTGCTCAAATTCTCTCTTAATTTGTCCGCTTCCTTCACAGCTTTGAAAAATGGGTCGCCTTTGGGAGGCAAAGTGGCTGGAAAAAAGTGTCTCCCTGTTTCTATGTAGGTCCCATTGGGAACTGTTCAGTGGTCTCCTCTCCTGGCACCATTCCATTTCTTCATGGAGCAGTGCCTGCTGTCTCTTCAGAATCTGCAGGTCTCTGCGCATCTCTGTCACACCACGTGTCAGTTCAGCCAGCAGACTTCGTAACTCACTAGAAGAGTCAAATATGCATGTCTTTGAACATGGCACTGTCACTCCTTTTACTGTAGGTGGGTAAGTAGCTCCTTTAAAACTTGACTCCTGGGCATCAGAATTCTCTTGATACCGTGGCATCTCTGGAATAGACTCTTGTGGAACAGCCCCTGAAGTAAGACTGGAGCCTAGAACTTTAATCGCAGCCTCTTTAAAATCCAGGAATGTGCTTCCAGGCTTCTGCAATCTCAATAGTCGCAGCTGAGTTTTTACAAATTCGCCCCTTGCAACTTCAGTGAACTGGTCCAATAACATTTTCTCTTTGTCATGCACTTCCTCAGGGTCTGCTTGCTGAACATCTCTGAGTGCTTCCTGAAAGCTGAGGGCATAGCCCCGTAGTGACTCTCCTGGTTGTTGCTTTCGAGCAAAGAAGTGCATTTTAAGTTCTGACACTGTCCTTGTGTCAAATGTGGTAGCAAGCCTGTTGAGGATCTGGTCCACAGTCTTCTTCTCTTCAGTAGGCCAGGAAGTAACCTCTCTAAGTGCAAGCCCTTTCAACTGTCCCATCAAGATCTCCACCTTTTGCTGCTCTTTCAGCGGGTACAGACGAAACAAAGACTGCAGTAGTATCCTCATCAGTTTATTTTTGTCAATTACCATTTTAATAATCGGGTAAAGAAAATTAAGTGGATTTTTGAAAGAAAACAATACTGTCAATATACTATTAAAACAAATTAAAATGATAAAAGTTATTGTACTTTAAGTAAAAATAAAAGAGCAAAAATATCAATCCCAGTTTTGGATTACTTTAATTAACAAAAAAAAATGCATATAGCAGAGGATAGTTTCAATCTGCCTACCTCTGGGCTATGGACCCAGCATGCTTCCATTACAGTACTCTGCTGCACATGTAATTGCAAGAGATCCTGAAGCACTCACTCATCATGGGAAAGTACCAATGTGTTTCTTCATTGGTTGATGGAAGAAACATCTTACAAAAACTCTCCAGATTATTGACTATTTAAAGTTTATCTTGGAAACGTTCTAGATGAATGCTTATCAGCCTTTGTCAGTATGTACTTTTGCAAAGTGTCGCTGTGGCGCAATCAGTTAGTGTGTAAGGCTATTAACCAAAAGGTTGGTGGTTCAATCCCACCCAGGGACGTAATTGACCTTGTTATCAGATTTTGGTGATCTTTAAGTAGACAAGTCAAAATTTCAAAAACCCCTCTTATGGTGTAGGGTACCTGGCCTTCTCTGATGTAATCAGAGTTAGATTTGATTCAGTGATTTTATAAAAACAGCTAGGAAGCACAATTTAGCAGTGGTTTGCAGAGAAAAAGAAATATGCTGGCAAAAAAATCCAATTGAGTGATTAAACAGCTCTTCATTTTCTGGCTTTACTTTTATGCTAACAAATTTGTTCTCTGAAAAGTGTCCACAAAGCCAAATATCTGATTAACATCTTTGTAGGGATGGTTTTTCACCTATTACTAAATTAAACTTGCTTCATTGGAAAGGCAGCAAGATGCATCCTCATTTCAATATCTACTGAAATAATACAGGTTGACACCAGGAAACATTAACGCCACTGCATCCTTGCTGCTTTCTCATGTGGAAGTCTGTTTAATGTGAAAACAAGGTGATATCTAATTAGCACACAGGTAAGGAATTAAGAAAATCTTTATTTAAGGGTGAAGATGTTTCTCACAAAATCGTTGCCCCAATGCATCATTGAAATTCAAGCTGGAAAGATGATTTTAATATATCACTTGTACATTTTGTATTGCTCTTCTGGTGACAATGTAGTTTGTTTTTGTCAATTACCATTTTAATAATAGGGTAAAGAAAATTAAGTGGATTTTTGAAAGAAAACAATACTGTCAATATACTATTAAAACAAATTAAAATGGTAAAAGTTATTGTACTTTAAGTAAAAATAAAAGCTAAAATATCAATCCCAGTTTTGGATTACTTTAATGAACAAAAAAAAATGCATATAGCAAAGGATAGTTTCAATCTGCCTACCTCTGGGTTATGGACCCAGCATGCTTCCATTACAGTACTCTGCTGCACATGTAAGTGCAAGAGATCCTGAAGCACTCACTCATCATGCGAAAGTACCAATGTGTTTCTTCATTGGTTGCTGGAAGAAACATCTTACAAAAACTCTCCAGATTATTGACTTTTTAAAGTTTTTCTAGGAAACGTTCTAGATGAATGCTTATTAGTCTTTGTCAGTATGTACTTTTTGCAAAGTGTCTCTGTGGCGCAATCGGTTAGTGTGTTCAGCTATTAATCAAAAGGTTGGTGGTTCAATCCCACCCAGGGACGTGATTGACCTTGTGATCAGATTTTGGTGATATTTAAGTAGACAAGTCAAAATTGCAAACCCCCTCTTATGGTGTAGGGTACCTGGCCTTCTCTGATGTAATCAGAGTTAGATTTGATTAAGTGATTTTATAAAAAAAACAGCTAGGAAGCACAATTTAGCAGTGAGTTGCAGAGAAAAAGAAAAATGCTGGCAGAAAAATCCAATTGAGTGATTAAACAGCTCTTCATTTTCTGGCTTTATTTTTATGATAACAAATTTGTTCTCTGAAAAGTGTCCACAAAGCCAAGTATCTGATTAACATCTTTGTAGGGATGGTTTTTCACCTATTACTAAATTAAACTTGCTTCATTGGAAAGGCAGCAAGATGCATCCTCATTTCAATATCTACGGAAATAATACAGGTTGACACCATGAAACATTAACGCCACTGCATCTTTGCTGTTTTCTCATGTGGAAGTCTGTTTAATGTGAAAACAAGGTGATATCTAATTAGCACACAGGTAAGGAATTAAGAAAATCTTTATTTAAGGGTGAAGATGTTTCTCACAAAATCGTTGCCCCAATGCATCATTGAAATCCAAGCTGGAAAGATGATTTTAATATATTACTTGAACATTTTATATTGCTCTTCTGGTGATAATGTAGTTTGTTTTTGTCAATTACCATTTTAATAATCGGGTAAAGAAAATTAAGTGGATTTTTGAAAGTAAACAATATTGTCAATATACTATTAAAACAAATTAAAATGGTAAAAGTTATTGTACTTTAAGTAAAAATAAAAGAGCAAAAATATCAATCCCAGTTTTGGATTACTTTAATTAACAAAAAAAAAATGCATATAGCAGAGGATAGTTTCAATCTGCCTACCTCTGGGTTATGGACCCAGCATGCTTCCATTACAGTACTCTGCTGCACATGTAAGTGCAAGAGATCCTGAAGCACTCACTCATCATGGGAAAGTACCAATGTGTTTCTTCATTGGTTGATGGAAGAAACATCTTACAAAAACTCTCCACATTATTGACTTTTTAAAATGTTTCTAGGAATCGTTCTAGATGAATGCTTATTAGCCTTTGTCAGTATGGACTTTTGCAAAGTGTTGCTGTGGTGCAATCAGTTACTGTGTAAGGCTATTAACCAAAAGGTTGGTGGTTCAATCCCACCCAGGGACGTAATTGACCTTGTTATCAGATTTTGGTGATCTTTATGTAGACAAGTCAAAATTTCGAAAACCCCTGTTATGGTGTAGGGTACCTGGCCTTCTCTGATGTAATCAGAGTTAGATTTGATTCAGTGATTTTATAAAAACAGCTAGGAAGCACAATTTAGCAGTGGGTTGCAGAGAAAAAGAAATATGCTGGCAAAAAAATCCAATTGAGTGATTAAATAGCTCTTCATTTTCTGGCTTTATTTTTATGCTAACAAATTTGTTCTCTGAAAAGTGTCCACAAAGCCAAGTATCTGATTAACATCTTTGTAGGGATGGTTTTTCACCTATTACTAAATTAAACTTGCTTCATTGGAAAGGCAACAAGATGCATCCTCATTTCAATATCTACTGAAATAATACAGGTAGACACCAGGAAACATTAACGCCACTGCATCCTTGCTGCTTTCTCATGTGGAAGTCTGTTTAATGTGAAGACAAGGTGATATCTAATTAGCACACAGGTAAGGAATTAAGAAAATCTTTATTTAAGGGTGAAGATGTTTCTCACAAAATCGTTGCCCCAATGCATCATTTAAATTCAAGCTGGAAAGATGATTTTAATATATCATTTGTACATTTTGTATTGCTCTTCTGGTGACAATGTAGTTTGTTTTTGTCAATTACCATTTTAATAATCGGGTAAAGAAAATTAATTGGATTTTTGAAAGAAAACAATACTGTCAATATACTATTAAAACAAATTAAAATGGTAAAAGTTATTGTACTTTAAGTAAAAATAAAAGAGCAAAAATATCAATCCCAGTTTTAGATTACTTTAATTAACAAAAAAAAATGCATATAGCAGAGGATAGTTTCAATCTGCCTACCTCTGGGTTATGGACCCAGCATGCTTCCATTACAGTACTCTGCTGCACATGTAAGTGCAAGAGATCCTGAAGCACTCACTCATCATTGGAAAGTACCAATGTGTTTCTTCATTGGTTGATGGAAGAAACATCTTACAAAAACTCTCCACATTATTGACTTTTTAAAATGTTTCTAGGAATCGTTCTAGATGAATGCTTATTAGCCTTTGTCAGTATGGACTTTTGCAAAGTGTTGCTGTGGCGCAATCAGTTACTGTGTAAGGCTATTAACCAAAAGGTTGGTGGTTCAATCCCACCCAGGGATGTAATTGACCTTGTTATCAGATTTTGGTGATCTTTATGTAGACAAGTCAAAATTTCAAACCCCCTCTTATGGTGTAGGGTACCTGGCCTTCTCTGATGTAATCAGAGTTAGATTTGATTCAGTGATTTTATAAAAACAGCTAGGAAGCACAATTTAGCAGTGGGTTGCTGAGAAAAAGAAATATGCTGGCAAAAAAATCCAATTGAGTGATTAAACAGCTCTTCATTTTCTGGCTTTATTTTTATGCTAACAAATTTGTTCTCTGAAAAGTGTCCACAAAGCCAAGTTTCTGATTAACACCTTTGTAGGGATGGTTTTTCACCTATTACTAAATTAAACTTGCTTCATTGGAAAGGCAGCAAGATGCATCCTCATTTGAATATCTACTGAAATAATACAGGTTGACACCAGGAAACATTAACGCCACTGCATCCTTGCTGCTTTCTCATGTGGAAGTCTGTTTAATGTGAAAACAAGGTGATATCTAATTAGCACACAGGTAAGGAATTAAGAAAATCTTTATTTAAGGGTGAAGATGTTTCTCACAAAATCGTTGCCCCAATGCATCATTGAAATTCAAGCTGGAAAGATGATTTTAATATATCACTTGTACATTTTGTATTGCTCTTCTGGTGACAATGTAGTTTGTTTTTGTCAAATACCATTTTAATAATCGGGTAAAGAAAATTAAGTGGATTTTTGAAAGAAAACAATACTGTCAATATACTATTAAAACAAATGAAAATGGTAAAAGTTATTGTACTTTAAGTAAAAATAAAAGAGCAAAAATATCAATCCCAGTTTTGGATTACTTTAATTAACAAAAAAAAACGCATATAGCAGAGGATAGTTTCAATCTGCCTACCTCTGGGCTATGGACCCAGCATGCTTCCATTACAGTACTCTGCTGCACATGTAATTGCAAGAGATCCTGAAGTACTCACTCATCATGGGAAAGTACCAATGTGTTTCTTCATTGGTTGATGGAAGAAACATCTTACAAAAACTCTCCAGATTATTGACTATTTAAAGTTTTTCTAGGAAACGTTCTAGATGAATGCTTATTAGCCTTTGTCAGTATGTACTTTTGCAAAGTGTCGCTGTGGCGCAATCAGTTAGTGTGTACGGCTATTAACCAAAAGGTTGGTGGTTCAATCCCACCCAGGGATGTAATTGACCTTGTTATCAGATTTTGGTGATCTTTAAGTAGACAAGTCAAAATTTCAAAAACCCCTGTTATGGTGTAGGGTACCTGGCCTTCTCTGATGTAATCAGAGTTAGATTTGATTCAGTGATTTTATAAAAACAGCTAGGAAGCACAATTTAGCAGCGGTTTGCAGAGAAAAAGAAATATGCTGGCAAAAAAATCCAATTGAGTGATTAAACAGCTCTTCATTTTCTGGCTTTATTTTTATGCTAACAAATTTGTTCTCTGAAAAGTGTCCACAAAGCCAAGTATCTGATTAACATCTTTGTAGGGATGGTTTTTCACCTATTGCTAAATTAAACTTGCTTTATTGGAAAGGCAGCAAGATGCATCCTCATTTCAATATCTACGGAAATAATACAGGTTGACACCAGGAAACATTAACGCCACTGCATCCTTGCTGCTTTCTCATGTGGAAGTCTGTTTAATGTGAAAACAAGGTGATATCTAATTAGCACACAGGTAAGGAATTAAGAAAATCTTTATTTAAGGGTGAAGATGTTTCTCACAAAATCGTTGCCCCAATGCATCATTGAAATTCAAGCTGGAAAGATGATTTTAATATATCACTTGTACATTTTGTATTGCTCTTCTGGTGACAATGTAGTTTGTTTTTGTCAATTACCATTTTAATAATAGGGTAAAGAAAATTAAGTGGATTTTTGAAAGAAAACAATACTGTCAATATACTATTAAAACAAATTAAAATGGTAAAAGTTATTGTACTTTAAGTAAAAATAAAAGAGCAAAAATATCAATCCCAGTTTTGGATTACTTTAATTAACAAAAAAAAAAATGCATATAGCAGAGGATAGTTTCAATCTGCCTACCTCTGGGTTAAGGGGCCCAGCATGCTTCCATTGCAGTACTCTGCTGCACATGTAAGTGCAAGAGATTCTGAAGCACTCACTCATCATGGGAAAGTACCAATGTGTTTCTTCATTGGTTGATGGAAGAAACATCTTACAAAAACTCTCCAGATTATTGACTTTTTAAAGTTTTCTAGGAAACGTTCTAGATGAATGCTTATTAGCCTTTGTCAGTATGTACTTTTGCAAAGTGTCTCTGTGGTGCAATCGGTTAGTGTGTTTGGTTATTAACCAAAGGGTTGGTGGTTCAATCCCACCCAGGGATGTTATTGACCTTGTCATCAGATTTTGGTGATCTTTAAGTAGACAAGTCAAAATTTCAAACCCCCTCTTATGGTGTAGGGTACCTGGCCTACTCTGATGTAATCAGAGTTAGATTTGATTAAGTGATTTTATCAAAAAACAGCTAGGAAGCACAATTTAGCAGTGGTTTGCAGAGAAAATGAAATATGCTGGCAGAAAAATCCAATTGAGTGATTAAACAGCTCTTCATTTTCTGGCTTTATTTTTATGCTAACTAATTTATTCTCTGAAAAGTGTCCACAAAGCCAAGTATCGGATTAACATCTTTGTAGGGATGGTTTTTCACCTATTACTAAATTAAACTTGCTTCATTGGAAAGGCAGCAAGATGCATCCTCATTTCAATATCTACTGAAATAATACAGGTTGACACCAGGAAACATTAACGCCACTGCATCCTTGCTGCTTTCTCATGTGGAAGTCTGTTTAATGTGAAAACAAGGTGATATCTAATTAGCACACAGGTAAGGAATTAAGAAAATCTTTATTTAAGGGTAAGATGTTTCTCACAAAATCGTTGCCCCAATGCATCATTGAAATTCAAGCTGGAAAGATGATTTTAATATATCACTTGTACATTTTGTATTGCTCTTCTGGTGACAATGTAGTTTGTTTTTGTCAATTACCATTTTAATAATCGGGTAAAGAAAATTAAGTGGATTTTTGAAAGAAAACAATACTGTCTATATACTATTAAAACAAATTAAAAAGGTAAAAGTTATTGTACTTTAAGTAAAATAAAAAGAGCAAAAATATCAATCCCAGTTTTGGATTACTTTAATTAACAAAAAAAAAATGCATATAGCAGAGGATAATTTCAATCTGCCTACCTCTGGGTTATGGACCCAGCATGCTTCCATTACAGTACTCTGCTGCACATGTAAGTGCAAGAGATCCTGAAGCACTCACTCATCATGGGAAAGTACCAATGTGTTTCTTCATTGGTTGATGGAAGAAACATCTTACAAAAACTCTCCAGATTATTGACTATTTAAAGTTTTTCTAGGAAACGTTCTAGATGAATGCTTATTAGCCTTTGTCAGTATGTACTTTCACAAAGTGTCGCTGTAGCGCAATCAGTTAGTGTGTACGGCTATTAACCAAAAAGTTGGTGGTTCAATCCCACCCAGGGACGTAATTGACCTTGTGATCAGATTTTGGTGATATTTAAGTAGACAAGTCAAAATTTCAAACCCTCTCTTATGGTGTAGGGTACCTGGCCTACTCTGATGTAATCAGTTAGATTTGATTAAGTGATTTTATAAAAAAAAACAGCTAGGAAGCACAATTTAGCAGTGGGTTGCAGAGAAAAAGAAATATGCTGGCAGAAAAATCCAATTGAGTGATTAAACAGCTCTTCATTTTCTCGCTTTATTTTTATGCTAACAAATTTGTTCTCTGAAAAGAGTCCACAAAGCCAAGTATCTGATTAACACCTTTGTAGGGATGGTTTTTCACCTATTACTAAATTAAACATGCTTCATTGGAAAGGCAGCAAGATGCATCCTCATTTCAATATCTACTGAAATAATACAGGT
Organism: Pseudophryne corroboree; assembly: GCF_028390025.1. Taxonomy (NCBI): domain Eukaryota; kingdom Metazoa; phylum Chordata; class Amphibia; order Anura; family Myobatrachidae; genus Pseudophryne; species Pseudophryne corroboree. The sequence goes on along the minus strand of NW_026968131.1, from coordinate 185,229 downwards.
TGACACCAGGAAACATTAACGCCACTGCATCCTTGCTGCTTTCTCATGTGGAAGTCTGTTTAATGTGAAAACAAGGTGATATCTAATTAGCACACAGGTAAGGAATTAAGAAAATCTTTATTTAAGGGTGAAGAGGTTTCTCACAAAATCGTTGCCCCAATGCATCATTGAAATTCAAGCTGGAAAGATGATTTTAATATATCACTTGTACATTTTGTATTGCTCTTCTGGTGACAATGTAGTTTGTTTTTGTCAATTACCATTTGAATAATAGGGTAAAGAAAATTAAGTGGATTTTTGAAAGAAAACAATACTGTCAATATACTATTAAAACAAATTAAAATAATAAAAGTTATTGTACTTTAAGTAAAAATAAAAGAGCAAAAATATCAATCCCAGTTTTGGATTACTTTAATTAACAAAAAAAAAATGCATATAGCAGAGGATAGTTTCAATCTGCCTACCTCTGGGTTATGGGCCCAGCATGCTTCCATTGCAGTACTCTGCTGCACATGTAAGTGCAAGAGATCCTGAAGCACTCACTCATCATGGGAAAGTACCAATGTGTTTCTTCATTGGTTGATGGAAGAAACATCTTACAAAAACTCTCCAGATTATTGACTTTTTAAAGTTTTTCTAGGAAACGTTCTAGATGAATGCTTATTAGCCTTTGTCAGTATATGCTTTTGCAATGTGTCTCTGTGGCGCAATCAGTTAGCGTGTTCGGTTATTAACCAAAAGGTTGGTGGTTCAATCCTACCCAGGGACGTAATTTACCTTGTTATCAGATTTTGGTGATCTTTAAGTAGACAAGTCAAAATTTCAAACCCCCTCTTATGGTGTAGGGTACAGTGACGTGCGGTGAGGTTAATGGCTGGGGAGGCAGTGGCTAGCATCAGATCCAGATTTATACATACATATATACAGGGGCGAATTGGGATCGAATACCAGCGGGGGGAAATTTATGGTAGCAGCCCTAATAGTGATGGGGTCTGTGTTAGGGGAGTGGAGTCTGTGAAGTGGGCTGGATTACTGCTTAGAAGGCTTAATTAAATGAATGTAAGGAAGGTGCGCGCAGGAATTTTTTGGGGGGCGTGGCTTCGTGGGGAAATGGCGTGGCCACATAATAGTGCACGGTACACACTTTGCGCCAGATAGAGCACTTTATACACATTGCACCAGGTAAAGCACGTTATACACATTACGTCAGGCAGAGCACATTATACACATTGATCCAGGTATACACACAGGGGTCAGTGCCACCACACACGCACACAGGTCAGTGCCACCCTACACACACACACAGAGGTCACCTACACACAAACTCAGGGGTCAGTGCCAGCCCCCCCCCCCCACACACACGTCAGTGACAGCCTACAAACACACACACACACACACACACACACACACACACACACACACACACACACACACAGGTCAGTGATAGTCTACACACATACACACACAGTATAAGTGGACATGTAATGAGAGAGCTGAGCCTAGGCATTGCCCCACGTCAGCCAGGTACCTGCTGGACTTCTTTTCCCCCATCTTTCGCTGGCAGTGACGGTGTTCACTCCTCTCACTCCCCTGCTGGAGAGACTGAGCTCGGCGGCGGACAGGCGACTCGGGTCTGCGGGCCTCTCTCCTGGCATACGGCCAGGCTTGCTCTGCTAGCTGCAGCAACTTCTTCCTACCCGTATGTGGGGCCCAGCGGTGCAGTGAGAGACAGGCAGCTTCATCCCCTGTCAAAGGTGTGCGCTACTATAACAGCGGGTACAGCGGGTACGGAGCTCCGGTCTCACTTCCTGGATGGTCACATGACATGAGGTCTCCAATTATAGCTCAAGCTCCTGTGAGGCATGCCTCACTTTGCTCTTTTTTAAGTGGTGTGATTGGCCCCTGCGAAACCCCGCCTCACTCTACAGGCAGCGCTGCAGCAGTCCCCAACCATGAAAAGTGAGGCAGCGCTGATGATGCCTCACGTCTCATTTCTCCCTTCAGTTCCAGGGAGATACGTACATCTGGAGAGTTTTAACTAAATAAATGATTACTTTAATACAAAGAAGATGTTTATAAGTTATAAATATCATCTTTGTATTATTGTAATCATTTTTATAGTTAAAACTCTACAGTATTGACAGGGAGTATGACAGGTGAGGCTCTGCCTCCCCTGCCTCCCCTGACTGCACGTCCCTGGTAGGGTACCTGGCCTTCTCTGATGTAATCAGAGTTAGATTTGATTAAGTGATTTTATAAAAGAACAGCTAGGAAGCACAACTTAGCAGTGGGTTGCAGAGAAAAAGAAATACGCTTGCAGAAAAATCCAATTGAGTGATTAAACAGCTCTTCATTTTCTGGCTTTATTTTTATGCTAACAAATTTGTTCTCTGAAAAGTGTCCACAAAGCCAAGTATCTGATTAACACCTTTGTAGGGATGGTTTTTCACCTATTACTAAATTAAACTTGCTTCATTGGAAAGGCAGCAAGTGATGTCATCCAAGCAGTGGGTCAAAGTTGGCTTCATCCCTCGTCTGCTTATGAAAAGAGAAAAGGGATATGCAGGGCATGGCGGCCTTTTGCGACGCTTGGATGACCCCTAGTTCGCAATAAACACCCCCACCCTCCTTCGGTGTGGGGCTCATGTTGGCCATGCCCCAGCCCCTAAAGCATTCAAGCTGATTTCTTGCAGCAGCTGGGTACTGTAACAGCTCCAGAGCTGCTCTGTAAGGCAAGTAAAAGGGTGTGGGCCCTGCAGCACTACCTGTAGTTTGCATTGTGCATTGGAAGGCACAAAGTAAGCAGACGGGAGGAGAAGTCAGGATAGTGCACAAGGTTATAGAAGGGATGGGCTCAAGAAAAGAGAAGTGGAAACAGACAGCATACTAGGCTGGAGAGAGACCTGAGACAAAGAGATCTGAATTATACGAGAGCCGTCCAGGGGAAACACAAATTATGCAGTCAAGTTTCCCACATTAGGGGAAATCGCAAGGGGCAGCACACCCAGAGTGCAATGGGTGAGCCTTGCCCTGGGAGAAGCACCTTCATGATCATAGTATCTCACCTGGCAGGTTAGTAGGAGTTGGGCTAGAGCTGGGGAGGGTCGCTGCTCGGGCACTACCTTTCAAGTGAAGGAGATCCAACTGAGGCAGCACAAGGGAACTCTCAAAAGAAGAACAAGGCTAGAGGAAGATCTGAGACAAAGAAATCTGACTTTTACCAGAGCTGACCAGAGGAAAGCACAAACACAGTCCACCACTACCACAAATAATGCAGTCGAGTTTCCCACATTTGGGGAAATCACAGGGGTCAGCATACCCAGAATGCAATGAATGAACCTCACCCTGGGAGAACAATCTTCATGACAATAGTATCTCATCAGTGCTCAGTATCACTGCTCATTGTCTTGTGCTGCATTGTGGTGCTCAGCATACTACAGTACATTACTAATAGTCCAGTGCTGCATCTTGCTGCTCAGTGTCAGTTCTAGTATCCTCATCAGTGCTCACTATCACTGTTCATTGCATTTTGGTTTTCTGTATACTACAGTAACATAGTAATACAGTAACATATAGTAACATAGTTTTTGAGGTTGAATAGAGGCAAATTGCCCATCGTGTTCAACCTGTTTTAAGTTGTGATGATTCTACATACTTGCTGAATAATGTTTTATGACTAGTTAGCTACTATAACTCATGTTACCCCCGGATTAACCATGTTGATATTTTAAGTATTATAACCTTAGATAGCTTTTTCATTCAGAAATGTATCCATTCCTTTTTTAAATCCAATTACAGAGTCCGCCATTACCACCTTCCCTGGCAGGGAATTCCACATCCTGATTGCCCTAACAGTGAAGATCATAGTATCTCACCTGGCAGGTAAGTAGGAGTTGGGCTAGAGCTGTGGAGGATTGCTGCTCGGGCACCCCCTGTCAAGTGAAGGAGATCCAACTGAGGCAGCACAAGGGAACTCTCGAAAGAAGAACAAGGCTAGAGGAAGATCTGAGACAAAGAAATCTGACTTTTACCAGAGCTGACCAGAGGAAAGCACAAACACAGTCCCCCACTACCACAAATAATGCAGTCGAGTTTCCCACATTGGGGAAATCACAGGGGTCAGCATACCCAGAATGCAATGAATGAACCTCACCCTGGGAGAACAATCTTCATGACCATGGTATCTCCTATGCAAAATAAGTATGATTTGGGATAGGGCTGGTGAGGGCCGCTGCTCAGGCACATCTCTGTCAAGTAAAGGAGATTCAACTGAGGCAGCACAAGGGAACTCTCATCTGGGGACAACAACTGCAGGGAGAACACATATTTTCAGATGAAAATCTTGGTCATGCTCTGGTTTCTCTTCAGAACGAACAAATCTTTCACCTTTTACTAAAGATTTCCGTGGAGAGGAGCAAAACTGAGTTTTACCTCAATTTTTGCATGCCCCATCTTTTTGGATTTTCTTTTATCGGTTTAAAGATAGAATGAGTGTGCTTTAATGAAAGCTCATTTGCATAGAAATTACAGTAAATGTTTGTTTCTTTTCAAACAGAACTTTCTTGACCATGCTACTTGCTTGAAAGATCTGGGAGCACATGGAATACAGTACAAACCATGCTTATAGCAAGGAGAAGCCAGGTGAGAAATCTGCTTTCTTTCAAATTGGGCGCTCACTTTGATCTGAATGAGGACTGCTGGCATGGCACTCAGGCGACAGGTGGAATCTTGGTCATGCTCTGGTTTCTCTTCAGAATGAACAAATCTTTCGCCATTTATTAAAGATTTCCGTGGAGAGGAGCAAAACTGAGTTTTATCTCAATTTTTGCATGCCCCATATTATTGGTGTTTCTTTTATCAGTTTAAGGACAGAATGAGTGTGCTTTCTTGTTGGCTTTAATGTAAGTTTATTTGTATAACAATGACAGTAAATGTCTGTTTCTTTTCAAACAGAACTTTCTTGACCATGCTACTTGCTTGAAAGATCTGGGAGCACATGGAAAAGAGTACAAACCATGCTTATAGCAAGGGGAAGCCTGGTGAGAAATCTGCTTTCTTTCTTTCAAATTGGGTGCTCACTTTGAGCTGAATGAGGACTGCTGGCATGGCACTCAGGCGACAGGTGGAATCTTGGTCATGCTCTGGTTTCTCTTCAGAACGAACAAATCTTTCGCCTTTTACTAAAGATTTCCGTGGAGAGGAGCAAAACTGAGTTTTATCTCAAATTTTGCATTCCCCATCTTATTGGGGTTTTATTTTATCTGTTTAAAGATAGAACGAGTGTGCTTTAATGTAAGCTCATTTGCATAGAAATGACAGTAAATGTTTGTTTCTTTTCAAACAGAACTTTCTTGACTATACTAATTGCTTGAAAGATCTGGGAACACATGGAAAAGAGTACAAACCATGTTTATAGCTAGGGGAAGCCTGGTGAGAAATCTGCTATCTTTCTTTCAAATTGGGTGCTCACTTTGAGCTCAATGAGAACTGCTGGCATGGCACTCAGGCGACAGGTGGAATCTTGGTCATGCTCTGGTTTCTCTTCAGAACTAACAAATATTTCGCCTTTTATTAAAGATTTCCGTGGAGAGGAGCAAAACTGAGTTTTATCTCAATTTTTGCATGCCCCATATTATTGGGGTTTCTTTTATCAGTTTAAAGACAGAACGAGTGTGCTTTCTTGTTAGCTTTAATGTAAGTTGCCATAGATGCAGTGAAACACACGTGTAGGGCACGGCGTGTCCGCGTGTATTTGACTCATGTGAAATGTTATAAAACAAAAATATATGATTATGATGTTAGCTGTTAGTCTCCACTAATAGGGAATAGAAGCTGAGCTATAAGAAAGGAATACACTAGATATGATGTCACTTAGCAGATACAATGTCTAAAGTGCATACAGATAGCTACTAATAACTCTTGATAAGAAAGTATATCAGTGTGGGTATATTTATATGATGGGATATTGGGACTAGTGAATATATATCACTCCTGCTGTCCAGATTGGCAATAACCAGACAATTATGATAAGAGTAGAGATGTCACATGGGCTGCTATAGATATTAATTTAATGCTGTATGTGTCATTTGTTACAAATGGATACATTTTCTATGAGTCAGCCTAGCAGCTGCATGTTCTAACAGAACACTATCCTCACACAGAATCTGCTAACCTTGAGATAACTAAATGACAGTGTGTAACAGTCTCTTTACTATAAGACTGTTACAAAGTAATATATATATTTGAAGTCAGTCTAGCAGCTGTGTGTTCCAGCAGTTTATAAGACAAAGAAAATCTCCTATTGTGGAATCTAGACACATGGGACTGCTGGCCTGTGTCATACTATTTCTATGTAATACCAGTAACATGTATATAACTGTTACATAATTGTTACAAATGGATAAATCTTTGAGTCAGCCTAGCAGCTGCATGTCCTAACAGGACACCATAAATCCTTTACAGTGTAACAAATTGATTGGTAACACTTAAAGGCTGGAGAGCAGTTATATGCCTTACTAGCATACTCAATATACCACATTATTACACCAGTTACCACGATTATTGACAGCGCATTTGATATATTATATTACCCTCACACTGAGTCTGTTTACCTTTAGATAACTAAGTGACCGAATATGTAACAGTTTCTCTATCATAAGACTGTTACAAAGTGAGATAGATATATTTGGAAGTCAGTCAAACAGCTGTGTGTTTCAGCGGTTTATAAGAAAATTCCTCATTGTGGAATCTGGACCACTAAGGGTTATTATATATATAGCACATGGAATTGCCACATCTCCCTATATGATAATTTCATTACACTGTAACATAATAAGAATTAACTCTTTAACAGTGTAAATAGAGAGTAATGAATCTCTGACACATGGAATATATTATTTCTTAGATGAATTGGATAAACCATTATGACAGACACTTTGCTTCCTAATAAGAATTGAGGTGGCTATACCTCTAAGGAAAGCATTATTGCCTACGCCTAGATCAGATTAAATAAGATCTGGCTGAATATATGAAGGAAGGTTGCTATTTATATGAGAATTGGAATTGCTATATTCCTTAAGGCAACCCCACCGATTGATATATGTTGTCAATTAAGTATATCTGAACGGCTATATCTGGACCAGATTTAATAAGATCTGGCTGATTATATGAAGGAGGGCTGCTATTTATATTGGAATTGCCATATTCCTTAAGGCAACCGCACCTGTTGGTATATCTCGCCAATTAACTATATCTAAACAGCTAAATTAAAGCTATTCATCATTTTTTTAGTTTGGATATTAATAAATATGATCTTTCCATGATGCATAGAGATTTCCCTATCAAGTGATTCCTTATCCGATATAGAAAGCTATCCCCCTGTGGTATTGAATTTAGGAATATAGTCTTAGGGGACACAGAGAAATAAGTGATCCCCATCTACCTAAGCACCCCACAAATTGGAGGTTAGCTTACCGGTTATACTCAATCACCCCCACAAATTCGCCAATGGGGATGGCTTCCCGGGAGGTAACCCCTATTGAGTGAAGGGAGTATATAGGATACGACCCAGTGGTACCTGACGACATAGATACTAACAGCTATTTAATAACATTACGCTAGAAAGTGATTATTAGCAACATATATATCTATATAAACAACCCCGCCAGGGTTGTGCCTTCAAAAATAATCACACACGGACACGCTTTTTAAACCTTTTTTTCACATCTCTTTATTCTTCTTATGCACATGTATGTTAGTTCTGTGATTTTAACCTTTATGTTTCACTGCAGTTTGGGATAATAATATTAATATTTATCCAATTTTAATACATACTTAATAAAGGTTATATTTTATGATTCATTCATTCTGTCCAGTGCGTCAACAGTGCAGATTTCTTCTTGTTTTTTCTCCCAAATTCTATAACAATGACAGTAAATGTTGTTTCTTTTCAAACAGAACTTTCTTGACCATGCTACTTGCTTGAAAGATCTGGGAGCACATGGAAAACAGTACAAACCATGCAGTATCACAAGAGCCTTTATTTGATCTTTCATGAAGATAGAGCAGAATTGAGGACACGTCAACAATTTCTGCCGAAGGTGGTTCATCTTTCCACATGGTGCCTTTGGCCACTGACACCTTCGTTGAGTCAAAGTCTCTGGCTGTGGTCAGAACTTTGAAAATTTATGTCACCAGAACGGTTCAGATTAGGAAAACAGAGGCTCTGTTTGTCCTGTATGCTCCCAACAGGATTGGGTGTCCTGCTTCCATGTAGACCATTATGCGCTGGATCTGTGGTAAGATTCAGCATGCTCATTCCATGGCAGGATTGCCGTTACTGAATTAGGTGAAGACCCATTCTACTAGAAAGGTGGGTTCATCCTGGGCAGCTGGTCGGGGAGTCTCGGCATTGCAACTTTGCCGAGCAGCTATTTAGTAAACACTTTTGCTAAGTTTTACAAGTTTGATACCTTGGCTGATGATAACCTCAAGTTGGGTCATTCGGTGCTGCAGAGTCGTACGCACTCTCCCACCCGTTCAAGAGCTTTGGTATAACCCCATGGTTCTTAATGTGACCCCAGCATCCTCTAGGTCGTATGAGAAAATAGGATTTTAATACCTACCGGTAAATCCTTTTCTCTTAGTCCGTAGAGGATGCTGGGCACCCGTCCCAGTCCATACTGTGTCTGCAGTTATTACTTGTGGTTATACACATGTTATGTTATGGTTCTGGTCAGCTTTTTGCTGCAATTGTTCATGCCGTTGGCTTGTGTTCTGTTGAATGCCACGTTCTGCGGCATGCTTAAGGTGTGAGCTGGTAAGATGCTCACCTTAGTTTAACAATAAATCCTTTCCTCGAAATGTCCGTCTCCCTGGGCACAGTTCCTATAACTGGAGTCTGGAGGAGGGGCATAGAGGGAGGAGCCAGTTCACACCCTTTGAAAGTCTTAAAGTGCCCATGTCTCTTGCGGATCCCGTCTATACCCCATGGTTCTTAATGTGACCCCAGCATCCTCTACGGACTAAGAGAAAAGGATGCCCTTGCGCACTATCCTGACTTCTCCTCCCGTCTGCTTACTTTGTGCCTTCCAACGCACAATGCGAACTACAGGTGGTGCTGCAGGGCCCACACCCTTTTACTTGCCTTACAGAACAGCTCTGGAGCTGTTACAGTGCCCAGCTGCTGCAAGAAATCAGCTTGAATGCTTCAGGGGATGGGGCATGGCCAACATGAGCCCCACACCAAAGTAGGGTGGGGGTGTTTAATGCGAACTAGGGGTCATCCAAGCACCGCAAAAGGCCGCCATGCCCTGCATGCCCCTTTTCTCTTTTCATATGCAGATGAGGGTTCCAGCCAACTTTGGCCCACATCTTGGATGACATCACCGTATGCAAATCCGTCTTCTGCAGACCTTCCCCCAGGAATGCTTGTACTAGTTGTTGCATATGGTTTGATATTTGATGGTGCTTCAATATTAGGCAGCCTTCCACCCTCCCATGTTCATCTGAATAGATGTGGTCTCCCTGCAGTTGTTGTCCCCAGACGAGAGTTCCCTTGTGCGTCCTCAGTTGAATCTCCTTAACTTGACGGGGGAGGGGCTGCCCGAGCAGCCACCCTCCCCAGCCCTATCCCAACTCATACTTATTTTGCATATGAGATCTCTTGATCATGAAGATTGTTCTCACAGGGTGAGGTTCATCCATTATATTTTAAAATAGGAAGGTACAAATTACATATTTGAATTGCATCTATGTGCTGGATTCAAATGTCCCCCCCCCCCCCCTTCCTTTCTCAATTGTGCCCGTCAGCAGCTATTCTAAGGTTGCTGCCAATGGGTGTGACACATTAATTTCTTCTGTGGGGTACACTGGACTCCACAAGGATTCACATTGGGGTGTAGAGTAGGATCTTGATCTGAGGCACCAACCGGCTCAAAGCTTTTGACTGTTCCCAAGATGCTCAGCGCATCCTCCTCTATAACCCCGCTTCCATGAACAGGGAGCTCAGTTTGTAGTTGGTGCCTTCAGTAGCAGGCCACTTAACAGGGGCCTGCCTCAGGCAGCCTATTCTTAGCTATTAATTTTGACAAGAAAAGAAGAACTTGTTTTATGAGAATCTACAAGGGCTGCAGCAGGCTAGGTCTAATGGACATCTTTACTGCAGCTTCATCACTCCCAGCGGCGCTGTATACTCCCGTGCCCTGGTTGCTGGGTCACTGCAGCGGAGGCTCCAGTTTCTTCCTAAGGTCAGTCACACACACACCGCCCTTCCGGATCACGAGGCCGCTGATGAAGGGGAGCGTGGCCGTAGGGGGTGGACCGTGTGCGCACTGGCGTGGACACTGATTACTGGGCAGCCGCTCCACTAGCCACCAGGTACAGTTAAGGAGCACAGGTCTGGGAGTTTTACTCCTATATTAACCCAATTTTGTACTGCCCGCAGCGCATTGTGATAGGTAATAGGGCCTGATTCAGGTTGGAATGCAATCACAATAAGCGATCCAACTGCAAAAATTGCTAACAGCATACGCATGTGCCTGCATTTTCTGCGGCACCCCGCAGAGAATGCGATCGCCTCTGCCTGTCAATCGGGGCGGGGGGGGGAGAGGGGGGTCAGCAACACTCCATTTCCAAGTCAGGGATGGAGCGGTGCGGGGGCAAGGCTTCAAAATGGGGTCTGCAACGGAGGAGACACAGGGGGCGTGGTCACAGCGGCTGTATGACATCACATTCAGCCGCTGTGATCACAAAAATGGTGGCGGCTTCCTGCGCGCACATACAGTTTGCACCAGCAGGAGGCTACACCATTTTTTATGATCACGCTGAACTGCAGTGCGACTGCAATTACAGCATGGTCAAGAATGGAGGCGTCATGCTGGGTGGCCATGCCCTGTCACTGTGCAGGAGCCAGCACCGCACACACACTAGTCCCCGGGTGCAGCCCCCAACCCCCGGGACACCCGGAGCAACAAAATGTAGATTCAGGCCACCAGGCCACGCCCCTACCTATGAAACCATGCCTCCTTTTTACCATTGCGCTGCTTATCTGCGCGCACTGCATTACAATCTTCTTCGCCACCTCTCTGGGTGTCACCAGTGATAGTGACACCTCTGCCATGCTTGTAGCAGCTGGTCCTAAGATCTACGCCTCAAGCCCTGAGTGTTTGCCCTTGTGACTTGTTGATCATCATAGCGAAGCAGATGCTTACAGAAAACTGCAGGGGCTTAGATTGAAAATAAAAAAATTGATGGGTATAAGGTAGAGAGGAGCGGGTTCGGTTCTCCGAGAACCGAATTCCCGACGAACTCCATGTGGTTTACACTGGTCCGAGGCAGGCTCGGTTGTTCCCGCCTGACTCGGAAAACCTGAACAAGGGAAAATGTCATCATCCCGCTGTCGGATTCTCTCGAGATTCGGATTCCATATAAAGAGCTGCGCGTTGCCGCCATTTTTACTCGTGCATTGAAGAGAGAGCGGAGAGGACGTGGCTATGTTCTCTCAGTGGAAATCTCAATATCAGTGCTCAGTATCAGTGGTTACTTATTGCTGCTCAGTAATACTAGTAGTGTGTCTCTCCTGCTCAGTGTCAGTTCTCGGTAGTATCCTCATCAGTGCTCAGTATCACTGCTCATTGTCTTGTGCTGCATTGTGGTGCTCAGCATACTACAGTACATTACTAATAGTCCAGTGCAGCATCTTGCTGCTCAGTGTCAGTTCTAGTATCCTCATCAGTGCTCACTATCACTGCTCATTACATTGTGGTGTTCTGTATACTACAGTAACATAGTAATATAGTAACATATAGTAACATAGTTTTTGAGGTTGAATAGAGGCAAATTGCCCATCGTGTTCAACCTGTTTTAAGTTGTGATGATTCTACATACTTGCTGAATAATGTTTTATGACTAGTTAGCTACTATAACTCATGTTACCCCCGGATTAACCATGTTGATATTTTAAGTATTATAACCGTGGATAGCTTTTTCATTCAGAAATGTATCCATTCCTTTTTTAAATCCAATTACAGAGTCCGCCATTACCACCTTCCCTGGCAGGGAATTCCACATCCTGATTGCCCTAACAGTGAACATCATAGTATCTCACCTGGCAGGTAAGTAGGAGTTGGGCTAGAGCTGTGGAGGATTGCTGCTCGGGCACCCCCTGTCAAGTGAAGGAGATCCAACTGAGGCAGCACAAGGGAACTCTCGAAAGAAGAACAAGGCTAGAGGAAGATCTGAGACAAAGAAATCTGACTTTTACCAGAGCTGACCAGAGGAAAGCACAAACGCAGTCCCCCACTACCACAAATAATGCAGTCGAGTTTCCCACATTTGGGGAAATCACAGGGGTCAGCATACCCAGAGTGCAATGAATGAACCTCACCCTGGGAGAACAATCTTCATGACCATGGTATCTCCTATGCAAAATAAGTATGATTTGGGATAGGGCTGGGGAGGGCCGCTGCTCAGGAACATCTCTGTCAAGTAAAGGAGATTCAACTGAGGCAACACAAGGGAACTCTCATCTGGGGACAACAACTGCAGGGAGAACACATATTTTCAGATGAACATGGGAGGGCAGAAGGCTGCCTAACACTGTAGCACCCCCAAACAACAAACCAAATGCAACTACTAGTGCAAGCATTCCTGGGGGAAGGCCTGCAGCAGATGGATTTGCATATGGTGATGTCATCCAAGCAGTGGGTCAAAGTTGGCTTCAACCCTCGTCTGCATATGAAAATAAAAAAGGGGTGTGCAGGGCATGGCGGCCTTTTGCGGCGCTTGGATGACCCCTAGTTTGCATTAAACACCTCCACCTTCCTTCGGTGTGGGGCTCATGTTGGCTATGCCCCAGCCCCTGAAGCATTCAAGCTGATTTCTTGCAGCAGCTGGGCACTGTAACAGCTCCAGAGCTGCTCTGTAAAGCAAGTAAAAGGGTGTGGGCCCTGCAGCACTACCTGTAGTTTGCATTGTGCGTTGGAAGGCACAAAGTAAGCAGACGGGAGAAGTCAGGATAGTGCACAAGGGCATAGAAGGGAGCGGCTCAAGAAAAGAGAAGTGGAAACAGACAGCAAACTAGGCTGGAGAGAGACCTGAGACAAAGAGATCTGAATTATACGAGAGCCGACCAGAGGAAACACAAATTATGTAATCAAGTGTCCCACATTTGGGGAAATCGTAGGAGCAGCACACCCAGAGTGCATTGGGTGAGCCTTGCCCTGGGAGAAGCACCTTCCTGATCATAGTATCTCACCTGGCAGGTAAGTAGGAGTTGGGCTAGAGCTGGGGAGGGTCGCTGTTCGGGCACCCCCCTGTCAAGTGAAGGAGATCCAACTGAGGCAGCACAAGGAAACTCTCGAAAAAAGAACAAGGCTAGAGGAAGATCTGAGACAAAGAAATCTGACTTTTACCAGAGCTGACCAGAGGAAAGCACAAACACAGTCCCCCACTACCACAAATAATGCAGTCGAGTTTCCCACATTTGGGGAAATGACAGGGGTCAGCATACCCAGAATGCAATGAATGAACCTCACCCTGGGAGAACAATCTTCATGACAATGGTATCTCCTATGCAAAATAAGTATGATTTGGGATAGGGCTGGGGAGGGCCGCTGCTCAGGCACATCCCTGTCAAGTAAAGGAGATTCAACTGAGGCAGCACAAGGGAACTCTCATCTGGGGACAACAACTGCAGGGAGAACACATATTTTCAGATGAACATGGGAGAGCAGAAGGCTGCCTAATACTGAAGCACCCCCAAACAACAAACCAAATGCAACAACTAGTACAAGCATTTCAGGGAAAAGGTCTGCAGAAGACGGATTTGCATACGGTGATGTCATCCAAGCAGTGGGCCAAAGTTGGCTGGAACCCTCATCTGCATATGAAAAGAGAAAAGGGGTATGCAGGGCATGGCGGCCTTTTGCGGCGCTTGGATGACCCTTAGTTCGCATTAAACACCTCCACCCTCCGTCGGTGTGGGGCTCATGTTGGCTATGCCCCAGCCCCTGAAGCATTCAAGCTGATTTCTTGCAGCAGCTGGGCACTGTAACAGCTCCAGAGCTGCTCTGTAAGGCAAGTAAAAGGGTGTTGGCCCTGCAGCACTACCTGTAGTTTGCATTGTGCGTTGGAAGGCACAAAGTAAGCAGACAGGAGAAGTCAGGAGAGTGCACAAGGGCAAGGGCAGGGGCTCAAGAAAAGAGAAGTGGAAACAGACAGCAAACTAGGCTGGAGAGAGACCTGAGACAAAGAGATCTGAATTATACGAGTAGCCGACCAGAGGAAACACAAATTATGTAGTCAAGTGTCCCACATTTGGGGAAATCGTAGGAGCAGCACACCCAGAGTGCAATGGGTGAGCCTTGCCCTGGGAGAAGCACCTTCCTGATCATAGTATCTCACCTGGCAGGTAAGTAGGAGTTGGGCTAGAGCTGGGGAGGGTCGCTGCTCGGGCACCCCCCTGTCAAGTGAAGGAAATCCAACTGAGGCAGCACAAGGAAACTCTCAAAAAAAGAACAAGGCTAGAGGAAGATCTGAGACAAAGAAATCTGACTTTTACCAGAGCTGACCAGAGGAAAGCACAAACACAGTCCCCCACTACCACAAATAATGCAGTCGAGTTTCCCACATTTGGGGAAATCACAGGGGTCAGCATACCCAGAATGCAATGAATGAACCTCACCCTGGAAGAACAATCTTCATGACCATGGTATCTCCTATGCAAAATAAGTATGATTTGGGATAGGGCTGGGGATGGCCGCTGCTCAGGCACATCTCTGTCAAGTAAAGGAGATTCAACTGAGGCAGCACAAGAGAACTCTCATCTGGGGACAACAACTGCAGGGAGAACACATATTTTCAGATGAACATGGGAGAGCAGAAGGCTGCCTAATACTGAAGCACCCCAAACAACAAACCAAATGCAACAACTAGTACAAGCATTCCTGGGGGAAGGTCTGCAGAAGACGTATTTGCATACGGTGATGTCATCCAAGCAGTGGGCCAAAGTTGGCTGGAACCCTCATCTGCATATGAAAAGAGAAAAGGGGTATGCAGGGCATGGCGGCCTTTTGCGGCGCTTGGATGACCCTTAGTTCGCATTAAACACCTCCACCCTCCGTCGGTGTGGGGCTCATGTTGGCTATGCCCCAGCCCCTGAAGCATTCAAGCTGATTTCTTGCAGCAGCTGGGCACTGTAACAGCTCCAGAGCTGCTCTGAAAGGCAAGTAAAAGGGTGTGGGCCCTGCAGCACTACCTGTAGTTTGCATTGTGCGTTGGAAGGCACAAAGTAAGCAGACAGGAGAAGTCAGGAGAGTGCACAAGGGCATAGAAGGCAGCGGCTCAAGAAAAGAGAAGTGGAAACAGACAGCAAACTAGGCTGGAGAGAGACCTGAGACAAAGAGATCTGAATTATACGAGAGCCGACCAGGGGAAACGCAAATTATGCAGTCAAGTTTCCCACATTTGGGGAAATCGCAGGAGCAGCACACCCAGAGTGCAATGGGTGAGCCTTGCCCTGGGAGAAGCACCTTCATGATCATAGTATCTCACCTGGCAGTTATGTAGGAGTTGGGCTAGAGCTGGGGAGGGTCGCTGCTCGGGTACCCCCCTGTCAAGTGAAGGAGATCAAACTGAGGCAGCACAATGGAACTCTCGAAAGAAGAACAAGGCTAGAGGAAGATCTGAGACAAAGAAATCTGACTTTTACCAGAGCTGACCAGAGGAAAACACAAACACAGTCCCCCACTACCACAAATAATGCAGTTGAGTTTCCCACATTTGGGGAAATCACAGGGGTCAGCATACCCAGAATGCAATGAATGAACCTCACCCTGGGAGAACAATCTTTATGATCATGGTATCTCCTATGCAAAATAAGTATGATTTGGGATAGGGCTGCGGAGGGCCGCTGCTCAGGCACATCTCTGTCAAGTAAAGGAGATTCAACTGAGGCAGCACAAGGGAACTCTCATCTGGGGACAACAACTGCCGGGAGAACACATATTTTCAGATGAACATGGGAGGGCAGAAGGCTGCCTAATACTGAAGCACCCCCAAACAACAAACCAAATGCAACAACTAGTACAAGCATTCCTGGGGGAAGGTCTGCAGAAGACGGATTTGCATACAGTGATGTCATCCAAGCAGTGGGCCAAAGTTGGCTGGAACCCTCATCTGCATATGAAAAGAGAAAAGGGGTATGCAGGGCATGGCGGCCTTTTGCGGCGCTTGGATGACCCTTAGTTCGCATTAAACACCCCCACCCTACTTCGGTGTGGGGCTCATGTTGGCCATGCCCCAGCCCCTGAAGCATTCAAGCTGATTTCTTGCAGCAGCTTGGCACTGTAACAGCTCCAGAGCTGCTCTGTAAGGCAAGTAAAAGGGTGTGGGCCCTGCAGCACTACCTGTAGTTTGCATTGTGCATCGGAAGGCACAAAGTAAGCAGACAGGAGGAGAAGTCAGGATAGTGCACAAGGGTATAGAAGGGAGGGGCTCAAGAAAAAAGAAGTGGAAACAGACAGCAAACTAGGCTGGAGAGAGACCTGAGACAAAGAGATCTGAATTATACGAGAGCCGACCAGAGGAAACACAAATTATGTAATCAAGTGTCCCACATTTGGGGAAATCGTAGGAGCAGCACACCCAGAGTGCATTGGGTGAGCCTTGCCCTGGGAGAAGCACCTTCCTGATCATAGTATCTCACCTGGCAGGTAAGTAGGAGTTGGGCTAGAGCTGGGGAGGGTCGCTGTTCGGGCACCCCCCTGTCAAGTGAAGGAGATCCAACTGAGGCAGCACAAGGAACCTCTCGAAAAAAGAACAAGGCTAGAGGAAGATCTGAGACAAAGAAATCTGACTTTTACCAGAGCTGACCAGAGGAAAGCACAAACACAGTCCCCCACTACCACAAATAATGCAGTCGAGTTTCCCACATTTGGGGAAATGACAGGGGTCAGCATACCCAGAATGCAATGAATGAACCTCACCCTGGGAGAACAATCTTCATGACAATGGTATCTCCTATGCAAAATAAGTATGATTTGGGATAGGGCTGGGGAGGGCCGCTGCTCAGGCACATCCCTGTCAAGTAAAGGAGATTCAACTGAGGCAGCACAAGGGAACTCTCATCTGGGGACAACAACTGCAGGGAGAACACATATTTTCAGATGAACATGGGAGAGCAGAAGGCTGCCTAATACTGAAGCACCCCCAAACAACAAACCAAATGCAACAACTAGTACAAGCATTCCAGGGAAAAGGTCTGCAGAAGACGGATTTGCATACAGTGATGTCATCCAAGCAGTGGGCCAAAGTTGGCTGGAACCCTCATCTGCATATGAAAAGAGAAAAGGGGTATGCAGGGCATGGCGGCCTTTTGCGGCGCTTGGATGACCCTTAGTTCGCATTAAACACCTCCACCCTCCGTCGGTGTGGGGCTCATGTTGGCTATGCCCCAGCCCCTGAAGCATTCAAGCTGATTTCTTGCAGCAGCTGGGCACTGTAACAGCTCCAGAGCTGCTCTGTAAGGCAAGTAAAAGGGTGTTGGCCCTGCAGCACTACCTGTAGTTTGCATTGTGCGTTGGAAGGCACAAAGTAAGCAGACAGGAGAAGTCAGGAGAGTGCACAAGGGCAAGGGCAGGGGCTCAAGAAAAGAGAAGTGGAAACAGACAGCAAACTAGGCTGGAGAGAGACCTGAGACAAAGAGATCTGAATTATACGAGTAGCCGACCAGAGGAAACACAAATTATGTAGTCAAGTGTCCCACATTTGGGGAAATCGTAGGAGCAGCACACCCAGAGTGCAATGGGTGAGCCTTGCCCTGGGAGAAGCACCTTCCTGATCATAGTATCTCACCTGGCAGGTAAGTAGGAGTTGGGCTAGAGCTGGGGAGGGTTGCTGCTCGGGCACCCCCCTGTCAAGTGAAGGAAATCCAACTGAGGCAGCACAAGGAAACTCTCAAAAAAAGAACAAGGCTAGAGGAAGATCTGAGACAAAGAAATCTGACTTTTACCAGAGCTGACCAGAGGAAAGCACAAACACAGTCCCCCACTACCACAAATAATGCAGTCGAGTTTCCCACATTTGGGGAAATCACAGGGGTCAGCATACCCAGAATGCAATGAATGAACCTCACCCTGGAAGAACAATCTTCATGACCATGGTATCTCCTATGCAAAATAAGTATGATTTGGGATAGGGCTGGGGATGGCCGCTGCTCAGGCACATCTCTGTCAAGTAAAGGAGATTCAACTGAGGCAGCACAAGAGAACTCTCATCTGGGGACAACAACTGCAGGGAGAACACATATTTTCAGATGAACATGGGAGAGTAGTAAGGCTGCCTAATACTGAAGCACCCCAAACAACAAACCAAATGCAACAACTAGTACAAGCATTCCTGGGGGAAGGTCTGCAGAAGACGTATTTGCATACGGTGATGTCATCCAAGCAGTGGGCCAAAGTTGGCTGGAACCCTCATCTGCATATGAAAAGAGAAAAGGGGTATGCAGGGCATGGCGGCCTTTTGCGGCGCTTGGATGACCCTTAGTTCGCATTAAACACCTCCACCCTCCGTCGGTGTGGGGCTCATGTTGGCTATGCCCCAGCCCCTGAAGCATTCAAGCTGATTTCTTGCAGCAGCTGGGCACTGTAACAGCTCCAGAGCTGCTCTGAAAGGCAAGTAAAAGGGTGTGGGCCCTGCAGCACTACCTGTAGTTTGCATTGTGCGTTGGAAGGCACAAAGTAAGCAGACAGGAGAAGTCAGGAGAGTGCACAAGGGCATAGAAGGCAGCGGCTCAAGAAAAGAGAAGTGGAAACAGACAGCAAACTAGGCTGGAGAGAGACCTGAGACAAAGAGATCTGAATTATACGAGAGCCGACCAGGGGAAACGCAAATTATGCAGTCAAGTTTCCCACATTTGGGGAAATCGCAGGAGCAGCACACCCAGAGTGCAATGGGTGAGCCTTGCCCTGGGAGAAGCACCTTCATGATCATAGTATCTCACCTGGCAGTTATGTAGGAGTTGGGCTAGAGCTGGGGAGGGTCGCTGCTCGGGTACCCCCCTGTCAAGTGAAGGAGATCAAACTGAGGCAGCACAATGGAACTCTCGAAAGTAGAACAAGGCTAGAGGAAGATCTGAGACAAAGAAATCTGACTTTTACCAGAGCTGACCAGAGGAAAACACAAACACAGTCCCCCACTACCACAAATAATGCAGTTGAGTTTCCCACATTTGGGGAAATCACAGGGGTCAGCATACCCAGAATGCAATGAATGAACCTCACCCTGGGAGAACAATCTTTATGACCATGGTATCTCCTATGCAAAATAAGTATGATTTGGGATAGGGCTGGGGAGGGCCGCTGCTCAGGCACATCTCTGTCAAGTAAAGGAGATTCAACTGAGGCAGCACAAGGGAACTCTCATCTGGGGACAACAACTGCCGGGAGAACACATATTTTCAGATGAACATGGGAGGGCAGAAGGCTGCCTAATACTGAAGCACCCCCAAACAACAAACCAAATGCAACAACTAGTACAAGCATTCCTGGGGGAAGGTCTGCAGAAGACGGATTTGCATACAGTGATGTCATCCAAGCAGTGGGCCAAAGTTGGCTGGAACCCTCATCTGCATATGAAAAGAGAAAAGGGGTATGCAGGGCATGGCGGCCTTTTGCGGCGCTTGGATGACCCTTAGTTCGCATTAAACACCCCCACCCTACTTCGGTGTGGGGCTCATGTTGGCCATGCCCCAGCCCCTGAAGCATTCAAGCTGATTTCTTGCAGCAGCTTGGCACTGTAACAGCTCCAGAGCTGCTCTGTAAGGCAAGTAAAAGGGTGTGGGCCCTGCAGCACTACCTGTAGTTTGCATTGTGCATCGGAAGGCACAAAGTAAGCAGACAGGAGGAGAAGTCAGGATAGTGCACAAGGGTATAGAAGGGAGGGGCTCAAGAAAAAAGAAGTGGAAACAGACAGCAAACTAGGCTGGAGAGAGACCTGAGACAAAGAGATCTGAATTATATGAGAGCCGACTAGGGGAAACACAAATTATGCAATCAAGTTTCCCATATTTGGGGAAATCGCAGGGGCAGCACACCCAGAGTGCAATGGGTGAGCCTTGCCCTGGGAGAAGCAACTTCATGATCATAGTATCTCACCTGGCAGGTAAGTAGGAGTTGGGCTAGAGCTGGGGAGGGTCGCTGCTCGGGCACCCCCCTGTCAAGTGAAGGAGATCCAACTGAGGCAGCACAAGGGAACTCTTGAAAGAAGAACAAGGCTAGAGGAAGATCTGAGACAAAGAAATCTGACTTTTACCAGAGCTGACCAGAGGAAAGCACAAACACAGTCCCCCACTACCACAAATAATGCAGTTGAGTTTCCCACATTTGGGGAAATCACAGAGGTCAGCATACCCAGAATGCAATGAATGAACCTAACCCTGGGAGAACAATCTTCATGACCATGGTATCTCCTATGCAAAATAAGTATGATTTGGGATAGGGCTGGGGAGGGCCGCTGCTCAGGCACATCTCTGTCAAGTAAAGGAGATTCAACTGAGGCAGCACAAGGGAACTCTCATCTGGGGACAACAACTGCAGGGAGAACACATATTTTCAGATGAACATGGGAGGGCAGAAGGCTGCCTAATACTGAAGCACCCCCAAACAACAAACCAAATGCAACAACTAGTGCAAGCATTCCTGGGGGAAGGCCTGCCGCAGATGGATTTGCATATGGTGATGTCATCCAAGCAGTGGGTCAAAGTTGGCTTCAACCCTCGTCTGCATATGAAAAGAGAAAAGGGGCATGCAGGGCATGGCGGCCTTTTGCGGCGCTTGGCTGACCCCTAGTTTGCATTAAACACCTCCACCCTCCGTCGGTGTGGGGCTCATGTTGGCTATGCCCCAGCCCCTGAAGCATTCAAGCTGATTTCTTGCTGCAGCTGGGCACTGTAACAGCTCCAGAGCTGCTCTGTAAGGCAAGTAAAAGGGTGTGGGCCCTGCAGCACTACCTGTAGTTTGCATTGTGCGTTGGAAGGCACAAAGTAAGCAGACAGGAGAAGTCTGGAGAGTGCACAAGGGCATAGAAGGCAGCGGCTCAAGAAAAGAGAAGTGGAAACAGACAGCAAACTAGGCTGGAGAGAGACCTGAGACAAAGAGATCTGAATTATACGAGAGCCGACCAGGGGAAACACAAATTATGCAGTCAAGTTTCCCAGCACAAGGGAACTCTCATCTGGGTACAACAACTGCAGGGAGAACACATATTTTCAGATGAACATGGGAGGGCAGAAGGCTGCCTAATACTGAAGCATCCCCAAACAACAAACCAAATGCAACAACTAGTAAAAGCATTCCAGGGTGAAGGTCTGCAGAAGATGGATTTGCATACGGTGATGTCATCCAAGCAGTGGGCCAAAGTTGGCTGGAACCCTCATCTGCATATAAAAAGAGAAAAGGGTTATGCAGGGCATGGCGGCCTTTTGCGGCGCTTGGATGACCCCTAGTTTGCATTAAACACCTCCACCCTCCTTCGGTGTGGGGCTCATGTTGGCTATGCCCCAGCCCCTGAAGCATTCAAGCTGATTTCTTGCAGCAGCTGGGCACTGTAACAGCTCCAGAGCTGCTCTGTAAGGCAAGTAAAAGGGTGTGGGCCCTGCAGCACTACCTATAGTTCGCATTGTGCGTTGGAAGGCACAAAGTAAGCAGAAAGGAGGAGAAGTCAGGATAGTGCGCAAGGGCATAGAAGGGAGCGGCTCAAGAAAAGAGAAGTGGAAACAGACAGCAAACTAGGCTGGAGAGAGACCTGAGACAAAGAGATCTGAATTATACGAGAGCCGACCAGGGGAAACACAAATTATGCAGTCAAGTTTCCCACATTTGGGGAAATCGCAGGAGCAGCACACCCAGAGTGCAATGGGTGAGCCTTGCCCTGGGAGAAGCACCTTCATGATCATAGTATCTCACCTGGCAGGTAAGTAGGAGTTGGGCGAGAGCTGGGGAGGGTCGCTGCTCGGGTACTTCCCTGTAAAGTGAAGGAGATCCAACTGAGGCAGCACAAGGGAACTCTCGAAAGAAGAACAAGGCTAGAGGAAAATCTGAGACAAAGAAATCTGAGTTTTACCAGAACTGACCAGAGGAAAGCACAAACACAGTCCCCCACTACCACAAATAATGCAGTCGAGTTTCCCACATTTGGGTAAATCACAGGGGTCAGCATACCCAAAATGCAATGAATGAACCTCACCCTGGGAGAACAATCTTCATGACCATGGTATCTCCTATGCAAAATAAGTATGATTTGGGATAGGGCTGGGGAGGGCCGCTGCTCATGCACATCTCTGTCAAGTAAAGGAGATTCAACTGAGGCAGCACAAGGGAACTCTCATCTGGGGACAACAACTGCAGGGAGAACACATTTTTTCAGATGAACATGGGAGGGCAGAAGGCTGCCTAATACTGAAGCACCCCCAAACAACAAACCAAATGCAACAACTAGTACAAGCATTCCTGGGGGAAGTTCTGCAGAAGACGGATTTGCATACGGTGATGTCATCCAAGCAGTGGGCAAAAGTTGGCTGGAACCCTCATCTGCATATGAAAAGAGAAAAGGGGTATGCAGGGCATGGCGGCCTTTTGCGGCGCTTGGATGACCCTTAGTTCGCATTTAACACCCCCACCCTCCTTCGGTGTGGGGCTCATGTTGGCCATGCCCCATCCCCTGAAGCATTCAAGCTGATTTCTTGCAGCAGCTTGGCACTGTAACAGCTCCAGAGCTGCTCTGTAAGGCAAGTAAAAGGGTGTGGGCCCTGCAGCACTACCTGTAGTTTGCATTGTGCATTGGAAGGCACAAAGTAAGCAGACAGGAGGAGAAGTCAGGATAGTGCACAAGGGTATAAAAGCGAGTTTCCCACATTTGGGAAAATCACAGGGGTCAGCATACCCAGAATGCAATGAATGAACCTCACCCTGGGAGAACAATCTTCATGACCATGGTATCTCCTATGCAAAATTAGTATGATTTGGGATAGGGCTGGGGAGGGCCGCTGCTCAGGCACATCTCTGTCAAGTAAAGGAGATTCAACTGAGGCAGCACAAGGGAACTCTCATCTGGGGACAACAACTGCAGGGAGAACACATATTTTCAGATGAAAATCTTGGTCATGCTCTGGTTTCTCTTCAGAACGAACAAATCTTTCGCCTTTTACTAAAGATTTCCGTGGAGAGGAGCAAAACCAAGTTTTATCTCAATTTTTGCATGCCCCATCTTTTTGGGGTTTCTTTTATCGGTTTAAAGATAGAATGAGTGTGCTTTAATGTAAGCTCATTTGCATAGAAATGACAGTAAATGTTTGTTTCTTTTCAAACAGAACTTTCTTGACCATGCTACTTGCTTGAAAGATCTGGGAGCACATGGAATACAGTACAAACCATGCTTATAGCAAGGAGAAGCCAGGTGAGAAATCTGCTTTCTTTCAAGTTGGGCGCTCACTTTGATCTGAATGAGGACTGCTGGCACAGCATTTAGGCGACAGGTGGAATCTTGGTCATGCTCTGGTTTCTGTTCAGAACGAACAAATCTTTCGCCTTTTATGAAAGATTTCTGTGGAGAGGAGCAAAACTGAGTTTTATCTCAATTTTTGCATGCCCCATATTATTGGGGTTTCTTTTATCAGTTTAAAGACAGAACGAGTGTGCTTACTTGTTAGCTTTAATGTAAGTTTATTTGCATAACAATGACTATAAATGTCTGTTTCTTTTCAAGCAGAACTTTCTTAACCATACTAATTGCTTGAAAGATCTGGGAGCACATGGAAAAGAGTACAAACCATGTTTATAGCAAGGGGAAGCCTGGTGAGAAATCTGCTTTCTTTCATTCAAATTGGGTGCTCACTTTGATCTGAATGAGAACTGCTGGCATGGCACTCAGGCGACAGGTGGAATCTTGGTCATGCTCTGGTTTCTCTTCAGAACTAACAAATATTTTGCCTTTTATTAAAGATTTCCGTGGAGAGGAGCAAAACTGAGTTTTATCTCACTTTTTGCATGCCCCATATTATTGGGGTTTCTTTTATCAGTTTAAAGACAGAACGGGTGTGCTTTCTTGTTAGCTTTAATGTAAGTTTATTTGCATAACAATGACAGTAAATGTTTGTTTCTTTTCAAACAGAACTTTCTTGACCATGCTACTTGCTTGAAAGATCTGGGAGCACATGGAAAACAGTACAAACCATGCAGTATCACAAGAGCCTTTATTTGATCTTTCATGAAGATAGAGCAGAATTGAGGACACGTCAACAATTTCTGCCGAAGGTGGTTCATCTTTCCACATGGTGCCTTTGGCCACTGACACCTTCGTTGAGTCAAAGTCTCTGGCTGTGGTCAGAACTTTGAAAATTTATGTCACCAGAACGGTTCAGATTAGGAAAACAGAGGCTCTGTTTGTCCTGTATGCTCCCAACAGGATTGGGTGTCCTGCTTCCATGCAGACCATTATGCGCTGGATCTGTGGTAAGATTCAGCATGCTCGTTCCACGGCAGGATTGCCGTTACTGAAGTAGGTGAAGACCCATTCTACTAGAAAGGTGGGTTCATCCTTGGCAGCTGGTCGGGGAGTCTCGGCATTGCAACTTTGCCGAGCAGCTATTTAGTAAACACTTTTGCTAAGTTTTACAAGTTTGATACCTTGGCTGATGATAACCTTAAGTTGGGTCATTCGGTGCTGCAGAGTCGTACGCACTCTCCCACCCGTTCAAGAGCTTTGGTATAACCCCATGGTTCTTAATGTGACCCCAGCATCCTCTAGGTCGTATGAGAAAATAGGATTTTAATACCTACCGGTAAATCCTTTTCTCTTAGTCTGTAGAGGATGCTGGGCACCCGTCCCAGTCCATACTGTGTCTGCAGTTATTACTTGTGGTTATACACATGTTGTGTTATGGTTCTGGTCAGCTTTTTGCTGCAATTGTTCATGCCGTTGGCTTGTGTTCTGTTGAATGCCACGTTCTGCGGCATGCTTAAGGTGTGAGCTGGTAAGATGCTCACCTTAGTTTAACAATAAATCCTTTCCTCGAAATGTCCGTCTCCCTGGGCACAGTTCCTATAACTGGAGTCTGGAGGAGGGGCATAGAGGGAGGAGCCAGTTCACACCCTTTGAAAGTCTTAAAGTGCCCATGTCTCTTGCGGATCCCGTCTATACCCCATGGTTCTTAATGTGACCCCAGCATCCTCTACGGACTAAGAGAAAAGAATGCCCTTGCGCACTATCCTGACTTCTCCTCCCGTCTGCTTACTTTGTGCCTTCCAACGCACAATGCAAACTACAGGTAGTGCTGCAGGGCCCACACCCTTTTACTTGCTTTACAGAGCAGCTCTGGAGCTGTTACAGTGCCCAGCTGCTGCAAGAAATCAGCTTGAATGCTTCAGGGGCTGGGGCATAGCCAACATGAGCCCCACACCGAAGGAGGGTGGAGGTGTTTAATGCGAACTAGGGGTCATCCAAGCGCCGCAAAAGGCCGCCATGCCCTGCACACCCCTTTATTCTTTTCATATGCAGACGAGGGTTGAAGCCAACTTTGACCCACTGCTTGGATGACATCACCATATTCAAATCCATCTGCTGCAGGCCTTCCCCCAGGAATGCTTGCACTAGTTGTTGCATTTGGTTTGTTGTTTGGGGGTGCTTCAGTATTAGGCAGCCTTCTGCCCTCCCATGTTCATCTGAAAATATGTGTTCTCCCTGCAGTTGTTGTCCCCAGATGAGAGTTCCCTTGTGCTGCCTCAGTTGAATCTCCTTTACTTGACAGAGATGTGCCTGAGCAGCGGCCCTCCCCAGCCCTATCCCAAATCATACTTATTTTGCATAGGAGATACCATGGTCATGAAGATTGTTCTCCCAGGGTTAGGTTCATTCATTGCATTCTGGGTATGCTGACCCCTGTGATTTCCCCAAATGTGGGAAACTCAACTGCATTATTTGTGGTAGTGGGGGACTGTGTTTGTGCTTTCCTCTGGTCAGCTCTGGTAAAAGTCAGATTTCTTTGTCTCAGATCTTCCTCTAGCCTTGTTCTTCTTTCGAGAGTTCCCTTGTGCTGCCTCAGTTGGATCTCCTTCACTTGACAGGGGGGTGCCCGAGCAGCGACCCTCCCCAGCTCTAGCCCAACTCCTACTTACCTGCCAGGTGAGATACTATGATCATGAAGATGCTTCTCCCAGGGCAAGGCTCACCCATTGCACTCTGGGTGTGCTGCCCCTGCGATTTCCCCAAATGTGGGAAACTTGACTGCATAATTTGTGTTTCCCCTGGTCGGCTCTCATATAATTCAGATCTCTTTGTCTCAGGTCTCTCTCCAGCCTAGTTTGCTGTCTGTTTCCACTTCTTTTTTCTTGAGCCCCTCCCTTCTATACCCTTGTGCACTATCCTGACTTCTCCCGTCTGCTTACTTTGTGCCTTCCAACGCACAATGCAAACTACAGGTAGTGCTGCAGGGCCCACACCCTTTTACTTGCTTTACAGAGCAGCTCTGGAGCTGTTACAGTGCCCAGCTGCTGCAAGAAATCAGCTTGAATGCTTCAGGGGCTGGGGCATAGCCAACATGAGCCCCACACCGAAGGAGGGTGGAGGTGTTTAATGCGAACTAGGGGTCATCCAAGCGCCGCAAAAGGCCGCCATGCCCTGCACACCCCTTTTTTCTTTTCATATGCAGACGAGGGTTGAAGCCAACTTTGACCCACTGCTTGGATGACATCACCATATGCAAATCCATCAGCTGCAGGCCTTCCCCCAGGAATGCTTGCACTAGTAGTTGCATTTGGTTTGTTGTTTGGGGGTGCTTCAGTTTTAGGCAGCCTTCTGCCCTCCCATGTTCATCTGAAAATATGTGTTCTCCCTGCAGTTGTTGTCCCCAGATGAGAGTTCCCTTGTGCTGCCTCAGTTGAATCTCCTTTACTTGACAGAGATGTGCCTGAGCAGCGGCCCTCCCCAGCCCTATCCCAAATCATACTTATTTTGCATAGGAGATACCATGGTCATGAAGATTGTTCTCCCAGGGTTAGGTTCATTCATTGCATTCTGGGTATGCTGACCCCTGTGATTTCCCCAAATGTGGGAAACTCAACTGCATTATTTGTGGTAGTGGGGGACTGTGTTTGTGCTTTCCTCTGGTCAGCTCTGGTAAAAGTCAGATTTCTTTGTCTCAGATCTTCCTCTAGCCTTGTTCTTCTTTCGAGAGTTCCCTTGTGCTGCCTCAGTTGGATCTCCTTCACTTGACAGGGGGGTGCCCGAGCAGCGACCCTCCCCAGCTCTAGCCCAACTCCTACTTACCTGCCAGGTGAGATACTATGATCATGAAGATGCTTCTCCCAGGGCAAGGCTCACCCATTGCACTCTGGGTGTGCTGCCCCTGCGATTTCCCCAAATGTGGGAAACTTGACTGCATAATTTGTGTTTCCCCTGGTCGGCTCTCATATAATTCAGATCTCTTTGTCTCAGGTCTCTCTCCAGCCTAGTTTGCTGTCTGTTTCCACTTCTTTTTTCTTGAGCCCCTCCCTTCTATACCCTTGTGCACTATCCTGACTTCTCCCGTCTGCTTACTTTGTGCCTTCCAAAGCACAATGCAAACTACAGGTAGTGCTGCAGGGCCCACACCCTTTTACTTGCTTTACAGAGCAGCTCTGGAGCTGTTACAGTGCCCAGCTGCTGCAAGAAATCAGCTTAAATGCTTCAGGGGCTGGGGCATAGCCAACATGAGCCCCTCACCGAAGGAGGGTGGAGGTGTTTAATGCGAACTAGGGGTCATCCAAGCGCCGCAAAAGGCCGCCATGCCCTGCACACCCCTTTATTCTTTTCATATGCAGACGAGGGTTGAAGCCAATTTTGACCCACTGCTTGGATGACATCACCATATTCAAATCCATCTGCTGCAGGCCTTCCCCCAGGAATGCTTGCACTAGTTGTTGCATTTGGTTTGTTGTTTGGGGGTGCTTCAGTATTAGGCAGCCTTCTGCCCTCCCATGTTCATCTGAAAATATGTGTTCTCCCTGCAGTTGTTGTCCCCAGATGAGAGTTCCCTTGTGCTGCCTCAGTTGAATCTCCTTTACTTGACAGAGATGTGCCTGAGCAGCGGCCCTCCCCAGCCCTATCCCAAATCATACTTATTTTGCATAGGAGATACCATGGTCATGAAGATTGTTCTCCCAGGGTTAGGTTCGTTCATTGCATTCTGGGTATGCTGACCCCTGTGATTTCCCCAAATGTGGGAAACTCAACTGCATTATTTGTGGTAGTGGGGGACTGTGTTTGTGCTTTCCTCTGGTCAGCTCGGGTAAAAGTCAGATTTCTTTGTCTCAGATCTTCCTCTAGCTTTGTTCTTCTTTCGAGAGTTCCCTTGTGCTGCCTCAGTTGGATCTCCTTCACTTGACAGGGGGGTGCCCGAGCAGCGACCCTCCCCAGCTCTAGCCCAACTCCTACTTACCTGCCAGGTGAGATACTATGATCATGAAGATGCTTCTCCCAGGGCAAGGCTCACCCATTGCACTCTGGGTGTGCTGCCCCTGCGATTTCCCCAAATGTGGGAAACTTGACTGCATAATTTGTGTTTTCCCTGGTCGGCTCTCATATAATTCAGATCTCTTTGTCTCAGGTCTCTCTCCAGCCTAGTTTGCTGTCTGTTTCCACTTCTTTTTTCTTGAGCCCCTCCCTTCTATACCCTTGTGCACTATCCTGACTTCTCCCGTCTGCTTACTTTGTGCCTTCCAACGCACAATGCAAACTACAGGTAGTGCTGCAGGGCCCACACCCTTTTACTTGCTTTACAGAGCAGCTCTGGAGCTGTTACAGTGCCCAGCTGCTGCAAGAAATCAGCTTAAATGCTTCAGGGGCTGGGGCATAGCCAACATGAGCCCCACACCGAAGGAGGGTAGAGGTGTTTAATGCGAACTAGGGGTCATCCAAGCGCCGCAAAAGGCCGCCATGCCCTGCACACCCCTTTTTTCTTTTCATATGCAGACGAGGGTTGAAGCCAACTTTGACCCACTGCTTGGATGACATCACCATATGCAAATCCATCTGCTGCAGGCCTTCCCCCAGGAATGCTTGCACTAGTAGTTGCATTTGGTTTGTTGTTTGGGGGTGCTTCAGTTTTAGGCAGCCTTCTGCCCTCCCATGTTCATCTGAAAATATGTGTTCTCCCTGCAGTTGTTGTCCCCAGATGAGAGTTCCCTTGTGCTGCCTCAGTTGAATCTCCTTTACTTGACAGAGATGTGCCTGAGCAGCGGCCCTCCCCAGCCCTATCCCAAATCATACTTATTTTGCATAGGAGATACCATGGTCATGAAGATTGTTCTCCCAGGGTGAGGTTCATTCATTGCATTCTGGGTATGCTGACCCCTGTGATTTCCCCAAATGTGGGAAACTCGACTGCATTATTTGTGGTAGTGGGGGACTGTGTTTGTGCTTTCCTCTGGTCAGCTCTGGTAAAAGTCAGATTTCTTTGTCTCAGATCTTCCTCTAGCCTTGTTCTTCTTTCGAGAGTTCCCTTGTGCTGCCTCAGTTGGATCTCCTTCACTTGACAGGGGGGTGCCCGAGCAGCGACCCTCCCCAGCTCTAGCCCAACTCCTACTTACCTGCCAGGTGAGATACTATGATCATGAAGATGCTTCTCCCAGGGCAAGGCTCACCCATTGCACTCTGGGTGTGCTGCCCCTGCGATTTCCCCAAATGTGGGAAACTTGACTGCATAATTTGTGTTTCCCCTGGTCGGCTCTCATATAATTCAGATCTCTTTGTCTCAGGTCTCTCTCCAGCCTAGTTTGCTGTCTGTTTCAACTTCTTTTTTCTTGAGCCCCTCCCTTCTATACCCTTGTGCACTATCCTGACTTCTCCCGTCTGCTTACTTTGTGCCTTCCAACGCACAATGCAAACTACAGGTAGTGCTGCAGGGCCCACACCCTTTTACTTGCTTTACAGAGCAGCTCTGTAGCTGTTACAGTGCCCAGCTGCTGCAAGAAATCAGCTTGAATGCTTCAGGGGCTGGGGCATAGCCAACATGAGCCCCACACCGAAGGAGGGTGGAGGTGTTTAATGCGAACTAGGGGTCATCCAAGCGCCGCAAAAGGCCGCCATGCCCTGCACACCCCTTTATTCTTTTCATATGCAGACGAGGGTTGAAGCCAACTTTGACCCACTGCTTGGATGACATCACCATATTCAAATCCATCTGCTGCAGGCCTTCCCCCAGGAATGCTTGCACTAGTTGTTGCATTTGGTTTGTTGTTTGGGGGTGCTTCAGTATTAGGCAGCCTTCTGCCCTCCCATGTTCATCTGAAAATATGTGTTCTCCCTGCAGTTGTTGTCCCCAGATGAGAGTTCCCTTGTGCTGCCTCAGTTGAATCTCCTTTACTTGACAGAGATGTGCCTGAGCAGCGGCCCTCCCCAGCCCTATCCCAAATCATACTTATTTTGCATAGGAGATACCATGGTCATGAAGATTGTTCTCCCAGGGTTAGGTTCATTCATTGCATTCTGGGTATGCTGACCCCTGTGATTTCCCCAAATGTGGGAAACTCAACTGCATTATTTGTGGTAGTGGGTGACTGTGTTTGTGCTTTCCTCTGGTCAGCTCGGGTAAAAGTCAGATTTCTTTGTCTCAGATCTTCCTCTAGCCTTGTTCTTCTTTCGAGAGTTCCCTTGTGCTGCCTCAGTTGGATCTCCTTCACTTGACAGGGGGGTGCCCGAGCAGCGACCCTCCCCAGCTCTAGCCCAACTCCTACTTACCTGCCAGGTGAGATACTATGATCATGAAGTTGCTTCTCCCAGGGCAAGGCTCACCCATTGCACTCTGGGTGTGCTGCCCCTGCGATTTCCCCAAATGTGGGAAACTTGACTGCATAATTTGTGTTTCCCCTGGTCGGCTCTCATATAATTCAGATCTCTTTGTCTCAGGTCTCTCTCCAGCCTAGTTTGCTGTCTGTTTCCACTTCTTTTTTCTTGAGCCCCTCCCTTCTATACCCTTGTGCACTATCCTGACTTCTCCCGTCTGCTTACTTTGTGCCTTCCAACGCACAATGCAAACTACAGGTAGTGCTGCAGGGCCCACACCCTTTTACTTGCTTTACAGAGCAGCTCTGGAGCTGTTACAGTGCCCAGCTGCTGCAAGAAATCAGCTTAAATGCTTCAGGGGCTGGGGCATAGCCAACATGAGCCCCACACCGAAGGAGGGTAGAGGTGTTTAATGCGAACTAGGGGTCATCCAAGCGCTGCAAAAGGCCGCCATGCCCTGCACACCCCTTTTTTCTTTTCATATGCAGACGAGGGTTGAAGCCAACTTTGACCCACTGCTTGGATGACATCACCATATGCAAATCCATCTGCTGCAGGCCTTCCCCCAGGAATGCTTGCACTAGTAGTTGCATTTGGTTTGTTGTTTGGGGGTGCTTCAGTTTTAGGCAGCCTTCTGCCCTCCCATGTTCATCTGAAAATATGTGTTCTCCCTGCAGTTGTTGTCCCCAGATGAGAGTTCCCTTGTGCTGCCTCAGTTGAATCTCCTTTACTTGACAGAGATGTGCCTGAGCAGCGGCCCTCCCCAGCCCTATCCCAAATCATACTTATTTTGCATAGGAGATACCATGGTCATGAAGATTGTTCTCCCAGGGTGAGGTTCATTCATTGCATTCTGGGTATGCTGACCCCTGTGATTTCCCCAAATTTGGGAAACTCGACTGCATTATTTGTGGTAGTGGGGGACTGTGTTTGTGCTTTCCTCTGGTCAGCTCTGGTAAAAGTCAGATTTCTTTGTCTCAGATCTTCCTCTAGCCTTGTTCTTCTTTCGAGAGTTCCCTTGTGCTGCCTCAGTTGGATCTCCTTCACTTGACAGGGGGTGCCCAAGCAGCAATCCTCCACAGCTCTAGCCCAACTCCTACTTACCTGCCAGGTGAGATACTATGATCTTCACTGTTAGGGCAATCAGGATGTGGAATTCCCTGCCAGGGAAGGTGGTAATGGTGGACTCTGTAATTGGATTTAAAAAAGGAATGGATACATTTCTGAATGAAAAAGCTATCCAAGGTTATAATACTTAAAATATCAACATGGTTAATCCGGGGGTAACATGAGTTGTAGTAGTTAACTAGTCATAAAACATTATTCAGCAAGTATGTAGAATCATCACAACTTAAAACAGGTTGAACACGATGGGCAATTTGCCTCTTTTCAACCTCAAAAACTATATTACTATATGTTACTATATTACTATGTTACTGTAGTATACAGAACACCACAATGTAATGAGCAGTGATAGTGAGCACTGATGAGGATACTAGAACTGACACTGAGCAGCAAGATGCAGCACTGGACTATTAGTAATGTACTGTAGTATGCTGAGCACCACAATGCAGCACAAGACAATGAGCAGTGATACTGAGCACTGATGAGGATACTACTGAGAACTGACACTGAGCAGGAGAGACACACTACTAGTATTACTGAGCAGCAATAAGTAACCACTGATAATGAGCACTGATATTGAGATTTCCACTGAGAGAACATAGCCACGTCCTCTCCGCTCTCTCTTCAATGCACGAGTAAAAATGGCGGCAACGCGCAGCTCTTTATATGAAATCCGAATCTCGCGAGAATCCGACAGCGGGATGATGACATTTTCCCTTGTTCAGGTTTTCCGAGTCAGGCGGGAACAACCGAGCCTGCCTCGGACCAGTGTAAACCACGTGGAGTTCGTGGGGAATTCGGTTCTCGGAGAACCGAACCCGCTCCTCTCTACCTTATACCCATAATTTTTTTTATTTTCAATCTAAGCCCCTGCAGTTTTCTGTAAGCATCTGCTTCGCTATGATGATCAACAAGTCACAAGGGCAAACACTCAGGGCTTGAGGCGTAGATCTTAGGACCAGCTGCTACAAGCATGGCAGAGGTGTCACTATCACTGGTGACACCCAGAGAGGTGGCGAAGGAGATTGTAATGCAGTGCGCGCAGATAAGCAGCGCAATGGTAAAAAGGAGGCATGGTTTCATAGGTAGGGGCGTGGCCTGGTGGCCTGAATCTACATTTTGTTGCTCCGGGTGTCCCGGGGGTTGGGGGCTGCACCCAGGGACTAGTGTGTGAGCGGTGCTGGCTCCTGCACAGTGACAGGACATGGCCACCCAGCATGACGCCTCCCTTCTTGACCATGCTGTAATTGCAGTCGCACTGCAGTTCAGCGTGATCATAAAAAATGGTGTAGCCTTCTGCTGGTGCAGACTGTATGTGCGCGCAGGAAGCCGCCACCATTTTTGTGATCACAGCGGCTGAATGTGATGTCATACAGCCGCTGTGACCACGCCCCCTGTGTCTCCTCCGTTGCAGACCCCATTTTGAAGCCTTGCCCCCGCACCGCTCCATCCCTGACTTGGAAATGGAGTTTTGCTGACCCCCCTCTCCCCCCCTGCCCCGATTGACAGGCAGAGGCGATCGCATTCTCTGCGGGGTGCCGCAGAAAATGCAGGCACATGCGTATGCTGTTAGCAATTTTTGCAGTTGGATCGCTTATTGTGATTGCAATCCAACCTGAATCAGGCCCTATTACCTATCGCAATGCGCTGCGGGCAGTACAAAATTGGTTTAATATGGGAGAAAAACCCCCAGACCTGTGCTCCTTAACTGTACCTGGTGGCTTGTGGAGCGGCTGCCCAGTAATCAGTGTCCACGCCAGTGCGCACACGGTCCACCCCCTACGGCCACGCTCCCCTTTATCAGCGGCCTCGTGATCCGGAAGGGTGGTGTGTGTGTGACTGACCTTAGGAAGAAACCGGAGCCTCCGCTGCAGTGACCCAGCAACCAGGGCACGGGAGTATACAGCGCCGCTGGGAGTGATGAAGCTGCAGTAAAGATGTCTATTAGACCTAGCCTGCTGCAGCCCTTGTAGATTCTCATAAAAAAAGTTCTTATTTTCTTGTCAAAATTAATAGCTAAGAATAGGCTGCCTGAGGCAGGCCCCTGTTAAGTGGCCTGCTACTGAAGGCACCAACTACAAACTGAGCTCCCTGTTCATGGAAGCGGGGTTATAGAGGAGAATGCGCTGAGCATCTTGGGAACAGTCAAAAGCTTTGAGCCGGTTGGTGCCTCAGATCAAGATCCTACTCTACACCCCAATGTGAATCCTTGTGGAGTCCAGTGTACCCCACAGAAGAAATTAATGTGTCACACCCATTGGCAGCAACCTTAGAATAGCTGCTGACGGGCACAATTGAGAAAGGAAGGGGGGGGGGGGACATTTGAATCCAGCACATAGATGCAATTCAAATATGTAATTTGAACCTTCCTATTTTAAAATATAATGGATGAACCTCACCCTGTGAGAACAATCTTCATGATATAGAGATCTCATATGCAAAATAAGCATGAGTTGGGATAGGGCTGGGGAGGGTGGCTGCTCGGGCAAGCCCCTCCCCCGTCAAGTTAAGGAGATTCAACTGAGGAAGCACAAGGGAACTCTCGTCTGGGGACAACAACTGCAGGGAGACCACATCTTTTCAGATGAACATGGGAGGGCGGAAGGCTGCCTAATACTAAAGCACCATCAAATATCAAACCATATGCAATAACTAGTACAAGCATTCCTGGGGGAAGGTCTGCAGGAGACGAATTTGCATACGGTGATGTCATCCAAGCAGTGGGCCAAAGTTGGCTGGAACCCTCATCTGCATATGAAAAGAGAAAAGGGTTATGCAGGGCATGGCGGCCTTTTGCGGCGCTTGGATGACCCCTAGTTCGCATTAAACACCTCCACCCTCCTTCGGTGTGGGGTTCATGTTGGCTATGCCCCAGCCCCTGAAGCATTCAAGCTGATTTCTTGCAGCAGCTGGGCACTGTAACAGCTCCAGAGCTGCTCTGTAAGGCAAATAAAAGGGTGTGGGCCCTGCAGCACTACCTGTAGTTCGCATTGTGCATTGGAAGGCACAAAGTAAGCAGACGGGAGAAGTCAGGATAGTGCGCAAGGGTATAGAAGGGAGCGGCTCAAGAAAAGAGAAGTGGAAACAGACAGCAAACTAGGCTGGAGAGAGACCTGAGACAAAGAGATCTGAATTATACGAGAGCCGACCAGGGGAAACACAAATTATGCAGTCAAGTTTCCCACATTTGGGGAAATCGCAGGGGCAGCACACCCAGAGTGCAATGGGTGAGCCTTGCCCTGGGAGAAGCACCTTCAAGATCATAGTATCTCACCTGGCAGGTAAGTAGGAGTTGGGCTAGAGCTGGGGAGGGTCGCTGCTCGGGCACCCCCCTGTCAAGTGAAGGAGATCCAACTGAGGCAGCACAATGGAACTCTCGAAAGAAGAACAAGGCTAGAGGAAGATCTGAGACAAAGAAATCTGACTTTTACCAGAGCTGACCAGCGGAAAACACAAACACAGTCCCCCACTACCACAAATAATGCAGGCGAGTTTCCCACATTTGGGGAAATCACAGGGGTCAGCATTCCCAGAATGCAATGAATGAACCTCACCCTGGGTGAACAATTTTCATGACCATGGTGTCTCCTATGCAAAATAAGTATGATTTGTGATAGGGCTGGGGGGGGGGGCCGCTGCTCAGGCACATCTCTGTCAAGTAAAGGAGATTCAACTGAGGCAGCACAAGGGAACTCTCATCTGGGGACAACAACTGCAGGGAGAACACATATTTTCAGATGAACATGGGAGGGCAGAAGGCTGCCTAATACTGAAGCACCCCCAAACAACAAACCAAATGCAACAACTAGTGCAAGCATTCCTGGGGGAAGGCCTGCAGCAGATGGATTTGCATATGGTGATGTTATCCAAGCAGTGGGTCAAAGTTGGCTTCAACCCTCATCTGCATATGAAAAGAGAAAAGGGGCGTGCTGGGCATGGCAGCCTTTTGCGGTGCTTGGATGACCCCTAGATCGCATTAAACACCCCCACCCTCCTTTGGTGTGGGGCTCATGTTGGCCATGCCCCATCCCATGAAGCATTCAAGCTGATTTCTTGCAGCAGCTGGGCACTGTAACAGCTCCAGAGCTGCTCTGTAAGGCAAGTAAAAGGGTGTGGGCCCTGCAGCACTACCTGTAGTTTGCATTGTGCATTGGAAGGCACAAAGTAAGCAGACGGGAGGAGAAGTCAGGATAGTGCACAAGGGTATAGAAGGGAGGGGCTCAAGAAAAAAAGAAGTGGAAACAGACAGCAAACTAGGCTGGAGAGAGACCTGAGACAAAGAGATCTGAATTATACGAGAGCCGACCAGAGGAAACACAAATTATGCAGTCAAGTGTCCCACATTTGGGGAAATCGTAGGAGCAGCACACCCAGAGTGCAATGGGTGAGCCTTGCCCTGGGAGAAGCACCGTCCTGATTATAGTATCTCACCTGAGTGTGCTGCCCCTGCGATTTCCCCAAATGTGGGAAACTTGACTGCATAATTTGTGTTTCCCCTGGTCGGCTCTCATATAATTCAGATCTCTTTGTCTCAGGTCTCTCTCCAGCCTAGTTTGCTGTCTGTTTCCACTTCTTTTTTCTTGAGCCCCTCCCTTCTATACCCTTGTGGACTATCCTGACTTCTCCTCCTGTCTGCTTACTTTGTGCCTTCCAATGCACAATGCAAACTACAGGTAGTGCTGCAGGGCCCACACCCTTTTACTTGCCTTACAGAGCAGCTCTGGAGCTGTTACAGTGCCAAGCTGCTGCAAGAAATCAGCTTGAATGCTTCAGGGGCTGGGGCATGGCCAACATGAGCCCCACACCAAAGGAGGGTGGGGGTGTTTAATGCGAACTAAGGGTCATCCAAGCGCCGCAAAAGGCCGCCATGCCCTGCATACCCCTTTTCTCTTTTCATATGCAGATGAGGGTTCCAGCCAACTTTGGCCCACTGCTTGGATGACATCACTGTATGCAAATCCGTCTTCTGCAGACCTTCCCCCAGGAATGCTTGTACTAGTTGTTGCATTTGGTTTGTTGTTTGGGGGTGCTTCAGTATTAGGCAGCCTTCTGCCCTCCCATGTTCATCTGAAAATATGTGTTCTCACTGCAGTTGTTGTCCCCAGATGGGAGTTCCCTTGTGCTGCCTCAGTTGAATCTCCTTTACTCTAAAACTTTTAAAACTTAGCAAAAGTGTTTACTAAATAGCTGCTCGGCAAAGTTGCAATGCCGAGACTCCCCGACCAGCTGCCCAGGATGAACCCACCTTTCTAGTAGAATGGGTCTTCACCTAATTCAGTAACGGCAATCCTGCCGTGGAATGAGCATGCTGAATCTTACCACAGATCCAGCGCATAATGGTCTACATGGAAGCAGGACACCCAATCCTGTTGGGAGCATACAGGACAAACAGAGCCTCTGTTTTCCTAATCTGAACCGTTCTGGTGACATAAATTTTCAAAGTTCTGACCACAGCCAGAGACTTTGACTCAACGAAGGTGTCAGTGGCCAAAGGCACCATGTGGAAAGATGAACCACCTTCGGCAGAAATTGTTGACGTGTCCTCAATTCTGCTCTATCTTCATGAAAGATCAAATAAAGGCTCTTGTGATACTGCATGGTTTGTACTGTTTTCCATGTGCTCCCAGATCTTTCAAAAAAGAAGCATGGTCAAGAAAGTTCTGTTTGAAAAGAAACAACATTTACTGTCATTGTTATAGAATTTGGGAGAAAAAACAAGAAGAAATCTGCACTGTTGACGCACTGGACAGAATGAATGAATCATAAAATATAACCTTTATTAAGTATGTATTAAAATTGGATAAATATTAATATTATTATCCCAAACTGCAGTGAAACATAAAGGTTAAAATCACAGAACTAACATACATGTGCATAAGAAGAATAAAGAGATGTGAAAAAAAGGTTTAAAAAGCGTGTCCGTGTGTGATTATTTTTGAAGGCACAACCCTGGCGGGGTTGTTTATATAGATATATATGTTGCTAATAATCACTTTCTAGCGAAATGTTATTAAATAGCTGTTAGTATCTATGTCGTCAGGTACCACTGGGTCGTATCCTATATACTCCTGTGGGAAACTTGACTGCATAATTTGTGTTTCCCCTGGTCGGCTCTCGTATAATTCAGATCTCTTTGTCTCAGGTCTCTCTCCAGCCTAGTTTGCTGTCTGTTTCCACTTCTCTTTTCTTGAGCCGCTGCCTTCTATGCCCTTGTGCACTCTCCTGACTTCTCCTGTCTGCTTACTTTGTGCCTTCCAACGCACAATGCAAACTACTGGTAGTGCTGCAGGGCCCACACCCTTTTACTTGCCTTACAGAGCAGCTCTGGAGCTGTTACAGTGCCCAGCTGCAGCAAGAAATCAGCTTGAATGCTTCAGGTGCTGGGGCATAGCCAACAAGAGCCCCACACCGACGGAGGGTGGAGGTGTTTAATGCAAACTAGGGGTCAGCCAAGCGCCGCAAAAGGCCGCCATGCCCTGCATGCCCCTTTTCTCTTTTCATATGCAGACGAGGGTTGAAGCAAACTTTGACCCACTGCTTGGATGACATCACCATATGCAAATCCATCTGCGGCAGGCCTTCCCCCTGGAATGCTTGCACTAGTTGTTGCATTTGGTTTGTTGTTTGGGGGTGCTTCAGTATTAGGCAGCCTTCTGCCCTCCCATGTTCATCTGAAAATATGTGTTCTCCCTGCAGTTGTTGTCCCCAGATGAGAGTTCCCTTGTGCTGCCTCAGTTGAATCTCCTTTACTTGACAGAGATGTGCCTGAGCAGCGGCCCTCCCCAGCCCTATCCCAAATCATACTTATTTTGCATAGGAGATACCATGGTCATGAAGATTGTTCTCCCAGGGTTAGGTTCATTCATTGCATTCTGGGTATGCTGACCTCTGTGATTTCCCCAAATGTGGGAAACTCAACTGCATTATTTGTGGTAGTGGGGGACTGTGTTTGTGCTTTCCTCTGGTCAGCTCTGGTAAAAGTCAGATTTCTTTGTCTCAGATCTTCCTCTAGCCTTGTTCTTCTTTCAAGAGTTCCCTTGTGCTGCCTCAGTTGGATCTCCTTCACTTGACAGGGGGGTGCCCGAGCAGCGACCCTCCCCAGCTCTAGCCCAACTCCTACTTGCCTGCCAGGTTAGATACTATGATCATGAAGTTGCTTCTCCCAGGGCAAGGCTCACCCATTGCACTCTGGGTGTGCTGCCCCTGCGATTTCCCCAAATGTGGGAAACTTGACTGCATAATTTGTGTTTCCCCTAGTCGGCTCTCATATAATTCAGATCTCTTTGTCTCAGGTCTCTCTCCAGCCTAGTTTGCTGTCTGTTTCCACTTCTTTTTTCTTGAGCCCCTCCCTTCTACACCCTTGTGCACTATCCTGACTTCTCCTCCTGTCTGCTTACTTTGTGCCTTCCGATGCACAATGCAAACTACAGGTAGTGCTGCAGGGCCCACACCCTTTTACTTGCCTTACAGAGCAGCTCTGGAGCTGTTACAGTGCCAAGCTGCTGAAAGAAATCAGCTTGAATGCTTCAGGGGCTGGGGCATGGCCAACATGAGCCCCACACCGAAGGAGGGTGGGGGTGTTTAATGCGAACTAAGGGTCATCCAAGCGCCGCAAAAGGCCGCCATGCCCTGCATACCCCTTTTCTCTTTTCATATGCAGATGAGGGTTCCAGCCAACTTTGGCCCACTGCTTGGATGACATCACTGTATGCAAATCCGTCTTCTGCAGACCTTCCCCCAGGAATGCTTGTACTAGTTGTTGCATTTGGTTTGTTGTTTGGGGGTGCTTCAGTATTAGGCAGCCTTCTGCCCTCCCATGTTCATCTGAAAATATGTGTTCTCCCGGCAGTTGTTGTCCCCAGATGAGAGTTCCTTTGCGCTGCCTCAGTTGAATCTCCTTTACTTGACAGAGATGTGCCTGAGCAGCGGCCCTCCCCAGCCCTTTCCCAAATCATACTTATTTTGCATAGGAGATACCATGGTCATAAAGATTGTTCTCCCAGGGTGAGGTTCATTCATTGCATTCTGGGTATGCTGACTCCTGTGATTTCCCCAAATGTGGGAAACTCAACTGCATTATTTGTGGTAGTGGGGGACTGTGTTTGTGTTTTCCTCTGGTCAGCTCTGGTAAAAGTCAGATTTCTTTGTCTCAGATCTTCCTCTAGCCTTGTTCTTCTTTCGAGAGTTCCATTGTGCTGCCTCAGTTTGATCTCCTTCACTTGACAGGGGGGTACCCAAGCAGCGACCCTCCCCAGCTCTAGCCCAACTTCTACATACCTGCCAGGTGAGATACTATGATCATGAAGGTGCTTCTCCCAGGGCAAGGCTCACCCATTGCACTCTGGGTGTGCTGCTCCTGCGATTTCCCCAAATGTGGGAAACTTGACTGCATAATTTGTGTTTCCCCTGGTCGGCTCTCGTATAATTCAGATCTCTTTGTCTCAGGTCTCTCTCCAGCCTAGTTTGCTGTCTGTTTCCACTTCTCTTTTCTTGAGCCGCTGCCTTCTATGCCCTTGTGCACTCTCCTGACTTCTCCTGTCTGCTTACTTTGTGCCTTCCAACGCACAATGCAAACTACAGGTAGTGCTGCAGGGCCCACACCCTTTTACTTGCCTTTCAGAGCAGCTCTGGAGCTGTTACAGTGCCCAGCTGCTGCAAGAAATCAGCTTGAATGCTTCAGGGGCTGGGGCATAGCCAACATGAGCCCCACACCGACGGAGGGTGGAGGTGTTTAATGCGAACTAAGGGTCATCCAAGCGCCGCAAAAGGCCGCCATGCCCTGCAAACCACTTTTCTCTTTTCATATGCAGATGAGGGTTCCAGCCAACTTTGGCCCACTGCTTGGATGACATCACCGTATGCAAATCCGTCTTCTGCAGACCTTTTCCCAGGAATGCTTGTACTAGTTGTTGCATTTGGTTTGTTGTTTGGGGGTGCTTCAGTATTAGGCAGCCTTCTGCTCTCCCATGTTCATCTGAAAATATGTGTTCTCCCTGCAGTTGTTGTCCCCAGATGAGAGTTCCCTTGTGCTGCCTCAGTTGAATCTCCTTTACTTGACAGAGATGTGCCTGAGCAGCGGCCCTCCCCAGCCCTATCCCAAATCATACTTATTTTGCATAGGAGATACCATTGTCATGAAGATTGTTCTCCCAGGGTGAGGTTCATTCATTGCATTCTGGGTATGCTGACCCCTGTGATTTCCCCAAATGTGGGAAACTCGACTGCATTATTTGTGGTAGTGGGGGACTGTGTTTGTGCTTTCCTCTGGTCAGCTCTGGTAAAAGTCAGATTTCTTTGTCTCAGATCTTCCTCTAGCCTTGTTCTTTTTTCGAGAGTTTCCTTGTGCTGCCTCAGTTGGATCTCCTTCACTTGACAGGGGGGTGCCCGAACAGCGACCCTCCCCAGCTCTAGCCCAACTCCTACTTACCTGCCAGGTGAGATACTATGATCAGGAAGGTGCTTCTCCCAGGGCAAGGCTCACCCAATGCACTCTGGGTGTGCTGCTCCTACGATTTCCCCAAATGTGGGACACTTGATTACATAATTTGTGTTTCCTCTGGTCGGCTCTCGTATAATTCAGATCTCTTTGTCTCAGGTCTCTCTCCAGCCTAGTTTGCTGTCTGTTTCCACTTCTCTTTTCTTGAGCCGCTCCCTTCTATGCCCTTGTGCACTATCCTGACTTCTCCCGTCTGCTTACTTTGTGCCTTCCAACGCACAATGCAAACTACAGGTAGTGCTGCAGGGCCCACACCCTTTTACTTGCTTTACAGAGCAGCTCTGGAGCTGTTACAGTGCCCAGCTGCTGCAAGAAATCAGCTTGAATGCTTCAGGGGCTGGGGCATAGCCAACATGAGCCCCACACCGAAGGAAGGTGGAGGTGTTTAATGCGAACTAGGGGTCATCCAAGCGCCGCAAAAGGCCGCCATGCCCTGCACACCCCATTTTTATTTTCATATGCAGACGAGGGTTGAAGCCAACTTTGACCCACTGCTTGGATGACATCACCATATGCAAATCC
Source organism: Pseudophryne corroboree (assembly GCF_028390025.1). NCBI lineage: Eukaryota > Metazoa > Chordata > Amphibia > Anura > Myobatrachidae > Pseudophryne > Pseudophryne corroboree. The sequence goes on along the minus strand of NW_026968131.1, from coordinate 143,270 downwards.
ATCTGCTGCAGGCCTTCCCCCAGGAATGCTTGCACTAGTAGTTGCATTTGGTTTGTTGTTTGGGGGTGCTTCAGTATTAGGCAGCCTTCTGCCCTCCCATGTTCATCTGAAAATATGTGTTCTCCCTGCAGTTGTTGTCCCCAGATGAGAGTTCCCTTGTGTTGCCTCAGTTGAATCTCCTTTACTTGACAGAGATGTGCCTGAACAGCGGCCCTCCCCAGCCCTATCCCAAATCATACTTATTTTGCATAGGAGATACCATGGTCATGAAGATTGTTCTCCCAGGGTGAGGTTCATTCATTGCACTCTGGGTATGCTGACCCCTGTGATTTCCCCAAATGTGGGAAACTCGACTGCATTATTTGTGGTAGTGGGGGACTGTGTTTGTGCTTTCCTCTGGTCAGCTCTGGTAAAAGTCAGATTTCTTTGTCTCAGATCTTCCTCTAGCCTTGTTCTTCTTTCGAGAGTACCCTTGTGCTGCCTCAGTTGGATCTCCTTCACTTGACAGGGGGTGCCCGAGCAGCAATCCTCCACAGCTCTAGCCCAACTCCTACTTACCTGCCAGGTGAACTATGATCTTCACTGTTAGGGCAATCAGGATGTGGAATTCCCTGCCAGGGAAGGTGGTAATGGCGGACTCTGTAATTGGATTTAAAAAAGGAATGGATACATTTCTGAATGAAAAAGCTATCCAAGGTTATAATACTTAAAATATCGACATGGTTAATCCGGGGGTAACATGAGTTATAGTAGCTAACTAGTCATAAAACATTATTCAGCAAGTATGTAGAATCATCACAACTTAAAACAGGTTGAACACGATGGGCAATTTGCCTCTATTCAACCTCAAAAACTATGTTACTATATGTTACTATATTACTATGTTACTGTAGTATACAGAACACCACAATGTAATGAGCAGTGATAGTGAGCACTGATGAGGATACTAGAACTGACACTGAGCAGCAAGATGCAGCACTGGACTATTAGTAATGTACTGTAGTATGCTGAGCACCACAATGCAGCACAAGACAATGAGCAGTGATACTGAGCACTGATGAGGATACTACTGAGAACTGACACTGAGCAGGAGAGACACACTACTAGTATTACTGAGCAGCAATAAGTAACCACTGATACTGAGCACTGATATTGAGATTTCCACTGAGAGAACATAGCCACGTCCTCTCCGCTCTCTCTTCAATGCACGAGTAAAAATGGCGGCAACGCGCAGCTCTTTATATGGAATCCGAATCTCGCGAGAATCCGACAGCGGGATGATGACATTTTCCCTTGTTCAGGTTTTCCGAGTCAGGCGGGAACAACCGAGCCTGCCTCGGACCAGTGTAAACCACGTGGAGTTCGTCGGGAATTCGGTTCTCGGAGAACCGAACCCGCTCCTCTCTACCTTATACCCATCAATTTTTTTATTTTCAATCTAAGCCCCTGCAGTTTTCTGTAAGCATCTGCTTCGCTATGATGATCAACAAGTCACAAGGGCAAACACTCAGGGCTTGAGGCGTAGATCTTAGGACCAGCTGCTACAAGCATGGCAGAGGTGTCACTATCACTGGTGACACCAAGAGAGGTGGCGAGGGAGATTGTAATGCAGTGCGCGCAGATAAGCAGTGCAATGGTAAAAAGGAGGCATGGTTTCATAGGTAGGGGCGTGGCCTGGTGGCCTGAATCTACATTTTGTTGCTCCGGGTGTCCCGGGGGTTGGGGGCTGCACCCGGGGACTAGTGTGTGTGCGGTGCTGGCTCCTGCACAGTGACAGGGCATGGCCACCGAGCATGACGCCTCCATTCTTGACCATGCTGTAATTGCAGTCGCACTGCAGTTCAGCGTGATCATATAAAATGGTGTAGCCTCCTGCTGGTGCAGACTGTATGTGCGCGCAGGAAGCCGCCACCATTTTTGTGATCACAGCGGCTGAATGTGATGTCATACAGCCGCTGTGACCACGCCCCCTGTGTCTCCTCCGTTGCAGACCCCATTTTGAAGCCTTGCCCCCGCACCGCTCCATCCCTGACTTGGAAATGGAGTGTTGCTGACCCCCCTCTCCCCCCCCCCGCCCCGATTGACAGGCAGAGGCGATCGCATTCTCTGCGGGGTGCCGCAGAAAATGCAGGCACATGCGTATGCTCTTAGCAATTTTTGCAGTTGGATCGCTTATTGTGATTGCAATCCAACCTGAATCAGGCCCTATTACCTATCACAATGCGCTGCGGGCAGTACAAAATTGGTTTAATATAGGAGTAAAACTCCCAGACCTGTGCTCCTTAACTGTACCTGGTGGCTAGTGGAGCGGCTGCCCAGTAATCAGTGTCCACGCCAGTGCGCACACGGTCCACCCCCTACGGCCACGCTCCCCTTCATCAGCGGCCTCGTGATCCGGAAGGGCGGTGTGTGTGTGACTGACCTTAGGAAGAAACTGGAGCCTCCGCTGCAGTGACCCAGCAACCAGGGCACGGGAGTATACAGCGCCGCTGGGAGTGATGAAGCTGCAGTAAAGATGTCTATTAGACCTAGCCTGCTGCAGCCCTTGTAGATTCTCATAAAACAAGTTCTTTTTTTCTTGTCAAAATTAATAGCTAAGAATAGGCTGCCTGAGGCAGGCCCCTGTTAAGAGGCCTGCTACTGAAGGCACCAACTACAAACTGAGCTCCCTGTTCATGGAAGCGGGGTTATAGAGGAGAATGCACTGAGCATCTTCGGAACAGTCAAAAGCTTTGAGCCGGTTGGTGCCTCAGATCAAGATCCTACTCTACACCCCAATGTGAATCCTTGTGGAGTCCAGTGTACCCCACAGAAGAAATTAATGTGTCACACCCATTGGCAGCAACCTTAGAATAGCTGCTGACGGGCACAATTGAGAAAGGAAGGGGGGGGGGGGGACATTTGAATCCAGCACATAGATGCAATTCAAATATGTAATTTGTACCTTCCTATTTTAAAATATAATGGATGAACCTCACCCTGTGAGAACAATCTTCATGATCAAGAGATCTCATATGCAAAATAAGTATGAGTTGGGATAGGGCTGGGGAGGGTGGCTGCTCGGGCAGCCCCTCCCCCGTCAAGTTAAGGAGATTCAACTGAGGACGCACAAGGGAACTCTCGTCTGGGGACAACAACTGCAGGGAGACCACATCTGTTCAGATGAACATGGGAGGGTGGAAGGCTGCCTAATATTGAAGCACCATCAAATATCAAACCATATGCAACAACTAGTACAAGCATTCCAGGGGGAAGGTCTGCAGAAGACGGATTTGCATACGGTGATGTCATCAAAGCAGTGGACCAAAGTTGGCTGGAACCCTCATCTGCATATGAAAAGAGAAAAGGGGCATGCAGGGCATGGCGGCCTTTTGCGGTGCTTGGATGACCCCTAGTTCGCATTAAACACCCCCACCCTCCTTTGGTGTGGGGCTCATGTTGGCCATGCCCCATCCCCTGAAGCATTCAAGCTGATTTCTTGCAGCAGCTGGGCACTGTAACAGCTCCAGAGCTGTTCTGTAAGGCAAGTAAAAGGGTGTGGGCCCTGCAGCACCACCTGTAGTTCGCATTGTGCGTTGGAAGGCACAAAGTAAGCAGACGGGAGGAGAAGTCAGGATAGGGCATCCTTTTCTCTTAGTCCGTAGAGGATGCTGGGGTCACATTAAGAACCATGGGGTATAGACGGGATCCGCAAGAGACATGGGCACTTTAAGACTATCAAAGGGTGTGAACTGGCTCCTCCCTCTATGCCCCTCCTCCAGACTCCAGTTATAGGAACTGTGCCCAGGGAGACGGACATTTCGAGGAAAGGATTTATTGTTAAACTAAGGTGAGCATCTTACCAGCTCACACCTTAAGCATGCCGCAGAACGTGGCATTCAACAGAACACAAGCCAACGGCATGAACAATTGCAGCGTGGCCTAAGTAAAAGGGGGTGTGACTTCGCGGGAGGACCCGCGATCGCGAGTCACGCCCCCGTTTTCGGCACTGAGGGGGCATGCCCAGCGCTCTGTGAGCCGCTGGCATGCCACCTCTCCCTCTGACTTCAGTGAATAGACGCTGTGCGCATGCGCACAGCGTCTATTCACCGCTGCTCTGCTAAGCAGGGCAGCGACAGACAGAGCCTCCCAACTGTCCTCCCCACCGCGGGACACTGCGGCCCGCAGGTGGGACAGCGGGACAGTCCCCAAAAAACGGGACTGTCCCGCGAAAATCGGGACAGTTGGGAGGTATGATATGGGGCATGCAAAAATTGAGATAAAACTCAGTTTTGCTCCTCTCCACGGAAATCTTTAATAAAAGGCGAAATATTTGTTAGTTCTGAAGAGAAACCAGAGCATGACCAAGATTCCACCTGTCGCCTGAGTGCCATGCCAGCAGTTCTCATTCAGCTGAAAGTGAGCACCCAATTTGAATGAAAGAAAGCAGATTTCTCACCAGGCTTCCCCTTGCTATAAACATGGTTTGTACTCTTTTCCATGTGCTCCCAGATCTTTCAAGCAATTAGTGTGGTCAAGAAAGTTCTGTTTGAAAAGAAACAAACATTTACTGTAATTTCTATGCAAATGAGCTTACATTAAAGCACACTCGTTCTATCTTTAAACAGATAAAATAAAACCCCAATAAGATGGGGCAAGGAAAAAATGAGATAAAACTCAGTTTTGCTCCTCTCCACGGAAATCTTTAGTAAAAGGCGAAATATTTGTTCGTTCTGAAGAGAAACCAGAGCATGACCAAGATTCCACCTGTCGCCTGAGTGCCATGCCAGCAGTCCTCATTCAGCTCAAAGTGAGCACCCAATTTGAAAGAAAGAAAGCAGATTTCTCACCAGGCTTCCCCTTGCTATAAGCATGGTTTGTACTCTTTTCCATGTGCTCCCAGATCTTTCAAGCAATTAGTATGGTCAAGAAAGTTCTGCTTGAAAAGAAACAGACATTTACTGTCATTGTTATACAAATAAACTTACATTAAAGCTAACAAGAAAGCACACTTGTTCTGTCTTTAAACTGATAAAAGAAACCCCAATAATATGGGGCATGCAAAAATTGAGATAAAACTCAGTTTTGCTCCTCTCCACGGAAATCTTTAATAAAAGGCGAAATATTTGTTAGTTCTGAAGAGAAACCAGAGCATGACCAAGATTCCACCTGTCGCCTGAGTGCCATGCCAGCAGTCCTCATTCAGATCAAAGTGAGCGCCCAATTTGAAAGAAAGCAGATTTCTCACCTGGCTTCTCCTTGCTATAAGCATGGTTTGTACTGTATTCCATGTGCTCCCAGATCTTTCAAGCAAGTAGCATGGTCAAGAAAGTTCTGTTTGAAAAGAAACAAACATTTACTGTAATTTCTATGCAAATGAGCTTTCATTAAAGCACACTCATTATATCTTTAAACCGATAAAAGAAACCCCAAAAAGATGGGGCATGCAAAAATTTAGGTAAAACTCAGTTTTGCTCCTCTCCACGGAAATCTTTAGTAAAAGGCGAAAGATTTGTTCGTTCTGAAGAGAAACCAGAGCATGACCAAGATTTTCATCTGAAAATATGTGTTCTCCCTGCAGTTGTTGTCCCCAGATGAGAGTTCCCTTGTGCTGCCTCAGTTGAATCTCCTTTACTTGACAGAGATGTGCCTGAGCAGCGGCCCTCCCCAGCCCTATCCCAAATCATACTTATTTTGCATAGGAGATACCATGGTCATGAAGATTGTTCTCCCAGGGTGAGGTTCATTCATTGCATTCTGGGTATGCTGACCCCTGTGATTTCCCCAAATGTGGGAAACTCGACTGCATTATTTGTGGTAGTGGGGGACTGTGTTTGTGCTTTCCTCTGGTCAGCTCTGGTAAAAGTCAGATTTCTTTGTCTCACATCTTCCTCTAGCCTTGTTCTTCTTTCGAGAGTTCCCTTGTGCTGCCTCAGTTGGATCTCCTTCACTTGACAGGGGGTGCCCGAGCAGCAATCCTCCACAGCTCTAGCCCAACTCCTACTAACCTGCCAGGTGAGATACTAGGATCTTCACTGTTAGGGCAATCAGGATGTGGAATTCCCTGCCAGGGAAGGTGGTAATGGTGGACTCTGTAATTGGATTTAAAAAAGGAATGGATACATTTCTGAATGAAAAAGCTATCCAAGGTTATAATACTTAAAATATCAACAGGGTTAATCCGGGGGTAACATGAGTTATAGTAGCTAACTAGTCATAAAACATTATTCAGCAAGTATGTAGAATCATCACAACTTAAAACAGGTTGAACACGATGGGCAATTTGCCTCTATTCAACCTCAAAAACTATGTTACTATATGTTACTATATTACTATGTTACTGTAGTATACAGAAAACCAAAATGCAATGAACAGTGATAGTGAGCACTGATGAGGATACTAGAACTGACACTGAGCAGCAAGATGCAGCACTGGACTATTAGTAATGTACTGTAGTATGCTGAGCACCACAATGCAGCACAAGACAATGAGCAGTGATACTGAGCACTGATGAGGATACTACTGAGAACTGACACTGAGCAGGAGAGACACACTACTAGTATTACTGAGCAGCAATAAGTAACCACTGATACTGAGCACTGATATTGAGATTTCCACTGAGAGAACATAGCCACGTCCATTCCGCTCTATCTTCAATGCACGAGTAAAAATGGCGGCAACGCGCAGCTCTTTATATGGAATCCGAATCTCGCGAGAATCCGACAGCGGGATGATGACATTTTCCCTTGTTCAGGTTTTCCGAGTCAGGCGGGAACAACCGAGCCTGCCTCGGACCAGTGTAAACAACGTGGAGTTCGTGGGGAATTCGGTTCTCGGAGAACCGAACCCGCTCCTCTCTACCTTATACCTATCAATTTTTTTATTTTCAATCTAAGCCCCTGCAGTTTTCTGTAAGCATCTGCTTCGCTATGATGATCAACAAGTCACAAGGGCAAACACTCAGGGCTTGAGGCGTAGATCTTAGGACCAGCTGCTACAAGCATGGCAGAGGTGTCACTATCACTGGTGACACCCAGAGAGGTGGCGAGGGAGATTGTAATGCAGTGCGCGCAGATAAGCAGCGCAATGGTAAAAAGGAGGCATGGTTTCATAGGTAGGGGCGTGGCCTGGTGGCCTGAATCTACATTTTGTTGCTCCGGGTGTCCCGGGGGTTGGGGGCTGCACCCGGGGACTAGTGTGTGAGCGGTGCTGGCTCCTGCACAGTGAAAGGGCATGGCCACCCAGCATGACGCCTCCCTTCTTGACCATGCTGTAATTGCAGTCGCACTGCAGTTCAGCGTGATCATAAAAAATGGTGTAGCCTCCTGCTGGTGCAGACTGTATGTGCGCGCAGGAAGCCGCCACCATTTTTGTGATCACAGCGGCTGAATGTGATGTCATACAGCCGCTGTGACCACGCCCCCTGTGTCTCCTCCGTTGCAGACCCCATTTTGAAGCCTTGCCCCCGCACCGCTCCATCCCTGACTTGGAAATGGAGTGTTGCTGACCCACCTATCCCCCCCCCCCGCCCCGATTGACAGGCAGAGGCGATCGCATTCTCTGCGGGGTGCCACAGAAAATGCAGGCACATGCGTATGCTCTTAGCAATTTTTGCAGTTGGATCGCTTATTGTGATTGCAATCCAACCTGAATCAGGCCCTATTACCTATCACAATGCGCTGCGGGCAGTACAAAATTGGGTTAATATAGGAGAAAAACCCCCAGACCTGTGCTCCTTAACTGTACCTGGTGGCTAGTGGAGCGGCTGCCCAGTAATCAGTGTCCACGCCAGTGCGCACACGGTCCACCCCCTACGGCCACGCTCCCCTTCATCAGCGGCCTCGTGATCCGGAAGGGTGGTGTGTGTGTGACTGACCTTAGGATGAAACCGGAGCCTCCGCTGCAGTGACCCAGCAACCAGGGCATGGGAGTATACAGCGCCGCTGGGAGTGATGAAGCTGCAGTAAAGATGTCTATTAGACCTAGCCTGCTGCAGCCCTTGTAGATTCTCATAAAACAAGTTCTTCTTTTCTTGTCAAAATTTATAGCTAAGAATAGGCTGCCTGAGGCAGGCCCCTGTTAAGTGGCCTGCTACTGAAGGCACCAACTACAAACTGAGCTCCCTGTTCATGGAAGCGGGGTTATAGAGGAGAATGCACTGAGCATCTTGGGAACAGTCAAAAGCTTTGAGCCGGTTGGTGCCTCAGATCAAGATCCTACTCTACACCCCAATGTGAATCCTTGTGGAGTCCAGTGTACCCCACAGAAGAAATTAATGTGTCACACCCATTGGCAGCAACCTTAGAATAGCTGCTGACGGGCACAATTGAGAATGGAAGGGGGGGGGGGACATTTGAATCCAGCACATAAATGCAATTCAAATATGTAATTTGTACCTTCCTATTTTAAAATATAATGGATGAACCTCACCCTGTGAGAACAATCTTCATGATCAAGAGATCTCATATGCAAAATAAGTATGAGTTGGGATAGGGCTGGGGAGGGTGGCTGCTCGGGCAGCCCCTCCCCCGTCAAGTTAAGGAGATTCAACTGAGGAAGCACAAGGGAACTCTCGTCTGGGGACAACAACTGCAGGGAGACCACATCTTTTCAGATGAACATGGGAGGGCGGAAGGCTGCCTAATACTGAAGCACCATCAAATATCAAACCATATGCAACATCTAGTACAAGCATTCCTGGGGGAAGGTCTGCAGCAGACGGATTTGCATACAGTGATGTTATCCAAGCAGTGGGCCAAAGTTGGCTGGAACCCTCATCTGCATATGAAAAGAGAAAAGGGGCGTGCAGGGCATGGCGGCCTTTTGCAGTGCTTGGATGACCCCTAGTTCTCATTAAACACCCCCACCCTCCTTTGGTGTGGGGCTCATGTTGGCCATGCCCCATCCCCTGAAGCATTCAAGCTGATTTCTTGCAGCAGCTGGGCACTGTAACAGCTCCAGAGCTGTTCTGTAAGGCAAGTAAAAGGGTGTGGGCCCTGCAGCACCACCTGTAGTTCGCATTGTGCGTTGGAAGGCACAAAGTAAGCAGACGGGAGGAGAAGTCAGGATAGGGCATCCTTTTCTCTTAGTCCGTAGAGGATGCTGGGGTCACATTAAGAACCATGGGGTATAGACGGGATCCGCAAGAGACATGGGCACTTTAAGACTATCAAAGGGTGTGAACTGGCTCCTCCCTCTATGCCCCTCCTCCAGACTCCAGTTATAGGAACTGTGCCCAGGGAGACGGACATTTCGAGGAAAGGATTTATTGTTAAACTAAGGTGAGCATCTTACCAGCTCACACCTTAAGCATGACGCAGAACGTGGCATTCAACAGAACACAAGCCAACGGCATGAACAATTGCAGCGTGGCCTAAGTAAAAGGGGGTGTGACTTCGCGGGAGGACCCGCGATCGCGAGTCACGCCCCCGTTTTCGGCACTGAGGGGGCATGCCCAGCGCTCTGTGAGCCGCTGGCATGCCACCTCTCCCTCTGACTTCAGTGAATAGACGCTGTGCGCATGCGCACAGCGTCTATTCACCGCTGCTCTGCTAAGCAGGGCAGCGACAGACAGAGCCTCCCAACTGTCCTCCCCACCGCGGGACACTGCGGCCCGCAGGTGGGACAGCGGGACAGTCCCCAAAAAACGGGACTGTCCCGCGAAAATCGGGACAGTTGGGAGGTATGATATGGGGCATGCAAAAATTGAGATAAAACTCAGTTTTGCTCCTCTCCACGGAAATCTTTAATAAAAGGCGAAATATTTGTTAGTTCTGAAGAGAAACCAGAGCATGACCAAGATTCCACCTGTCGCCTGAGTGCCATGCCAGCAGTTCTCATTCAGCTGAAAGTGAGCACCCAATTTGAATGAAAGAAAGCAGATTTCTCACCAGGCTTCCCCTTGCTATAAACATGGTTTGTACTCTTTTCCATGTGCTCCCAGATCTTTCAAGCAATTAGTGTGGTCAAGAAAGTTCTGTTTGAAAAGAAACAAACATTTACTGTAATTTCTATGCAAATGAGCTTACATTAAAGCACACTCGTTCTATCTTTAAACAGATAAAATAAAACCCCAATAAGATGGGGCAAGGAAAAAATGAGATAAAACTCAGTTTTGCTCCTCTCCACGGAAATCTTTAGTAAAAGGCGAAAGATTTGTTCGTTCTGAAGAGAAACCAGAGCATGACCAAGATTCCACCTGTCGCCTGAGTGCCATGCCAGCAGTCCTCATTCAGCTCAAAGTGAGCACCCAATTTGAAAGAAAGAAAGCAGATTTCTCACCAGGCTTCCCCTTGCTATAAGCATGGTTTGTACTCTTTTCCATGTGCTCCCAGATCTTTCAAGCAATTAGTATGGTCAAGAAAGTTCTGCTTGAAAAGAAACAGACATTTACTGTCATTGTTATACAAATAAACTTACATTAAAGCTAACAAGAAAGCACACTTGTTCTGTCTTTAAACTGATAAAAGAAACCCCAATAATATGGGGCATGCAAAAATTGAGATAAAACTCAGTTTTGCTCCTCTCCACGGAAATCTTTAATAAAAGGCGAAATATTTGTTAGTTCTGAAGAGAAACCAGAGCATGACCAAGATTCCACCTGTCGCCTGAGTGCCATGCCAGCAGTCCTCATTCAGATCAAAGTGAGCGCCCAATTTGAAAGAAAGCAGATTTCTCACCTGGCTTCTCCTTGCTATAAGCATGGTTTGTACTGTATTCCATGTGCTCCCAGATCTTTCAAGCAAGTAGCATGGTCAAGAAAGTTCTGTTTGAAAAGAAACAAACATTTACTGTAATTTCTATGCAAATGAGCTTTCATTAAAGCACACTCATTATATCTTTAAACCGATAAAAGAAACCCCAAAAAGATGGGGCATGCAAAAATTTAGGTAAAACTCAGTTTTGCTCCTCTCCACGGAAATCTTTAGTAAAAGGCGAAAGATTTGTTCGTTCTGAAGAGAAACCAGAGCATGACCAAGATTTTCATCTGAAAATATGTGTTCTCCCTGCAGTTGTTGTCCCCAGATGAGAGTTCCCTTGTGCTGCCTCAGTTGAATCTCCTTTACTTGACAGAGATGTGCCTGAGCAGCGGCCCTCCCCAGCCCTATCCCAAATCATACTTATTTTGCATAGGAGATACCATGGTCATGAAGATTGTTCTCCCAGGGTGAGGTTCATTCATTGCATTCTGGGTATGCTGACCCCTGTGATTTCCCCAAATGTGGGAAACTCGACTGCATTATTTGTGGTAGTGGGGGACTGTGTTTGTGCTTTCCTCTGGTCAGCTCTGGTAAAAGTCAGATTTCTTTGTCTCACATCTTCCTCTAGCCTTGTTCTTCTTTCGAGAGTTCCCTTGTGCTGCCTCAGTTGGATCTCCTTCACTTGACAGGGGGTGCCCGAGCAGCAATCCTCCACAGCTCTAGCCCAACTCCTACTAACCTGCCAGGTGAGATACTAGGATCTTCACTGTTAGGGCAATCAGGATGTGGAATTCCCTGCCAGGGAAGGTGGTAATGGTGGACTCTGTAATTGGATTTAAAAAAGGAATGGATACATTTCTGAATGAAAAAGCTATCCAAGGTTATAATACTTAAAATATCAACAGGGTTAATCCGGGGGTAACATGAGTTATAGTAGCTAACTAGTCATAAAACATTATTCAGCAAGTATGTAGAATCATCACAACTTAAAACAGGTTGAACACGATGGGCAATTTGCCTCTATTCAACCTCAAAAACTATGTTACTATATGTTACTATATTACTATGTTACTGTAGTATACAGAAAACCAAAATGCAATGAACAGTGATAGTGAGCACTGATGAGGATACTAGAACTGACACTGAGCAGCAAGATGCAGCACTGGACTATTAGTAATGTACTGTAGTATGCTGAGCACCACAATGCAGCACAAGACAATGAGCAGTGATACTGAGCACTGATGAGGATACTACTGAGAACTGACACTGAGCAGGAGAGACACACTACTAGTATTACTGAGCAGCAATAAGTAACCACTGATACTGAGCACTGATATTGAGATTTCCACTGAGAGAACATAGCCACGTCCATTCCGCTCTATCTTCAATGCACGAGTAAAAATGGCGGCAACGCGCAGCTCTTTATATGGAATCCGAATCTCGCGAGAATCCGACAGCGGGATGATGACATTTTCCCTTGTTCAGGTTTTCCGAGTCAGGCGGGAACAACCGAGCCTGCCTCGGACCAGTGTAAACAACGTGGAGTTCGTGGGGAATTCGGTTCTCGGAGAACCGAACCCGCTCCTCTCTACCTTATACCTATCAATTTTTTTATTTTCAATCTAAGCCCCTGCAGTTTTCTGTAAGCATCTGCTTCGCTATGATGATCAACAAGTCACAAGGGCAAACACTCAGGGCTTGAGGCGTAGATCTTAGGACCAGCTGCTACAAGCATGGCAGAGGTGTCACTATCACTGGTGACACCCAGAGAGGTGGCGAGGGAGATTGTAATGCAGTGCGCGCAGATAAGCAGCGCAATGGTAAAAAGGAGGCATGGTTTCATAGGTAGGGGCGTGGCCTGGTGGCCTGAATCTACATTTTGTTGCTCCGGGTGTCCCGGGGGTTGGGGGCTGCACCCGGGGACTAGTGTGTGAGCGGTGCTGGCTCCTGCACAGTGAAAGGGCATGGCCACCCAGCATGACGCCTCCCTTCTTGACCATGCTGTAATTGCAGTCGCACTGCAGTTCAGCGTGATCATAAAAAATGGTGTAGCCTCCTGCTGGTGCAGACTGTATGTGCGCGCAGGAAGCCGCCACCATTTTTGTGATCACAGCGGCTGAATGTGATGTCATACAGCCGCTGTGACCACGCCCCCTGTGTCTCCTCCGTTGCAGACCCCATTTTGAAGCCTTGCCCCCGCACCGCTCCATCCCTGACTTGGAAATGGAGTGTTGCTGACCCACCTATCCCCCCCCCCGCCCCGATTGACAGGCAGAGGCGATCGCATTCTCTACGGGGTGCCACAGAAAATGCAGGCACATGCGTATGCTCTTAGCAATTTTTGCAGTTGGATCGCTTATTGTGATTGCAATCCAACCTGAATCAGGCCCTATTACCTATCACAATGCGCTGCGGGCAGTACAAAATTGGGTTAATATAGGAGAAAAACCGCCAGACCTGTGCTCCTTAACTGTACCTGGTGGCTAGTGGAGCGGCTGCCCAGTAATCAGTGTCCACGCCAGTGCGCACACGGTCCACCCCCTACGGCCACGCTCCCCTTCATCAGCGGCCTCGTGATCCGGAAGGGTGGTGTGTGTGTGACTGACCTTAGGATGAAACCGGAGCCTCCGCTGCAGTGACCCAGCAACCAGGGCATGGGAGTATACAGCGCCGCTGGGAGTGATGAAGCTGCAGTAAAGATGTCTATTAGACCTAGCCTGCTGCAGCCCTTGTAGATTCTCATAAAACAAGTTCTTCTTTTCTTGTCAAAATTTATAGCTAAGAATAGGCTGCCTGAGGCAGGCCCCTGTTAAGTGGCCTGCTACTGAAGGCACCAACTACAAACTGAGCTCCCTGTTCATGGAAGCGGGGTTATAGAGGAGAATGCACTGAGCATCTTGGGAACAGTCAAAAGCTTTGAGCCGGTTGGTGCCTCAGATCAAGATCCTACTCTACACCCCAATGTGAATCCTTGTGGAGTCCAGTGTACCCCACAGAAGAAATTAATGTGTCACACCCATTGGCAGCAACCTTAGAATAGCTGCTGACGGGCACAATTGAGAATGGAAGGGGGGGGGGACATTTGAATCCAGCACATAAATGCAATTCAAATATGTAATTTGTACCTTCCTATTTTAAAATATAATGGATGAACCTCACCCTGTGAGAACAATCTTCATGATCAAGAGATCTCATATGCAAAATAAGTATGAGTTGGGATAGGGCTGGGGAGGGTGGCTGCTCGGGCAGCCCCTCCCCCGTCAAGTTAAGGAGATTCAACTGAGGAAGCACAAGGGAACTCTCGTCTGGGGACAACAACTGCAGGGAGACCACATCTTTTCAGATGAACATGGGAGGGCGGAAGGCTGCCTAATACTGAAGCACCATCAAATATCAAACCATATGCAACATCTAGTACAAGCATTCCTGGGGGAAGGTCTGCAGCAGACGGATTTGCATACAGTGATGTTATCCAAGCAGTGGGCCAAAGTTGGCTGGAACCCTCATCTGCATATGAAAAGAGAAAAGGGGCGTGCAGGGCATGGCGGCCTTTTGCAGTGCTTGGATGACCCCTAGTTCTCATTAAACACCCCCACCCTCCTTTGGTGTGGGGCTCATGTTGGCCATGCCCCATCCCCTGAAGCATTCAAGCTGATTTCTTGCAGCAGCTGGGCACTGTAACAGCTCCAGAGCTGTTCTGTAAGGCAAGTAAAAGGGTGTGGGCCCTGCAGCACCACCTGTAGTTCGCATTGTGCGTTGGAAGGCACAAAGTAAGCAGACGGGAGGAGAAGTCAGGATAGTGCGCAAGGGCATCCTTTTCTCTTAGTCCGTAGAGGATGCTGGGGTCACATTAAGAACCATGGGGTATAGACGGGATCCGCAAGAGACATGGGCACTTTAAGACTATCAAAGGGTGTGAACTGGCTCCTCCCTCTATGCCCCTCCTCCAGACTCCAGTTATAGGAACTGTGCCCAGGGAGACGGACATTTCGAGGAAAGGATTTATTGTTAAACTAAGGTGAGCATCTTACCAGCTCACACCTTAAGCATGCCGCAGAACGTGGCATTCAACAGAACACAAGCCAACGGCATGAACAATTGCAGCAAAAAGCTGACCAGAACCATAACACAACATGTGTATAACCACAAGTAATAACTGCAGACACAGTATGGACTGGGACGGGTGCCCAGCATCCTCTACAGACTAAGAGAAAAGGATTTACCGGTAGGTATTAAAATCCTATTTTCTCATACGACCTAGAGGATGCTGGGGTCACATTAAGAACCATGGGGTTATACCAAAGCTCTTGAACGGGTGGAAGAGTGCGTACGACTCTGCAGCACCGAATGACCCAACTTGAGGTTATCATCGGCAAGGATGCAGTGGCGTTAATGTTTCCTGGTGTCAACCTGTATTATTTCAGTAGATATTGAAATGAGGATGCATCTTGCTGCCTTTCCAATGAAGCAAGTTTAATTTAGTAATAGGTGAAAAACCATCCCTACAAAGATGTTAATCAGATAATTGGCTTTGTGGACACTTTTCAGAGAACAAATTTGTTAGCATAAAAATAAAGCCAGAAAATGAAGAGCTGTTTAATCACTCAATTGGATTTTTTTGCCAGCATATTTCTTTTTCTCTGCAAACCACTGCTAAATTGTGCTTCCTAGCTGTTTTTATAAAATCACTGAATCAAATCTAACTCTGATTACATCAGAGAAGGCCAGGTACCCTACACCATAACAGGGGTTTTTGAAATTTTGACTTGTCTACTTAAAGATCACCAAAATCTGATAACAAGGTCAATTACATCCCTGGGTGGGATTGAACCACCAACCCTTTGGTTAAAAACCAATCACACTAACCGATTGCACCACAGAGACACTTTGCAAAAGTCCATACTGACAAAGGCTAATAAGCATTCATCTAGAACGTTTCCTAGAAAAACTTTAAAAAGTCAATAATGTGGAGAGTTTTTGTATGATGTTTCTTCCATCAACCAATGAAGAAACACATTGGTACTTTCCCATGATGAGTGAGTGCTTCAGGATCTCTTGCACTTACATGTGCAGCAGAGTACTGTAATGGAAGCATGCTGGGTCCATAACCCAGAGGTAGGCAGATTGAAACTATCCTCTGCTATATGCATTTTTTTTTTGTTCATTAAAGTAATCCAAAACTGGGATTGATATTTTAGCTTTTATTTTTACTTAAAGTACAATAACTTTTACCATTTTAATTTGTTTTAATAGTATATTGACAGTATTGTTTTCTTTCAAAAATCCAATTAATTTTCTTTACCCGATTATTAAAATGGTAACTGACAAAAACAAACTACATTGTCACCAGAAGAGCAATACAAAATGTACAAGTGATATATTAAAATCATCTTTCCAGCTTGAATTTCAATGATGCATTGGGGCAACGATTTTGTGAGAAACATCTTCACCCTTAAATAAAGATTTTCTTAATTCCTTACCTGTGTGCTAATTAGATATCACCTTGTTTTCACATTAAACAGACTTCCACATAAGAAAACAGCAAAGATGCAGTGGCGTTAATGTTTCCTGGTGTCAACCTGTATTATTTCCGTAGATATTGAAATGAGGATGCATCTTGCTGCCTTTCCAATGAAGCAAGTTTAATTTAGTAATAGGTGAAAAACCATCCCTACAAAGATGTTAATCAGATAATTGGCTTTGTGGACACTTTTCAGAGAACAAATTTGTTAGCATAAAAATAAAGCCAGAAAATGAAGAGCTGTTTAATCACTCAATTGGATTTTTTTGCCAGCATATTTCTTTTTCTCTGCAAACCACTGCTAAATTGTGCTTCCTAGCTGTTTTTATAAAATCACTGAATCAAATCTAACTCTGATTACATCAGAGAAGGCCAGGTACCCTACACCATAACAGGGGTTTTTGAAATGTTGACTTGTCTACTTAAAGATCACCAAAATCTGATAACAAGGTCAATTACATCCCTGGGTGGGATTGAACCACCAACCCTTTGGTTAATAACCAATCACACTAACCGATTGCGCCACAGAGACACTTTGCAAAAGTCCATACTGACAAAGGCTAATAAGCATTCATCTAGAACGTTTCCTAGAAAAACTTTAAAAAGTCAATAATCTGGAGAGTTTTTGTAAGATGTTTCTTCCATCAACCAACGAAGAAACACATTGGTACTTTCCCATGATGAGTGAGTGCTTCAGGATCTCTTGCACTTACATGTGCAGCAGAGTACTGTAATGAAAGCATGCTGGGTTCATAACCCAGAGGTAGGCAGATTGAAACTATCCTCTGCTATATGCATTTTTTTTTTGTTAATTAAAGTAATCCAAAACTGGGATTGATATTTTTTAGCTTTTATTTTTACTTAAAGTACAATAACTTTTACCATTTTAATATGTTTTAATAGTATAATGACAGTATTGTTTTCTTTCAAAAAATCCACTTAATTTTCTTTACCCGATTATTAAAATGGTAATTGACAAAAACAAACTACATTGTCACCAGAAGAGCAATACAAAATGTACAAGTCATATATTAAAATCATCTTTCCAGCTTGAATTTCAATGATGCATTGGGGCAACGATTTTGTGAGAAACATCTTCACCCTTAAATAAAGATTTTCTTAATTCCTTACCTGTGTGCTAATTAGATATCACCTTGTTTTCACATTAAACAGACTTCCACATGAGAAAGCAGCAAGGATGCAGTGGCGTTAATGTTTCCTGGTGTCAACCTGTATTATTTCAGTAGATATTGAAATGAGGATGCATCTTGCTGCCTTTCCAATGAAGCAAGTTTAATTTAGTAATAGGTGAAAAACCATCCCTACAAAGATGTTAATCCGATACTTGGCTTTGTGGACACTTTTCAGAGAACAAATTAGTTAGCATAAAAATAAAGCCAGAAAATGAAGAGCTGTTTAATCACTCAATTGGATTTTTCTGCCAGCATATTTCATTTTCTCTGCAACCCACTGCTAAATTGTGCTTCCTAGCTGTTTTTTGATAAAATCACTTAATCAAATCTAACTCTGATTACATCAGAGTAGGCCAGGTACCCTACACCATAAGAGGGGGTTTGAAATTTTGACTTGTCTACTTAAAGATCACCAAAATCTGATGACAAGGTCAATAACATCCCTGGGTGGGATTGAACCACCAACCCTTTGGTTAATAACCAAACACACTAACCGATTGCACCACAGAGACACTTTGCAAAAGTACATACTGACAAAGGCTAATAAGCATTCATCTAGAACGTTTCCTAGAAAACTTTAAAAAGTCAATAATCTGGAGAGTTTTTGTAAGATGTTTCTTCCATCAACCAATGAAGAAACGCATTGGTACTTTCCCATGATGAGTGAGTGCTTCAGGATCTCTTGCACTTACATGTGCAGCAGAGTACTGCAATGGAAGCATGCTGGGCCCATAACCCAGAGGTAGGCAGATTGAAACTATCCTCTGCTATATGCATTTTTTTTTGTTAATTAAAGTAATCCAAAACTGGGATTGATATTTTTGCTCTTTTATTTTTACTTAAAGTACAATAACTTTTACCATTTTAATTTGTTTTAATAGTATATTGACAGTATTGTTTTCTTTCAAAAATCCACTTAATTTTCTTTACCCTATTATTAAAATGGTAATTGACAAAAACAAACTACATTGTCACCAGAAGAGCAATACAAAATGTACAAGTGATATATTAAAATCATCTTTCCAGCTTGAATTTCAATGATGCATTGGGGCAACGATTTTGTGAGAAAAATCTTCACCCTTAAATAAAGATTTTCTTAATTCCTTACCTGTGTGCTAATTAGATATCACCTTGTTTTCACATTAAACAGACTTCCACATGAGAAAGCAGCAAGGATGCAGTGGCGTTAATGTTTCCTGGTGTCAACCTGTATTATTTCAGTAGATATTGAAATGAGGATGCATCTTGCTGCCTTTCCAATGAAGCAAGTTTAATTTAGTAATAGGTGAAAAACCATCCCTACAAAGATGTTAATCAGATACTTGGCTTTGTGGACACTTTTCAGAGAACAAATTTGTTAGCATAAAAATAAAGCCAGAAAATGAAGAGCTGTTTAATCACTCAATTGGATTTTTTTGCCAGCATATTTCTTTTTCTCTGCAAACCACTGCTAAATTGTGCTTCCTAGCTGTTTTTATAAAATCACTGAATCAAATCTAACTCTGATTACATCAGAGAAGGCCAGGTACCCTACACCATAACAGGGGTTTTTGAAATTTTGACTTGTCTACTTAAAGATCACCAAAATCTGATAACAAGGTCAATTACGTCCCTGGGTGGGATTGAACCACCAACCTTTTGGTTAATAGCCGTACACACTAACTGATTGCGCCACAGCAACACTTTGCAAAAGTACATACTGACAAAGGCTAATAAGCATTCATCTAGAACGTTTCCTAGAAAAACTTTAAAAAGTCAATAATCTGGAGAGTTTTTGTAAGATGTTTCTTCCATCAACCAACGAAGAAACACATTGGTACTTTCCCATGATGAGTGAGTGCTTCAGGATCTCTTGCACTTACATGTGCAGCAGAGTACTGTAATGAAAGCATGCTGGGTTCATAACCCAGAGGTAGGCAGATTGAAACTATCCTCTGCTATATGCATTTTTTTTTTTGTTAATTAAAGTAATCCAAAACTGGGATTGATATTTTTTAGCTTTTATTTTTACTTAAAGTACAATAACTTTTACCATTTTAATATGTTTTAATAGTATATTGACAGTATTGTTTTCTTTCAAAAAATCCACTTAATTTTCTTTACCCGATTATTAAAATGGTAATTGACAAAAACAAACTACATTGTCACCAGAAGAGCAATACAAAATGTACAAGTCATATATTAAAATCATCTTTCCAGCTTGAATTTCAATGATGCATTGGGGCAACGATTTTGTGAGAAACATCTTCACCCTTAAATAAAGATTTTCTTAATTCCTTACCTGTGTGCTAATTAGATATCACCTTGTTTTCACATTAAACAGACTTCCACATGAGAAAGCAGCAAGGATGCAGTGGCGTTAATGTTTCCTGGTGTCAACCTGTATTATTTCAGTAGATATTGAAATGAGGATGCATCTTGCTGCCTTTCCAATGAAGCAAGTTTAATTTAGTAATAGGTGAAAAACCATCCCTACAAAGATGTTAATCCGATACTTGGCTTTGTGGACACTTTTCAGAGAACAAATTAGTTAGCATAAAAATAAAGCCAGAAAATGAAGAGCTGTTTAATCACTCAATTGGATTTTTCTGCCAGCATATTTCATTTTCTCTGCAACCCTCTGCTAAATTGTGCTTCCTAGCTGTTTTTTGATAAAATCACTTAATCAAATCTAACTCTGATTACATCAGAGTAGGCCAGG
Source organism: Pseudophryne corroboree (assembly GCF_028390025.1). Taxonomy (NCBI): domain Eukaryota; kingdom Metazoa; phylum Chordata; class Amphibia; order Anura; family Myobatrachidae; genus Pseudophryne; species Pseudophryne corroboree. The sequence continues at coordinate 123,176 of NW_026968131.1, read as the reverse complement.
TACCCTACACCATAAGAGGGGGTTTGAAATTTTGACTTGTCTACTTAAAGATCACCAAAATCTGATGACAAGGTCAATAACATCCCTGGGTGGGATTGAACCACCAACCCTTTGGTTAATAACCAAACACACTAACCGATTGCACCACAGAGACACTTTGCAAAAGTACATACTGACAAAGGCTAATAAGCATTCATCTAGAACGTTTCCTAGAAAACTTTAAAAAGTCAATAATCTGGAGAGTTTTTGTAAGATGTTTCTTCCATCAACCAATGAAGAAACGCATTGGTACTTTCCCATGATGAGTGAGTGCTTCAGGATCTCTTGCACTTACATGTGCAGCAGAGTACTGCAATGGAAGCATGCTGGGCCCATAACCCAGAGGTAGGCAGATTGAAACTATCCTCTGCTATATGCATTTTTTTTTGTTAATTAAAGTAATCCAAAACTGGGATTGATATTTTTGCTCTTTTATTTTTACTTAAAGTACAATAACTTTTACCATTTTAATTTGTTTTAATAGTATATTGACAGTATTGTTTTCTTTCAAAAATCCACTTAATTTTCTTTACCCTATTATTAAAATGGTAATTGACAAAAACAAACTACATTGTCACCAGAAGAGCAATACAAAATGTACAAGTGATATATTAAAATCATCTTTCCAGCTTGAATTTCAATGATGCATTGGGGCAACGATTTTGTGAGAAAAATCTTCACCCTTAAATAAAGATTTTCTTAATTCCTTACCTGTGTGCTAATTAGATATCACCTTGTTTTCACATTAAACAGACTTCCACATGAGAAAGCAGCAAGGATGCAGTGGCGTTAATGTTTCCTGGTGTCAACCTGTATTATTTCAGTAGATATTGAAATGAGGATGCATCTTGCTGCCTTTCCAATGAAGCAAGTTTAATTTAGTAATAGGTGAAAAACCATCCCTACAAAGATGTTAATCAGATACTTGGCTTTGTGGACACTTTTCAGAGAACACATTTGTTAGCATAAAAATAAAGCCAGAAAATGAAGAGCTGTTTAATCACTCAATTGGATTTTTTTGCCAGCATATTTCTTTTTCTCTGCAAACCACTGCTAAATTGTGCTTCCTAGCTGTTTTTATAAAATCACTGAATCAAATCTAACTCTGATTACATCAGAGAAGGCCAGGTACCCTACACCATAACAGGGGTTTTTGAAATTTTGACTTGTCTACTTAAAGATCACCAAAATCTGATAACAAGGTCAATTACGTCCCTGGGTGGGATTGAACCACCAACCTTTTGGTTAATAGCCGTACACACTAACTGATTGCGCCACAGCGACACTTTGCAAAAGTACATACTGACAAAGGCTAATAAGCATTCATCTAGAACGTTATCTAGAAAAACTTTAAATAGTCAATAATCTGGAGAGTTTTTGTAAGATGTTTCTTCCATCAACCAATGAAGAAACACATTGGTACTTTCCCATGATGAGTGAGTGCTTCAGGATCTCTTGCAATTACATGTGCAGCAGAGTACTGTAATGGAAGCATGCTGGGTCCATAACCCAGAGGTAGGCAGATTGAAACTATCCTCTGCTATATGAATTTTTTTTTGGTAATTAAAGTAAACCAAAACTGGGATTGATATTTTTGCTCTTTTATTTTTACTTAAAGTACAATAACTTTTACCATTTTAATTTGTTTTAATAGTATATTGACAGTATTGTTTTCTTTCAAAAATCCACTTAATTTTCTTTACCCGAATATTAAAATGGTAATTGACAAAAACAAACTACATTGTCACCAGAAGAGCAATACAAAATGTACAAGTGATATATTAAAATCATCTTTCCAGCTTGGATTTCAATGATGCATTGGGGCAACGATTTTGTGAGAAACATCTTCACCCTTAAATAAAGATTTTCTTAATTCCTTACCTGTGTGCTAATTAGATATCACCTTGTTTTCACATTAAACAGACTTCCACATGAGAAAACAGCAAAGATGCAGTGGCGTTAATGTTTCATGGTGTCAACCTGTATTATTTCCGTAGATATTGAAATGAGGATGCATCTTGCTGCCTTTCCAATGAAGCAAGTTTAATTTAGTAATAGGTGAAAAACCATCCCTACAAAGATGTTAATCAGATACTTGGCTTTGTGGACACTTTTCAGAGAACAAATTTGTTATCATAAAAATAAAGCCAGAAAATGAAGAGCTGTTTAATCACTCAATTGGATTTTTCTGCCAGCATTTTTCTTTTTCTCTGCAACCCACTGCTAAATTGTGCTTCCTAGCTGTTTTTTTATAAAATCACTAAATCAAATCTAACTCTGATTACATCAGAGAAGGCCAGGTACCCTACACCATAAGAGGGGGTTTGCAATTTTGACTTGTCTACTTAAATATCACCAAAATCAGATCACAAGGTCAATTACGTCCCTGGGTGGGATTGAACCACCAACCTTTTGATTAATAGCTGAACACACTAACAGATTGCGCCACAGAGACACTTTGCAAAAAGTCCATACTGACAAAGACTAATAAGCATTCATCTAGAACGTTTCCTAGAAAAACTTTAAAAATTCAATAATCTGGAGAGTTTTTGTAAGATGTTTCTTCCATCAACCAACGAAGAAACACATTGGTACTTTCCCATGATGAGTGAGTGCTTCAGGATCTCTTGCACTTACATGTGCAGCAGAGTACTGCATTGGAAACATGCTGGGCCCATAACCCAGAGGTAGGCAGAATGAAACTATCCTCTGCTATATGCATTTTTTATTGTTAATTAAAGTAATCCAAAACTGGGATTGATATTTTTGCTCTTTTATTTTTACTTAAAGTACAATAACTTTTACCATTTTAATTTGTTTTAATAGTATATTGACAGTATTGTTTTCTTTCAAAAATCCACTTAATTTTCTTTACCCTATTATTATAATGGTAATTGACAAAAACAAACTACATTGTCACCAGAAGAGCAATACAAAATGTACAAGTGATATATTAAAATCATCTTTCCAGCTTGAATTTCAATGATGCATTGGGGCAACGATTTTGTGAGAAACATCTTCACCCTTAAATAAAGATTTTCTTAATTCCTTACCTGTGTGCTAATTAGATATCACCTTGTTTTCACATTAAACAGACTTCCACATGAGAAAGCAACAAGGATGCAGTGGTGTTAATGTTTCCTGGTGTCAACCTGTATTATTTCAGTAGATATTGAAATGAGGATGCATCTTGCTGCCTTTCCAATGAAGCAAGTTTAATTTAGTAATAGGTGAAAAACCATCCCTACAAATATGTTAATCAGATACTTGGCTTTGTGGACACTTTTCAGAGAACAAATTAGTTAGCATAAAAATAAAGCCAGAAAATGAAGAGCTGTTTAATCACTCAATTGGATTTTTCTGCCAGCATATTTCTTTTTCTCTGCAACCCACTGCTAAATTGTGCTTCCTAGCTGTTTTTATAAAATCACTGAATCAAATCTAACTCTGATTACATCAGAGAAGGCCAGGTACCCTACACCATAACAGGGGGTTTGAAATTTTGACTTGTCTACTTAAAGATCACCAAAATCTGATAACAAGGTCAATTACATCCCTGGGTGGGATTGAACCACCAACCCTTTGATCAATAACCAAACACACTAACCGATTGCGCCACAGAGACACTTTGCAAACTTACAAACTGACAAAGGCTAATAAGCATTCATCTAGAACGTTTCCTAGAAAAACTTTAAAAAGTCAATAATCTGGAGAGTTTTTGTAAGATGTTTCTTCCATCAACCAACGAAGAAACACATTGGTACTTTCCCATGATGAGTGAGTGCTTCAGGATCTCTTGCACTTACATGTGCAGCAGAGTACTGCATTGGAAACATGCTGGGCCCATAACCCAGAGGTAGGCAGAATGAAACTATCCTCTGCTATATGCATTTTTTATTGTTAATTAAAGTAATCCAAAACTGGGATTGATATTTTTGCTCTTTTATTTTTACTTAAAGTACAATAACTTTTACCATTTTAATTTGTTTTAATAGTATATTGACAGTATTGTTTTCTTTCAAAAATCCACTTAATTTTCTTTACCCTATAATTATAATGGTAATTGACAAAAACAAACTACATTGTCACCAGAAGAGCAATACAAAATGTACAAGTGATATATTAAAATCATCTTTCCAGCTTGAATTTCAATGATGCATTGGGGCAACGATTTTGTGAGAAACATCTTCACCCTTAAATAAAGATTTTCTTAATTCCTTACCTGTGTGCTAATTAGATATCACCTTGTTTTCACATTAAACAGACTTCCACATGAGAAAACAGCAAAGATGCAGTGGCGTTAATGTTTCCTGGTGTCAACCTGTATTATTTCCGTAGATATTGAAATGAGGATGCATCTTGCTGCCTTTCCAATGAAGCAAGTTTAATTTAGTAATAGGTGAAAAACCATCCCTACAAAGATGTTAATCAGACACTTGGCTTTGTGGACACTTTTCAGAGAACAAATTAGTTAGCATAAAAATAAAGCCAGAAAATGAAGAGCTGTTTAATCACTCAATTGGATTTTTCTGCCAGCATATTTCTTTTTCTCTGCAACCCACTGCTAAATTGTGCTTCCTAGCTGTTTTTTTATAAAATCACTTAATCAAATCTAACTCTGATTACATCAGAGAAGGCCAGGTACCCTACACCATAACAGGGGGTTTGAAATTTTGACTTGTCTACTTAAAGATCACCAAAATCTGATAACAAGGTCAATTACATCCCTGGGTGGGATTGAACCACCAACCCTTTGATCAATAACCAAACACACTAACCGATTGCGCCACAGAGACACTTTGCAAACTTACATACTGACAAAGGCTAATAAGCATTCATCTAGAACGTTTCCTAGAAAAACTTTAAAAAGTCAATAATCTGGAGAGTTTTTGTAAGATGTTTCTTCCATCAACCAACGAAGAAACACATTGGTACTTTCCCATGATGAGTGAGTGCTTCAGGATCTCTTGCACTTACATGTGCAGCAGAGTACTGCATTGGAAACATGCTGGGCCCATAACCCAGAGGTAGGCAGAATGAAACTATCCTCTGCTATATGCATTTTTTATTGTTAATTAAAGTAATCCAAAACTGGGATTGATATTTTTGCTCTTTTATTTTTACTTAAAGTACAATAACTTTTACCATTTTAATTTGTTTTAATAGTATATTGACAGTATTGTTTTCTTTCAAAAATCCACTTAATTTTCTTTACCCTATAATTATAATGGTAATTGACAAAAACAAACTACATTGTCACCAGAAGAGCAATACAAAATGTACAAGTGATATATTAAAATCATCTTTCCAGCTTGAATTTCAATGATGCATTGGGGCAACGATTTTGTGAGAAACATCTTCACCCTTAAATAAAGATTTTCTTAATTCCTTACCTGTGTGCTAATTAGATATCACCTTGTTTTCACATTAAACAGACTTCCACATGAGAAAGCAGCAAGGATGCAGTGGTGTTAATGTTTCCTGGTGTCAACCTGTATCATTTCAGTAGATATTGAAATGAGGATGCATCTTGCTGCCTTTCCAATGAAGCAAGTTTAATTTAGTAATAGGTGAAAAACCATCCCTACAAATATGTTAATCAGATACTTGGCTTTGTGGACACTTTTCAGAGAACAAATTAGTTAGCATAAAAATAAAGCCAGAAAATGAAGAGCTGTTTAATCACTCAATTGGATTTTTCTGCCAGCATATTTCTTTTTCTCTGCAACCCACTGCTAAATTGTGCTTCCTAGCTGTTTTTATAAAATCACTGAATCAAATCTAACTCTGATTACATCAGAGAAGGCCAGGTACCCTACACCATAACAGGGGGTTTGAAATTTTGACTTGTCTACTTAAAGATCACCAAAATCTGATAACAAGGTCAATTACATCCCTGGGTGGGATTGAACCACCAACCCTTTGATCAATAACCAAACACACTAACCGATTGCGCCACAGAGACACTTTGCAAACTTACAAACTGACAAAGGCTAATAAGCATTCATCTAGAACGTTTCCTAGAAAAACTTTAAAAAGTCAATAATCTGGAGAGTTTTTGTAAGATGTTTCTTCCATCAACCAACGAAGAAACACATTGGTACTTTCCCATGATGAGTGAGTGCTTCAGGATCTCTTGCACTTACATGTGCAGCAGAGTACTGCATTGGAAACATGCTGGGCCCATAACCCAGAGGTAGGCAGAATGAAACTATCCTCTGCTATATGCATTTTTTATTGTTAATTAAAGTAATCCAAAACTGGGATTGATATTTTTGCTCTTTTATTTTTACTTAAAGTACAATAACTTTTACCATTTTAATTTGTTTTAATAGTATATTGACAGTATTGTTTTCTTTCAAAAATCCACTTAATTTTCTTTACCCTATAATTATAATGGTAATTGACAAAAACAAACTACATTGTCACCAGAAGAGCAATACAAAATGTACAAGTGATATATTAAAATCATCTTTCCAGCTTGAATTTCAATGATGCATTGGGGCAACGATTTTGTGAGAAACATCTTCACCCTTAAATAAAGATTTTCTTAATTCCTTACCTGTGTGCTAATTAGATATCACCTTGTTTTCACATTAAACAGACTTCCACATGAGAAAACAGCAAAGATGCAGTGGCGTTAATGTTTCCTGGTGTCAACCTGTATTATTTCCGTAGATATTGAAATGAGGATGCATCTTGCTGCCTTTCCAATGAAGCAAGTTTAATTTAGTAATAGGTGAAAAACCATCCCTACAAAGATGTTAATCAGACACTTGGCTTTGTGGACACTTTTCAGAGAACAAATTAGTTAGCATAAAAATAAAGCCAGAAAATGAAGAGCTGTTTAATCACTCAATTGGATTTTTCTGCCAGCATATTTCTTTTTCTCTGCAACCCACTGCTAAATTGTGCTTCCTAGCTGTTTTTTTATAAAATCACTTAATCAAATCTAACTCTGATTACATCAGAGAAGGCCAGGTACCCTACACCATAACAGGGGGTTTGAAATTTTGACTTGTCTACTTAAAGATCACCAAAATCTGATAACAAGGTCAATTACATCCCTGGGTGGGATTGAACCACCAACCCTTTGATCAATAACCAAACACACTAACCGATTGCGCCACAGAGACACTTTGCAAACTTACATACTGACAAAGGCTAATAAGCATTCATCTAGAACGTTTCCTAGAAAAACTTTAAAAAGTCAATAATCTGGAGAGTTTTTGTAAGATGTTTCTTCCATCAACCAACGAAGAAACACATTGGTACTTTCCCATGATGAGTGAGTGCTTCAGGATCTCTTGCACTTACATGTGCAGCAGAGTACTGCATTGGAAACATGCTGGGCCCATAACCCAGAGGTAGGCAGAATGAAACTATCCTCTGCTATATGCATTTTTTATTGTTAATTAAAGTAATCCAAAACTGGGATTGATATTTTTGCTCTTTTATTTTTACTTAAAGTACAATAACTTTTACCATTTTAATTTGTTTTAATAGTATATTGACAGTATTGTTTTCTTTCAAAAATCCACTTAATTTTCTTTACCCTATAATTATAATGGTAATTGACAAAAACAAACTACATTGTCACCAGAAGAGCAATACAAAATGTACAAGTGATATATTAAAATCATCTTTCCAGCTTGAATTTCAATGATGCATTGGGGCAACGATTTTGTGAGAAACATCTTCACCCTTAAATAAAGATTTTCTTAATTCCTTACCTGTGTGCTAATTAGATATCACCTTGTTTTCACATTAAACAGACTTCCACATGAGAAAACAGCAAAGATGCAGTGGCGTTAATGTTTCCTGGTGTCAACCTGTATTATTTCCGTAGATATTGAAATGAGGATGCATCTTGCTGCCTTTCCAATGAAGCAAGTTTAATTTAGTAATAGGTGAAAAACCATCCCTACAAAGATGTTAATCAGACACTTGGCTTTGTGGACACTTTTCAGAGAACAAATTAGTTAGCATAAAAATAAAGCCAGAAAATGAAGAGCTGTTTAATCACTCAATTGGATTTTTCTGCCAGCATATTTCTTTTTCTCTGCAACCCACTGCTAAATTGTGCTTCCTAGCTGTTTTTTTATAAAATCACTTAATCAAATCTAACTCTGATTACATCAGAGAAGGCCAGGTACCCTACACCATAAGAGGGGGTTTGAAATTTTGACTTGTCTACTTAAAGATCACCAAAATCTGATAACAAGGTCAATTACATCCCTGGGTGGGATTGAACCACCAACCCTTTGATTAATAACCAAACACACTAACCGATTGCGCCACAGAGACACTTTGCAAACTTACATACTGACAAAGGCTAATAAGCATTCATCTAGAACGATTCCTAGAAACATTTTAAAAAGTCAATAATGTGGAGAGTTTTTGTAAGATGTTTCTTCCATCAACCAATGAAGAAACACATTGGTACTTTCCCATGATGAGTGAGTGCTTCAGGATCTCTTGCACTTACATGTGCAGCAGAGTACTGTAATGGAAGCATGCTGGGTCCATAACCCAGAGGTAGGCAGATTGAAACTATCCTCTGCTATATGCATTTTTTTTTGTTAATTAAAGTAATCCAAAACTGGGATTGATATTTTTGCTCTTTTATTTTTACTTAAAGTACAATAACTTTTACCATTTTAATTTGTTTTAATAGTATATTGACAGTATTGTTTTCTTTCAAAAATCCAATTAATTTTCTTTACCCGATTATTAAAATGGTAATTGACAAAAGCAAACTACATTGTCACCAGAAGAGCAATACAAAATGTACAAGTGATATATTAAAATCATCTTTCCAGCTTGAATTTCAATGATGCATTGGGGCAACGATTTTGTGAGAAAAATCTTCACCCTTAAATAAAGATTTTCTTAATTCCTTACCTGTGTGCTAATTAGATATCACCTTGTTTTCACATTAAACAGACTTCCACACGAGAAAGCAGCAAGGATGCAGTGGCATTAATGTTTCCTGGTGTCAACCTGTATTATTTCAGTAGATATTGAAATGAGGATGCATCTTGCTGCCTTTCCAATGAAGCAAGTTTAATTTAGTAATAGGTGAAAAACCATCCCAACAAAGATGTTAATCAGATACTTGGCTTTGTGGACACTTTTCAGAGAACAAATTTGTTAGCATAAAAATAAAGCCAGAAAATGAAGAGCTGTTTAATCACTCAATTGGATTTTTTTGCCAGCATATTTCTTTTTCTCTGCAACCCACTGCTAAATTGTGCTTCCTAGCTGTTTTTATAAAATCACTGAATCAAATCTAACTCTGATTACATTAGAGAAGGCCAGGTACCCTACACCATAACAGGGGTTTTCGAAATTTTGACTTGTCTACTTAAAGATCAACAAAATCTGATAACAAGGTCAATTACGTCCCTGGGTGGGATTGAACCACCAACCTTTTGGTTAATAGCCGTACACACTAACTGATTGCGCCACAGCGACACTTTGCAAAAGTGCTTACTGACAAAGGCTAATAAGCATTCATCTAGAATGTTTCCTATAAAAACTTTAAATAGTCAATAATCTGGAGAGTTTTTGTAAGATGTTTCTTCCAGCAACCAATGAAGAAACACATTGGTACTTTCCCATGATGAGTGAGTGCTTCAGGATCTCTTGCACTTACATGTGCAGCAGAGTACTGTAATGGAAGCATGCTGGGTCCATAACCCAGAGGTAGGCAGATTGAAACTATCCTCTGCTATATGCATTTTTTTTGTTAATTAAAGTAATCCAAAACTGGGATTGATATTTGTGCTCTTTTATTTTTACTTAAAGTACAATAACTTTTACCATTTTAATTTGTTTTAATAGTATATTGACAGTATTGTTTTCTTTCAAAAATCCAATTAATTTTCTTTACCCGATTATTAAAATGGTAATTGACAAAACAAACTACATTGTCACCAGAAGAGCAATACAAAATGTACAAGTGATATATTAAAATCATCTTTCCAGCTTGAATTTCAATGATGCATTGGGGCAACGATTTTGTGAGAAACATCTTCACCCTTAAATAAAGATTTTCTTAATTCCTTACCTGTGTGCTAATTAGATATCACCTTGTTTTCACATTAAACAGACTTCCACATGAGAAAACAGCAAAGATGCAGTGGCGTTAATGTTTCCTGGTGTCAACCTGTATTATTTCCGTAGATATTGAAATGAGGATGCATCTTGCTGCCTTTCCAATGAAGCAAGTTTAATTTAGTAATAGGTGAAAAACCATCCCTACAAAGATGTTAATCAGACACTTGGCTTTGTGGACACTTTTCAGAGAACAAATTAGTTAGCATAAAAATAAAGCCAGAAAATGAAGAGCAGTTTAATCACTCAATTGGATTTTTCTGCCAGCATATTTATTTTTCTCTGCAACCCACTGCTAAATTGTGCTTCCTAGCTGTTTTTTTATAAAATCACTTAATCAAATCTAACTCTGATTACATCAGAGAAGGCCAGGTACCCTACACCATAAGAGGGGGTTTGAAATTTTGACTAGTCTACTTAAAGATCACCAAAATCTGATAACAAGGTCAATTACATCCCTGGGTGGGATTGAACCACCAACCCTTTGATTAATAACCAAACACACTAACCGATTGCACCACAGAGACACTTTGCAAACTTACCTACTGACAAAGGCTAATAAGCATTCATCTAGAACGTTTCCTAGAAAAACTTTAAAAAGTCAATAATCTGGAGAGTTTTTGTAAGATGTTTCTTCCATCAACCAATGAAGAAACACATTGGTACTTTCCCATGATGAGTGAGTGCTTCAGGATCTCTTGCACTTACATGTGCAGCAGAGTACTGCATTGGAAACATGCTGGGCCCATAACCCAGAGGTAGGCAGATTGAAACTATCCTCTGCTATATGCATTTTTTATTGTTAATTAAAGTAATCCAAAACTGGGATTGATATTTTTGCTCTTTTATTTTTACTTAAAGTACAATAACTTTTACCATTTTAATTTGTTTTAATAGTATATTGACAGTATTGTTTTCTTTCAAAAATCCACTTAATTTTCTTTACCCTATAATTATAATGGTAATTGACAAAAACAAACTACATTGTCACCAGAAGAGCAATACAAAATGTACAAGTGATATATTAAAATCATCTTTCCAGCTTGAATTTCAATGATGCATTGGGGCAACGATTTTGTGAGAAACATCTTCACCCTTAAATAAAGATTTTCTTAATTCCTTACCTGTGTGCTAATTAGATATCACCTTGTTTTCACATTAAACAGACTTCCACATGAGAAAGCAGCAAGGATGCAGTGGCATTAATGTTTCCTGGTGTCAACCTGTATTATTTCAGTAGATATTGAAATGAGGATGCATCTTGCTGCCTTTCCAATGAAGCAAGTTTAATTTAGTAATAGGTGAAAAACCATCCCAACAAAGATGTTAATCAGATACTTGGCTTTGTGGACACTTTTCAGAGAACAAATTTGTTAGCATAAAAATAAAGCCAGAAAATGAAGAGCTGTTTAATCACTCAATTGGATTTTTTTGCCAGCATATTTCTTTTTCTCTGCAACCCACTGCTAAATTGTGCTTCCTAGCTGTTTTTATAAAATCACTGAATCAAATCTAACTCTGATTACATTAGAGAAGGCCAGGTACCCTACACCATAACAGGGGTTTTCGAAATTTTGACTTGTCTACTTAAAGATCAACAAAATCTGATAACAAGGTCAATTACGTCCCTGGGTGGGATTGAACCACCAACCTTTTGGTTAATAGCCGTACACACTAACTGATTGCGCCACAGCGACACTTTGCAAAAGTGCTTACTGACAAAGGCTAATAAGCATTCATCTAGAATGTTTCCTATAAAAACTTTAAATAGTCAATAATCTGGAGAGTTTTTGTAAGATGTTTCTTCCAGCAACCAATGAAGAAACACATTGGTACTTTCCCATGATGAGTGAGTGCTTCAGTAACTCTTGCACTTACATGTGCAGCAGAGTACTGTAATGGAAGCATGCTGGGTCCATAACCCAGAGGTAGGCAGATTGAAACTATCCTCTGCTATATGCATTTTTTTTGTTAATTAAAGTAATCCAAAACTGGGATTGATATTTGTGCTCTTTTATTTTTACTTAAAGTACAATAACTTTTACCATTTTAATTTGTTTTAATAGTATATTGACAGTATTGTTTTCTTTCAAAAATCCAATTAATTTTCTTTACCCGATTATTAAAATGGTAATTGACAAAACAAACTACATTGTCACCAGAAGAGCAATACAAAATGTACAAGTGATATATTAAAATCATCTTTCCAGCTTGAATTTCAATGATGCATTGGGGCAACGATTTTGTGAGAAACATCTTCACCCTTAAATAAAGATTTTCTTAATTCCTTACCTGTGTGCTAATTAGATATCACCTTGTTTTCACATTAAACAGACTTCCACATGAGAAAACAGCAAAGATGCAGTGGCGTTAATGTTTCCTGGTGTCAACCTGTATTATTTCCGTAGATATTGAAATGAGGATGCATCTTGCTGCCTTTCCAATGAAGCAAGTTTAATTTAGTAATAGGTGAAAAACCATCCCTACAAAGATGTTAATCAGACACTTGGCTTTGTGGACACTTTTCAGAGAACAAATTAGTTAGCATAAAAATAAAGCCAGAAAATGAAGAGCAGTTTAATCACTCAATTGGATTTTTCTGCCAGCATATTTATTTTTCTCTGCAACCCACTGCTAAATTGTGCTTCCTAGCTGTTTTTTTATAAAATCACTTAATCAAATCTAACTCTGATTACATCAGAGAAGGCCAGGTACCCTACACCATAAGAGGGGGTTTGAAATTTTGACTAGTCTACTTAAAGATCACCAAAATCTGATAACAAGGTCAATTACATCCCTGGGTGGGATTGAACCACCAACTCTTTGATTAATAACCAAACACACTAACCGATTGCGCCACAGAGACACTTTGCAAACTTACCTACTGACAAAGGCTAATAAGCATTCATCTAGAACGTTTCCTAGAAAAACTTTAAAAAGTCAATAATCTGGAGAGTTTTTGTAAGATGTTTCTTCCATCAACCAACGAAGAAACACATTGGTACTTTCCCATGATGAGTGAGTGCTTCAGGATCTCTTGCACTTACATGTGCAGCAGAGTACTGCATTGGAAACATGCTGGGCCCATAACCCAGAGGTAGGCAGATTGAAACTATCCTCTGCTATATGCATTTTTTATTGTTAATTAAAGTAATCCAAAACTGGGATTGATATTTTTGCTCTTTTATTTTTACTTAAAGTACAATAACTTTTACCATTTTAATTTGTTTTAATAGTATATTGACAGTATTGTTTTCTTTCAAAAATCCACTTAATTTTCTTTACCCTATAATTATAATGGTAATTGACAAAAACAAACTACATTGTCACCAGAAGAGCAATACAAAATGTACAAGTGATATATTAAAATCATCTTTCCAGCTTGAATTTCAATGATGCATTGGGGCAACGATTTTGTGAGAAACATCTTCACCCTTAAATAAAGATTTTCTTAATTCCTTACCTGTGTGCTAATTAGATATCACCTTGTTTTCACATTAAACAGACTTCCACATGCGAAAGCAGCAAGGATGCAGTGGCGTTAATGTTTCCTGGTGTCAACCTGTATTATTTCAGTAGACATTGAAATGAGGATGCATCTTGCTGCCTTTCCAATGAAGCAAGTTTAATTTAGTAATAGGTTAAAAACCATCCCTACAAAGGTGTTAATCAGAGACTTGGCTTTGTGGACACTTTTCAGAGAACAAATTTGTTAGCATAAAAATAAAGCCAGAAAATGAAGAGCTGTTTAATCACTCAATTGGATTTTTTTGCCAGCATATTTCTTTTTCTCTGCAACTCACTGCTAAATTGTGCTTCCTAGCTGTTTTTATAAAATCACTGAATCAAATCTAACTCTGATTACATCAGAGAAGGCCAGGTACCATACACCATGGGTCTTCAACCTGCGACCCTCCAGCTGCTGTGGAACTACACATCCCAGCATGCCCTGCCTCAGTTTTAGCATACCTTAATAGCAAAACTGTGGCAGGGCATGCTGGGATGTGTAGTTTCACAGCAGCTGGAGGGCCACAGGATGAAGACCCATGCCCTACACCATGGGTCTTCATCCTGTGGCCCTCCAGCTGCTGTGAAACTACACATCCCAGCATGCCCTGCCACAGTTTTGCTATTAAGGTATGCTAAAACTGAGGCAGGGCATGCTGGGATGTGTAGTTCCACAGCAGCTGGAGGGTCGCAGGTTGAAGACCCATGCCCTACACCATAACAGGGGGTTTGAAATTTTGACTTGTCTACTTAAAGATCACCAAAATCTGATAACAAGGTCAATTACGTCCCTGGGTGGGATTGAACCACCAACCTTTTGGTTAATAACCATACACACAGACTGATTGCGCCACAGCGACACTTTGCAAAAATACATACTGACAAAGGCTAATAAGCATTCATCTAGAACGTTTCCTAGAAACATTTTAAAAAGTCAATAATGTGGAGAGTTTTTGTAAGATGTTTCTTCCATCAACCAATGAAGAAACACATTGGAACTTTCCCATGATAAGTGAGTGCTTCAGGACCTCTTGCACTTACATGTGCAGCAGAGTACTGTAATGGAAGCATGCTGGGTCCATAACCCAGAGGTAGGCAGATTGAAACTATCCTCTGCAATATGCATTTTTTTTTGTTAATTAAAGTAATCCAAAACTGGGATTGATATTTTTGCTCTTTTATTTTTACTTAAAGTACAATAACTTTTACCATTTTAATTTGTTTTAATAGTATATTGACAGTATTGTTTTCTTTCAAAAATCCAATTAATTTTCTTTACCCGATTATTAAAATGGTAATTGACAAAAACAAACTACATTGTCACCAGAAGAGCAATACAAAATGTACAAGTGATATATTAAAATCATCTTTCCAGCTTGAATTTCAATGATGCATTGGGGCAACGATTTTGTGAGAAACATCTTCACCCTTTAATAAAGATTTTCTTAATTCCTTACCTGTGTGCTAATTAGATATCACCTTGTTTTCACATTAAACAGACTTCCAGACCCTCCAACATGACCCGCCCCACTAGGTACAAAATGCTCTGTTTCTGGACTTCCCTCTTAATTTATGATTTCCATCACCTGTGTTGAACTAGTTAAATGATAAGAAAGCTGTTTCTTCACAGGTGATGGCAATAATAAATTAAGAGGGAAGTCCAGAAACAGAGCATTTTGTACCTAGTGGGGCGGGTCATGTTGGAGGGTATGGACTTCCACATGAGAAAGCAGCAAGGATGCAGTGGCGTTAATGTTTCCTGGTGTCAACCTGTATTATTTCAGTAGATATTGAAATGAGGATGCATCTTGCTGCCTTTCCAATGAAGCAAGTTTAATTTAGTAATAGGTGAAAAACCATCCAAGAGCTGTTTAATCACTCAATTGGATTTTTTTGCCAGCATATTTCTTTTTCTCTGCAACCCACTGCTAAATTGTGCTTCCTAGCTGTTTTTATAAAATCACTGAATCAAATCTAACTCTGATTACATCAGAGAAGTCTAAATACCTAACACCATAACAGGGGGTTTGAAATTTTGACTTGTCTACTTAAAGATCACCAAAATCTGATAACAAAGTCAATTACATCCCTGGGTGGGATTGAACCACCAACCTTTTGGTTAATAGCCATACACACTAACTGATTGCGCCACAGCGACACTTTGCAAAATTACATACTGACAAAGGCTAATAAACAATCATCTAGAACGTTTCCTAGAAAAACTTTAAAAAGTCAATAATCTGGAGTGTTTTTGTAAGATGTTTCTGCCATCAACCAATGAAGAAACACATTGGTACTTTCCCATGATGAGTGAGTGCTTCAGGATCTCTTGCACTTACATGTGCAGCAGAGTACTGCAATGGAAGCATGCTGGGCCCATAACCCAGAGGTAGAAAGATTGAAACTATCCTCTGCTATATGCATTTTTTTTGTTAATTAAAGTAATCCAAAACTGGGATTGATATTTTTGCTCTTTTATTTTTACTTAAAGTACAATAACTTTTACCATTTTAATTTGTTTTAATAGTATATTGACAGTATTGTTTTCTTTCAAAAATTCACTTAATTTTCTTTTCTGTGTGCTAATTAGATATCACCTTGTTTTCACATTAAATAGACTTCCACATGAGAAAGCAGCAAGGATGCAGTGGCGTTAATGTTTCCTGGTGGTAGTGGGGGACTGTGTTTGTGCTTTCCTCTGGTCAGCTCTGGTAAAAGTCAGATTTCTTTGTCTCAGATCTTCCTCTAGCCTTGTTCTTCTTTCGAGAGTTCCCTTGTGCTGCCTCAGTTGGATCTCCTTCACTTGACAGGGGGGTACCCGAGCAGCGACCCTCCCCAGCACTAGCCCAACTCCTACTTACCTGCCAGGTGAGATACTATGATCAGGAAGGTGCTTCTCCCAGGGAAAGGCTCACCCATTGCACTCTGGGTGTGCTGCTCCTGCGATTTCCCCAAATGTGGGAAACTTGACTGCATAATTTGTGTTTCCCCTGGTCGGCTCTCGTATAATTCAGATCTCTTTGTCTCAGGTCTCTCTCCAGCCTAGTTTGCTGTCTGTTTCCACTTCTCTTTTCTTAAACCGCTCCCTTCTATGCCCTTGCGCACCTTAATTAAATCTAACTCTGATTACGTCAGAGAAGGCCAGGTACCCTACACCATAAGAGGGGGTTTGAAATTTTGACTTGTCTACTTAAAGATCACCAAAATCTGATCACAAGGTCAATTACATCACTGGGTGGGAACCTTTTGGTTAATAGCCCATGTAAGTGCAAGAGATCCTGAAGCACTCACTCATCATGGGAATGTACCAATGTGTTTCTTACAAAAATTCTCCAGATTATTGACTTTTTAAAGTTTTTCTAGGAAACGTTCTAGATGAATGCTTATTAGCCTTTGTCAGTATGTACTTTTGCAAAGTGTCGCTGTGGCGCAATCAGTTAGTGTGTATGGCTATTAACCTAAAGGTTGGTGATTCAATCCCACCCAGGGACGTAATAGACCTTGTTATCAGATTTTGGTGATCTTTAAGTAGACAAGTCAAAATTTCAAACCCCCTCTTATGGTGTAGGGTACCCGGCCTTCTCTGATGTAATCAGAATTAGATTTGATTAAGTGATTTTATAAAAAACAGCTAGGAAGCACAATTTAGCAGTGGGTTGCAGAGAAAAAAAATTTTGCTGGCAGAAAAGTCCAATTGAGTGATTAAACAGCTCTTCATTTTCTGATTTTATGTTTATGCTAACAAATTTGCTCTCTGAAAAGTGTCCACAAAGCCAAGTCTCTGATTAACACCTTTGTAGGAATGGTTTTTCACCTATTACTGAATTAAACTTGCTTCATTGAAAAGGCAGCAAGATGCATCCTCATTTCAATGTCTACTGAAATAATACAGGTTGACACCAGGAAACATAAACGTCACTGCATCCTTGCTGCTTCCTCATGGGGAAGTCTGTTTAATGTGAAAACAAGGTGATATCTAATCAGCACACAGGTAAGGAATTAAGAAAATCTTTCTTTATGGGTGAAGATGTTTCTCACAAAATTGTTGCACCAAGGCATCATTGAAATTCAAGCTGGAAAGATGATTTTAATATATCACTTGTACATTTTGTACTGCTCTTCTGGTGACAATGTAGATTGTTTTTGTCAATTACCATTTTAATAATCGGGTAAAGAAAATTAATTGGATTTTTGAAAGAAAACAATACTGTCAATATACTATTAAAACAAATTAAAATGGTAAAAGTTATTGTACTTTAAGTAAAAATAAAAGAGCAAAAATATCAATCCCAGTTTTGGATTACTTTAATTAATAAAAACAATGCATATAGCAGAGGATAGTTTCAATCTGCCTACCTCTGGGTTATGGACCCAGCATGCTTCCATTACAGTACTCTGCTGCACATGTAAGTGCAAGAGATCCTGATGCACTCACTCATCATAGGAAAGTACCAATGTGTTTCTTCATTGGTTGATGGAAGAAACATCTTACAAAAACTCTCCACATTATTGACTTTTTAAAATGTTTCTAGGAAACGTTCTAGATGAATGCTTATTAGCCTTTGTCAGTATGTACTTTTGAAAAGTGTCGCTGTGGCGCAATCAGTTAGTGTATAAGGCTATTAACCAAAAGGTTGGTGATTCAATCCCACCCAGGGACGTAATTGACCTTGTTATCAGATTTTGGTGATCTTTAAGTAGACAAGTCAAAATTTCAAACCCCCTCTTATGGTGTAGGGTACCTGGCCTTCTCTGATGTAATCAGAGTTAGATTTGATTAAGTGATTTTATAAAAAAACAGCTAGGAAGCACAATTTAGCAGTGGGTTGCAGAGAAAAAGAAAAATGCTGGCAGAAAAATCCAATTGAGTGATTAAACAGCTCTTCATTTTCTGGCTTTATTTTTATGCTAACAAATTTGTTCTCTGAAAAGTGTCCACAAAGCCAAGTCTCTGATTAACACCTTTGTAGGGATGGTTTTTAACCTATTACTAAATTAAACTTGCTTCATTGGAAAGGCAGCAAGATGCATCCTCATTTCAATGTCTACTGAAATAATACAGGTTGACACCAGGAAACATTAACGCCACTGCATCCTTGCTGCTTTCTCATGTGGAAGTCTGTTTAATGTGAAAACAAGGTGATATCTAATTAGCACACAGGTAGGGAATTAAGAAAATCTTTATTTAAGGGTGAAGATGTTTCTCACAAAATCGTTGCCTCAATGCATCATTGAAATTCAAGCTGAAAAGATGATTTTAATATATCACTTGTACATTTTGTATTGCTCTTCTGGTGACAATGTAGTTTGTTTTTGTCAATTACCATTTTAATAATAGGGTAAAGAAAATTAAGTGGATTTTTGAAAGAAAACAATACTGTCAATATACTATTAAACAAATTAAAACGGTAAAAGTTATTGTACTTTAAGTAAAAATAAAAGAGCCAAAATATCAATCCCAGTTTTGGATTACTTTAATTAACAAAAAAAATGCATATAGCAGAGGACAGTTGCAATCTGCCTACCTCTGGGTTATAGGCCCAGCATGCTTCCATTGTAGTCCTTTGCTGCACATGTAAGTGCTAGAGATCCTGAAGCACTCACTCATCATGGGAAAGTACCAATGTGTTTCTTCATTGGTTGATGGAAGGAACATCTTACAAAAACTCTCCAGATTATTGACTTTTTAAAGTTTTTCTAGGAAACGTTCTAGATGAATGCTTATTAACCTTTGTCAGTATGTACTTTCGCAAAGTGTCTCTGAGGCGCAAACAGTTAGCGTGTTCAGTTGTTAACCAAAAGGTTGGTGGTTCAATCCCACCTAGGGACGTAATTGACCTCGTTATCAGATTTTGGTGATCTTTAAGTAGACAAGTAAAAATTTCAAACCACCTCTTATGGTGTAGGGTACCTGGCCTTCTCTGATGTAATCAGAGTTAGATTTGATTAAGTGATTTTATAAAAAAAAACAGCCACGAAGCACAATTTAGCAGTGGGTTGCAGAGAAAAAGAAATATGCTGGCAGAAAAATCCAATTGAGTGATTAAACAGCTCTTCATTTTCTGGCTTTATTTTTATGCTAACAAATTTGTGCTCTGAAAAGTGTCCACAAAGCCAAGTATCTGATTAACACCTTTGTAGGGATGGTTTTTCACCTATTATTAAATTAAACTTGCTTCATTGGAAAGGCAGCAAGTGATGTCATCCAAGCAGTGGGTCAAAGTTGGCTTCAAACCTCGTCTGCTTATGAAAAGAGAAAAGGGGTATGCAGGGCATGGCGGCCTTTTGCGGTGCTTGGATGAATCCTAGTTCGCATTAAATAATGCAGTCGAGTTTCCCACATTTGGGGAAATCACAGGGGTCAGCATACCCAGAATGCAATGAATGAACTGCTCCCTGGGAGAACAGTCTTCATGACCATGGTATCTCCTATGCAAAATAAGTATGATTTGGGATAGGGCTGGGGAGGGCCGCTGCTCAGGCACATCTCTGTCAAGTAAAGGAGATTCAACTGAGGCAGCACAAGGGAACTCTCATCTGGGGACAACAACTGCAGGGAGAACACATATTTTCAGATGAACATGGGAGGGCAGAAGGCTGCCTAATACTGAAGCACCCCCAAACAACAAACCAAATGCAACAACTAGTGCAAGCATTCCTGGGGGAAGGCCTGCAGCAGATGGATTTGCATATGGCGATGTCATCCAAGCAGTGGGTCAAAGTTGGCTTCAACCCTCGTCTGCATATGAAAAGAGAAAAGGGGCGTGCAGGGCATGGCGGCCTTTTGCGGCACTTGGATGACCCCTAGTTCGCATTAAACACCTCCACCCTCCGTCGATGTGGGGCTCATGTTGGCTATGCCCCAGCCCCTGAAGCATTCAAGCTGATTTCTTGCAGCAGCTGGGCACTGTAACAGCTCCAGAGCTGCTCTGTAAGGCAAGTAAAAGGGTGTGGGCCCTGCAGCACTACCTGTAGTTCGCATTGTGCGAGACCCCTAGTTCGCATTAAACACCCCCACCCTCCTTCGGTGTGGGGCTCATGTTGGCCATGCCCCAGCCCCTGAAGCATTCACGCTGATTTCTTGCAGCAGCTGGGCAGTGTAACAGCTCAAGAGCTGCTCTGTAAGGCAAGTAAAAGGGTGTGGGCCCTGCAGCACTACCTGTAGTTTGCATTGTGCATTGGAAGACACAAAGTAAGCAGACGGGAGGAGAAGTCAGGATAGTGCACAAGGGTATAGACGGGAGGGGCTCAAGAAAAAAGAAGTGGAAACAGACAGCAAACTAGGCTTCCAATGCACAATGCAAACTACAGGTAGTGCTGCAGGGCCCACACCCTTTTACTTGCCTTACAGAGCAGCTCTGGAGCTGTTTAATCACTCAATTGGATTTTTCTGCCAGCATAATTTTTCTCTTACGTCCTAGAGGATGCTGGGGACTCCGTAAGGACCATGGGGGATAGACGGGCTCCGCAGGAGACATGGGCACTTAAAGAAAGACTTTAGATCTGGGTGTGCACTGGCTCCTCCCTCTATGCCCCTCCTCCAGACCTCAGTTTACTACTGTGCCCAGAGGAGACTGGGTGCTTTTCAGGGAGCTCTCCTGAGTTTCCTGACAGAAAGTATATTTGTTAGATTTTTTTATTTTCAGGGAGCCTGCTGGCAACAGACTCCCTGCATCGAGGGGCGGAGGGGAGAGATGCACACCTACTTCTGTGAGTTGATAGGCTCTGCTTCTTAGGCTACTGTACAGCATTAGCTCCAGAGGGATCGGTACGCAGGTCTCACCCTCGCCGTCCGTCCCAGAGCCGCGCCGCCGTCCCCCTCGCAGAGCCGGAAGATAGAAGCCGGGTGAGTATGAGAAGAAAAGAAGACTTCAGAGGCGGCGGAAGACTTCATGATCTTCACTGAGGTAACGCACAGCAGTAAAGCTGTGCTCCATTGCTCCCATACACCTCACACACGGCAGTCAGTGTAAGGGTGAAGGGCTCAGGGGGGACGCCCTGGGCAGCAATATAGACCTCTCTTTGGCAAAATAAATATATATGCAGCTAGGCACTGTATATATATATATAAGAGCCCCCGCCATTTTTTTACTATATTTGAGCGGGACAGAAGCCAGTCGCTGAGGGGGTGGGGCTTCTCCCTCAGCACTCACCAGCACCATTTTCTCCACAGCACCGCTGAGGGGAAGCTCCACGGACTCTCCCCTGCTTATACCACGGTAGAAAGAGGGTCTTAAAGAAGAGGGGGGCACATAATTAGGCGCATATATATATGGAAATACAGCGCTACTGGGTAAACATAAAATTATTGTGTTTTTTTCCTGGGTCATATAGCACTGGGGTGTGTGCTGGCATACTCTCTCTCTCTGTCTCTCCAAAGGGCCTTGTTGGGGAACTGTCCTCAGATAAGAGGATTCCCTGAGTGTATGGTGTGTCGGTACACGTGTGTCGACATGTCTGAGGTAGAAGGCTCTCCTAGAGAGGAGCAGGAGCAAATTAATGTGGTGTCTCCATCGACAACGCCGACACCTGACTGAATGGATATGTGAAATGTTTTAAGTGCTAATGTAAACTTATTACACAAGAGATTAGACAAAGCTGAAGCTAGGGAACAGTCAGGGAGTCAACCCATGCCTGTCCCTATGTCGCAGGGACCTTCGGGGTCTCAAAAGCGCCCACTATCCCAAATAGTTGACACAGATACCGACACCGATTCTGACTCCAGTGTCGACTACGATGATGCAAAGTTACAGCCAAAATTGGCTAAATGTATTCGATATATGATTATTGCAATAAAAGATGTTTTGCACATCACAGAGTCCCCTGTCCCTGACACGAGGGTACACATGTATAAGGGAAAGAAACCTGAGATTACCTTTCCCCCCTCACATGAGTTGAACGAATTATGTGAAAAAGCTTGGGAATCTCCAGACAAAAAGCTGCAGATTCCCAAAAGGATTCTTATGGCGTATCCTTTCCCGCCAATGGACAGGATACGGTGGGAATCCTCCCCTAGGGTGGATAAAGCATTGACACGCTTATCCAAAAAGGTAGCGCTGCCATCCCAGGATACGGCTACCATCAGGGACCATGCTGACTGCAAGCAGGAGGTTACCCTAAAGTCCATTTACACACATTCTGGTACCTTACTCAGACCGGCAATTGCGTCGGCCGGGGTTGTAGCGCGGTGGCAGCATGGACAGATACCTTATCAGCAGAGATTGAGACCCTAGATAAGGATGCTATGTTATTGACCATAGGGCATATAAAAGATGCTGTCCTATATATGAGAGATGCTCAAAGTGACATTAGTCTACTGGGTTCTAGAATAAACGCTATGTCGATTTCTGCTAGACGAGTCCTATGGACCCGGCAATGGACAGGTGATGCCGACTCAAAAAGGCATATGGAGGTTTTACCTTACAGGGGTGAGGAATTGTTTGGGGAAGGTCTCTCGGACCTAGTCTCCACAGCTACAGCTGGTAAATCAAATTTTTTGCCTTATATTCCCTCACAGCCTAAGAAAGCACCACATTATCAAATGCAGTCCTTTCGATCACAGAGAAACAAGAAAGTACGAGGTGTGTCCTTTCTTGCCAGAGGTAAGGGCAGAGGGAAGAAGCTGCACAACACAGCTAGTTCCCAGGAACAGAAGTCCTCCCCGGCCTCTACAAAATCCACCGCATGACGCTGGGGCTCCGCTAAAGGAGTCCGCCCAGTTGGGGGCACGTCTTCGAGTTTTCAGCCACATCTGGGTTCATTCGCAGGTGGATCCCTAGGCAATAGAAATTGTTTCTCAGGGTTACAAGCTGAAATTCGAAGAGGTGCCTCCTCGCCGGTTTTTCAAATCGGCCCTACCATCTTCTCCCCAGGAAAGGGAGATAGTGTTAAATGCAATTCACAAATTGTATCTTCAACAGGTGGTGGTCAAGGTTCCCCTGCTTCAACAAGGAAAGGGAAATTATTCGACCCTGTTTGTAGTACCAAAACCGGACGGTTTGGTCAGACCCATATTAAATTTAAAATCCCTGAACCTATACTTGAAAAGGTTCAAGTTCAAGATGGAATCGCTAAGAGCGGTCATCGCCAGCCTAGAAGGGGGGGATTTTATGATATCTCTGGACATAAAGGATGCATACCTTCATGTACTCATTTATCCACCTCATCAGGCGTACCTAAGATTTGCGGTACAGTATTGTCATTACCAATTTCAGACGTTGCCGTTTGGTCTCTCCAGAATTTTCTCCGAGAATTTTCACCAAGGTAATGACGGAAATTATGGTGCTCCTGCGAAAGCAAGGTGTCACAATTATCCCGTACTTGAACGATCTCCTCATAAAAGCGAGATCAAGAGAGCAGTTGCTGAACAGCGTATAACTTTCACTGAAGGTGTTACAGCAACACGGCTGGATTCTCAATATCCCGAAGTCGCAGTTGGTTCCTACGACTCGTCTGACTTTGCTTGGGCATTATTCTGGATACGGACCAGAAAAGGGTTTATCTTCCGATAGAAAAGGCCCAGGAACTCATGACTCTGGTCAGGAACCTATTGAAACCAAAACAGGTGTCAGTGCATCACTGCACTCGAGTCCTGGGAATGATGGTGGCATCATACGAGGCCATTCCCTTCGGCAGGTTCCATGCGAGGATCTTGCAATGGGACCTACTGGACAAGTGGTCCGGGTCACATTTACAGATTCATCAGTTGATCACCCTGTCCCCCAGGGCCAGGGTATCTCTCCTGTGGTGGCTGCAGAGTGCTCACCTTCTAGAGGGCCGCAGGTTCGGCATTCAGGACTGGATCCTGGTGACCACGAACGCGAGCCTCCGAGGTTGGGGAGCAGCCACACAGGGAAGAAATTTCCAAGGTCTTTGGTCAAGTCAGGAGACTTGTCTTCACATCAACATCCTGGAGCTAAGGGCCATATACAACGCCCTATGTCAAGCGGAGACCTTACTTCGCGACCAACCAGTTCTGATCCAGTCAGACAACGTCACCGTAGTAGTTCATGTAAACCGCCAAGGCGGCACAAGGAGCAGAGTGGCGATGGCGGAAGCCACCAGAATTCTTCGCTGGGCGGAGAATCATGTAAGCTGTCAAAGTCAGAAAAATATCACGATGCACACTGCCATATTTGCACCTCATATGTGTCCCTGCTGCGCATGCGTGCGCTCTCCCGTGCGTGCGCATACTCGCTGTTGCGGGCACCCGCAGGCGCACGGTATGCGCATTAACGGTAGAGATTGTGTGCGTCTAGCGGGCGACTCTTTCGTTACATATTTTCACCATATAATGCATTTTGTAGATTATGGTCCCTTTGATAGATTCTGAAAGTTTAGTTAATGTAGTATGTTCCTGGACAGAGAGATCCCTCATTGTTTGATACGAAGGGTCAGACAGGAGTAATACAGTGGTGTTTAGTATCCATCGGAAGAGTATTTAATTAGCAATATTCCGGTGTTGGTTTGAAGCGGATCAATCGCTCGTGCGAATAGTTATGGACATAAGAAGTTTATGAACATTTACTGTATTTGCACTTACTTATCCATGCGGCGGGAAACCCAGTTTCCCTCCCACCTGAGCTGTTGGAAATAGTCACAGCCCACCTGTATGAATCAACCTATGACCTTTTGTTATAATGCGAAGACGAATTCCTGTGTCCAATGAACAATGAGATTGTAGGGACCATTGAATTGTATTGTGTGTGGGGCATAAATAGACAGGCCGATCACATCCAGCACTCACTCTTCATCGGTTATCATTGCTGAAAATCGGGAGCTGGATGTCCAGAGGCGCATGCGATCGTTTCCTTTGTGCGTATGTTTTCTCCGTAATCATATTGTCTTTTCTTGTTATTATGGGCCATATCTTTCTCTCTCTCTCTTCTCTTTCTCTCATTTTCTCTTAAACGTACTTGTATTGTATTTACTGTGTAGTTACCTGGTTAGTTAGTCTATGTTATATTGTAGTGTATGACTTGTATTGTATTAATTCTTTTGCAAGTATAACATTCATAATATATATATTAGGCGTTGGACCCTAAGCACGGTATTTGTGTATTTCTTATAGTGTTAAGTATTCTCAGAGCGTCGGTGACGCTCGAACAGCTTTTGAGTTAATAAGGTTATACAGTGTTGCATTTACACCCTATCTCTACACTAAGGTTTTACAGCAAATTACATTGTTTGTGGTTTAGACATAAAGGTTTAACA
The DNA here is from genome assembly GCF_028390025.1 of Pseudophryne corroboree. Taxonomy (NCBI): domain Eukaryota; kingdom Metazoa; phylum Chordata; class Amphibia; order Anura; family Myobatrachidae; genus Pseudophryne; species Pseudophryne corroboree. The sequence goes on along the minus strand of NW_026968131.1, from coordinate 97,298 downwards.
TTGTGAGCGTCGGCGCCGCTCGTGATCTCCTCGTGGTCTCGAGCGTCCGCTACGCTGATAGCGTAGCATTACGGTAGTCGCTCACCTATAAGTGTGCCCGATACCAACAGCGTATTCTCGTGAGCGTCTGTATCGCTCGAGCAGCCCGCTCCCGATACAGCGTCCGTTACGCTATAGCGAACCATTACGTTAGTCAGCAGCCAATAGCGTGCCTGCCTGTGATCTCTTGGCCGTGAGCGAACGTGACGCTTGAGCGTCTCGACCACGGCTAAGCGATTGTTACGCAACGAGCGTACCCTTACGGTACTCCATACGCAAATAGCGTACAGTGTTCTTAGACCTCACAAAGGGTTTTAAATAAGATAAATATTTAGCTTTATCAATTGGCGGCTCGTCCTGTCCTTCACATATCTCTGCTAGGTAATTTCAGCAGACATTATCCATCAGCAAAGGGCGGGAGATCATATTCTTCGCAGTGCTGACGGGATAAGCGTCTGTTTCGCTTAGTAAAGGGTGCTGAAGGAATCCGGGAACCGGAGGTAAGAACAACACACTAGTGTCTTTTAAAACTGTTTATTTCTATCTTGCGTACGCACACACGCATATCTGCATTTCTTTTTCATTCGTGTATTTTCATATATCACTCTCCTGTTTGCCATTTTATAATTGATAAAACGTGCTAAGAGAGATTTGTCGCTATTTCATAGTTAAAGTGTAAAAGTAATGCGTTAAGGGATAAAGTGTAAAGCACACACGCAGCTCTACCTAAAGGTAAAAGGAGAGATTGGTGTGTTGCACGGTAGACGATCGAGGATCATCTACATTGATAAAACGTGTTAGTTGTGTTACGGTGGACATTGGTTTTGTATACACGTGTCTCTAACAAAAGGCTGAGACTCGCGTACGCAAAGGCCGACGCACGCAGCGTAAATTATGCAACGGAGCGTCTGGGTACGCCCACGTAACTCAAATCACACGATAGTGTTGATTTTTAAATAGCACAATAAGCGATAAATAGCGCAACAAGCGATAAATAGCGCAACAGGCGATCAATAGCGCAAATCTATTTTAAATCCGAAATTTAAATTAACAGATCCTTCTCCAAATTTACAACACATCTGGTCTAAAGAAAAATTTCTGCGCAGAAATAGAAATAGAAACAAAAGTGTGTATGTGGTGAGTGAGTGTTTGTTTTTACAATTTTGGGGATTGAACCACAGAAATCATCGAGTTCTCGTGAAGTACATACGTGTAAGTGACATACGTGGTGGCTAGGGAGGCATCTCTGGTTAAACATAAAATTTGAGCATTAGAGTGTAGCAGACCAGGAGGTCATACTGTAACAGACCAGGAGGTCAGACCAGGAGGTCGCATAATAGACCAGGAGGTCCAAGTACAGCAGACAAGGAAGTCCGCTATAGAGACAAGGCACAACACCAAGAAGGGTTGGTGCGACACCCATATAGGCCATAAAAAGCTCAGGCTGAAGGAATTCGCAGCTGCTGAATGTCGATTCCACTGGTCGCTCCGTACATAAGATTAGTTGCTTATGTGCTGAACGATTGTACCGCACGTAATTGTGTGCATTAAGTTAGTCTGACCAGTACCATTTGTGTACAAACCCGGTCATAAAACTATTTGTACATTCTGACGTGATTTGTGTAATTTTTTATTTTCTGAAGGGAAGTTCGCTGGTCACTCAGGAATTGTCCAACAACCAATAGTTACTGGAAAGAGTAAGTGTTCTTCGGATATCTCTCGCATGTTCCAGTAAATAGAGGTTCATAGGGGCCCTGGGTCGAGTACGCCAGCGCTATATCAGTGTGTGGGCGTATTGGTCGGCGTGGGCGAGTGAGTGAGGTGCTCGGTAAACTTCACCGTCAACCTATCTTTTAATATTTTGGTTTTTTGTAAGGGTTCGCTGAAGACCCTGAGATAAAGGTCAGAGGTAGAGCAAGCAACACCTGCAAATTATGGGGGCCAGTTGTTCAGGAAGGGGGCGATCAACCTCGGTTCGGGTTGATTCAGTAAACCGACCAGTCGGGTCGGCAAGGTATGTAATGTGTGAAAAATATGGTTTACATACAGAAATTTTATGTGATGAATGGGAGAGAATGACAGTACATGACGGGGAGAAATTCCCAAGAGTAGGTAGCTTCAGCCCAGAAGTGTTAATGAATTTAAGGAGGAGGATATGTCTCATTAAATCAACAAAGAGACGAATCCAACATTATGATTATTTGCAGCTATGGCAACAGGAGGGTGAAATACAGAGAGGATTGGCTCTGGCGGCGGGATCTGGCCCTATCAGGAAACTGATAGCCACGGCCCCGCCGCCACCATACATATCAGGAGAGAAATTGGTTGCGGAGAATGACGCATCAGGGGGTAACAAACAGGCACTTAGCAACTGTATAAATGTTAAGGATAATGTTAATAAGTTAACCAATGCAAGTATTAACCCGTGCAAGTTGTACCCTGTTTTGAACTTTCCCCAGGAGTGTGATCAAGAGGATGAATCGGCAACAATATCGGCGCTCTCTCTAGCAGCCACTATATCAGAAACGACAGTAGGCACGGCCCAACCCATAAGATTAGTAACAAAGCCCCCTAGCGGAGGGACAGGTGAGGTCGTATCAACGGGTAAGTACGGCACCTTACACTATGCTGAAACCATTTCACCACAGGCTGTAGAATCTACACAGAATGATGTTAGTAGACTTAATCCTGTTAGGGTAATAGCTGTTCCAAATGGGAAAACTGACACATCAGGAGTCACTCCTATCAGGAACATTGCCATGTATAGCCCATTTTCCAGAATGGAATTAAGGACCATAGTGTCTGAATTCCCTGACCCCAGAAAAGACTTAGTTGCTAGCCAAAAATACATCAGAGACCTAGGAAACACTTTAGAGCCCAATAACAAAGACTGGCAGATATTGCTGAGGGCATGTTTACCCTCCAATGTCGACTCAGCTCAATTTTTAGCTGACTGTGGATTGGATCTGGATGTACCTCTTACAGATGTGTACAACAAAGATAACGTAAAAAGAATAAATTTACAGTTAAAGGAGTATTTCCCAGCTGTAGCCAAATGGAATAGAATTTTTTCCATTAAACAAAAAGAGACAGAAACAGCTGCTGATTATTTTCACCGGGCATTATTAGAAATGGCAAAGTACACTGGCATAGAGGACATTAGGACCAATGCAAACCATCAAGAAGTAGCAGTATCTGTGCTAATGGATGGTTTAAAAGAAGCATTAAAGACAAGGGTACAGACCACGCAACCATGTTGGCGAGGTCTGTCAGTGGCTACTTTGAGAGAGGCTGCTATTGATCACGACCGGAATATCACCAGACACAGTGAGTCGCAAGGTGATAAGTTAATGTCAGTAAGTATACAGGCCCTGACCACAAAACAGCCTGTGTTTATATCACCAAACCCTGTGGGTAAGTCAAATGTGGTAACATGTTATTTTTGTCATAAACAGGGACACATAGCACGAGACTGTAGAGCGAAAAATTCGTAAAGATCTTACCAACCCCCTAGACAACGACACGACACACGACATTGGGAGCAAGGTCCGCAGAGACGGAGTTATGAGCCACATGCAGGAGAAACAAAAAGATACCCCCCGAACAGAGACTGGCAAACTCCTGGCAGTTCCCATTTAACCCCTTCACAAGTAGTTGCTGCCAGCGGGATTCAGGGAGGTCACCATACCCAATAGGGGTGTGGCCATACCTGTAATCTGCAGCCAGTAAAATTGATTGCAAGCCTTGGGAGTGAACCTGAAATTGCAATCAATGTAGCTGGTAAATCATTAAACTTACTTGTAGACACAGGGGCGGCCAAATCAGTGATAAATTCGACAGTGGGCATGAGAACCACTGGTAAGACAATTCCAGCCATAGGGGTAACGGGAGTAGTCCAGCACTACCCTGTTAGCAAACCAGCCGAGATTACAGTAGGGCCTTTACATACCAAGCATTCCTTTTTGCTGGCTGCATCGGCACCGACTAATCTCCTGGGAAGAGACTTATTGTGTAAAATGGGGTGCATCATTTATTGTACTCCTGAAGGTGTATTCTTGGACATACCTGAGAATCACGCTCAGGAAGTGCGAGACATGTTAGACTCCCCATCAAAATTAATGTCACATACCATTATGACAAATAGGACTCCATCCCAAGTAGAAGAAATGACATCCCAGATACCAGAGTCACTTTGGACTAAAGATGGACAGGACACTGGATTAATGGCAAACGTAGCTCCAGTAGTTGTACAAGTAAAAGATGGTAGGATAGCTCCAAAAATCCCACAGTACCCTCTGAAGCCAGAGGTGGAGTTAGGAGTGTATCCCGTAATAGAGCGCTTGCTACAACAGGTAAGAACGTCCAGCACTGCCAATAGTCCCATCTTCCCTGTGAAAAAGAGTGGGGGGAGGGGTTACCGGCTAGTGCAGGATCTAAGGGGGATCAACAAAATAGTTGAGAGTCAGTTCCCCGTAGTGCCAAATCCAGCTGTCATCCTTATGCAAATCCCTCCCACTGCGAAATTTTTCACTGTTATTGACCTCTGCTCCGCTTTCTTTTCGGTACCTCTGCACCCTGACAGCCAATATTTGTTTGCATTCACATACAGAGGAGTCCAATACACATGGACTCGATTACCACAAGGTTTCATAGACAGTCCAAGTATATTTTCCCAGGCTTTGCATGATTGTTTACAGTCTTTCCAACCAGAGAGTGGATCAGTATTAATACAGTACGTGGATGATCTACTACTGTGTTCTGATTCATTGGAAGCATCCCTGAAGGATACGAAACAGCTCCTGTTTCATCTTTCAGACACAGGAAACAAGGTTTCCAAAGACAAGTTGCAATTATGCCAAACTAAGGTAAAATATTTGGGACACTGTCTAACACAAGGACTGAGACACCTGACCACTGATAGAATTCAAGCAATTAGAGACATGACTCTGCCAAAAACCCAGCAACAGATCAGAACATTTTTAGGAATGTGTGGGTATTGCCGTAACTGGATCCCAGGGTTTTCCATTCTAGCGTTACCTCTGCAGGAGATGGTCTCCTCAAACAAACCTGATCGGATTTCAGACGAGTCCGAGATGGCATTTGAGAGACTTAAACAGTGCCTAACGCAGGCACCAGCATTAAGTATGCCAGACTATGGGAAACCCTTTGAGCTGTACGGAACAGAAAGTGCTGGTTGCGCGGCAGGCGTCTTAACCCAAAAGCACGGTGATGCCAGCAGGCCAGTAGCATACTACAGCGCTCAGCTAGACACGGTAGCGCGATCCCTCCCCACATGCTTGCGAAGCGTCGCTGCGATAGCATTGCTAGTAACGAAAAGCGAAGATGTAGTGCTAGGTCACAACCTCACAATTCATACACCACATGCAGTGTCAGCCTTGCTAAATTCTGCCCAAACCAGGCACGTCTCATCAGCGCGGTTTACAAGATGGGAATTGGCACTAATGGCCCCCGTAAACATCACCATAAGGAGATGCAGTGCATTAAATCCTGCAACATATCTCCCAGGTGTGCCTGGACAGGCACAAAGGGTGGAGGATGAGAGTGGTGGGGAAGGAGAATTTAACACACAGGAGGACACACATGATTGTATGGAATATTTGACCCAAAATTTTACCGCAAGGCCTGACATCAGTGACAACCCGCTGGAAAATGTAGATCTAACTTTCTACACGGACGGTAGTTGTCACAGACAGTCAGACTCGGGAGACTTGTGTACTGGATACGCAGTCGTAGATGACCAAGGCACCATAGAAGCGGAACCGCTAGGCCCACCTCACTCAGCCCAGGTTGCTGAACTGGTCGCCCTAACCAGAGCATGTGAATTGGCTAAGAGCAAATCAGCCAATATCTACACCGACTCTAGATACGCATTCGGGGTAGTCCATGATTTCGGAGCCCTATGGCGCCTCAGAAATTTCATGACGGCAGCTGGTACACCGGTAGCGCATGCAGCTCACATCAAAAGGCTTCTAACAGCGATACAGGAACCCGACAGAGTGGCTGTTATCAAGTGTAAAGCACACACATATAGCCAGGACCCAGTATCACTTGGTAACAGCCGAGCAGACGAAGCAGCTAAGTTAGCAGCTGGTACCCCCAGACAGACAGACACCACACAACTGATGGTATTTAATACCATCAACACACAGAAGTTGTGTGAAATGCAAAATTTGTGTTCCACACAGGAAAAGGCAGTCTGGAAGGCGAAGGGATATGGCCAGGAGTCCTCAGGACTCTGGACGGATGGACAAGGTAAACCGGTGGCCCCCAGAGCATATCTTCCATGTTTAGCTGAGGCAGCTCACGGGCTGACTCATCTGGGCAAGGAAGGAATGTGCAAGTTGGTAAGAGCATATTGGTGCGCCCCAGGATTTTCATCTCATGCAAGTAAGAGAGCAATGTCATGCCTTACCTGTTTGAGAAAGAATATCGGAAAGGCAATACCAACAGAACCATCTCATATCCCACCTGCAGGCGGTCCTTTCCAGGCAATACAGATTGACTTCATTCAATTACCCCCTTGTCGAAATTTGAAATATGTACTTGTTTGTATAGATGTGTTCTCAAATTGGGTTGAAGCATTCCCGGCGGCCACAAATACCGCTATGTTTACTGCTAAGAAAATTGTGCAGGAATTTGTATGTAGATATGGTATCCCTAGAATTATCGAAAGTGATAGGGGTACCCATTTTACAGGTGATGTCTTTAAAGGAATGTGTAAGTTGATGGGAATTGATAGCAAGCTGCACACTCCATACCGTCCACAGGCGAGTGCGAAGGTGGAAAGAGTGAATAGCACTATTAAAAATAATTTGAGCAAAGTTATGGCAGAAACAGGATTGACATGGCCAGAAGCTTTACCCATTGTACTGTACAGCATCAGAACCACTCCCAGGTCCCCTCTTAATCTGTCCCCTTTTGAAATCTTGTTTGGTCGACAACCGCATGTTATGATTAACCCTCAGGATGATTTGAAGTGTAACAATGAAGTGACTGTAAAGTACCTGGTTAATATGAGTAAACAGCTAAGGAATCAAAATAATAATTTGAAGTTGGTGATTCCTGATTTACCAGATAGTAATTGTCATGACATTGAACCTGGGGAGTATGTAATGATACGAAATTTTCTACGCTCAGGTTGCCTTATTGACAGATGGGAAGGACCATACCAAGTCTTATTGACTAGCACTACAGCATTGAAAGTTGCCGAGAGAGAGACTTGGGTTCATTCGTCCCATTGTAAGAAGGTTGCTGATCCAGAGAGGTCCCGTGATAAGGAACAGACGGTAGAGGACGTTGTATCACTGGAGTGTCTGTTCCAGGAGGACTGAGGCGGCACCTGAGCATTGAAAATCACAAGATCAAAAGCAGTTGTCGATTCCCTGTTCCCTTTTATTGTTTTTCTCCAACTTCCCATCCCCTCTCCCTCAAATTATTTTCCCCCCCTTCTCATTCTTCTTCGTTTCCTCCTATAAGATGGACTTGCCCCAAGAGACTGTGATCCGGATTTTCCTGTTGACCATGATGTTGACCAGAGCAGTCTGTTCCGGCGAGAGTACCATGGAGGTCGAGAGAGATTCTGGAATGGGTTCTGATGACAGAGATGGAGGCGTAGTTTTCCGAGAACAACATAATCAACAAGCAAAGGCGAGTATCAGAAAACGATCCGATAGCATTGACAATAGAAGGAATTGTGAAGGATTGTTAGCTGAAGAAAACTGTATCTGTAGGCTCTGTGACAACGTAGTCGAGGATGGGTGCATTAAGAAATGCCAATCCAGTTTTAATATCCACATGGACCGGCATCCCTTGAGTGACTATCACTCCTTAGTGGGTAGCGTGTTAAATCAAACAGATTGTTGGGTATGCTCTCAAGTACCTCAAGGTCATAGCAAATCAGGACTAGTACCATTTCCTTTAACGATAGGGGAGGTACTTGAGCTAAGTGGTGGGAGACCGGTGGACAGGAGGTTTAATATCTCCAGTCCTCCTAGTTTGAAGCTCCACCAATATCATGTGGATAGATCCCTCATATGTTTTAACATTTCCAATCCCCGAAAGCCGGGAAATTGGGAAGTGTCATGGAGTAACCAAACCATGACCTTTTCATATAGAGCAGATAGAATGCCGACAGATACAGAGCTTATACGCCACATAGCCAGTAGAGGAAAATCTTTCCGGTATAGGTATACCCTAGGAAGTAGGATTACGAGAGTTGGAGAGGTATCACCAGGATACTGTGCACATATCGTACAAGCTGATACGTGTACTAGACAGATGGGAGAATTAGGGTTAGGAGATTTCACATGGAAAATGTGTAATATGGTTATGTCCTACTCCGTCCCATATGTTCTCCCCGATGATGCATATTTCATATGCGGGAGGAAGGCGTATAAGTGGCTTGCCCCAAACTCTGAAGGATTGTGTTATATTGGAAAAGTATTGCCTGAGGTAATGACTGTATCACATGCCAAAATGAAAGACATACACCGTGTTGCCCAAACTCCTTATACTCACACCCATTACGAGCACGTAGTTAAACGGCACCTGATAGAAAGAACAGAGCACCCGGCCTCTGACATGATCCATGAATCCACCGGGATTCAGTTTCTACTTGCGTTAGACCTCACTCGCACCGCCAGAGGAGTGTTGAATTATAAATACATATCTGCGCTCGCAAATTTGTTAGACAATATCACAGAAATGTATGATGACACGTTTAGGTATACTGGAAGAGAACTTCAAGCTTATAAAACAGAACTAGTTCAGCATAGAATGATTCTCAATTATCTCACAGCAGTAACAGGTGGATATTGTGTCACACTGGCAACGCAGTACGGCGTGAAATGCTGCACATATATAACGAATAGTACCGAGGACCCGGTCGAGGTCATAGACCAAAAGATGGACGATATTCTCCAATTGAAGTGGGAATTTCGCAGGAGACACAATCTCACCCTTGCTGCTGTGAGTAATGAGCTGACTAGTTGGGTGTCATGGTTGAACCCGCGAAATTGGTTCTCCGGTTTAGGAGAATGGGCTCAAGGAGTTATAATGGATGTAGGGAAGTTTCTCCTATGTATCTTAGGTGTTATCATAACGATTGGCTTGATATTTAGATGCGGTCAGGCTTTAACGAAGTGCAAACGAAGTACCAGGGTGATGAGTTTAAGGAGTGAGGAAATTGTAATGCGATTTCTACGGTCCGTTTCTTTCACCTGTTTTTCCGTTTTCCTCTGAGGTAAAAAGACCCACTTGGACGAGGAATTTGATGAGCCGATATACAGACAACAGATGGATTAAAGAAGAAGTTTTGACAACCTTATACACAGATTTTTGATGAACTATGCCATAGATCCCCAGTTTCCCTAGAAATTTTAAAATTACTCTAGCCCAACACTTTTGTAAATCTATGGACATTGACAAAGCTTTTTGCTCGCACCTTATGGGCAAAAGCACAAAGAAGACTGCATTCAACAGACACCAAACAAGACCTCAATCGACGAATGTTCATTAACCTGACATAGAATACCACTGCATTTACCGTAATTATGTATTTTCTTCATCTCTACAACCTTCAGGTAATTACACACATAGTATAGGGAATACAGGCACAGATATCAGCAATCACATATTCCCCCATTCATGTATCATCAACTAAAATGTGCTCCCCATTTTTGTTACAACCAAAATCCGAAAAAAGCTCGGTAAAGTTTGACAGCCCATCCACAGACCCGTACCACGGGATAAGAAGGAATTCAAATGTATACTTCGCAATACCTCGAAGCTTGATTTAAAACACGTACGGCACGATGATACATGACCCCCCAAACATGGATTCATACACACATGCTTCTGCTATCTCACTAGGTCATACCCTTTTCCTACCTTCTCCTCTCCTCCCCTACCCAACCATGTAAATGTATTAACCCCTGACATATATTTTTCTCTTTTTGAAATGTTTTAGGAAGTGGCAGTTATTGTTGACTGCCAAAGGGTGGACTGTAAAAGTCAGAAAAATATCACGATACACACTGCCATATTTGCACCTCATATGTGTCCCTGCTGCGCATGTGTGCGCTCTCCCGTGCGTGTGCATACTCGCTGTTGCGGGCACCCGCAGGCGCACGGTATGCACATTTACGGTAGAGATTGTGTGCGTCTAGCGGGCGACTCTTTCGTTACATATTTTCACCATATAATGCATTTTGTAGATTATGGTCCCTTTGATAGATTCTGAAAGTTTAGTTAATGTAGTATGTTCCTGGACAGAGAGATCCCTCATTGTTTGATACGAAGGGTCAGACAGGAGTAATACAGTGGTGTTTAGTATCCATCGGAAGAGTATTTAATTAGCAATATTCCGGTGTTGGTTTGAAGCGGATCAATCGCTCGTGCGAATAGTTATGGACATAAGAAGTTTATGAACATTTACTGTATTTGCACTTACTTATCCATGCGGCGGGAAACCCAGTTTCCCTCCCACCTGAGCTGTTGGAAATAGTCACAGCCCACCTGTATGAATCAACCTATGACCTTTTGTTATAATGCGAAGACGAATTCCTGTGTCCAATGAACAATGAGATTGTAGGGACCATTGAATTGTATTGTGTGTGGGGCATAAATAGACAGGCCGATCACATCCAGCACTCACTCTTCATCGGTTATCATTGCTGAAAATCGGGAGCTGGATGTCCAGAGGCGCATGCGATCGTTTCCTTTGTGCGTAAGTTTTCTCCGTAATCATATTGTCTTTTCTTGTTATTATGGGCCATATCTTTCTCTCTCTCTCTTCTCTTTCTCTCATTTTCTCTTAAACGTACTTGTATTGTATTTACTGTGTAGTTACCTGGTTAGTTAGTCTATGTTATATTGTAGTGTATGACTTGTATTGTATTAATTATTTTGCAAGTATAACATTCATAATATATATATTAGGCGTTGGACCCTAAGCACGGTATTTGTGTATTTCTTATAGTGTTAAGTATTCTCAGAGCGTCGGTGACGCTCGAACAGCTTTTGAGTTAATAAGGTTATACAGTGTTGCATTTACACCCTATCTCTACACTAAGGTTTTACAGCAAATTACATTGTTTGTGGTTTAGACATAAAGGTTTAACATTGTGAGCGTCGGCGCCGCTCGTGATCTCCTCGTGGTCTCGAGCGTCCGCTACGCTGATAGCGTAGCATTACGGTAGTCGCTCACCTATAAGTGTGCCCGATACCAACAGCGTATTCTCGTGAGCGTCTGTATCGCTCGAGCAGCCCGCTCCCGATACAGCGTCCGTTACGCTATAGCGAACCATTACGTTAGTCAGCAGCCAATAGCGTGCCTGCCTGTGATCTCTTGGCCGTGAGCGAACGTGACGCTTGAGCGTCTCGACCACGGCTAAGCGATTGTTACGCAACGAGCGTACCCTTACGGTACTCCATACGCAAATAGCGTACAGTGTTCTTAGACCTCACAAAGGGTTTTAAATAAGATAAATATTTAGCTTTATCAAAGCGCACTGTCAGCAGTGTTCATTCCGGGAGTGGACAACTGGGATGCAGACTTCCTCAGCAGACACGACCTACATCCAGGAGAGTGGGGACTCCATCAGGAAGTCTTCGCACAGATTGCAAGTCGGTGGGGACTGTTCCAGATAGACATGATGGCGTCCCGCCTCAACAAAAAGCTACAGAGGTATTGCACCAGGTCAAGAGACCCTCGGGCAGTAGCTGTAGACGCCCTAGTGACACCGTGGGTGTTCCGGTCGGTCTATGTATTTCCTCCTCTACCTCTCATACCCAAGGTGTTGATAATAGTAAGAAAAAGAGGAGTAAGAACAATTCTCATTGTTCCAGATTGGCCGCGAAGGACCTGGTATCCAGATCTGCAGGAAATGCTCACAGAAGATCCGTGGCCACTTCCTCTAAGACAGGACCTGTTGCAACAGGGGCCCTGTCTGTTCCAAGACTTACCGCGGCTGCGTTTGACGGCATGGCGGTTGAACGCCGGATCCTAGCGGAAAAGGGTATTCCAGATGAGGTCATTCCTACGCTAATAAAGGCTAGGAAGGACGTGACATCTAAACATTATCACTGTATATGGCGAAAATATGTTTCTTTGTGTGAGGCCAGGAATGCTCATACGTAAGAATTCCACCTGGGCCACTTCCTTCACTTCCTACAAACTGGAGTGAATTTGGGCCTAAAATTAGGCTCTATTAAGGTTCAGATTTTGGCCTTATCCATTTTCTTTCAAAAGGAATTGGCCTCTCTTCCTGAAGTAAGTACAAACTTTTGTGAAGGGAGTACTGCATATTCAGCCTCCTTTTGTACCTCCGGTGGTCCCTTGGGACCTTAACGTGGTGTTAAGGTTATGATTTGAACCACTTAAAATGGTGGAGTTTAAATATCTCACTTGGAAGGTGGTCATGTTATTAGCCTTGGCTTCCGCTAGGCGAGTGTCGGAATTAGCAGCTTTATCACATAAAATCCCCTATCTGGTTTTCCATATGGATAGAGCGGAATTGCAGACCCGTCCTCAATTCCTGCTAAAAGTGGACTCATCCTTTCATATGAACCAACCTATTGTGGTGCCTGTGGCTACGCGTGACTTGGAGGATTCCGAGTCCCTTGATGTGGTCAGGGCTTTGAAAATTTACGTGGCCAGAACGGCTAGAGTCAGAAAAACAGAAGCACTGTTTGTCCTGTATGCAGCCAACAAGATTGGCACTCCTGCTTCAAATCAGACTATTGCTCTCTGGATCTGTAACACGATTCAGCAGGCGCATTCTATGGCGGGATTGCCGTTGCCTAATTCAGTCAAGGCCCATTCCACTAGGAAGGTGGGCTCTTCTTGGGCAGCTGCCCGAGGGGTCTCGGCACTACAGCTGTGACGAGCTGCTACTTGGTCGGGTTCAAACACCTTTGCAAAGTTCTATAAGTTTGATACCCTGGCTGAGGAGGACCTCCTGTTTGCTCAATCGGTGCTGCAGAGTCATCCGCAGGAGCCCGTTTGGGAGCTTTGGTATAATCCCCATGGTCCTTACGGAGTCCCCAGCATCTTTTAGGACGTAAGAGAAAATAAGATTTTAAACCTACCGGTAAATCTTTTTCTCGTAGTCCGTAGAGGATGCTGGGTGCCCGTCCCAAGTGCGGACTACTTCTGCAAGACTTGTATATAGTTATTGCTTACATAAGGGTTATATGTTAGTTTTCATCGGTCTTGGACTGATGCTATGTTGTTTTCAAACTGTTAACTGGGTAGTATATCACAAGTTATACGGTGTGATTGGTGTGGCTGGTATGAATCTTGACCTTGGATTAACAAAAATCCTTTCCTCGTACTGTCCGTCTCCTCTGGGCACAGTTTCTCTAACTGAGGTATGGAGGAGGGGCATAGAGGGAGGAGCCAGTTCACACCCAGATCTAAAGTCTTTCTTAAAGTGCCCATGTCTGCTGCGGAGCCCGTCTATCCCCCATGGTCCTTACGGAGTCCCCATCATCCTCTACGGACTACGAGAAAAAAAAATTTACCGGTAGGTTTAAAATGTTATTTTTTTCTCTGCAACCCACTGCTAAATTGTGCTTCCTAGCTGTTTTTTATAAAATCACTTAATTAAATCTAACTCTGATTACGTCAGAGAAGGCCAGGTACCCTACACCATAAGAGGGGGTTTGAAATTTTGACTTGTCTACTTAAAGATCACCAAAATCTGATCACAAGGTCAATTACATCCCTGGGTGGGATTGAACCACCAACCTTTTGGTTAATAGCCCATGTAAGTGAAAGAGATCCTGAAGCACTCACTCATCATGGGAAAGTACCAATGTGTTTCTTACAAAAATTCTCCAGATTATTGACTTTTTAAAGTTTTTCTAGGAAACGTTCTAGATAAATGCTTATTAGCCTTTGTCAGTAGCTACTTTTGCAAGGTGTCTATGTGGCGCAATCGGTTAGCATGTTTGGCTATTAACCAAAAGGTTGGTGGTTCAATCCCACCCAGGGATGTAAATGACCTTGTAATCAGATTTTGGTGATCTTTAAATAGACAAGTCAAAATTTCAAACCCCCTCTTATGGTGTAGGGTACCTGGCCTTCTCTGATGTAATCAGAGTTAGATTTGATTAAGTGATTTTATAAAAAAACAGCTAGGAAGCACAATTTAGCAGTGGGTTGCAGAGAAAAAAAATTATGCTGGCAGAAAAGTCCAATTTAGTGACGAAACAGCTCTTCATTTTCTGATTTTATGTTTATGCTAACAAATTTGCTCTCTGAAAAGTGTCCACAAAGCCAAGTCTCTGATTAACACCTTTGTAGGGATGGTTTTTCACCTATTACTGAATTAAACTTGCTTCATTGGAAAGGCAGCAAGATGCATCCTCATTTCAATGTCTACTGAAATAATACAGGTTGACACCAGGAAACATAAACGTCACTGCATCCTTGCTGCTTCCTCATGGGGAAGACTGTTTAATGTGAAAACAAGGTGATATCTAATCAGCACACAGGTAAGGAATGAAGAAAATCTTTCTTTATGGGTGAAGATGTTTCTCACAAAATTGTTGCACCAAAGCATCATTGAAATTCAAGCTGGAAAGATGATTTTAATATATCACTTGTACATTTTGTACTGCTCTTCTGGTGACAATGTAGTTTGTTTTTGTCAATTACCATTTTAATAATAGGGTAAAGAAAATTAAGTGGATTTTTGAAAGAAAACAATACTGTCAATATACTATTAAAACAAATTAAAATGGTAAAAGTTATTGTACTTTAAGTAAAAATAAAAGAGCCAAAATATCAATCCCAGTTTTGGATTACTTTAATTAACAAAAAACAATGCATATAGCAGAGGATAGTTTCAATCTGCCTACCTCTGGGTTATGGGCCCAGCATGCTTCCGTTGCAGTACTCTGCTGCTCATGTAAGTGCAAGAGATCCTGAAGCACTCACTCATCATGGGAAAGTACCAATGTGTTTCTTACAAAAACTCTCCAGATTATTGACTTTTTAAAGTTTTTCTAGGAAACGTTCTAGTTGAATGCTTATTAGCCTTTGTCAGTATATACTTTTACGAGGTGTCTCTGTGGTGCAATCGGTTAGCATGTTTGGCTATTAACCAAAAGGTCGGTGGTTCATTCCCACCCATGGATGTAATTGACCTTGTGATTAGATTTTGGTAATCTTTAAGTAGACAAGTCAAAATGTCAAACTCCCTCTTATGGTGTAGGGTACCTGGCCTTCTCTGATGTAATCAGAGTTAGATTTGATTAAGTGATTTTATAAAAAACAGCTAGGAAGCACAATTTAGCAGTGGGTTGCAGAGAAAAAAAACTATGCTGGCAGAAAAGTCCAATTGAGTGATTAAACAGCTCTTCATTTTCTGATTTTATGTTTATGCTAACAAATTTGCTCTCTGAAAAGTGTCCACAAAGTAAAGTCTCTGATTAACACCTTTGTAGGAATGGTTTTTCACCTATTACTGAATTAAACTTGCTTCATTGGAAAGGCAGCAAGATGCATCCTCATTTCAATGTCTACTGAAATAATACAGGTTGACACCAGGAAACATAAACATCACTGCATCCTTGCTGCTTCCTCATGGGGAAGTCTGTTTAATGTGAAAACAAGGTGATATCTAATCAGCACACAGGTAAGGAATTAAGAAAATCTTTCTTTATGGGTGAAGATGTTTCTCACAAAATTGTTGCACCAAAGCATCATTGAAATTCAAGCTGGAATGATGATTTTAATATATCACTTGTACATTTTGTACTGCTCTTCTGGTGACAATGTAGTTTGTTTTTGTCAATTACCATTTTAATAATAGGGTAAAGAAAATTAAGTGGATTTTTGAAAGAAAACAATACTGGCAATTTACTATTAAAACAAATTAAAATGGTAAAAGTTATTGTACTTTAAGTAAAAATAAAAGAGCCAAAATATCAATCCCAGTTTTGGATTACTTTAATTAACAAAAAACAATGCATATAGCAGAAGATAGTTTCAATCTGCCTACATCTGGGTTAAGGGCCCAGCATGCTTCCGTTGCAGTACTCTGCTGCTCATGTAAGTGCAAGAGATCCTGAAGCACTCACTCATCATGGGAAAGTAGCAATGTGTTTCTTACAAAAACTCTCCAGATTATTGACTTTTTAAAGTTTTTCTAGGAAACGTTCTAGATGAATGCTTATTAGCCTTTGTCAGAATGGACTTTTACGAGGTGTCTCTGTGGTGCAATCGGTTAGCATGTTTGGCTATTAACCAAAAGGTTGGTGGTTCAATCCCACCCAGTGATGTAATTGATCTTGTGATCAGATTTTGGTGATCTTTAAGTAGACAAGTCAAAATTTCAAACCCCCTCTTATGGTGTAGGGTACCTGGCCTTCTCTGATGTAATCAGAGTTAGATTTGATTAAGTGATTTTATAAAAAACAGCTAGGAAGCACAATTTAGCAGTGGGTTGCAGAGAAAAAAAAATTATGCTGGCAGAAAAGTCCAATTGAGTGATTAAACAGCTCTTCATTTTCTGACTTTATTTTTATGCTAACAAATTTGCTCTCTGAAAAGTGTCCACAAAGCCAAGTCTCTGATTAACACCTTTGTAGGAATGTTTTTTTACCTATTACTGAATTAAACTTGCTACATTGGAAAGGCAGCAAGATGCATCCTCATTTCAATGTCTACTGAAATAATACAGGTTGACACCAGGAAACATAAACGTTACTGCATCCTTGCTGCTTTCTCATGTGGAAGTCTGTTTAATGTGAAAACAAGGTAATATCTAATCAGCACACAGATAAGGAATTAAGAAAATCTTTCTTTATGGGTGAAGATGTTTCTCACAAAATTGTTGTCCCAATGCATCATTGAAATTCAAGATGGAAGATGATTTTAATATATCACTTGTACATTTTGCATTGCTCTTCTGGTGACAATGTAGTTTGTTTTTGTCAATTACCATTTCAGTAATAGGGTAAAGAAAATTAAGTGGATTTTTTAAAGAAAACAATGCTCTCAATATACTATTAAAACAAATTAAAATGATAAAAGTTATTGTACTTTAAGTAAAAATAAAAGAGCCAAAATATCAATCCCAGTTTTTGATTACTTTAATTATAAAAAAAAAATGCACATAGCAGAGGATAGTTTCGATTAATCGACCTCTGGGTTATGGGCCAAGCATCCTTCCATTGCGCTACTCTGCTGCTCATGGAAGTCCGAGAGATCCTGAAGACTAAATTGATTAAAGGCCTAAAAGTACTGGACTATAAGGAAAGACTTACTAGGCTGAATATGTATACACTAGAAAAGAGGTGCCTAAGAGGAGATATTATTAATATCTTCAAATATGTAAAGATACATAACAAAGAGTTATCAGAGGAATTATTTATTAAAAGAACACGTGGTCACTCGCTGCGACTGGAGGAAAGTTCAGAATGCAATGGAGGAAAGGGTTCTTCACTGTTAGGGCAATCAGGATGTGGAATTCCCTGCCAGGGAAGGTGGTAATGGCGGACTCTGTAATTGGATTTAAAAAAGGAATGGATACATTTCTGAATGAAAAAGCTATCCAAGGTTATAATACTTAAAATATCAACATGGTTAATCCGGGGGTAACATGAGTTATAGTAGCTAACTAGTCATAAAACATTATTCAGCAAGTATGTAGAATCATCACAACTTAAAACAGGTTGAACACGATGGGCAATTTGCCTCTATTCAACCTCAAAAACTATGTTACTATATGTTACTATATTACTGTAGTATACAGAACACCACAATGCAATGAGCAGTGATAGTGAGCACTGATGAGGATACTAGAACTGACACTGAGCAGCAAGATGCAGCACTGGACTATTAGTAATGTACTGTAGTATGCTGAGCACCACAATGCAGCACAAGACAATGAGCAGTGATACTGAGCACTGATGAGGATACTACTGAGAACTGACACTGAGCAGGAGAGACACACTACTAGTATTACTGAGCAGCAATAAGTAACCACTGATACTGAGCACTGATATTGAGATTTCCACTGAGAGAACATAGCCACGTCCTCTCCGCTCTCTCTTCAATGCACGAGTAAAAATGGCGGCAACGCGCAGCTCTATATATAATATCCGAATCTCGCGAGAATCCGACAGCGGGATGATGACATTTTCCCTTGTTCAGGTTTTCCGAGTCAGGCGGGAACAACCGAGCCTGCCTCAGACCAGTGTAAACCACGTGGAGTTCGTGGGGAATTCGGTTCTCGGAGAACCGAACCCGCTCCTCTCTACCTTATACCCATCAATTTTTTTTATTTTCAATCTGAGCCCCTGCAGTTTTCTGTAAGCATCTGCTTCGCTATGATGATCAACAAGTCACAAGGGCAAACACTCAGGGCTTGAGGCATAGATCTTTGGACCAGCTGCTACAAGCATGGCAGAGGTGTCACTATCACTGGTGACACCCAGAGAGGTGGCGAGGGAGATTGTAATGCAGTGCGTGCAAATAAGCAGCGCAATGGTAAAAAGGAGGCATGATTTCATAGGTAGGGGCGTGGCCTGGTGGCCTGAATCTACATTTTGTTGCTCCGGGTGTCCCGGGGGTTGGGGGCTGCACCCGGGGACTAGTGTGTAAGCGGTGCTGGCTCCTGCACAGTGACAGGGCATGGCCACCCAGTATGACACCTCCCTTCTTGACCATGCTGTAATTGCAGTCGCACTGCAGTTCAGCGTGATCATAAACAATGGTGTAGCCTCCTGCTGGTGCAGACTGTATGTGCGCGCAGGAAGCCGCCACCATTTTTGTGATCACAGCGGCTGAATGTGATGTCATACAGCCGCTGTGACCACGCCCCCTGTGTCTCCTCCATTGCAGACCCCATTTTGAAGCCTTGCCCCCGCACTGCTCCATCCCTGACTTGGAAATGGAGTGTTGCTGACCCCACTCTCCCCCCCTGCCCCGATTGACAGGCAGAGGCGATCGCATGCAGGCACATGCGTATGCTCTTAGCAATTTTTGCAGTTGGATCGCTTATTGTGATTGCAATCCAACCTGAATCAGGCCCTATTACCTATCACAATGCGCTGCGGGCAGTACAAAATTGGGTTAATATAGGAGAAAAACCCCCAGACCTGTGCTCCTTAACTGTACCTGGTGGCTAGTGGAGCGGCTGCCCAGTAATCAGTGTCCACCCCAGTGCGCACACGGCCCACCCCCTACGGCCATGCTCCCCTTAATCAGCGGCCTCGTGATCCGGAAGGGCGGTGTGTGTGTGACTGACCTTAGGAAGAAACCGGAGCCTCCGCTGCAGTGACCAAGCAACCAGGGCACGGGAGTATACAGCGCCGCTGGGAGTGATGAAGCTGCAGTAAAGATGTCTATTAGACCTAGCCTGCTGCAGCCCTTGTAGATTCTCATAAAACAAGTTCTTCTTTTCTTGTCAAAATTAATAGCTAAGAATAGGCTGCCTGAGGCAGGCCCCTGTTAAGTTGCCTGCTACTGAAGGCACCAACTACAAACTGAGCTCCCTGTTCATGGAAGCGGGGTTATAGAGGAGGATGCGCTGAGCATCTTGGGAACAGTCAAAAGCTTTGAGCCGGTTGGTGCCTCAGATCAAGATCCTACTCTACACCCCAATGTGAATCCTTGTGGAGTCCAGTGTACCCCACAGAAGAAATTAATGTGTCACACCCATTGGCAGCAACCTTAGAATAGCTGCTGACGGGCACAATTGAGAAAGGAAGGGGGGGGGGGGCATTTGAATCCAGCACATAGATGCAATTCAAATATGTAATTTGTACCTTCCTATTTTAAAATATAATGGATGAACCTCACCCTGTGAGAACAATCTTCATGATCAAGAGATCTAATATGTAAAATAAGTATGAGTTGGGATAGGGCTGGGGAGGGTGGCAGCTCGGGCAGCCCCTCCCCCGTCAAGTTAAGGAGATTCAACTGAGGAAGCACAAGGGAACTCTCGTCTGGGGACAACAACTGCAGGGAGACCACATCTTTTCAGATGAACATGGGAGGGCGGAAGGCTGCCTAATACTGAAGCACCATCAAATATCAAACCATATCCAACAACTAGTACAAGCATTCCTGGGGGAAGGTCTGCAGCAGACGGATTTGCATACGGTGATGTCATCCAAGCAGTGGGCCAAAGTTGGCTGGAACCCTCATCTGCATATAAAAAGAGAAAAGGGGCATGCAGGGCATGGCGGCCTTTTGCAGTGCTTGGATGACCCCTAGTTCGCATTAAACACCCCCACCCTCCTTTGGTGTGGGGCTCATGTTGGCCATGCCCCATCCCCTGAAGCATTCATGCTGATTTCTTGCAGCAGCTGGGCACTGTAACAGCTCCAGAGCTGCTCTGTAAGGCAAGTTAAAGGGTGTGGGCCCTGCAGCACCACCTGTAGTTCGCATTGTGCGTTGGAAGGCACAAAGTAAGCAGACGGGAGGAGAAGTCAGGATAGTACACAAGGGCATCCTTTTCTCTTAGTCCGTAAAGGATGCTGGGGTCACATTAAGAACCATGGGGTATAGACGGGATCCGCAAGAGACATGGGCACTTTAAGACTTTCAAAGGGTGTGAACTGGCTCCTCCCTCTATGCCCCTCCTCCAGACTCCAGTTATAGGAACTGTGCCCAGGGAGACGGACATTTCGAGGAAAGGATTTATTGTTAAACTAAGGTGAGCATCTTACCAGCTCACACCTTAAGCATGCCGCAGAACGTGGCATTCAACAGAACACAAGCCAACGGCATGAACAATTGCAGCAAAAAGCTGACCAGAACCGTAACACAACATGTGTATAACCACAAGTAATAACTGCAGACACAGTATGGACTGGGACGGGTGCCCAGCATCCTCTACGTACTAAGAGAAAAGGATTTACCGGTAGGTATTAAAATCCTATTTTCTCATACGACCTAGAGGATGCTGGGGTCACATTAAGAACCATGGGGTTATACCAAAGCTCTTGAACGGGTGGGAGAGTGCGTACGACTCTGCAGCACCGAATGACCAAACTTGAGGTTATCATCAGCCAAGGTATCAAACTTGTAAAACTTAGCAAAAGTGTTTACTAAATAGCTGCTCGGCAAAGTTGCAATGCTGAGACTCCCCGACCAGCTGCCCAGGATGAACCCACCTTTCTAGTAGAATGGGTCTTCACCTAATTCAGTAACGGCAATCCTGCCGTGGAATGAGCATGCTGAATCTTACCACAGATTCAGCGCATAATGGTCTGCATGGAAGCAGGACACCCAATCCTGTTGGGAGCATACAGGACAAACAGAGCCTCTGTTTTCCTAATCTGAACCGTTCTGGTGACATAAATTTTCAAAGTTCTGACCACAGCCAGAGACTTTGACTCAACGAAGGTGTCAGTGGCCAAAGGCACCATGTGGAAAGATGAACCACCTTTGGCAGAAATTGTTGACGTGTCCTCAATTCTGCTCTATCTTCATGAAAGATCAAATAAAGGCTCTTGTGATACTGCATGGTTTGTACTGTTTTCCATGTGCTCCCAGATCTTTCAAGCAAGTAGCATGGTCAAGAAAGTTCTGTTTGAAAAGAAACAAACATTTACTGTCATTGTTATGCAAATAAACTTACATTAAAGCTAACAAGAAAGCACACTCGTTCTGTCTTTAAACTGATAAAAGAAACCCCAATAATATGGGGCATGCAAAAATTGAGATAAAACTCAGTTTTGCTCCTCTCCACGGAAATCTTTAATAAAAGGCGAAATATTTGTTAGTTCTGAAGAGAAACCAGAGCATGACCAAGATTCCACCTGTCGCCTGAGTGCCATGCCAGCAGTTCTCATTCAGCTCAAAGTGAGCACCCAATTTGAATGAAAGAAAGCAGATTTCTCACCAGGCTTCCCCTTGCTATAAACATGGTTTGTACTCTTTTCCATGTGCTCCCAGATCTTTCAAACAATTAGTGTGGTCAAGAAAGTTCTGTTTGAAAAGAAACAAACATTTACTGTCATTTCTATGCAAATGAGCTTACATTAAAGCACACTCGTTCTATCTTTAAACCGATAAAATAAAACCCCAATAAGATGGGGCATGCAAAAATTGAGATAAAACTTAGTTTTGCTCCTCTCCACGGAAATCTTTAGTAAAAGGCGAAAGATTTGTTCGTTCTGAAGAGAAACCACAGCATGACCAAGATTCTACCTGTCGCCTGAGTGCCATGCCAGCAGTCCTCATTCAGCTCAAAGTGAGCACCCAATTTGAAAGAAAGAAAGCAGATTTCTCACCAGGCTTCCCCTTGCTATAAACATGGTTTGTACTCTTTTCCATGTGCTCCCAGATCTTTCAAGCAATTAGTATAGTCAAGAAAGTTCTGCTTGAAAAGAAACAGACATTTATTGTCATTGTTATGCAAATTAACTTACATTAAAGCTAACAAGAAAGCACACTCGTTCTGTCTTTAATCCGATAAAAGAAACCCCAATAATATGGGGCATGCAAAAATTGAGATAAAACTCAGTTTTGCTCCTCTCCACGGAAATCTTTAGTAAAAGGCGAAAGATTTGTTCGTTCTGAAGAGAAACCAGAGCATGACCAAGATTCCACCTGTCGCCTGAGTGCCGTGCCAGCAGTCCTCATTCAGATCAAAGTGAGCGCCCAATTTGAAAGAAAGCAGATTTCTCACCTGTCTTCTCCTTGCTATAAGCATGGTTTGTACTGTATTCCATGTGCTCCCAGATCTTTCAAGCAAGTAGCATGGTCAAGAAAGTTCTGTTTGAAAAGAAACAAACATTTACTGTCATTTCTATTAGAGATGAGCGGGTTCGGTTTCTCTGAATCCGAACCCGCACGAACTTCATGTTTTTTTCACGGGTCCGAGCAGACTCGGATCCTCCCGCCTTGCTCGGTTAACCCGAGCGCGCCCGAACGTCATCATGACGCTGTCGGATTCTCGCGAGACTCGGATTCTATATAAGGAGCCGCGCGTCGCCGCCATTTTCACACGTGCATTGAGATTGATAGGGAGAGGACGTGGCTGGCGTCCTCTCCATTTAGATTAGGGTTGAGAGAGAGAGAGAGAGAGAGATTGACCTGAGGCTGTGATACTGTAGAAGAGAGTGCAGAGTTTAGTGACTGACGACCACAGTGACCACCAGACAGTGCAGTTGTTTGTTTTATTTAATATATCCGTTCTCTGCCTGAAAAAAACGATACACACAGTGACTCAGTCACATACCATATCTGTGTGCACTGCTCAGCCCAGTGTGCTGCATCAATGTATATATATATCTGACTGTGCTCAGCTCACACAGCTTATAATTGTGGGGGAGACTGGGGAGCACTGCAGTGCCAGTTATAGGTTATAGCAGGAGCCAGGAGTACATAATATTATATTAAAATTAAACAGTGCACACTTTTGCTGCAGGAGTGCCACTGCCAGTGTGACTAGTGACCAGTGACCTGACCACCAGTATATATAATATTAGTAGTATACTATCTCTTTATCAACCAGTCTATATTAGCAGCAGACACAGTACAGTGCGGTAGTTCACGGCTGTGGCTACCTCTGTGTCGGCACTCGGCAGCCCGTCCATAATTGTATATACCACCTAACCGTGGTTTTTTTTTCTTTCTTTATAGTCATACTAGTTACGAGTATACTATCTCTTTATCAACCAGTCTATATTAGCAGCAGACACAGTACAGTGCGGTAGTTCACGGCTGTGGCTACCTCTGTGTCGGCACTCGGCAGCCCGTCCATAATTGTATATACCACCTAACCGTGGTTTTTTTTTATTTCTTTATACATACATACTAGTTACGAGTATACTATCTCTTTATCAACCAGTCTATATTAGCAGCAGACACAGTACAGTGCGGTAGTTCACGGCTGTGGCTACCTCTGTGTCGGCACTCGGCAGCCCGTCCATAATTGTATATACCACCTAACCGTGGTTTTTTTTTCTTTCTTTATACATACATACTAGTTACGAGTATACTATCTCTTTATCAACCAGTCTATATATTAGCAGCAGACACAGTACAGTGCGGTAGTTCACGGCTGTGGCTACCTCTGTGTCGGCACTCGGCAGCCCGTCCATAATTGTATATACCACCTAACCGTGGTTTTTTTTTTCTTTCTTTATACATACATACTAGTTACGAGTATACTATCTCTTTATCAACCAGTCTATATATTAGCAGCAGACACAGTACAGTGCGGTAGTTCACGGCTGTGGCTACCTCTGTGTCGGCACTCGGCAGCCCGTCCATAATTGTATATACCACCTAACCGTGGTTTTTTTTTCTTTCTTTATACATACATACTAGTTACGAGTATACTATCTCTTTATCAACCAGTCTATATTAGCAGCAGACACAGTACAGTGCGGTAGTTCACGGCTGTGGCTACCTCTGTGTCGGCACTCGGCAGCCCGTCCATAATTGTATATACCACCTAACCGTGTTTTTTTTTTCTTTCTTTATACATACATACTAGTTACGAGTATACTATCTCTTTATCAACCAGTCTATATATTAGCAGCAGACACAGTACAGTGCGGTAGTTCACGGCTGTGGCTACCTCTGTGTCGGCACTCGGCAGCCCGTCCATAATTGTATATACCACCTAACCGTGGTTTTTTTTTCTTTCTTTATACATACATACTAGTTACGAGTATACTATCTCTTTATCAACCAGTCTATATATTAGCAGCAGACACAGTACAGTGCGGTAGTTCACGGCTGTGGCTACCTCTGCGTCGGCACTCGGCAGCCCGTCCATAATTGTATATACCACCTAACCGTGGTTTTTTTTTCTTTCTTTATACATACATACTAGTTACGAGTATACTATCTCTTTATCAACCAGTCTATATTAGCAGCAGACACAGTACAGTGCGGTAGTTCACGGCTGTGGCTACCTCTGTGTCGGCACTCGGCAGCCCGTCCATAATTGTATATACCACCTAACCGTGGTTTTTTTTTCTTTCTTTATACATACATACTAGTTACGAGTATACTATCTCTTTATCAACCAGTCTATATATTAGCAGCAGACACAGTACAGTGCGGTAGTTCATGGCTGTGGCTACCTCTGTGTCGGCACTCGGCAGCCCGTCCATAATTGTATATACCACCTAACCGTGGTTTTTTTTTCTTTCTTTATAGTCATACTAGTTACGAGTATACTATCTCTTTATCAACCAGTCTATATTAGCAGCAGACACAGTACAGTGCGGTAGTTCACGGCTGTGGCTACCTCTGTGTCGGCACTCGGCAGCCCGTCCATAATTGTATATACCACCTAACCGTGGTTTTTTTTTCTTTCTTTATACATACATACTAGTTACGAGTATACTATCTCTTTATCAACCAGTCTATATTAGCAGCAGACACAGTACAGTGCGGTAGTTCACGGCTGTGGCTACCTCTGTGTCGGCACTCGGCAGCCCGTCCATAATTGTATATACCACCTAACCGTGTTTTTTTTTTCTTTCTTCTTTATACATACATAGTTACATAGACATCTCTTTATCAACCAGTCTATATTAGCAGCAGACACAGTACAGTGCGGTAGTTCACGGCTGTGGCTACCTCTGTGTCTGCACTCGGCAGGCAGTCCATAATTGTATAATAGTATCCATCTCCATTGTTTACCTGAGGTGCCTTTTAGTTGTGCCTATTAAAATATGGAGAACAAAAATGTTGAGGTTCCAAAATTAGGGAAAGATCAAGATCCACTTCCACCTCGTGCTGAAGCTGCTGCCACTAGTCATGGCCGAGACGATGAAATGCCAGCAACGTCGTCTGCCAAGGCCGATGCCCAATGTCATAGTACAGAGCATGTCAAATCCAAAACACCAAATATCAGAAAAAAAAGGACTCCAAAACCTAAAATAAAATTGTCGGAGGAGAAGCGTAAACTTGCCAATATGCCATTTACGACACGGAGTGGCAAGGAACGGCTGAGGCCCTGGCCTATGTTCATGGCTAGTGGTTCAGCTTCACATGAGGATGGAAGCACTCAGCCTCTCGCTAGAAAAATGAAAAGACTCAAGCTGGCAAAAGCAGCACAGCAAAGAACTGTGCATTCTTCGAAATCCCAAATCCACAAGGAGAGTCCAATTGTGTCGGTTGCGATGCCTGACCTTCCCAACACTGGACGTGAAGAGCATGCGCCTTCCACCATTTGCACGCCCCCTGCAAGTGCTGGAAGGAGCACCCGCAGTCCAGTTCCTGATAGTCAGATTGAAGATGTCAGTGTTGAAGTACACCAGGATGAGGAGGATATGGGTGTTGCTGGCGCTGGGGAGGAAATTGACCAGGAGGATTCTGATGGTGAGGTGGTTTGTTTTAGTCAGGCACCCGGGGAGACACCTGTTGTCCATGGGAGGAATATGGCCGTTGACATGCCTGGTGAAAATACCAAAAAAATCAGCTCTTCTGTGTGGAGGTATTTCACCAGAAATGCGGACAACAGGTGTCAAGCCGTGTGTTCCCTTTGTCAAGCTGTAATAAGTAGGGGTAAGGACGTTAACCACCTCGGAACATCCTCCCTTATACGTCACCTGCAGCGCATTCATAATAAGTCAGTGACAAGTTCAAAAACTTTGGGTGACAGCGGAAGCAGTCCACTGACCAGTAAATCCCTTCCTCTTGTAACCAAGCTCACGCAAACCACCCCACCAACTCCCTCAGTGTCAATTTCCTCCTTCCCCAGGAATGCCAATAGTCCTGCAGGCCATGTCACTGGCAATTCTGACGATTCCTCTCCTGCCTGGGATTCCTCCGATGCATCCTTGTGTGTAACGCCTACTGCTGCTGGCGCTGCTGTTGTTGCTGCTGGGAGTCGATGGTCATCCCAGAGGGGAAGTCGTAAGCCCACTTGTACTACTTCCAGTAAGCAATTGACTGTTCAACAGTCCTTTGCGAGGAAGATGAAATATCACAGCAGTCATCCTGCTGCAAAGCGGATAACTGAGGCCTTGACAACTATGTTGGTGTTAGACGTGCGTCCGGTATCCGCCGTTAGTTCACAGGGAACTAGACAATTTATTGAGGCAGTGTGCCCCCGTTACCAAATACCATCTAGGTTCCACTTCTCTAGGCAGGCGATACCGAGAATGAACACGGACATCAGAAAAAGACTCACCAGTGTCCTAAAAAATGCAGTTGTACCCAATGTCCACTTAACCACGGACATGTGGACAAGTGGAGCAGGGCAGGGTCAGGACTATATGACTGTGACAGCCCACTGGGTAGATGTATGGACTCCCGCCGCAAGAACAGCAGCGGCGGCACCAGTAGCAGCATCTCGCAAACGCCAACTCTTTCCTAGGCAGGGTACGCTTTGTATCACCGCTTTCCAGAATACGCACACAGCTGAAAACCTCTTACGGCAACTGAGGAAGATCATCGCGGAATGGCTTACCCCAATTGGACTCTCCTGTGGATTTGTGGCATCGGACAACGCCAGCAATATTGTGTGTGCATTAAATATGGGCAAATTCCAGCACGTCCCATGTTTTGCACATACCTTGAATTTGGTGGTGCAGAATTTTTTAAAAAACGACAGGGGCGTGCAAGAGATGCTGTCGGTGGCCAGAAGAATTGCGGGACACTTTCGGCGTACAGGCACCACGTACAGAAGACTGGAGCACCACCAAAAACTACTGAACCTGCCCTGCCATCATCTGAAGCAAGAAGTGGTAACGAGGTGGAATTCAACCCTCTATATGCTTCAGAGGTTGGAGGAGCAGCAAAAGGCCATTCAAGCCTATACAATTGAGCACGATATAGTAGGTGGAATGCACCTGTCTCAGGCGCAGTGGAGAATGATTTCAACGTTGTGCAAGGTTCTGATGCCCTTTGAACTTGCCACACGTGAAGTCAGTTCAGACACTGCCAGCCTGAGTCAGGTCATTCCCCTCATCAGGCTTTTGCAGAAGAAGCTGGAGACATTGAAGGAGGAGCTAACACGGAGCGATTCCGCTAGGCATGTGGGACTTGTGGATGGAGCCCTTAATTCGCTTAACAAGGATTCACGGGTGGTCAATCTGTTGAAATCAGAGCACTACATTTTGGCCACCGTGCTCGATCCTAGATTTAAAGCCTACCTTGGATCTCTCTTTCCGGCAGACACAAGTCTGCTGGGGTTGAAAGACCTGCTGGTGACAAAATTGTCAAGTCAAGCGGAACGCGACCTGTCAACATCTCCTCCTTCACATTCTCCCGCAACTGGGGGTGCGAGGAAAAGGCTCAGAATTCCGAGCCCACCCGCTGGCGGTGATGCAGGGCAGTCTGGAGCGACTGCTGATGCTGACATCTGGTCCGGACTGAAGGACCTGACAACGATTACGGACATGTCGTCTACTGTCACTGCATATGATTCTCTCAACATTGATAGAATGGTGGAGGATTATATGAGTGACCGCATCCAAGTAGGCACGTCACACAGTCCGTACTTATACTGGCAGGAAAAAGAGGCAATTTGGAGGCCCTTGCACAAACTGGCTTTATTCTACCTAAGTTGCCCTCCCACAAGTGTGTACTCCGAAAGAGTGTTTAGTGCCGCCGCTCACCTTGTCAGCAATCGGCGTACGAGGTTACATCCAGAAAATGTGGAGAAGATGATGTTCATTAAAATGAATTATAATCAATTCCTCCGCGGAGACATTGACCAGCAGCAATTGCCTCCACAAAGTACACAGGGAGCTGAGATGGTGGATTCCAGTGGGGACGAATTGATAATCTGTGAGGAGGGGGATGTACACGGTGATATATCGGAGGGTGATGATGAGGTGGACATCTTGCCTCTGTAGAGCCAGTTTGTGCAAGGAGAGATTAATTGCTTCTTTTTTTGGGGGGGTCCAAACCAACCCGTCATATCAGTCACAGTCGTGTGGCAGACCCTGTCACTGAAATGATGGGTTGGTTAAAGTGTGCATGTCCTGTTTTGTTTATACAACATAAGGGTGGGTGGGAGGGCCCAAGCACAATTCCATCTTGCACCTCTTTTTTCTTTTCTTTTTCTTTGCGTCATGTGCTGTTTGGGGAGGGTTTTTTGGAAGGGACATCCTGCGTGACACTGCAGTGCCACTCCTAAATGGGCCCGGTGTTTGTGTCGGCCACTAGGGTCGCTAATCTTACTCACACAGTCAGCTACCTCATTGCGCCTCTTTTTTTCTTTGCGTCATGTGCTGTTTGGGGAGGGTTTTTTGGAAGGGACATCCTGCGTGACACTGCAGTGCCACTCCTAGATGGGCCCGGTGTTTGTGTCGGCCACTAGGGTCGCTAATCTTACTCACACAGTTACCTCATTGCGCCTCTTTTTTTCTTTGCGTCATGTGCTGTTTGGGGAGGGTTTTTTGGAAGGGACATCCTGCGTGACACTGCAGTGCCACTCCTAGATGGGCCCGGTGTTTGTGTCGGCCACTAGGGTCGCTAATCTTACTCACACAGCTACCTCATTGCGCCTCTTTTTTTCTTTGCGTCATGTGCTGTTTGGGGAGGGTTTTTTGGAAGGGCCATCCTGCTTGACACTGCAGTGCCACTCCTAGATGGGCCCGGTGTTTGTGTCGGCCACTAGGGTCGCTAATCTTACTCACACAGCTACCTCATTGCGCCTCTTTTTTTCTTTGCGTCATGTGCTGTTTGGGGAGGGTTTTTTGGAAGGGACATCCTGCGTGACACTGCAGTGCCACTCCTAGATGGGCCCGGTGTTTGTGTCGGCCACTAGGGTCGCTTATCTTACTCACACAGCGACCTCGGTGCAAATTTTAGGACTAAAAATAATATTGTGAGGTGTGAGGTATTCAGAATAGACTGAAAATGAGTGTAAATTATGGTTTTTGAGGTTAATAATACTTTGGGATCAAAATGACCCCCACATTCTATGATTTAAGCTGTTTTTTAGTGTTTTTTGAAAAAACACCCGAATCCAAAACACACCCGAATCCGACAAAAAAAATTCGGTGAGGTTTTGCCAAAACGCGTTCGAACCCAAAACACGGCCGCGGAACCGAACCCAAAACCAAAACACAAAACCCGAAAAATTTCAGGCGCTCATCTCTAATTTCTATGCAAATGAGCTTACATTAAAGCACACTCATTCTATCTTTAAACCGATAAAAGAAACCCCAAAAAGATGGGGCATGCAAAAATTGAGATAAAACTCGGTTTTGCTCCTCTCCACGGAAATCTTTAGTAAAAGGCGAAAGATTTGTTCGTTCTGAAGAGAAACCAGAGCATGACCAAGATTTTTATCTGAAAATATGTGTTCTCCCTGCAGTTGTTGTCCCCAGATGAGAGTTCCCTTGTGCTGCCTCAGTTGAATCTCCTTTACTTGACAGGGGGATGCTCGAGCAGCGACCCTCCCCAGCTCTAGCCAAACTCCTACTTACCTGCCAGGTGAGATACTATGATCATGAAGGTGCTTCTCCCAGGGCAAGGCTCACCCATTGCACTCTGGGTGTGCTGCTTCTGCGTTTTCCCCAAATGTGGGAAACTTGACTGCATAATTTGTGTTTCCCCTGGTCGGCTCTCGTATAATTCAGATCTCTTTGTCTCAGGTCTCTCTCCAGCCTAGTTTGCTGTCTGTTTCCACTTCTCTTTTCTTGAGCCGCTCCCTTCTATGCCCTTGCGCACTATCCTGACTTCTCCCGTCTGCTTACTTCGTGCCTTCCAACGCACAATGCAAACTACAGGTAGTGCTGCAGGGCCCACACCCTTTTACTTGCCTTACAGAGCGTCTCTGGAGCAGTTACAGTGCCCAGCTGCTGCAAGAAATCAGCTTGAATGCTTCAGGGGCTGGGGCATAGCCAACATGAGCCCCACACCGAAGGAGGGTGGAGGTGTGTAATGCGAACTAGGGGTCATCCAAGCGCCGCAAAAGGCCGCCATGCCCTGCACGCCCCTTGTCTCTTTTCATATGCAGACGAGGGTTGAAGCCAACTTTGACCCACTGTTTGGATGACATCACCATATGCAAATCCATCTGCTGCAGGCCTTCCCCCAGGAATGCTTGCACTAGTTGTTGCATTTGGTTTGTTGTTTGGGGGTGCTTCAGTATTAGGCAGCCTTCTGCCCTCCCATGTTCATCTGAAAATATGTGTTCTCCCTGCAGTTGTTGTCCCCAGATGAGAGTTCCCTTGTGCTGCCTCAGTTGAATCTCCTTTACTTGACAGAGATGTGCCTGAGCAGCGGCCCTCCCCAGCCCTATCCCAAATCATACTTATTTTGCATAGGCGAAACCATGGTCATGAAGATTGTTCTCCCAGGGTGAGGTTCATTCATTGCATTTTGGGTATGCTGACCCCTGTGATTTCCCCAAATGTGGGAAACTCGACTGCATTATTTATGGTAGTGGGGGACTGTGTTTGTGCTTTCCTCTGGTCAGCTCTGGTAAAAATCAGATTTCTTTATATCAGAACTTCCTCTAGCCTTGTTCTTCTTTCGAGAGTTCCCTTGTGCTGCCTCAGTTGGATCTCTTTCACTTGAGAGGGGGGTGCCCGAGCAGCGACCCTCCCCAGCTCTAGCCCAACTCCTACTTACCTGCCAGGTGAGATACTATGATCATGAAGGTGCTTCTCCCAGGGCAAGGCTCACCCATTGCACTCTGGTTGTGCTGCCCCTGCGATTTCCCCAAATGTGGGAAACTTGACTGCATAATTTGTGTTTCCCTTGGTCATCTCTCGTATAATTCAGATCTCTTTGTCTCAGGTCTCTCTCCAGCCTAGTTTGCTGTCTGTTTCCACTTCTCTTTTCCTGAGCCGCTCCCTTCTATGCCCTTGCGCACTATCCTGACTTCTCCTCCTTTCTGCTTACTTCGTGCCTTCCAACGCACAATGCAAACTACAGGTAGTGCTGCAGGGCCCACACCCTTTTACTTGCCTTACAGAGCAGCTCTGGAGCAGTTACAGTGCCCAGCTGCTGCAAGAAATCAGCTTGAATGCTTCAGGGGCTGGGGCATAGCCAACATGAGCCCCACACCGAAGGAGGGTGGAGCTGTGTAATGCGAACTAGGGGTCATCCAAGCGCCGCAAAAGGCCGCCATGCCCTGCACGCCCCTTTTCTCTTTTCATATGCAGACGAGGGTTGAAGCCAACTTTGACCCACTGCTTGGATGGCATCACCATATGCAAATCCATCTGCTGCAGGCCTTCCCCCAGGAATGCTTGCACTAGTTGTTGCATTTAGTTTGTTGTTTGGGGGTGCTTCAGTATTAGGCAGCCTTCTGCCCTCCCATGTTCATCTGAAAATATGTGTTCTCCCTGCAGTTGTTGTCCCCAGATGAGAGTTCCCTTGTGCTGCCTCAGTTGAATCTCCTTTACTTGAAAGAGATGTGCCTGAGCAGCGGCCCTCCCCAGCCCTATCCCAAATCATACTTATTTTGCATAGGAGAGACCATGGTCTTGAAGATTGTTCTCCCAGGGTGAGGTTAATTCATTGCATTCTGGGTATGCTGACCCCTGTGATTTCCCCAAATGTGGAAAACTCAACTGCATTATTTGTGGTAGTGGGGGACTGTGTTTGTGCTTTCCTCTGGTCAGCTCTGGTAAAAGTCAGATTTCTTTGTTTCAGATCTTCCTCTAGCCTTGTTCTTCTTTCGAGAGTTCCCTTGTGCTGCCTCAGTTGGATCTCCTTCACTTGACAGGGGGGTGCCCGTGCAGCGACTCTCCCCAGCTCTAGCCCAACTTCTACTTACCTGCCAGGTGAGATACTATAATCATGAAGGTGCTTCTCCCAGGGCAAGGCTCACCCATTGCACTCTGGATGTGCTGCCCCTGCGATTTCCCCAAATGTGGGAAACTTGACTGCATAATTTGTGTTTCCCCAGGTCGGCTCTCGTATAATTCAGATCTCTTTGTCTCAGGTCTCTCTCCAGCCTAGTTTGCTGTCTGTTTCCACTTCTCTTTTCTTAAGCCGCTCCATTCTATGGCCTTGCGCACTATCCTTACTTCTCCCGTCTGCTTACTTTGTGCCTTCCAATGCACAATGCAAACTACAGGTAGTGCTGCAGGGCCCACACCCTTTTACTTGCCGTACAGAGCAGCTCTGGAGCAGTTACAGTGCCCAGCTACTGCAAGAAATCAGCTTGAATGCTTCAGGGGCTGGGGCATAGCCAACATGAGCCCCACACCGAAGGAGGGTGGAGGTGTTTAATGCGAACTAGGGGTCATCCAAGCGCCGCAAAAGGCCGCCATGCCCTGCACGCCCCTTTTCTCTTTTCATATGCAGACGAGGGTTGAAGCCAACTTTGACCCACTGCTTTGGATGACATCACCATATGCAAATCCATCTGCTGCAGGCCTTCCCCCAGGAATGCTTGCACTAGTTGTTGCATTTGGTTTGTTGTTTGGGGGTGCTTCAGTATTAGGCAGCCTTCTGCCCTCCCATGTTCATCTGAAAATATGTGTTCTCCCTGCAGTTGTTGTCCCCAGATGAGAGTTCCCTTATGCTGCCTCAGTTGAATCTCCTTTACTTGAAAGAGATGTGCCTGAGCAGCGGCCCTCCCCAGCCCTATCCCAAATCATACTTATTTTGCATAGGAGAGACCATGGTCATGAAGATTATTCTCCCAGTGTGAGGTTCATTCATTGCATTCTGGGTATGCTGACCCCTGTGATTTCCCCAAATGTGGGAAACTCGACAGCATTATTTGTGGTAGTGGGGGACTGTGTTTGTGTTTTCCTCTGGTCAGCTCTGGTAAAAGTCAGATTTCTTTGTCTCAGATCTTCCTCTAGCCTTGTTGTTGTGCTGCCTCAGTTGGATCTCCTTCACTTGACAGGGGGGTACCCGAGCAGCGACCCTCCCCAGCTCTAGCCCAACTCCTACTTACCTGCCAGGTGAGATACTATGATCACGTAGGTGCTTCTCCCAGGGCAAGGCTCACCCATTGCACTCTGGGTGTGCTGCTCCTGCGATTTCCCCAAATGTGGGAAAAATTGACTGCATAATTTGTGTTTCCCCTGGTCGGCTCTCGTATAATTCAGATCTCTTTGTCTCAGTTCTCTCTCCAGCCTAGTTTGCTGTCTGTTTCCACTTCTCTTTTCTTAAGTGCCTTCCAATGCACAATGCAAACTACAGGTAGTGCTGCAGGGCCCACACCCTTTTACTTGCCGTACAGAGCAGCTCTGGAGCTGTTACAGTGCCCAGCTGCTGCAAGAAATCAGCTTGAATGCTTCAGGGGCTGGGGCATAGCAAACATGAGCCCCACACCGAAGGAGGGTGGGGGTGTTTAATGCGAACTAAGGGTCATCCAAGCGCCGCAAAAGGCCGCCATGCCCTGCATACCCCTTTTCTCTTTTCATATGCAGATGAGGGTTCCAGCCAACTTTGGCCCACTGCTTGGATGACATCACCGTATGCAAATCCGTCTTCTGCAGAACTTCCCCCAGGAATGCTTGTACTAGTTGTAGCATTTGGTTTGTTGTTTGGGGGTGCTTCAGTATTAGGCAGCCTTCTGCCCTCCCATGTTCATCTGAAAATATGTGTTCTCCCTGCAGTTGTTGTCCCCAGATGGGAGTTCCCTTGTGCTGCCTCAGTTGAATCTCCTTTACTTGACAGAGATGTGCCTGAGCAGCGGCCCTCCCCAGCCCTATCCCAAATCATACTTATTTTGCATAGGAGATACCATTTTCATGAAGATTGTTCTCCGAGGGTGAGGTTCATTCATTGCATTTTGGGTATGCTGACCCCTGTGATTTCCCCAAATGTGGGAAACTCGACTGCATTATTTGTGGTAGTGGGGGACTGTGTTTGTGCTTTCCTCTGGTCAGCTCTGGTAAAAATCAGATTTCTTTATATCAGATCTTCCTCTAGCCTTGTTCTTCTTTCGAGAGTTCCCTTGTGCTGCCTCAGTTGGATCTCTTTCACTTGAGAGGGGGGTGCCCGAGCAGCGACCCTCCCCAGCTCTAGCCCAACTCCTACTTACCTGCCAGGTGAGATACTATGATCATGAAGGTGCTTCTCCCAGGGCAAGGCTAACCCATTGCACTCTGGTTGTGCTGCCCCTGCGATTTCCCCAAATGTGGGAAACTTGACTGCATAATTTGTGTTTCCCTTGGTCATCTCTCGTATAATTCAGATCTCTTTGTCTCAGGTCTCTCTCCAGCCTAGTTTGCTGTCTGTTTCCACTTCTCTTTTCTTCAGCCGCTCCCTTCTATGCCCTTGCGCACTATCCTGACTTCTCCCGTCTGCTAACTTTGTGCCTTCCAACGCACAATGCAAACTACAGGTAGTGCTGCAGGGCCCACACCCTTTTACTTGCCTTACAGAGCAGCTCTGGAGCAGTTACAGTGCCCAGCTGCTGCAAGAAATCAGCTTGAATGCTTCAGGGGCTGGGGCGTAGCCAACATGAGCCCCACACCGAAGGAGGGTGGAGGTGTGTAATGCGAACTAGGGGTCATCCAAGCGCCGCAAAAGGCCGCCATGCCCTGCACGCCCCTTTTCTCTTTTCATATGCAGACGAGGGTTGAAGCCAACTTTGACCCACTGCTTGGATGGCATCACCATATGCAAATCCATCTGCTGCAGGCCTTCCCCCAGGAATGCTTGCACTAGTTGTTGCATTTGGTTTGTTGTTTGGGGGTGCTTCAGTATTAGGCAGCCTTCTGCCCTCCCATGTTCATCTGAAAATATGTGTTCTCCCTGCAGTTGTTGTCCCCAGATGAGAGTTCCCTTGTGCTGCCTCAGTTGAATCTCCTTTACTTGACAGAGATGTGCCTGAGCAGCGGCCCTCCCCAGCCCTATCCCAAATCATACTTATTTTGCATAGGAGAGACCATGGTCTTGAAGATTGTTCTCCCAGGGTGAGGTTCATTCATTGCATTCTGGGTATGCTGACCCCTGTGATTTCCCCAAATGTGGGAAACTCAACTGCATTATTTGTGGTAGTGGGGGACTGTGTTTGTGCTTTCCTCTGGTCATCTCTGGTAAAAGTCAGATTTCTTTGTTTCAGATCTTCCTCTAGCCTTGTTCTTCTTTCGAGAGTTCCCTTGTGCTGCCTCAGTTGGATCTCCTTCACTTGACAGGGGGGTGCCCGTGCAGCGACTCTCCCCAGCTCTAGCCCAACTTCTACTTACCTGCCAGGTGAGATACTATAATCATGAAGGTGCTTCTCCCAGGGCAAGGCTCACCCATTGCACTCTGGATGTGCTGCCCCTGCGATTTCCCCAAATGTGGGAAACTTGACTGCATAATTTGTGTTTCCCCTGGTCGGCTCTCGTATAATTCAGATCTCTTTGTCTCAGGTCTCTCTCCAGCCTAGTTTGCTGTCTGTTTCCACTTCTCTTTTCTTAAGCCGCTCCATTCTATGGCCTTGCGCACTATCCTTACTTCTCCCGTCTGCTTACTTTGTGCCTTCCAATGCACAATGCAAACTACAGGTAGTGCTGCAGGGCCCACACCCTTTTACTTGCC
Source organism: Pseudophryne corroboree (assembly GCF_028390025.1). Classification (NCBI taxonomy): domain Eukaryota; kingdom Metazoa; phylum Chordata; class Amphibia; order Anura; family Myobatrachidae; genus Pseudophryne; species Pseudophryne corroboree. The sequence goes on along the minus strand of NW_026968131.1, from coordinate 60,844 downwards.
GTACAGAGCAGCTCTGGAGCAGTTACAGTGCCCAGCTACTGCAAGAAATCAGCTTGAATGCTTCAGGGGCTGGGGCATAGCCAACATGAGCCCCACACCGAAGGAGGGTGGAGGTGTTTAATGCGAACTAGGGGTCATCCAAGCGCCGCAAAAGGCCGCCATGCCCTGCACGCCCCTTTTCTCTTTTCATATGCAGACGAGGGTTGAAGCCAACTTTGACCCACTGCTTTGGATGACATCACCATATGCAAATCCATCTGCTGCAGGCCTTCCCCCAGGAATGCTTGCACTAGTTGTTGCATTTGGTTTGTTGTTTGGGGGTGCTTCAGTATTAGGCAGCCTTCTGCCCTCCCATGTTCATCTGAAAATATGTGTTCTCCCTGCAGTTGTTGTCCCCAGATGAGAGTTCCCTTATGCTGCCTCAGTTGAATCTCCTTTACTTGACAGAGATGTGCCTGAGCAGCGGCCCTCCCCAGCCCTATCCCAAATCATACTTATTTTGCATAGGAGAGACCATGGTCATGAAGATTATTCTCCCAGTGTGAGGTTCATTCATTGCATTCTGGGTATGCTGACCCCTGTGATTTCCCCAAATGTGGGAAACTCGACAGCATTATTTGTGGTAGTGGGGGACTGTGTTTGTGTTTTCCTCTGGTCAGCTCTGGTAAAAGTCAGATTTCTTTGTCTCAGATCTTCCTCTAGCCTTGTTCTTCTTTCGAGAATTCCCTTGTGCTGCCTCAGTTGGATCTCCTTCACTTGACAGGGGGGGTACCCGAGCAGCGACCCTCCCCAGCTCTAGCCCAACTCCTACTTACCTGCCAGGTGAGATACTATGATCACGTAGGTGCTTCTCCCAGGGCAAGGCTCACCCATTGCACTCTGGGTGTGCTGCTCCTGCGATTTCCCCAAATGTGGGAAACTTGACTGCATAATTTGTGTTTCCCCTGGTCGGCTCTCGTATAATTCAGATCTCTTTGTCTCAGGTCTCTCTCCAGCCTAGTTTGCTGTCTGTTTCCACTTCTCTTTTCTTAAGTGCCTTCCAATGCACAATGCAAACTACAGGTAGTGCTGCAGGGCCCACACCCTTTTACTTGCCTTACAGAGCAGCTCTGGAGCTGTTACAGTGCCAAGCTGCTGCAAGAAATCAGCTTGAATGCTTCAGGGGCTGGGGCATGGCCAACATGAGCCCCACACCGAAGGAGGGTGGGGTGTTTAATGCGAACTAAGGGTCATCCAAGCGCCGCAAAAGGCCGCCATGCCCTGCATACCCCTTTTCTCTTTTCATATGCAGATGAGGGTTCCAGCCAACTTTGGCCCACTGCTTGGATGACATCACCGTATGCAAATCCGTCTTCTGCAGACCTTCCCCCAGGAATGCTTGTACTAGTTGTTGCATTTGGTTTGTTGTTTGGGCGTGCTTCAGTATTAGGCAGCCTTCTGCCCTCCCATGTTCATCTGAAAATATGTGTTCTCCCTGCAGTTGTTGTCCCCAGATGAGAGTTCCCTTGTGCTGCCTCAGTTGAATCTCCTTTACTTGACAGAGATGTGCCTGAGCAGCGGCCCTCCCCAGCCCTATCCCAAATCATACTTATTTTGCATAGGAGATACCATGGTCATAAAGATTGTTCTCCCAGGGTGAGGTTCATTCATTGCATTCTGGGTATGCTGACCCCTGTGATTTCCCCAAATGTGGGAAACTCAACTGCATTATTTGTGGTAGTGGGGGACTATTTTTGTGTTTTTCTCTGGTCAGCTCTGGTAAAAGTCAGATTTCTTTGTCTCAGATCTTCCTCTAGCCTTGTTCTTCTTTCGAGAGTTCCATTGTGCTGCCTCAGTTTGATCTCCTTCACTTGACAGGGGGGTACCCGAGCAGCGACCCTCCCCAGCTCTAGCCCAACTCCTACATACCTGCCAGGTGAGATACTATGATCATGAAGGTGCTTCTCCCAGGGCAAGGCTCACCCATTGCACTCTGGGTGTGCTGCTCCTGCGATTTCCCCAAATGTGGGAAACTTGACTGCATAATTTGTGTTTCCCCTGGTCGGCGCTCGTATAATACAGATCTCTTTGTCTCAGGTCTCTCTCCAGCCTAGTTTGCTGTCTGTTTCCACTTCTGTTTTCTTGAGCCGCTCCCTTCTATGCCCTTGCGCACTATCCTGACTTCTCCCGTCTGCTTACTTTGTGCCTTCCAACGCACAATGCGAACTACAGGTAGTGCTGCAGGGCCCACACCCTTTTACTTGCCGTACAGAGCAGCTCTGGAGCTGTTACAGTGCCCAGCTGCTGCAAGAAATCAGCTTGAATGCTTCAGGGGCTGGGGCATAGCCAACATGAGCCCCACACCGAAGGAGGGTGGAGGTATTTAATGCGAACTAGGGGTCATCCAAGCACCGCAAAAGGCCGCCATGCCCTGCATAACCCTTTTCTCTTTTCATATGCAGATGAGGGTTCCAGCCAACTTTGGCCCACTGCTTGGATGACATCACCGTATGCAAATCCGTCTTCTGCAGACCTTCTCCCAGGAATGCTTTTACTAGTTGTTACATTTGGTTTGTTGTTTGGGGGTGCTTCAGTATTAGGCAGCCTTCTGCCCTCCCATGTTCATCTGAAAATATGTGTTCTCCCTGCAGTTGTTGTCCCCAGATGAGAGTTCCCTTGTGCTGCCTCAGTTGAATCTCCTTTACTTGACAGAGATGTGCCTGAGCAGCGGCCCTTCCCAGCCCTATCCCAAATCATACTTATTTTGCATAGGAGATACCATGGTCATGAAGATTGTTCTCCCAGGGTGAGGTTCATTCATTGCATTCTGGGTATGCTGACCCCTGTGATTTCCCCAAATGTGGGAAACTCGACTGCATTATTTGTGGTAGTGGGGGACTGTGTTTGTGCTTTCCTCTGGTCAGCTCTGGTAAAATACAGATTTCTTTGTCTCAGATCTTCCTCTAGCCTTGTTCTTTTTTCGAGAGTTTCCTTGTGCTGCCTCAGTTGGATCTCCTTCACTTGACAGGGGGGTGCCCGAGCAGCGACCCTCCCCAGCTCTAGCCCAACTCCTACTTACCTGCCAGGTGAGATACTATGATCAGGAAGGTGCTTCTCCCAGGGCAAGGCTCACCCATTGCACTCTGGGTGTGCTGCTCCTACGATTTCCCCAAATGTGGGACACTTGACTGCATAATTTGTGTTTCCTCTAGTCGGCTACTCGTATAATTCAGATCTCTTTGTCTCAGGTCTCTCTCCAGCCTAGTTTGCTGTCTGTTTCCACTTCTCTTTTCTTGAGCCCCTGCCTTCTATGCCCTTGTGCACTCTCCTGACTTCTCCTGTCTGCTTACTTTGTGCCTTCCAACGCACAATGCGAACTACAGGTAGTGCTGCAGGGCCCACACCCTTTTACTTGCCTTACAGAGCAGCTCTGGAGCTGTTACAGTGCCCAGCTGCTGCAAGAAATCAGCTTGAATACTTCAGGGGCTGGGGCATAGCCAACATGAGCCCCACACCGAAGGAGAATGGAGGTGTTTAATGCGAACTAGGGGTCATCCAAGCACCGCAAAAGGCCGCCATGCCCTGCATAACCCTTTTCTCTTTTCATATGCAGATGAGGGTTCCAGCCAACTTTGGCCCACTGCTTGGATGACATCACCGTATGCAAATCCGTCTTCTGCAGACCTTCTCCCAGGAATGCTTTTACTAGTTGTTGCATTTGGTTTGTTGTTTGGGGGTGCTTCAGTATTAGGCAGCCTTCTGCCCTCCCATGTTCATCTGAAAATATGTGTTCTCCCTGCAGTTGTTGTCCCCAGATGAGAGTTCCCTTGTGCTGCCTCAGTTGAATCTCCTTTACTTGACAGAGATGTGCCTGAGCAGCGGCCCTCCCCAGCCCTATCCCAAATCATACTTATTTTGCATAGGAGATACCATGGTCATGAAGATTGTTCTCCCAGGGTTAGGTTCATTCATTGCATTCTGGGTATGCTGACCCCTGTGATTTCCCCAAATGTGGGAAACTCAACTGCATTATTTGTGGTAGTGGGGGACTGTGTTTGTGCTTTCCTCTGGTCAGCTCTGTTAAAAGTCAGATTTCTTTGTCTCAGATCTTCCTCTAGCCTTGTTCTTCTTTCGAGAGTTCCCTTGTGCTGCCTCAGTTGGATCTCCTTCACTTGACAGGGGGGTGCCCGAGCAGCGACCCTCCCCAGCTCTAGCCCAACTCCTTCTTACCTGCCAGGTGAGATACTATGATCATGAAGGTGCTTCTCCCAGGGCAAGGCTCACCCATTGCACTCTGGGTGTGCTGCCCCTGCGATTTCCCCAAATGTGGGAAACTTGACTGCATAATTTGTGTTTACCCTGGTCGGCTCTCGTATAATTCAGATCTCTTTGTCTCAGGTCTCTCTCCAGCCTAGTTTGCTGTCTGTTTCCACTTCTCTTTTCTTGAGCCGCTCCCTTCTATGCCCTTGCGCACTATCCTGACTTCTCCTCCTGTCTGCTTACTTTGTGCCTTCCAACGCACAATGCGAACTACAGGTAGTGCTGCAGGGCCCACACCCTTTTACTTGCCTTACAGAGCAGCTCTGGAGCTGTTGCAGTGCCCAGCTGCTGCAAAAAATCAGCTTGAATGCTTCAGGGGCTGGGGCATAGCCAACATGAGCCCCACACCAAAGGAGGGTGGAGGTGTTTAATGCAAACTAGGGGTCAGTCAAGCGCCGCAAAAAGCCACCATGCCCTGCACGCCCCTTTTCTGTTTTCATATGCAGACGAGGGTTGAAGCCAACTTTGACCCACTGCTTGGATGACATCACCATATGCAAATCCATCTGCGGCAGGCCTTCCCCCAGGAATGCTTGCACTAGTTGTTGCATTTGGTTTGTTGTTTGGGGGTGCTTCAGTATTAGGCAGCCTTCTGCCCTCCCATGTTCATCTGAAAATATGTGTTCTCCCTGCAGTTGTTGTCCCCAGATGAGAGTTCCCTTGTGCTGCCTCAGTTGAATCTCCTTAACTTGACAGAGATGTGCCTGAGCAGCGGCCCTCCCCAGCTCTATCCCAAATCATACTTATTTTGCATAGGAGATACCATGGTCATGAAGATTTTTCTCCCAGGGTGAGGTTCATTCATTGCATTTTGGGTATGCTGACCCCTGTGATTTCCCCAAATGTGGGAAACTTGACTGCATTATTTGTGGTAGTGGGAGGCTGTGTTTGTGATTTCTTCTGGTCAGCTCTGGTAAAAGTCAGATTTCTTTGTCTCAGATTTTCCTTTAGCCTTGTTCTTCTTTCGAGAGTTCCCTTGTGCTGCCTCAGTTGGATCTCCTTCACTTTACAGGGGGGTACCCGAGCAGCGACCCTCCCCAGCTCTAGACCAACTCCTACTTACCTGCCAGGTGAGATACTATGATCATGAAGGTGCTTCTCCCAGGGCAAGGCTCACCCATTGTACTCTGGGTGTGCTGCTCCTGCGATTTCCCCAAATGTGGGAAACTTGACTGCATAATTTGTGTTTCCCCTGGTCGGCTCTCGTATAATTCAGATCTCTTTGTCTCAGGTCTCTCTCCAGCCTAGTTTGCTGTCTGTTTCCACTTCTCTTTTCTTCAGCCGCTCCCTTCTATACCCTTGTGCACTATCCTGACTTCTCCTCCCGTCTGCTTACTTTGTGCCTTCCAATGCACAATGCAAACTACAGGTAGTGCTGCAGGGCCCACACCCTTTTACTTGCCTTACAGAGCAGCTCTGGAGCTGTTACAGTGCCCAGCTGCTGCAAGAAATCAGCTTGAATGCTTCAGGGGCTGGGGCATAGCCAACATGAGCCCCACACCGAAGGAGGGTGGAGGTGTTTAATGCAAACTAGGGGTCAGTCAAGCGCCGCAAAAAGCCACCATGCCCTGCACGCCCCTTTTCTGTTTTCATATGCAGACGAGGGTTGAAGCCAACTTTGACCCACTGCTTGGATGACATCACCATATGCAAATCCATCTGCGGCAGGCCTTCCCCCAGGAATGCTTGCACTAGTTGTTGCATTTGGTTTGTTGTTTGGGGGTGCTTCAGTATTAGGCAGCCTTCTGCCCTCCCATGTTCATCTGAAAATATGTGTTCTCCCTGCAGTTGTTGTCCCCAGATGAGAGTTCCCTTGTGCTGCCTCAGTTGAATCTCCTTAACTTGACAGAGATGTGCCTGAGCAGCGGCCCTCCCCAGCTCTATCCCAAATCATACTTATTTTGCATAGGAGATACCATGGTCATGAAGATTATTCTCCCAGGGTGAGGTTCATTCATTGCATTCTGGGTATGCTGACCCCTGTGATTTCCCCAAATGTGGGAAACTCGACTGCTTTATTTGTGGTAGTGGGCGACTGTGTTTGTGTTTTCTTCTGGTCAGCTCTGGTAAAAGTCAGATTTCTTTGTTTCAGATCTTCCTCTAGCCTTGTTCTTCTTTTGAGAGTTCCCTTGTGCTGCCTCAGTTGGATCTCCTTCTCTTAACAGGGGGGTGCCCGAGCAGCGACCCTCCCCAGCTCTAGCCCAACTCCTACTTACCTGCCAGGTGAGATACTATGATCATGAAGGTGCTTCTCCCAGGGCAAGGCTCACCCATTGCACTCTGGGTGTGCTGCCCCTGCGATTTCCCCAAATGTGGGAAACTTGACTGCATAATTTGTGTTTCCCCTGGTCGGCTCTCGTATAATTCAGATCTCTTTGTCTCAGATCTCTCTACAGCCTAGTTTGCTGTCTGTTTCCACTTCTCTTTTCTTCAGCCGCTCCCTTCTATACCCTTGTGCACTATCCTGACTTCTCCTCCCGTCTGCTTACTTTGTGCCTTCCAATGCACAATGCAAACTACAGGTAGTACTGCAGGGCCCACACCCTTTTACTTGCCTTACAGAGCAGCTCTGGAGCTGTTACAGTGCCCAGCTGCTGCAAGAAATCAGCTTGAATGCTTCAGGGGATGGGGCATGGCCAACATGAGCCCCACACCAAAGGAGGGTGGAGGTGTTTAATGCGAACTAGGGGTCATCCAAGCACCGCAAAAGGCCGCCATGCCCTGCACGCCCCTTTTCTCTTTTCATATGCAGATGAGGGTTGAAGCCAACTTTGACCAACTGCTTGGATGACATCACCGTATGCAAATCCGTCTTCTGCAGAACTTCCCCCAGGAATGCTTGCACTAGTTGTTGCATTTGGTTTGTTGTTTGGGGGTGCTTCAGTATTAGGCAGCCTTCTGCCCTCCCATGTTCATCTAAAAATATGTGTTCTCCCTGCAGTTGTTGTCCCCAGATGAGAGTTCCTTTGTGCTGCCTCAGTTGAATCTCCTTTACTTGACAGAGATGTGCATGAGCAGCGGCCCTCCCCAGCCCTATTCCAAATCATACTTATTTTGCATAGGAGATACCATGGTCATGAAGATTGTTCTCTCAGGGTGAGGTTCATTCATTGCATTTTGGGTATGCTGACCCCTGTGATTTCCCCAAATGTGGGAAACTTGACTGCATTATTTGTGGTAGTGGGGGACTGTGTTTGTGCTTTCCTCTGGTCAGCTCTGGTAAAAGTCAGATTTCTTTGTCTCATATTTTACTCTAGCCTTGTTCTTCTTTCGAGAGTTCCCTTGTGCTGCCTCAGTTGGATCTCCTTCACTTGACAGGGGGGTACCCGAGCAGCGACCCTCCCCAGCTCTAGCCCAAATCCTACTTACCTGCCAGGTGAGATACTATGATCATGAAGGTGCTTCTCCCAGGGCAAGGCTCACCCATTGCACTCTGGGTGTGCTGCTCCTGCGATTTCCCCAAATGTGGGAAACTTGACTGCATAATTTGTGTTTCCCCTGGTCGGCTCTCGTATAATTCAGATCTCTTTGTCTCAGGTCTCTCTCCAGCCTAGTTTGCTGTCTGTTTCCACTTCTCTTTTCTTGAGCCGCTCCCATCTATGCCCTTGCGCACTATTCTGACTTCTCCTCCTCTCTGCTTACTTTGTGCCTTCCAACGCACAATGCGAACTACAGGTAGTGCTGCAGGGCCCACACCCTTTTACTTGCCTTACAGAGCAGCTCTGGAGCTGTTACAGTGCCCAGCTGCTGCAAGAAATCAGCTTGAATGCTTCAGGGGCTGAGTCATAGCCAACATGAGCCCCACACCGAAGGAGGGTGGAGGTGTTTAATGCGAACTAGGGGTCATCCAAGCGCCGCAAAAGGCCGCCATGCCCTGCACGCCCCTTTTCTCTTTTCATATGCAGACGAGGGTTGAAGCCAACTTTGACCCACTGCTTGGATGACATCACCATATGCAAATCCATCTGCTGCAGGCCTTCCCCCAGGAATGCTTGCACTAGTTGTTGCATTTGGTTTGTTGTTTGGGGGTGCTTCAGTATTAGGCAGCCTTCTGCCCTCCCATGTTCTTCTGAAAATATGTGTTCTCCCTGCAGTTGTTGTCCCCAGATGAGAGTTCCCTTGTGCTGCCTCAGTTGAATCTCCTTTACTTGACAGAGATGTGCCTGAGCAGCGGCCCTCCCCAGCCCTATCCCAAATCATACTTATTTTGCATAGGAGATACCATGGTCATGAAGATTGTTCTCCCAGGGTGAGGTTCATTCATTGCATTCAGGGTATGCTGACCCCTGTGATTTCCCCAAATGTGGGAAACTCGACTGCATTATTTGTGGTAGTGGCGGACTGTGTTTGTGCTTTCCTCTGGTCAGCTCTGGTAAAAGTCAGATTTCTTTGTCTCAGATCTTCCTCTAGCCTTGTTCTTCTTTCGAGAGTTCCCTTGTGCTGCCTCAGTTGGATCTGCTTCACTTGACAGGGGGGTACCCGAGCAGCGACCCTCCCCAGCTCTAGCCCAACTTCTACTTACCTGGCAGGTGAGATACTATGATCATGTAGGTGCTTCTCCCAGGGCAAGGCTCACCCATTGCACTCTGGGTGTGCTGCTCCTGCGTTTTCCCCAAATGTGGGAAACTTGACTGCATAATTTGTGTTTCCCCTGGTCGGCTCTCGTATAATTCAGATCTCTTTGTCTCAGGTCTCTCTTCAGCCTAGTTTGCTGTCTGGTTCCACTTCTCTTTTCTTGAGCCGCTCCCTTCTATGCCCTTGCGCACTATCCTGACTTCTCCTCCCGTCTGCTTACTTTGTGCCTTCCAATGCACAATGCAAACTACAGGTAGTGCTGCAGGGCCCACACCCTTTTACTTGCCTTACAGAGCAGCTCTGGAGCTGTTACAGTGCCCAGCTGCTGCAAGAAATCAGCTTGAATGCTTCAGGGGCTGGGGCATAGCCAACATGAGCCCCACACCGAAGGAGGGTGGAGGTGTTTAATGCAAACTAGGGGTCAGCCAAGCGCCGCAAAAGGCCACCATGCCCTGCACGCCCCTTTTCTCTTTTCATATGCAGACGAGGGTTGAAGCCAACTTTGACCCACTGCTTGGATGACATCACCATATGCAAATCCATCTGCGGCAGGCCTTCCCCCAGGAATGCTTGCACTAGTTGTTGCATTTGGTTTGTTGTTTGGGGGTGCTTCAGTATTAGGCAGCCTTCTGCCCTCCATGTTCATCTGAAAATATGTGTTCTCCCTGCAGTTGTTATCCCCAGATGAGAGTTCCCTTGTGCTGCCTCAGTTGAATCTCCTTTACTTGACAGAGATGTGCCTGAGCAGCGGCCCTCCCCAGCTCTATCCCAAATCATACTTATTTTGCATAGGAGATACCATGGTCATGAAGATTATTCTCCCAGGGTGAGGTTCACTCATTGCATTCTGGGTATGCTGACCCCTGTGATTTCCCCAAATGTGGGAAACTCGACTGCTTTATTTGTGGTAGTGGGGGACTGTGTTTGTGTTTTCCTCTGGTCAGCTCTGGTAAAAGTCAGATTTCTTTGTTTCAGATCTTCCTCTAGCCTTGTTCTTCTTTCGAGAGTTCCCTTGTGCTGCCTCAGTTGGATCTCCTTCACTTGACAGGGGGGTGCCCGAGCAGCGACCCTCCCCAGCTCTAGCCCAACTCCTACTTACCTGCCAGGTGAGATACTATGATCATGAAGTTGCTTCTCCCAGGGCAAGGCTCACCCATTGCACTCTGGGTGTGCTGCCCCTGCGATTTCCCCAAATGTGGGAAACTTGACTGCATAATTTGTGTTTCCCCTGGTCGGCTCTCGTATAATTCAGATCTCTTTGTCTCAGGTCTCTCTCCAGCCTAGTTTGCTGTCTGTTTCCACTTCTCTTTTCTTTAGCCGCTCCCTTCTATACCCTTGTGCACTATCCTGACTTCTCCTCCCGTCTGCTTACTTTGTGCCTTCCAATGCACAATGCAAACTACAGGTAGTGCTGCAGGGCCCACACCCTTTTACTTGCCTTACAGAGCAGCTCTGGAGCTGTTACAGTGCCCAGCTGCTGCAAGAAATCAGCTTGAATGCTTCAGGGGATGGGGCATGGCCAACATGAGCCCCACACCAAAGGAGGGTGGAGGTGTTTAATGCGAACTAGGGGTCATCCAAGCACCGCAAAAGGCCGCCAAGCCCTGCACGCCCCTTTTATCTTTTCATATGCAGATGAGGGTTGAAGCCAACTTTGACCCACTGCTTGGATGACATCACCGTATGCAAATCCGTCTTCTGCAGAACTTCCCCCAGGAATGCTTGCACTAGTTGTTGCATTTGGTTTGTTGTTTGGGGGTGCTTCAGTATTAGGCAGCCTTCTGCCCTCCCATGTTCATCTGAAAATATGTGTTCTCCCTGCAGTTGTTGTCCCCAGATGAGAATTCCCTTGTGCTGCCTCAGTTGAATCTCCTTAACTTGACAGAGATGTGCCTGAGCAGCGGCCCTCCCCAGCCCTATTCCAAATCATACTTATTTTGCATAGGAGATACCATGGTCATGAAGATTGTTCTCCCAGGGTGAGGTTCATTCATTGCATTTTGGGTATGCTGACCCCTGTGATTTCCCCAAATGTGGGAAACTTGACTGCATTATTTTTGGTAGTGGGGGACTGTGTTTGTGCTTTCCTCTGGTCAGCTCTGGTAAAAGTCAGATTTCTTTGTCTCAGATTTTCCTCTAGCCTTGTTCTTCTTTCGAGAGTTCCCTTGTGCTGCCTCAGTTGGATTTCCTTCACTTTACAGGGGGGTACCCGAGCAGCGACCCTCCCCAGCTCTAGCCCAACTCCTACTTACCTGCCAGGTGAGATACTATGATCATGAAGGTGCTTCTCCCAGGGCAAGGCTCACCCATTGCACTCTGGGTGTGCTGCTCCTGCGATTTCCCCAAATGTGGGAAACTTGACTGCATAATTTGTGTTTCCCCTGGTCGGCTCCAGAGCCGGCCCTAACCAATATGATGCCCTAGGCAAGATTTTGGCTGGTGCCCCCTAGCACCACCGCTGGTTCCGCCTCTGACCCTGCACCCCTTTCCCAGCACCATCACCCCTCACCCATAGCAGTCCTTATTTTGGTGTTTGTACCCCCTATATTTTAAATAGAAACAGTTCGCACATTTGGCGCACAGCCCAAAAAGGGGTGTGTTTTTGCTGGCAAGGGGCATAGCCACACAATAGTAACCCCAATTCCAATTACGCCACACAGTACTGCAACTTTATTCACATTTGATCATGCGATAGTTTCCATAATTCATATTACATCCCACAGTAGTATTACTTTACCTTATAAACATTACTCATCACAGTAGAGCCCCTTATTCACATTACATCACACTGACTTGCTCCTTATTCACATTACACCACACACTATTGCTCCTTATTCATATTAGATGACACAGTAGTGCCCTTTCTATACGCAACGCCACATAGTAGAGCACCTTATACACATAATGCAACACATTAGTAATGCATTTATACACATAATTCCACACAGTAATGCCCCTTACACATTATTAATGTCCTTATAACATAATGTGCCCTACACATTATGACAACCTTTATTAATGCCCTTTTACACATAATGTCCCTTACATATATGCCACACATTATTAATGTACTTATACACATAATGACACACATAGTGCCCCCTACGCATTTGCTGCACATTATTAGTGCCCCTATACACATAATGACACACATACAGTAGTACCCTGTTACACATATGCCGCACATTATTAATGCCCTTATACACACAATGACACACATAGTGCCCCTTACACATAGGTTGCACATTATTAATGCAGTTTTACATGACACACATAATGCTCCTTACACATATTCTGAACACTACTGCACAACCAACCCACTCACATGCACACATCACTCACACTGCCACTAACACTGTGACCTCTGCCTCTGCTTGGAAACAGATGTGTCCTCATAAATCTTGCCTCAATGCTAACGTCGGGCACCTTTTTTTTAATGAAAATGCATCTTATTTGCATTGCTATGTGGCTAGGATGAACAAGCAGCTTCTGCTGATTAAAATGATATGCAGCATGCCTATATACTGTGTGAGACTGTGGCTGTATCTGCATATGAAATGCTACACACAGAATATAGGCATGCCGCATATCATTTTAATCAGCAGAAGCTGCTGATGCCCCTAGGCATATCAGATGCCCTAGACAATTTCCTAGTTTGCCTATGCCTATGGCCGGCTCTGGTCGGCTCTCGTATAATTCAGATCTCTTTGTCTCAGGTCTCTCTCCAGCCTAGTTTGCTGTCTGTTTCCACTTCTCTTTTCTTGAGCCGCTCCCTTCTATGCCCTTGCGCACTATCCTGACTTCTCCTCCTGTCTGCTTACTTTGTGCCTTCCAACGCACAATGCGAACTACAGGTAGTGCTGCAGGGCCCACACCCTTTTACTTGCCTTACAGAGCAGCTCTGGAGCTGTTACAGTGCCCAGCTGCTGCAAGAAATCAGCTTGAATGCTTCAGGGGCTGGGGCATAGCCAACATGAGCCCCACACCAAAGGAGGGTGGAGGTGTTTAATGCAAACTAGGGGTCAGCCAAGCGCCGCAAAAGGCCACCATGCCCTGCACGCCTCTTTTCTCTTTTCATATGCAGACGAGGGTTGAAGCCAACTTTGACCCACTGCTTGGATGACATCACCATATGCAAATCCATCTGTGGCAGGCCTTCCCCCAGGAATGCTTGCACTAGTTGTTGCATTTGGTTTGTTGTTTGGGGGTGCTTCAGTATTAGGCAGCCTTCTGCCCTCCAATGTTCATCTGAAAATATATGTTCTCCCTGCAGTTGTTGTCCCCAGATGAGAGTTCCCTTGTGCTGCCTCAGTTGAATCTCCTTTACTTGACAGAGATGTGCATGAGCAGCGGCCCTCCCCAGCCCTATTCCAAATCATACTTATTTTGCATAGGAGATACCATGGTCATGAAGATTTTTCTCCCAGGGTGAGGTTCATTCATTGCATTTTGGGTATGCTGACCCCTGTGATTTCCCCAAATGTGGGAAACTTGACTGCATTATTTGTGGTAGTGGGAGACTGTGTTTGTGCTTTCCTCTGGTCAGCTCTGGTAAAAGTCAGATTTCTTTGTTTCAGATCTTCCTCTAGCCTTGTTCTTCTTTCGAGAGTTCCCTTGTGCTGCCTCAGTTGGATCTCCTTCACTTGACAGGGGGGTGCCCGAGCAGCGACCCTCCCCAGCTCTAGCCCAACTCTTACTTACCAGCCAGGTGAGATACTATGATCATGAAGGTGCTTCTCCCAGGGCAAGGCTCACCCATTGTACTCTGGGTGTGCTGCCCCTGCGATTTCACCAAATGTGGAAAACTTGACTGCATAATTTGTGTTTCCCCTGGTCGGCTCTCGTATAATTCAGATCTCTTTGTCTCAGGTCTCTCTCCAGCCTAGTTTGCTGTCTGTTTCCACTTCTCTTTTCTGCAGCCGCTCCCTTCTATACCCTTGTGCACTATCCTGACTTCTCCTCCGGTCTGCTTACTTTGTGCCTTCCAATGCACAATGCAAACTACAGGTAGTGCTGCAGGGCCCACACCCTTTTACTTGCCTTACAGAGCAGCTCTGGAGCTGTTACAGTGCCCAGCTGCTGCAAGAAATCTGCTTGAATGCTTCAGGGGATGGGGCATGGCCAACATGAGCCCCACACCAAAGGAGGGTGGAGGTGTTTAATGCAAACTAGGGGTCATCCAAGCACCGCAAAAGGCCGCCATGCCCTGCACGCCCCTTTTCTCTTTTCATATGCAGATGAGGGTTGAAGCCAACTTTGACCCACTGCTTGGATGACATCACTGTATGCAAATCCGTCTTCTGCAGAACTTCCCCCAGGAATGCTTGCACTAGTTGTTGCATTTGGTTTGTTGTTTGGGGGTGCTTCAGTATTAGGCAGCCTTCTGCCCTCCCATGTTCATCTGAAAAAATGTGTTCTCCCTGCAGTTGTTGTCCCCAGATGAGAGTTCCCTTGTGCTGCCTCAGTTGAATCTCCTTTACTTGACAGAGATGTGCATGAGCAGCGGCCCTCCCCAGCCCTATTCCAAATCATACTTATTTTGCATAGGAGATACCATGGTCATGAAGATTGTTCTCCCAGGGTGAGGTTCATTCATTGCATTTTGGGTATGCTGACCCCTGTGATTTCCCCAAATGTGGGAAACTTGACTGCATTATTTGTGGTAGTGGGGGACTGTGTTTGTGCTTTCCTCTGGTCAGCTCTGGTAAAAGTCAGATTTCTTTGTCTCAGATTTTCCTCTAGCCTTGTTCTTCTTTCGAGAGTTCCCTTGTGCTGCCTCAGTTGGATCTCCTTCACTTTACAGGGGGGTACCCGAGCAGCGACCCTCCCCAGCTCTAGCCCAACTCCTACTTACCTGCCAGGTGAGATACTATGATCATGAAGGTGCTTCTCCCAGGGCAAGGCTCACCCATTGCACTCTGGGTGTGCTGCTCCTGCGATTTCCCCAAATGTGGGAAACTTGACTGCATAATTTGTGTTTCCCCTGGTCGGCTCTCGTATAATTCAGATCTCTTTGTCTCAGGTCTCTCTCCAGCCTAGTTTGCTGTCTGTTTCCACTTCTCTTTTCTTGAGCCGCTCCCTTCTATGCCCTTGCGCACTATCCTGACTTCTCCTCCTGTCTGCTTACTTTGTGCCTTCCAACGCACAATGCGAACTACAGGTAGTGCTGCAGGGCCCACACCCTTTTACTTGCCTTACAGAGCAGCTCTGGAGCTGTTACAGTGTCCAGCTGCTGCAAGAAATCACCTTGAATGCTTCAGGGGCTGGGGCATAGCCAACATGAGCCCCACACCAAACGAGGGTGGAGGTGTTTAATGCAAACTAGGGGTCAGCCAAGCGCCGCAAAAGGCCACCATGCCCTGCACGCCCCTTTTCTCTTTTCATATACAGACGAGGGTTGAAGCCAACTTTGACCCACTGCTTGGATGACATCACCATATGCAAATCGATCTGCGGCAGGCCTTCCCCCAGGAATGCTTGCACTAGTTGTTGCATTTGGTTTGTTGTTTGGGGGTGCTTCAGTATTAGGCAGCCTTCTGCCCTCCCATGTTCATCTGAAAATATATGTTCTCCCTGCAGTTGTTGTCCCCAGATGAGAGTTCCCTTGTGCTGCCTCATTTGAATCTCCTTTACTTGACAGAGATGTGCCTGAGCAGCGGCCCTCCCCAGCCCTATCCCAAATCATACTTATTTTGCATAGGAGATACCATGGTCATGAAGATTATTCTCCCAGGGTGAGGTTCATTCATTGCATTCTGGGTATGCTGACCCCTGTGATTTCCCCAAATGTGGGAAACTCGACTGCTTTATTTGTGGTAGTGGGGGACTGTGTTTGTGTTTTCCTCTGGTCAGCTCTGGTAAAAGTCAGATTTCTTTGTTTCAGATCTTCCTCTAGCCTTGTTCTTCTTTCAAGAGTTCCCTTGTGCTGCCTCAGTTGGATCTCCTTCACTTGACAGGGGGGTGCCCGAGCAGCGACCCTCCCCAGCTCTAGCCCAACTCCTACTTACCTGCCAGGTGAGATACTATGATCATGAAGGTGCTTCTCCCAGGGCAAGGCTCACCCATTGCACTCTGGGTGTGCTGCCCCTGCGATTTCCCCAAATGTGGGAAACTTGACTGCATAATTTGTGTTTCCCCTGGTCGGCTCTCATATAATTCAGATCTCTTTGTCTCAGGTCTCTCTCCAGCCTAGTTTGCTGTCTGTTTCCACTTCTTTTTTCTTGAGCCCCTCCCTTCTATACCCTTGTGCACTATCCTGACTTCTGCTCCCGTCTGCTTACTTTGTGCCTTCCAATGTACAATGCAAACTACAGGTAGTGCTGCAGGGCCCACACCCTTTTACTTGCCTTACAGAGCAGCTCTGGAGCTGTTACAGTGCCCAGCTGCTGCAAGAAATCAGCTTGAATGCTTCAGGGGATGGGGCATGGCCAACATGAGCCCCACACCAAAGGAGGGTGGAGGTGTTTAATGCGAACTAGGGGTCATCCAAGCACCGCAAAAGGCCGCCATGCCCTGCACACCCCTTTTCTCTTTTCATATGCAGATGAGGGTTGAAGCCAACTTTGACTCACTGCTTGGATGACATCAAAGTATGCAAATCCGTCTTCTGCAGAACTTCCCCCAGGAATGCTTGCACTAGTTGTTGCATTTGGTTTGTTGTTTGGGGGTGCTTCAGTATTATGCAAGCCTTCTGCCCTCCCATGTTCATCTGAAAATATGTGTTCTCCCTGCAGTTGTTGTCCCCAGATGAGAGTTCCCTTGTGCTGCCTCAGTCGAATCTCCTTTACTTGACAGAGATGTGCATGAGCAGCGGCCCTCGCCAGCCCTATTCCAAATCATACTTATTTTGCATAGGAGATACCATGGTCATGAAGATTGTTCTCCCAGGGTGAGGTTCATTCATTGCATTTTGGGTATGCTGACCCCTGTGATTTCCCCAAATGTGGGAAACTTGACTGCATTATTTGTGGTAGTGGGGGACTGTGTTTGTGCTTTCCTCTGGTCAGCTCTGGTAAAAGTCAGATTTCTTTGTCTCAGATTTTCCTCTAGCCTTGTTCTTCTTTCGAGAGTTCCCTTGTGCTGCCTCAGTTGGATCTCCTTCACTTTACAGGGGGGTACCCGAGCAGCGACCCTCCCCAGCTCTAGCCCAACTCCTACTTACCTGCCAGGTGAGATACTATGATCATGAAGGTGCTTCTCCCAGGGCAAGGCTCACCCATTGCACTCTGGGTGTGCTGCCCCTGCGATTTCCCCAAATGTGGGAAACTTGACTGCATAATTTGTGTTTCCCCTGGTCGGCTCCAGAGCCGGCCCTAACCAATATGATGCCCTAGGCAAGATTTTGGCTGGTGCCCCCTAGCACCACCGCTGGTTCCGCCTCTGACCCTGCACCCCTTTCCCAGCACCATCACCCCTCACCCATAGCAGTCCTTATTTTGGTGTTTGTACCCCCTATATTTTAAATAGAAACAGTTCGCACATTTGGCGCACAGCCCAAAAAGGGGTGTGTTTTTGCTGGCAAGGGGCATAGCCACACAATAGTAACCCCAATTCCAATTACGCCACACAGTACTGCAACTTTATTCACATTTGATCATGCGATAGTTTCCATAATTCATATTACATCCCACAGTAGTATTACTTTACCTTATAAACATTACTCATCACAGTAGAGCCCCTTATTCACATTACATCACACTGACTTGCTCCTTATTCACATTACACCACACACTATTGCTCCTTATTCATATTAGATGACACAGTAGTGCCCTTTCTATACGCAACGCCACATAGTAGAGCACCTTATACACATAATGCAACACATTAGTAATGCATTTATACACATAATACCACACAGTAATGCCCCTTACACATTATTAATGTCCTTATAACATAATGTGCCCTACACATTATGACAACCTTTATTAATGCCCTTTTACACATAATGTCCCTTACATATATGCCACACATTATTAATGTACTTATACACATAATGACACACATAGTGCCCCCTACGCATTTGCTGCACATTATTAGTGCCCCTATACACATAATGACACACATACAGTAGTACCCTGTTACACATATGCCGCACATTATTAATGCCCTTATACACACAATGACACACATAGTGCCCCTTACACATAGGTTGCACATTATTAATGCAGTTTTACATGACACACATAATGCTCCTTACACATATTCTGAACACTACTGCACAACCAACCCACTCACATGCACACATCACTCACACTGCCACTAACACTGTGACCTCTGCCTCTGCTTGGAAACAGATGTGTCCTCATAAATCTTGCCTCAATGCTAACGTCGGCACCTTTTTTTTTATGAAAATGCATCTTATTTGCATTGCTATGTGGCTAGGATGAACAAGCAGCTTCTGCTGATTAAAATGATATGCAGCATGCCTATATACTGTGTGAGACTGTGGCTGTATCTGCATATGAAATGCTACACACAGAATATAGGCATGCCGCATATAATTTTAATCAGCAGAAGCTGCTGATGCCCCTAGGCATATCAGATGCCCTAGACAATTTCCTAGTTTGCCTATGCCTATGGCCGGCTCTGGTCGGCTCTCGTATAATTCAGATCTCTTTGTCTCAGGTCTCTCTCCAGCCTAGTTTGCTGTCTGTTTCCACTTCTCTTTTCTTGAGCCGCTCCCTTCTATGCCCTTGCGCACTATCCTGACTTCTCCTCCTGTCTGCTTACTTTGTGCCTTCCAACGCACAATGCGAACTACAGGTAGTGCTGCAGGGCCCACACCCTTTTACTTGCCTTACAGAGCAGCTCTGGAGCTGTTACAGTGCCCAGCTGCTGCAAGAAATCAGCTTGAATGCTTCAGGGGCTGGGGCATAGCCAACATGAGCCCCACACCAAAGGAGGGTGGAGGTGTTTAATGCAAACTAGGGGTCAGCCAAGCGCCGCAAAAGGCCACCATGCCCTGCACGCCTCTTTTCTCTTTTCATATGCAGACGAGGGTTGAAGCCAACTTTGACCCACTGCTTGGATGACATCACCATATGCAAATCCATCTGTGGCAGGCCTTCCCCCAGGAATGCTTGCACTAGTTGTTGCATTTGGTTTGTTGTTTGGGGGTGCTTCAGTATTAGGCAGCCTTCTGCCCTCCAATGTTCATCTGAAAATATATGTTCTCCCTGCAGTTGTTGTCCCCAGATGAGAGTTCCCTTGTGCTGCCTCAGTTGAATCTCCTTTACTTGACAGAGATGTGCATGAGCAGCGGCCCTCCCCAGCCCTATTCCAAATCATACTTATTTTGCATAGGAGATACCATGGTCATGAAGATTTTTCTCCCAGGGTGAGGTTCATTCATTGCATTTTGGGTATGCTGACCCCTGTGATTTCCCCAAATGTGGGAAATTTGACTGCATTATTTGTGGTAGTGGGAGACTGTGTTTGTGCTTTCCTCTGGTCAGCTCTGGTAAAAGTCAGATTTCTTTGTTTCAGATCTTCCTCTAGCCTTGTTCTTCTTTCGAGAGTTCCCTTGTGCTGCCTCAGTTGGATCTCCTTCACTTGACAGGGGGGTGCCCGAGCAGCGACCCTCCCCAGCTCTAGCCCAACTCTTACTTACCAGCCAGGTGAGATACTATGATCATGAAGGTGCTTCTCCCAGGGCAAGGCTCACCCATTGTACTCTGGGTGTGCTGCCCCTGCGATTTCACCATATGTGGAAAACTTGACTGCATAATTTGTGTTTCCCCTGGTCGGCTCTCGTATAATTCAGATCTCTTTGTCTCAGGTCTCTCTCCAGCCTAGTTTGCTGTCTGTTTCCACTTCTCTTTTCTGCAGCCGCTCCCTTCTATACCCTTGTGCACTATCCTGACTTCTCCTCCGGTCTGCTTACTTTGTGCCTTCCAATGCACAATGCAAACTACAGGTAGTGCTGCAGGGCCCACACCCTTTTACTTGCCTTACAGAGCAGCTCTGGAGCTGTTACAGTGCCCAGCTGCTGCAAGAAATCTGCTTGAATGCTTCAGGGGATGGGGCATGGCCAACATGAGCCCCACACCAAAGGAGGGTGGAGGTGTTTAATGCGAACTAGGGGTCATCCAAGCACCGCAAAAGGCCGCCATGCCCTGCACGCCCCTTTTCTCTTTTCATATGCAGATGAGGGTTGAAGCCAACTTTGACCCACTGCTTGGATGACATCACTGTAAGCAAATCCGTCTTCTGCAGAACTTCCCCCAGGAATGCTTGCACTAGTTGTTGCATTTGGTTTGTTGTTTGGGGGTGCTTCAGTATTAGGCAGCCTTCTGCCCTCCCATGTTCATCTGAAAAAATGTGTTCTCCCTGCAGTTGTTGTCCCCAGATGAGAGTTCCCTTGTGCTGCCTCAGTTGAATCTCCTTTACTTGACAGAGATGTGCATGAGCAGCGGCCCTCCCCAGCCCTATTCCAAATCATACTTATTTTGCATAGGAGATACCATGGTCATGAAGATTGTTCTCCCAGGGTGAGGTTCATTCATTGCATTTTGGGTATGCTGACCCCTGTGATTTCCCCAAATGTGGGAAACTTGACTGCATTGTTTGTGGTAGTGGGGGACTGTGTTTGTGCTTTCCTCTGGTCAGCTCTGGTAAAAGTCAGATTTCTTTGTCTCAGATTTTCCTCTAGCCTTGTTCTTCTTTTGAGAGTTCCCTTGTGCTGCCTCAGTTGGATCTCCTTCACTTTACAGGGGGGTACCCGAGCAGCGACCCTCCCCAGCTCTAGCCCAACTCCTACTTACCTGCCAGGTGAGATACTATGATCATGAAGGTGCTTCTCCCAGGGCAAGGCTCACCCATTGCACTCTGGGTGTGCTGCTCCTGCGATTTCCCCAAATGTGGGAAACTTGACTGCATAATTTGTGTTTCCCCTGGTCGGCTCTCGTATAATTCAGATCTCTTTGTCTCAGGTCTCTCTCCAGCCTAGTTTGCTGTCTGTTTCCACTTCTCTTTTCTTGAGCCGCTCCCTTCTATGCCCTTGCGCACTATCCTGACTTCTCCTCCTGTCTGCTTACTTTGTGCCTTCCAACGCACAATGCGAACTACAGGTAGTGCTGCAGGGCCCACACCCTTTTACTTGCCTTACAGAGCAGCTCTGGAGCTGTTACAGTGTCCAGCTGCTGCAAGAAATCACCTTGAATGCTTCAGGGGCTGGGGCATAGCCAACATGAGCCCCACACCAAAGGAGGGTGGAGGTGTTTAATGCAAACTAGGGGTCAGCCAAGCGCCGCAAAAGGCCACCATGCCCTGCACGCCCCTTTTCTCTTTTCATATACAGACGAGGGTTGAAGCCAACTTTGACCCACTGCTTGGATGACATCACCATATGCAAATCGATCTGCGGCAGGCCTTCCCCCAGGAATGCTTGCACTAGTTGTTGCATTTGGTTTGTTGTTTGGGGGTGCTTCAGTATTAGGCAGCCTTCTGCCCTCCCATGTTCATCTGAAAATATATGTTCTCCCTGCAGTTGTTGTCCCCAGATGAGAGTTCCCTTGTGCTGCCTCATTTGAATCTCCTTTACTTGACAGAGATGTGCCTGAGCAGCGGCCCTCCCCAGCCCTATCCCAAATCATACTTATTTTGCATAGGAGATACCATGGTCATGAAGATTATTCTCCCAGGGTGAGGTTCATTCATTGCATTCTGGGTATGCTGACCCCTGTGATTTCCCCAAATGTGGGAAACTCGACTGCTTTATTTGTGGTAGTGGGGGACTGTGTTTGTGTTTTCCTCTGGTCAGCTCTGGTAAAAGTCAGATTTCTTTGTTTCAGATCTTCCTCTAGCCTTGTTCTTCTTTCAAGAGTTCCCTTGTGCTGCCTCAGTTGGATCTCCTTCACTTGACAGGGGGGTGCCCGAGCAGCGACCCTCCCCAGCTCTAGCCCAACTCCTACTTACCTGCCAGGTGAGATACTATGATCATGAAGGTGCTTCTCTCAGGGCAAGGCTCACCCATTGCACTCTGGGTGTGCTGCCCCTGCGATTTCCCCAAATGTGGGAAACTTGACTGCATAATTTGTGTTTCCCCTGGTCGGCTCTCATATAATTCAGATCTCTTTGTCTCAGGTCTCTCTCCAGCCTAGTTTGCTGTCTGTTTCCACTTCTTTTTTCTTGAGCCCCTCCCTTCTATACCCTTGTGCACTATCCTGACTTCTGCTCCCGTCTGCTTACTTTGTGCCTTCCAATGTACAATGCAAACTACAGGTAGTGCTGCAGGGCCCACACCCTTTTACTTGCCTTACAGAGCAGCTCTGGAGCTGTTACAGTGCCCAGCTGCTGCAAGAAATCAGCTTGAATGCTTCAGGGGATGGGGCATGGCCAACATGAGCCCCACACCAAAGGAGGGTGGAGGTGTTTAATGCGAACTAGGGGTCATCCAAGCACCGCAAAAGGCCGCCATGCCCTGCACGCCCCTTTTCTCTTTTCATATGCAGATGAGGGTTGAAGCCAACTTTGACTCACTGCTTGGATGACATCAAAGTATGCAAATCCGTCTTCTGCAGAACTTCCCCCAGGAATGCTTGCACTAGTTGTTGCATTTGGTTTGTTGTTTGGGGGTGCTTCAGTATTATGCAAGCCTTCTGCCCTCCCATGTTCATCTGAAAATATGTGTTCTCCCTGCAGTTGTTGTCCCCAGATGAGAGTTCCCTTGTGCTGCCTCAGTCGAATCTCCTTTACTTGACAGAGATGTGCATGAGCAGCGGCCCTCCCCAGCCCTATTCCAAATCATACTTATTTTGCATAGGAGATACCATGGTCATGAAGATTGTTCTCCCAGGGTGAGGTTCATTCATTGCATTTTGGGTATGCTGACCCCTGTGATTTCCCCAAATGTGGGAAACTTGACTGCATTATTTGTGGTAGTGGGGGACTGTGTTTGTGCTTTCCTCTGGTCAGCTCTGGTAAAAGTCAGATTTCTTTGTCTCAGATTTTCCTCTAGCCTTGTTCTTCTTTCGAGAGTTCCCTTGTGCTGCCTCAGTTGGATCTCCTTCACTTTACAGGGGGGTACCCGAGCAGCGACCCTCCCCAGCTCTAGCCCAACTCCTACTTACCTGCCAGGTGAGATACTATGATCATGAAGGTGCTTCTCCCAGGGCAAGGCTCACCCATTGCACTCTGGGTGTGCTGCCCCTGCGATTTCCCCAAATGTGGGAAACTTGACTGCATAATTTGTGTTTCCCCTGGTCGGCTCTCGTATAATTCAGATCTCTTTGTCTCAGGTCTCTCTCCAGCCTAGTTTGCTGTCTGTTTCCACTTCTCTTTTCTTGAGCCGCTCCCTTCTATGCCCTTGCGCACTATCCTGACTTATCCTCCTGTCTGCTTACTTTGTGCCTTCAAACGCACAATGCGAACTACAGGTAGTGCTGCAGGGCCCACACCCTTTTAGTTGCCTTACAGAGCAGCTCTGGAGCTGTTACAGTGCCCAGCTGCTGCAAGAAATCAGCTTGAATGCTTCAGGGGATGGGGCAGAGCCAACATGAGCCCCACACAAAAGGAGGGTGGGGGTGTTTAATGCGAACTAAGGGTCATCCAAGCACCGCAAAAGGCCGCCATGCCCTGCATGCCCCTTTTCTCTTTTCATATGCAGATGAGGGTTCCAGCCAACTTTGGCCCACTGCTTGGATGACATCACCGTATGCAAATCCGTCTTCTGCAGACCTTCCCCCAGGAATGCTTGTACTAGTTGTTGCATATGGTTTGATATTTGATGGTGCTTCAGTATTAGGCAGCCTTCCGCCTTCCCATGTTCATCTGAAAAGATGTGGTCTCCCTGCAGTTGTTGTCCCCAGACGAGAGTTCCCTTGTGCTTCCTCAGTTGAATCTCCTTAACTTGATGGGGGAGGGGCTGCCCGAGCAGCCACCCTCCCCAGCCCTATCCCAACTCATACTTATTTTGCATATGAGATCTCTTGATCATGAAGATTGTTCTCACAGGGTGAGGTTCATCCATTATATTTTAAAATAGGAAGGTACAAATTACATATTTGAATTGCATCTATGTGTTGGATTCAAATGTCCCCCCCCCTTCCTTTCTCAATTGTGCCCATCAGCAGCTATTCTAAGGTTGCTGCCAATGGGTGTGACACATTAATTTCTTCTGTGGGGTACACTGGACTCCACAAGGATTCACATTGGGGTGTAGAGTAGGATCTTGATCTGAGGCACCAACCGGCTCAAAGCTTTTGACTGTTCCCAAGAAGCTCAGTGCATTCTCCTCTATAACCCCGCTTCCATGAACAGGGAGCTCAGTTTGTAGTTGGTGCCTTCAGTAGCAGGCCACTTAACAGGGGCCTGCCTCAGGCAGCCTATTCTTAGCTATTAATTTTGACAAGAAAAGAAGAACTTGTTTTATGAGAATC
This sequence comes from Pseudophryne corroboree, assembly GCF_028390025.1. NCBI lineage: Eukaryota > Metazoa > Chordata > Amphibia > Anura > Myobatrachidae > Pseudophryne > Pseudophryne corroboree. Next base: position 36,593 of record NW_026968131.1, on the reverse strand, counting down.
TACAAGGGCTGCAGCAGGCTAGGTCTAATAGACATCTTTACTGCAGCTTCATCACTCCCAGCGGCGCTGTATACTCCCGTGCCCTGGTTGCTGGGTCACTGCAGCGGAGGCTCCGGTTTCTTCCTAAGGTCAGTCACACACACACCGCCCTTCCGGATCACGAGGCCGCTGATGAAGGGGAGCGTGGCCGTAGGGGGTGGACCGTGTGCGCACTGGCGTGGACACTGATTACTGGGCAGCCGCTCCACTAGCCACCAGGTACAGTTAAGGAGCACAGGTCTGGGGGTTTTTCTCCTATATTAAACCAATTTTGTACTGCCCGCAGCGCATTGTGATAGGTAATAGGGCCTGATTCAGGTTGGATTGCAATCACAATAAGCGATCCAAGTGCAAAAATTGCTAAGAGCATACGCATGTGCCTGCATTTTCTGCGGCACCCCGCAGAGAATGCGATCGCCTCTGCCTGTCAATCGGGGCAGGGGGGGAGAGGGGGGTCAGCAACACTCCATTTCCAAGTCAGGGATGGAGCGGTGCGGGGGCAAGGCTTCAAAATGGGGTCTGCAATGGAGGAGACACAGGGGGCGTGGTCACAGCGGCTGTATGACATCACATTCAGCCGCTGTGATCACAAAAATGGTGGCGGCTTCCTGCGCGCACATACAGTCTGCACCAGCAGGAGGCTACACCATTTTTTATGATCACGCTGAACTGCAGTGCGACTGCAATTACAGCATGGTCAAGAAGGGAGGCGTCATGCTGGTTGGCCATTAGAGATGAGCGGGTTCGGTTCCTCGGAATCCGAACCCGCCCGAACTTCACCCTTTTTTGCACGGGTCCGAGCAGACTCGGATCCTCCCGCCTTGCTCGGTTAACCCGAGCGCGCCCGAACGTCATCATCCCGCTGTCGGATTCTCACGAGACTCGGATTCTATATAAGGAGCCGCGCATCGCCGCCATTTTCACACGTGCATTGAGATTGATAGGGAGAGGACGTGGCTGGCGTCCTCTCCGTTTAGATTAGAAGATAGAGACGAGTGACATTTGATTTACTGCTAATTTGGGGAGCAGTTGAACTTGTCAGGAGTACTCAGTAGTGCAGAGTTTTGCTGATAGTGACCACCAGTTTTATTATTTATAATCCGTTCTCTGCCTGAAAAAAAACGATACACATACCATATATGTGCTCAGCCTCAGTGTGCTGCATGATATATATTCTATGTATATCTGACTGTGCTGAGTGCTCACTGCTCACACAGCTTAATTGTGGGGGAGACTGGGGAGCAGTTATAGCAGGAGTACAGTGCACACTTTTGCTGCCAGTGTGACCACCAGTATATTGTCTGCCTGAAAAAGTTAAACACTCCTGTGGTGTTTTTTTTTTTTATTCTATAAACGCATTCTGCTGACAGTGTCCAGCAGGTCCGTCATACATTATATTATATAAATATTTACCTGCAGTAGTGTTATATTTTTTTTTCATCTCTATCATCTTTATCATCTCTATATTAGCAGACGCAGTACGGTAGTCCACGGCTGTGGCTATCTCTGTGTCGTCAGTGCTCGTCCATAATTGTATACCTACCTACCTGTGGTGGGTTTTTTTTTTCTATCTTCTTCATACTAGTAGTTTAGGAGTCTGCTGACAGTGTCCACCAGGTCCATCATTATATTATATACCTACAGTAGTAATATATTTATTATATTATCTATACTAGCAGACGCAGTACGGTAGTCCACGGCTGTGGCTATCTCTGTGTCGTCAGTGCTCGTCCATAATTGTATACCTACCTGTGGTGGGGTTTTTTTTTCTATCTTCTTCATACTAGTAGTTTAGGAGTCTGCTGACAGTGTCCACCAGGTCCGTCATTATATTATATACCTACAGTAGTAATATATTTAGTATATTATCTATACTAGCAGACGCAGTACGGTAGTCCACGGCTGTACCTACCTCTGTGTCGTCACTCGTCCATAATTGTATACCTAACTGTGGTGGGGTTTTTTTTTCTATCTTCTTCATACTAGTAGTTTAGGAGTCTGCTGACAGTGTCCACCAGGTCCGTCATTATATTATATACCTACAGTAGTAATATATTTAGTATATTATCTATACTAGCAGACGCAGTACTGTAGTCCACGGCTGTACCTACCTCTGTGTCGTCACTCGTCCATAATTGTATACCTACCTGTGGTGGGGTTTTTTTTTCTATCTTCTTCATACTAGTAGTTTAGCAGTCTGCTGACAGTGTCCACCAGGTCCGTCATTATATTATATACCTACAGTAGTAATATATTTAGTATATTATCTATGCTAGCAGACGCAGTACGGTAGGCCACGGCTGTGGCTATCTCTGTGTCGTCAGTGCTCATCCATAATTGTATACCTACCTACCTGTGGTGGGTTTTTTTTTCTATCTTCTTCATACTAGTAGTTTAGGAGTCTACTGACAGTGTCCACCAGGTCCGTCATTATATTATATACCTACAGTAGTAATATATTTAGTATATTATATATACTAGCAGACGCAGTACGGTAGTCCACGGCTGTACCTACCTCTGTGTCGTCACTCGTCCATAATTGTATACCTACCAGTGGTGAAGTTTTTTTTCTATCTTCTTCATACTAGTAGTTTAGCAGTCTGCTGACAGTGTCCACCAGGTCCGTCATTACATTATATATACCTACAGTAGTTATATATATTTTTTTTTATATCATTAATTATCATCTCTATACTAGCAGACGCAGTACGGTAGGCCACGGCTGTGGCTATCTCTGTGTCGTCAGTGCTCGTCCATAATTGTATACCTACCTACCTGTGGTGGGTTTTTTTTTTCTATCTTCATCATACTAGTAGTTTAGCAGTCTGCTGACAGTGTCCACCAGGTCCGTCATTATATAATATATACCTACAGTAGTTATATATATATTTTTTTTATATCATTAATTATCATCTCTATACTAGCAGACGCAGTACGGTAGTCCACGGCTGTAGCTACCTCTGTGTCGTCAGTCACTCGTCATCCATAAGTATACTAGTATCCATCCATCTCCATTGTTTACCTGAGGTGCCTTTTAGTTGTGCCTATTAAAATATGGAGAACAAAAATGTTGAGGTTCCAAAAATAGGGAAAGATCAAGATCCACTTCCACCTCGTGCTGAAGCTGCTGCCACTAGTCATGGCCGAGACGATGAAATTCCATCAACGTCGTCTGCCGAGGCCGATGCCCAATGTCATAGTACAGAGCATGTAAAATTCAAAACACAAAAGATCAGTAAAAAAAGGACTCAAAAATCTAAATAAAAATCGTCGGAGGAGAAGCGTAAACTTGCCAATATGCCATTTACCACACGGAGTGGCAAGGAACGGCTGAGGCCCTGGCCTATGTTCATGGCTAGTGGTTCAGCTTCACATGAGGATGGAAGCACTCAGCCTCTCGCTAGAAAAATGAAAAGACTTAAGCTGGCAAAAGCACAGCAAAGAACTGTGCGTTCTTCAAAATCACAAATCCACAAGGAGAGTCCACTTGTGTCAGTTGCGATGCCTGACCTTCCCAACACTGGACGTGAAGAGCATGCACCTTCCACCATTTGCACACCCCCTGCAAGTGCTGGAAGGAGCACCCGCAGTCCAGTTCCTGATAGTCAGATTGAAGATGTCAGTGTTGAAGTACACCAGGATGAGGAGGATATGGGTGTTGCTGGCGCTGGGGAGGTGAGGTGGTTTGTTTAAGTCAGGCACCCGGGGAGACACCTGTTGTCCGTGGGAGGAATATGGCCATTGACATGCCTGGTGAAAATACCAAAAAAAACTGCTCTTCGGTGTGGAAGTATTTCAACAGAAATGCGAACAACAGGTGTCAAGCCGTGTGTTGCCTTTGTCAAGCTGTAATAAGTAGGGGTAAGGACGTTAACCACCTCGGAACATCCTCCCTTATACGTCACCTGCAGCGCATTCATCATAAGTCAGTGACAAGTTCAAAAACTTTGGGCGACAGCGGAAGCAGTCCACTGACCAGTAAATCCCTTCCTCTTGTAACCAAGCTCACGCAAACCACCCCACCAACTCCCTCAGTGTCAATTTCCTCCTTCCCTAGGAATGCCAATAGTCCTGCAGGCCATGTCACTGGCAATTCTGACGAGTTCTCTCCTGCCTGGGATTCCTCCGATGCATCCTTGAGTGTAACGCCTACTGCTGCTGGCGCTGCTGTTGTTGCTGCTGGGAGTCGATGGTCATCCCAGAGGGGAAGTCGTAAGACCACTTTTACTACTTCCACCAAGCAATTGACTGTCCAACAGTCCTTTGCAAGGAAGATGAAATATCACAGCAGTCATCCTGCTGCAAAGCGGATAACTGAGGCCTTGGCATCCTGGGCGGTGAGAAACGTGGTTCCGGTATCCATCATTACTTCAGAGCAAACTATAGACTTGATTGAGGTACTGTGTCCCCGGTACCAAATACCATCTAGGTTCCATTTCTCTAGGCAGGCGATACCGAAAATGTACACAGACCTCAGAAAAAGACTCACCAGTGTCCTAAAAAATGCAGTTGTACCCAATGTCCACTTAACCACGGACATGTGGACAAGTGCGGCAGGGCAGACTCAGGACTATATGACTGTGACAGCCCACTGGGTAGATGTATTGACTCCCGCCGCAAGAACAGCAGCGGCGGCACCAGTAGCAGCATCTCGCAAACGCCAACTCTTTCCTAGGCAGGCTACGCTTTGTATCACCGCTTTCCAGAATACGCACACAGCTGAAAACCTCTTACGGCAACTGAGGAAGATCATCGCAGAATGGCTTACCCCAATTGGACTCTCCTGTGGATTTGTGGCATCGGACAACGCCAGCAATATTGTGCGTGCATTATATCTGGGCAAATTCCAGCACGTCCCATGTTTTGCACATACCTTGAATTTGGTGGTGCAGAATTATTTAAAAAACGACAGGGGTGTGCAAGAGATGCTGTCGGTGGCCAGAAGAATTGCGGGACACTTTCGGCGTACAGGCACCACGTACAGAAGACTGGAGCAACACCAAAAACGCCTGAACCTGCCCTGCCATCATCTGAAGCAAGAAGTGGTAACGAGGTGGAATTCAACCCTCTATATGCTTCAGAGGATGGAGGAGCAGCAAAAGGCCATTCAAGCCTATACATCTGACCACGATATAGGAGGTGGAATGCACCTGTCTCAAGCGCAGTGGAGAATGATTTCAACGTTGTGCAAGGTTCTGCAACCTTTTGAACTTGCCACACGTGAAGTCAGTTCAGACACTGCCAGCCTGAGTCAGGTCATTCCCGTCATCAGGCTTTTGCAGAAGAAGCTGGAGACATTGAAGGAGGAGCTAAGACAGAGCGATTCCGCTAGGCATGTGGGACTTGTGGATGGAGCCCTTCATTCGCTTAACCAGGATTCACGGGTGGTCAATCTGTTGAAATCAGAGCACTACATTTTGGCCACCGTGCTCGATCCTAGATTTAAAACCTACGTTGTATCTCTCTTTCCGGCAGACACAAGTCTGCAGGGGTTCAAAGACCTGCTGGTGAGAAAATTATCAAGTCAAGTGGAACTTGATCGGTCAACAGCTCCTCCTTCACATTCTCCCGCAATTGGGGGTGCGAGGAAAAGGCTCAGAATTCCGAGCCCACCCGCTGGCGGTGATGCAGGGCAGTCTGGAGCGACTGCTGATGCTGACATCTGGTCCGGACTGAAGGACCTGCCAACGATTACGGACATGACGTCTACTGTCACTGCATATGATTCTCTCACCATTGAAAGAATGGTGGAGGATTATATGAGTGACCGCATCCAAGTAGGCACGTCAGACAGTCCGTACGTATACTGGCAGGAAAAAGAGGCAATTTGGAGGCCCTTGCACAAACTGGCTTTATTCTACCTAAGTTGCCCTCCCACAAGTAGTACTCCGAAAGAGTGTTTAGTGCCGCCGCTCACCTTGTCAGCAATCGGCGTACGAGGTTACTTCCAGAAAATGTGGAGAAGATGATGTTCATTAAAATGAATTATAATCAATTGCTCCGTGGAGACATTGACCAGCAGCAATTGCCTCCACAAAGTACACAGGGAGCTGAGATGGTAGATTCCAGTGGGGACGAATTGATAATCTGTGAGGAGGGGGATGTACACGGTGATGAATCGGAGGATGATGATGAGGTGGACATCTTGCCTCTGTAGAGCCAGTTTGTGCAAGGAGAGATTAATTGCTTCTTTTTTGGTGGGGGTCCAAACCAACCCGTCATTTCAGTCACAGTCGTGTGGCAGACCCTGTCACTGAAATGATGGGTTGGTTAAAGTGAGCATGTCCTGTTTATACAACATAAGGGTGGGTGGGAGGGCCCAAGGACAATTCCATCTTGCACCTCTTTTTTCTTTCATTTTTCTTTGCGTCATGTGCTGTTTGGGGAGTGTTTTTTGGAAGGGCCATCCTGCGTGACACTGCAGTGCCACTCCTAGATGGGCCAGGTGTTTGTGTCGGCCACTTGGGTCGCTGAGCTTAGTCACACAGCTACCTCATTGCGCCTCTTTTTTTCTTTGCGTCATGTGCTGTTTGGGGAGTGTTTTTTGGAAGGGCCATCCTGCGTGACACTGCAGTGACACTCCTAGATGGGCCAGGTGTTTGTGTCGTCCACTTGGGTCGCTGAGCTTAGTCACACAGCTACCTCATTGCGCCTCTTTTTTTCTTTGCGTCATGTGCTGTTTGGGGAGTGTTTTTTGGAAGGGCCATCCTGCGTGACACTGCAGTGCCACTCCTAGATGGGCCAGGTGTTTGTGTCGGCCACTTGGGTCGCTGAGCTTAGTCACACAGCTACCTCATTGCGCCTCTTTTTTTCTTTGCGTCATGTGCTGTTTGGGGAGTGTTTTTGGAAGGGCCATCCTGCGTGACACTGCAGTGCCACTCCTAGATGGGCCAGGTGTTTGTGTCGGCCACTTGGGTCGCTGAGCTTAGTCACACAGCTACCTCATTGCGCCTCTTTTTTTCTTTGCGTCATGTGCTGTTTGGGGAGTGTTTTTTGGAAGGGCCATCCTGCGTGACACTGCAGTGCCACTCCTAGATGGGCCAGGTGTTTGTGTCGGCCACTTGGGTCGCTGAGCTTAGTCACACAGCTACCTCATTGCGCCTCTTTTTTTCTTTGCGTCATGTGCTGTTTGGGGAGTGTTTTTGGAAGGGCCATCCTGCGTGACACTGCAGTGCCACTCCTAGATGGGCCAGGTGTTTGTGTCGGCCACTTGGGTCGCTGAGCTTAGTCACACAGCTACCTCATTGCGCCTCTTTTTTTCTTTGCGTCATGTGCTGTTTGGGGGGTGTTTTTTGGAAGGGCCATCCTGCGTGACACTGCAGTGCCACTCCTAGATGGGCCAGGTGTTTGTGTCGGCCACTTGGGTCGCTGAGCTTAGTCACACAGCTACCTCATTGCGCCTCTTTTTTTCTTTGCGTCATGTGCTGTTTGGGGAGTGTTTTTTGGTAGGGCTATCCTGCGTGACACTGCAGTGCCACTCCTAGATGGGCCAGGTGTTTGTGTCGGCCACTTGGGTCGCTGAGCTTAGTCATCCAGCAACCTCGGTGCAAATTTTAGGACTAAAAATAATATTGTGAGGTGTAAGGTGTTAAGAATAGACTGAAAATGAGTGGAAATTATGGTTATTGAGGTTAATAATACTTTGGGATCAAAATGACTCCCAAATTCTATGAACAAGGGAAAATGTCATCATCCCGCTGTCGGATTCTCGCGAGATTCGGATTCCATATAAAGAGCTGCGCGTTGCCGCCATTTTTACTCGTGCATTGAAGAGAGAGCGGAGAGGACGTGGCTATGTTCTCTCAGTGGAAATCTCAATATCAGTGCTCAGTATCAGTGGATACTTATTGCTGCTCAGTAATACTAGTAGTGTGTCTCTCCTGCTCAGTGTCAGTTCTCAGTAGTATCCTCATCAGTGCTCAGTATCACTGCTCATTGTCTTGTGCTGCATTGTTGTGCTCAGCATACTACAGTACATTACTAATAGTCCAGTGCTGCATCTTGCTGCTCAGTGTCAGTTCTAGTATCCTCATCAGTGCTCACTATCACTGCTCATTGCATTGTGGTGTTCTGTATACTACAGTAACATAGTAATATAGTAACATATAGTAACATAGTGTCACGATCCGGGTATCTGGACACCATTTCTTACCCATCAGATGCCTCCTAAGGCTGGCTCAGCGCTCCAGGACCGGATCCCATCTGTTATCCTGATGTGTACATTCCTGTATCCTCTCCTGTCACTCTGGGACGCTGTCACAGTAAACGCCATATTACACCTGGCATGGCGTCTCCCGCGGCCTCCGCCGCCGTCCCTGAACTTCTGCATGCAGAGTGTCTGAGTGGCGATTACGTCAGCCGCGGCCTCCGCTGTGTCCGCGTGGTTGGATGTGCATCTGTCAGCCTGGCGCCTCCTGTCTCCGGTGGCCGGCGCCGCCATTACTGTTTTCATTACCACATGGATTACAAACCAAACTTCCCTCCAAGTGTCTGCATGGGCGCAGCCATCTTGGATTCTGTCAGCTGATCATTTCCACCAATCTGTTCTCAGTATTGATAATCTGCATAATTGCCTAGCCAATCCCTTCCTTGCTGCAGGTATAAATACACTGTGCCTGAGCAAGGAAGGCGTCAGTGCTTTGGTTGTCAAACCTAGTTCCTGTTTGTCTCTCTCCTGTGATTGTCTTCCAGGTTCCAGCTCCTGTCTCAAGACTTCCACCATAGAGACCCGCACCAGCATTCCACCTGCGGTGTAGCCTGACTCTCCAATCCATTGTGGATTCATCTGTTTCCAGCTACAACATTACCTGCTTCCAGCTCAGCTTCCAGCAGAGTACAGCTTCCCTTAAAGGGCCGGTGTCCTTTCTACACTTTACCACTCTCCACCGGTATTATTATTTCTCCGCTCTCAAGTTCTACATTTCAGTTCATATTTCATCGCTCCCAAGTTCATTTATTATTTAACTGGTTCCAGCCAGTATCCACTCCGTGCTAACAACAGTCTGGTTCCAGCCAGTATCCACAGCAGCTGTTTTATCTTCAGCAACCCAGCTTTTCCTGGAGCACCAGCTGGCACAATCCTGGGTTATCTCCATTGCTACAGTCGGGCCTGGTAAGGACTTTCCATCTAGAAGATCATAAGAACTATCTCACACTACCAGTGCCCTGTGGCTCCTGCCATCCTGTAGTACCCAGGAACTGTATTTATTCTTTGCTGACTTTTACGTTTTCTTTTACTGCTGCTGTGTTGCGGAGTTGTCATAATAAACATCATTGACTTTTATCCAAGTTGTCGTGGTCACGCCTTCGGGCAGTTATTATTCATGTTACTTACATGTCCAGGGGTCTGATACAACCTCCCAGGTTCCGGTACATCTCAGCCCCTACAACTGAGGCTGCCTCCCGTCAGCTCAGGCCCTCAGTTGTGACAGTAAGCACTGACCTAATGAATCCAGCCGGAGACCAGGATCAAGCGGCCAGGCCGATGCAAGAACTGGCAGCCCGACTAGAACATCAGGAGGCTGCACAGGGCCACATCATCCGCTGTCTCCAGGATCTCTCTACTCGGCTGGATGGGATTCAGACAACTCTCCGTGGATCAGGCGCGTCTGGTGCGTCAACCACAGTGACTCCAGCTATAACCCCACCCACCTTACCCATTTCTGCTCCACGTCTTCATCTTCCAACGCCAGCAAAATTTGACGGATCTCCAAGATTCTGCAGGGGATTTCTCAACCAGTGTGAGATTCAGTTTGAGCTACAACCTGGCAATTTTCCCAGTGACCGTACAAAAATTGCCTACATTATTTCTCTTCTCAGTGGCTCAGCCCTTGATTGGGCATCACCGTTATGGGAGAGGTCCGACACCCTGCTATCTTCCTACACTGCCTTCGTGTCAACATTCAGGCGCATCTTCGACGAGCCAGGCCGGGTAACCTCAGCTTCATCCGAGATTCTCCGTTTACGCCAGGGGTCACGTACTGTAGGACAATATCTGATACAGTTCCAGATCCTGGCATCCGAACTGGCATGGAACGACGAGGCCCTGTATGCTGCATTCTGGCATGGCTTATCTGAGCGTATTAAAGATGAGTTAGCTACCAGAGACTTACCTTCTAAGTTAGATGAGCTAATCTCACTCTGCACGAAAGTGGATTTACGTTTCAGAGAGAGAGCAACTGAGCGTGGAAGATCATCTGCTCCAAAATCTTCTGCTCCTCCTCCTCGTCAACTGTCACCATCTAAAGATGAGCCCATGCAACTTGGCCGTTCCCGTTTAACTCCTGCTGAGCGCCGAAGACGTCTCTCCGAGTTTCTCTGTCTCTATTGTGCAGCTCCGTCTCACACCATTAATGCCTGTCCCAAACGTCCGGGAAACTCCAAATCCTAGCTCGCCAAGGAGAGGGCCGGCTAGGAGTAATGATCTCCTCTCCATCTCCTCAAGATTGTAATCTCCCAGTCTCGCTTCAAGTTGCTCAACGTTATCGGAACGTCATTGCCCTCCTTGATTCCGGAGCAGCTGGGAACTTTATTACCGAAGCCTATGTTAAACGGTGGTCCCTACCCACCGAGAGACTTCCTTCGTCCATTTCTTTAACTGCCGTGGATGGCAGCAAAATTTTTGATGCAGTTATTTCTTTAAGGACTCTACCAGTTCGTCTGAGAGTGGGAATTCTTCATTCCGAACTTATTTCTTTTTTAGTGATTCCAAGAGCCACACATCCTGTGGTCCTGGGCCTTCCATGGCTCCGTCTTCACAATCCTACAATTGATTGGACGACTACGCAAATCCTGGCATGGGGTTCCTCCTGTGCTGAGACATGTTTGTTTAAAGTATTGCCTGTCTGTTCTTCCTCCCCCAGGTCGTCTGATGTTCCACCTCCTCCATATCAAGATTTCACGGATGTGTTCAGTAAAGCTTCTGCTGATATCCTTCCTCCTCATAGAGAATGGGACTGTCCGATTGATCTCGTTCCAGGGAAGGTTCCACCTCGAGGCCGAACTTATCCGTTGTCTCTGCCTGAGACGCATTCTATGGAGGAATATATTAAAGAGAACCTAGCAAAGGGGTTCATTCGACCTTCTTCTTCTCCAGCCGGCGCAGGCTTCTTTTTTGTAAAAAAGAAAGATGGTGGTCTGCGGCCGTGCATCGACTACAGAGGTTTGAACGACATTACCATCAAGAACCGTTATCCTTTACCCCTGATTACTGAGCTCTTTGACAGAGTTAGCGGAGCTACCATCTTTACAAAGCTGGACTTGCGAGGTGCATACAATCTCATCCGGATCCGTGAAGGTGACGAGTGGAAGACCGCCTTTAACACCCGTGACGGACATTATGAGTACCTCGTCATGCCCTTCGGATTGAGCAATGCTCCAGCTGTCTTCCAGCATTTTGTCAATGAGATCTTCAGAGACATTCTATACCGTCATGTCGTGGTCTATCTAGACGATATCCTCATTTTTGCCAACAATTTAGAGGAACATCGTTTTTGGGTTAAAGAGGTTCTGTCCCGTCTCCGTGTCAATCATCTCTATTGCAAATTAGAGAAATGTGTTTTTGAAGTCAAGTCCATTCCGTTTCTAGGGTACATTGTGTCCGGTTCCGGACTAGAGATGGATCCTGAGAAACTACAAGCAATCCAAAATTGGCCGATACCCTTAACCCTCAAAGGGGTCCAGAGGTTCTTGGGGTTCGCCAACTATTACCGAAAGTTTATACGAGACTTTTCCACCATTGTGGCGCCTATTACTGCTTTCACTAAGAAGGGTGCTAACCCGTCCAAGTGGTCTGAAGAAGCCATGCAAGCATTTCATCTTTTAAAACAAAGGTTCATCTCTGCGCCTGTTCTGAAACAGCCTGACATCGACTCTCCTTTCATCTTAGAGGTGGATGCCTCCTCCGTTGGAGTAGGAGCGGTGTTATCTCAGAGGGCTAAAGATGGCCATTTACACCCTTGCAGTTTCTTCTCCCGGAAGTTCTCCCCAGCTGAGCGCAACTATGCCATTGGCGACCAGGAGTTGCTAGCCATCAAGCTCGCTCTAGAAGAGTGGAGGTATCTGTTGGAGGGAGCTTCTCATTCAATCACCATACTTACAGACCACAAGAACCTTTTATATCTGAAAGGCGCACAATGTCTCAACCCTCGTCAGGCCAGATGGGCACTTTTCTTTTCCAGGTTCGACTTTAAACTCCAGTTCTGTCCGGGCTCTCAGAATCGCAAGGCCGATGCCCTTTCCCGCTCATGGGAGCAAGAAAATGAGTCAGAGTCTTCAGACAAGCATCCTATTATAAATCCGTTGGCATTCTCCACGGTAGGGATGGACTCTACGCCCCCATCAGGGAAAAGTTTTGTGAAGCCGATGCTAAGGAAGAAGCTCATGCATTGGGCCCATGCTTCCCGTTTTGCCGGACATACAGGTATCCAAAAAACCCTGGAGTTTATCTCTAGGTCCTATTGGTGGACAACTCTGAAAAAGGACGTCTTGGAGTTTATTGCATCTTGCCCAAAGTGTGCCCAACATAAAGTATCCCGCCAGTCGCCTGCGGGGCAACTGGTTCCACTATCCGTTCCCCGTCGACCATGGACCCACTTGTCGATGGATTTCATTACAGACTTACCCATGTGCAACAAGTTCAATACCATCTGGGTGGTAGTTGACCGGTTCACCAAGATGGCACACTTCATTCCTCTCACCGGTCTTCCGTCAGCTTCCAAGTTGGCTCAAGTATTCATACAAGAGATCTTCCGACTCCACGGTCTTCCTGAAGAAATTATCTCAGATCGAGGAGTTCAATTCACAGCCAAATTCAGGCGAAGTTTATGTCAAGTCCTCCAAGTCAAGCTAAAGTTTTCCACGGCTTACCATCCTCAGACCAATGGTCAAACCGAGAGGGTGAATCAGGACTTGGAGGCCTTCCTCCACATCTATGTGTCCTCCTCTCAAGATGACTGGGTTCAATTACTTCCCTGGGCCGAGTTCTGTCATAACAACCAGTATCATTCTTCATCTGCTTCAACACCATTCTTCACTAACTTTGGATTCCACCCTAAAGTCCCTGAGTTCCAACCGCTTCCAGCAACTTCTGTTCCCGCAGTGGATATCACCTTGCATCAGTTTGCCAATATCTGGAAGAGCGTACGATCAGCTCTGCTCAAGGCATCGTTCAGGTACAAGAAGTTTGCGGATAAGAAGCGTCGAGCAGTTCCTGCTCTCAAGGTGGGTGATCGGGTATGGTTATCCACGAAGAATTTGAGGTTAAGAGTTCCCAGTATGAAGTTTGCACCTCGCTATATCGGTCCTTTCAAGATTGAACAAGTCATCAATCCTGTTGCTTACAGACTCCAGTTGCCTCCCTTCTTAAAAATACCCAGGACATTCCATGTTTCCCTGTTGAAACCGCTGATCTTGAATCGGTTTCATTCCTCACTTCCTCCAACTCCGAAAGTCCAAACTCAATGAGGCGTTGAGTATGAAGTGGCCAAGATCCTGGACTCACGTCACCGTTACGGTCAACTACAATATCTTATTGACTGGAAGGGTTATGGTCCTGAGGAACGTTCATGGACCAATGCTTCTGATGTCCATGCTCCTGCCTTGGCCCGGAGATTCCATTCCAAGTTTCCTCAAAAGCCAAAGAAGTGTCCTGGGGCCACTCCTAAAGGGGGGGGTGCTGTCACGATCCGGGTATCTGGACACCATTTCTTACCCAACAGATGCCTCCTAAGGCTGGCTCAGCGCTCCAGGACCGGATCCCATCTGTTATCCTGATGTGTACATTCCTGTATCCTCTCCTGTCACTCTGGGACGCTGTCACAGTAAACGCCATATTACACCTGGCATGGCGTCTCCCGCGGCCTCCGCCGCCGTCCCTGAACTTCTTCATGCAGAGTGTCTGAGTGGCGATTACGTCAGCCGCGGCCTCCGCTGTGTCCGCGTGGTTGGATGTGCATCTGTCAGCCTGGCGCCTCCTGTCTCCGGTGGCCGGCGCCGCCATTACTGTTTTCATTACCACATGGATTACAAACCAAACTTCCCTCCAAGTGTCTGCATGGGCGCAGCCATCTTGGATTCTGTCAGCTGATCATTTCCACCAATCTGCTCTCAGTATTGATAATCTGCATAATTGCCTAGCCAATCCCTTCCTTGCTGCAGGTATAAATACACTGTGCCTGAGCAAGGAAGGCGTCAGTGCTTTGGTTGTCAAACCTAGTTCCTGTTTGTCTCTCTCCTGTGATTGTCTTCCAGGTTCCAGCTCCTGTCTCAAGACTTCCACCATAGAGACCCGCACCAGCATTCCACCTGCGGTGTAGCCTGACTCTCCAATCCATTGTGGATTCATCTGTTTCCAGCTACAACATTACCTGCTTCCAGCTCAGCTTCCAGCAGAGTACAGCTTCCCTTAAAGGGCCGGTGTCCTTTCTACACTTTACCACTCTCCACCGGTATTATTATTTCTCCGCTCTCAAGTTCTACATTTCAGTTCATATTTCATCGCTCCCAAGTTCATTTATTATTTAACTGGTTCCAGCCAGTATCCACTCCGTGCTAACAACAGTCTGGTTCCAGCCAGTATCCACAGCAGCTGTTTTATCTTCAGCAACCCAGCTTTTCCTGGAACACCAGCTGGCACAATCCTGGGTTATCTCCATTGCTACAGTCGGGCCTGGTAAGGACTTTCCATCTAGAAGATCATAAGAACTATCTCACACTACCAGTGCCCTGTGGCTCCTGCCATCCTGTAGTACCCAGGAACTGTATTTATTCTTTGCTGACTTTTACGTTTTCTTTTACTGCTGCTGTGTTGCGGAGTTGTCATAATAAACATCATTGACTTTTATCCAAGTTGTCGTGGTCACGCCTTCGGGCAGTTATTATTCATGTTACTAACATGTCCAGGGGTCTGATACAACCTCCCAGGTTCCGGTACATCTCAGCCCCTACAACTGAGGCTGCCTCCCGTCAGCTCAGGCCCTCAGTTGTGACACATAGTTTTTGAGGTTGAATAGAGGCAAATTGCCCATCGTGTTCAACCTGTTTTAAGTTGTGATGATTCTACATACTTGCTTAATAATGTATTATGACTAGTTAGCTACTACAACTCATGTTACCCCCGGATTAACCATGTTGATATTTTAAGTATTATAAACTTGGATAGCTTTTTCATTCAGAAATGTATCCATTCCTTTTTTAAATCCAATTACAGAGTCCGCCATTACCACCTTCCCTGGCAGGGAATTCCACATCCTGATTGCCCTAACAGTGAAGATCATAGTATCTCACCTGGCAGGTAAGTAGGAGTTGGGCCAGAGCTGTGGAGGATTGCTGCTCGGGCACCCCCTGTGAAGTGAAGGAGATCCAACTGAGGCAGCACAAGGGAACTCTCGAAAGAAGAACAAGGCTAGAGGAAGATCTGAGACAAAGAAATCTGACTTTTACCAGAGCTGACCAGAGGAAAACACAAACACAGTCCCCCACTACCACAAATAATGCAGTCGAGTTACCCACATTTGGGGAAATCACAGGGGCAGCACACCCAGAGTGCAATGGGTGAGCCTTGCCCTGGAAGAAGCACCTTCATGATCATAGTATCTCACCTGGCAGGTAAGTAGGAGTTGGGCTTGAGCTGGGGAGGGTCGCTGCTCGGGCACCGCCCTGTCAACTGAAGGAGATCCAACTGAGGCAGCACAAGGGAACTCTCGAAAGAAGAACAAGGCTAGAGGAAGATCTGAAACAAAGAAATCTGACTTTTACCAGAGCTGACCAGAGGAAATCACAAACACAGTCCCCCACTACCACAAATAATGCAGTCGAGTTACCCACATTTGGGGAAATCACAGGGGTCAGCATACCCAAAATGCAATGAATGAACCTCACCCTGGGAGAACAATCTTCATGACCATGGTATCTCCTATGCAAAATAAGTATGATTTGGGATAGGGCTGGGGAGGGCCGCTGCTCAGGCACATCTCTGTCAAGTAAAGGAGATTCAACTGAGGCAGCACAAGGGAACTGTCATCTGGGGACAACAACTGCAGGGAGAACACATATTTTCAGATGAACATGGGAGGGCAGAAGGCTGCCTAATACTGAAGCACCCCCAAACAACAAACCAAATGCAACAACTAGTGCAAGCATTCCGGGGGGAAGGCCTGCAGCAGATGGATTTGCATATGGTGATGTCATCCAAGCAGTGGGTCAAAGTTGGCTTCAATCCTCATCTGCATATGAAAAGAGAAAAGGGGCGTGCAGGGCATGGCGGCCTTTTGCGGCGCTTGGATGACCCCTAGTTCGCATTAAACACCTCCACCCTCCTTTGGTGTGGGGCTCATGTTGACAATGCCCCAGCCTCTGAAGCATTCAAGCTTATTTCTTACAGCAGCTTGGCACTGAAACAGCTCCAGAGCTGCTCTGTAAGGCAAGTAAAAGGGTGTGTAGTTTGCATTGTGCATTGGAAGGCACAAAGTAAGCAGACAGGAGGAGAAGTCAGGATAGTGCACAAGGGTATAAAAGGGTGGGGCTCAAGAAAAAAGAAGTGGAAACAGACAGCAAACTAGGCTGGAAAGAGACCTGAGACAAAGAGATCTGAATTATATGAGAGCCGACCAGGGGAAACACAAATTATGCAGTCAAGTTTCCCACATTTGGGGAAATCGCAGGGGCAGCACACCCAGGTGAGATACTATAATCAGGACGGTGCTTCTCCCAGGGCAAGGCTCACCCATTGCACTCTGGGTGTGCTGCTCCTATGATTTCCCCAAATGTGGGACACTTGACTGCATAATTTGTGTTTCCTCTGGTCGGCTCTCGTATAATTCAGATCTCTTTGTCTCAGGTCTCTCTCCAGCCTAGTTTGCTGTCTGTTTCCACTTCTTTTTTTCTTGAGCCCCTCCCTTCTATACCCTTGTGCACTATCCTGACTTCTCCTCCCGTCTGCTTACTTTGTGCCTTCCAATGCACAATGCAAACTACAGGTAGTGCTGCAGGGCCCACACCCTTTTACTTGCCTTACAGAGCAGCTCTGGAGCTGTTACAGTGCCCAGCTGCTGCAAGAAATCAGCTTGAATGCTTCATGGGATGGGGCATGGCCAACATGAGCCCCACACCAAAGGAGGGTGGGGGTGTTTAATGCGATCTAGGGGTCATCCAAGCACCGCAAAAGGCTGCCATGCCCTGCACGCCCCTTTTCTCTTTTCATATGCAGATGAGGGTTGAAGCCAACTTTGACCCACTGCTTGGATAACATCACCATATGCAAATCCATCTGCTGCAGGCCTTCCCCCAGGAATGCTTGCACTAGTTGTTGCATTTGGTTTGTTGTTTGGGGGTGCTTCAGTATTAGGCAGCCTTCTGCCCTCCCATGTTCATCTGAAAATATGTGTTCTCCCTGCAGTTGTTGTCCCCAGATGAGAGTTCCCTTGTGCTGCCTCAGTTGAATCTCCTTTACTTGACAGAGATGTGCCTGAGCAGCGGCCCTCCCCAGCCCTATCCCAAATCATACTTATTTTGCATAGGAGACACCATGGTCATGAAAATTGTTCACCCAGGGTGAGGTTCATTCATTGCATTCTGGGTATGCTGACCCCTGTGATTTCCCCAAATGTGGGAAACTCGCCTGCATTATTTGTGGTAGTGGGGGACTGTGTTTGTGTTTTCCGCTGGTCAGCTCTGGTAAAAGTCAGATTTCTTTGTCTCAGATCTTCCTCTAGCCTTGTTCTTCTTTCGAGAGTTCCATTGTGCTGCCTCAGTTGGATCTCCTTCACTTGACAGGGGGGTGCCCGAGCAGCGACCCTCCCCAGCTCTAGCCCAACTCCTACTTACCTGCCAGGTGAGATACTATGATTTTGAAGGTGCTTCTCCCAGGGCAAGGCTCACCCATTGCACTCTGGGTGTGCTGCCCCTGCGATTTCCCCAAATGTGGGAAACTTGACTGCATAATTTGTGTTTCCCCTGGTCGGCTCTCGTATAATTCAGATCTCTTTGTCTCAGGTCTCTCTCCAGCCTAGTTTGCTGTCTATTTCCACTTCTCTTTTCTTGAGCCGCTCCCTTCTATGCCCTTGCGCACTATCCTGACTTCTCCCGTCTGCTTACTTTGTGCCTTCCAACGCACAATGCGAACTACAGGTAGTGCTGCAGGGCCCACACCCTTTTATTTGCCTTACAGAGCAGCTCTGGAGCTGTTACAGTGCCCAGCTGCTGCAAGAAATCAGCTTGAATGCTTCAGGGGCTGGGGCATAGCCAACATGAGCCCCACACCGAAGGAGGGTGGAGGTGTTTAATGCGAACTAGGGGTCATCCAAGCGCCGCAAAAGGCCGCCATGCCCTGCATAACCCTTTTCTCTTTTCATATGCAGATGAGGGTTCCAGCCAACTTTGGCCCACTGCTTGGATGACATCACCGTATGCAAATTCGTCTCCTGCAGACCTTCCCCCAGGAATGCTTGTACTAGTTATTGCATATGGTTTGATATTTGATGGTGCTTCAGTATTAGGCAGCCTTCCGCCCTCCCATGTTCATCTGAAAAGATGTGGTCTCCCTGCAGTTGTTGTCCCCAGACGAGAGTTCCCTTGTGCTTCCTCAGTTGAATCTCCTTAACTTGACGGGGGAGGGGCTTGCCCGAGCAGCCACCCTCCCCAGCCCTATCCCAACTCATACTTATTTTGCATATGAGATCTCTATATCATGAAGATTGTTCTCACAGGGTGAGGTTCATCCATTATATTTTAAAATAGGAAGGTTCAAATTACATATTTGAATTGCATCTATGTGCTGGATTCAAATGTCCCCCCCCCCCTTCCTTTCTCAATTGTGCCCGTCAGCAGCTATTCTAAGGTTGCTGCCAATGGGTGTGACACATTAATTTCTTCTGTGGGGTACACTGGACTCCACAAGGATTCACATTGGGGTGTAGAGTAGGATCTTGATCTGAGGCACCAACCGGCTCAAAGCTTTTGACTGTTCCCAAGATGCTCAGCGCATTCTCCTCTATAACCCCGCTTCCATGAACAGGGAGCTCAGTTTGTAGTTGGTGCCTTCAGTAGCAGGCCACTTAACAGGGGCCTGCCTCAGGCAGCCTATTCTTAGCTATTCATTTTGACAAGAAAAGAAGAACTTGTTTTATGAGAATCTACAAGGGCTGCAGCAGGCTAGGTCTAATAGACATCTTTACTGCAGCTTCATCACTCCTAGCGGCGCTGTATACTCCCGTGCCCTGGTTGCTGGGTCACTGCAGCGGAGGCTCCGGTTTCTTCCTAAGGTCAGTCACACACACACCGCCCTTCCGGATCACGAGGCCGCTGATGAAGGGGAGCGTGGCCGTAGGGGGTGGACCGTGTGCGCACTGGCGTGGACACTGATTACTGGGCAGCCGCTCCACAAGCCACCAGGTACAATTAAGGAGCACAGGTCTGGGGGTTTTTCTCCCATATTAAACCAATTTTGTACTGCCCGCAGCGCATTGCGATAGGTAATAGGGCCTGATTCAGGTTGGATTGCAATCACAATAAGCGATCCAACTGCAAAAATTGCTAAGAGCATACGCAAGTGCCTGCATTTTCTGCGGCACCCCGCAGAGAATGCGATCGCCTCTGCCTGTCAATCGGGGCGGGGAAGGGGGGGAGAGGGGGGTCAGCAACACTCCATTTCCAAGTCAGGGATGGAGCGGTGCGGGGGCAAGGCTTCAAAATGGGGTCTGCAACGGAGGAGACACAGGGGGCGTGGTCACAGCGGCTGTATGACATCACATTCAGCCGCTGTGATCACAAAAATGGTGGCGGCTTCCTGCGCGCACATACAGTCTGCACCAGCAGAAGGCTACACCATTTTTTATGATCACGCTGAACTGCAGTGCGACTGCAATTACAGCATGGTCAAGAAGGGAGGCGTCATGCTGGGTGGCCATGTCCTGTCACTGTGCAGGAGCCAGCACCGCTCACACACTAGTCCCCGGGTGCAGCCCCCAACCCCCGGGACACCCGGAGCAACAAAATGTAGATTCAGGCCACCAGGCCACGCCCCTACCTATGAAACCATGCCTCCTTTTTACCATTGCGCTGCTTATCTGCGCGCACTGCATTACAATCTCCTTCGCCACCTCTCTGGGTGTCACCAGTGATAGTGACACCTCTGCCATGCTTGTAGCAGCTGGTCCTAAGATCTACGCCTCAAGCCCTGAGTGTTTGCCCTTGTGACTTGTTGATCATCATAGCGAAGCAGATGCTTACAGAAAACTGCAGGGGCTTAGATTGAAAATAAAAAAAATTATGGGTATAAGGTAGAGAGGAGCGGGTTCGGTTCTCCGAGAACCGAATTCCCCACGAACTCCACGTGGTTTACACTGGTCCGAGGCAGGCTCGGTTGTTCCCGCCTGACTCGGAAAACCTGAACAAGGGAAAATGTCATCATCCCGCTGTCGGATTCTCGCGAGATTCGGATTTCATATAAAGAGCTGCGCGTTGCCGCCATTTTTACTCGTGCATTGAAGAGAGAGCGGAGAGGACGTGGCTATGTTCTCTCAGTGGAAATCTCAATATCAGTGCTCATTATCAGTGGTTACTTATTGCTGCTCAGTAATACTAGTAGTGTGTCTCTCCTGCTCAGTGTCAGTTCTCAGTAGTATCCTCATCAGTGCTCAGTATCACTGCTCATTGTCTTGTGCTGCATTGTGGTGCTCAGCATACTACAGTACATTACTAATAGTCCAGTGCTGCATCTTGCTGCTCAGTGTCAGTTCTAGTATCCTCATCAGTGCTCACTATCACTGCTCATTACATTGTGGTGTTCTGTATACTACAGTAACATAGTAATATAGTAACATATAGTAATATAGTTTTTGAGGTTGAAAAGAGGCAAATTGCCCATCGTGTTCAACCTGTTTTAAGTTGTGATGATTCTACATACTTGCTGAATAATGTTTTATGACTAGTTAACTACTACAACTCATGTTACCCCCGGATTAACCATGTTGATATTTTAAGTATTATAACCTTGGATAGCTTTTTCATTCAGAAATGTATCCATTCCTTTTTTAAATCCAATTACAGAGTCCACCATTACCACCTTCCCTGGCAGGGAATTCCACATCCTGATTGCCCTAACAGTGAAGATCATAGTATCTCACCTGGCAGGTAAGTAGGAGTTAAGCTAGAGCTGTGGAGGATTGCAGCTTGAGCACCCCCTGTCAAGTGAAGGAGATCCAACTGAGGCAGCACAAGGGAACTCTCGAAAGAAGAACAAGGCTAGAGGAAAATCTGAGACAAAGAAATCTGACTTTTACCAGAGCTGACCAGAGGAAAGCACAAACACAGTCCCCCACTACCACAAATAATGCAGTCGAGTTTCCCACATTTGGGGAAATCACAGGGGTCAGCATACCCAGAATGCAATGAATGAACCTCACCCTGGGAGAACAATCTTCATGACCATGGTATCTCCTATGCAAAATAAGTATGATTTGGGATAGGGCTGGGGAGGGCCGCTGCTCAGGCACATCCCTGTCAAGTAAAGGAGATTCAACTGAGGCAGCACAAGGGAACTCTCATCTGGGGACAACAACTGCAGGGAGAACACATATTTTCAGATGAACATGGGAGGGCAGAAGGCTGCCTAAAACTGAAGCACCCCCAAACAACAAACCAAATGCAACTACTAGTGCAAGCATTCCTGGGGGAAGGCCTGCAGCAGATGGATTTGCATATGGTGATGTCATCCAAGCAGTGGGTCAAAGTTGGCTTCAACCCTCGTCTGCATATGAAAAGAAAAAAGGGGTGTGCAGGGCATGGCGGCCTTTTGCGGCACTTGGATGACCCCTAGTTCGCATTAAACACCTCTACCCTCTTTTCGTGTGGGGCTCATGTTGGCTATGCCCCAGCCCCTGAAGCATTTAAGCTGATTTCTTGCAGCAGCTGGGCATTGTAACAGCTCCAGAGCTGCTCTGTAAAGCAAGTAAAAGGGTGTGGGCCCTGCAGCACTACCTGTAGTTTGCATTGTGCGTTGGAAGGCACAAAGTAAGCAGACGGGAGAAGTCAGGATAGTGCACAAGGGTATAGAAGGGAGGGGCTCAAGAAAAAAGAAGTGGAAACAGACAGCAAACTAGGCTGGAGAGAGACCTGAGACAAAGAGATCTGAATTATATGAGAGCCGACCAGGGGAAACACAAATTATGCAGTCAAGTTTCCCACATTTGGGGAAATCGCAGGGGCAGCACACCCAGAGTGCAATGGGTGAGCCTTGCCCTGGGAGAAGCATCTTCATGATCATAGTATCTCACCTGGCAGGTAAGTAGGAGTTGGGCTAGAGCTGGGGAGGGTCGCTGCTCGGGCACCCCCCTGTCAAGTGAAGGAGATCCAACTGAGGCAGCACAAGGGAACTCTCGAAAGAAGAACAAGGCTAGAGGAAGATCTGAGACAAAGAAATCTGACTTTTACCCGAGCTGACCAGAGGAAAGCACAAACACAGTCCCCCACTACCACAAATAATGCAGTTGAGTTTCCCACATTTGGGGAAATCACAGGGGTCAGCATACCCAGAATGCAATGAATGAAGCTAACCCTGGGAGAACAATCTTCATGACCATGGTATCTCCTATGCAAAATAAGTATGATTTGGGATAGGGCTGGGGAGGGCCGCTGCTCAGGCACATCTCTGTCAAGTAAAGGAGATTCAACTGAGGCAGCACAAGGGAACTCTCATCTGGGGACAACAACTGCAGGGAGAACACATATTTTCAGATGAACATGGGAGGGCAGAAGGCTGCCTAATACTGAAGCACCCCCAAACAACAAACCAAATGCAACAACTAGTGCAAGCATTCCTGGGGGAAGGCCTGCAGCAGATGGATTTGAATATGGTGATGTCATCCAAGCAGTGGGTCAAAGTTGGCTTCAACCCTCGTCTGCATATGAAAAGAATAAAGGGGTGTGCAGGGCATGGCGGCCTTTTGCGGCGCTTGGATGACCCCTAGTTCGCATTAAACACCTCCACCCTCCTTCGGTGTGGGGCTCATGTTGGCTATGCCCCAGCCCCTGAAGCATTCAAGCTGATTTCTTGCAGCAGCTGGGCACTGTAACAGCTCCAGAGCTGCTCTGTAAAGCAAGTAAAAGGGTGTGGGCCCTGCAGCACTACCTGTAGTTTGCATTGTGCGTTGGAAGGCACAAAGTAAGCAGACGGGAGAAGTCAGGATAGTGCACAAGGGTATAGAAGGGAGGGGCTCAAGAAAAAAGAAGTGGAAACAGACAGCAAACTAGGCTGGAGAGAGACCTGAGACAAAGAGATCTGAATTATATGAGAGCCGACCAGGGGAAACACAAATTATGCAGTCAAGTTTCCCACATTTGGGGAAATCGCAGGGGCAGCACACCCAGAGTGCAATGGGTGAGCCTTGCCCTGGGAGAAGCATCTTCATGATCATAGTATCTCACCTGGCAGGTAAGTAGGAGTTGGGCTAGAGCTGGGGAGGGTCGCTGCTCGGGCACCCCCCTGTCAAGTGAAGGAGATCCAACTGAGGCAGCACAAGGGAACTCTCGAAAGAAGAACAAGGCTAGAGGAAGATCTGAGACAAAGAAATCTGACTTTTACCAGAGCTGACCAGAGGAAAGCACAAACACAGTCCCCCACTACCACAAATAATGCAGTTGAGTTTCCCACATTTGGGGAAATCACAGGGGTCAGCATACCCAGAATGCAATGAATGAACCTAACCCTGGGAGAACAATCTTCATGACCATGGTATCTCCTATGCAAAATAAGTATGATTTGGGATAGGGCTGGGGAGGGCCGCTGCTCAGGCACATCTCTGTCAAGTAAAGGAGATTCAACTGAGGCAGCACAAGGGAACTCTCATCTGGGGACAACAACTGCAGGGAGAACACATATTTTCAGATGAACATGGGAGGGCAGAAGGCTGCCTAAAACTGAAGCACCCCCAAACAACAAACCAAATGCAACTACTAGTGCAAGCATTCCTGGGGGAAGGCCTGCAGCAGATGGATTTGCATATGGTGATGTCATCCAAGCAGTGGGTCAAAGTTGGCTTCAACCCTCGTCTGCATATGAAAAGAAAAAAGGGGTGTGCAGGGCATGGCGGCCTTTTGCGGCGCTTGGATGACCCCTAGTTCGCATTAAACACCTCCATCCTCCTTCGGTGTGGGGCTCATGTTGGCTATGCCCCAGCCCCTGAAGCATTCAAGCTGATTTCTTGCAGCAGCTGGGCACTGTAACAGCTCCAGAGCTGCTCTGTAAAGCAAGTAAAAGGGTGTGGGCCCTGCAGCACTACCTGTAGTTTGCATTGTGCGTTGGAAGGCACAAAGTAAGCAGACGGGAGAAGTCAGGATAGTGCACAAGGGTATAGAAGGGAGGGGCTCAAGAAAAAAGAAGTGGAAACAGACAGCAAACTAGGCTGGAGAGAGACCTGAGACAAAGAGATCTGAATTATATGAGAGCCGACCAGGGGAAACACAAATTATGCAGTCAAGTTTCCCACATTTGGGGAAATCGCAGGGGCAGCACACCCAGAGTGCAATGGGTGAGCCTTGCCCTGGGAGAAGCATCTTCATGATCATAGTATCTCACCTGGCAGGTAAGTAGGAGTTGGGCTAGAGCTGGGGAGGGTCGCTGCTCGGGCACCCCCCTGTCAAGTGAAGGAGATCCAACTGAGGCAGCACAAGGGAACTCTCGAAAGAAGAACAAGGCTAGAGGAAGATCTGAGACAAAGAAATCTGACTTTTACCAGAGCTGACCAGAGGAAAGCACAAACACAGTCCCCCACTACCACAAATAATGCAGTTGAGTTTCCCACATTTGGGGAAATCACAGGGGTCAGCATACCCAGAATGCAATGAATGAACCTAACCCTGGGAGAACAATCTTCATGACCATGGTATCTCCTATGCAAAATAAGTATGATTTGGGATAGGGCTGGGGAGGGCCGCTGCTCAGGCACATCTCTGTCAAGTAAAGGAGATTCAACTGAGGCAGCACAAGGGAACTCTCATCTGGGGACAACAACTGCAGGGAGAACACATATTTTCAGATGAACATGGGAGGGCAGAAGGCTGCCTAATACTGAAGCACCCCCAAACAACAAACCAAATGCAACAACTAGTGCAAGCATTCCTGGGGGAAGGCCTGCAGCAGATGGATTTGAATATGGTGATGTCATCCAAGCAGTGGGTCAAAGTTGGCTTCAACCCTCGTCTGCATATGAAAAGAATAAAGGGGTGTGCAGGGCATGGCGGCCTTTTGCGGCGCTTGGATGACCCCTAGTTCGCATTAAACACCTCCACCCTCCTTCGGTGTGGGGCTCATGTTGGCTATGCCCCAGCCCCTGAAGCATTCAAGCTGATTTCTTGCAGCAGCTCGGCACTGTAACAGCTCCAGAGCTGCTCTGTAAAGCAAGTAAAAGGGTGTGGGCCCTGCAGCACTACCTGTAGTTTGCATTGTGCGTTGGAAGGCACAAAGTAAGCAGACGGGAGAAGTCAGGATAGTGCACAAGGGTATAGAAGGGAGGGGCTCAAGAAAAAAGAAGTGGAAACAGACAGCAAACTAGGCTGGAGAGAGACCTGAGACAAAGAGATCTGAATTATATGAGAGCCGACCAGGGGAAACACAAATTATGCAGTCAAGTTTCCCACATTTGGGGAAATCGCAGGGGCAGCACACCCAGAGTGCAATGGGTGAGCCTTGCCCTGGGAGAAGCATCTTCATGATCATAGTATCTCACCTGGCAGGTAAGTAGGAGTTGGGCTAGAGCTGGGGAGGGTCGCTGCTCGGGCACCCCCCTGTCAAGTGAAGGAGATCCAACTGAGGCAGCACAAGGGAACTCTCGAAAGAAGAAGAGGAAGATCTGAGACAAAGAAATCTGACTTTTACCAGAGCTGACCAGAGGAAAGCACAAACACAGTCCCCCACTACCACAAATAATGCAGTTGAGTTTCCCACATTTGGGGAAATCACAGGGGTCAGCATACCCAGAATGCAATGAATGAACCTAACCCTGGGAGAACAATCTTCATGACCATGGTATCTCCTATGCAAAATAAGTATGATTTGGGATAGGGCTGGGGAGGGCCGCTGCTCAGGCACATCTCTGTCAAGTAAAGGAGATTCAACTGAGGCAGCACAAGGGAACTCTCATCTGGGGACAACAACTGCAGGGAGAACACATATTTTCAGATGAACATGGGAGGGCAGAAGGCTGCCTAATACTGAAGCACCCCCAAACAACAAACCAAATGCAACAACTAGTGCAAGCATTCCTGGGGGAAGGCCTGCCGCGGATGGATTTGCATATGGTGATGTCATCCAAGCAGTGGGTCAAAGTTGGTTCAAACACCTTTGCAAAGTTCTATAAGTTTGATACCCTGGCTGAGGAGGACCTCCTGTTTGCTCAATCGGTGCTGCAGAGTCATCCGCACTCTCCTGCCCGTTTGGGAGCTTTGGTATAATCCCCATGGTCCTTACGGAGTCCCCAGCATCCTCTAGGACGTAAGAGAAAATAAGATTTTAAACCTACCGGTAAATCTTTTTCTCGTAGTCCGTAGAGGATGCTGGGTGCCCGTCCCAAGTGCGGTCTACTTCTGCAAGACTTGTATATAGTTATTGCTTACATAAGGGTTATATGTTAGTTTTCATCGGTCTTGGACTGATGCTATGTTGTTTTCATACTGTTAACTGGGTAGTATATCACAAGTTATACGGTGTGATTGGTGTGGCTGGTATGAATCTTGACCTTGGATTAACAAAAATCCTTTCCTCGTACTGTCCGTCTCCTCTGGGCACAGTTTCTCTAACTGAGGTATGGAGGAGGGGCATAGAGGGAGGAGCCAGTGCACACCCAGATCAAAAGTCTTTCTTAAAGTGCCCATGTCTGCTGCGGAGCCCGTCTATCCCCCATGGTCCTTACGGAGTCCCCATCATCCTCTACGGACTACGAGAAAAAAAAATTACCGGTAGGTTTAAAATGTTATTTTTTTCTCTGCAACCCACTGCTAAATTGTGCTTCCTAGCTGTTTTTTATAAAATCACTTAATTAAATCTAACTCTGATTACGTCAGAGAAGGCCAGGTACCCTACACCATAAGAGGGGGTATGAAATTTTGACTTGTCTACTTAAAGATCACCAAAATCTGTTGACAAGGTCAATTACATCCCTGGGTGGGATTGAACCACCAACCTTTTGGTTAATAGCCCATGTAAGTGCAAGAAATCCTGAAGCACTCACTCATCATGGGAAAGTACCAATGTGTTTCTTACAAAAATTCTCCAGATTATTGACTTTTTAAAGTTTTTCTAGGAAACGTTCTAGATGAATGCTTATTAGCCTTTGTCAGTATTGACTTTTGCAAGGTGTCTCTGTGGCGCAATCGGTTAGCATGTTTGGCTATTAACCAAAAGGTTGGTGGTTCAATCCCACCCAGGGATGTAATTGACCTTGTAATCAGATTTTGGTGATCTTTAAGTAGACAAGTCAAAATTTCAAAAACCCCCCTTATGGTGTAGGGTACCTGGCCTTCTCTGATGTAATCAGAGTTAGATTTGATTAAGTGATTTTATAAAAAAACAGCTAGGAAGCACAATTTAGCAGTGGGTTGCAGAGAAAAAAAATTATGCTGGCAGAAAAGTCCAATTGAGTGATTAAACAGCTCTTCATTTTCTGATTTTATGTTTATGCTAACAAATTTGCTCTCTGAAAAGTGTCCACAAAGCCAAGTCTCTGATTAACACCTTTGTAGGAATGGTTTTTCACCTATTACTGAATTAAACTTGCTTCATTGGAAAGGCATCAAAGATGCATCCTCATTTCAATGTCTACTGAAATAATACAGGTTGACACCAGGAAACGTCACTGCATCATTGCTGCTTCCTCATGGGGAAGTCTGTTTAATGTGAAAACAAGGTGATATCTAATCAGCACACAGGTAAGGAATTAAGAAAATCTTTCTTTATGGGTGAAGATGTTTCTCACAAATTGTTGTCCCAATGCATCATTGAAATTCAAGATGGAAGATGATTTTCATATATCACTTGTACATTTTGCATTGCTCTTCTGGTGACAATGTAGTTTGTTTTTGTCAATTACCATTTCAGTAATAGGGTAAAGAAAATTAAGTGGATTTTTTAAAGAAAACAATGCTGTCAATATACTATTAAAACAAATTAAAATGATAAAAGTTATTGTACTTTAAGTAAAAATAAAAGAGCCAAAATATCAATCCCAGTTTTTGATTACTTTAATTATAAAAAAAAAAATGCACATAGCAGAGGATAGTTTCGATCAATCGACCTCTGGGTTATGGGCCCAGCATGCTTCCATTGCACTACTCTGCTGCTCATGGAAGTGTAAGAGATCCTGAAGACTAAATTGATTAAAGGCCTAAAAGTACTGGACTATAAGGAAAGACTTACTAGGCTGAATATTTATACACTAGAAAAGAGGTGCCTAAGAGGAGATATTATTAATATCTTCAAATATGTAAAGATACATAACAAAGAGTTATCAGAGGAATTATTTATTAAAAGAACACGTGGTCACTCGCTGCGACTGGAGGAAAGTTCAGAACGCAATGGAGGAAAGGTTTCTTCACTGTTAGGGCAATCAGGATGTGGAATTCCCTGCCAGGGAAGGTGGTAATGGCGGACTCTGTAATTGGATTTAAAAAAAGGAATGGATACATTTCTGAATGAAAAAGCTATCCAAGGTTATAATACTTAAAATATCAACATGGTTAATCCGGGGGTAACATGAGTTATAGTAGCTAACTAGTCATAAAACATTATTCAGCAAGTATGTAGAATCATCACAACTTAAAACAGGTTGAACACGATGGGCAATTTGCCTCTATTCAACCTCAAAAACTATGTTACTATATTACTATGTTATTGTAGTATACAGAACACCACAATGCAATGAGCAGTGATAGTGAGCACTGATGAGGATACTAGAACTGACACTGAGCAGCAAGATGCAGCACTGGACTATTAGTAATGTACTGTAGTATGCTGAGCACCACAATGCAGCACAAGACAATGAGCAGTGATACTGAGCACTGATGAGGATACTACTGAGAACTGACACTGAGCAGGAGAGACACACTACTAGTATTACTGAGCAGCAATAAGTAACCACTGATACTGAGCACTGATATTGAGATTTCCACTGAGAGAACATAGCCACGTCCTCTCCGCTCTCTCTTCAATGCACGAGTAAAAATGGCAGCAACGCGCAGCTCTTTATATGGAATCCGAATCTCGCGAGAATCCGACAGCGGGATGATGACATTTTCCCTTGTTCAGGTTTTCCGAGTCAGGCGGGAACAACCGAGCCTGCCTTGGACCAGTGTAAACCACGTGGAGTTCGTGGGGAATTCGGTTCTCGGAGAACCGAACCCGCTCCTCTCTACCTTATACCCATCAATTGTTTTCTGTAAGCATCTGCTTCGCTATGATGATCAACAAGTCACAAGGGCAAACACTCAGGGTTTGAGGCGTAGATCTTAGGACCAGCTGCTACAAGCATGGCAGAGGTGTCACTATCACTGGTGACACCCAGAGAGGTGGCGAGGGAGATTGTAATGCAGTGCGCGCAGATAAGCAGCGCAATGGTAAAAAGGAGGCATGGTTTCATAGGTAGGGGCGTGGCCTGGTGGCCTGAATCTACATTTTGTTGCTCCGGGTGTCCCGGGGGTTGGGGGCTGCACCCGGGGACTAGTGTGTGAGCGGTGCTGGCTCCTGCACAGTGACAGGGCATGGCCACCCAGCATGACGCCTCCCTTCTTGACCATGCTGTAATTGCAGTCGCACTGCAGTTCAGCGTGATCATAAAAAATGGTGCAGGCTCCTGCTGGTGCAGACTGTATGTGCGCGCAGGAAGCCGCCACCATTTTTGTGATCACAGCGGCTGAATGTGATGTCATACAGCCGCTGTGACCACGCCCCCTGTGTCTCCTCCGTTGCAGACCCCATTTTGAAGCCTTGCCCCCGCACCGCTCCATCCCTGACTTGGAAATGGAGTGTTGCTGACCCACCTCTCCCCCCCTTCCCCGCCCCGATTGACAGGCAAAGGCGATCACATTCTCTGCGGGGTGCCGCAGAAAATGCAGGCACATGCGTATGCTCTTAGCAATTTTTGCAGTTTGATCGCTTATTGTGATTGCAATCCAACATGAATCAGGCCCTATTACCTATCACAATGCGCTGCGGGCAGTACAAAATTGGGTTAATATAGGAGAAAAA
Organism: Pseudophryne corroboree; assembly: GCF_028390025.1. Classification (NCBI taxonomy): domain Eukaryota; kingdom Metazoa; phylum Chordata; class Amphibia; order Anura; family Myobatrachidae; genus Pseudophryne; species Pseudophryne corroboree. Next base: position 6,322 of record NW_026968131.1, on the reverse strand, counting down.
CCCCCAGACCTGTGCTCCTTAACTGTACCTGGTGGCTAGTGGAGCGGCTGCCCAGTAATCAGTGTCCACCGCAGTGCGCACACGGCCCACCCCCTACGGCCTCGCTCCCCTTCATCAGTGGCCTCGTGATCCGGAAGGGTGGTGTGTGTGTGACTGACCTTAGGATGAAACCGGAGCCTCCGCTGCAGTGACCCAGCAACCAGGGCACGGGAGTATACAGCGCCGCTGGGAGTGATGAAGCTGCAGTAAAGATGTCTATTAGACCTAGCCTGCTGCAGCCCTTGTAGATTCTCATAAAACAAGTTCTTCTTTTCTTGTCAAAATTAATAGCTAAGAATAGGCTGCCTGAGGCAGGCCCCTGTTAATTGGCCTGCTACTGAAGGCACCAACTACAAACTGAGCTCCCTGTTCATGGAAGCGGGGTTATAGAGGAGAATGCACTGAGCTTCTTGGGAACAGTCAAAAGCTTTGAGCCTGTTGGTGCCTCAGATCAAGATCCTACTCTACACCCCAATGTGAATCCTTGTGGAGTCCAGTGTACCCCACAGAAGAAATTAATGTGTCACACCCATTGGCAGCAACCTTAGAATAGCTGCTGACGGGCACAATTGAGAAAGGAAGGGGGGGGGACATTTGAATCCAGCACATAGATACAATTCAAATATGTAATTTGTACCTTCCTATTTTAAAATATAATGGATGAACCTCACCCTGTGAGAACAATCTTCATGATCAAGAGATCTCATATGCAAAATAAGGATGAGTTGGGATAGGGCTGGGGAGGGTGGCTGCTCGGGCAGCCCCTCCCCCGTCAAGTTAAGGAGATTCAACTGAGGAAGCACAAGGGAACTCTCGTCTGGGGACAACAACTGCAGGGAGACCACATCTTTTCAGATGAACATGGGAGGGCGGAAGGCTGCCTAATACTGAAGCACCATATGCAACAACTAGTACAAGCATTCCTGGGGGAAGGTCTGCAGCAGACGGATTTGCATACGGTGATGTTATCCAAGCAGTGGGCCAAAGTTGACTGGAACCCTCATCTGCATATGAAAAGAGAAAAGGGGCATGCAGGGCATGGCGGCCTTTTGCAGTGCTTGGATGACCCCTAGTTCACATTAAACACCCCCACCCTCCTTTGGTGTGGGGCTCATGTTGGCCATGCCCCATCCCCTGAAGCATTCAAGCTGATTTCTTGCAGCAGCTGGGCACTGTAACAGCTCCAGAGCTGTTCTGTAAGGCAAGTAAAAGGGTGTGGGCCCTGCAGCACCACCTGTAGTTCGCATTGTGCGTTGGAAGGCACAAAGTAAGCAGACGGGAGGAGAAGTCAGGATAGTGCGCAAGGGCATTCTTTTCTCTTAGTCCGTAGAGGATGCTGGGGTCACATTAAGAACCATGGGGTATAGACGGGATCCGCAAGAGACATGGGCACTTTAAGACTTTCAAAGGGTGTGAACTGGCTCCTCCCTCTATGCCCCTCCTCCAGACTCCAGTTATAGGAACTGTGCCCAGGGAGACGGACATTTCGAGGAAAGGATTTATTGTTAAACTAACGTGAGCATCTTACCAGCTCACACCTTAAGCATGCCGCAGAAAGTGGCATTCAACAGAACACAAGCCAACGGCATGAACAATTGCAGCAAAAAGCTGACCAGAACCATAACACAACATGTGTATAACCACAAGTAATAACTGCAGACACAGTATGGACTGGGACGGGTGCCCAGCATCCTCTACAGACTAAGAGAAAAGGATTTACCGGTAGGTATTAAAATCCTATTTTCTCATACGACCTAGAGGATGCTGGGGTCACATTAAGAACCATGGGGTTATACCAAAGCTCTTGAACGGGTGGGAGAGTGCGTACGACTCTGCAGCACCGAATGACCCAACTTAAGGTTATCATCAGCCGAGGTATCAAACTTGTAAAACTTAGCAAAAGTGTTTACTAAATAGCTGCTCGGCAAAGTTGCAATGCCGAGACTCCCCGACCAGCTGCCAAGGATGAACCCACCTTTCTAGTAGAATGGGTCTTCACCTACTTCAGTAACGGCAATCCTGCCGTGGAACGAGCATGCTGAATCTTACCACAGATCCAGCGCATAATGGTCTGCATGGAAGCAGGACACCAAATCCTGTTGGGAGCATACAGGACAAACAGAGCCTCTGTTTTCCTAATCTGAACCGTTCTGGTGACATACATTTTCAAAGTTCTGACCACAGCCAGAGACTTTGACTCAACGAAGGTGTCAGTGGCCAAAGGCACCATGTGGAAAGATGAACCACCTTCGGCAGAAATTGTTGACGTGTCCTCAATTCTGCTCTATCTTCATGAAAGATCAAATAAAGGCTCTTGTGATACTGCATGGTTTGTACTGTTTTCCATGTGCTCCCAGATCTTTCAAGCAAGTAGCATGGTCAAGAAAGTTCTGTTTGAAAAGAAACAAACATTTACTGTCATTGTTATGCAAATAAACTTACATTAAAGCTAACAAGAAAGCACACTCGTTCTGTCTTTAAACTGATAAAAGAAACCCCAATAATATGGGGCATGCAAAAATTGAGATAAAACTCAGTTTTGCTCCTCTCCACGGAAATCTTTAATAAAAGGTGAAATATTTGTTAGTTCTGAAGAGAAACCAGAGCATGACCAAGATTCCACCTGTCGCCTGAGTGCCATGCCAGCAGTTCTCATTCAGATCAAAGTGAGCACCCAATTTGAATGAAAGAAAGCAGATTTCTCACCAGGCTTCCCCTTGCTATAAACATGGTTTGTACTCTTTTCCATGTGCTCCCAGATCTTTCAAGCAATTAGTATGGTCAAGAAAGTTCTGCTTGAAAAGAAACAGACATTTATAGTCATTGTTATGCAAATAAACTTACATTAAAGCTAACAAGAAAGCACACTCGTTCTGTCTTTAAACTGATAAAAGAAACCCCAATAATATGGGGCATGCAAAAATTGAGATAAAACTCAGTTTTGCTCCTCTCCACAGAAATCTTTAATAAAAGGCGAAAGATTTGTTCGTTCTGAAGAGAAACCAGAGCATGACCAAGATTCCACCTGTCGCCTAACTGCTGTGCCAGCAGTCCTCATTCAGATCAAAGTGAGCGCCCAACTTGAAAGAAAGCAGATTTCTCACCTGGCTTCTCCTTGCTATAAGCATGGTTTGTACTGTATTCCATGTGCTCCCAGATCTTTCAAGCAAGTAGCATGGTCAAGAAAGTTCTGTTTGAAAAGAAACAAACATTTACTGTAATTTCTATGCAAATGAGCTTACATTAAAGCACACTCATTCTATCTTTAAACCGATAAAAGAAACCCCAAAAAGATGGGGCATGCAAAAATTGAGATAAAACTCGGTTTTGCTCCTCTCCACGGAAATCTTTAGTAAAAGGCGAAAGATTTGTTCGTTCTGAAGAGAAACCAGAGCATGACCAAGATTTTCATCTGAAAATATGTGTTCTCCCTGCAGTTGTTGTCCCCAGATGAGAGTTCCCTTGTGCTGCCTCAGTTGAATCTCCTTTACTTGACAGAGATGTGCCTGAGCAGCGGCCCTCCCCAGCCCTATCCCAAATCATACTTATTTTGCATAGGAGATACCATGGTCATGAAGATTGTTCTCCCAGGGTGAGGTTCATTCATTGCATTCTGGGTATGCTGACCCCTGTGATTTTCCCAAATGTGGGAAACTCGCTTTTATACCCTTGTGCACTATCCTGACTTCTCCTCCTGTCTGCTTACTTTGTGCCTTCCAATGCACAATGCAAACTACAGGTAGTGCTGCAGGGCCCACACCCTTTTACTTGCCTTACAGAGCAGCTCTGGAGCTGTTACAGTGCCAAGCTGCTGCAAGAAATCAGCTTGAATGCTTCAGGGGATGGGGCATGGCCAACATGAGCCCCACACCGAAGGAGGGTGGGGGTGTTTAATGCGAACTAAGGGTCATCCAAGCGCCGCAAAAGGCCGCCATGCCCTGCATACCCCTTTTCTCTTTTCATATGCAGATGAGGGTTCCAGCCAACTTTGGCCCACTGCTTGGATGACATCACCGTATGCAAATCAGTCTTCTGCAGAAATTCCCCCAGGAATGCTTGTACTAGTTGTTGCATTTGGTTTGTTGTTTGGGGGTGCTTCAGTATTAGGCAGCCTTCTGCCCTCCCATGTTCATCTGAAAAAATGTGTTCTCCCTGCAGTTGTTGTCCCCAGATGAGAGTTCCCTTGTGCTGCCTCAGATGAATCTCCTTTACTTGACAGAGATGTGCATGAGCAGCGGCCCTCCCCAGCCCTATCCCAAATCATACTTATTTTGCATAGGAGATACCATGGTCATGAAGATTGTTCTCCCAGGGTGAGGTTCATTCATTGCATTTTGGGTATGCTGACCCCTGTGATTTACCCAAATGTGGGAAACTCGACTGCATTATTTGTGGTAGTGGGGGACTGTGTTTGTGCTTTCCTCTGGTCAGCTCTGGTAAAACTCAGATTTCTTTGTCTCAGATTTTCCTCTAGCCTTGTTCTTCTTTCGAGAGTTCCCTTGTGCTGCCTCAGTTGGATCTCCTTCACTTTACAGGGAAGTACCCGAGCAGCGACCCTCCCCAGCTCTCGCCCAACTCCTACTTACCTGCCAGGTGAGATACTATGATCATGAAGGTGCTTCTCCCAGGGCAAGGCTCACCCATTGCACTCTGGGTGTGCTGCTCCTGCGATTTCCCCAAATGTGGGAAACTTGCCTGCATAATTTGTGTTTCCCCTGGTCGGCTCTCGTATAATTCAGATCTCTTTGTCTCAGGTCTCTCTCCAGCCTAGTTTGCTGTCTGTTTCCACTTCTCTTTTCTTGAGCCGCTCCCTTCTATGCCCTTGCGCACTATCCTGACTTCTCCTCCTTTCTGCTTACTTTGTGCCTTCCAACGCACAATGCGAACTATAGGTAGTGCTGCAGGGCCCACACCCTTTTACTTGCCTTACAGAGCAGCTCTGGAGCTGTTACAGTGCCCAGCTGCTGCAAGAAATCAGCTTGAATGCTTCAGGGGCTGGGGCATAGCCAACATGAGCCCCACACCGAAGGAGGGTGGAGGTGTTTAATGCAAACTAGGGGTCATCCAAGCGCCGCAAAAGGCCGCCATGCCCTGCATAACCCTTTTCTCTTTTTATATGCAGATGAGGGTTCCAGCCAACTTTGGCCCACTGCTTGGATGACATCACCGTATGCAAATCCGTCTTCTGCAGACCTTCACCCTGGAATGCTTTTACTAGTTGTTGCATTTGGTTTGTTGTTTGGGGATGCTTCAGTATTAGGCAGCCTTCTGCCCTCCCATGTTCATCTGAAAATATGTGTTCTCCCTGCAGTTGTTGTACCCAGATGAGAGTTCCCTTGTGCTGCCTCAGTTGAATCTCCTTTACTTGACAGAGATGTGCCTGAGCAGCGGCCCTCCCCAGCCCTATCCCAAATCATACTTATTTTGCATAGGAGTTACCATGGTCATGAAGATTGTTCTCCCAGGGTGAGGTTCATTCATTGCATTCTGGGTATGCTGACCCCTGTGATTTCCCCAAATGTGGGAAACTCGACTGCATTATTTGTGGTAGTGGGGGACTGTGTTTGTGCTTTCCTCTGGTCAGCTCTGGTAAAAGTCAGATTTCTTTGTCTCAGATCTTCCTCTAGCCTTGTTCTTCTTTCGAGAGTTTCTTTGTGCTGCCTCAGTTGGATCTCCTTCACTTGACAGGGGGGTGCCCGAGCAGCGACCCTCCCCAGCTCTAGCCCAACTCCTACTTACCTGCCAGGTGAGATACTATGATCAGGAAGTTGCTTCTCCCAGGGCAAGGCTCACCCATTGCACTCTGGGTGTGCTGCTCCTACGATTTCCCCAAATGTGGGACACTTGACTGCATAATTTGTGTTTCCTCTGGTCGGCTCTCGTATAATTCAGATCTCTTTGTCTCAGGTCTTTCTCCAGCCTAGTTTGCTGTCTGTTTCCACTTCTTTTATCTTGAGCCCCTCCCTTCTATACCCTTGTGCACTATCCTGACTTCTCCTCCCGTCTGCTTACTTTGTGCCTTCCAATGCACAATGCAAACTACAGGTAGTGCTGCAGGGCCCACACAATCTTTTACTTGCCTTACAGAGCAGCTCTGGAGCTGTTACAGTGCCCAGCTGCTGCAAGAAATCAGCTTGAATGCTTCAGGGGATGGGGCATGGCCAACATGAGCCCCACACCAAAGGTGGATGGGGGTGTTTAATGCGAACTAGGGGTCATCCAAGCACCGCAAAAGGCCGCCATGCCCTACACGCCCCTTTTCTCTTTTCATATGCAGATGAGG